>NC_084838.1:30402681-31681609 GCF_033115175.1 Lepus europaeus | reverse complement strand
TCTATAGAATATAAGGTGTTAAGACTACCAGTGTTTACATTTAGACACATTTATCTCATCTGCCTCTACCCAATTTACATTCAGCAATAACACCTGGATGAGTGAAGATGCTGGTATTATACTACACTTCTATCTGAATTAAGGTCAAAATTGCATTAATATGGGATTCTACTTATTTTATAAAACTCTATAAATCAATGACATTAGAGCCAGAGACTGCAAAATGCACCTTAGGGGCTATAACAAGTGCTGATTCCCCATTGCTGTTTCACTAAGTACTGATTATCCATTGCTATATCTCCAGAAAACTGCAAAACTATATTTTAAATTAGAATTATACTTTCTTGTCCCAGATATAGAATCAACTTTTTCCATAATCTTGTCTTTTTGATTCCTTAAGATTTATTTGAAATGTGTGTGTGTGTGTGTGTGTGTGTGTGAGAGAGAGAGAGAGAGAGAGAGAATCTTCCATCTTCCTTTCAACTATTTAACTAGTTCACTCCCCAAATGGCAGCAAAATCCAAGGTTGGATCAGGCTGAAGCCAGGAGCCAGGAACTCCACCCTAGTCTCCCCATGAGTGCTAGGGGCTTGATTACTTATGCCATCTTCCACTGCCTTCCCAGACACATTAGCAAGAATGCTGGATATGAAGTAGACTCGAACTTCGATATGACAAGCAGACATCATAAGTGGGGGCTTAGCCTGCTGCAGCACAGTACCAACCCCTCCAAGTCCTTTTTGAGCAGGAATGCTACTCTTTAGACATTAATGCTTTTAGACCTTTCAACAAATATAAATATATAATTAATTTTATTTTAATCATATATATCATTACTTCATTATATATGTATATATATACATAGTCATGATTATTATAAAAACACATCCAATTCAAATCCAGTTGTACAACTTCCTCTTTATTTCACATTTGTTAGTGATGACTACTTCTCCCTGAGGGAAAACCTGGGCTCCCAATAATATGAACACATTTAATCATTTGCTCAATCCTACAGTGCTCATGAAGTAGCTTCACAGTTACTATAATATTTAAAGTTCTGAGTTATATTTAACCTTAGAATATAGCCCAATTAATGTACACAGAGTACCATGTTGTATGGATATTGATATGATAATAAACATTTATTTCTATTCTAAAAAGGTAGGTTTGTCCTTTTTTTATTCTTTAATTTTGAGAGTTTGTGAAGAATTACGCCTTCCAAAGCCAAGACCATAAGTATGTGAGAATACTTAGAAAAGTCTTAGTCATAGTTCTACTCCTCCTCCTCTTCCACTCCCCTTTCATTTATTACCTATAGGTGACCACTTTCCTAGTTTCTTGTTCTTTATGTTACTCTGGCTAAAACAAGTACACAGAGACATACATAACCTTTTTCTTTCTTTTAAAAAGTAACATATTACTTATTACTTTTGAAGTCTGTGAAGCAGTGGTATTTATATATCCTCTTATTTTTAATTTTTAACACTCTCCCCATGTGGTTGTTTCTTCTTCAGAAGGCATCTTTTGCTTTTTTTATTCTATTTTTATTTTATTATTTTTCATTCTCTTCAGTTCTTCATAAGGAGATATATTACAATTTTCTACATCAACTGTGATGAAGCAGTCATTTTCTTAATATTTTAGTTCATCGAAAACAAAATATATATAATATTAAGGTTTTCCTGAATTATTGAAACAAGCCATATTTGCTTATGAGTAGTTTAAAAAAGAGTTTGGAATAATTGGTATTCAGAAATGATATTTATCATATTTGTTTTGTTTTATTCCATTTCATTATGAAATCAATACATTAGCCTCATAAAATCAGCTTAGGCACTTGGAGCATGTGGAATAACAAAAGCTAAAATGAAGGAAACAGTGCTTTTAATGTGGGAAGATTTGACTTCTCTTTAAATACTTTAGAGGTTAATTAATATTTTTGAGTCTTCTTGAGGTAATTAAAATTTTATACAAATCTATTTCACCTGATGTCAAATGTATTTGAGTACATTTAAAATACTGTTGTCATGTTTTAGTAACCTAATTTATGCTATAGTATATATACCAAATATATTATTAGTTAGGTTCTCTCTCTCTCTCTCTCTTTTTTTTTTTTTTTTTTTTGACAGGCAGAGTTAGACAGTGAGAGAGAGAGAGACACACAGAGAAAGGTCCTCCTTCCGTTGGGTCACTCTTCAAATGGCCGCTACAGCCAGCGCTGCGCCGATCCGAAGCCAGGAGTCAGCTGCTTCCTCCTGGTCTTGAAATCGGAAAAGACACCCTAAAATCTACACTAAAATGTGGCCCCTTAAAGTTCCCTAGAAATGTTATCCAGGGTGCTACATGTGCTACCGGAATTTGGGGTGCCATACGATTTCACCATGAGCTTATTAATAAATCCCCAATATTAATAAGCCCAAGAGAGTTCTTGCCTAATATTTAGAGAAGAATTCTAAATATCAGTACAGATAAATGAGGCAGCATGGTACATTTTAAGCTTTTATTTAGTGAGAAAGTTGCATAGGAGAGAGAGAGCTTTATTTAGGAGAGAGGTGAATAGGGGTTTCATACCGAGCACCAGGAACCAGCCACGTGGAAGAGCATCTAGGCCTGTATCTGGGCCAGGAGGTCTAGAGCACATGGCCTGAAGGCCATGCGCCCTGGAGGCACGGGGCTACAGCAAGCCCCCTCCTGACAAGAGGTCAAGGAAGAAGAGCAGGCTGGGCCACATTGTTTCCCGGCTTTTAACCCACTTACAAAGGGGAGTGGTTAATTAACTTGATTGACTGGTGGGCACCCAGTGGCCAGGTAGGGGAATGAGGTCACACAGAGGCATGGCGAAGGCGTGGTCTTCCAGTTCACAAATCTAATCAATTTTAGCCTGTATGCCTGCCTACTTCAGCCTCCCATGTGGGTGCAGGGCCCAAGCACTTGGGCCATCCTCCACTGCCTTCCAGGGCCCCAGCAGAGAGCTGGACTGGAAGAGGAGCAACCGGGACAGAATCTGGCGCCCCAACCAGGACTAGAACCCAGGGTGCCGGCGCCGCAGGTAGATAATTAGCCAAGTGAGTCGCGGCGCCAGCCGGTTCTCTTTCTTTTTAAAATTCGTTTTATTTATTTGAAAGGTAGAGAGAGGGAGAGATATTTTCCACTTGCTAGTACCCTCCACAAATGCCTGGATAATTCAATCTGAGTTTTCCACATGGGTAGCAGGAACTCAACTACTTGAGTCATAACATGACTGCTTAGCAAAAAATTCGAATCAATATCAAAACGACTGGTTCCCAGGGACTGTCTTAAGCACTACACTAAATGCCCACTCCTATCCCCTTTCCTTAATTTTGACATCTTCACTTCTTAATCAGACTTGCTGAAGTTTTGTCTACTTAGTTTGCATTTTAAAATATTTCTTAAGGGTGGGGATTTGGAGTAGCATCCACTTGGGATGCCCATATCCCATATCAGAGTGTGTGGGTTTGAGTCCAGGCTCAGCTCTTTATCTCTGCTTCCTGCTAATGTGTCTCCTGGGAAGCAGCAGGTGATGGCTCCAGTAGGTGAGACTCTTCCATACCTGTGTGGGGCCTGAATTGTGTTCCCAGTTACTGACACAGTCTGGCCCAGCCCTACCTTCTTGCAGGCATTTGGGAACTGAACGAATGTATAGAAGTTCTTTGTCTCTCTGTCTTTTCAAATTAATTCAAAAATTTAAAATTTCCTAATGTTTCTGTTTCATTAGTCTGTTATCACTTTTACCTTTTTAAATTTTTGGGGGCGCTTTTTGTTATATGTCTAAATTTCTGAGGGAGTAGAACATTTATTTCTTTGTTTCCCTTAAAAAAGATTTATTTATTTATTTATTTGAAAAGGCAGAATGATAGAGAGAGATTAATCTTCCATCTGCTGATTCATTCTCCAAATGGTCACAACAGCCAGGTCCAGGTCAGGCCTAAGCCAGAAGCCAGAAGCCAGAAGCCAGAAGCCAGAAGCCAGAAATTCATCCTGGTTTCCAATGTGAGTGGCAGGGGTCCAAGTATTTGGGCCATCTTCTGCTGCCTTCCCAAGTACACTAGCAGGAAGCTGGCAAGCTTGAACTGGTACACTGATATGGGATGCTGCTGTTGCAAGTGGCAGTTTAACCCACTGTGCTACAACACTGGCACTGTTTGTTTCTAATATGGGAACCTTAGGTTACTGCTTTTCCTTGCTATTTTATTTGCATCCTCAAATTAGGCTATGTACAAATATTGATTTTTTTTTTTGCTCTTTGTTTCTTTCTAAGGATTTATGTATTTGTTCATTTGAAAAGTAGAGTGAGAGAGAAAGAGAGAGAGAGAAAGAGAGAGAGATATTCAGATATATACATATATTCAGAGAGAGAGAGAGAGAGATCTTCCATCCACTGGTTCACTCCCCAATGACTACAACAGCAATAGCCAGGCCAGGTTGAAGTTATGAGCCAAGAACTCCACTAAGGCCTCTCACGTAGGTGGCAGGGACCAGAGAATTGGGGTATATCATCTGTACTTTCCCAGGTGCATTAGCAGGAAGCTGGATCAGAAATCAGAGTAACCAGGACTCAGACTGGCACTTTGATATGTGATGCCAGTATTGCAAGTGGCAGTCAAACCCACTGAACAACAATGCTGGCCCCTTTTGTTGTTCATTTATAATTATTGTTTTCATTAAGATTTCTCTATTGACAATCACTTAGGGGCATGCATACATATTTGTATATATGTGTTTCTGGCTTTTTCCCCCCAAATTAATTGTAAGTATTATTTTTCCCCATAATTAAATTGATCAAATGATTAAAGAAAATGTCCCATCTTCTCATTTTTTTGATCATTTGAATTTTTTGGGTCATATGTCTTTTTTTTTTTTTTTTTCTTTTCAGACATCTGGAAAGAAGGCTTTCTGTGTTAACGTGAAAAGTTGGTTGTAAATAAATGTGTTACCAGTTAAGCATTTAGTTTGAAGATGGCATTTCATATTTTAGAGTTATATTTTCTCATTGGGAAATAAAATGCTATTTTTTGCTACCAGTGTAAAATATGAATTTTTCATGTGAAAATACATTTGGCAATATGCTAAAATAAAAATATAAATGAAGTGAGGAAAGCATTTATTATATGTTCAGTAATTCTCTGAATCATGGGCCACACATTCCAATGTAATGATCTTAAGATTATTATTCAGGGGCCTGTGCTGTGGCATAGTGGGTAAAACCACTGCCTACAGAGCCAGCATCTCATATGGGCGCCGATTCCAGTCCTGGCTGCTCTACTTCCGATCTAGATCTCTGCTATGGCCTGGGAAAGCAGTAGAAGATGGCCCAAGTCCTTGGGCCCCTGCAACTATGTGGGAGACCTGAAAGAAGTTCCTGGCTCCTGGCTTCAGATCAGCCCAGCTCCAGCTGTTGGGATCATCTGAGGGGGTGAACCAGCAGATAGAAGACCTTTCTCTCTCTCTCTCTCTCTCTCTCTCTCTCTCTCTGCCTCTGCCCTTCTGTAACTCTACTTTAAAATAAAATAAATAGATCTTTTAAAAAAGCCATTATTCAGTCATATTTGGATTACATTTTGCCCAATTCTACATGACAGTTCAGAATGATATTAAGATGAATTCTTTGAAATATATTGCTAATATGAGTTAAAAGTACTTATTTCATTTTATTTTCCAGAAACTATCTCAAATGGAAATCGAACAAGATATTTAATAGCAATAGGTAGACTTTAATATTATAAAAATTATATACATGTATATGTAAATCATATACATTAAATATAGAAAATTTCATGCAGACATGAATGTTTTAATTGAGCCTTTGTGGCAACTTTTAGAATAGAGTTAAATATAAACATAGTACCCATTCCAGTTCCAAAACTTCATAATTTTATACTGTGATTTTTACTGCTTCTTTTTATATTTGTATATTTCATCTTGTTTACTTTATTAACGTAGCCTAAGTCTGCACCACTTCAGAATAAGTTAATTAAACAAACCCAGCTGAATAATCTATCTCTTCCCTCTTTACAAAAATGAAATATTTGTGTACAGAGCTAACTTATGAAAAAATTAAATTTTTTTTTTTTCTTTTTGACAGGCAGAGTGGACAGTGAGAGAGAGACAGAGAGAAAGGGCTTCCTTTTGCCGTTGGTTCACCCTCCAATGGCCGCCACGGTTGGCGCGCTGCGGCCAGTGCACCGCGCTGATCCGAAGGCAGGAGCCAGGTGCTTCTCCTGGTCTCCCATGGGGTGCAGGGCCCAAGCACTTGGGTCATCCTCCACTGCACTCCCTGGCCACAGCAGAGAGCTGGCCTGGAAGAGGGGCAACCGGGACAGAATCCAGGAATATTGAGACAAAGAATAAACAAAAATTAACATGGTAGATAAAATTCTAAGCACATCAATAATATATTAATCAGTAAATCAAATATATACTCATACATATGGGACTAAAAATTCTAAAAATAAGGCCGGCGCCGTGGCTCAACAGGCTAATCCTCCGCCTAGCGGTGCCGGCACACCGGGTTCTAGTCAAAAAAAAAAAAAAAATTCTAAAAATACTACTCATATTATGTGTTAATAACAAACAATTTTAAAAAATGATTTATTGATTTATTTTGAAAGAGTTACAGAGACAGAGAGAGAGAGAGAGTTATCTTCCATCTACTTGTTCACTTACCAGATGACTGCAACAGGTGATCTGGGGCAGGCCAAAGCCAGGAGCCAGGAGCCAGGAGCCGGGAGTCAGGAGCCAGGAGCTTCATCAGGGTCTTCCACATGATTGACAGAGGTCTAAACATCTGGACCATCTTCTGCTGCTTTTCCTAGACCATCAGAAGGGAGGTGGATCGGAAATAGAGCAACTGGAAATATTAGTGGCTGCCCATATGGGATGTCAGTGTCCTCGGTGCCTTTATCTGCTACACCACAACGTCATCCACAACTGATAAAATTTATATGTGGTAACAAAAAAAGTTTGAAAACAGAAGTATAGAAAATATATGAAAATTCTATTTAAAAGAAAAAAAGCTACTGTGGTACTGATGTCAGACAGAGGTGAAGAGGACTTCGAAGGAGGGTTGCGTGATAAACACTCTGACTCTGGACTTCTTTGTGTTCTTCCTTTCTGATTTATTCCTTGGATGTGCAGGAGGTGAGCTTTGCCTTTTTGTCTCTCCTGTGAGAAAATATCCCAGGTCTGGAGAGCCAACATCATGACCAAGGTCCCTTTACCATGGAAGAATACTAGTCTTTCATGATTTCTTTACATACATTGGTATATATGAAATGTAGGACATTCTCTCTCTGATATTCTGTTCTGAGTGTTGTTTTATTTTTTATGTCAGAAGCTATTTACTAGTTACTTTCTCTTTCTTTGAATTTTTGTTATACCAACTCTTATGTGACATGAAGAGAAAAATATTTGCCTTTTTTTATTTAAGGAGAGGATTATAAGCAGGAAATTTTTTATGAGGAAAAGCAAAATGATATTTTTAATAATATTACACTTACATTATTTTCTACTCTATGTATGGGATATTGATATATAATGTTAGCTCATTAACACAGTCTTGAAGACTTATGAAAACAAGCACTTACACTTTAAGAAAAATAAGGCACAGAATTGTAACCTTTCTCTCATACTCAGACATCAGATGAAGCAAAGACTTTCTTTTCAATTCAAACTCAGCACAAGTTTAAAGAATGTGATTTAACCAGTTTTGACACATGTTCAAACCATTCACTGATATGATGCTGGGCTCTGTGGAAAGTGAAATTCATCTAGTTTTTGTCAGAAGAGTCTATTCTAAAAATGAAATTGGATTCTCATTTTCTCTTCACATAGATTGCATGTGTCTCTCACCCCATGCCTTCACGTGGGCCATTAACTTCAATTAAATGGGGTTGAATGAAGGGATTCATGACCCGAAACTACTAGACCTGGGGAAGCCACCCAGTTGAGTACAAAGATTGTCCCACTATAAAGTAGCACCCACAGGCAAATACCACTTGCTATACTCCTTGTGTAATTGACCATTCATATTGTATAATCTTGAGCAATACTGTGCAGATGCCTAGGCTTAAGTTGATTTATTTGTAAAATTTGGGTACTTTTATAGTAACTCTTTTGGAACAATACAGAGAATAGTCTATAAAAGCATTTCTAAAATTTTCACGTACTTTATGCTTACTGTCGTTGATATGACCTTTTAGGTGAAGATGATAAATAAAATGGGCTTTTATTACACATTTTAATAAAAATGTACTCTCTAATTTCCTTCTTAAAGCACTGCAACTAATTTATTGGAAAAAATAACAACAAAAAACAAAACAAAAACAAAACAAAAACAAAACAAAAACTTGTGGCAAGCATTTAGCCTAGCAGTTAAACTGCTGGTTAAGTCCCCAATGTTCCATAGCAGAGTACTTGGGTTTGATTCTTGATTCGGGAGAAAGAGGTCATGTAATAAGGTTCTTGCCTACAATATGGGAGATTTGAACGGAGCTTCTAGCTCTTGACTTCATCCTGGCACGGTCCCAACTTTTGTGAGCATTTGGGGAGTGAACCAGTGATGGGTGCTCTCACTAAAAAAATAAATTTAAAAAATTTAAAATTTAAAAATAAACAAACTGCTAATTAATTTTCCTTATAAATCTTAAAGCATCCAAATAAATAACCCACAAAATGTACAGAAAGAAATATTACTATCAAGAGTATATGCCTAAACCTCCATGCTTTGTCTATTTTGTGATAATTATGCATTGTAGCCATTGGAAATATTTTGCATTCATTATCTTATTGTTTGACTTTTACAATAGTTTTGGGGTTAAACAAATATTGCCTATTTTTAGAAGTGAAATGAATTATGTTTCTGATATATTAAATAATTATCAAGTTCATTCAGTTTATGACTGGTAAAGACATTAACTGCTTCCAATTTGGCTGATGTTAAAATCCACATGTGTCACCTGATAGTTTCTTCTAAAATCTTTTTTTTTCCCATAATAATACAACATTTGATTTTAGTGGGATACATGGCTACCCAGAATGAAGAGTTCATTTCCTGTATTGTCTGATGAATAAAATCCTATGTATGAAATGTCAACAAAAGTGTCATGCGCACCTTCAGTGTAGCTGATGTTAACAAGATTTTTTTATTTCTGGTGGCTAGGATGGAACATTATGGCTACAACTTAAATAACGATCATATCCTTGATGACATCCTTGATTCCATATTGAATGTGGCAGGGGTAACCCTCGCTAGCGGTCTACCATTTTTGGAATACTTACTGGAATTTGCATGAGAAAGAACAGATCTCAGTCTTACTTAAGCTATTTTTCTTTGTGATTCTTCAATCACTTACATTTAACTTCATCAAAACTATAGACCAGAATAGTTCAATGTAACAAAACTACTGATGTAGAGCAGTGAATTCACGTGCAAATTCCTTACAGAAATACAAATTATTAGTTGTATTTTATTTCTGGATATCGAAGACTGAGTGTAACATCTAGTACATACATTGTTATAATCAAATTCCATTTCAATACAATATTTGTTGTAAGTCTTAGGACTTAATTACAATTAAGTTTTAACCTTTCACTGCTTTCTTCTGTGGTATTAATGAAAAAGAAATCATTATTGATACATAATATGACAAACCTTTATGCTGTTATTTATTTCAGAATGCCTGACTGTAATTCTGTGCTGAGGGGTGGACAGCAGAACAATAGATGTTTTAAGAGTTTTTAGGGAAATTAGGTAGGCTACTGAAATTATGTGGGTTGGAATTAAGCCAGAACAGAAGCAATAACATCTGGGCAAAAACTCAAAACAACAGGAGGTCTCTCTCAAAGGAGAAAACTCTTCCTTTGAAATGTAACCTGAGATGCTGACCGGTACTGCCAGTCTTTGAAGATTCTTATGGACAAACTCTGTTGTCTATTCATCTTCATAAGTTATTATTAAAACCTCTTGGGGAGAATCTGCATTTTTAAAATATATTTTGATACTCAATACAGTAGAAAGAACATTAGATTGAAATATACATATTTGAGTTTGAAAGTCAGCTTTCCTAATTGCTAATTTTGAAGTATTAATCTACCTGCAAAAGCAACTCATAACACTGCCAGATTTGCTGTGAGACTTGATTGATATATCATATTTATTATGTAGCATATGCTTTATATTCAAGAAGTACTCTAAATGTATTTGTTCCCTCATAGAAGTCCTTAAATCCATAAAGAACACAAAGGTAGTTTTGGTTTGAGTTAACTCAATATCAGAGTTGGAAATGAGGCTTTGGGTGCAATTATTTTGGATAGTTATCTCAGAGAGTATAAGTGAGAGCATGTCAAAAGTGAAACAAGAAACAGAAAAACAGAAAGATTCATTATGATAACAAGCTGATTACCACTGTAGACACTGAGACTCAGCTCCTCTGAAAAGTCTCTGAGAAATCATATAGATTATGTCTCCAAATGATTCCAATCACAAATAGGAATAGGGAAGCTGAGAATCTATCCACTTACACTCATTCTTTGGTTTCTAGTTACTCTTGGTGGCACTAACTCTTCCACATTCCAGGATTTAAGTACATGGTGACTGAATGGCTTTTATGAATTTGGAGAAAGATATAAGGAAGAAGGATCCCATGAGGAGCTTTTGAAATGGGATGCTAATGATGTGTGTAGGACTATTCACCTCAGCTTCACTGCAATTTGATGATTCAATGGTACCTAAAGGTCTGCATAGAGTAGTAAAATGTGTGTGCATGTGCTTGTGTGTGTTTATGTGTGTGTATTGGCAAGTGAAAATGATAGTGTGTTTCTGTCAACAATTGCAAATCTTAAGGGTGATGTTGTACAGAAAAAGGTACCTGATAAAATACCTGACAGTGCTTATATCACCTCATTGTATTAACACTTGTTTTTTGCATGCTGATTAGAAATAAGTTCTGATTATAATAGTGTCACAAAAAGCTTCTAGTTTATGGGAAAGCAGACAATGAGAGAATTCTATGTACAATTTAAAGAAAAAAAAATCATTGTTTAAATGCTGAATGTGAATAATCACTTTTTATTCAGGGTGATGTGCTTGATATTTCTGGAAAAAAGACCTTTCTGAAAATAAATGTCAATGTGAGAATATTCTCCTATCTTTACTCCTTGGGATAGTGATGAAAACCAACATAATCATATTAAGCCAAAAAGTTGTAACAAACAATAGCAAACCTTAAGTTTTCGTTGCTTTACAAATATTCATTACTGAAGTAGAACATTTAAGCTATTTTGATTGCCTTTAGTGTGTAATATGGTTTTAAAAAGCTTAATTTATTGGTGATAATAGAAACATAATGTGACAGTTTTTAATCCCTTCTTTATGTCATCAGTTTCCGTGAAGTGCTTTTGGTGGCTCATAGTTCATTTGAAGAGATGTGTTTTATCATTTACATTCTACCTGCTTTAGGAAGGAAATTAAAATCCTTTATTAAAATGAAGCATAGCTTAAAAAATAAAAGTGACCTCTGAAAATACCAATTAAATGATAATGAAGAGGGAAACTGAAGAATAAATATCCCAAGGTAGCTATTTTAAAGGAAAATAATTGATCTTGTCTTCTTTGTAATGAAGACAATACAGAAGATACTGAGTTTTATTTTTAATTCTTAAAAGATTGATTGATTTGAAGGAGAGAGAGAGAGAGAGAATATTTTTCCCCAACAGGGTCACTCCTTGAATGGTTGCAACAGCCAGGGCTAGGCCAGTCCAGGAACCAGGAACTCCATCTGAGTTTCCCACATGGGTAGCAGGGGCCCAAGATCATGGGCCATCATCAGCTGCCTAACCAGGTTTATTAGCAGGAACCTGGATTGGAAGCAGAAAGCAGGGCAGTGGGGACTCCAACTGACCCTCTGATATGGGATAACATAAGCTGTTGAGACAAACATAATGCAAGCCCTAACATTGAGTTTTAGACCACCCACCCATTAAATAATAAATTCTCTGGTTTTCTGTACTTGTATTTGTTTACCTTGCCCATATTTAAGTTGGATAACTATAAAACTAGGATTCCTAATAAACTGAAATGCATTATTTAAAATATTCAAAATCTTAAAAGGATAATAGCTAACTGAACACAGTTTATGGAAGTTATAAGATATATTTATTTCTTATGGTTCAGATATACATTTTCTGATATACTAAATAACCGGAATTCATTCCAAAGGTGAGAGCAACATTGGAAAATGTTCTTGAAAAAGTAGCAGATGGGCAGACATAATTATTTTGTCTGCAATTTTAATAGAAGTCAGCCAAATGAAGATGCACCACCAAGCAAATTTAGCCCAAATTCACAGAGAAGAAGAAGTTTTAGACATCCTTATACACTGAATCAGTTAGTCTTTGCTTGGGTTATGTTATTACATTGGCAGGAATGTGAATAAAATTGAAAGCTTGCATAGATGAGTGACAGGAAGATAAAGGGACTAAAAGCCAGTTGAGGGAAATGCCTCTCTTTGTTTCATATCCTACTTTCAATGCATTTGGAAAAAAATTGGCTCTATCTTCAAACTCTGTAATCAGGTCAGTTCCTCTCTCCTTCAATGCTATCATCCTGATTCAAAAGACCGTCATTTCTTGACTGAATTAATTGTAATAGCCTCCTGATTGGTCTCTTGTTTTCACTTTTGTCCCCTTTAAGATTATTCTTAAAATAGGAACCAGAGAAATCATTTTAAAACTTAAATTAAGAATGGCATTCTTCTGCATGGAAACCTCCCATAGCTACCTATTTTAGTGCTAGGATAAGTCAAAAATCCATGTGATCTGTGGCCATTCTTACTCTATCTCCTACTACCTAGTTCTTTCTCCTGGGCTCCAGGCACAATGGCCTCACTGCCAGGCATATCCTAGCCTTTGGACTTTGTTTGGCTCTTGCCTCTGGAATGTAGCTAGCTTCCTTTCTCTTTTAAAGTTTTCAGATCCCATGGTCTCCATGGGGTCTGCTCTGAATGAGCTGTCTAAAATTGCAACTTGCCTTGCTCTTCTGTGTAATTCTTACTCACCCTATTCTGATCACATTTTTTTTTTTTAATTGACAGGTAGAGTTATAGAAAGTGAGAGTGAGAGAGAGAGAGAGAGAGAGAGAGAGAGAGAGAAAGGTCTTCCTTCCATGGGCTGCCACGGCCGGCGCTGCACCGATCAAAGCCAGGAGCCAGGTGCTTCTTCCTGGTCTCCCATGTGGGTTCAGGGGCACAAGCACCTGGGCCATCCTCCACCGCCCTTCCGGGCCACAGCAGAGAGCTGGACTGGAAGAGGAGCAGCGGGGACTAGAACCCAGCGCCCACATGGAATGCCAGTGCCCGCAGGCAGAGGATTAACCAAGAGAGCCACGGTGCCAGCCCCTCTGATCACATTTTTTTTTAAATTAAATTTAATTAAAAATTTTTTTTGACACAGAGAGATTCTCTCTCTCTCTCTCTCTCTCTCCCTCTATCACTATGTATCTATCATCTCTATCTCTCTATACCTATACCTATATCTATCTATATAGATCTCTCTCTCTCTCTCTGATGAACTGAAGAGCTTCATCTGGGACTCCCACATGGATGCAGGAACCCAAGTGCTTGGACCATCTTCCATTGCTTTCCCAGGCACATCAGTAGGGAATTGGATTGAAAGTGGAGCAGCTGGGACTTGAACCGGTACCCATATGTGATACCAGCACTGCAGGCAAAGGCTTAACCTTTTATGCTGCAGCACCAGACCCTCTGATTACATTTGTAAAACCACTATACTGAACTGTAACTGACAAAATAGCACAAGTATTTAAAATGTGCAGTTTGATACATTTTGATAAATTCATATATCTGTGAACCTGTCGTCATCATCAAAAAAATGTATACTTGTTCCACACCATCCTGTAAACACACCCATGGGCAGCCACTGATGTACTGTCTATCAGTATAAATTATTCTCCAGTTTGTAGAATTTTATGTACTTTAAAAAGGCAGTGTACTTTAAAAAGGCAGTGGAAAAATGGAATTAAAATATAAGGTTATTTTGTCACAAAACATTACAATCAATATATAGTTAGTTCTACATGTACAGTTATGCTTTTAACTTTAAATATTTTTTATATATGGGGCTGGTGCTATGGCAAAGTGAATAAAGCCACCTCCTGCAGTGCCGGCATCACATATGGGTGATGGTTAAAGTCCTGGCTGCTCCACTTCTGATCCAGCTTTCTGCTATGGCCTGGGAAAGCAGTGGAAGATGGCCTAGGTGATTGGGCCTCTGCACCCATGTGGGAGACCTGGAAGAAGCTCCTGGCTCCTGGCTTTGGATTGGCCCAGCTCTGGCCATTGCTGTCATTTGGGGAGTGAACCAGCAGATTGAAGACCTCCCATCTGTCTCTGCCTCTGCCTCTGCCTCTGTGTAACTCTGCCTTTCAAATAAAAAAATAAATCTTAAACAAAAGATTTTTTAGATGAAGTATCAAAATATTTTAAAAATAAAGGCTGAACTGTGGCTCGTTGTCTAAAAAATATATAGTTATTTCATCATATGCATTTTCCACAAACTGTTTGAGGATTCCTTCATATAAAAGAAATCATATCATATGATTTTTGAGGGAGGGAGTTGATCTTTTTATCTGATTTCTTTTATTAAGCTTAACTATTTTGAAATTAACCATGTTGGTGTGCATTAATGGTCCACTCCTTTTTAATTGATGAATTTTATTGCATTGAATAGATACACCATTATTTATTTACTTATATTTTGAGAAAAGCAAAGTGTTGCTGATTTTCAGGTATCACAAATAAACTTTCTGTGAACTTTGTCTGCGAAGCTTTCTTTGAACTTATGCTTTCATTTCTCTTGAGAGAATACCTAGAAGTAGAGTGGTTGGAGCATATAGTAGATCTATGTTTATCTTCTTAAGGAACTGCCAAATAGTTTTTCAATACAGTTATACCACTTTACATTCCCACCAACAGCATATCACAGTTCTAGTTTCTCTACATCTTCACAAACACTTGGCATGGCCAATCACTTTAATTTTAGAATTTTAAAATGTGCTTTTTTGCCATCTATGTATTTTTCTTTGGTGAAATATCTGTTGGAATCTTTTGCCATTTCTAGATAATTGAATGGATCATTTTCTTATTATTGAGTACTGACAGTCTTTGGTATTATTTATATTCTAATACTTCATCAGATATATGATTTCCAAATACATTTTCAGTCAAGAGCCTATCTTTCCATCATTTTATCTATATCTTTTTTTTAAAGTATTTATTACTTATTTATTTAGAGAAGGAGAGATGTAGAGACAGAGTGGAGACAGACAGAGACAGAGTGAGAGACAGAGAAAGAATGGTTCACTCTGCAAACACCCAGAATAGCCAGGGTTAGGGCAGGCCAAAAAAATAGGAATCTGGAACTCAGTAAAGGAACCGTAGTATTTGTACCATCATCTGTTGCCTAGGGTGCACATTAGCAGGGAGCTCTATTGGAAATGGAACTAGGAGTTGAACCCAGAGACTCTGATATTTGATGTGGGGATACCAAGTGATGTCCTAACCACTGAGGTAAACACCCACACTTATATGTGCCTTGAAACACTAGTTTTGATTTTGACAAGTCTCACTTTCTCATTTGTTTTCTTTTAGTGGATTGCACTTCTTTTGTTCCATCAAGGAAATATTTACCTAACCCAAGTTACAAAGATATTCTAATCTGCTTTCTTCTCAAAGTTTTATCACTTTTTAGGTTTTATGTTAAGGTCTATGACCCATTTTGAGTTAATGTTTGTATTTAATATGTGGTATGGATTGAGATTTTTATTATTTTGGATATTGATATTCAGTAGTTCAACATAGTTTGTTAGGAAAAATGTATTTTCCCCACTCAATTGACTCTATATCTGTGTTGAAAAGTAGCTATCCATAGATGAAGGTATTTCTACACTCTATTTTGTTTAATTGGTCTATTTTTTTGTTTTAATAATAATAGTACATCATCTTGATTACTGTAGATTTACAATAAGTCCTGAAATCACATAGTGTCATTCTTCTTTCTCCCCGCTAGACTTTACAAGGCATTTTGGCTATTCAAAATCCTGTGAATTTCCATGTGAATTTTAGAATCATCTTTTGAGTTTTCACTAAAATATCCTGGCATTTCGATAGAAATTGTGCTAATTTTAGGCATCAATTTGGGATGAACTGACATCTTAACAATATTGAGTTTTGTGACCAATGAGCAAAATATCTATGTTGTAGGTTTCTTCTATATTCTGTTATCAATGTTTTATAGTTTTCAATGTATAATTCCTTCACAATTTGTCAGAAATAATGCTAATAATTTCATAATTTTAACAATATTGTGAATAACATTAATTTTAATAATTTTAGTTTATTTTTTGTTGATGGTATATACAAAAATAATTGATTTTTGTGTGTTCTTTTGGTATTTTGCAACCTTGGTGAATTTAGTAGCTTTGTTGTTGAGTTTTTCTGTAAAGATGATCACATCAGCTCTATTGAAACTAATGCCACTTCTTCCTTTCCAATGTGGCTGCTTTCAATTTAATTCCCTTGTTCTGTTGTGCTGCCTGGAAGTTCTGGTGAAGTGTAGAATAGATGCTCCAGTAATGAGCAACCATATTTTTCCTGATCCTGGAGGCAGAACTATCGATATTTCATGCGTATTATGATGTTAGGTGAAGGTTTCTCTTATAGCATGTGGGATTTCATCTTCTAACTTAGTCATTTTTAATTCTTTACCCATCATGACCTGTCTCTTGTTAGTCAGTGCTCTACTCACATGGTCCAAATGCCAGCAGCCTTTTCCCTTTGGACTTTCAATTCCTTGGTTCTAACATACTATGAATTATGAACTTCCATCTGTAAGCTAAGTGCTATGTGTCAAGCATGGTGTTGGATATTTTTACATTTCATTTTATTGATATGGCAACTCTGCCAGTTTATATTCTCGTAATTTTCAGGTAAAGTAGCTTCATATAGGTGATGTGATCAATGCAAAGTTACATTGTTGTACAGATATTATTCACTCTATACTAATGACTTCAAAGATAAGCATAGGGTATATAGTGCAATATATAAGACATATGCTGGTTTCCTTTTTTTGAGATTTTCATGAGGTAGTAAATGAAACTGAAGACTTTGTTATTTCCACTATGCCTCATTGCTTCCAAGGTTTGTTTGGGAAACTAAATCACCAAGCTTATTAGAATGATATATAACAATTTTAGCAAATAATTCCTGAGTGGGAGCTTAAGTATTGCTCCACTGAGGTAAATGCATAAATTTCAGTAATTGGGCTTTTAAAATCAGCTTCACAGCTCTGTGGTCACCTTATTTGATTCTAGCTCTCATTTGCGTTTTGAGTGGAAAAATATATCTGATAACACTCTTGAAATATGTAGATTATTTGGGTTTGCTTTCTCATTTTGTATCCAAAAGAATTATTTATAGAATTATAACAAGAAAAATTTATCCTTGGGGCAAATATTATCAACAATAGTGTATGGATAGTCAATCTTGACATGGCTAGATTATTCCATTTACTTTAATTGTTATGATGTTATAGTTCTTACAATTTAGAGAATAAAGTGCAAACTTCTAGAAATTTTTATCAAATACATCCACATGATGATTTCCTTTATTCTCTTTCCCAGAAATTACTTGCAATTTTTTTTAATTTGAGTGGTTTGTTGATGAAGTGAATTTTCTGCTTAAATGAAATTATAAAGCCTTAGAGGAAGTGTTTGTGCTTTGAAGTAGTATTTAATACAAGATCATGCAGCTGCTACTCAGCAAACAAGAGATGTGCACTCTAAAAACCAACCAACATTATGTTCTGCTGTTGGGGTGATGCCAGGTTGATAATGGATACTGTGGACATTTGTATTGCAAATTCTTACCATTATTTGCCTTACAGGCTTCATCTGCAGATGCTACCATAAAGGCTTGTTGGCCTAAAATTTCACATTACACTCTGTCCAACTCTGCTCCTTGTCATGGTTCTTCTATCTTGGCGATGGTGTCAAAATTCACCTAACAACCAAAGCTAAAATTTATCGAAGATTGCCAATGCTTCCCTCACTTTCACTTCCTCATCCAACTGATCTCTAAACACTAATAATATTTTGGAAATATTTTAAAATCTCTGTTTACCAGGAATCACTCTTTTATTGTCACTTAGCAATGAAATTATTTTTGAAGAATTCCAGTGATTCATACTTATCACAATCCAGTCTTCCAGATGGAGCTTCTCGGAAACACAGATTCATCAGGTTGTTTAAAAAGAAGTATTCATTGTAGGGGTGGGGGATCTGAGATGACTGAATAGGGAACAAGATGAGCTGATTTTTGACCATTGGAAAATACCAGAAGAACAAGGGAGGAGCCATGTTCCCAGGGGTCAGTTGGAGGGAAGTTTTCAGTAGAAAGTCTAAAGAAAGACTCTATGGAGCAACTAAACCTGTACAAACATGCAGTGGCTAGCAGCACATCACCAGGGACTCTCACGGCCAGCAGAGTTGCAATCTTCTTAGACTAATAACAGAAAATTGCAGCAGCCTGCATGCAATCTGAAGGAGAACCTCATGGCCCCCATTGACTTTGAGTCTAACCTGAAGAACTGTTGGTGGGGAGGATGTCCACCCAACCATCTGAAGGCAGGGCACATTGATTTCCTCTCTTCCCTCCACCAAGGTAGCCAGTGAACAGTGGGGTGGAAGTGCCATCCTCCAAGAATAAAGTGAATGAAGGTTTCTGCAGCCTCCAAGCCACTGACGGATTTTGTGTGAGGGAAAATATGTGGCCCCCACTGATGTGAGTCTGGCCTGGAGAGCTGGCAAATGTGGGAGTGTGCTCACTAAGTTAATTACAGGGAGGGCATGTTTCTCCCTTTCCCTCACCTGACTAACCTCTGTGGGGCAGGAAACTGGCACCAGGAATGAGGTAGCTCTCTCTGTGGACAGAGGGACTCATAGGTCAGAGAGTGGATCCCATGAACCCTGTGACCATGGGAGCTCATCAATATGTGGGAATTCTTTGACTGCGAAGTAGAGTAGGAAACAGAGAAGTGTTTAGCTGGATTCTTGGGCTATAATTAGGTCTAACTCCAGAGGTTTGGAGCTCCCTGAGTGCTGGGAAGGGTCATTGCAGAGGGCTCTGTGTTCATACTATGGAGCACACAGATTCTTTGAGTAGTTCATGTGCCTTAGTTGATGGGGTGTATAGGCAATTGGGCTCACCCTGAGAAGTTGGTTCACATTGACAGAGAAGGGCTGGGATTGTGAACATGCCAACCAGCATCATAACCTCCTCCTTACTGACTATAGAGATCTACCATGCCCAACTTGGGTGTCACTCTGGACTCTAGCTTCACCCTTGAGCTTAGGCTGGAGATGCTGGCTCCACATAACATATACTTTTGTATATCTGTTCAAGGAGCAGACATTCCAAAAAGCCACAGAGGCACATTTAAAGAAAAAACCTTCAGAGGAAATACCAATACATGTTTTCCTAGATGTGAAAAATATAAAACTACAAGAAACATGAACAGGAAAGACAATATGATTCCTTAAAGGAACACGGGAATACTTCAATATTAGATCGGGAAGATGTGCAGGTCAATGTAATGACTGAAAGGAATAATCATAAAACTATTCAAAAACACAGAGAAGGAAATACATGAGTTAAAGAAATTGATACGTGACACGGATAAGAAATTCTGCTGGAAAATAGATATATTAAAGAAAACCAAACTGAAATATTAGAAATAAATAATTCAATATGTCAAATAAAAAGTACAGTGGAAAGCCTTAACAACAGACTCAGTGAGAGATAAGAAAGAACATTTACAGGAAAATGGCAAGACCAAGTTGTTACTTATCAATAATTACCTTGAATATAAATGGCCGAAAAGTTCTTATTAAAAGACACAGACTGGTTGAATGGAATAAGAAGCAACAACAAAATCAACAAAAAATGAATGTAATTTGAGACCATTATTCGTAGTGAAATAAGCGAGCTCCCAAAAGACAAATGTCATGCTTTTTTTTTTTTGAATTTGTGACAACTAAAAATAGAGCACAAAAATCACAATATATATGAATGAAATTGACATCTTGAGATTTAATTGTTGTTTATAGTCATTGTCTATACTCCTGAAGAATAGTGGTCTTTCTACATATTATTTGTTGAATTCTTCAGTTGAAGATTAAGTTTGTGATTTTGATTCAACTTGAAAGTATGTCATAGCAAATTAAAAGAAAAGAAAAGCAAGAAAGAAAGGAGGTTGTGGCTGAGGGGGAGGCTGAATGTGTGGGAAGTATTATTATGTTCTTAAAATTGTATACATTAAATACATGAATTCTATTTCCTTTATATCAATGAACAAATAGAATAAAAAACAACAAAATGAAGTATTTAGTGAATTTCAATGCACTATTTCAATTAAAATTTTGATTTGTTATAAATATCTCTCCTAATTTTATGATTAAGCTTTATTTCTTAATTTCTGACTGTACTCCAACTCTTTGTATGCCACCACAGTGACAGCAACTATAAATCATCTACTTATTTTTATATGCTTCTTGGTAATATTTATATCCCCCCATTACCACTGAGAAATTTCTATCATTAATCAAGAACAAATTAGAATGTTATATCATTGGTGAAGCCTTTATTACTTCATGTTTCATTCCCAACAAGTTCTTAAGATTGCTTACTTGGCATAGTGAATAGAATTGTGTTTAGAATACGAAGAATTCAAATCAGCACAAGTTTAGTTCATGTAATTTTTCACAAATTATTTAATCTCTCTGAGACTCACTCCCCTTTACTGAAAAAAAAAGAGTATAGTTATAAGACATAACCTTGTTATTCAAACTATTATCTAAGGATATGCAGAATTGGCTTCACCTAGAAATATGTTAAAGATGTGGGATCTCAGGCCACAGTTAAAATATATTGAATCAGAGTACATTTTAGCATAATCCCCATGTAGTTTTTTAAAGCACATTCATTAAAATTAGAGAAGTACTGACATATGGAAACTTTACCTGTTATTGTCCTCTTCAAACAGAATATAGAATCAGTATCTATGTTTCTTTGTATTTTTTCATATGAAATGATAATTAAGTGTAAGCTAATATATTTGGTTATTAACCAAAGCAATAGTATTTTCTAATGCTGGAGGGAGAATAGGGCATGTTGACCGTATTGAGTGATTTTTTCAAACTCCATTCGACTTTGCCTAACATACCTATTCCCTACATAAAATTCAGTCCATTCTTGTAATGCTGATGCCCCTGTGGCTCACAGAACTGTTTATTGTACCCAACTCTATTTCAACCTATTATTTTCTCATTAAAAATCATGTTTGTTTTTCCATTCCAATAATCAAATAATTCATATTGAGTGATTTGGTTCATAGTTTGAATTTTATGATAAACATTCCCAGAAAACTCTTTAGTTTCTTGTAAAAATAGATTTCTGGTGGTTCATGGCACCAATTGAAATACATAACACCAGCAGTGGACACAATTCAGGCTTACCTTCTATTCTGTAGCTGTGTAGTTTTTAATTTTATGATTTTAGTATACCTAATCATAGATATTTTTAAGCAAACAAAATTGCTTTGTCCTTGGTAGTCCTAGAAAATTAATAAATCCCAATAATGATTTATTTAATATAAAATAAAAAGGGAGCTATTTGCCCAAAGGCACACTCTTGTACAGTATGTGATTTTGGGTACTGTCCTTATTATATAAGTGTCTTTGTAATATATAAACTTATCTCTTTTCTGTGAGTTTGCATTTAAAAATTCCGTGAGCCCTGTTTCCACCAAAATGATGGTTTTTGAAGTTCTAGCTATGTCAAGGAGAATCAATGATACTGTAGATATTTGCATTTGTAACTTGAAATATTGGGTAAAATATTGACACTGAGGTTGACTTTTTAGGTTTGTTGCATTAAATAAAATAATATTTGTTTTGAAGAGCTTTTCAGATGTTAATTTTGTTACTGTAATTCTAATTATCATCATTATTACTAAACTAAAGGATCAAGTCCAGGATAATGAGATGTCATGTGAGTTCTAAGTTATACAGCATTTGTGATCTTAATTTATTTTAACTTTTCCATTAAAAATTACCTGATCTTTAGACTTGTGGTAGTACAGGTGGAAAGATATCAGAAAAAATTCTTAAATTCTCTAGATACAAAAGGATAAGCTTGTTCCAAATCTGAATATATTAGGCAGTACAAATTTCCAAAGGTAATGCAAACCTGCTTTTACCAGAGATTAGTACAAAATCCTCTCTTAGATATTCATATCTCATAAATTATATTCCTACTTATGCTTCCTATCTCTACAGGAAATATGAGCCTATTCTAAATTTGATATCAAGGAAGTAGACAAATAGTGTTGAAATGACTTATACAGTTCATGAAGCCAGTCAGAAACAAAACTAGAATATAAATCTCATAAATCCCAGAATAATATGCTTTACAGGATAATATCAGTGAAATGGATAACCTCAAGACAACATACCCAGAACACTCATTAATGCAAGATTAAGGGAAAGAACAGTTCAGTGTTCATATTAAAAATATTTTGGTAGAATATGTTTATGTACAGATTTGCTTGAAGATATTAAAAATGAGGTCATTACCTCAAAGTTTATGGCAGCATTCAAACTTTAAAATACAATAAACTCTAGTCAGAATGTCCAGTGCTTTTAAAAAGATCTGAGTTACTTTTGGTTGCATTTTAATAGCATGCATACCCTTAACTCTACATGTATGTGACACTAAAAAGATACAACTGCTTCTACCTCCTTTTTGCTTAAACAGTGAACCCAAAACATTTTTTTTCTGATACCCAAGTAATCGTTTTAACCCTTTCACTTGATATCTCTGAAGACTGACAACTACTTAGTATTCATGCCTCAATTCCAATTCCAATTATCAAAAGGATTATCATGAGTAACAATTCACTCAGCAACCATGTATCCCTTCCCATCTTGGCCCCAGTTACTGTGCTCCACCCCAATGATCTGGGGATTGAGTCATAAATTGTCCATTCCCTGAAAGGTCTTACATTCTATCTTGGGTGGTGTAAGTAAATAAAATGACTTACACTATTGATTTTGGAGAAGAAAGATGTATTTTAATGGAGCAAAGGTGGGAGAATGAACAGGGAAAAAGGACAAGAACAATAAACTATGTTTTTCCTTATGCAGATTGAGGAAACATTGCCTGAGGTTTCACAGTGTGTAAAATTGTTTTAAAAACAGTCTAAAATGTACAAAATCCTATGAAAAGAAGATCTTTCTGCCTTGATAAAATGAACAGAAAGCAGAGATTTATGAAATAAGATCAGTTCATCAGCACATAAAGATAAACATTTGCATTTATCCTTCAGCAGAACCTGTGGACTATATTTCTCTGTTTGTTACCAATCAAAATTTTCTCAGTTTATCTGCCTGTTCTAAAAATGAATACCTTATTCCTTTTACACATGATACTACACTTGATCTTAGCCAAAAGGCCTAGAAGCGATGACCTTATTCCTTTTATTATGAATAATCTTCGAGGGAAATTTGATTCTGAGGAAGACACTGTTTTCTAAAATAAATAAAGTGATTAAAAATTAAAGACATTCCAAAAGATTTATTTCCCTTGTGTGGAGATTTATTCTTCATTCAAAAAAATATTTATCATTCAAACACTGTACAGGAACTGCACCAGAACCTGGGAGTTAGAAAATCAACAACACTTGCTCTGAATGTCATATAATTTACCTGAAATGTTTTTCCAGCAGAAATCCACCCAGCCCTTCCCTCCATTCATGCTCTTCAGGTAGTTACTTAGTTACCAGTTTCTTAGGCAGGTCTGTCTTTGTCCCCTCATCTAAAATTTCAACCATTCCTTTACAACAAACTCCCTTTCTGACTTTTCTGATGTCTTGGCAACAATTGCTACCTACCCTGCTTTGCATACTTGGCTTAATATTTCTCTTACTGGAATATAAGATCCAAAGAAGGTATTAATTTTTATTATTTCTTTAGTCCAGGCACTTATAATAACAACAAACAGACTTGGTGTTCAAAAATAGTTATTGAATAATCGGAGCATATTAGAGATGATATTACAGTTCTTATTTACACACCAATGATCTTTTCTGGGTAAGGGAATGTGATTCACTCATCAATCAATCTTTTAGGAGATAGTATTAAATTTATCAATGCTCATTTGCAATCCTAGAGAAAAGGCACTACAATTTTAATCCTGATATTTAACTCAACAGCCTGAATACTGAAAAATGAAGTAACACAAGAATGTGTTCGTGGAGAATAAATGAAATGTTTTTCTGCAAGACACAGTGTTATAAAGAAGATTTCATTAATATTTCCTATATCTTATTCAATGTTTGCCTCTAAAATTATTAGATGAATTGCTTCAGGAACTGACTTTGGGAAATAGAGCAAATTAAATGTTATAATATAAAAATTATACAAAAATTTGACCTTTCTAGCTCCCTGACCTAGAGTTTGTCTACCATGCCTAACTTGGTATATTATTCTATTTGCAGTCTCAAATTTTTTCTACTATTTGGAAATAGTCTTGCTTCTTGTCATGGGTAATAAGAGAAAGCTTATAGTGGTGCAGACCATTTTCAACATTAAGTCATTTTTACCTCTGGTCTCAGTAATGTCTAGACTCATGTTTTGTATTTTGGGTCAATATTCATTCCTTTGGTCTAATAGATTTTCCTATCCCCTTTTCTTAGTTCTAATTCCTTTTTTTTGCATTTGAATTTTTCTCTTGTTACCAACAGTTAGCCTATTGCTGAATTCTCTTTTGCTCACATTTTTAAGATTTATTTTATTTACTTGAAAGGCAGAGTTACAGAGTATGAGAGGAAGAGACAGAGAGAGTAGTCTTCCATCTGCTGGCTCACTCTCCAAATGGCTTCAATAGCTAGGGCTTGGCCAGACAAAAGCCAGGAGGGAGGAGTTTTTTCTAGGTCTCTCACATGGTGTAGGGACCTAAGCACTTGGGCCATCTTCTGCTTCTCTCCTGGGCACATTAGCAGGGAAGCTGGATCAGAATTGGAGCAGCTCTTGTAATATAGGCAGTTGGAGGTAATCAGTTTCTGTTCATGCTGAATAGGGCTGATTTTTGTAACCATAGGACATTTTGGAAATGAATTCTGCAACCTCTAAGGCCGTTTCATAAAATACAGATACTACATTGTATCTTCCTTTTGTTTGTATCTTTAAAAATTATTTACTTGAGAGAGGAAAAGAGAGATAAACACACACACACACACACACACACGGAGACAAAGATCTTATCTGCAGGTTCACTCCCCAAATCTCCACCTTGGCAAGGGCTTGGTGGCACTGAGCTGAAGCTGGGAGCTGGGAACTCAATCCAGAAGACAGGAAATCAGTTGAAGTTTCTCTTGTGTATGGCAGGTACACAATTACTTGGGCATCATCACTATTTATTAGAATTTGCTTTGTCAAGAATTTGGAATCTGGAGCCAGAGACAGAAATCGAATTCAAGTACTCTGAGGTCAGTTGTAGGCACCTAAACTGTCAAGACAAACATCTACCTTCCTTGATCTTTTGTGATTTTTCAATCTGAGGGAAGTCAGCTATAATGTCATAAACACTGTTGTTTTACTCCAGTTAAGCTACTCTAACAAAATGACAGAAACTAGGTTGCTCATAAATAACCAAGAAACTTTCCTGGCAGTTTGGAGGAGGCTGAATTTAAGATGAAGGCTCCATAAGACTTGGTGTCTGGTGATGATCTGTCTCTTCATTGATAGCCATCTTCTCAATATAACTTCACATGGTAGAAGGGACAAGGGATCTCTGGGGCCTTTTTTATAACAGCACTAATGCTATTCACAAGTGCTCTGACATCATAATCTGATTATTTTCACAGTTCTTGTTTCTTAACAGCATCACCTTGGCAATTAGAATTTTAACATTTAGATTTTGGAAGGACATAGCATTCATTTCATCATGACAACTTAAACCATCCCCTGGTAAAGTCCATGTGGCCAGAATCTAAAGCATCCCTTCAACAGTCAGCACAAAATTGTCATCCAGGTGAATGAGATTTCTTGGAAGTATATCCTTTTGATCAGTCAAATCTTCAGAAGTCTCTAGCCTTAGCCAATAACTGGTTTGCAACTGTGTGAGATACAGGAGGCCAGAACCACATATGTGAGCCATTCCCAAATTCATGACCCAAAGCTAATGTGTTATATAATAAATACATATTGTTGACAATAAAGTAAAAATTATACTAAATTTTTCAATTAGTGATATAAAAGAGTGATTGATCTTGCATCTAAGAAAAAATAAGAGAATTTCTTCTGTCCAATGTGCATCTTCTATTACTGCTTGCCATTTTCACACTTTCCTCAGCCCCTGTCATTTTTGGGAGCTCCATGTTTGGAACAACACAAAGGGAAAGAGGAAGGTGTATAAATTTCTGCTTATTTATTGTGACTTCTACCACAGTGTCCAATTAGCCTGGATGCTGTACTAGGAGTTTTGAATATACAGGGTGTCCACAAACATGGCAGAGACTCACACATCTCTTATTCAGAATTGTGCTATGCTGAGAAACTAGGGAAATTCACCCCTAAAACTCATGAATATCTAACTTTCTTCCAACATCTGCAGCATGTGAAGAGAGACCTGTAAAGAGTCCATTAGTAACTCAAATATTATCACGACGTGTACATGGCAAGACTAAAGTAACAAACAACCCCCACAAAAAAACTCAAACATCTTGGAAACAACTTGGATTTAATAAAAACAAGAAAGATAAAGGAAGAATAATTTATCAAAATTGAAAAAAAAAATGAAATGCAAAATTTTCACAAAAGCATAGCCAATGACTAGTGAATTTTTACTGTTTTCCTCGGTGAAGAGGGTGTATTAGCTATGATTAAATATATATTTGTTTTCTAGATGTCTAGTGTAACTGAATAATTTATTATCTCTAGTTTTAACTATATTGATATACAAATCAGTTACTCTTAAATAATTAGTTTTGTGGAATCAATACTTGTATCAACAGAATTTAACCTACTTCATTTTGTTTTTATAAACGCATAAAGATATTTTAACTCATGATAGAATGGCAGGTGCCCTAAATAGCACTCTGGCCTCAGAATCAGCCCTTAAGGCATTTGGATCCAGCTAAAAAGCCCATGAGAGTTTCTCAGGCTTGGAAAGCCAAGACACTGTGGCAAAAAAATGATCTAAATGAAAGATCTCTGTGAGTGATATCCCAACTGAAAGAACGGGCCATCAAAGAAGGAGGTATCTTTCTCTGAAGGAAGGAGAGAACTTGTACTTTGATTATGGCCTTGTCTAAATAAGGTTGGAGTTTGTGAACTCAAGAGGCTTCCATAGCCTTGGCAACTCATGACTAGAGCCTAGGGTGATTACTGACACCATAAAAAAGAGTGTCAATTGTTAAATCAAGAATAGAAGTCACTGTGCACTTACTCCCTATGTAGGACCTCTGTCCTTAATGTATTATACTATGTGAATTAACAGTAAAACTAGTATTCAAACAGTAATTTATACTTTGTGTTTCTGTGTGGTAGCAAACTGGTGAAATCTTTACTTAGTATATACTAAGTTTATCTTCTGTATATAAAAATAATCAAAAATGAATCTTAATGAAGAATGGGATGGGAGAGGGAGGAGGAGATGGGATGGTTTGCAGATGGGAGGGAGGTTATGGGGGGAAAAGCTACTATAATCCAAACATTGTACTTTGGAAATTTATATTTATTAAATAAAAGTTTAAAACAAAAAAAGTAAAAAAAATTGAAAAATAGAGTTATAAAAAATAAATAAATTATAAGAGCTTTTTTCTTTACTACTGGAAAATCATCAAATACATAAATTACATAAAATATGTATTTTATTTGCTATTATGGAAATGAAATATGGTTTTTACTCAATTTTTAGTATATGTCATAATTTTATTTTTCATAGGGATACCTATTTTTAAAATATTGACTTGAAGTGGATGCAAGAGGAAACCATTATACTTCGTGCAATAATCCAGTCCCTAAATGACAGAAATCATATGTTTTCCCTGATATGGTTAACTAATAGAGTACATAAAATGTAATGTGTTGTAGTGAAATGGACGTTCTGAGATTCAATGAGTGTTTACAGTCTTTGTCTCTTCTGTTGAGGAACAGTGTTCCTATAACTAGTACTCAAAGAGTATTTTACACTTTATGTTTCTGTGTGAGTGCAAACTGTTGAAATCTCTACTTAATATATACTAAATTGATCTCCTGTATATAAAGAGAATTGAAAATGAATCTTGATGTGAATGGAATGGGAGAGGGAGCGGGAGATGGGAGGGTTGCAGGTGGGAGGGATGCCAGTGTCATAGGTGGCAGCTTAACCCACCACACCACAATGCCAGCCAGTCATCCACTTCTTTGTAGGTCTATTCCATTTTTCTAGACCTGATCTACTTTTTCTTACCCATCAGACTACAAGAGCTTTCTAACTGCTATCTCTTGTATTTTGAAAGGAAGTTTTGTATAGCAACCAGATGATTTTTTTTTTTTTTTAATTTTTGACAGGCAGAGTGGACAGTGAGAGAGAGAGACAGAGAGAAAGGTCTTCCTTTGCCGTTGGTTCACCCTCCAATGGCCGCTGCAGCCGGCGCACCACGCTGATCCGAAGGCAGGAGCCGGGTGCTTCTTCTGGTCTCCCATGGGGTGCAGGGCCCAAGGACTTGGGCCATCCTCCACTGCACTCCTGGGCCATAGCAGAGAGCTGGCCTGGAAGAGGGGCAACCGGGACAGAATCCAGCGCCCCGACCGGGACTAGAACCCAGTGTGCCGGCGCCACAAGGCAGAGGATTAGCCTGTTGAGCCACGGCGCCGGCCCCCAGATGATTCTTTGAAGTTGGTCAGCTTTTGTGTCACTTCCCAATCCTGTTAAAATACGATTCAGTTTCCTTAGTTGGGTTTACAACATCTTTGCCTTTTCTTATAAACTCATTTCATACCATTCTATCTCTCACTCAACGTGCTTTCCAAATACTGGTCTTCCTTTTCTTGTTTATAATATAAAGCATTTGCTGTAAGTGTTCCCTCTACCTAGAGAATTCTTTTCCCTGTTTTGTATGGTGAGTCCTTCCTATCATTAAAATGCCATCCTCTAAGGGAAAAAAAAGTCACTCTTACCTGACTGTATTCTCACTCAGTACATACACAGCATGTAGTACTAAATAATATTTGCTTATTTTTTGTACATACTACTTATATTTCCATAAGAGATATGACAACCTTGAGAGAACTGTTTCTAGCACAGGGTAGTTGATTAATAAATGTTTGTTGAGTAAGTTAATGTTCTGAACCTGGGATTCTCTGTGATTCAGGTGAGCAGCGTTGGCTAAATGGCCAACTAGGATCTACCACATCTGAAGACTACAGTATTGTTATGCCTAAATGAGCCTGAAGGTCTTGCAAGAAAAAAAAAAGAAATCTTAATAAGAGCCTTACAAATACAGATAGCTCATTTAGGCAGTGATCTAAATTTGTATTTTTCTCCACTGCAATGTGCTCCCAGTAGAATTCATTTTAAGAATTGTTGAAGTTAGAGGCAGATGTTTGGTGCAGTGGCTCGGCCACCACTGGGGATGATCTCATCCCTTATCATTGTCCCTAGTTCCAGTCCTGGCTCCACTTTTAATTCCAGCTGTCTGCTAGTGTGAATTCTGGGTGGCAGCAGGTGATGGCTGAAGTAGTTGGGTCACTGTCACCTACAGGGGAGAACCAGATTGAGTTCTGGGCTCCTTGCCTTGGCTTGGCCTTCTCTTAGCTACTGCAGGCATTTGGGGAGTCAATTATTGAACATCCTACTCTCTCTCCCCACTCCTCACACTCTTTTTTTTAAAAAGATTTATTTATTTGAAAGGCAGAGTTACACAAAGAGAGAAGGAGGCAGCAGAGGTAGAGAAACATCTTCCATCCGCTGGCTCACTCCCCAATTCACTGTAATGGCTGGAGCTGCGCAGGCCAAAGCTAGGAGCCAAGAGCTTCCTCCAGGTCTTCCACGCGGGTGCAGGGGCCCAAAGACTTGGGCCATCTTCCACTGCTTTCCCAGGCCACAGCAGAGAGCTGTATGGGAAGTGGAGCAGCCAGATGTCAAACCTGTGCCCATATGGGATGCTGGCAATGCAGGTGGCGAATTTACCCACTACACCACACTGCCAGCCTCATACTTCTTTTTAAATAAATAAATAGTTTTTAAAATTTGGAAAGTTAAAGGTTAGTGAGGAAATTACAACACTTTTAAAAATAAATCATTTTTAAACACCTGCTCTACTGGTAAAAAACACTTAATTTTCACTTTGTTAATAAAGAACTACATCTTTAAATTTAAAAACAGAGCAGAAAAATGTATGATAATCTCTCTCACATCTACAGCTTAATAATTCTTTCTCATTAGCCTGACTAGAATTTTCATTGGGTGCTATGATTTTCAGGCTCTATCTTTGTCTCCTTTTGGAAAAATTAAGAATGCTGAAACTATATCTTGGATATTATGAAATCAAATAAAAAAAATAAAATCCATATACGTAGAATTAAAACAAATGGCATCTATTTACAACTGCTTTATTGAAATGTAGGTTGGAAGAGGTGAGTGGTACGATTTGGAATATTAAATTTTACTGTTTCTTATGCTCCAGGGAATCGGAGTTTTGTCAGGTTGAAAGTGTAGATGCCATTAAACAAAGCAAAATGCCTGGAAGGGGATGTAATACATTAGGCAATTTAAACAATAAGAAGAAACATTTTCATTTAACCTATGCTAATGTGTTCTTTCAAAAAATGTATACATCTTTGTCCAAAGGAATATTAGTTTTGTGAAAATGAAATAGAATTCAATGCAATTCAACACACATTAATTTTTATTGTACATATACAGTGTTCCAAACCATGCACTTGCATTTTTTTGCTCAAATACAGTGTACACTGAAACTACAATAACATATGAAATCCAGTAATAAACTAAGTAATAAAAGAGGACCCAAGGAATCCCCATGCTTCCTAATTCTGTGTATTCTAGTCATTTTTCATAGATGTCATGATTATGATTTTATAACCATATATAAACATTTTATTTCTTAGCTAAATTGCATTTACAAAAAAGTAGTAAAAATGAGGCAAATCATGAAAAGTTGAAATTAGGAGTAAAATGATCCTATGGGTTAGTAAAATATGGCAGATTAAAGGAAGCATAATACATACTAGCAGGGTCACTTTACTGCTTGAAATCTATCTTTATTTGGTGTTTTGAAAACATAGTATTTCATTGAAGCAATATTTTTTTCCATGTTATGTCATATGACGATGATGTATTAAATGTTGTGGCCTATTTATTTTGTAATATGAATGCAAAAATGGTATTTTTGATGAATTAATGATATATAATGTAAAGAGTTTAAAAATGCTCCAAAATATTAGTCTAACTCCTTTGCATATAAATACAGAAAATCCACATAAAGGATACAGTTGGCAGTTGTTTATATTTTTGCTGGAAAAATTTTGAGCCATTTGATGGAGAGATTTTTAAAAATTTAACGAATCATACTAAAGAGCTTTGAACCTAGACAGCTCATGGTGGAAAAAACCTAGAGCTGAATGTGTATGTTAGCATTCATAATAAGTGGGAGAGATATTAATGAGGTAATTAGCACCTATGCTATAAATATTTAACGTGCATAACTAAGACAAAATTGGCCATAAGTGATGACAGGTGCTGGAGACAGTAAAAAAGTAGAATTTTAAACCAGTAATACTCAGGGAATAAAACATTATCACATTAAATTAGTAACCAGACCTTTAATTAGTATTATGTATTAACACTTTTAAAACAAACAGTTTTCTAATCACAAAAGTAGTTTTTTCAATGTAGAGAATTTTCAAAATCTAAAAGCATAATTAAAAAGACAAAAATCATCATATCCCTTCTACCTGAATGCAACTAGTTAGCAAAAGTGTTTTCTTCTTGTCCTCTTTTGATGGATCCACACAATATTTAAGTTAGATGAGGGACCTATTTTGAATAACATTTTATTTAATATTTATACTTAGATTGTGTTTGATTAAATTATTAGTACACTTTCATATTATGTGATTTTGAATTCATAAAATGATACATAGAGGAAATTTGGAGCAACCTATGCTCTCATAAGGCAGTGAATCCATTTTTTTTTAAGATTTATTTATTTGTTTGGAAGGCAGAAATACAGAGAGACAGAGGCACACAGAGACAGAGAGGTCTTCCATATGCTGGTTCACTGCCCAACTGACTGGAGCTGGGCTCATCTGGAGCCAAGAGCCAGGAACTTCTTCTGGCTCTCCCACATGGTGCAGAAGCCCAAAGACTTGGGCCATCTTCTACCACTTTCCCAGGCCATAGCAAAAAGCTGGATCAGAAGTAGAGCAGCCAAAACTTGAACTGGTACCCCATAAGGGATGCCGGCACTGCAGGCAGCATATTTACCCGCTACACCACAGCGCCGGCACCCCCATTGTTCTTGTTGATGGGTTGGTTTATATTCTTTTTTCTATTATTTCTCCAACCTTAACTATCACCCTTTGTACATTCAATGTTTAATTCTCTGTACAAGAATCTCACCAATGTTCTGTGTCAAGGTGTTGTGCGTGTGTGTGTGAGTGTGTGTGTGTGTGATACAGCCTCCCTCCTTCTTTCCCCTCTCCATGTGCACCACTTCCCTAAGTTAGTGACATTTTGGCCCAAAAGTCACTCTTCCTCGCTCTCCATCCAGAAAGTCTTGCTTGAATTCTCCTGCTTTCACTTGGAGTAAGTGATCAGGCATGGTGTTCCTGTTAGATTAGTATAAACTTCTGGCAGTTAATTTAAAATAAATCATGTTTATTTAAGTATATGTATCTACCCCTATCTGGGGTTCTTGGATCTTCAGAACATGTCACAATGTAAGTCTATATTACTTGCTCAGATACTGTTAGTTAAAATAAGGACACTCACTATATAAAAGAGTTTTACCTCTCTACTTTTTTTTTCTCTAATGTTTAGAAACTTGCATTTGGTATTTATCAATGTATACTTCTATGAATAACAATAGTCAGCTTGTGTATGTACACAATGTATGTGTACTTGCTATATGTATTAATTTTTAAGGCTGTTCTTAGGAATTAGAGTACATGGTTTAAAACAGCAGATTATTTTTCCCTCTCACAGTTCTGGAAGTTAGAAATCTGAAAGCAAGGAGTTGTCAGGACCATGCTTCCTCCAAAGCCTCTAGATAAAATTGTTTCCTTGCCTCTTCCTAGCTTGTGGTGGTCAACAGGACTTGACATTTCTTAGGTTACAGATGCATCCTGTCAATCTGTCTGCATCATCACATGGTGCCTGCCCTCTGTATGAGTATGTTTTCTTCTGTGTCTCTATGCCCAAATATCTCTTTTTTTCTTTTATGAGAACAATAATCATTGAATTTAGGATACACTATAAGCTAGCATGTCATCGTATAACTCTATTTCCTTTGCAAAGACTAAATTCTCAAATAAGATCACACATGTACTGAGTATTAAGATTTAAACACATTTTTTCAAAGAACACTTCAATCAACTATTACACGTGATACCATAGATGCTCTGTCCATTTATATTAAAATATTGCTGCATTGAAATCTTAGGGAAATTATCTTTATTGTCATTTTATTTAAACTTAGTAAATAAAATAGAAAAAAAGAACATCAGAAATGAGTTGGACATATACACTTATTTCCCTTTTTATAGATCTGTAGTTTTAACAAATGTACTCAATACAGAAATGTCCTTTTTTTAAAAGAACATTTAAGGATTTTTATTCAGTAAGAAGAATGCACAGGAAAGTGAGAGCATTATTTAGGGAAGAAAGAGAGGTCTAGAAGCTAAGTTGGGTCCATACCAGGCAGAGAGCAGGCCAGGAGGGAGCCACGTGGAGTAAGAGTACGGTTATGAGCAGCCACAGGTAGTTTAGTGCAGAGCAAAGCAAAGGCAGAGAACAGGCCATGAGCCACGTGGAGCAAGCCTGCAGGCCAGAAAGCAGATAGCAGGTGGCCTAAAAGCCATGCACTCTTGGAGCAACAAGAGAGGGGCCCACCATGTTCCAGGCCTTTTATTATTATTTTTTTATTTTTTTTGACAGGCAGAGTGGATAGTGAGAGAGAGAGACAGAGAGAAAGGTCTTCCTTTTTGCCGTTGGTTGGGCCATCCTCCACTGCACTCCCTGGCCACAGCAGAGAGCTGGCCTGGAAGAGGGGCAACCGGGATAGAATCCGGTGCCCCAACCGGGACTAGAACCCGGTGTGCCGGCGCTGCAAGGCGGAGGATTAGCCTGTTGAGCCACGGCGCCGGCCCCAGGCCTTTTATTTATTCCCAAGGGGGAGTGGGTACATAATCTGATTGGCACGTGGGCATACAGATGGGGTCAGGTAGGGGCATGAAACCACAGAGAGGGCATGGTCTTCCAGGTCACAAACCTAATCGATTTTATCCTGCCTGCCTATATCATTCCCCAGAGACTCCAGACCTTAATCTTAAGGGATGATGAAGGGCGTAGAATCATCATATATTCTATAGCTGCTTCCTGCTTATAAGGTGCATAGTGCAGGCCTTGCCTGTACTAGGTCTGGAAGTCTCTGCCTAGTTCATCTAACAAATTAGCTTTATGAGCTGGAGCAGTATCTGTCACCACCAATGGCTTTTTCCCCTGAATGTTCGATATTCCCAGAAGTTAAGTTCTGAAACTTATGTTTCTTAATTTGCATAAGAAAAACCAGAACAAAGCCAATTGCAAGTGGCATGCCCCTTAAGATGGAAAGAACTTATCTTACAGACTTCCAGAGAGTGGGTGGTGATAGACTACCCTTATGTAGATTATAAAACCATTTAGCCGGAGCATAGAGAATTATAATAGAAGAATCCATTAGGAGTTCTATTGTCAATAACAGTTCCCAGAGAGAATCAAAAGAGGCAGGTACAGCATGTATGCCTGAATGTGCAGCAGTGTTGATGTGATGAAAGCAAAAGCTTTACTTATCTTTTTGCTTTTGAAGAGGTACTTACAATCTCAATTGGCTTACAGGAATAATCAGGTGTTTCTTTTGAGTTCACCGGTGAAGACTTAAGAGGTATTTTAATCTTAATCTCACTGAGTTAGTTGTGCTCAGTAGCATCTGGTAAGGTCCCTGCCATTTAAGCTGAAATTGATCTGAAGAGGATCTTTCTATGAATGGTTTGCTCAGGAATTCTTAATGTCGGAGCTTCTGTTAAAGGCTCTTTAACTCTTTGGAACACCTTTTGTAGCTCCTCTGTCCAGCACAGTATGTCTGTATCAGGGCCTTTTACAACTTCATCTACAGACTTGGAATCCGAATCCTGGAATCCATATTCCACAGAATCCTGCCATTAGTGATTCTAAATATTGGAGCCTCTGTTAAAAGCTCCTTAATACTATGGAACAACTTTTGCAGCTACTCTGTCCAGCACAGTGTGTCTGTGTCAGGGCCTTTTAAAGCTTCATACAAAAGCTTGGAATCCAAATCCTGGAATCCATATTCAACAGAATCCTGCTAGTCCAAGAAATATCTTTTTTAGTCTGTGGTGACCATATACATAGAATAGCTTCCATTGTCTTGACAGAGAGAGCACAATTTCCTGGAGTTAGAACTTATTCCAGGTAATCTACTTCTAGTTTAGAAACCTGAGCTTTTGTTGCGAAAATTCTGCATCCTCACTTTCCCAGATTCTGGGCTTAGTGGGATGAAGAAGAAATTATCCCTGGGGCCAGAACTGTGGTATAGCGGGTAAAGCCGCCGCCTGCAGTGCTGGCATTTCATATGGGCACTGGTTTAGGTCCTGCTGCTCCACTTCTGATCTAGCAATCTGCTATGGCCTGGAAAAAGCACTAAAAGATGGCCCAAGTGCTTGGGCCCCTACACCTGCATGGGATATCCAGAAGAAGCTCGTGGCTCCTGGCTTCAGATCAGTGCAGCTCAGCTCCAGCTGTTGTGGCTAATTGGGGAGTGAACCAGTGGATGGAAGACCTCTCTCTCTGCCTCTCCTTCTATTTCTGTGTAACTCTGCCTTTCAAATAAATAAATAAATTTTTTTAAAAAGAAATTATCCCTTAGGCAAAGGTTTAGCATACATTAAAATGCATTGAAACAACTGTTTCATTAGTCGGCCTGAGGCCTTTAACTATTCTGTACTTTTCATTTGATCTTATGTTAAAACATACATGATAGGAATATCACAGAGAGACATCGATCCAAGAGTCCATGTTTGAAACACTTAGTTAACTTTATTTTTTTAAAGTTTTTATTTATTCATTTGAGAGGTAGAGTTACAGACACTGAGAGGGAGATACAGAGAGAAAGGTCTTCCTTCCATTGGTTCACTCCCCAATTGGTTGCAACTGCCAGAGCTGTGCCAATCTGAAGCCAGGAGCCAGGTGCTTACTCCTGGTCTCCCATGCAGGTACAAAGGCCCAAGCACTTGGGCAATCTTCTACTGCTTTCCCAGGCCACAGCAAAGAGCTGGATTGGAAGAGGAGCAGCCAGGACTAGAACCGGTGCCCAAATGGGATGTCAGCACTGCAGGTGGAGGATTAACCTACTGTGCCATGGTGCTGGCCCCAAAAAACTAAGTTAACTTTAAAGAAGCACCTAAGAATACAGGCAATGGAGTTTGACATTTAGACATAACTAGAACTTCTGATACATAATAATATAACACACTACAACAATATAAGTCTTTGGGAACATATTTTACCATTAATTTTAATAGTATAACTCTTTGAGGGCAGAGGTCCAGCATGGGAAATTAGTACACAGTGACTCCTGTTTTAATTTAACAATTGATACTCTTATGTATGATGTCAGTGATCATCTGAGGCTCTTGACTTGAACTATCTAGGCTATGGAAGCCGTTTGAATCCACAAACTCTATAAGTATTCTGACAAGGCCGTGTGTGAAGTGGAAATTCTTTCCTCCCTTCAAAGAAAAGTACATCCTTCTTTGACAACCACTTCTTTCTACTGGGGTCTCACGCAGGGAGGTCCTCCATGTAGGACACTTTTTGCATGAGTGTCCTGGATTTCCATGCCTGAAATGCTCTTGTTGGCTTTTCAGCCAGACCAGAAAGACTTTAGGGCTGACTCTGAGGTCGCTGAGTGTTATTGATAGCAATTGTCATTTTATGAGTCTGCTGTATGGACTGTTTCCCATGTTGGAGTATTTTCTCCAACATTTAATCCTATTTATCATTATTACCAGACATTTAATGCTTTTATATGATCCCTTTAACACTTAGTCCCATCTATATGGTCACTTTAACACTTTAGATGTTACTTTCCCCATCTAGCTCAAGGGGATTTTGGATCCCATGGTAAATTTTTAAACTGTACCCTTAGAAGTAAGTCCTTAGGAATGCATGCAGAACTATACAGCTTTACAGTTTCTTTATAGAACCTGAGATGATACAAACAGACACAGCTCTTCATAAGCCTAATTATCCTTAAGCATTTGACGTGGATACATTGTATTAGTTATAATTCCTTAAACATGTGACTAAGCAACTTCTGACCATTTTGCTGCTTTTTGCAACACAAATCAAGTTCTGAAATGACATTAAAACTAAGAGATCCATTTATGGGCCATGTTACACCATTTCCTCACCTGTAGGTAGACCATAGAGTATTTTGGAGAGTAATCATCCATTCCTTAGTAATACCATCTAGCCTCAGGGCCTCCCAATTTTTAAGTATAGATCCTAAGGGAGTCTCCATGGGAGCAGATGTATAGCTACCCATAGTTGAATCACCTCATAAGCAGGCAGAGACAAAAGGTAGGTAGATACAGCTAAGCTTGGGCCCAGTTATATATCTGAACATGTGCTTAACAAATAATCTGATATTCCAGAGTTATCACATATATCATATATACTATACATGCTACATACATTATATAGTACATATATACACCCCACATATATATTACATGTAATAGTGTTACATACATATATGTACATATACTATACATATATATGCATTATATATATATATATATATATATATATCTCCAAAAGGGTGCGATCACAAGGCTGCAGAAAATAACAAAAGGGAAAAAGGGAAATGGGTTCAGAATTGGTGCATGGCCATAATATAACAAACTGAAAAGAAAAATCAAAGAAGGTTTGAGCAGGAGGCTACTTAAAATATCAAAAAAGGGAAACAACTTCTGGTGCTTAGCCAAGAGAGTAACAAAATAAATAAAACTAGAATAAAGTTGCTCAGCTAACCAGGTGTGCATAATGTGGCCAACCACGGGAAGCTGCCATCTTGGGGTGGAGTCTATTGTCCATCTTCTGGTAAGGGCAGAAGTTCCCATGGGGGCCACCATCTTGGTGATCTCATGTCTTTCATGGCAGTAGCCATCTTGGAAACTGTGTTTCTGATGCAGTCTGCTATCTTGGAGTGGAAGTCCCACCCTCTGCAAAAGGAAAGGGAGCATCTGCCATGTTTAATGCTCTGCCTCCCTGATGCTACCATGTTCCTTGGCAACCAAACCAGTTACCCAGCTCAACATTAACAACTGAAAACATGTTTGATTTGAAAATAAAAGCCCCTGAGACAAAGCAGAATTTGCAGTACCATTTAAACTGGTCCATAAAATCTAAAAAATTAAAATAAAAAACTTTTTAAATGTTAATCTTAGAGTATCCATTTCACTTCAACAGGTTTCCTTTTTTGGTGCTTGGTTAGTTGTCACCAATCAGGGAGATCATATGATATTTGTCCCGTTGGGACTGGCTTAATTCACTCAGCATGATGTTTTCCAGATTCCTCCATTTTGTTGAAAATGACCGGATTTCATTGTTTTTGACTGCTGTATAGTATTCTATAGAGTACGTGTCCCATAATTTCTTTATCCAGTCTACTGTTGATGGGCATTTAGGTTGATTCCAGGTCTTAGCTATTGTGAATTGAGCAGCAATAAACATTAAGGGTCAGGCAGCTTTTTTGTTTGCCAATTTAATTTCCTTTGGGTAAATTCCAAGGAGTGGGATGGCTGGGTTGTATGGTACCCTCTGTGAAAATCTTTCTCATCTCTTTGCCTAAATTCCATTACGGCTAACAGCATATTCTCAAAACAGGAACAGCAAAAAAAGAAACTAATCCATGCATTTTCTGGAAGCCACAAACTCTGCACCTTTTGAATGAAAATTCCAGCCAGAGTGGATGCGGTTCTCGGGCAGCTGAGGCAGGGCAGGGTTAGCTAGAGCCGAGAGCTGTGGTTACGTCAGGAGTCATGCATGGCAGCCACTGCTGCTATGGTGGCAGTGCTGAGGACGTGAATAAGGACCCCCCTACTGCAGAGTTTGTGCCAATGAGAAGCCAGTGCACATCCTGAGCAGGCCAGCGGTGACCAGCAGAGAAAGCAGTACAAGTCTCTCTGGCAGACCCCCTTGCCACAGTAGAGGCGGGCTGGGGAGGCCAGTGCCAGTGTGTTTGTGCAGCTGGGACTTGTCTGGCAGCCATTCTGGGAATGGTCCAGCCTCTGCAAAAACGGCAGGAATCTTGTGCATGTCCCGCATACCAGTGGTGGTGGCAGGAGGGATCACCGGCTTCCACTCCTCCCCCAGGGATGCACCTGCCATGAAGCCTGGGCCACGTGGGGCTGGAGCAAGGTGAGTGGCAAGACAGTGCATCCAGCCAGGCTGGGCGAATGCTCACTCTCCACAGGGGTGGCAGTGGGTGCCAAGTACAACTCAGGCCCCATGTGTCACATGAGAGTCGGAAACTATCCCTTCCCCAAGCTGTGGCTGAAGCAGGACAGGAAGGGTGACTGCATACTCCCTGATCTGAAGGGAAGCCATAACTGTAGATAAGGGAGGGAGTGGAATGCAAAAAGATGAGCAAAGTTGGGAATCCTGAAACTGGTTCTTACCATGCTGCCATTTTTTTTTTCTTTTAAACCAATCAAACCTATTACTATATATTGGGGAGTCCTTTTGTTATTAAGGTTCCCATCTGGTTCACTATTATGATATCATTCTGCTTATTAATAATTTTCTTTTTTTAAAATTTTTTTGTCAGCCAGAGTTAGACAGTGAGAGAGAGAGACAGAGAGAGAGAGTGTTATAGACAGTGAGAGAGAGACAGAGAGAAAGGTCTTCCTTCCGTTGGTTCACTTCCCTAATGGCCACTATGGCCGGCGCTGTGCCAGTCCGAAGCCAGGAACCGGGTGCTTCCTCCCGGTCTCCAGTGAGGGTGCAGGGACCCAAGCACTTGGGCCATCCTCCACTGCCCTCCTGGGCCACAGCAGAGAGCTGGACTGGAAGAGGAGCAACCGGGACTAGTACCCGGCACCCCAACCGGGACTAGAACCCGGGGTGCCAGTGCCGCAGGCAGAGGATTAACCAAGTGAGCCATGGCGCCGGCCAATAATTTTCAATATAAATAACCCTGTGGGTTCTTGCCACTTATTTAGAGAAGAATTCTGAATACTGGAGCAAGTAGATTGGACAACATGGTAAGTTTTTAAAGATTTTTATTCAGTGAGAGGAATGCATAGGAAAGTGAGGGCTTTATTTAGGGAAGAAGGAGAATTAAAGAATCTAAGTTGAGTCCCTACTAGGCAGAGAGCAGGCCAGGAGGGAGCCATGTGGAGCAAGCGTGCAGGCCGGAAAGCAGAGATTGGGTGGCCCAAGTGCCTTGTGCCCATGGGCAATAAGAAGCAATACAGAAATTTCTGGGCATGGCTTTATAAACCAATCTTCATAGTGCAAATTTTTAAGAGCTTAATTCTCTTCTTATAGATGACCAGCAAATGAATCTTATGCTTAGAAGATTTAACACTTAATAAGGCTTCACTAGTTTTCCCAGCAATTGAAAATAGTTTGCAGATTTCACTAAGTGGCATTTTCTACAATTCTTTACTATGGATTTTGTTGGATTTGTTTTGTCCCATAAGAGCTTAGTTTACGCATGATAAAACAAATGAAATCCAAGTTAGGAAAGTACTAAGTGAATGGATTATTTATGCCATTTAAGAGCTGTAATCTCAAACCTAGAGCCTGAATCATTTTTTAAAAGATGGGAGATCTTCAAAAAGTTCCTGGAAAATGTGCATCATGAAAAAAACCATGTATAGATATCAAAAGTTTTGGTAACAAATTACTTTTTAAATTCTATTTTATGAACTTTTTGAAACTCTCTGGATTTACAAAGCTATCATAGTTACAAACTTTACAATTTAGAATCACATGAAAAGGTGCTGATAAAAATATTAGTGACTTAATGGCACAAATTGTAATGGAATAAGTGCAATGAAATTAAATTAGATATAACAATAATGTAACCGAATAATATATTAGCGCTATGGGAACACATTGGGAAAAGTGGTTCCTTTGAAAGATATACCCTCAATTATGATGGAGGCTTTTGTGGATCCATCAACACATGTTGTTCCAGAAAATAATCCTCCTTTCAACACACATTTCCTGAATGTACCATATAGCAGGTTCTGTGATGGCCATACCTATTTTCTCTGATGTATTTTGTGTCTCTCTGTAGGGCAGAAACTGCACTTATTTTTCTTTCAACAGGACTATAGTGAGCTCTATAGCTGTGGAGTGGGAACTGGGTACACATTAGGGGTTATGGACTCAAGGACTATAAGTAATGATAAAAAATCTCCATACACAATGAGTTATAATTTACATTTAATGGCTAGTTCAAATGATTTATAAAACTGATTTAGAGAATGATTTAGAAAAACATTAACCTTCTGTAGAATATTAATTTATAAAATTTAAATGAAAATTGACTATTTTTATCAAAAACCTTTTTTCTCTTTTAATATAAATTTCAACTGCTGACTAGTGTGCTAGTTCAGCACTCTAAAAATTATTCAGATGATTGTTAATTCAAAAGAAAATAGGTGGTATATACCAAAGTATTTTATACTTTATTAATCAGTTTATTTTATAAAATTGTCACAGAACATGAGCTACAGTGCAAAGAATAAAGTTATTGATGACACGATGACAGATTCTTTTTCTTTTAAAGATTTATTTATTTATTTGAAAGCACAACTTACAGAGAGAGAAAGGAGAGGGGGTGGGAGAGAGAGAGAGAGAGTAAGAGAGAGAGAGAGGTATTCCATCGCTGGTTCACTCCTGAACTGGCTGCAATGGCCAGGGCTGGGCCACCCTGAAGCCAGGAGCCAGGAGCTTCATCCATGTTTCCCATATGAGTGCAGCACTGCTCATGGATTTGAAGAATTAATATAGGTATCTTTTAATTTTATTTTTTCCATGAACTTATTAAAACATGCTTCTATGATAAATATTCCAAAACAAAATATCTCTGAGAACTGGTTCTTCAGTTGCCTGGAAGGCAGGGCTTTAGGCCATACAACAATATTTACGTCAAGATCACATCTGGGGCCAATGCTGTGCATCCCTTATGGGTAACAGTTCATGTCCTGGCTGCTCCTTTTCCAATCCAATTCTCTGCTAATGGCCTGGGAAAGAAGTGGAAGATGGTCCAAGTGCTTGGGTTCCTGCACCTACATGGGAGACCCAGAAGAAATTCCTGGTCTCTATCTTCATCTTAGGCCCAGCTCTTGTGATTGAGGCTATCTGGGGAGTGAACTAGCAGATAGAAGATCTCTATCTGTCTTTCCCTTTGTCTGTAACTCTGCCTCTCAAATAAATCAATCTTTTCTTTCAAAAAAAAAAGACTATCTCTGATTGAATCAAAGAAAACTAATTCAAGGACTGGGCTGAGATAATTAGTCTTTCCCTCATTTTTAACAAATTTTTTAAAATGGTAATGAGATCAAGTCAGTCTGAAATAGGATGTTTTGAACACTTGAATGAAAATTTCAAATAGGGTGGGAACCACAGGTAGCTTACAATTTTGAATGAGAATATATGCTTAGAAGAAGAAAGCTTAAAATGTACCCAGTGAAGTCATAAAAAGAGTGGAGCTCCCGAGAGTTTTCAACTACTGGGAGACCATGCTTTACTGCTAATGATTTGTTCTTGTGGGGTTTTTAGTCCCACTATAACTATCTTGAAAGTATTTATATTCCTTGCAAGAAAATTAGTCTAACAAAATACCTTTGGGAAGCAATTCCTACTTGATTCATTGGTATAGAAACAGGGTTTAGTATTGTTTATTAAACAAAAGTGAGACATGCAAAGAAGTAATCAGGTTACCAAATTCAAGTGTAGGGTAGTCAATACTTCCTTGCTTGACCATATTATACAAGCTCTGTTCATACTTATGTGTCCATGGTTTGCATCTCTTTTCCTGCTTGCTTAGTTGCTATATATACTAGAATTTTCCATCTTTGTTCATTTGTATCACAGATCTTTCAGAACCACTATCCTTACTATATGCAACCCTGTATGATCAGTGTGTTCTCCCAAATTTATTTGATATTTGTACTACATCAGGTGTTGTGAGTAGGAACCAGAAAATCCTTATGGTGACTTTTATTTCTGACTCTTGCTCAATGAATCACTTATGACAACAGGTTAAGAGGGGGAAATAGCCATGTTAACCTGTGAGTATGACAAGATATCCCAGTCAAGATGAAATCTCCATGAGGTTAGGTTTGACTTAATTTCCACTTTTAATTCTGATTTTTAACTATTCATAAAATTCTGTTAACAGGGCAGTGTCATAGAAGGAGCAGCACTTTTGCAAGAGGAGGCCACAAGAAGATATCATAATGAGAGTTAGAAGAAGATAAATGTGCACACACACACACAGAGCAAAAGGTACTCCTAACAGCTGGGTGTGTGGTTGAATTTAGTTATTTAACTCTGTGATCTATGCTTCTTCTCCTTTTTTATGAAGTAGTTGCCTGAGATAAGGAAATCGCTGGCTCTTTATCTTTCTCCAAATTCTGAGTTGGTTTAGTTAGCTTATGCACTGAGGACTGATAAAAAAGATTGTAAGAGGGGCCAGCACTGTGGAGTAGTACTCTAGGCCCTCCGTCTGCAGGGCTAGCATCCCATATGGGTGCCAGTTCATGTCCCAGCTTCTCCTCTTCCAATCCAGCTCTCTGTTTTTGGCCTGAGGAAGCAAGTGGAAGACAGCCCAAGTCCTTGGCCACTGCACCCGTGTGGGAAAACTGGAAGAAGCTCCTGGCTCCTGGCTTTGGATCTTCCAGTTCTGGCCGTTATGACCATTTGGGGAGTGAATCAGTGGAAGGAACACTTTTCTTTCTGTCTTTCCTTCTCTCTGCCTGTAACTCTACCTTTCAAAACAGTAAATAAAATCTGAAAAAAAAAAAAAAAGATTGAGAGGTAGCATAAGAAATTTCATACTGTATTTGAGACATTCTAACAAAGAATATGAGAATGTTAATGTAGGGTCATCCACTAAGCAAATAATGGAAGAGTGAGTTGCAAGTGAATACTTTATAAATCAAATTTTGGTTTGTTTCATTAATCAGAAGTATCATGTCGTCTGAAATTAGAACTTTAAAAACAAATTAGCACTGAAGCATAAGACTTTACCCTTATAAAAGACATAATCAAAATACTGTCCATCAACCCCAATAAATAAAAATATAAACAACCTGTCTTTTAAGAGACAACATATATTCACAATAGACTGAAATTTTTAGTTTGATATTCAACATGGTATGAGACTACAAATTCAGGCTTGACGTCAATGCTATTATCCTCAAGAATGGGACATTGGAGGTTCCCAAAGCAAAATGTATACTCTGAGTGATAAAAGTAAACCCCCCAATTGAGGAAAGCAACAGTGGGATTGTAAAACAATTTATTCCCTTACTCACTGTGTTCAGTCTCACAAATAAGGCTGTAGGGGACATACTAATGAATAAGGGCTTTTCAAATCTAGGAGGAGAAATTCTAGAATCTCTACTTGCAGAGTTCTTTAGTTAATAAACCTTCAGGGTTGAATTTTTTTGGAGTGTTTTTGGTCCTGAGGCACACATCATTTAGTGGATCTGATCGCAAGTAATCAAACAATCTGTCTAACTTAAGCAAAGGGGAATAGGATCAAAGGATTTTGAGTAACACAGGAAAGTGAGTCCCTGGAAGTATATTAATCAAAAGCATTCAAGGACTCTGGTGGCAGGATTCAAAAAATAAGCTCTTTAGGCACTCCTCTAAGGCCATGCTCCCTATTTTGCCATCACAATGTCTACCTGTGTCTTCTTTCAAAGCCCTATTCACACTGTACTTATGTTATCTACTCACATCTTTGGCTTTATACTGAACTAGCTCCAATCATTTCCCATCTTTACTAGTATGATATTGGTGTTTTAACAGATTATATGAAATTCTGTAACTTAAAACTGCATCCATTTATTTTATCACAGTTCTCTAGGTCAAAAGTCCAAGTGTGGTGTTATTGCATTTCCTGCTTAGTGCTCCAAAGTATGACAGAGTGAGTTGATATCCAGAAGCTCCAAGGAAGAACAACTGCCTTGTGTATTAAAGTTGTTAGTGGAGTTCAGTTTCCTGCAATTGAGGGACTGGAGTGACTGTTTCCTTGCTGGCTTTCAGCTGAGATCTTGTCTTAACTCTCAGCCCATCCACATTTCTTGGCTCACGGCTACCAAACATCAAACTAGTAATGACAAATCTCTTCTTGTCAAATTCTTCTCATGTTTTGACTATCCTGTGTTAAAAGTAATAAAAAACATGATGCTTTTAAATATATCCATAATTATGTAAGGCCCACTAAGAATAATCTCTCTTAAATCAACTGCCTTGGAACCTTAATTACTTCTGTAAATTACCTTCATAATAGCACCAACATTAATGTCTGCTTGAGTAACTAGGAGAAGATATGTGTGTTATATTTGTCATAGTCCTTGTTTCACTTTCCTTAGGCTTCATATTTCAAGACAGACTTTTTACCTAGGGTTGTCATAGATTAACCTTTTGGCTAAAGGAGGCTGGGTTATCTTGATTGGCAGTGATCACCAACTGTTTATAATGGAGGCAGTTGTTTCCTAATAAGTAATTGATATTTCTTTATTGAAAAATGAAGTGAGGTTGCCAGGGAGCAAAGAATGAATGTCTCCGGAGATCCCCTAGATTTGGAAGACCTTTGTGTCTCTAGAGAAGAACTGAAAAGTTTAGTTATATAAGGTCTGGAGTAAAGCCAAGATCCAAGGCAGAAGTTTTGATTCTTAATGCAGCCTGTAGCATCTTCTCCATTGTCTCTCTTAAGTTGAATTCTTAGGGTAACTGAATCATAAAATAGGTGGAGAAGAAAATGCCCAGCCAACACAGGAAAACTATAATGACTTAGTGTTTCTACAGAAATACTGAGATTTCTCCATTGTGATGAATACAAAAATGCAGTATCAGGTTAAGCAGAAGTTTTAAAATGTAGAATGAAAAAAAAAAAAATCACAGAGCATGGTGCTCAGAAATTCCCTGAAGAAAAAAAAAATTGTTTTAATTAGAAAAACTGCATATTCACAGCCATGAAGTTTGAACAACTTTAAAGTAAAACATCCTTTAAAATAAAGGTGGTTACTTCCCCTTTGATCTTTGTGCAGCTTAAGCAATTACAAAGCACAATTCTGGAGTGATCTTAAGGCAATCCTAGCTAATGAGGTTCATAGTGCATTGATTTCTTAATGCCAATGAAAATACTGGGACGAAAAATGATGAGACCATATTTTTCAAAATTACTGCCCATATTATTTCTAATTTCATAGTAATTTTTAATTCTTATTGCTAGACTGTTTATCTATGCTTTCCCTCTGGTTAAATAATCAGCCATTTGGAAAAGAGAGTATTAGTATTAAGTTTATTGAAGAAAAATTGGCATAAGAGTCTTTGAAGTATCATATAATAGAAGACTATAATCTCTCCCTTTTTGGTATTGAATTACTTAGAAATATGCATAAGTGAAGCAGTGAGTGAACAATATATCTTAGTTTAATCCTCTATAATTTAATCACATTTCAAATTAAATAGCAAAACTATCCAATTTTGTATAATGATATAAAATTTCTCCAAAAATGTAATTGGGGATTGAGGTAAATCAGTCATTTTTGCCTTCTAAAGATAACTTGATGTTTTATAAACCAAACCTCTAGAATGCATTTCAATGTACCTTTGTAGAGACTGCTTCTTTGAATAAAATATATATTTTCAATTGATTTTTAAAAATAGGTCGGCTCTGACATGTAAAAAATCAGAATTTATCACTTTATCTTTACAAGATACAAGGCTTACAAGCTGAAAATTAATGTCTTTCCTTGAGAACTGAGTTCACAGAGAAAACCATTATTTCAAAACATAAATAGATGGATACGGAGAATCACAGCTGAGACCCACCTCTCTGATGCAGAAGTCTCTATGTATAAACTGGTAAATTTATTCGCTAATTTTGATGAATTACTAGAATAATTACTTGAGTGTAACTAGTTTCAGTGTGAGACTCTCTGAGGACTGCATTCTTATTCTTAGGGTATTCCCTGCATTGCCACATGTTCTACCATTATCCTCTACCATATTCCAGATTCTCACAGTGAAGACCTCAGAGAGATATCAGACTCAACAATGCTCTAGATATTGTGATTATCTGTCAAGTGATTTAAAATAACTGTGATTAATATGTTAAAGGCTATATTGGAAAAATTAGACAACATGTATGAAAATATGTATAGCATATAAACAGAATTTCTAAAATTAAAAAAAAATTAAAAATAGAAGACATTGTACCAGAAATAGCAAGGACTTGGTTAGCTTAAACACAGGGCAATAGAATTCCCAATCTTAAATGGAAATAAAAAAGAAAAATGGAAGAAAAAAAAAGAACACCAGAATCAACACTTAAGAGCTGTGAGACAATATTAAAAAAATGTTTATTAGCATATAAAACTGGAGCACACACTTAAAAAGAAAGGGAAGAAAGCAAAAGATATATTTGAAGTGATAATGGCCCCAAATATTTCAAAATTAATGACAACAGAGTACCAATTAAAACCCACATCTTGGCACTTCATATTAAAACCAAAGACAAAGCAAAGATCTTGACAACCTCAGCAAGGTAAGACAACTTTGCCTATAAGATAAAAAAGGATAAGAATTCTAGTCACATCTTATTAGAATCTATGCAAGCCAAGGGGAATAAAATGAAAGAGAAAGTGCTGAGAGAAAAACAAAACAAAAAAATCTAGAATTCTCTATCTAGTGAAACTACTCTTCAAAAATCTGAGAACAGCCTCTTTTTCAGACTGAAAAAAAAGTGAGGGAATTCAGCGCCAGCAGAGCTGACTTGCAGCCTGTGTCACTGTTCACGTGAAGACCTTGGTCCATCTTTAGCTGCATGTCGCTCTACCTGGGAGAGACAGCTGCCATCTGTCCTCCAGCAGGGAATTCACTAGACTTAGGAGAGATACCTTTCCATGCTAAACTATGTTCCACATTTAATCAGATCTTTAAAACAATTTCTTTGTTTTATATAATCAGAGCCAAACTGATGAAATATTGTGCTCCCAATCTGTTGTCTGAGATGAAAATCCTGAGATAGGATATTCAGCTTTTCTATAATCCTAAAGGTGTTTTTTTCTATAATCTTAAAGGAATTTTTCTATAATAAAGGTTTTTTCTATAACCTTAAAGGAAGAAAATACCTAATTGGCATTAACATCTTAATACATTGTACTCTTAAAGCTAATCAGAGAGGGTAAAAGGATCATATTCCTTAACAAGCAAAGAATTACAATCAGGAAATCTCAAGTTTGTAACAGAATATTTCCCTCAAGTAACTCACAGTACTGCCAAATCTCAAAAATTAAAGCGAATTTCAAATCAGATATCCCTTTCCTCTGAGTCACGTGTTTAATTAAAATGCAGAAAATTCTAGGGATCCACAATCTGGCAGAGATGGTTAGCACAAGCCAGTTCTGTTCCTCTTAAAAGTATGCACTAGCCATTTTGCAGCAATCCTTGTATTCTGTCAAGTAACCCACCTATTGCCTTTCTTACTACTTACCGCAGCTTGTCTTCAAACTTTTGACCCAGCGCTTCATTTAAACTCCTTAACTCTGCCTTGACCTGAAGATACCATGCTCACTGGTTACTGTACTTAGCATGTGTCCTGTGCTAACTTCTACAGTAGAGAACCCACAGGTGGTCAGGAAGGAGGACCATGATGCATCCAATAGTCTGGGGCAGCTTAGACTGCCCCTCAGAAATTAAACATGCTCCAAGTGAAATTAAATCAGTTCTAAATGTTTGAATTATTTATATTGTAATACTATTTGTTGAATGTAGCCATTGTTTATTTATGAATGTTGCTGTAATTTCTGAAAACTCCTAAACATTCATCCCTAGGCTGAAAAAAAAAACCAGCACATCAAAGAAAGTTCTTGAGGAAGAAGGAAAATTATATGTCAGAAACTTGGATTTGCATAAAGGAAGTAAGAGTGTCAAATAAAGACTAAATTAAATATTGATTTTCAGGAGTGGACATTTGGTCTGGCGGTTGGACATCAGCATGCCCACATTCCACATCAGAGTACCTAGGGTTTGATCACTGACTCCTGATATCAATTCCTGCCCATGCAGATCATGGAAGGCAATGACGATGGGACAATGGCTCAGGTAGTTGAGTTCCTGCCACCTATGAGGGAGCCCTGGGTTGAGTTCCTGGTTCCTGGCTTCAGGCTGTAGGTCATTGAGGGCTAGTGAATTAGTAGATGGGAGCTCTTTCTGTCTGTCGGCACACTAAAAAATGGTTTTTCTTACTCTTAATGTATCTAAATATAATAATTGTTTCAATGACTAACAATAGTAGCACACCAGGGGATCCTAGCATTTGGATAAATGAAATGAGTGACAGTAATTGTCACAATAGAGGGAAGAAGTTATTATTGTTAAATATAAAGAAATCTTTGCAAAAGGCCTTTTTAATAAGATAATGAAAAAAATCAACCCACAGGTTTTTTATCTTTTGCCATTTGTCATTAGGAGGATACAACTTAAAACAGCAATGTTGGGGCTGGTGCTGTGGCAAAGTAGGTTAATTTTCTGCCTGCGGCACTGGCATCCCATTTGGGCACCGGCTCTAGTCCTGGCTGCTCCTCTTCCAATCCGGCTCTCTGCTATGGCCTGGGAAAGCAGTGGAAGATGGCCCAAGTCCTTGGGCCCCTGCACCCGTGTGGGAGACCGGGAAGAATCACCTGGCTCCTGGCTTCAGATTGGCACAGCTCTGGCCATTGCAGCCATTTGAGAGTGAACCAATGGAAGGAAGACCTTTCTCTCTGTCTTTCCCTCTCACTGTCTATAACTGTACCTCTCAAATAAATAAATAAAATCTTAAAAAACCAGCAATGTGATAATCTTATACACTAATTAGAATGACTGGAATTAAAAGAAGACAGTATCAATGGAGGATATTTGGCACAGCAGTTAAAATGTCACTTGAGATGCCACATATCTGAGTTTAAGTCCTGCTTGCTCCCCTTTTGAATTTGGTTTCCTGTGTAGTTTTTATTTACATAAGGGTAACAAATTTCATATGTACAGTTTTAATGGCATAATGATAGTACACACACTGGAATGGCTCATGTGCATGGGTTCCTGTAACCCAATGGGAGACCAAGAATAAGTTTACGATTTCTGGGGTCTGTCTTATCAAGCCACAGTTAATGTGGGCTTTGGTAAATGAACCAGTGGATGGAAGATTGATTTCTCTCTCCTTTGCTTTCTCTGAGTTATAATAAATAATTATTTTAAAAATCACAGTACTCGCTGCTGATGAGAATGTGGAACAATAGGATCTTTTATTCATGGTGGTGGAAATGCAAATTAGTGCAGCCACTTTGTAAGAAAGTTTGTTAGTTTCTTATCAAGCTAAGCACAGTCTTTCCATACAGGTCTGTTGTATGCTTCTGAGCATTTACCCTACTGACATGAAAATCTGCACGTGAAAGTTTCTAACATCTGGAAGCAAGTAAGGTACTACTCAATAAATGAACAGTTAAATAAATTATTTACTTTCATACAGTGGAGTTTTATTTTATTATGAAAAGGAATGAGCTAGTATGCCACACAAAAATGATGAGGAATCTTAAATGCTCATTGCTAAGGGAAAGCTAGGTTGAAATTAATACCCATGCTATTTCCTTTATTTGGCATTTTGGAAAGGCAAAGCTATAGAGACAATGAAATAATCAGGGATTCCTAGGGACTTGGGGAGAAGCGTTGAATCAATGAAATACCAAGGAATTTTTTAGAGTAGTAAACTATTTTGCATGATACACTATTGGAGGATATGTGACACTATGCGCTTTCAAACCTATGGAACTTCAGGATATATAAAAGATGAACATTAATGTATTCAAATATAAAAACTTGTATACAATTGTCAGGAAATCCAAGGATGAAATGTAAACTGCAGCAAAATTTCTAACTCTGTTACAGATGTTTTGAATGATATCTTTAAAGGGGTGAGGAAAATGCATTGATGAAAGTAATTTGGGAGATGAAAGCAGGGTAAAACTAAATGCAAAAGGAACAGCAAATGAGTATTATAGTCTAGTTGCTAAAACTATTTCCTATGGATTAATACTTTCATATCTCTTTCCATGAACACTGCAATTGAAAAATTGTATAAACTGATGATGGATTGTGGGTGCTAGACTTTTCACTATGGGATGGAAAGATTACTAATCAGTAAGGAAAGAAATTTAGAATAATCCTTGTGGTAATGTAGTAAAATTAAAGACATAAGTTTGACTTCACATTTAGCTTAACATGGTTACAGGTAAACATATACCAATAATTATAAACATATACCAATAATGATAAAGATGGTTACAGGTAAACATATACCAATAATTATAAAGTACATAAATTAATACACATGCATATATATCCTTGTGTGTTTAGAGGCCTAGAAGCAATGGTACCTTAGGAACAATGAACACATCTGCCTTTCAGATATTGGTTTCAATACCATTCCCATTCCAATGGTCAAAGGTTCTTCTAAGAAATGATTGATTCTATAGCTGGGGCAGAGAATATAGAAGATCTTTCTGGAACTTGTTGAAGTGCCAGAAAGTGAGCAAGTGTATGCCAAAAGAAAAATTAAATAACAAAACATCATCAACAATAACAAAAAAGCAAAAATCCCAGGATAGTAATGAAGGGTCCTAAAGGATTTAAGAGCCAATGGAAAGAGAGAACAATGACAATTTGAGCAACAGAAAAATATTACTATCAGAATATAGCAATGCAGTATATGAAATAAATATCAATGAGTACATTCTTCTCCCTCATTTTAAGTGGTGATGATTGTCTTACTCCCTGAATTAACAACTTTTTAAAAAGGAGAACTTTTGTCAGAATATACAAAAATTAGACTCTGTAGTGACTGTCTATCCACAGTGGGTTATGCCAGGATCAGGTCCAGGACATTGTGAGCTGCCCCAAACTGCAATAAATAACGAGATGTGTTTTTCTGAATATAGAGAGAAAGGATCACATTGTATTTTTTTTTATGTTTTAGCCATTTCTTTTTTTTTTTTTTCAGAAAAACATTGGCACAAATTAAAATGTTTTCATACCAATTGACAGATTTTGTAAAAATATAAATTCTTCACACGGACTAACTCAGATCACTTATTCTTCCCCAAATTATAAAATATTTCATTGTGCTTTTAGGCAAATAAATTATGAAGAACAGTTTCTATTTTCTTGTTCTTGCTTTTCAGAGAAATACTAGATACAAAAAACTTGACAATTTGTCTAATGGGATGGAGATTTACAAATCAATATAGAATGAATGTAGTTGTTTGGAGGGGAAGATTAAGGAGGCATTTTATAATGTGTCTATCTATTGGTATACAATTCTCATTATTAGGCAATGAAACATATTTAAGAAGAAACAGTGACCATGGAGGGAGTAGAGAGCACTCTGGAGTTTTCTGCTTATATACTTCTCATCGTGTCTTTTTTTTTTTTAACCATTCTGATCATGCCTAGGCTGTAAGGTTAAAATTTCCATTTCTTTAGATCATTTTTTATGGAAAAAAAGATTCCTCTTTTTCCGTTTGCTAGGTTCCTTCAGAGAATGAGAAACAAATAGTCACAAACTTAGAACTGCTCCTGCAATTTATCTTATTCAAGAATAATTTAAATAGTATAACTTGTTAATTATGTATGTTATATTATTACATATGAGTATATTATATACATAGTATAATGTCTACTTTTAAAGACATACAAGAGAAATGGACTCATTTGTGATGTTATTTCTTGTGTAATTTATTAAAACTTTATAAGCTATCATACAATATTGTGTTCCTCACTAGTGTTGCTTAATCAAAAAATGCAGTATATTAGATTATTGGTCATCAGATGATTATTTCTTCCTCTCATTATTCATAGGTAATGCATAGTTCTTAGCTTCAGTAATGTCATTCTAGGACTTATTACTTTCTTTGGCCCATGAAACATGAACATAAAGGGACAGTTTGCCATCTGTACCCATGAGACTGTTTGACTTCTGTTCTGAGAATAAAATGCCTTGGATAGATTTTGCCCCTCTTGTCTACACTCCAGAATAAGATGTGCAGCAGAGTAGCCCATCTACTCATAGATCTGCAGCCTAAAGCAAAGCTAATCTAGAACACTTGTAGACACACAGGTACATCTGAGCTTCCTTTGTTGGTCCATAGGCATGTGTGTATGAGAATAAATTTTTCACTGAATACCTTTGAATTTTGGGAGACTCTTGTATGCAGCATAATTATGGTAACACATAACCAAAATAGAAAGTAACACCTAGAATCATTGGGATTCCACAATAGTAAAATTATTATTTTCTTCATTAGGAAGCAAATTTCAGGAAGGAAGTACACTTGACAGGCCAGGTGGGCATCTCAGGAAATAACTTAAAGCCCAGTCAATATTCAGACTGGAGTTTTTATGATTATGAGTATGGGTTTCCCCTTTTCGCCCCTTTCCCTCTGGAACATTGTTGCATGGAGGGGTCTCTGGGTATGAAGCCCTAAAATCTTTCCCAGGACCTTAACAGCATGATGTTGTCAGATTTAGTGGTTCCTTTAGTGCAGGAAGGGGGGATTCCTCTAAGTTGCTCCCACAGAGAGTGGTGGAACACACCTAACAATGTTATTGAGCAGGAACAATATTTCTGATATGTAATTACTATTCATGCTTGCATCTACATTTTTCCTAATTCTACCTCACAAAAATTCCAATTTTCTTTCCCCAAATTCCCATTTTTCCAGCCTTTCTTATACATATAAATTAGTGCTTTCCTGGCTACCTTAGCATTCCCCCCTCAAGACATGTAACTCATAATCTTATGTGGGGTAGCATATGTGAAGGTCTTTCTTCAGTATTTTCTTCAAGCTAGAGCTATTTAGGGACATTCTTCTCTTGCTGTCTGTCCTATGGTGTTGAGACTTGCCTTGAAAAAGATTGTCTTGCATTGTCCAGAGTGCTGGTCATGTCATCCAAAGGGTTAAACTAGAAGCCCTGCTTCACAACCATCTCAAGTTGGACAGCTTTCTTTCTGTCAAGCAATAGGAGTATGGGAGCTTATAAGTCCAAGGAGAGTCAATATCCAGAATTTCCATGATCCAATGCTAGGTCAGAAATTCCAAACCTGCTTGGCCTGATTCTGGACTTTTCTGGACTCTTCCAAGAAATAGTGAATACGGTTTTGCACCTGTCCAGTTTGACCCCAAAACAACATTCCTCATGGGGCTTGGCACAGACCTCCTTTGGGCAGAAGTTAGTATGTCTAAGACCCACCTATTTTGAAGGATGGATTTAACAAGCCTAGTGCCAGGGATCTTAGTCATGACATCCTTTAACTGATCATAGGCTATCTTCTGGTCTTTTTCAGGAGGATGCGCTGTTCTGGCTTTATCGAGAGCTTGATATAGGAACTTCACTATTTACCTGTACCTAGGTATCCATAACCTGTTACTCTGCAAAATGCCAGAACAGTCAAAAGTTGTAGGGGTAGCAATTTTCTGCATAGCTTGTATTATCATGTTTTCCTTCTGGGGTTGGTTTTTATTCTCCAGGGGTGAGGATAAGCCCAGATAGCTTTGCCTTCTCATTGGTTACCCAATCATCATGTTCTTTTATTAAGTTAAAGGAGGTAGTCAAATACCTAAAACTAGAGTCTCAGGTTGGGAAAGAAACTAACAAATCATCTACATCTTAAATTATCTCCCTACCTCCTCCTCAAGAAATTGGTCCTTTAGATCTTCCTCAAAAACATGTCCAAATAGGTGGGAGCTCTCTATAAATCCTTGTGGCTGGACTCTCCAAGTTAACTATTGTCTTATGCTCTGCCTGTTAACCTATTTAAAGGAAAATAGAAACTGACAGGAGGGTGCCTTAGGAATGCAGAAAAAGATATATTTAAGAGCTGACACTAAAAACAACTTAGTTCAAGGGTATCTTTATCTTAATAAAATGTAGGATTGGGCACAATGTGGTGAATAGTTATTACTGCCTCACTAATGAATGACCTGTAAATCTTGAACTATAAAAGAGGTATGAATTTCCTTAGGGAAGGCTCCCTATTGACATCCATTACCAGGCAATACTGCAAGAGTGTTGGCCTGTATAGGAGGTGATTACAAAATAAGCAGCATCTTTAAAAGGAAATTTACTGTACTATCAGCAATGTAAATAACAACCCTAAACCATCCTCTCAATAGTGATAATTACTTTGAAAGCCGAGCAGGGTAAAGTAATTCTGTAGCTTAGGACCAACAGGTTCCATGGTTCTGATCCAAGGGTTATTTGGCCCTCAAGGTAAGTCTTGCTTCCAATGGCCAATGTTTTTTTTTGCAGAGAGGGTAGGGCGTCTTCTGAACCTAGCTTCTATCATGATAGTTATTTTCTTAATTCTTGGCTTCCTGTTTTGAAAACAGGTGCTATTTGGGGGTGGGCTGACCTTGTTGTGTCCTCATAACAGCAGATCACCACATAAAGAAACTACCAGATGGGCTTGCTATCTATTCATGTGTTGCTCCTTCTGCCTAGCTTGCTTTTCTTTTTCCTGGTCTCTTTTAAACTAGAATATGGAGGTAGCCTTTAAAGTGTCAGACAAGGGGTTTACAGTTCAATAAATAATTTTTGAAGACTTCTTTTAATATCAGAAGTGGCCTGAGCTAGAAAGCTATAGTCATGGTCCGTGTTCTGACATTGACTTTTCCTGTGAGTTAAGACAGTGCCCATAAGGCAAATTAGGTCTTTCCAGGTAAGAGTAAACATGTTGGTCACCTTACACCACCTATCCATTTGAAGGGTTCTCAGTAAGACTTTCCATCATTCTCTTTTATCTAATTTGTTTTGCCTAGTAAAGGGGACTCATATTTTGATGGGATAGTTCATTCCCACTATCTTCTGTAAGGGATACATTCTAATAGCTTTGATGACTGGGGCTGAGGACTGATTCTGCCAGCAAGGGGAAAGCAGCTTGTCAGGAAATAGAGGGTATATGGACTTTCGGGTGTTTATAGTGCTACTGTTCTATGATGGAAGTTCTTTTGGCTTTTTTCCTCAGTGAACTCTTTGTGGTAGATTAAGTACTGGTAGCATAGCTGAGTCCAGTCTGCAGTTTTTACAGAATTCATGATTTTCTCCTAATGCCATAAAAGCCTAGATATAACTGAATTCTGTCAATTTACCTTGCCTGTGACAGAATAGATTTAGCTATAAATTGGTATTATAATTTGAAGTACTATTGTCTGGCCAGGCATCCAGGTCACCTAATTTATATTGTGACCAGGTGGTGTTACAATGGTAAATTAGGCATTTTTTTTATTTAAAGTCAAGGGGTAAACTGAAAGTAGATCAATGTAAAATTAAAAGATGGAATAAGAGAGGAAGGAGGTGGAAGGATAGGAAGGTAGGAGGGAGAGGGAAGTTGCATTATGTTCCTAAATCTGTATATATGAAATGCATGAAATTTGTTTATCTGAATAAAATAAAAATATCCATCCTGCTTGGTGAACCTGCTAGCTTGGGTAAGGCAAAGTGCCTGTTTGCCATTTTTTTCTTTCCCTTCAGCCAGCCTTGCAGAAAGGCATGGACACACCTCTCAGATACCTGCTGGATAAATCTCCATCCCTGATGCAGGTGTCCAACCCAGCAGTAGAGACTCCTTGTAGATGCATTCTAAGACTCCCTTTGCAGACATGACATTCCCTCTCTTCCCTGGAGATTTTAACTATTAGTGTCAGGACATGCTAGGTACCTAGAGAGGGAAGGAGAGAACTTTGAGCAAGGATGGAAGTGCAGCAGAGGAAGTCAGCCAGCTCACTATCTCAGGAATGACTGGGTGCTGCTCAGAAACAGTGTGGCAGAGAGCGCATACATCTCCACTAACCCACATCATCACACAGTCAGTGTAGCATGCAACACAATCTACGTCTGCTATAAAGCTGCAGGGCTTGGGTGCATGTTGAAACCATGTCTCATCAGCTAAGATCGACGCTGGTGTGTAAAACATCAAACATTTATATAAGCACAATATAAGTTTGTCATCATTTTATAACATGACTTTGTATTTTCACACAACATAAACTAACTCAACTATTTTCTCCAAGTTGGGAGTTCCATGCCTTTTTAGGTTTCCAGGAATCCAACAGGAAGCTTCAAAGTCAAAAGACTCAGTTGAGAACTTTAAATATAAAAAATTGTCAGAGGGTCAAATCATTTGGTTAAAATGGGATATTTGTAAAATTGATAATCTACTTAACTTGAGAATTCTAACAAAATCTTTGGACAAGATCTAATCAGAGATATGATAATAAAGCATTAAAAATAGGAGAATAATATTAACTTCTTTAAGATTCAGTTAACCAGGGGTTGGTATTGTAGTGTAATGGGTTAATCCGCTGCTGGCAATGCAAGCAAACTCATATGGGCACCAATTCGAGCCCCAGTTGCTTCACTTTCCATCCAGCTCCCTGCTGTTGCACCTGGGAAAGCAGCAGAGGATGCTGCAAGAGTTCTTGGACCCTTGACTCATGTGGGAGACCCAGATGAAGCTCCTGGCTCCTAGATTTGACCTGGCACATCTCTGGCTATTGCAGCCATTGGGGAGTGAAGCAATGGAGGGGAAATCTCTTTATTTACCATTATCTATGTAACTTTACCTTTCAAATAGAGTGCTCTTGAAAAAAAGGATCCATTTAACCCAAGCAGTAAAGACTCAATAATCACAACAGCAAAAATGAGAGGCTTTCTGCAAAACACATAAAAATTTTCATTATCCAGGACAGTTAGAACACAGAAAAATCTTTTTTTTAAATATGTAGCACAAGCTTGCAGGCCAACTGGAAGGTATTGGAGAAACCATTCTAAGAGCTAAACAGACAAAAATCTTAATAAGAACTTAGAATGATGATTATTAGAGGCTTGGAGGGGTGGAAAGTATTGAGGGAATTTGGGTAAAAAAATAGTGGGAGCTCGGTGTGGTTCATTAATTGTGACAAATATATCATACTAATGTGAGTTGTTGGAAGCAGGTTATGTGTTTCATAGGAACCCTTTGTGATACTTCATAATTTTTGTTTGTAAATTTAAAATTATTCTGAAACACAGAGTTTATTTAAAAAGCAGTGATTTTCAAACAGCTTTTTAAAATGCCCTATTTACTTTGACTATGACCCTGTCGGAATAAGATCAAAGTCGGCGAACCCTAAAGGCTTCCATAGCCTTGGCAACTCATGACTAGAGCCTAGGGAGATTACTGATGCCATAAACAAGAGTGTCAAATTGTTAAATCAACAACAGGAGTCACTGTGTACTTACGTCTCATGTGCGATCTGTCCTTAATGTGTTGTCCAATGTGAAGTAATGATATAGCTAGTACTGAAACAGTATTTTACACTTTGTGTTTCTGTGTGGGTGCAAACTGATGAAATCCTTACGTAGTATATACTGAATCGATCTTCCGTATATAAAGATAATTGAAAATGAAAAAAAAAAAACCTTGGTTTTAAATTGGAAATTGCATAGAAAATTAATCATTTTTTTAATTAAACTTTTATTTAATGAATATAAATTTCCGAAGTACAGCTTATGGGTTACAATGGCTTTCCCCTCCCAAAACTTCCCTCCCACCCACAACCCTCCCCTTTCCCGCTCCCTCTCCCCTTCCAATCACATCATGATTCATTTTCAATTCTCTTTATATACAGAAGATCAGTTTAGTATATATTAGGTAACGATTTCAACAGTTTGCCCCCATATAGCAACACAAAGTGAAAAAAAAATACTGTTGGAGTACTAGTTATAGCATTAAATAACAGTATACAGCACATTAAAGACAGAGATCCTACATAATATTTTTTAAAATTAATTAATTTTCTATGCCATTTCCAATTAACACCAGGTTTTTTTTTTCATTTCCAATTATCTTTATATACAGATTGATTCAGTATATAATTAGTAAAGATCTCATCAGTTTGTACCCACGCAGAAACACAAAGTGTAAAAATACTGTTTCAGTACTAGTTATAGCATTACTTCACATTGGACAACACATTAAGGACAGATCCCACATGAGACGTAAGTACACAGTGACTCCTGTTGCTGACTTAACAATTTGACACTCCTGTTCATGGCGTCAGTAATCTCCCTAGGCTCTAGTCATGAGTTGCCAGGGCTATGGAAGCCTTTAGAGTTCGCTGACTTTGATCTTATTCCGATAGGGTCATAGTCAAAGTGGAAGTTCTCTCCTCCCTTCAGAGAAAGTTACCTCCTTCTTTGATGGCCCCGTCCTTTCCACTGGGATATCACTCACAGAGATCTTTCATTTAGGTCTTCTTCTTCTTCTTCTTCTTTTTTTTTTTTTCTTTTCCATGGTATCTTAGCTTTCCATGCCTACAATACTCTCATGGGATCTTCAGCCAGATCCGAATGCCTTAAGGGCTGATTCTGAGGCCAAAGTGTTGTTTAGGATGTCTGCCATTCTATGAGTCTGCTGTGTATCCCACTTCCCATGTTGGATCTTTCTCTCCCTTTTTGATTCTATCAGTTAGTATTAGCAAACACTTGTCTTGTTTGTGTGATCCCTATGATTCTTTGAAAATTAATCAATTTTTAAAAAATATCATGTAGGATCTCTGTCCTTAATGTGCTGAACATTGTGATTTAATGCTATAACTAGTACTCCAACCGTATTTTTCACTTGGTGTTGCTATGTGGGTGCAAACTGTTGAAATATTTACTTAATATATACTAAACTGATCTTCTGTATATAAAGAGAATTGAAAATGAAATGGGAGGGGAGAGGGAGCAGGAAAGGGGAGGGTTGCGGGTGGGAGGGAAGTTTGGGGGAGGGGAAGCCATTGTAATCCATAAGCTGTACTTTGGAAATTCATATTCACTAAATAAAAGTTTTTTTAAAAAAATAAAATGCCCAATTTATAAGTACTTTACACAACTGAGTCTTTAGAGTCTTTAAGACACTGGTAATTTAGAAGTTGGAAGTAAACTCTGGCCTAGAGACTTGGAAATACTTTCATTTCAAGCAGCATAATGCAGATCTTAAAATCTTGGAAAGAGGTTGCCAAGAAAGTATAAGCTAAAAATCAAGTGAGAAGTTTACAAATCTCTTGACAAAACTAGTTTTCTTCTTTGCTGAGCAACCTCACTTTGTGTTGAAATTTAGGATGCTTAAATAAAACAAAAACGAGAACCACCTCTCTTCCCTGCATTTTGTCTTTTTTTATCTCTGAAGGGATGATGCTCATTCAAGGATGGTTTTGGTTCAAGTATCAACAAAACCATTTGAAATAAGATAAAATATTAGAGAAATGGTGATAATTTGGTACAAGAGGCTAGAAAGAATTTAATAAAATTGCTATTTGTAAATATTATGAAAGACAGAAAAATGTGTATAATGCACTGTATAAGTAAGGCAATTTTAAGGGAACAAATTAACTGATCTTATAAAAGAGATAAGTTCAGAAATGAACAGGCAGAGATACAAGCAGAAATGAGAGAGAAGTTAATGAGCCCCCAAATTCTGGAATTTTAATATTGGGCAAAGAAAATCTCACCAAATTAAAGGTCAGCCTTACAATACACCCTTAAGGAAATTCTACATCTAGGACACTACCAGAAAGACATGGTCTCAGAATTAAGAGCAATTCAGGTTATAACCCATTTATCTAGGAATAAAAAGGAACTTTTAGAATGCTTACAGTAGCAATTGCAGAGGAGAATGTTGGGTAAGAAAGGATATGTAACATTACATATGGATTACATGGAGAACAACAGACTAAGGAGCAAAGGCATCTTTTTCCCAGGGTAGGGGTATCTGGTAACATTTGCCCAGGGAGGTTTCAAAGTTGCCATCAATCACAAATTTCTATGTGCTGCTTCTTTTCAGTGACAAGGTTTACCATCTTGTTTTCTGTCTCTGTTAACACCATTGTATGTTGGACATGTGGTTGTCTTTCTGTTCCTTGAAATATTGATCAGAGAAGTCTATCTCTAGAACTGATATATGTCACAAGATCCTAGTCTTCGAACTTTATATCAATATTAGGTAAAACTTTTGAAGTCTTAGGATGAGAAATAATATATTTTCCATGTAGGAAAAATGTGAATAATTTTAACTAATAATAAAAAACTGAGGACTTAACTTTTTAAGATTGATTTACTCAACAACAGGAGTCACTGGGTACATGCTCCCCACGTAGGATCTCTGTCCTTAATGTATTTTACTATGAAATGTAAAAACACTACTAGTCGAACAGTACCCTATACCTTGTGCGGTTGTGTGAGTGCAGCCTGTTGAAACCCTTGCTTAGTATATACTAAGTTGATCTTCAGTATATGAAGGTAATTGAAAATGAAACTGGATAAAGGGCGGGATGGGAGAGGGAGAGGAAGAGGGGAGGGCCATGGGAGGGAGGGATGTTGGGGGGTGAAGCCACAACAATACAAAAGTTGCACTTTGTAAATTCACATTTATGAAATTAAAAAAAAAATGATTTACTACTTGAAAAGTGAGATGAGAGAGGGAGAAAGAGAGAGAAAATCTTCCTATCTGCCAGTTTCTTCCATCTGCTGGTGTAATCCCCAAATGGCTGCAACAGCCAGATTTTGACCAGGCCAAAGCCAGGAGCCAGGAGCTTCATCCTGGTCTCATATATGGGTTCAGGGGCCCAAGGATTTAGGTAATCTTCCACTGCCTTCTCAAGAGTGACTGCAAAGAGCTGTATTGGAAGTGGAGCAGCTGGGGTTTGAACTGGTACCCACATGGAGTGTAGGTGTTGCGAGCGATTGCTTAACCAATCACAACACAGCGCTGGTCCCTAACCATTTGCTTTTTAACTTTGGCCATTTGATTTGTCCTAGTCAATGCTATCTAAGCAGGCATGATGGAAAGAAAGCCTTGGAACATGCTTCTGTGGTTGCGTTTGGTGTTCTGTGCTTCTGCTATTCCCGTGATAAAACCATACTCTGGGTCATCTGCTAGTTCCAGAAGAATGAAAGACAAAAGGATTAAAACTGAATCCAGTCTATGGACTGCATTCAAAACTAGCTGACTCAATGTAAATAGCTGACATACTGATGTGTTAACCATAAAACAAAAAGTGCTTTTTTGCTGAGTGCCAGTTTGGGGGCAATTTGTAACATAGAATTATCAAGACAATAGTTAACAGAAACAATGACCAACATGATCAGTTGTTGAAAATTATTTGACACAATTTTAACAACAAAATATGTGTGGAAAGTACTGTGAGAGTATGGTGATTAATGCATGGGCTATTAGTTAACGATATCACAGTGAATATAGTTATGAAATGAGCAGTTTCATAAAAAAGAGGGCATTATATTATATTTTAGAAGATTTGAAAAGAAAGTATACATATGGTATCAATTATCTTCATTCTTATTGGGAGATTAAGGGCCAAATGGAGCATATTGTGGTTTATAATAGGAAAAATACAAAGCAAATCAGGATTAATGAAGCACAAGAAAAATCATTTATAGCTCTGTCTCTAGAAAAGATGTTCTTGGTGCATTTATAATGGTCCTATGAATACAACTGAGAATTTCACCGTATTTCTTCAGAAATGATCATTTTTCAATGAGGACAATTTCATGTCAATTTGAATGACTGTTGATGAATACTTCATTTCATGCCCAACTATAAGTACTATACAGAGTACTGACTTTATTTCATAACACAGGAGAATGGCTTCTATTGTTTGTCTGATCAAATAGAACTTATCAAAATTGAAATGAAAGCCTCTTTGTGTTAGGTTCCTTGCCACTGGCTATGTGCAAATATTATTTAGATGACCTTTGATTGTGAATGTTGTAGAGTGGTTTTCTGCATTATCAGACATAAGTATTTACAAGTCCTTTAAAAACCAAACTCATTTAAAAGCTCTATGAATTCAATCCCTGAATGTTGGAGAAATTTGTTAATTCATTTTGGTTTTATTGTACCCAATAACCTATGGCTTCGTCATGCAAAACATCAAGGTTAGTATACCTAAAAATGTATAAAAGGATGAAATGTCATTTTTCAAAAATTACTTGGTAAGCCTAATTATAAGGCTATATTTTTCATTTAGCATTTATTGGGTAGCTAAGCTGAGCATGGAGGGCACAAATTAAGTAATTACTCTTTTATTTCAAGGACTTCATGGTTTAGAGTGGAAAAAGATACACAAGTGGAAAATCAGTAGTGAGAATCAGATGGCGAGAACTAAATCCCCTGTTCACTCTTCCATGCCTTTTGAATTATGAACTCTGCTTATCAGCATTTTCAGTGATGAAGGACCTAATTAGAACAGAAGAAAAACTGACTCTCCAAACAAACAAACGAGTATCACACTCTTGCATTCTGACTTGTGATTTATTTTCCCTTTCTCAGATCTCACACTTGTTTGTTTGTTCTTTTTGATTAGTATTATTATTTTTTTCTAGTTTTCCATTACATCCTGGGTTCTGATACTGTGGTTTTCTATTTTTTTAACTTTTATTTAATAAATATAAATTTCCAAAGTACAACTTTTGGATTACAGCAGCTTTTTCCCCCATAACCTACCTCCCACCTGCAACAATCCCATCTCCCGCTCCCTCTCCCATCCCATTCACATCAAGATTCATTTTCAATTATATATATATATATATATATATAATTATATACAGAAGATCAATTTAGTATATACTAAGATTGCACCCACACAGAAACACAAAGTATAAAGTACTGTTTGAATACTAGTTATACGGTTAATTCACATAGTACAACACATTAAGGACAGAGATCCTACATGGGGAGTAAGTGTACGGTGACTCCTGTTGTTGATTTAACAATTGACACTCGTATTTATGGTGTCAGTAATCACCCGAGGCTCTTGTCATGAGTTGCCAAGGCTATGGAAGCCTTTTGAGTTTGTCAACTCGGATCTTATTTAGACAAGGTCATACTCAAAGTGGAAGCTTTCTCCTCCCTTCAGAGAAAGGTCTCTTTCCCATGATGCATCAACCTCTTCCTGGATCTAAAAGGGAACCCCACTCTTATATTTAACAGGGATCCCTTTTCAGTTAAGTTTCAACACTTAAGAATAACTGTGTATTAATTACAGAATTACAGAATACCAACAGTATTAAGTGGAACAGACAAAAAATACTAAAAGGGATAACGTATTAAGTTGTTCATCAACAGTCAGGGCAAGGGCTGATCAAGTCACCGTTTCTCATAGTGTGCATTTCACTTTAACAGGTTTCCTTTTTGGTGCTCGGTTAGTTGTCACTGACCAGGGAGAACATATGATATTTGTCCCTTTGGGACTGGCTTATTTCACTCAGCATGATGTTTTCCAGATTCCTCCATTTTGTTGCAAATGACCGGATTTCATTGTTTTTGACTGCTGTATAGTATTCTATGGAGTACATGTCCCATAATTTCTTTATCCAGTCTACTGTTGATGGGCATTTGGGTTGGTTCCAGGTCTTAGCTATTGTGAATTGAGCTGCAATAAACATTGAGGTGCAGATGGCTTTTTTGTTTGCCAATTTAATTTCCTTTGGGTAAATTCCAAGGAGTGGGATGGCTGGGTTGTATGGTAGGGTTATGTTCAGGTTTCTGAGGAATCTCCAGATTGACTTCCATAGTGGCTTAACCAGTTTGCATTCCCACCAACAGTGGGTTAGTGTCCCTTTTTCCCCACATCCTCCCCAGCATCTGCTGTTGGTAGATTTCTGGATGTGAGCCATTCTAACTGGGGTGAGGTGAAACCTCATTGTGGTTTTGATTTGCATTTCCCTGATGGCTAGTGATCCTGAACATTTTTTCATGTGTCTGTTGGCCATTTGGATTTCTTCTTTCAAAAAATGTCTATTGAGGTCCTTGGCCCATCTCTTAAGTGGGTTGTTTATTTTGTTGTTGTGGAGTTTCTTTTTTTTTTTTTTTTTAATTTTTGACAGGTAGAGTGGACAGTGAGAGAGAGACAGAGAGAAAGGTCTTCCTTTGCCGTTGGTTCACCCTCCAATGGCCGCCGCGGTAGGCGCGCTGTGGCTGGCGCACCGCACTTATCCGATGGCAGGAGCCAGGTGCTTCTCCTGGTCTCCCATGGGGTGCAGGGCCCAAGCACTTGGGCCATCCTCCACTGCACTCCCTGGCCACAGCAGAGAGCTGGCCTGGAAGAGGGGCAACCGGGACAGGATCGGTGCCCTGACCGGGACTAGAACCCGGTGTGCCGGCGCCGCAAGGCGGTGTTGTGGAGTTTCTTGATCTCTTTGTAGATTCTGGGTATTAATCCTTTATCTGTAGCATAGTTTGCAAATATTTTTTCCCATTCTGTCAGTTGCCTCTTCACTCTCCTGACTGGTTTTTTTTTTTTTTTTTGTATTACAGAAACTTCTCAATTTGATGCAATCCCAATAGTTAATTTTGGCTTTGACTGAGAGTATTTCAGGCATGGAAAGCCAAGATACCATGGAAAAAAAAAATGACCTAAATGAAAGATCTCCGTGAGTGAGATCCCAGTGGAAAGAACAGGTCATCAAAGAAGGAGGTACCTTTCTCTGAAGGGAGGAGAGAACTTCCACTTTGACTATGACCTTGTCTAAATATGATAAGAGTCAGTGAACTCAAAAGGCTTCCATAGCTATGGCAACTCATGAAAAGAACCTAGGGTGATTACTGATGCCATAAACAAGAGTGTCAATTTGTTAAGTCAACAATAGGAGTCACTGTACACTTACTCCTCATGTAGGATCTCTGTCCTTAATATGCTGTACATTGTGATTTAATGCTATAACTAGTACTCCAACAGTATTTTTCACTTTGTGTTGCTATGTGGGTGCAAACTATTGAAATCTTTACTTAATATATACTAAATTGATCTTCTGTATATAAAGAGAATTGAAAATGAATCTTGATGTGAATGGAAGGGGAGAGGGAGCTGGAAAGGGGAGGGTTGTGGGTGGGAGGGAAGTTTGGGGGAGGGGAAGCCATTGTAATCCATAAGCTGTGCCTTGGAAATTTATATTCATTAAATAAAAGTCAAAAAAATAAAAGGGAACCCCATGAAAATATGAATATTAAGCTTCATGTGGAAATTCTGGAAACTGCATACAATTCTTATGTCGCCTTATACCTGTAGTGGCACCATACCCTATCTCATAAAAGAGGCCATCAATTGGAGGGGGCTCTCTCTCTCTCCCTCTCACTCTCACTCTCTCTCTTTTGCCATAGAACACCACTGGAGGCACTGCACAGGTATGTTCTCTTAATCTCCTCCCTCACCCCTTCTCACTTCAAATTATCTTCTGGCCCATTGCCCACTCAAGATGGATATTTCTCCACACAAAGAAATTCATACTCATGTGTGTATGTGTGCTCACTTTTTCACATTTTGAGTGAATTTTAATCATTTTTGTACATTATGTATGTCTACATTTAGAATGCTGGCCCCTTGACTTAGGCAAATATCTACTGTTAAAATTAATACACCCTAGCCAACATCACAAGTATTAAAACATTCAGTGGTGATGAACTGGATTGAGGTACTAGGGAGATAACTTTGTGCATGTATTATCTTTGTTATTTGAGCAGTTCAGGGAAGGTATACATTAAAGAATTTAATTTCTTTAAATGGAAGCATTTAAGCATTAATAAAAGAATTAAGGAGATGTTCATCTCCTGCAGCTGGAGTGTGGAGAAATCTTTGGGTTAGTCCAAAGATTTAATTATAGGAGTAGGAAAGCTTCAGAAAGAGCAATAAGGTAAATAATTCTTAGTCCAGCAGGTCTTCTATGCCTGCTGGCAGAGAAAAGATCCTGTACTAACACATTTGAGAGCCACGAAATTCCAGGTTTTTTGAGCTGCCTGGACCTGAAAAAGTATCCCATTTCTCCCTATGAAAAGATAGCATTCTTTCCTTGTTTCAAAGGATATGAGAGACTTTTTTGGAGCCAATTTCAGGATTTATTTCAACCTCCTCATCTGGCCATATCAAATGAGTAAGTTGGATCAATCAGGATGGGGAAGAACTGGATCTGTTTAGAGATAAGAAAGGAATGACAGTTCTGTTAATATGTACCCTTAGAAGCTTGTAGACTGAACCTATTCATGGGATGGATGAACTGGATTCAGGAGAGATGAGAAGAGTGCCTTCAGATGAAATGGGGTTTAGTATGTTGACACAACCCCTAGAAAATGGTGTTAAATTCTGTTAGGATGATGGGGAGGAGTTTGGTTAAAGTGATAGCTTACAATAAGTGAAGTAGAAATGCCAGCTTAGCTGTGGCAGATGGCAGAGTTAGGAAAACTAATGTAAAATTTCTAAAGAAAATATATTACACAAATTGGATGGTTTAAAAATTAATTACATTCTGAGGGACAGATCATAGGTAACTCATTTACCAAATTGCTAAGGATTGAACTTGTTATAAAGGCACTAGCATCATTGAGAAATTCAGAATGATAGTATTCTATAGGCAGGGACTGATAGCAGGCCTGTACAGTGTTTGTCTCCATGATTACTTCATGTGTAGTAGTAAATTCCTTGGTTGATTGACAAGAAGCTTGTTTGAGAAATACTGGAAGGAGAATGAGAAAGACCTTGGGGAAAAATCATATGGATTCACCCTAAGAGTTGAAGCAAAGTGAGGGAAATCTTTCAAGTTCATGTTTGTACTTCCATCAAAGAGACACTATCATGAGGACATGAACAACCTAGTAGAGAATATTACTTGACTATTTTATGTCACTCAGACTCTGTCTCTGTCATCAGCCATCACAGTGTTGGCATCTTGGGTCCTTGAACCTCAGAGCCTAGGCATGGGTATAATAGCCTAGGTTCCCATTCACCAAGACTGATAGAGCTACAGCTGCTGCTGAATAGCCAACCTGCTATTAGTGGATACCAATGCTGAGCCACACTAAAGAACCATTTTTTTTTAGTAACGATTGGTCACTTTGAGGAAATTCATTACATTGAATTTATTCTATTGTAGAAGCAGCAGTAATTCTTCTTGATCGAAATCAACGCACATTCTAGGTATTCATTTTCCTTTCCTGTCTGTAGGATCTCAGTCACTACAACTTTTCAAGGACTTACAAAGAGTATGATCAATCAACATGGTTTTCTACATAACTTTGCATTAGGCCCATCTACTCACTTTACTACCAAGGAGCTGTAGCTGTTAGCATATGACCATATCTTATCTAATATGGGATATGGTCATGTCTAATGTCACATCACCCAGAATTTCTGGTCTAATAGGGATTTGGAATGCTCTTTGATGGCATAATAAAATCACTTTCCAAAAGATGATAGTTGTTAACATTGATTACTGTCTTCTGGATGTGGTGTCTATTTTGTGGTGCTCTGTTCCAATTAGGTAAAATACTTGGGTCTGGCAACCAAACGATATGAGGGGTAGCCAAACATAAGCCCATGCAATATTTTAGTTTATACAAAAATTATGCATTGTCTATAACACCAGAGTTTAATCTGAGCCCATATTTTTATTTGGTGTATCTTGCAATCCTATGGAGCCTCTGTTATTTGAACCACATTATGATTCAATTGTTCCTTCAGCCAAGTCTTGCTTTATTCACTTTATCAAAGATACCATTCCCATGAGCTTTCCTAAGTAATCTTCCTACTACAAATCTTCATGTCAGTCTGTTTTCCTGGAAGCCTAATGCAAATCACCATCTTTTCCTAAATTTTTATACTTCTGCTAATCTTGTTTTTAACTTCCTGGCTTCTTCCTCAGCAGGGTATCAGTACACAATTACCATCATATGTCTCTTTTATAATCATTCTCCAAGAGGTATTGTTCCTTTTCCTTTCTATCTTTTTTTTTAAACTTTTATTTAATGAATATAAATTTCCAGTGTACAGCTTATGTATAGACACACATATTTTGGGCTTTTATAGACATTCCAAGCAAAGTATTCCAGCTTGTGCATAATCACAAAAAGGTTAAGATATAATTAAAAAAAAATTAAGCAGCTTATATTTAGTTTTTATTGGTAAAATGTCATTGTAATTCTAGTTATTATGGTCTGTACACATTGTCTCAGAATTTAGGAAATTGAGGGGTTCTTTGTGATACTTATGTAAATTTCTTATTTTTTATATCTCATGGAGGATTATCTTGACATCCTATTTATAAGACAATGGAAATGTTTCTCTTTGAAATGGAAATGTTGGCACTTAGTAAATAGTAGAAAATGCATTATTTTTTTCACTAAAAAAACCTATAAGGCAAGCGGTTCTCCTAATGTTGAGATGCCTCTTGAAAAGCCAGCACACATCAGAGTGCTAAGGTTTGAGTCCCAGTTCCACGCTTGATTCTAGCTCCCTGCTAATGTGAATCCTGTGAGGCAGAAGGTGATGAATCAAGTAATAGGGTCCCTGTCACTCATGTGGTGGTCCCAGATTGAATTCCTAGGTCATGACTTTGACCTGATCTAGTTTCAGATATTGTAGGCATTCAGTGAATAAATCAGCAGATGCGAGGGTCTCTTTCCCTCTCCCTGTGTGTGCCTCCCTGCATTTCAAATAAATAATATGTGAAAATTTAATAAAAACCTAAATGTGGGGCCAGCATTGAAGACTAGTGAGTAAAGCTGCCACCTGTGACATTAGCATATGAAATGGGTGCCAGTGTGAGTCTCAGCTGCCTCTTTTCCAATCCAGCACCCTGCTAATGGTCTGGGAAAAGCAGCAAAAGATGGCCCAAGTATTTGGACTCCACCCACTCAATTTGAGATACTCAGATGAACTCCCTGCCCAGCCCTGGCTATTGTGGCCATCTGGGAAGTGAACCAACAGTTGGAAAACCTCCCTCTCGCTGTGTCTCCTACTCTCTGACTTCTAAAACAAATGAATAAATCTTTAAAAAAATAACCCTAATGCAAGGATCTCTAGACTTATTTGAGACCAAAAGGATATTTTATAAATCAAGATATTCTGAAATAGAAAAACTGCAAAATTGGCTTTCTTGGAACGAGGTGCCTTTTAGTGAACTAGACTATGTTATTCATTCATAATCACTACCACATAGAGAACATTTGACTACTGACAGTTATAGTTTGTACTCAATTTTCCAACTTAGGAAAAGGTTAAACAGCATATAGAACTAAACCTCATCAATGTGTTTCAGGGATATTGAAAAATAATACTAAGTGAAAAGTTGAATGTGAGGCCCCATTCTGTACAGGCAGAAAGTTCATATTCTGTAGCAAATATCTTGCAATATTAGTAGATTAGGTTCAATGGATCTTTTTAAGCATCACACTTGTATCCTCAAGTCCAATGAGAAGTGACTTGGGTTTATGCCAGATGAAAGAGATGACTTGCTTCATACCTAGTGTTTGCTGTTTTGACTTTTGAACTAGTCAGCCATAATTACCATAGTGATATCTTACTCTTCCATGTATTCTCCTGATATTCTTATCTACTCTTACTTCAGTTATATCCCTGTGCAACTCTTTACTTTTATCTGTAATAAAGTCTTTTTCATGTTTGGATTATGACTTCTCTCCTAACTCTCCTTTGAGCTTTCTTTATTCTCATTTAATTGATGTCTCCTAGAGCATTGATTCTAGCTCAACTCAACACCATTAGAGAATTGAGATTTCCCTGTGTTCAGTTCCTTTATCAAATGTACCACATCTTTAGTGGAGGAAAAGGAGGTTTAAGTTTCGGACAACTAAGTGGCTGAGTTAGCTAAACATATGCTAAAGGCATTTGTGTGTTCTTCAATAATTGTACTCAAAATAATTGTAGATAAATATAATGAGTGAACTTTGCAAATTAAATTGCCCTTTCAGTAAAGACTCAAAAAATAACATAACAAGGGCAAAATGTAGGATTACTAAAAGTAGAGTGAGGGAAAAAGAAGAATGGGGGATAAGCATTTCCTTTACCTATTCCCATTTTATTACATTGTATATATACATATATATATGTTTTATATATGAAATATAAATTTGATGGTATGTCTTCATGTTATATCCAGTACTATTTGGTGTTTTTATTTAATTTGTTGGCTTTTTAGTAACATGTCTTGCTAGATAAAAATACCAAAATACTGGAATCAACATAGAACATCTTAAGTTCATAGCTGAGCTAGAAAGAAGGTTACAAATATCCATAGAGGTAAAAAACAATGCAAAGTACAAGTTTTGAAAGTTTGCTAATTGCTGTTCTCAACATTTGTCCTGGGAGTATCTGCCAAAGATCTAGAGCTTTACATTTTTAAAGGCCTCAGAGAGAGAGAAAGAGAGAGACAAAGAAAGAGAGACTGACTGTTGGCAATACTTACAGCCTACTCAACATGGGAAGTCAAAAAAGGTGGTCTACATAAAGCTGAGACTGTGAAATATAATAAATGTGGTCAAAAGGTGAAAGGAAAAAAAAATCCTTCTGTGCAGAATATCAAAGAATGAACACAGCTTTTGCTCTGCAAATAAGCAGCAAAACTCTCCTGTGGAAATTATTTATGAAAAACTGGCACACACATATATTTTGTCCAGAATTTACTTTACCTATGTGATCCCAAATAAATTGAATTTGGCCCACTTAGTCATACCTCAGGTGCTTGATAGAAGCAAATATATAATGTCTCTGAAGTACAGCTTAAAGATTATCTTAAATAATTCTTTCAAGTAAGTTTCCAAAAATCAGGAGTTAATTTTCATTTTCATTTTGGGTCATGTTGAGCTAATTTGTATTGATCTTACTCTCTCAACCTAAAGAAAGTTGGCAATTATTGTCTAGATTTTTTTTTTTTAAGATTTATTTATTTTACTTGAAAGAGTCACACAGAAAGAGAAGGAGAGGCAGAGAGAGAGAAAGAGATCTTCCATGCACTGGTTCACTCCCAAAGACTTGGGCCATCCTCCACTGCCCTCCCAGGCCACAGCAGAGAGCTGGATGGAAAGTGGAGCAACTGAATCTTGAACTGGCGCCCACATGGGATGCCGGAGCTTCAGGCCAGGGCGTTAACCCACTGGGCCACAGCACTAAACCCTTGTCTAGAGTTTTATAGTCAGGTGAGTATATGAGTAGACTAGACTCCTTTACAGAGTGAAGCTAACACAAGGCATATTTTATTTTTAAATTTTTATTTATTTATATTTTAACTTGAAATGCATAGAGGGAAACAGAGGGAGAGGGAGAGAGAGAGAGAGAGAGAATTTTTCATGTGTTATTGATTCACTCTCAAATGCCCAAAAGAACCAGGGCTGAGCCAGGCCAAAGCCAGTATTTCAGAACTCAGGTCTCTCACATGAGTTGCATGGGTCCAACCACTTGAGCCATCACTGTCCACATTAGCAGGAAACTTGAACAGGAAGTAGAGCAAGGACTAAAATATAGCCACTCTGATAGGGATTATGGGCATTTGAAATGACATCCTGACAGCTACATCAAATGACTATCCTTAAAATAAATTTTTATTTTGCTGTTACATATGTTACATAAATAGTGTTTTAAGAGTAAAGAACAAATTTGTAAAAATTGTGAAATAGTAGTAATAAATAAATAAATAAATAAATAATTGTAAACAATTATTTCAGAATTTATTTGATATGTGTTTAATATTTAAGATCATGACCTTACATATGCCAGACTTTTTTTAAACCACTATTTATCTATCACCATCAGAAGATAGCATATGGCCTGATAAAAAGGTAGTACTCAATAATATTCATCAAATGTATCAGTGAACATGGTAGGTATATTTGTCAGGAAAAATTGGACTGGGCTGTGGAAACACAGTTTCCAAATCTCATTGACTTAACACAACACTGTGTTACTTGTGATGAATCCACTGATGGTCTGCAAATTCTCAAGGACTGTTGTTATCCGCAGAGTAATTCAACAATCTAGTTTTGATATTGCATTTTCATTTCCTCAAATATGAAAACTTCTCCCTGATCAATAGAGCAGAGAAAATGAGAAAGTGAGAATTGCCCAGGGGATTCTTATTGCTTTTGTTCAAAACGAATGCATGTTATTTCACTTCACTTAATTGGTCAGAGTTAGTCACATGATTCTCCTTCACTGTAAGAGGTAGTGAGAAATATAGGGTAAGAGATTGATTTCTGTCATTATTTCTTTTCTCATATTTATTCAATAAAAAGCCCAAATGTGTTTTATCTCTAGCTCTTTTATTTAATTTATATGAGTAATTGGTTGTTTCCTTTTAAAGTTGGCCTCTAGTTTATGTGCATTTGCATTTTCTAGGTTCTGAATTTTTAATAATTTTTTGCTTTACAAGTGCATAATGATTCTGACATCTTTCATCAATAGATAACGGTCTTTAAAGACCTACTCTGCATGAATCATCTGCTTTAATGATGCTCACTTTTATCCTTCTTCACTCAAAGTCCATTATGAATGTAATAACACAGAAACCAAACAGCATATGGGCTTCTTTGATGACCACATTTATAAGAGAAAGTCTACCCTATAATTTCATTCTTCGGTTTACAGATTAGCTTAAAAGGATACTTTGAAACTTGGCTTCTTAAAGTCTTTGAATAGAAACCAATTTGCATTTCTAGAGAGAAAGTACCTGGAACATTTATTCATTTAATAATTAAATCTTTAATGAGGCTAAGCATGTTTCCTATGGAGAAATAAAAGTATTATAGAAAAAGGCAGAGTGCAGGTAAGAACTGTACACATTACAATATGAATAAAATGTTGATTTGGCTGTTAGAAACAGATTGAAGTCAGATTGTTATATATCAATGAAAAGGAAATTTAAATTGTTTTTCTTGTTATTATACATAAGATAATATGTATAATATGGGATTCTTGAATCTATGCGAATTGCTTAAGGGCAATAATATTTATTTTCAATATTTCAAAATGCTATTGAATGTTATCACTATCAATTTTAAATTACACAAGTTAAATGAATGGATTACTTTAAACTGCATTGAGCCAGTGCAATGATAATAGTTGTCCTATGATCTTTGTATATTCTAATGAAGGAATTGTTTTAGGAAGCTGTTTAATTGGTAAATGATTATGACAAGAGTAGGACAACGACATCCACTCATAGCCAGGGAGAAATATTCACTGATTTTTATTTATACCTTGAATTGTTGTAAAATTTTTCTATTCTTCAAAATTGTCCAGTTTTACCCATTGGTATCTTTTTCACTTGGCTCCTTTATCCCTTAGATACATCTCATTACTGTTCAGGGAATTTGACGTTGTTGTTTGTGAGGTTGTTTTGCTTTGTGTGTTTTCCTTTTATCATAGTAGAGGGATGCACCACACTGACTAGATCCCCAATCTTAGTTCAATTACTTAAGACCTGAGGAATTAACTTTTCTAATCTTCATTTTCTACTTCTATTATGTTAAGATCTTAACAACAATACAGCTGTTAAGGGGATTAATGAAATAACACATGTAGAATGTCTCATAAATTCTAAGTTCATACCTCACTCATAGACATTTTGTTAAAAATTAAAATTATTGCTAATGATTATAAATGATAATATGAATGGATTTTAAGGTTTGTACATTCAACTATTTAAACATTTATAAAAAGTGATATTCTAACTCCTGGAAAGTGATTTTCCAGAAAAAAATGATAATTCAGTTGGGTAGCTTCAAAAGTGATTTGTAGATTTATCCAAAGTAAATATATATTATGAAACTAGAACACTTAAAAAGGCAGAACAAAATATTTCATAATTATATTATCTTCCAAAAAAAGTCCCCTTAAAGGAAACAATAGGAAAAACAAATACAAGAAGACAGGTGTGAAATTGGAAATTGGTATGAAGGTCAGTATCTTCGAACTTTGCCCACTATACATATAGACAGCATATACGACAAGTGTTTCATTTATTTTAAAACATTACTAAAATAAATTTAACTTTCTATTAGTTTGTTTTTTTGTTGAATTTTTTTCAGATAGGCATACCATCTAAATGAAAAGAGAGCATGACATTTAATAGGTAGTCAATAAACATTTGGTCCCCATGAAATTGCTTGGGGCTGGTGCTGTGGTGTGGTAGATTAAGCAACCGCTTGCATGATAACATCCCACATGGGCTCCAATTCAAGTACCGGCTGCTTCACTTCTGATCCAGCTTCCTGTTATTGTTCCCTGGGAAGGCAGCAGAAGATGGCCCAGGCCTTTGGGCTGCTGCACTCCTGTGGGAGACACAGAAGAAGCTTCTGGGTCTTGGATTCTGTCTGGCTCAGCCTCAGCCATTGCTGCCATTTGGGTTGAACCAGCAGACAGATCTCTCTCCCTTTCTCCTTCTCTCTCTCTGTATCTCTGCCTTTTAAATAAATAAATAAATTCTTAAAAAAGGAAATTGCTTAATGATTTCATGATATTGGTGCTGCGGTTAGTGGTGCATTTATTTAATTTCATGTGCAGAGAAAAAAAATGCGTGTCATAACCAGAGAAACTGAATGTAGATGAATTTCTTTTTTGATTTGCCTGGTACTGGAATCTGCAGACTACACATTGGAGACCATAGTGGTGGTGGTGGGAAGAATCTACAATTCTTGTATCCATGAAACTAGTGAGGGACTTCAAAGGTGGGTGGATTCATACTCCAGTGCTGCTGTAACAAAGGATTACAAATGAAATGGCTTAGAAAAACAGAAATTTGTTATCTTACATTTCTGGAGGCCAGAAGCCCAAAATCAAGCTGTTGGCCAAGTCATATTATCTCTGAAAACACTAGAGAAGATATGTTCCATATCTTTTGAGGAGCTTCTGCTGGCTACTTGTGTTCCTTAGTTTGTAGAAGATCTTTTCCCTGTCTCTTCACCTCAACTTTCATCTGTTTACTCCCAAATGTCTGCAACAGCTGTGGCTAAGCCAGGCCAAATCCAGGAGCTGGGAACTTGACCCAGGGGCGGTCAGAACCTTTCTGCTTAAGCCCTTACTTGGCTCCTCCCAGGATGCACATTAGCATAAAGCTGGAAGTAAGAGCAGAGCTGGAATTCAAACTCAGGCCCTCTTCATTATGGGATATAGGAGATCCATGACATTATATACAAAGGAATAATAAATACATGCAAACAAATAATAAGTATATTTTGATATGATTATTACTTTTGGGGAGATTTCATGGGGAAGAGATGGAAATTGAAGGAGGGAATGGGAACTTTTGAAGACAGTTTAAAATCACTACTCTAGCAATTGAATTGCATTGCATATTTATTGAGTGTTCACATATTGTCAAGCACATGAACAATTAAAATAAGTAAATGAATGCAATAAATGAAAAATGTCATGAAAAACAAAGAATATCATGTGTCATGAAATGTCATGAGTATTTCACTTCTGTATATCTTGATTATTTCAAGTGGGAAAACAATTTGGCGTCTAAGATGCATATGGAAGTTATCTAAAACATGAGATAAAAAGTGGAAATTATCTAAATGTGCAGAAATATAAGATTTTAAGATTCCAGAAGTGTGGGTGATCCTAGACGTGGCTGGGAGACTGCCCATGCAGGAAGTTAGCCTGACTGCTGGCAGGCAGTAGGAGACCCAGGCACATTTTCCCCACCCCTGCTGCCTGTTAAAGGGCCCTGTAATTGCCAAACAAATAAACAGCTCCTGGGTGTGGCCCTGGCCCATCAGGAAGGCTATCCTAGCTATGTGACCTTCAAGCTGATTGGAGAAGCATGGCTGTGCCAGTATTGGCTCTACCCAATAGAATTAGTGTTGCCCTGAATTAGCTACATCCCCTCTGCCTGCCCTTTGAAAAGTGTGCTTGGTCATTAATAAAACAGACGTGTTCACCGAAACTTGTGTCCAGTGCTTCTTGTCAAAAAACTCCATTGCCCCACCATCCCACAATGCGCAGGCATCATGGGATGAGCCTGCACAGAAGGAAACGGGGTGACATTTTCAAATTGGATAATTAAAGAGTGTTTAAAAATGAATACCTTAAAATATGTGGCCATGGTTAAAGGAAAATTATAGAGGGTAAAGTCTCTTATGATTCTCAATAATGGGGAAGCTGGAAATCCTCCATATTCACTGTCCAAGATAGTAATTATTTTTTCTTTATTCCACCTGTAAACTGGAAACTCTAAGTTTAACTTGATAGTAAAATGTTTAGTCTTTTGAGGTTTCTAGAACAGTTTCTGCAAGACTTGATACTATGCTAGTTCTATTTTTAAAAGATCTTTGCAGTTTCTATTTGATCCTTATTATTGAACAAAGAATATCAAGAGACCCTTTAGGGGCTGGTGCTGCAGCATAGCAAGTAAACCCGCTGCCTGCAGTATGGGCATCCCATGTGGGAGCCAGTTTGAGTCCTAGGTTTTCCTCTTCAAATCCAGCTCCCTGCTAATTTGAATAGGAAAGCACTAGAAGATGGCCTAAGTACTTGGGACCCTGCACTGGTGTGGGAGACCAGGAAGAATCTCCAGGCTCTTGGCTTCGGATTGGCTCAGGTCCAGACATTGCTGCCATTTGAGGAGTGAACCACTCCTCAAATGTAACTCTGATTTTCAAACAAATAAATAAACCTTTTAAAAAAGAGATACTTCAGAGAATTTTCCGGTTTCTGGTATAGTTCTCACTTGCCCCATTTTGTGGTAAAGGCAGCATATCCCCTTGGTCATCTCCTCTGCTTATTGGCTGGCAGATGGAGGACCATAGTATGATCAGGAACATGGTTTTACTCCCAACTTGTCAAAATAATGACTGTTTTCCCTGCATGTAGGTTTTACTGACATCAACATCTCAGGGAAGGAAAATAAAACGTCTTTCAGTGAACTATTCGGTATGGTAATGAGAGCTGCCATTCTTTCCATACAGTCATTCTTCAGCATACTCAGCTAGTCAGGGTAGAGTATTAAATTAAATCTATAATTCTGCTTTGGTCATGGCTAGGTACTCAGAAATATCTTCTCTATAACTGCATGAGGTACATGAATTCCTCAAAATTCCCGTAGAAGCCTTCTCGATTTCCACCCAAATTCTCAGTTGGTCTCAATTTCCACCCAAATTCTCAGTTGGGCATTAAGATCTCTCTCTCTCTCTCTCTCTCTCTCTCTCTCTCTCTCTCTCTCTCTCTTTTCCCTCCTCCTCCTTTTTCTGATTTCTTTCTCTCCTTTCCTCCTTCCTCCCTTTATTTGTCTTGTGCTTTCTCTCTCTTTTTCGTTTTTAAATGTAAACAATTTCTAGTTCCATTAGAAGCTACCAGATGACCCCATGGCCTTTATAATTGCTATTATTACCATAGAAATTAGGTAATGCAACCACTTGATTTCCCAGTATTTCTCTCTTTACTTGTAATTTTATCGCAGGTCACCAGCAGAGCTAACTGGTAATTATGATGCCATTTAATGCTACAAATTTCTAATACTTCTTTTTCCCCCACAAGGAGGTAGGTATTTTCAAAGTTTGCCTGCTGTTTTCTGGGATGGCTCCTGGTACTAGTTATTGCATCATTTGAATTCCCAGCAAGAAACAAAACACAAAGAGGCTTTTTATAATATATGTTCATAAAGGAATAATTTAGCATTGAGAGTTTATGCTGTATCAAAGGGAATTAAGAGGCACCCTTAGGTTGACAAAACGTGGAGAATCATTACCACTCTTAGACTTGAATGAGTCAAGAGAAGGAACAGTTGTCAGAGCCCAGAGAAACTGGCCATAACACAAGGAGAAGACCAAGAAACATGGCCTCTGGCTTTAGGTTTAGAAACAGCCCATAATGGGCCCTGGTAGAGAATGAGGCAAAGATCAGTGCCTGCTTTGAAAATGCACATTGATCTCCTTCTAGTTTCTCATTGGCTGAACTCAACTGTAAGCCAGTAGACTAAAGTTCAGTGTTTGCCGTTAACATTGTTCAGATCTCAGGGAACAGAGCAAAATGGAGAATGATTAAATGACCTACAGTAGAGCAATTGGAAAAAGTAGCAATAGTTTTCAGTCATTAGATACCATACTAGAGAAAAAATTAATATATATGAAACAGTGTATTTACTGTATTTATAATTTACAAAATGGGTTATAAAATAGCATTTTATAATTAAGATACATATAGATGAATAGACTAGTGAGATCTAGAGAACAATCAGTAATATTGGAATAGGAAGACAAATTATTCTAGATTTCCAAAGGAGAGAGGAAAGAAGCTATGAGACTTTGGATGAACAGAACAGTGATTTTTTTTAAACTCTGTGTAGAGAGATTTGGAACAAAGTAGAAGAGTACTTCAAAAAATATAGCAATAAGAACATATCTTTTCAACCGAAGTGTATTTCTTAGTACCCTAAGCTATTCACTGCCACATGGGGCAGGAGTATGGAGAGAAACAGAGGAGAGAGAGACTGGACGAATAAACCACATAGAACAGGTACAAAGAGGAAGAGAGGATGGCCAAAAAACATACAAAAGCCAACAGAACAAAAACCTCCTAAAATTTGCTTATACTTCAGTTTATATAGTATTCCATATGTGAAGAAACTCTTCTATGGAATAACTGAATTTGTTTCAACTGATGTGTGCCATCTTACCAAGTTGTTTTTTAAACTCCAGCCTGCTAATAAGCATGCGGTATTCCTTAGTGACCAGATTTGCAAATTGTATCAGCATTGGTCTTTCTATAATGAATGAATTTAAACTGGAAGGCAGTTGGGGGAAAATGAACAAAAAGCTTGCTGATTGTATTTGTAAGCAGGGAAAAATGTACACTTGGAAATATGCATTTCACTATATAAGCTTACTTCAAGATTGCAGCATGTTAAGTGATAAAATGAGTGGAAGCAGTGAGTGAAAGAGGGGGATTCCATGGAGACCTAGTCTAGGACAGTGAAGAGAACAACAGAGGTTTGAACAAATGAACACTTTGTTTTCTTTACATTTCTCCCCAACACAATTTCTTTTTTTTTTTTGAAAAGAAAGCTTTTATTTAATTAATACAAATTTCATAGGTACAACTTTAAGAATATAGCGGTTCTTCCCCCTGTACCCTCCCTTCCACCCCCACTCCTGTCCTACCTCCTACTCCCTCTCCCATCCCATTCTTCCTTAAGATTCTTTTTTTTCCTCGATTCTTTTTAAATTAAATGTATACATAGAAGACCCACTGTATACTAAGTAAAGATTTCCACAATTTGCACCCACACAGGCATACAAAGTATAAAGTACAGTTTGAAGACAACTTTTACCATTAATTCTCATAGTACAACTCATTAAGGATAGAGGTCCTACATGGGAAGTATGTCCACAGTGACTGCTGTTGTTGATTTAACAATTGACGCTCTTATTTATGACGTCAGTGATCACCCAAGGCTCTTGACATGAGCTGCCAAGGCTAGGCTAGGGAAGCCTTCTGAGTCCACAAACTCTGTCAATATTTAGACAGAGCTATAAGTAAAGTGGAACTTCTCTCTTCCCTTCAGAGAAAAGTATATCCCTCCTTTCCACTGGGGTCTCACTCACAGAGATCCTCCATATTTGTCTTTCCAAGCCTGAAATGCTCTCATGGGCTTTTCAGCCAGATCCAAATGCCTTAAGTGCTGATTCTGAGGTCAGAGTGCTGTTTAGGGCATTTGTCATTCTATGAGTCTGCTGTGTGGACTGTTTCTCATGTTGGAACATTCTATCCTTTTTAATTCTATTGTTATTACCAGACACTTGGTCTTATTTATGTGATTCCTTTAACACTTAATCCTATCTATATGATCAATTGCACACTAACATGATCACTTTAACATGTAAATGGCATTAGTAATACCCAGTTCAATTTTCTTTCCTGAAGTCCTTCAGTGAAAAACTTTTTCTTTTCTCTTTTGAGGATTTATAATTCTCAAGTTAAAAACTGCTCTCATTTCACAGTACTTCTTTCATATTTTCAGAGCTAGTTTATAAAATACTTGCTCTTATTTTCTAGTGCTGTTTGCACCTCCATTTTTTCATTGATTTTTCAAAACAGAAGTTATAAATTAGTCATCTTATTATTCTTCCTTTTGGCATTACATCATAAAAACCATTTTAGAATTAATCTGAAAAAGATGTTTCACACTTCATTTAGTAACTACACATCAAAAATACATTTTCATTTTTTTTTTGCTGTGATTCATATGTTTTTTTTAATTAAACTTTTATTTAATGAATATAAATTTCCAAAGTACAGCTTATGGGTTACAATGGCTTCCCCCTCCCAAAACTTCCCTCCCTCCCACAACCCTCCCCTTTCCCACTCCCTCTCCCCTTCCAATCACATCATGATTCATTTTCAATTCTCTTTATATACAGAAGATCAGTTTAGTATATATTAGGTAACGATTTCAACAGTTTGCCCCCATATAGCAACACAAAGTGAAAAAAAATACTGTTGGAGTACTAGTTATAGCATTAAATAACAGTGTACAGCACATTAAAGACAGAGATCCTACATAATATTTTTTTAAATTAATTAATTTTCTATGCCATTTCCAATTAACACCAGGTTTTTTGGTTCATTTCCAATTATCTTTATATACAGAAGATCGATTCAGTATATAATTAGTAAAGATCTCATCAGTTTGTACCCACGCAGAAACACAAAGTGTAAAAATACTGTTTCAGTACTAGTTATAGCATCACTGCACATTAGACAACACATTAAGGACAGATCCCACATGGGATGTAAGTACACAGTGACTCCTGTTGCTGACTTAACAATTTGACACTCCTGTTCATGGCGTCAGTAATCTCCCTAGGCTCTAGTCATGAGTTGCCAAGGCTATGGAAGCCTTTAGAGTTCGCTGATTTTGATCTTATTCCGCTAGGGTCATAGTCAAAGTGGAAGTTCTCTCCTCCCTTCAGAGAAAGGTACCTCCTTCTTTGATGGCCCCGTTCTTTCCACTGGGATCTCACTCACAGAGATCTTTCATTTAGGTCTTCTTCTTTTTTTTCTTTTCCATGGTATCTTGGCTTTCCATGCCTACAATACTCTCATGGGCTCTTCAGCCAGATCCGAATGCCTTAAGGGCTGATTCTGAGGCCAGAGTGTTGTTTAGGACGTCTGCCATTCTATGAATCTGCTGTGTATCCCGCTTCCCATGTTGGATCTTTCTCTCCCTTTTTGATTCTATCAGTTAGTATTTGCAGACACTTGTCTTGTTTGTGTGATCCCTTTGATTCTTAGACCTATCAGAGCCATCGAATGTGAACTGAAATTGATCACTTGGACTAGTGAGATGGCATCGGTACATGCCACCTTGATGGGATTGTATTGGAATCCCCTGGCACATTTCTAACTCCATCATTTTATAGACTGACACAAACCCTCCATTAGGGTTGAGAACCTTTGCTTCAATTTGCAGGAACTTCTCTAAAGTTTTCTTTGTCTTTGCTTTATTTATTTTTTAAAAAATTTATTTATTTATTTTAAAGGCAGAGTTACGGAGAGGCAGAGGCAGAGAGAGAGAGAAAGAGAGAGAGAGAGAGCTCTTCCATCCACTGGTTCACTGCCCATATTATGGCTGCAATGGCTGGAGCTGAGCTGATCCAAAGTCAGGAGTCAGGAGCTTCTTCTGGGTCTCCCACATGGTACAGGGGCCCAAGGACTAGGACCAACTTCTACTGCTTTCCCAGGCCACAGCAGAGAGCTGGATTTGAAGTGGAGCAACTGGGATTCAAGCCAGCATCCTGGATGCCAGCACCACAAGAGGCAGCTTTACCCACTAAGCTACAGTGTGGCCCTTGTTGTTGCTTTAATATTAATCACAGAGGCATTTTCTTTTGGGAGAAAAGTTTTCCTGTTTATTTTCAAATGCAGGTATTTTAGCTCCTTATTTGCCTCTAGATTTTTTTTTGATTTGACAGGTAGAATTAGACAGTAAGAGAGAGAGAGAGACAGAGAGAACGGTCTTCCTTCCGTTGGATCACCCCCCAAATGGCTGCTATGGCCGGAGCCATGCCAATCCGAAGCCAGGAGCCAGGTGCTTCCTCCTGGTCTCCCATGCTGGTGCAGGGGCCCAAGCACTTGGGCCATCCTCCACTGCCCTCCTGGGCCACAGCAGAGAGCTGGACTGGAAGAGGAGCAACTGGGACCAGAACCCGGCACCCATATGGGATGCTGGTGCTGCAGGTGGAGGATTAACCAAGTGAGCCATGGAACTGCCCCTTACCTCTAGATTTTTTGTGACCATGCAGTTCTAAATGTAGGCAGCTGCTGAAAAAAGGTTCCTATATTTTATTTTTTTCACACACACACACACACACACACACATATATATATATAATTATTGGTTATTATTTAGTGTAAGCTTTGAGGATACTGTGACCAAAAAAATGAAAATGGTCCCTGTCCTAAGAAGCTTGTAATCTTTATATTTTAAATATAATATCTGATAATATTAGTTTCCCAAAATAAACCTGTTTACAGATCTTATTGCCTACTTCCTCTGTGTCAAACTGTTGGGCAGGAAAAAGTGTTTTGACAGTTATAATGTGTATTTTTGTGACTTCTAAATAGATGAATTCCACTAAGCTAAAGCCTTGTACATAGGTTATTGGTGTGGAATCCTTTTCTATTATAGGCATGCTTCTCAGCTGTAATCTTACTCAGGTAGTGGGGCATGAACTCTGGTAAGGTACTCTGTGTTAGCTTCTCAGGATAATTTCCCCCCTTTCAGAGCTGGATAGAGTTCTACATTTGCAAAGGCTACCATGCAAAAACAATATTGTCTGGTTTTATATTCACTTTGATTCATCCTTCCTCTTTTCAGTTATTGTCAATGGAGGAATCTCAGAAATTTCATTATTCAGTTTTTGAAAAAAGACTTAGAAAAGAATATATGGTGACAAAGGATTTCTAGTTTGCTTGGACTTTCCAGATGTTAGCATGGAAAGTTCCATATGCTGGAAAACTCTGGGGTACCAGGCAAATTATGATGCTTACTCACCTTAATTAGGCACTAGTGCTTTGGTGAGAATCACAACAGATAAATACAAAGTTGAAAATATATGCTCCCTGCCATTGAGAAACTCAGAATAGCAAGGGGCCTCTTAGAAACAGTAGGCATAATTTGTTCCAAGATAACCAGAATATCAGGAATGTAATTTTTTCTCAGTTTTATTATTTGGAACAAATATGGCTGAAAAAAAAAGTTGCCCAGAAGTCTAATGTATATTACTTGAATGGCTCCTTTCTTCTCTTCTGCATTGTACCTTGAGCTAGAACATAAGGTAAGGGCCCTATGTTTCATTTCGTCATGGTTGCTTCTGACAATGATCCTGGTCTCTGCCTGGATGAAACTTGGGGAACAACACAGAAGCATACAAGATCATGCTGGTTAATGCTCAGCCTTCAAAGACACCAGATAGACACCACCATCTGAAGTTCTGCTACTTGACAATAACTATTGATTCACATTAATCCATTAATATGCCATATTGAACATCATCAAATGTAAATCTTCATGTGTGACTGCATGAATTGAGTCAACTTCTAGAAATGGAATGAAATGGTCAAATGATATGACCCTTTCAAATCTTTTTGATGAAGATCACCAAATTAACATTCAGGAACAATTTTTATAATTTTTAGTTCTATAATGAATATGAGAATGCTCAATTTTTATTAACATACAATGGCTATGAAAATGAATTGCTTTCATAATCTTATGAGGATAAAATGATATTCTGGTGAGGTTGTAAGTAATAATTAAGACTGGAGTTAAATATTTGCATTTGTTATGTGTGCATTTTTCAACTTTTGTTGTTTCCTTAGTAATACTGAATTGGAAGATCTTTTTTATAACAAATACATTAATTTCTCTATCATACAGGCTAAACATAGCTTTTTCAAATTAATGCTTATCTTCTTATTTATTTACAATGGAAAATAAAATGCTTTGATTGTTGCAATATTTTATTAATTAGAAATTATTTACTTTTTTCTACATTTTTACTTCTATATGTTTGTGATTATAAGACCTATTCTACCATTAATTCTATATTCTGTTGAGTGTTTTTATGATTATATATTTAACTTTTCTGGGATGTACCTTCTTTTCAAATGTACAACTGGCTCAACCACTTATTATTTTCCACATCTTAAATACTGGTTTAAAATGCAGCTAAATTTTCTAATATATTGGAATTTTCTTTTCTTTCCCCATACCTTTATCCTGAGTTTCAGATCTATGAAAATATAATGCTGTGTCATGGTGTCTTTATTGTGTCTTGTCAGTATATTACTGTATCTGTTTTCATAAATCTATTTTAACCTAAATTCATTCTGATTCTGATCTCATTCTGATTCTTTCTTTTCTCAAAGTGTCCTAGGCTATGGTTTATTCTATAGTTCTAGGCTATAGTTAATTTTTTCCAAAAGGAATTTTCTTATCATTTCTACATTTAAAAATATTGTGAATATTTTTTCTAAATTCAATTACTTAAGCCTTCATTCATAATCTTACAAAATACTTATAACTTGCTATTTTATGAAGTATATCACATTTCTTAGTAGGCTTATTCTAGTTACATATATTTTAATGCTATTTTGAATGAGATCTTACTATACTTTTCTCCTTGGTTTATTGTGATTACTGATATTTATAAGAACCTTATAACTGAAAATTTACTAAACATTCTTAATATTATCATGTTGTTATAAAAAAAGAAATTTTTGATACTCAGAGTGTTGTAATACATTTTTCTGAATCTGAAGATAAACAAAAATCAAATCAATGAGATAATAATGTTATCTTTGTTCCAATATTTATTTCAATATCCAGTATTGATAAAATACTTGTAAATCATCATGTATGTTAATATGGTTATAGTGAACAAACTTCTTGTTCTTATTTTAATGAGTATAAATGTAGTGTGGAGTTTGCAGTTATCTATTGATTTGGTAATACATAAAATCATTTTTAAATAGGTACAAGGGAAATGGGTATTATATTTTCAACTTCCTGTTAATCTATAATTATTTCCAATATAAAAACTAAAAAAAGACATAAGATAAAACTTTTGATTCTACCTAACCAGCACCTATTCATCTTTCCTGTGATTATGCCATGATTTTATGTTGGAGCTACTTTTTTCCTCTTTTGCAGATAGTCTCACTGTGGTTGCACCAAAATATCCTCATCACTAGAACCAGAGAAAGGGAAAGAATAACTGAGGGACACAGATGAAGTGATGCCAAAGGGAGAAAGAGACATTAGCATTCTCAGAATAAGAAGAGGGAGTTTCAAGAAAGCATATGTGGTCTACAGTGAGAATATGTCAAATATCAAACTTTTATTAGGATGGGAATAAGCCGCTGGACTGGCAATTATGGTATTGCTGATCATAAAAAGAATCATTAGGGAATTTGTTAATGCTTAAATCCCTCAAGAGTTCTAAGTTGGGGCCAATGTTTCGAAACAGTGGATCTAGCCGTTCCACTATTATCCTACTCTCTGTTAATGTGCTTGGGAAAGCAGCAGAAGATGGCCCAACTGCATGGATCTTGGCCACCCGTAGGAAAAACCTGGATTGAATTCAGAATCCTGTCTTTGGCTTGATTAAGCCCTGGCCATTGTGGCCATTTAGGGTGTGAACCAGTGGAAAGAATCTCTAATTCTTTCTTTCTCTCTTTCTTTATTCTGTGTCTCCCTCACTCTCAAATAAATAACCAAAACTTTTAAAATAGAATTCTGAATTAGACAATATTGGAAGAGAATCCTACAATTTTGATTTTATCATGCAATACTGATGAATTTACTAATTTTTGAAGGATTTATTTATTTATTTGAAAGTCAGAGTTACAGAAAGAGAGGAGAGGCAAAGGGAAAGAGAGAAAGAGAGAGAGAGAGAGAGAGAATGCTTCCATCCACTGGTTCACTTCCCAATTGGCTGCTATGGCCAGAGCTAAGCCAGTCTAAAGCCTGGAGCCAGGAGCTTCTTCCAGATCTCCCATGCGGGTGCAGGGGCCCATGGACTTCTATTGCTTTCCCAGGCCATAGCAGAGAGCTGGATCAGAAGTGGAGCAGCTGGGACTCGAACTGGTGCCCACATGGGATGCTGGCACTGCAGGTGGTGGCTTTACCCACTATGCCACAGCATGGCCTCTATAGATTACATTTAAAAAAAATTAGATGATGCCAGCACTGTGGCACAGCAGGTTAACAACTGGCCTGAAGCGCCAGCATCCCATATGGGCGCCAGTTTGAGACCCGGATGCTCCACTTCCGATCCAGCTCTCTGCTACGGCCTGGGAAAACAGTAGAAGATGGCCCAAATGCTTGGGCCCCTGCACCCACGTGGGAGACCCGGAGGAAGCTCCTGGCTCCTGGCTTCTGATCAGCGCAGTTCCGGCCATTGCGGCCAATTTGGGGAGTGAACCAGTGGATGGAAGACCTCTCTCTCTCTCTGCCTCTCCTTCTCTGTGTAACTCTGACTTGCAAATAAATAAATAATCTTTAAAAAAAATTAGATGAACATGATTTTTGTTTGTAAGATGAAGAACATGAAATTGTTTCATGCAGAAAAATTCAATGATCAAATCAAAATATTAATTCTCACTTTACAAATGCTCCAAACAACCAGGACAGGCCAGGACAAACTGAGGAGCAAGGGACTCAGTCTAGGTTTTCTACCTGGGTATCAGAGATTAAACCACTTGGGCCATCACCTGTTGCCTCTCAAGGTATGCATTAGCAAGAAGCTGGAATCAGGAATAGAAACGGAATTGGGGTGGAGCCAGGACCTATATTCTTGAGCAGTCACCACTGCCTTCTAGGGTGTGCATTAGCAGGAAGCTTGACTCTATAGCAGAGAGTTTTAGCCAGAGCCATCAGGCAAGAAAAAGAAATTAAAGGGATACAAATTGGGAAGGAAGAAGTCAAACTATCCCTCTGGGCAGAAATCTACCAACAACAGATGCTGGCGAGGATGTGGGGAAAAAGGGACACTAACCCACTGTTGGTGGGAATGCAAACTGGTTAAGCCACTATGGAAGTCAGTTTGGAAAACTGAGGACAGAAACCTGAATATAACCCTATCATATAACCCAGCCATCCCACTCACTCCTTGGAATTTACCCAGAGGAAATTAAATTAGCAAATAAAAGAGCTGTCTGCACCTCAATGTTTATTGCATCTCAATTCACAATAGCTAACACCTGGAATTAACCTAAATGCCCATCAACAGTAGACTGGATAAAGAAATTATGGGATATGTACTCTATAGAATACTATACAGCAGTCAAAAACAATGAAATCCGGTCATTTGCAACAAAATGGAGGAATCTGGAAAACATCATGCTGAGTGAAATAAGCCAGTCCCAAAGGGACAAATATCATATGTTCTCCCTGATCAGTGACAACTAACCGAGCACCAAAAAGGAAAACTGTTGAAGTTAAATGGACACTATGAGAAACAATGACGTGATCAGCCCTTGCCCTGACTGTTGAGGAACAACTTACTACTTTGTTCCTTTTAGTATTTTTTGTTCTACTTAATACCAATGGTTGAACACTTTAATTAACACACAGTTATTCTTAGTGTTTAAATTTAACTGAAAAGTAATCCCTGTTAAATATAAGTATGGGAAAGAGAGGGAGGAGATATACAGTTTGGCACATGCTCATTCAGACTTACCCCTAGTGGTAGAGTTAGAAATGTGCCAGGGGATTCCAATTCAATCCCATTAAGGTGGCATGTACCAATGGCATCTCATTAGTCAAAGTGATCAGTTTCAGTTCATAATTGATCATAATGATAGGTTGAAGTGTCAAAGGGATCACATAAATAAAACTAGTGTCTGATAATACTAACTGATAGAATTAAAAAGGAGAGAATTGTCCAACATGGGAAGTGGGATACATAGCAGACTCAGAATGGCAGATGTCCTAAATAGCACCCTGGCCTCAGAATCAGCCCTTAAGGCATTCGGATCTGGCTAAAAAGCCCATGAGAGTATTTTAGGCATGGAAAGCCAAGATACTCTGGCAAAAACAAATGAACAAACAGACAAAAAATGAAAACAAAAACAAAAAAACAGACCTACATGAAAGATCTCTGTGAGTGAGATCACAGTGCAAAGAACAGGCCATCAAAGAAGGAGGTACCTTTTTCTGAAGGGAGGAGAAAACTTCCACTTTCACTATATCTTTGTCTAAATAAGATCAGTGTTTGGGAACTCAAGAGGCTTCCATAGCCTTGGCAACTCATGACAAGAGCCTCAGGTGATTACTGACACTATAAATAAGAGTGTCAATTGTTAAATCAACAATGGGAGTCACCGTACACTTACTCCCCATGTAGGATCTCTGTCCTTAATGTGTTGTACTATGTGAATTAACCGTATAACTAGTATTCAAATAGTACTTTATACTTTGTGTTTCTGTGTGGGTGCAAACTGTTGAAATCTTTTTTTAGTATATACTAAATTAATCTTCTGTATATAAAGATAATTGAAAATGAATCTTGATATGAATGGGATGGGAGAGGGAGTGGGAGATGGGTTAGTTGCTGGTGGGAGGGTGATTATGGGGGGAAAAAGCTGCTGTAATCCATAAACTGTACTTTGGAAATTATATTTATTTAATAAAAGTTTAAAAATAAAAAATAAAAATTTATTTATTTGAAAGTTACAGAAAGAGTAATACAGGCACACAGAGAGAGATATCTTACATCTGCTGGTTCACTCCCTGGACAGATGCAAAGAGTGGGGCTGGACCAGGCCAAAGTCAGGAGCTTGGAACTTCTTTCTAGTTTTCCACATGGATGACAGGGGCTCAACATGGGTGCCACAGCAACAGTCCCCACTTGCTGTCTTAAAGCCAGATAAAGAGATACTTTAGGAAGTTGAGTACAACAAGTTAATGCAATGCAATTGCATAATAACATAATCTGACCACACTTACCATATTCTGTTTTCTGGAAACAAGTCACAGGAAAGTCATACATATATTGCAAGAGAGGAGAATGGCAGAAGGCAAGAATCATTGGGATCACCTTTAGAATCTACCTGTCATGATATAGCATTAATTTTCCAGACTAAAGCTGGGATCAGGAGAGTGTTTTCTTACTAGAAAAATCCTATTTTAACATTATAAAGTCAATATGATTTCATTTCCCTCTTTAAATTCATTGCTTAATATTAATATCATATTTTTAAAGATACCCTATACTACTAAGGTCAAAGATTATATTCTCAAGGTATCAGGATTGAAAATTACACTACATACTGCACTAAAAGTCATTTCCAAAACTTCATTTCAAGTTCATTCATATTTTGGATATGAGATAGCAAGAGGTTTTAAATTCTTCCACATCCAAAATTCTTTTACAATGATTGCATCATGATAGATCATACTCATCTCAAAGGCTGTGTGTCATCTCCAACTAGAGAAATACCCGGGTACACTCAGGTACATCTGTTACCTCTGGCAGAAGTAACCAATCTCTAGATTTCCATAATATTTGTATATTTAATTATAAGAGAGGGCCTGATATGTTGTACTAGAATTGATTCTAATTTTCAGTCTTACTGAATTCTGAAAATTGTGAACCCTGGTTTTATGTCCCAGCTACTCCTCTTCCAATTTGGCTCTCTGCTATGTCCTGGGAAAGCTGTAGAGGCTGGCCCAAGTGCTTGGGCCCTTGTACCCACATGGGAGACCCAGAAGAAGCTCCTGTCTATTGGCCTTGGATCAGCTCAGGTCCAACCATTGCGGCCATCTGGGGAGTGAACCAGTAGATAGAAGACCTTTCTCTGTCTCTCTCTCACTGTCTGTATCTCTATCTTTCAAATAAGTAAATTAAAAAGTATTTTAATAAAAATTCTATATTTTGCTGCCGCCATGGCTCACTAGGCTAATACTCCGCCTGCGGCGCCGGCACACCTGGTTCTAGTCGCGGTCGGGGCGCTGGATTCTGTCCCGGTTGCCCCTCTTCCAGGCCAGCTCTCTGCTGTGGCTAGGGAGTGCAGTGGAGGATGGCCCAAGTGCTTGGGCCCTGCACCCCATGGGAGACCGGGAGAGGCGCCTGGCTCCTGGCTTCGGATCAGCGCGATGTGCCGGCCGCAGTGCGCTGGCCACAGTGGCCATTGGAGGGTGAACCAACGGCAAAAAGGAAAACCTTTCTCTCTGTCTCTCTCTCTCATTGTCCACTCTGCCTGATTAAAAAAAAAATAAAAAAATTCTATATTTTGTGATTCTAGGTTAACATATTGCTAAATATTCAGACACTTATTTTCTATATTCATTGATTTAAATTAGCCCATGCTTTCATGAATCAACTAGAGAAATGGTCTTGTGAAAAGTAAATTGAAGATTTATATTTTTTTAACAAAATGGTTTCTTCCTTATCATTGGTATAATTTCCTGCCAGTGAGAGAATTTCTCTTACAGTATTTGCTTTCATAATTTTTTATATACATTATTGGTCCTACATAGCTCAGTCCAGTTTCATCTTGGTGGAAATCTGTGAATAGTTCAGATCAATGGAATGTGTACAGATGCAACATATGGGGCATACAAGTGTTGTGGAAAGTAACCTTCCACATATATTCTATTCCATTTTTTCTATAGATGATGGCATCAGAAGATGTACCGAATCTCGATTCTAAATAATGGCATGCAATAAAGTTCACCTACCCACTTATACTTTGTGTGCAACTTTTTTTCTTTTTTTATTTATTTGACAGGTAGAGTTATTGACAGTGAGAGAGAGAGACAGAGAGAAAGGTCTTCCTTCCATTGGTTCACCCCCAAAATGGCCACTATGGCCCTAGCTGTGCTGATCTGAAGCCAGGAGCTTCCTTCTGGTCTCCTGTGCAGGTGCAGGGCCCAAGCACTTGGACCATCCTCCACTACCTTCCTGGGCCACAGCAGAGAGCTGGACTGGAAGAGGAGCAGCTGGGACTAGAACTGGCGCCCATATGGGATGCCGGTGCTGCAGGCAGAGGATTAACCTACTGCACCACAGCGCTGGCCCCTCATGTGCAATTTATGGCATAATGGAATCAATAGACATTCACTGTGTTAAGGTGCTGAATATTTGAGTATTTCTTGTTAAAATAGCTAACCTATCCTGTCTAATGCATGACTGAAAATACCCATTCCTTGAAGACTAGACAAGTTAATATAAAAGTATTTCAGATGATAAAGTTTTATTAATAATGGGTGAAATATAGTTTTCATTAGGTAAAGCAATTATAATAAATGATGCAATAATTTTTTTCTTTTTTGACAATGTAATATTTAAAAATATTGATTCCTCTATGTTTAATTTTTTTTTTACTTTGACTACTTTTTTTTTTTTACTTTGACTACATACAGCATAGTGAAAACAAAAACTTGATGCAGGTGTTTAGTACAGTGGTTTTGAAGCTACTTGGGATAACCACATACTGCATTAGAGTTCCTGGACTCAAGTCCTGGCTCCACTTCCAATTCTAGTTTCCTGGTAGCATGCACCAGCTAGGAAGAGAAGGTGCAAGTAGTTAGGTCCCTGCCACACATGATGTAGCCCTTGGTTGAATTCCTGGCATCTAAAACAGTCATCTGGCTCACCCTTCATTGTAGTGTACCTTCATTGTAGCCAGCATATGGGACATATCTGTCTGTCCATCCCTCTGTTCACTTTTCAAAGTAATAAAAATAAATATTTTTTTTAATTTCCAAAAATAGCAGATATTAGAAACATTTTCACCTTATTTCTAGGTTGTAGACAATGCAGAAGCATTTTTTTATGTTTGCAAAAAATAACAATGGGAGAATAAATATGCTTAGGAAAGTGTAGTATTTTGCTTACATGAATGTTCCATCATTTTTTATGTGAATTCCTAAAGAGGTGATAAAAGTGAAAGTAGCATTTTTTTCATAATTCTCATTTATATAGCCAATCAAAGAGATCACACTGACATTAATTATCTAGAAGATCTTGTTCCTATTATGTCGAGGGATTTACTTAACAATATGATAGATTTCACAGCCAGTGCATTACTTATTCTATAATAGAGTACATTTCCTTTTCCTTAATTTTATTCTGTTTTCCTAGTTCTTTTCACCCTTCAGCTTCCTTTCCTCCTTGAATAAAGCTGAAGAAAGCTTACTTTTTAAAAGAAGCTAGTTTAAATTCTAATTAGAATATACCCTCCAATATAAGTATACTCCATCATCAGTAAATACAACACATTGCAGACACATTCTTTGTGAATTAATGGTCTTTGTAGTAATGGAACATTCATACTGTAAGGTTTAAGTTTGGGGAGTAAAGAGACAACACTTCAAAGCATCAAAACAGTGTTAACTTTCTTACGGATTAATGTACACCTGGTTGAGAATGGTTGCTATTATTGTCCATTCTGTTTGGGAGGTCAAGGGCAACACAACTCTCATTCTTGGATAGAAAAAGAAGGGAAATTGCCCAGGCTATTAAGAAAAGCCTTAAGAAAACCTCTTACAGAAACTGGAGTTGCCCCTGGGAAAAGGAGCAGCTGGCACAACACCCTTTCAGAATGGTGGTCTCCGTGCTATAAAACGGGGTGATACAGTGTGAAAAAGTTATTGAGAGTAATTAAAGGCTGCAAGTGTTCCCTAGAACTTGTCTCTCATGGGTTTCCTAAACTGGGTAATCTTGAAAGCAAAAGTCTTGTTGAATTATCCTGCAATAATAGGGCAACAGGAAGTGAATACTATAGGGTCATGTTTCAGATTTTAGTATAGGAAACATACACAGCCTTATCTCCATAAAATGAACTATAAAATGAAATAATGATAAATATTACTTTTACATTGTAGCTACCAGGTGAGTAGTAAATATTGGAATAAGAATGGCACAATGGAGAGAATAGAATTTATTAAACCTGGGTGATGAGATGTCAAAGTTCACCATATTATTTTGTGTACTTAGTATACATTTGAATTTCTAAAATAAAGTATTTTTTAGTAAAATCATAGCACATCTGTTTTATGACTATAAGCAGCTTAGTAGGAATATAGGGAGTCCAGTTGATGATGGAAGTTTGCTTATATAATGGTCAGCTGAAATGTGGGAGTAGTGGTGGAGGTAGTAAGAATTGAATGGAGTATGATGTAAGTATTTGAAAGTTTTTTTTTTGTATTTTATTTAGTAAATATAAATTTCCATAGTACAGTTTATGGATTACAATAGCTCCCCCCCCCATAATTTCCATCCCACTTGCACCCTCCCATCTCCCACTCCCTCTTCCATCCCATTCACATCAAGATTCATTTTCAATTATCTTTATATACAGAAGATTAATTTAGTATATACTAAGTAAAGATTTCAACAGTTTGCACCCACACAGAAACACAAAGTGTAAGGTACTATTTGAGTACTAGTTACACCGTTAATTCACATAGTATAACACATTAAGGACAGAGATCCTACGTGGGGAATAAGTGCACAGTGACTCCCGTTGTAGATTTAACAATTGACACTCTTATTTATAGTGTCAGTAATCACCTGAGGCTCTTGTCATGAGTTTCCAAGGCTATGGAAGCTTCTTGAGTTCCCAAACTCTGATCTTATTTAGACAAAGATATAGTGAAAGTGGAAGTTCTCTCCTCCCTTCAGAAAAAAGGCACCTCCTTCTTTGATGGCCTTTTCTTTGCACTGTGATCTCACTCACAGAGATATTTCATTTAGGTCTTTTTTTTTTTTCCAGAGTGTCTTGGCTTTCCGTGCCTAAAATACTCTCGTGGGCTCTTTAGCCAGATCCAAATGCCTTAAGGGCTGATTCTGAGGCCAGAGTGCTATTTAGGACACCTGCCATTCTATGAGTCTGCTGTGTATCCCACTTCCCATGATGGATCGTTCTCTCCCTTTTTAATTCTATCAGTTAGTATTAGCAGACACTAGTCTTGTTTGTGTGATCCCTTTGACTCTTAGATCTATCAATGTGATCAATTGTGAACTGAAACTGATCACTTGGACTAGTGAGATGGCATTGGTACATGCCACCTTGATGGGATTGTATTGGAATCCCCTGGCATGTTTCTAACTCCACCATTTGGGGCAAGTCCGATTGAGCATGTCCCAAATTGTACATCTCCTCCCTCTCTCTTTCCACTCTTATATTTAACAGGGATCATTTTTCAGTTAAAATTTAAAAACTTAAGAATAATTGTGTGTTAATTACAGAGTTCAACCAATAGTACTAGAACAAAAAAATACTAAAATAGATAAAGTAATACATTGTACATCAACAATCAGGACAAGAGCTGATCAAGTCTCTGTTTCTCGTAGTGTTCATTTCACTTTAACAGGTTTCCCCTTTGGTGCTCAGTTAGTTCTCGCTGATCAGGGAGAACATATGATATTTGTCCCTTTGGGACAGGTTTATTTCACTCAGTATAATGTTTTCCAGATTCCTCCATCTTCTTGCAAATGACCGGATTTCATTGTTTTTGACTGCTGTATAGTATTCTATAGAGTACATATCCCATAATTTCTTTATCCAGTCTACTGTTGGTGGGCATTTGGATTGGTTCCAGGTCTTAGCTATTGTGAATTGAGCTGCAATAAACTTTAATGTGCAGATGGCTTTTTTGTTTGCCAAATTAATCTCCTTTGGGTAAATTCCAAGGAGTGGGATGGCTGGGTTGTATGGTAGGGTTATGTTCAGGTTTCTGAGGAATCTCCAGACTGACTTCCATAGTGGCTTAACCAGTTTGCATTCCCACCAACAGTGGGTTAGTGTCCCTTTTTCCCCACATCCTCTCCAGCATCTATTGTTGGTAGATTTCTGAATGTGAGCCATTCTAACCCGGGTGAGGTGAAACCTCATTGTGGTTTTGATTTGCATTTCCCTGATGGCTAGTGATCATGAACATTTTTTCATGTGTTTGTTGGCCATTTGGATTTCCTCTTTGGAAAAATTTCTATTGAGGTCCTTGGCCCATCTCTTAAGTGGGTTGCTTATTTTGATGTTGTGGAGTTTCTTGATTTCTTTGTAGATTCTGGTTATCAACCCTTTATCTGTTGCATAGTTTGCAAATATTTTTTCCCATTCTGTCAGTTGCCTCTTCACTTTCCTGATTGTTTCTTTTGCAGTACAGAAACTTCTCAATTTGATGCAATCCCAAATGTTAATTTTTGCTTTGACTGCCTGTGTTTCTGGGGTCTTTTCCAAGAAGTCTTTGCCTGTACCTATATCCTGCACAGTTTCTCCGATGCTCTCTAATAATTTGATGGTTTCGGGTCATAGATTTAAGTCTTTAATCCATGTTGAGTGAATTTTTGTGTAAGGTGAAAGGTAGGGTTCTTGCTTCAAGCTTCTGCACGTGGAAATCCAATTTTCCCAGCACCATTTATTGAATAGACTGTCCTTAATCCAGGGATTACTTTTGGATCTTTGATCAAATATAAGTTGGCTGTAGATGTTTGGATTGATTTCTGGTGTTTCTATTCTGTTCCATTGGTCTATCCATCTGTTTCTGTACCAGTACCATGCTGTTTTGATAACAACTGCCCTGTAGTATGTCCTGAAATCTGGTATTGTGATGCCTCTGGCTTTGTTTTTGTTGTACAAGATTGCTTTAGCTATTTGAAGTCTCCTGTGTCTCCATATGAATTTCAGCATCATTTTCTTCAGATCTGAGAAGAAGATCTTCAGGATCTTGATGGGTATTGCATTGAATGTATAAATTGCTTTTGGGAGAATAGACATTTTGATGATATTGATTCTTCCAATCCATGAGCATGGAAGATTTCTCCATTTTTTGGTATCCTCTTCTATTTCTTTCTTTAAGGTTTTGTAGTTTTCATCGTAGAGATCTTTAAAGTCCTTGGTTAAGTTTATTCCAAGGTATTTGATTTTATAGCTATTGTGAATGGGATTGATCTTAGAAGTTCTTCCTCAGCCGTGGCATTGCCTGTGTATACAGAGGCTGTTGATTTTTGTTTATTGATTTTATATCCTGCTACTTTGCCAAACTCTTCGATGAGTTCCAGTAGTCTCTAAGTAGAGTTCTTTGGGTCCCCTAAATAAAGAATCATATCATCTGCAAAGAAGGATAGTTTGAGTTCTTCCTTCCCAATTTGTTTCCCTTTAATTTCTTTCTCTTGCCTGATGGCTCTGGCTAAAACTTCCAGAACTATGTTGAATAGCATTGGTGAGAATGGACATCCCTGTCTGGTACCAAATATCAGTGGAAATGCTTCCAACTTTCCCCATTCAATAGGATACTGGCCATGGGTTTTTCTTAAATTGCTTGATTGTATTGAGGAATGTTCCTTCCATACCCAGTTTGCTTAGAGTTTTCATCATGAAAGGGTGTTGTATTTTATCAAATGCTTTCTCAATGATTGTGTTTCAGGATGTCTTCATTTTGTTTTTGGTGATGTCAACACCTTGCAAACTCCACATATATGTTCTCCTTTTCCATTATAATCTTACACAGAATACTTTTAACTTTTGTTTTCACCTTGTAGCTCTCCTGATACTAAATTAGCTGATTTTATCTATCACTTCTTTGGTTTAAAAATGTGTAGCTCATTTAAATATTTGTCATTAATGCTTTGAAGGTGCCCATAACTCTATCCTTTACATTCTGAGTTTTCTCTGATTTATGAAAATCTGCAGAAATTGCAGTCTCCTGCCCTGGTCAAAAAATCCACATAAGGTTTTTCAGCAACTTAAGGGAGTGTTAACTTCTCTCTATTTTGATGTTGCATTTAGCAATCTGGATTACATGATACAGTTTATTTATACCATAATATAATATTATTCTTTTTTAAAAGATTTATTAATTTGTTTGAAAGTCAGAGGTACACAGAGAGAGAGGAGAGGCAGAGAAGGAGAGATAGAGGTCTTCCATCCACTGGTTTATTCCCTAATTGGTTTCAACGACTGGAGCTAGGCCAATCCAAAGGCAGGCACCAGAAGCTTCTTCTGGGTTTCCCACGTGGGTGCAGGGGCCAAGGACTTGGGCCATCTTCCACTGCTTTCCCAGGCCATAGCAGAGAGCTGGATCAGAAGTAGAGCAGCTGGGACTCAAACCAGACCCATATGGGATGTTGGCACCACAGGCAGCGGCTTTACCTGCCATGCCACAGCGCCAGCCCCAATCATTCTTGTCCTCTAGCATTTTTGTTTTTTTCTCTCTTTGTTACGGATGATTTATGTCTTTCCAGGTTTTGTTTTTGGTATGACTATAAACTTCATTTTTCTAAATTCAGTCTTTTGTTCTACATGTGAGAATCTTTGTTGCTTCTTATCTATTTTTGAGGAGATAATAGGCTCTTACTATTTAAGCTTTCATATGTGTTGTCCCTGTTCATACAAGTAACAGATACATATTTTAATAGCAACAAATGAAAACAACGCTCTTTAGCAGACATTAGCTTGCTCCACTGATAAAGTGACTTTTGTTTTGTGCATATGACCCAGACCCATCTAGATCTGTCTGAAAAAACTGAATTCTTCATCTTCTCTATAGGAAAATAATCTAAGAATTGTGTATCAAATGACTTTCTGATTTTACATTTGCTACTTTCACTATACTCATACTTCTCAATTTCTCATTCCGATGATTCTGTGGAAAAAAAGAAAAAGAAATGAGGCTAGTCTGCCATAACGTGTTTTAGTGAAATCATTGTCGCTCCCACTTAGCGCCTTTTCTCTAATTCCCCCATTACATTTTAGTTGGAGATGTGCTTTACATATCTGTGAGGATGACATATTAGTCTCATCCCCCTCTGCTTTTGAGGAAATGAAATTACCTTTGACAGTCACTATCCTGGCATTTTCCTTCTGATTTAAAGTTTGTAGTAAAAACCATTATATGGTTTATACCATTAATTTAGTTCTCAAAATCATTCTTTGTAGTAGTTCATAATCTTTTTCTTCTCCTTCATATTTTATTTGGTAATTGAAGAGATAAGCTCAGAAAATTGGTTTGGAAGAAGACACTCATTAAATAGTTAAGGCTCACTGAAAACTTTTACCTGGTCATCTGGTCCCAGATTCTGCACACTTTTTACTTCATGGTAGTTTTCAATGGTAATTACATGTCCTTATCCACATGTGTCTAAGGAATCCAAAAACATACATATATATTTTCGGTATCTTTAGGTTGCTCATTTAAAAACAATTTTCCTGAAAAAGAATAGATATGAGAATAGTGATTAGGTTTTCTATTCTTACCAATTTTTTTCTGCTTATCATAACTGACCAACCACAATTTATAGGTCTATTTTGTAATTGTCTCAAAATAGTGAAAGTTCTTTTGTCTTTTATAGTATTTTCAATGTCTTTTTCCAAGTGGTCTTAAACTATTTTGTATAATTTACAGATAATTTTATCTATATTTGACTGCTGTGTGTCCAGTACTAATATTCATGTTACATATTTTGTCCTTTGAACTGGTAATTCTACCTTTATAAATATATCTCATGTACAGGTTTGCACATTAATGTAAAAATGATTGTGGAATGTTACTTCAGAATTGATTATTTTTCCCAAATAAATCATTTATTTGATGAGTACAAATTCCATAAGTACAAATTTAGGAATTGAATGATTCTTTCCATTGTAATAGCACTCCCACTCCCAGTCTCACCCCACCTCCTCCTCCCTCTCCCATTCCCAATCATATTCTCCATTAAGAAAAAAATAAAAAAAAAATATGTTCCTCAACAGTGAAGCCAATGGCTGTTCAATCATTGCTTCTCAAACAGTCAATTTCACTTCTATAGATTTCCTTTTATGTGCTCTGTTAGTAATCACAGATCAAGGAAAACATATAGTATTTAGCCCTTTTGGACTGCCTTATTTCACTAAGTATGCTGTTTTCCAGATTCATCCACTTTGTTGCAAATAACCAGATTTATTTTTTTAAACTGGTATGTAGTATTCCACAGAGTACATATCCCATAATTTCTTTATCCAGTCTTTAATTGACGGGCATTTAGGTTGATTCCATGTCTTAGCTTTTGTGAATTGAGCTGGAATAATCATGGTGACACAGATAACTCTTTGATGTGATTTCATTGCCCTTGAGTAAATTCCCAGGAGTGGGATGGCTGAGTCATATGGTAAGTCTATATTCAGATTTCTGAGGAATCTCCAAACTGTCTTCCATAGTGGCTTTGCCAGTTTACATTCCCACCAACAGTGGATTAGGGTACCTTTATCCTCACCAGCATTTGTTGTTTGTTGATTTCTGTATGAAAACCATTCTAACTGGGGCAAGGTGAAACCTCGTTGTGGTTTTGATTTGCATTTCCCTGACGGCTAGTGATCCTGAGCATTTTTTCATATGTCTGTTGGCAATTTGGATTTCCTCTTTTGAAAAATGTCTGTTTCAGTCCTTGGTCCATTTCTTAACTGAGTTGTTTGTTTTGTTGTTGTGGAGTTTCTTGATCTCTTTATATATTCTGATTATTAACCTTTATCAGCTGTATAGTTTGCAAATAAATTCTCCCATTCTGCTGGTTGCCTCTTCACTTTCCTGAATTTTCTTTTGCAGTACAGAAGCTTCTCAATTTGATGTAGTCCCATTTGTTGATTTTGGCTTTGAATTCCTATGCCTCTGATGTTTTTTACAAGAACTCTTTGCCTGTGCCAATGTCTTGTAGGGTTTCCCCAGTGTTCTCTAGTAATTTGTGGTATCAGGTAATCGATTTAGGTCATTAATCCATTTTAAATGGATTTTCATGTAACTGTAAGGTAAGTGAGCTGATTAAAAATTCTGCATATGGAAATCCAGTTTTCCCAGCACCATTTATTGATGAGACTGTCCTTGCTCCAGGTATTGGTTTTAGCTTTTTGGTCAAATATAAGTTGGTTGTAGATATCTGAATTTATTTCTGGTGTTTCTATTTTGTTCCATCCGTCTATCCATCTGTCTTTGTACCAGTGCCTGGCTGTTTTGATTATAATTGTTTTCTAATTTGTCTTGAAATCTGGTATTGTGATGCCTCCAGCTTTGTTTTCGTTGGATAAGATTGCTTTAGCTATTTGAGGTCTCCTGTGTTTCCATATGAATTTCAGTACCATTTTTTCTAGATCTAAGAAGAATGCCTTTGGTATTTTGATTGGCATCGCATTGAATCTGTAAATTGCTTTTGGAAGAACGGACATTTTGATGATATTGATTATTCCAATACATTAACATGGAAGTTTTCCCATTTTTTTGTATCTTCTTCTACGTCTTTCTTTAGTATTTTATACATCTCATCTTAGAGATCCTTGACATTCTTGGTTAAATTTATTCCAATGTATTTGATTTTTTATCACTATTGTGAATGGGATCAATCTTAGAAGTTCTTTTTCAGCCATAGTATTATCTGTGTATACAAAGGCTATTGAATTTTGTGCATTGATCTTATATCCTGCTACTTAATAAACTCTTCTATGAGTTCCAATAGTCTCTTGGTGGCATCTTTTGGATCTCATATATATAGAATAATCTGCAAATAGGAATAGTTTGACTTCTTCCTTCTAAATTTGAATCCCCTTAATTTCCTTTACTTGTCTAATGGCTCAGGATAAAAATTCCCAGACTATATTGAATAGCAATGATTAGTGTGGCATCCTTGTCTGGTTCTGGATCTCAGTTGGATCTCTACAACTTTCCATTATCCAATAGATGGTGGCTGTGAGTTTGTCATAAATTGACTTGATTATGTTGAGGAATTTCCCTTCTATATACAGTTTGCTTAGAGTTTTCATCATGAAAGGATGTTGTATTTTATTAAATCTTTCTCTGCATTTATTGAGGTAATCATATGGTTTTTGTTCTTCAGTTTGTTAATGTGGTGTATCACATTGATTGATTTGCAAATGTTGAACCAGCCCTGTATACCTGAGTTAAATCCCACTTGGTTCGGGTGAAAAATCTTTCTAATGTATTGTTGGATTCAATTGGCCAGAATTTTGTTGAGGATTTTTGTGTCTATGTTCATCAGGGAAATTGGTCTGTAATTCTCTTTCTCTGTAGTATATTTTTCAGGTTTATGAATAAGGTGATGCTGGCTTCATAGAAAGAATTTTGAAGGATTCCATCCCTTTCAGTTGTTTTTAATAACAAGAACGGATTTATTTCTTCTTTAAATGTCTAGTAGAATTCAGCAGTGAAGCCATCTGGTCCTGGACTTTTATTGTTGGGAGGGTCTTTATTACTGATCCAATTTCTGTCTTGGTAATGGGGATAATATTATATTAATAGCTCTCCTTATTGAATGTTTTTCTTTTACCATTAGCACTGAGATATATATATATATATATATATGTATGTATATATAATTTATTTACACATTTCATTTTCACAATTGTCTCATGAAGTAGACATCATTATCATCATCTACCTTTTTATAAATATGGAGATCACACCATAATTAATTCTTTAATTTCCGTGGTCATATGGTGGTTTGGATTTCTATTCTAGGCAACTGTATTGACCTAGGTTAGTATCCACCATGGTGAGCAATACTACTTGCAATAATTCCTAGATTTTACTTGTGACGGCATATTTTATATACATGTATGTAGACAAACAAACAAATGCTTCTTTTCTATAAGAAACTGTTTTTAATATTTTTTTCTGGAGCAGATTTTGACAGTCTGGAAAAGCAGAGAAATTTATTTTTTGTGTTTGTGAAAGTGAAACTCACTTTTGTTTTATTTAAGTGTTTTATTATATTCAAGTCATTTAATAATAGCAATAAAAGGGGAATTGTTTGTAAAACATAGATTTAAAAATTCAAGAAATCTTATAACTAATGTGTGAAGTTTCAGAAAATTAATGATAAAACTTTGAGATCTAGACAGCAATCTTTTGAAATCTATGCATATGCTTATGTAGAATGTTTATTGTTAGTTTTCTTAAAATATCAGATACATATGTAAATATTCCAGTCTTTCTTATTTAACACAAACTGTAAAACTGATTGCTTACTTTCTCCAATGGCTTTGATAACTTATTTTTATTAACCAAAAATTAATTTTTTCAAATTGAATTACTGGTAAAACAGTAATTTTAAATTTTTAAAAAAAATTTTTTTTTTTTGACAGACAGAGTGGATAGTGAGAGAGAGAGACAGAGAGAAAGCTCTTCCTTTTTGCTGTTGGTTCACCCTCCAATGACCACTGCGGCCGGCACATCTTGCTGATCCGAAGCCAGGAGCCAGGTGCTTCTTCTGGTCTCCCATGAGGGTGCACGGCCCAAGCACTTGGGCCATCCTCCACTGCACTCCCTGGCCACAGCAGAGAGCTGGCCTGGAAGATGGGCAACCGGGACAGAATCCGGTGCCCCAAACAGGACTAGAACCCAGTGTGCCGGCGCCGCAAGGTGGAGGATTAGCCTGTTAAGCCACTGAGCCGGCCAACAATTCCTTTTTTAATAGTTGTTATTTTTCTTTATTCAATTACCTTTTTCAGGAGATCAAACTGTAATCAGGATAAGTGAATGATGTACAGTATATTTTTAAATAGAATAAGACTTCCAGATGTAAGAGCTTTCAAAAATTCTCACACCATATACTTTTTATTACCGATATTAAGGATGCATCACACATTTCCACATTTGGTCATATTTTTCTGACGTACCAACTTACGTGATATATCTTCGTTATTTTGGCTCTCTTGTCTTTCAGCTTCAATCGTATTGTTTTCATGATGCAGATGATCAGAGAGTTATTAATTTCCTTACAAGTTTATAACTTCTTGAATATTAGGGGACTATACTTCATTCCTAAGCTTTCCATATTTTTGAATAAGACATTATCTTTCTGTTACATTTTCCAATTCCTTTTCATTTCATCAAGTCATAGAGGTACTCAAATTAACAAGCTATAAATATATCTAAAATGTATAAATAAGAAAGATTAATAACATTTATAGTATTTCCAATATCTCTATGAAATAGGCTTATATACTGCTGATAGGAAGATAAATTTGTGAAACTTTTAGAGATTCACTTATGTAAGGTAACCTCTCACCAGTGAATTAATTGTATCCTCTTACAATGCTTGAGAGAAATCCTGCTCCCAGTCTCAAGCTCATTATTATGATATCTTAATGAATGGTTCATAAATCTGAGTCATATTCTTCCACACACACCAATTCGTCTTTTCCTTTTCCAAATTTGTTGAACTGGAAGAAATATTAAAAGGGTTATTGATCATCAAATTCTTCCAGTTTTCTAGAAAGTTCTTCTATCATTTTGCCATTCACAGAAAGAGCAGATCCTTGAAACTTGGAAACTAATGAATTTTCTGGGGTTCAGGGCTTTGTGTAAGGTAGTAGGATTTATTGGTTGTATCATGCATGAAGCCAACAGAAACAGATTATTTGGAAAAGAGACACCATAGACCAGCATACTAGGAGAGAAAATGATCATCCTAGGATTATGTCAACACATATTTATTCACCATAATTGTTTTACAGTATCTTTAACAAATCCCTAAGTAAGAGTAATAAACTAATCAAATGTACCAATACTTAAGGATTAATTATATATGTGTTATCTATCTACAAATTTACCAATATATGATTAGAACATATTAATATTGCTATGCTTACCTGTTATGTCCTCACCATTTAGCAACTTTGTATTGTTTACTCCTAATGATATGTAGAGGGCATTTTCCAACTACTTGTGTGGTTTTTGCAAATTCCCAAGTTCCAGAATACCTTCAAGTGTTGGTATAGTTAAACCTTAGCTTCTCAGAAAAATCAAAATTCTATTTATCCAAAGAAAAAATTTCATGTTTAGAGTACCAGGATGTAAAAAAAAAATCACAAGAAACAGTTTTAAACTCATCTCAATCAGAGACACATGACATGCATTTGGAAGCCTACCAACAAAATGCACTTCATTAATAAAGTTTCCACAACTGACCATCATCTAGATTAGGAAAATCTTCCTATTTCCTACCTTATATAATATCTGTATTCTACTCTTTGAAGGGAGTTGCTATGTAAATGTGAGTCTCTGTTGCTTACCAAACAATAAATTCATGTTTTTTTGCTTCTGATACTTCAAAGAAAGACTCTCTCTTATTTTGACATTTGCATTGCTAAAAAAAGGACCAAATAGTGACAATTTGCAGCAAAGTAAACCACAAACATTTTCTTTAAGGAAAAATCATAAACATTAATTATCAAAGTATTTGAATGAATGCAAACATATGTGAGAATATGTCAAAAATAATTAGAAACAACAAAAAATATAATACCAAATATTGTGGAATTCAGGTTCAATAGACTAGAGAGTGATGAATAATTCTAAAGAACGTATTAGCAAAATGAAAGTTAGAAGTTAATAAGGACTCAAAAAGATGTAAATAATAATATCAAAGAAAATACAATTATAGATAATTAAAGTTATTGAAATTAAAACAGAATACAGAGTATGAAAAAATATTGAGAATGGAGATTAAAATAATCTAGAAATATTGAACAGGAAAGCAAAGATGATTAAAAATGGATATTCATAAGAGAAAGGAAGTCCTCACAATTATAAAGAAATCATGAATAACTTAGTGTTAATTAATCTGAAGTGCTATTAAGTGTTCTACATTGAAGACTATGCCTGAGGAATTCTTGAGCAGAAAAAGCCAGTTACATTTCATTACTGACGTTAATTTTGCTGTTTTCAAATAATAAGGGAAACTAATTCCGGGCTACTTCTTAAAAATGACTATACAAAAAAAGTGGGCCAGCACCACGGCTCTCTTGGCTAATCCTCTACTTGTGGCGCTGGTTCCCTGGGTTCTAGTCCCGGTTGGGGTGCCAGATTCTGTCCCGGTTGCTCCTCTTCCAGTCCAGCTCTCTGCTATGGCCCAGGAAGGCAGTGGAGGATGGCCCAAGTGCTTGGGCCCCTGCACCAGCATGGGAGACCAGGAGGAAGCACCTGGCTCCTGGCTTCAGATTGGTGCAGTGCACCGGCCACAGTGGCCATTTGGGGGGTGAACTAACTGAAGGAAGACCTTTCTGTCTCTCTCTCTCACTGTCTCACTCTGCCTGTCAAATAAACAAACAAAAAAAGTGAATCTAAGGTTTATGAGCCAGAAGCTATTAAGTAACTTATAGCTGCAGAATGAAAGCATTTCTTTTTTTTTTTTTTTTTTTTTTTTGACAGACAGAGTGGACAGTGAGAGAGAGAGACAGAGAGAAAGGTCTTCCTTTTTTCCGTTGGTTCACCCCTCAATGGCCGCTGCAGCTGGCGCATCACGCTGATCCAAAGCCAGGAGCCAGGTGCTTCTCCTGGTCTCCCATGCGGGTGCAGGGCCCAAGGACCTAGGCCATCCTCCACTGCACTCCCGGGCCACAGCAGAGAGCTGGATTGGAATAGGAGAAACCGGTACAGAATCCGGCGCCTCGACCGGGACTAGAATCTGGTATGCCGGCGCCACAGGCGGAGGATTAGCCTATTGAGCTATGGTGGCACCGGCGAATGAAAGCCTTTCTAACAGGACAGTTCAAACACCCACTTGTATATTTGCAACCAAATATTTTCCCTGTAAAACCTTTCATTTCTTGTTCAATTGGTAGAACTGGATTTATTGTCATTTACTCAGTATAATCTTCAAAAACTTTTTTTTCTTCAGTTTATTTTGTACCCATGTAATTTTAAAGATAAATTTTATCAAGTTGATTCAAGACAAATAGAAAATATTTAAAATTCTATTACAATTAAAAAATAGAATGCTGAATTTTTAACTAAACCTCCAAAATAATATTAACTTTAGAAATCTTACTACTTTTTTACAGGAAATATTTTATCTACTTTGTTTATATAAATTTTTATTAATATAAAGAGAATATATATTAAATATTTCATAGAATTCAAGGAAGTTAACCATACTTCCCTCTCTCCCTGATCCCTCAATCCTTCCTTTTTCCTTTCTTTTTTCCTTTAATTTTTGCAATAAAATATTTTAATTTATTTTGAAATCACAGGTTTAATGCACCCCTAACCATAATATTCAAAAAGTAAGAAGTATTTGATAACAAATTAGAGAGGAATAGCATAATAAATTAAATTAATGAGTTAAAATAATGTTATTGCAATAATCTATTAATGAGTACTAGGTATATATTATAACCTAATAGAATTTATTCCATTAGTGCAACTGATCACTATTAATGAAATTAATATTAACCCATTAAAGGTGACTAGTTATGTATCATCATAATATAGAGGCAGAAAATGATATAAAAATGTAGCACCAATTTTTCTTCTTCATTATCATAACTCTTGAAAGCTTAGAAACAATGGGTCTTAGGAAACTGATGAAAGTCATCTTCCAAAGAAAGGAAAATTGGCATTGACTTATTAAATGTGATAATGCCCCTTGCAATTAGAAAACAAAGATGATTATCATCACTTCCTATTAAACTTTCTAACAATAGAAAAATTTTAATATTATAACAAAAATCTTGAATTATTTTAACTGAAATAAGTACTATAAAGTTTTTGTATTACATTAATAAGGACAAAGAAGTCATTAGAGCTGAAGTAAAAAACCAACGGTAATTATTACTATCATTTTTTTAAAAGATTTATTTTATTTATTTGAAAGATAGAGTTACAGAGAGAGGTAGAGCCAGAGAGAGAAAGGACTTCCATCCACTGGTTTACTCCTCAAATGACCACAAGGGCCAGGGATGAGCTGACCCGAAGCCTGGAGGCAGGAACTTCTTCAGGGACTTCCACACGGGTGCAGGAGTCCAAGGACTTGGTCCATCTTCCACTGTCCTCCCAGGCCATAGCAGAGAGCTGGATTGGAAGTGGAGCAGCTGGGACTCGAACTGGCACCCATATGGGATGCCAGCCCTGCAGGCCAGGGGCTTTAACCCACTGCACCACAGCTTCGGCCTAATGTGGCTGAACAAAGTACTGATTCTAAAAAACGAAGAGATTTTTACAAACTATCAGGATTAATAAGGGTTTCCAAGGTTCTTGGATCAGGTTTTCTAATCCCAAATCAATAACATTCTAATAGTCTAAACTTAAAGTAGACTTCAAAATTAAAATATGTCATCCATGAAAGCAATAATTAAAATAGACATAGGAATAAATATCAAAATTGCACAGAAATTTTATAGAGGAAGCAACAATATTTAGTGGAGAGCATAAAAAGACTCAAATAAATGGAAAAATATATCAGTTTCATAAGAGAAAAATTTATGATGAAGTTGCAAAGAAAAAATATGAACTATAAAGAAGGAAGACTGATTAATTTTACTACAGTAACATTTTAAAATATATATAAATAAAATATATTTATAAAATATATAAAACATGAAATATTTGTAACAGGCTTAGGAAAAATGTTAATATTTAGATATGTAATCACTCCAGATCTATAGAAAAACAAAATAAAAAACTGAAATATAAAAAAGGTCAGTGGAGAGAGAAATCACTAACTTCAATAAGCATATGGTAGTATATTTAAAATCAGTAATAACCAAGGTTGAACAGATTAAAATAACAATGAGATACTGTTTTTTTTCCCATAAGATTAGAGAATTTGGGGGATTTTATTGTTGTTTAGCAGATTAACCTGCTATTTGCAATGTTGCACCACTTCTAATCCAGCTCCTGCTAATGTGCCTCGGGCAGCAATGGAGGATGGCCCAAGTACTTGGGTCCCTGAAACCCATGTGGATGACCTGATGGGGTTCCAGGATCCTGGCTTCTGCTTGTACCATACACCAGGACCAAGGTCTTGATTCCTTCATTAACCCCTCATAGCCATTGCCCCAGCTCTAGCTTGTGATGAGGAAAGAGAGAAGATGAGATTTAAATAGAGATTATGGTTAATGCTTTAAAAAAGAGTTTGTAATTTCAAATGAAAATTTAGGGAACATACACAGGATATTAGGAAACTGGAACAGGACATTCAGCAAAACACAGATGGAGGGAGAAACTACAGAAAAAATAAAACTATTTCCTGCAGATGTGCCTCTGAGTTGAACCTGCTTATATTTTTTAAAATTTTATTTAAGGTATACAAATTTCATGTATTTCACATATATAGATTTAAGAACATAGTGATACTTCCCCCCTACCTCTTTTCTGTACCTGCTCCCACCCTTTCTCCTCCTTCCTCTCCTATTCCCACTCTTAATTTTTACAATGACTTACTTTCAGTTCATTTTATTCTCATATGATTAATCCTATACTAAGTAGTGAGTTCCTCAAATAGTATGAAAAAAAAAACCAAAAACAAAACAAAACAAAACAAACAAACAAACAAAAAAAAACACTGTTCCTCAACAGTATAGACAAGGGCTGTAAACAATCATCAAAGCTCAAAATGTCAATTTCACTCCTCTACATTACATTTTTGGTACTCTATTAGTACAGATCAGTGAAAACATACGGCATTGGTCTTTTTGGGACTAGTTTATTTCACTAGATGTAATGATTTCCAGTGACTCACATATGTGAAAATGGCATGCATAAGAATTTTCATTGTAATACTGAAATATGGAAAATTAGAACAATGTATCTGTTCATTAATTGAGTTGTTAACAAGGATTTGATCCATCAAACATGGACACTATATTGTGTCAGGGACTTGTTCCAAGCTTTGAAAGGTGCTGTACTGTCTATAAAATGTTTGCTTGTGAAGAAACGTTGCAGATTTTAGACTCAGAGCCATTTTTTTCAGTCCTCCTTCGTAGTAAAGTTCTGAATATTTCTCATTATCAAGTAATAATTCACAGATACACGGGGTACACAGTCTTATTATTCTTAGCAAAATAATCACATGTGGCGGTATATCAATTAAAATCAAACATTTTCAAAGACATTTGCCCCATACATTATACTAATCAGACCATTAAGATTTTCCCCATTTTAGTAACAGACTTTTAAAAAATGAAATCTGGTTTTCACCCCTATGATGTTCATGAGACAATTGATATCCAAGATTATATTTACTATGGCAAGATATCAACAATTGGCATAATAATTTTTTGAATAGAATAATTCACAAATTATTTCTGCCACTATAAGAAGGAAATAGAAACCCAAGACTCTTAATCAGGAAGGTAATTAAGGCAATTTTCATTATCAACATTGTTGTTGCCTGTGTTTTATTGCATCATGCTTGCACATTTGTGTGAGAGTTTGAAATGTTCTACGCTGTATTTATTTCTCTTCTGCCAACTTATTTTAACTATGTCTAAATGTATATGAGATCCATGAGTTGAAGGTTTAAGAAAAATGCTTTGTTTTTCATGTAATCACCCTTAAATACAAATTAGAAGGTACACTTTGATATTATGCTTTAAAAATTTATCTATATTACATATATTTAAATTTGTTATACATATATGCACTTATGTTTAATTATCAGCAGTCTCCTTCTGCTAGCATATAATTGAATTTTTTCACTTACATTTCTGGTTGCACTTCACTTAAAATTGCATTGAATTTTGTTATTTCTGGCTTTTTATCTCTTATTCATCATCCTCCTACTGTGGTTATGGGCCCTCGACAGTGAAAATAAGATTCTTAGGTTCATGGAATCTTTATTATACAAAATGTGCATTAATGTCATTCTTATCTGCTAATGGCCTTCATAAGCAGGAGAAGTAATGAAAGAGAATGAAAATGATTATTTATTCACTAACTTGGTAGAGCATATCACTAATGAACCATGAACACAGATTGAGCAAATTTCCAGGGTCAGTCATGGTCCAATATTCTGATTTTCTTGAAAATATGCATAATAATTATTTGCTAATACTTGCACAAAATAATGTATCATTTTTCTAGTCTAAATTTATATCAGTAAATTGGAAATATGCTAAGTATTGAAATATAAAGGGTATGATTCTTGATAAATTAATATGCTATTTAAATTTCTTGTAATACACCATAGAATAATACATTTTCCAATTGCTATGCTATAATTTAGACTCTTAAGTTAACTCATATTTGATTTATTAATTTGAGAAGAATCTTTTAAAAATCAAGGTTCTGCCAGTGCCGCAGCTCACTTGGCTAATCCTCTGCATGTGGCATGGGTAACCCCGGTTCTAGTCCCAGTTGGGGCACCGGATTCTGTCCCGGTTGTTCCTCTTCCAGTCCAGCTCTCTGCTGTGGCTGGGAAGGCAGTGGAGGATGGCCTAGTTCCTTGGGCCCTGCACTTGCATGTGAAACCAGGAGGAAGCTCCTGGCTCTTGGCTTCGGATCGGTGCAGCGCTCACCATGGCAGCCACTTGGGGGGTGAACCAACGGAAGGAAGACCTTTCTCTCTATCTCTCTCTCTCTCTCACTCTCTAACTCTGCCTGCAAAAAAAAAAAAAAAAAATCAAGGTTCTTAGAAGTTTGTATTCAACAAATCTCAGTTTTGTGTGCCTGAGATAGTGCTAGTTGTTAAGAACATAAATATTATTGACACAATCATTATTGTCAAGGAATTCACTGGGGTAGAGACAACATATCAACAAATGTGTAAAATTATCAAAAGAAAATTTAATTATTTTTGTCTTATCAAGTAACATATAACTGTTCAAATTTTGCTAGCTATAAACATTTCCTATATTTTTGTCATGAAGCAAGATTTTCTAGCTATAAATTAAACACTTGTGTGGTGTGTGTTTTTGTGTGTGTGTGTGTAGGTATGTACTCAGCACTTCATACAAATTATTACTTATAGTCTGCATTCAATGTATATATAATTTTTTATTTTTACTTTGTCATTCACAAACATAGCTTTTTTTGATGTCCATACCATCCTACTTTAACTTTCTATAATCATCCAATTCCTTCCTTGTCGGAGGCCACCCGACAAACCACACGGAGACACGCAGCACTCAGTCAATTCATCACCACGTTTATTGCCTCATCGCGTTCCAGGCCAAAGTAGGGGGCCCGGCGATGAGGAACTGGAGGCAGTCTCCCTGGGGAAACCCTTCAGTCTCCAGCAGCGAGCACCAAGAAACACAAGGATATATACCCCAGGCCCCATACAGATAATATTCATTGTGTGCAATCATGCATAGCACAGGAACTAAACAAGTTTACAAGGTAGCAAAGATCAGGGTACAAGCTCTGCTGATAGAGCAAAGAACATCATACACCTTCATCAGAAGTCACATCCTGCCTGCAGGAATGTGTCTTGTGCCTTCAGAACAATAAGCACAGGAAACAGGATTAGATAAGGGACAGCCTCAGCTTGCTGCATCTCATGTCGGGCCAGGGCCACTAGCCCCAACATCTCCCCCTTCTTGTTTGTACAAGAATGGCCTGGTGTTTATGGTAACCAGTGTCTACACTGTCCAGAGGGCCGCGGGGGAGGATCCATCCCCCACAAGTCCCTCACGTTAAATGCTGAACGGCATGGACTCATGCCTGTCTTAGGTGCCCCGCAGCGCTTACTCTGCTTACCCGTCATCAAGGATACAGGAAGCATGTCCTGCCCTCTGTCTTAGGTTGCTAGAGAAGCCTGCAAGTGCTTACCCGTCGTTGACTACTGGTCCACCCTAAGAACAGTGTAGGAGCAAGCGGTCAATGAGGCAGTTAGGAAGAGAGAGACCGAGGCTTCCGTGGCATATCACATACCGCAGCCCCCTGTTTTAGAGAGTGTCCTTGAGGGTATGTACTGTCCTTTTGATAGCCTCTCTGTTTGCGCACATTGGAATGGTGGGAACGTTTGGTTGTTTTACTTCACATCAGTCTACAGGCAGGGCTAGGCAGGCAGGCAGACGGCAGAGGTTGTGGGGGCCGGCTCCCCACACTTCCTAACCTGCAAGATTTCTGCTGAAAAATCTGTTAATCAAATGCGGCCTCCCTGCAATGTGAATTTTCTCTGTGTTTGAGAGTCTGAATACATTAAGCTACAGAGAGGATCCTTGTATTTCCAATGTGTTTGAGGTACTCTGATCCTCTTGTGCCAGGATGTCCTTATCTTTCTCACAATTTAGGAAAGTTTTTCCAATATTCTTGAAACAAATGAAGATGACAATATCCAAACTTACGGGGAAAAAAAAGCAATGTTAAGAGAGGTGTTAAGAACAAAGTATGTAGTGACTGGGTGCCTACATCAAGAAATTGAAAAGGCACCAAATAAATGAGCTATCAATGCATCTCAAGGACCTAGGAAAACAACAGCAAACCAAACCCAAAATTAGTAGGAGAAAAGAAATAATTAAAATTAGAGAAGAAATCAACAAAATTGAATAAAAAAAAAACAATACAAAAGATCAGCCAAATGAAGAGCTGGCTTTTGGAAAAAGTAAATGAAACTGGCACACCACTGGCTCAACTAACCAAAAAAAAAAAAAAAAAGGTAAGATATAAATCAAGAATAGCAGACATGAAAAAGAAATTTAATAGCAGATACCAAGAATTAAAATGAATCATCAGGAATTACTACAAAAACTCTATGCCAACAAATTGAAAAACCTAGAAGAAATGGATTGATTCCTGGACACATAGAATCTACCAAAATTGAGCCATGAAGACATAGAATACCTAAACAGACTAATAACCAAGATGGAAATTGAATCAGTAATAAAGACACTCCCCCCCCCCCCCAAGAAAGAAAAGCCCAGGACCAGAGGGCTTCACTGCTGAATTATACCAGACATTTAAAGCAAAACTAACTCCAATTCTTCTCGACCTATTCAAAACAATTGAAAGGGAGGGAATCCTCCCAAATTCTTTCTATGAACCTAGCATCACCTTAATTCCAAAACCTGAAAAAGATGCAACAGAGAAAGAGAGCTACAGATCAATTTCCCTGATGAACATAGATGTGAAAATCCTCAACAAAATTTTGGTCAATTGAATCCAACAACACACCAGAAAGATCATTCACTGGGACCAAGTGGGATTTATCCCTGGTATGCAAGGATGGTCCAACATTCTCAAATTAATCAATGTGATACATCACAGTAACAATCTGAATAACAAAAATCATATGTTTATTTCAATAGGTGCAGAGAAAGCATTTGATAAACTATACATCCTTCTTGATGAAAACCTTAAGCAAATTGGCTATAGAAGGACATTCCTCAACACAATCAAGTCAATTTATGACAGACCTACAGCCAGCATACTACTGAATGTGGAAAAGTTGGAAGCATCCCCAGTGAGATCTGGAACCTGACAAGGATGCCCACTCTTTTTTTTTTTTTTATTCTTTTATTTTATTTTATTTTATTTTCTTTTTTATTTAATGAATATAAATTTCCAGTGTACAGCTTATGGATTACAATGGCTTCCCCTTCCCATAATTTCCCTCCCACCTGCAACCCTCCCCTCTCCCGCTCCCTCTCCCTTTCCATTCACATCAAGATTCATTTTCAATTCTATTTATATACAGAAGATCAATTTAGTATAAATACTTCAACAGTTTGCACCCACATAGAAACACAAAGTGAAACATACTGTTTGAGTACTAGTTATAGCATTAAATCAAAATGTACAGTACATTAAGGACAGAGATCCCACATCAGGAGCAAGCGCACAGTGGCTCCTGTTGTTGACCCAACAAACTGACGCTCTAGTTTATGGCGCCAGTAACCACCCTAGGCTGTCGTCATGAGTTGCCAAGGCTATGGAAGCCTTCCAAGTTCCCCGACTCTGATCATATTTAGACAAGGTCATAAAAGACAGGTTGAGGATAGTAACCAATGATCCTAAGAGTGGCCTTAACCAGGTCTGAACAATTATACAGCATTAAGTGGGGAAGAGGACCATCAGTACACACAGGTTGGGAGTAGAGCCATTGGTGGTAGAGTAGAGGTTATGATTACAAAGGAATGAGGCCCAAGTGCACTAGACAGGGTCTAGAACAAAGGACAGAGTCATTATTAGAGGAGCTAAGAAAGGTGCTGTCTAAGCTACAAGTAAGTTTTCTGATTGAGAGGCAAATAGAACCTGATAGAAGGGGCTTGATAATAATCTGTTGGGCTTTAGGCCTTGTAAGTTAAGAGGCCCAGACCTATCTATCTCTTCACATGGGGTATATCCTAAGGGAGGTGTGAACCTCCTAGGGGAAGGCACTCTGTTGACTTTCATTACTTGGCTGGCCTGGGAGGAGAGCTGGCCAGGTAAAGGCAGGGGGCATCTCTAACAAGAAATTTACAGTTCTGCCTGCAATGTTGCTGACCCTATTTGGCTGTCCCCTCAACTGCAGTGGTCACTCTTACCATTGCTATTCAATATAATCCTGGAAGATTTAGCCAGGGACATGAAGCAAGAAAAAGAAATCAAAGGAATACAAATTGGGAATGAGGAAATCAAAGTATCCCTATTTCAGATGACATAATTCTATATCTAGTGGATCCAAAATACTCCACCAAGAGACTATTGGAACTCATAAAAGAGTTTAGTGAGTGCAGGATATGAAATTCACACACAAAATACAATAGCTTTTTATACAGAGACAATACCATGACTGAGCAAGAACTTCTAACATCAATCCCATTCAGATTAGCTACAAAAAGATTAAATACCTTGGAATAAACTTGACCAAGGACATAAAAAAATCCCTGTGATGAGAATTCGAAAACATTAAAAAAAGATGTAGAAGACACACAAAAAATGGAAGAATCTTCCATGTTCATAGTTTAGAAGAATCAATATCACCAAAATGTCAATATCAGCAAAAGTAATTTACAGACTTAATGTGATACCACAATCAAAATAACAAGGACATTCTTCTCAGATGTAAAAAATAGGTGCTGAAATCCATATGGAAACACAGGAGACCCCAAATAGCTAAAGCAATATTAAACAATAAAAACAAAGCTGGAGGCATCATAATACCAGATTTCAAGACATACTACCAGGCAGTTATAATCAAAACAGACTGACATGGCCAGAAAAATGAATGGATAGACTAATGAGACAGAATAGAAGTTCCAGAAATCAATCCACACATCTACAAAAAACTTATCTTTGACAAAGGAGCTAAACACAATCCCTGGAGCAAGGATATCTCTTCAACAAATGCTGCTTAGAATGCTGGATCTCTGCATAGAGAAGTATGAAGCAAGACCCCTTCCTAATACCTTACACAAAAATCCTCTCAAAATGTACCAAAGATCTAAAACTGCATCTTTATACCATCAAAGTATTAGAGAACATTTGGGGAAACCCTGCAAAACTTTGGCATAGTCAAATACATCTTTGGAAATACCCCAGAACCACAGGCACTCAAAGCCAAAACTGAAAAATTGGGTTACATCAAATTGAGTAGTTTCTGCACTGCAAAAGAAACACTCAGCAAAGTGAAGAGGCGACTGACAGAATGGAAGAAATTATTTGTAAACAATGCAACTGATAAATGATCAATATCCAGAAACTCAACACCAACAAAACAAACAACTCAGTTAAGAAATGGGTGAAGGACTTGAAAAGGCATTTTTCAAAAGAGGAAATCCAAATCTCCAACAGAAACATGAAAAAATGTTCAGGATCACTAGCCATCAGGGAAATGCAAATCAAAACCACAAGGAGGTTTCACCTCATCAACATTAGAATGGCTTTCATACAGAAATCAACAAACCACTAAAGCTGGAGAGTATGTATGGGAAATGATACCCTAATCCACTGTTGGTGAGAATATAAACTGGTAAAACCACTATTGAAATCACTTTGGAGATACTTCAGAAATCTGAATTTAGACTTAACCACATAACCTAGCCATCCCACTCCTGGGAATTTACCCAAGGGAAATGAAATCAGTACATCAAAGTGTTATGTGTATCCCTGTGTTTATTGCAGCTCAACTCAAAATAGCTAACACATGGAGTTAACCCAAATGCCCATGAACTGCAGACTGGATAAGGAAATTATGGGATATGTACTCTATGGAATACTACACAGAGGTAAAAAAATGAAATCCTGTCATTTGCAACAAAATGGATGCAATTGGAAAACCTTATACTTAGCGAAATAAGCCAGTCCCCAAAGGACAAATACTGTATGTTCTCTCTGATCCCTGGTAAGTAATAGAGCACCTATTATAGTAAACTATAGAAGTGAAATTTGCATTTTTTGTGATGATTTTGAATAGCCCTTGTCTCAACTGTTGAGGAACAGTTGTGTTTTTTTTTTTCCATAGTATTAGTTGAATTTCTTACTTAGTATAGGGTTAACCTTATGTGTATAAAGTTAAGTGAAAATAGTTCTTAGTAAGAAATAAAGATGGGAATAGGAACAGGAGGAAAAGAATGGTGGGAGTATCAGTGGGAGGGTGAGCAGGGTGGGAAGAATCACTATGTTCCTAAATTTGTATTTATGAAATTCATGAAGTTTGTATACCTTAAATGAAAGGTTTTAAGTTTTCTGGGTAAAAAAAAATAAAGTATGATACAAAAAATTCAATTCTGAGGCAAGATTTTAATAAACAATCTCTTCTTACAATATTCGTTAATGAAAGAAAAAAAGAGGTAAGGGAGGAAGGGGGAGATAATAAAGCTATCCAGACAGCAAGCCAGTAGAGACTTTATAAAGTCAATAGTTCCATAAAAATATATGTATTAAATGATTTTTAAAAATCAAAATAACTACTGGATATGGAAAGTAAAATCCATTTAGTGCAAGTTTCACAATTGAAAGATAAAAATTTGGGGGGGGGAACAAATCATCTTTTAATGAGAATATCTCTTATTAATTTTTAGATTATGTGCATAATCACTTTGATAATTATAATGCAGTTCAGCAGAAACCAAATACATATTTAAATGGCAAGTCAAATTGTGGGACTCATAATCCATAAAATCCAACACGATTCTCTATGTGCATATGATAAACCTCAGATAGCTTGCTCCTGTGACACTACATGGATTATTTTTCTTCAGCCAGAAGATATACCACCGAATTTATGCTGTGACTATAGAACTCCTCTGCATGAATTAATGAACAATACTCCTTCATGTTCCTCTTGTCCCATTTGACTGTAATTTTTGGAAATGCTTGGTGAGTGCTATTTCATTATGGTTGTGGGTGGTGATGAAAGTTTGCTACACATCATGTCCGATGGATCCCTTTGGATACGAATATTTTAATTACTCCAGTGGACTATAGTGAAAAGCTTCACTATATTGATTTGTCAGGAATGAGACATTTCTTGCTCTGGTGATTCTTGGCTCTGGCTGTTAAAGAGCCATTGCATCTTGGTTTGTAGCCTGGAATAATAAGTTACATAAATAACTTGGCCGTGGGGCTGGCACTCCCCCAAACTTGATGTGATGCCACTATTATTAATATCATGTCAGTGAGTAGACCTGCTTGGAATATAAATGGTTTTCTTCATCTAGAAATTGAAAGAAGGGTGACAGGGTTAAGTAAGTGAATACAGGTGAAATATCATTATAGCACATGCCATCACCCAGAATCTGTTTGCATAAAAATCTATTTTCATGATCCTGTGGGTGACATATGTCTCCCTTGTTTTGGCCTCATTTTTTTATTTTAAAGTTTTATTTTATTTATATATTTATTTATTATATTTACTTATTTATCAGGGAGTTGGATCAGTAGTGCAGCAGCTGAGACTCAAACTAGCACACACTTGGGAGGCCAGCATCGTAGGTGGTGGCTTTAGCCAGTACACCACAGCACTGGCCCTTGACCTTTCTAATGAAAATATAATAAAACGTAAAAATTTTTCTAAAGTGAATTATTTATTATTCTTTGGACATGTGACAGACATTATAATTTATAGAGTACAATTATAGGTTTATACTAGAGTGATGTGTATACATTTTTATTACATCAAAGAGAAATTATACTTCATTACTTCACGACCTCTCACCATAGAAAACATATGAACTCACAGAACCTGCAACTCCATGTGGTTTTTCTCTTTGTAAAGTCTGATGTCTCACATTATGAATAGGAACAAAGCCAAATTTGTTCCTGGCTACGACTTCTTGGATGAAAGATCATTATGTGAAGTGAAGTCAACTATATGTAAGAAGTGACTACGATAGCAGGAAATCCAAGCACGTCTCAAGTGACTTCCTGCACAGTTCTGCCCAGGATGGAAACTTCATGTTGAATGTGACCAAACTTCTCTAATCAGAGCCTTTTGGTGTATGTGCAAATGCTGGGAAAATACAGAAAGCAAGCACCTGTATTCAGTCTCTGTAATAATTCTTCCAGGTTTCAGTGTCATTTATTTAGCCACTGCCTGTGACAGCGGCATTCCATATGAGTACTGCTTTGAGTTCCAGCTGCTCTGCTTCTGATCCAGCTCCACGCTAATGTGCCTTCGCAAAGCAGCAGAAGATGGCTGGAGCACTTGGGCACCTGCCACCCACAAGGGAGACCAGGATGCAATTTGTTTGCAGTTGTGCCTCCTGGTTTCAGCCTGGCCTAGGCCTGGCTGTTGTGGCAATTTGAGGACTGAACCAGCAGACAAAATCTCTCTCTCTCTCTCTCTCTGTGTGTGTGTGTGTGTGTTTGTGTATCCCCCTTTCTCTGTCATTCTGTCCTTCAATTCAATAAAATAAATATATTTTAAAAAGTGTACGGTTGCATGGTGAAAAAAGGGAATTATTTGTTGTCTTATACTTGACTTTATGTTAGTGTCATTGAAAAAAATGTTTAACAAAAGATATATTCTCTCTCTCTCTTTGAAATTTCAATTATGCATGTAGGAAAGTACATCCACATTTTTAAACGTTCCACTAAAGGAAGCAACAGTTATCAAAATTTTGGTCTCAGCTGAGGAAAAGGAAGAGGATTATACACTCCCTGTGTCTTTATCTCCCACTACATTAAAAGTATTCCTCTTCTGTGAGTGTGATTTTCTAGAAATGAAATAAAATCCCATCACTACAGAATATTTTGGAAGTCCTTTAAAGGTATAAGAATGTTGTTGATATTGGTTTGTTTTAAAAATTTTATGATGATAAAGGAAAAAATGGAGAAAGTATCTATTTTTTGAAATCAATAATAATTTATCATCTTTTTTAGCTTTAATAAAACTATTTTAATCATTTATATCAATATGAGCACTTTACAAAATAAAAGGGAAAACTTTATGTCCAAATCAGAAGGAATAAAATACATTTTAGCAATTCCTGAACTAGTGAGTTTCTGAAAAAATGAGTACCAATCTCATGTTCAAGGATTCAATTTCTGTGTAGACAAAAATAAGGTAGAAGTAACACTTTGACCAATTCTCTTCATCTCTTACAGGGTCAGTTTCCTTGTAAAACTATATAAAGAGAAATATATATTTTTATGATAAGGTCTGTTCTATATCTGTCCTCCTATAATTCTGGCAAGAGTTCTTTTTGTTTAAAATCAAAATCTGTCTACTAATTTACATGCAAACTTTTTAAGTCATTGTATCAGTTATTCTTGAGCATTATTTTTAAATGTTTATGTATTCTTTCAATAAGCAGAATGATGCAGGCAGAAGAAAACAGAGTTATAGAAATATTCCATCTGCTGGCCCACTTCCCAAATGTTCACAATGGCTGAGGCTGAAATCAGGGGCCTTTAACTCCATCTAGGTCTCCCAAATGGGTGCCAGGGGCCCAGGGATTTGGATTATACTCTGTTGCTCTCCCAGGTGCATTATCAGGGAGTTGGAACCAAACAATAGTAACCAGGACTCGATTCAGCAACCCAGTATAGGATTCTGGCATTGCAGGTAGTGGCTTAACCCATTGCATGACAATGCAGCTTCTATCACTTTTTTTTTGAAATGTTATTGTACTGTTTATTTGATAACATTTTAATTTTTAATTCAAAGGTGGAGAGGCACACACAGAAAGTCCCATCCACTGATTTACTCTCCAAATACCTGCAATGGCAAAGGCTGGACTAGACCAAAGCCAGGAACTGAGAACTCAATCTAAGGCTCCCATATCGATGGCAGGAATCAAGTATTGTAGCCATCATTACCTGTTTCCTCCTTGGGTCTATTTATTTATTTGACAGGTGAAGTTACAGACAGTGAGAGAGAGACAGAGAGAAAGGTCTTCCTTCTGTTGGTTCACTCCCCAAATGGCCGCCACAGCCGGTGCTGTGCCCAAGCATCTGGGCCATCCTCCACTGCCCTCCTGAGCCGCAGCAGAGAGCTGGACTGGAAGAGGAGCAACCGCAACTAGAACTGGGCACCCATATGGGATGCCAGTGCCGCAGGTGGAGGATTAACCAAGTGAGCCATGGCACCGGCCCTCCTTGGGTCTATTTTAACAGGTACCTGATATCAGGAGCTGGAGCCAAGTTTTGAACCAAAGGAACTCTGGTGTTACATTTGAGTACCCTAACTGGTGTTGCAAGGCCAAATGAGCAACCCTAGCTTTGTCATAACTGATCTAGAAAACTTAATCTGTTTCAACATTCTCATTTATTTTTCTTTATCATTTTAATTGTACCTATTTTTGGGATACAGTGTGATGACCCAACATATGTATTCAATGTGTGCAGATAAAGTTATGTTAGTAAGAGTATTCATATTTTTCACATTAAAGTTTTGATTACAAATATATACACATTTATGGTGTACAGAGTGATATTTCAAGAAATGTATAAAATGTATAAATCAAATCAGGATAACCAGTGTCACTCTCTCCTTGTCATAACTTTATGAGTGGAGTTTTAAAGGTGTTTTTTTTTTCTCTGCTTAGAAAATATGTACTATAAATTGTGAATTGTAGTCTTTCTACTTTACTGTGTAAAACTAAGACTTTATTCCTTCTATCTAACTTTATTTTGGTACTCATTACCCAACCTCCCAATGCATTTGTCACTGTAAATGAAAGAATATTGACTCATTCTAATGAACTGATGTTCTTGCTGTATTCAGATTTCCTTAGTTTTTAATTGTGTCCATTTTTGTTTCCATGATAACATATTCAGTAGTCATGTTCCTTTAAGTTCCTGGTGACTATGACAATGTCTCAAATTGTCTTTTTATAACCATGGCAGTTTTGAAGGATCTCGGTCAGATGTTTTATAGAGTGCTTATCTGTTGTGACTTGTTTGATATTTTTCTCACGATTAGGCAAGAATTATTGGTTTTAATTAGGAAAACCACAGAGGCAAAGTGGTTTTCTCAATATATCGCATCTGGGGTACATTCTGTCAACATGAATTATTGCTGTTGATGTAACCCTTGCTCACTTATCTGTATCTTTCATGTTTCTCTATTATAAAGTAGCCTCACTTCCCCTTTCCACACTGTTGGGACATACTTTACTACTAGCATATTCACTAAAAACCATAGAGTTAGGCTGCACAGCCTGGAGGACAAAAAAAATCTAAACAAACCACTTGGCACTCCACTGCATGGGAGATTTTTCAACTCTCCATCACTCATTTACTTATTCCATCAAATATTTATATTATGTGAACTGGTGAATACTTACCATCATATTTATACTTGAATTATAATTTTTATTATTTATTTATTTATTTTTACCACATTTTCCCAGATTTGGCCACTGTGGAATCTTAGTTGGCTCCTATATCTCATTCTTAAACTATATTCCTATTGTTGATTTTTTTTTTGCTTTATTTTAGAGAATTTCTGCACCTCTTGGCACTACAAGCTACTTCACGGCCATGTCATACATTTCCTCCCTCAGTCTCAGATTTAATCATTTCTCCAAGGACTCCTGGCTTTTTGATTGGAAGACAGTACTAGAAAATAAGATCTGAGTTTCAGACATTTTCTTTATTACTGTAATGCCACTGATTCTAGGCCTTCTTAGCTAATTGAGGCAAGGAAAATGAGCAGTCTTCAGAAAGTTCACAGACAATGCACATTATGAAAAATCTGCATCTATTTCAAAATATTTCTGCACCAAAAATAAAATGATCTTTTCATTTTCTCCATGAACTTTTTGAAGTGGCCCCATGATTCTGTGTATATTAACCCATGAATGTACACAAAGTAATACATATCTATATTAAGCTAAGCAAGCATTTGTGGTGAAGTCTAGCTCCATACTACTATCACATGAATTATTCTAACCTTCTCCCATAGTTTATGTGTAACTTTACACTTAAAAACCTGGCTTCTGATATCTATAACCATTTAGTTATTCTACTGTAGTATATGTGTATTGTGGTGTTAGACTTGTTAACATTTACTCATGTAGAAAACAATGTTCCCAACTAGAATACAATGTTTATTTTGTGTGATTCCTTTGTCATTCATACAAAATTCCTGTTTTCTCCAAAGTTACTTGTCAGTATTTTTCTCCCCCATACGCTTTATTGAGGATTTTTTCATATACTTGTAATACAGTTAAATTATTTTGTAACAATCCTCAGTCCATTCTGGTATTCCTGGACCTCCCAGATTAGTTTTGTTTAATTTGCATACACTAAGGTTCGTTCTTTGTATGGTAAATTTATGTATGTTTTGACAAACGCATAGTATAATATGCCCAGCATCACTGAATCAAGGAGAATAGTTTAACCACCTTAAAAAAATCACATTTTTCACTTTGTCAACCCTTTCTCTGGCTTCACAAGTCCCTGTTAACTACTGATGTGTTGATTAGCTCTGCAATTTTGCCTTTACATGATTTCATATAAATGGATAATACATATATATATATATATATATATGTATGTGTGTGTGTGTGTATGCATAATATTCATTGTTTGGTTCCTATCACCTAACGATCTATAGTTAAGATACATATAAGACTGCTTGGCTTGAGAGTTCATTACTTTCAATCATTGAAAAATTTTCCATTTTATGGGTAGTTTTCCATTGCTTATTTATTGAAGGATTTCTTGCTTATTTCTAATTTTCAGTGAGATAAATAGAACTGCCACAAATCTTTGTATGCAGTTGTTAGTGTGGACATAAAATCTCAAGACAGTAGGAAATATATCTCTAAATCCTTTTTAATCAATCTTGCAATTCTGAATAGAGACAGTGATTACAAATAATGATGTGTTTTAACATATAATACAAACCAGAGGGGTTACAGTAACAGACCAGATGATGACAAAGAATCAGCAGAATGCCAGAAAAGATGAGAAAAATGATATTTCTCTAGAATATTATGAGATTAGAGGTGTATATTAGTTTTAAAACAAAAGAAATGTTTATGAATTAAAGTTCATGAATAAGTCTGGTTCTAGTAATTGCTTTATATAATTCTTTTTGTTTTTCTCATGCTTTTTGGTGTGTTATATAAGTTTTGCTTGAAAGCTAGACATGCTGTATTGAGTAATATGCATTGAAGTAAATAGAAGTTCTAGCATTAGGATGTATGTTGTTCTAGCTAGTAAATAGACCGTTTCAAATGTTTACTGTAGCTAGAAACGGTAGAGATAGTAAATCGATTGGTATACTTGCTGTTGTCTCCTCATGATTTTGGGCTTCCAGAAGTGTTTTTTCTTAGAAATTGTCTTGCAGCTCTTGCAGCTATAACTCATGGTTGTTACATTGAATTCCTTTGGCATGTGGTTAGGTGATGTGGAGAGGGAGAATTTCACAATCTCATTGAATCGCAGACTCTCCGTGGGATGCTATCTCAGACCTGGGGCCTGGGCATGCCTTTTTTTACGTGGTTCAGCTTTTCTTCCTGTCCCACCTCCTTTCTCTGATTGCTGTGTTCCCAGTCTTTTTGTTTGAACTTCTGACCCCTCTTAACCAGGTTTTTGCCCCTTGCGCGATGCAGGAAACCTCAAGAGGACTGCAGTTGGAGACATTTGCATTTCCCAGTTAGGATAAGGCTCTGCCCCTGGAGTGGAGGCCTTTGATAGAGTGAAGTCTCTGAGCATATTTCCTAATCATTATCCTGCCCCTCCTCGTCAAGGTACACTCACCCGCCAGCAGTTCTTCAAAATTGTGGGCTCCTCCTGGGAGGCCTGCACTGTCGCGGAGAGTGAGACGTTGTGTTCTCCCACAAGAAGCACCGGGGACAGGCTTCAGTGAACATGTCTGCTTTATTAACCACCACGTACACGTTTAAAGGGCAGGCAGAAGGCGCGGACCTAACTCAGGGCAACACTAACTCTATAGGAAAGAACCAACACTGGTGCCAATGTGCTTCTCCAATCAGCTTGAAGGTCACATAGCCAGGGTAGCTTTCCAGGTGGGCCTGGGCCACACCAGAGAGCAGTTTACCTGATTGGCAGAAGGTGGGGGTAGGGGACATGTGCCTGGGGCTCCCACCACCTGCCAACCGCCAGGCTGTGGGGTCCCCCCAGGGAGCATGGCGCGCCATGCCTCTCAACCTCCTGCGTGGGCAGGGCAGGCATCCTCATGGGCCCACCCACACAAAATCACTGCACTACTGTTTCCATTAATTAGCTTATACTTCCAGGAATTTTACCCCAGATAATCAAATTTCCCCCATGTTTCTGGAGAAGTGCCTGCTTCTCCAGGTTTCAGGGAAATAGTTTACCCTGTAGCCTCAGTTCTCTCTGAGTGTAAGAAAAGCCATTGATTTTCAATTTGCCCATATTTATCTTGCTTTAATGAGGAGAATAACAAATTCTGAGCTCTTTATATGTTGAAGATGAAACAAGTCAGTATCCCTTTATTAAGAATAACAAATTATTGGTTGTATACTGGAAAGAGGATGGGGCAATTGTGAGAATATTTTTCATGATGGATATTCTTTTAAGTATTTTCTTTTAAATCAGAGTAAAACCTGGAGTGATTTCTTAAAAACATAACATAGATGACAGTAAAATGGTAATTGTTTTTTTTTTCTATTTTTTAATTCTCTTCTGTGATAAACTTCCATTTGATATTAGGTATTCTAATACAGATGAATTTTCTGATTTTATCTAATTTACTGACTCTAAATATTACTGAACATGTTGGCAAAAACAAAAACAAAATGTTTATTTCATTATGTCAATGATTTAGTGATGTAAGTTTGTAGAAGATCAGAGGTGATTTTACCAAATATATGACCAGAATAAACTCTGGCTATTAAAGGATTTCATCATAGGACCTCTGTGGAAATGCTACATTTCCCTATAGGTCTGCCTAATATAATTACATTTTCAGACTTAATGAGCCAAAGAAAAACCACTTGGAAAGAGAAGGCAAGTTTGCAGGGAGTAAAACAACAGTTAGGAATAAGAAGTTATAAATTTGGAATTTTAAGTGTCCCATGAAATGTTAGCTTGGCAGTCATTAAAATTACATAGATATTTCAAAATGTTAATGGGAGTTAACACAAATAGCATTTTTAAATTAAATAAAATTCTAATATCTTAAATGCTTGAACTGAAAAATATGTACACTGGGGCTTATGCTTCAGTGCAGTGGCTTAAACTGCCATCCCAGATGGGAGCAGGTTTGAGTCCTGGTTGCTCCACTTCCAATCTAGCTCCCTGATAATGCACCTGGGAAAGCAGTAGAAGATGGCCCAAGTGTTTGGGTCCCTGCACCCACATGGGACACCCAGATGAAGCTCCTGGCTGCTGACTTTGGCCTGGTCGGCCTGGTCAGCTCTGGCTATTGCAACTATTTGGGAAGTGAACCAGTGGATGGAAGATGTCCCTCTCTCTCTCTCCCTCTCTCTCTCTCTCTCTGTCTCTGCCTCTCTATCTCTGTAATTCTGCTTTTAAGGTAAACAAACAGATTTTTTTAAAAAAATGTACATTCATATACTTGATAATAAAATTGACAGGATTTTATTATTTCCAATTTTCTCATTACACATCTAAACAATCATATGATTCCAGGAAGCATTTAACATGCAAAAATAATTATCATTATTATAATTAAACACATGCAATAACTGCCGATAGAAAACCTATGCACAAGTCTGTAATGCAGTGTGCTTAGTTACAAAGGTCCAGGCTAACAGCAACCATGAAAAATGTTTAGTAATGTCTTGTAGTAAGTCATGATATAAGATTTATTTCTGGGTAATGAAACAAGATATTTCTAAAGATAGTTCTCAAAATATGACAACATCCCAGCAAGAGATCCATAAGCCATTCCTGCTGTATACTCTTCTCATACAGAAAAGAGGTGAATAATTTCATAGTAGATGCAGCAAGAATATTTGCAGGACAGGTATAAATGACTTCACCACCCTAAAGCTTATTACTTTCATACATATATTATTAAAAATATTAGCAAAGCAAATGGCAAGGGTCCATAAAAATTGATGATGAAATTCATAAAACTCTGTGTGAAATCCACAGTACAACAAGCTAAAGTGAGATTTCTCTGCAAAGAGTGTAGCAGTCCTGAATGTAGATGGCAAATGTATTGATGAGTTTTAGTACACAATACACACTAGAGTGGGTTATAGTAATAGATCAGAGACTGATAGGGAACCAATCTCATGACAGAAAAAGAAATCATTGTGCTCTAGAATACAGTTGGGAGATTAGAAGGTAATATTGGGTTAAAACTAAAAAGGATGTGTATTAATTTTAGTTTGTATGTGTGTGACTCATGAAGGCAGAATGATGTGGACTAATTGCTCATATTTGAATCTTGGCCCCATTACCTAGAAGGGGTATATGGTTGGAGAATGGTTATTTTTCCTAATCACTTGAAATAATGAATATAATAGTGTCTCACCATCCTAGGGTCATTATGAGAGGTAGATTATGTGTTCAATGAATGCTTAGAAAATTGTTCTGTACTTTTCAATTATTTAATAAGTGGAGGCTTCTATTATTATATGGTGTACAAATAAAACGTGAAATATTGATATGTGAAAAATATGTGTTGTAAATCACCCAAGTAAAAGAATTCGGTAAAATTAAGCTTAATGTAAAAATATATATTTTAAGGATCTACATGTAGTAAATTTTGTATATTTTTTAACATTTTTATGTAAACAGAGTGGTAAATTTTATGAAGTTAATTCTATCTAGTGTATTGTCTTTTCAAATTATATTTTCATCATATTTTATACATTAAAATGTAAAAACATTTTCAAAGAAATTGCTTTACACTGCAAGCTCAAAACATTGAAAGTAAAATTGCTACTTCATAAATGAGCAATATTCAAAAGTACTAATATTGCTGCATGATTTACAAATTTGGCTAGCATACAAATGTTGGTTTAATTTATGTTTTATAAAAGAGTATTTATAAATTCCATTCAACAACGACTAAATTTTGGTCATAATTATTAAAGATGATGCAATACCTATTTGTCATAAAATTCCCTATTTTTGATTTCATGTTTTATTATATTTTTATTTTTAAAAAATAAGAGATACAGTATAAAGTCTTTGTGAAAATTGCCACACTGTGGTCTTGTAACACAGTATAACAAACTATATATTTATAGACACAGTTACACTTGTGGCCATGTACACACATATCTACATACTATTTCAGACATTGCAATGTTTAATAATATGGAGTAAAATTATGATGCATATATCATTTATCAATGAAACTGTAGCACTTTGAAATCTAAAAGTGTTTTTAATTATAATTACTCAAGGATGACAGTTGTAAAGGTGACTCTCCTATGCAAACTAGATACAGGATGACCCTAATTGGAATATGAAAAATACAACATATCTGATGTTTATTAGCATGTACTATTGTAAACACAGCTGATTTGATTTGAATCCAACTATTAACCTTTGCAGATGGCTGAGTTAATTTATAATCGCCTTAATCATGGGTTTTCTTATATTAACAAAGGAATTAATACTACCTTTCACAGAATAGTTGTGAGAGTTTGATGTGAAAATATGTATACCTTTTCTCTCCTATAATAAAAAAATACACATTACTGCCATATTGCTAATAATTTTTCTATGGGTAAGTCATTTGTTTTCTAGGGATAAACACCATATATTAGCATATATCATCTGTTAACAAATATAGTGAATTTCAGCCATGTGCCTTGATATGAAATGAGTTGTTATTTTTATTTGTGTGCCTTCTGCTTTAGTTGTTACTTATATTCATCTCCTTATAGACTTTCTCCTTAAGCTCTGGCCAGTGTCAGTGTATTTTTATTTAGCCATCTCTTTAACTATTCTTTTTTGCATAGAAAACATTCATGATATGAAACAGAATGTTTATTATATATAGTATGTATATAATACATATAAAATTGTATTTTTAAAAAAAATACTGACACTAGTTCTCTCTTCAGTCATTAGTATTTATCAATGCCTTAACTGAGTTTATTATTTTAAAATATATATGCATATACCTTTAAATTTTCAGAGGTCCTCTACATATGTTTTATGTTTAGTAATAAAAAACTGCTTCACCTACTCTTAAATTATTCTACTTCAACAAATTGGATAACTCTCAAAGGGGCTTTGAAATATTAACATACTGCATTTTCATGCATTCTAATACAACATATAACTGATACATATGAAGAAATTAATGTTTTTTCTATTGGATATTCCATATAATTTTTGATCTATTGTTTAATACTGAAATGCATAAACATTGTTCCAAAATATGTGCAGAGATTATATATGCAGAACTCTCCATTTAAAATGGCTAATATGGTAAATTTATGTTCTCTAAGTTTAATCACAATAAAAAAATTAAAGGAGGTGAGCATTTTGGCAGGGCAGATTAAGTCTCCTTTTGGGATGCCCACGTTGTGTATCACAGTATCTGGGTCATCACGCCTCCACTTTGGATCCAGCTTCCTGTTTCTGCAGCAACCTGGGAAGCAGCAGATGACTCAAGTGCTACTACCCAGCTGGGGACCCAGACTGAGTTCTGAACTCCTAGCTCTGGCCTGGCCCTGCCCAACTGACAGTGAATCAGTGGATGGAAGAACTCTCTTTTTCTTTCTCTTTGTCTCTCTATTGTTCTGTCTTTCAAATAAATGAAAATTTAAAAAACAGTATTTACAAATTAGAATAAAAATATGCTAATTTCTACTCTGGTTAATTAACAAATTTTGTAAAGATGCAAGCCATTGATTAAACATGATACTTTTTTTTAAAGATTTTATTTATTTGAGAGGTAGACTTACAGACAAGAATTCTCATTCTATTGTTAACCAAAAACATTAACAGCCAATTCTGGGCCAGTCCAAATCTAGGAGCAACGAACTCCATCTATGTGTACAACAAAATTCAATGTTTTATTGACTGTCATTGTACCCATTGATGATACCTCTAGACTGTGTAACTAGTGGGTAAATTTAATCTCCTTTTTAGTTGAAATTTCTTCAAATATATGGAAAGAGTTACTAAATATCCCATCAATAATTGCTTTCCTATTATTTATTTTTTATTTTAAGATGAAAGGAAATTATTTGTGTTACTTCGATGTTCCTGTTAATCTTTTCAAAATTTTATTCACAGAAGTGATCACAGTTGACATCATCTAACAGTGTTTTTGTTGCACCAATCTTGCAGAAAACAATATTCCACTTGATGCACCCTGAAGTTAATGTAATCTCATACATGTTTACCTTTTAGGCTTTGTTTGTGTTTATTTTGAAATATTTTTTAAAAATGTGTATTTGAGTTGTATATTTGTGAGATGTGTGTTCCAAAGACATAAGATCTGCATAATTATGTACCAATATTACACTGATTATTTCCAAAAAGGAAATTATTTACTCACTACTTTGTCAATCTGCCTTTCCCTAGGTATTGTACCATTTGTGATCACATCCCTTACAGTTAAATTATCAAAAAAAAAAAAAAACCCTCAGAAAATCCTAAAAAAATAAAGCCCAAAGATAGGTGGTGTTCAGTACATATATAATACCTATAACAGGATTTTTTTTAGCAACAGAAGCATGAAAGAACTGTGAGTAATCAAAACATCCATAGATTCTCAAGCTGAAACTTTAAAAGTAATAAGGGAAGGACTTGTTATTTATTGGATAGAGTTATAAGGTAAAATACAAAGCATTGAGAATATGTACTGAAATAAATACAATATGTTGATAAAAAAGTATTCTCAGTCATGATAGGCACATTACTGTCATCTTTGCATTTTATTTAAGCATGTTATATATTACATTGATTAAAATAGTAATTGATATTATAGCTTGACAACTATGAAATTTGGAAAAGTGAAATCGCATTTCATAAATGAAATATCTCAGTTGCTAAAAGGACACAGTGTTTGAAAGACCATGAACAGAACTGTGAGTTTGGCAAATCATTTATCTCTTGCTTTTGTTTTTCATTTTAAGTTGAGCAATTTGGACTAAATATCTCCCTACCTTTCTTCAAATCTAGCACAATATAGCTTAACAAAGCAATGATGTTATATGTCTCTATTTGGTTCCATTTATAATGCCCCTTAGCAAATTATTCCAAATCTGTATTTTTCTCCTTAGGTTCTACATTTACCAAACCTTATTTAGGCAGGATAGTTCTTCCCTTTCATTGGGGGAAAAGTCCATTAGGCATGACTTTCCAGAATTTCATCTTAACCATTTTCATGTTTGAATTTAATCAGTATTTCTTTAATGCTTTTTCAATTTCTTTCCCTTTCCAAAGGGAAAGAAAAAAATTGTGTGGATTTAATACAGTATAAGCATACTTTTACAAACTCTACACACCAGGGGCCAGCATTGTTGCACAGAGGTTAAGCTGCCACTTCTGACCTTGGCATCTGCATCAGTGTGCCCATTTGAGTCCTGCTGCTCCAATTCTGACCCAGCTAATGCATCTGGGAAAGCCACAGATGTTGCAGACATTGATGGAGTTCCTGGCTCCTAGATTTGGCTGGTCCAGAATTGGCTGTTATAGTAATTTGGTGAGTGAACCAGTGAATGGAAGAACTCTCTCCCTCTGTCTCACCCTATCTCTCCATTGTTCAGCCTTTCAAATAAATAAATAAATCTTAAAAACATTTAGATATAAGTTTCTCAATTCCATATACCCTCCCTTTCTTTTCTTCTAATGTGTGTGTGTGTTATGCAAGCACACACATCTTCTGTCCCTTGTCTTCTTCATACCTGCTGCTGTAAAAGATTCTGAGTCCAGAATACATGCTTATTTAAAACAAAATATTATAAATCAATTAGTTAGGAAAAGAAAACGAAGAAAACTATTTGGCCTGCAAAATTAAATTGCTTTACAACATTTTATTGCAATTACAAGGGAGAAGAAATTCTGGCTTAATTGTAAGAATGCCTTATAATTATGCACATTACAATGCAAATTACCAAGGTCAGTGGTCACTTAAAATTTTACTTTTCTTGACCCCTTTTAAGGTCAGTACTTTGGTATTTTTTCATTGAAACTGCGATCTTAGAAACTGGAAAGAATATTCCATAGTCTGTGACCAAGAAGAAGTCTCTTCTTCACTATTTTGAATCTTAAGATGATCTTGGATATCTGTGATGTAATCCACTATATCAGGCTTTATACTAGAACTGCCCAATAAAAATTCTATTTTTCTTAATTTAATTTCCTTGAGCGCACCAAATTGTCAACCCAAGGTGTCCAATTTGTCTCTTCTACCTACTTTTCTCAGTTCCCACTTTGCCCTCCCATGAATTATTTTCTTCCACATGATTGCTTCTGATATTTTACCTGAATAGAAATGTTTCCATGGTGAGGTGAATAATGCTGAAAAATGTGATTTATTTGGCTCTCGGTCCTCCAGGGGATTGTACTACTGCTGTGTTTTGAATTATTTTGGATTCTACTGTGAGTTATAATAACAATTTATCTGTGAAATAAGCCATTCTTCACCACAGAAGATTGAAAGAATTGTCTATCTACAAAAGAATAAAAAACACAGAAGCATAGCAAAATGCATAAGAAATTCTTACTTATTTAGTAATTCCTGCTAACTTGGGGGATGACAAAATCAAATTTAGTTACTTTTCAAAAAGTGTACCTTTCCCTAAGTAAAATCATTTGGTTCATGATTTCAAAAGGTTTGTACATTTATATGTTTCCCCTTTGGAATGATCAAATCTTCAAATAGTTTTAAGCACACCTGTTTATTGTTAATGCTAAAAATTTTATATTTCAACGATTAATTCACCACCACAAAATCCAGGTGGAGTGGAAACTGAAAGGATTTAGATGATCCCATAGCTGCCCCAAAGAACATTTATTCAGGATTGAGGTGTTTCTGGCTTGGTTTGGAAACCTGTCCCTCCACTTTTCTTCCTGTAAACAACACTAATTTATTTAGGAGTAGTAAGTTCTAATGTTATAGTGCACAGTAGAGTTACCATGGTTATCAAAATGTACTGAACAATTTTCTTAATAAAAGCTAGAAAAAAAAGATTTTGAATGTTTTCACCATAGATAAATGGAAATTATTTGAGGAGATAGTTATATTTAACACTATTTGAACATGACCTGATTTTTCACATGGTGCCTCACAAAAATTTACTATTTTATGTAACAATTTTTTAAAAAGAAAACTGAAGAGAAAGCATAGCAGAATAAAGCAAAAAGCAGAACTAAAACAATAAAGATAAAAATATTGGAAAGAAAGAGCTGAGGCCATCATCAGAAAAGGAAGAGCCTAGTATCACCTATTTTTTTTTTCTCCTATCCCGTGGTCTTTTTATGTTGAGGAAGTGCTATTGAAAGTATTTTCTAAGTTCTCTGCTTATGGCATGAGGTTAAACAACACTTCGGAGGCTGAGCTGACCATGGACTGCGCAGGTGCTTCACTGAGTTCTCTAACTGCGGAGCCTGAACTCTGCTCTGATTAGCTGAGAACTATTTTCTTCTTACGTCTTTCAGTCCTAATTATTTTAGAGAGAGAAGAGCCTGTAGAAAGAGTTCATTTTTCCTTCAGTGATTCATTCTCAACTAGGTGGGACGTCCCACTGGAACATCTGATTCATATGTCATTTGCATCATCCACACCGCAGCTTTGTTTCTAGAACTATATCCACCACTACGCACTCCTTCTTCACATAGGTGACACAGCTGATCACAGAATTCCTGGTATGACGTGGCCACCTCTGTTTTGGAACTTGATCTTAGATACCCCCTTTTTTCAAAAAGAGAGAGAAAAGAGAAAAGGAAATGGAAGTGTGGGGTGAGAGAAAGAGAAGGAAGGAGGGGAGGGGAGAGGAGAGAAAATGAATCTTTGTTCCTGCTCACACCAAAGCCTTCTTGGGCTTTATTTTTCACTTTTCCTGCAAACCTGTGATTGGCATAGTGATACCCTCAAGATGTGGAGTGTTAACTTCTACCACTTTTCTGCTTCTGTTTCAAATCCCACCCCAAAAAGAAACAGTTCAGGAACACACAACTATAGTCTGAGTAAAAAGACGCTCTTGTGAGTTCGAGAGTACTTGTACCAGAATAACCAGAAAAAAATGTAGAACTAAAATGAGCTCTAAGACCAACTCTGAGCCCATATGTGTCCTGTAACTTACTCATTAGTATTTATTATTTTTTAAATTACCTTTTTATCTAGGTTTTACACAGTTCTTTGTCTTCTCAAAGGTTTTCACTCATTCACTCATCTACTTTCTCGTTCATTCACTCACAGAGAATTAAAAATATAAAATCTAACTTGGACTTTGATATCCTCAAGCCTGGATTTTTTTAATCCACTTCCTGGATCATGGATTTATCTTACGATGCCAGTATTCAATAAGGACCTTGCATCATCATTCATCAAAAGTTGTCTGCTCCTTTATCCAGCTTCCTACAAATCTCTTTAGGCAGAATATACCTGTCCTTCTATTTACTACCCTGATCCCAGAACTTCACTACATCATTAGACTCTACCTACGTGGACACTCCAAGCTTGGATACTTATGGAAGAATATGTATGGAAGAACATTTGTTGATAGAAAATAGAAACAGTTCCATTGGGGCTTATACCTTACAATTGGATTGTATGTTTCTTTCAAGAAATTTCTGCCTAGTATTACCAGGGTAGTGAGAATAGAGACTGGGAAAATGAATGAATGGATGAATAAATAAATACATAATCTGCAGGGGTAGAACTCCCAGACTTAATACTAATGTGCAATGTCTTCTGTGGACTGTTAGCACTCCTGACCTGTATTTTTCTCACTAGGTGCCCTCTCCTATTCCATTATCTCCTCCCAGATGTCTAACTAATTCCCTCTCTCAAGAAAAACTATTCTTTCTATGAAATATGTTTTATTTTGGATATCTTCCTATTCTGGAAAAGAAAGCTTTTCCTTGGGTTTCATCTGGATCAGCACTGATGTTTTCCTCTTCTGCATCTCAAAGGTTCCTGAGAATAGAGATTTAATTTTTCTGAGCCCTGGAGTTCTACATTATTATCACTGTCACTTATGACTACAGGCAAATTTATCGTCATCTGATACTACCTGTTTAGTAAAAGTAGACTTACGGACCAATGGAACAGAAATTAATTATGACACAACAGCTAACTAATCTTTGAAAAATGAGCTAAAATCACTCCCTGGAGAAAGCACATCTTCAACAAATGTTGTTGGGAAAATTGGATCTCTGCATGCAGAAGTATGAAACAAAACCCCACCTTAACACCCTATGCAAAATTCGCCCACAACACATTAGGCATCTAAATCTAAGTGTAAACACCATCATATTACTATGGGGAAACCCAGGGAAAACACTGCAAAACATTGACAGAGGCAAAGATTTCTTGGATAAGACCTCAGAGCACAGGCAATAAAAGCAAAAATAGACAAATGGGATTATATCAAGCTAAGGAGCTTCTGCATAAAAAAGGAAACACTTGGCTGGCTCCGCGGCTCACTAGGCTAATTCTCCGCCTTGCGGCGCTGGCACACCGGGTTCTAGTCCCGTCGGGGAACCATCCTGTCCCGGTTGCCCCTCTTCCAGGCCAGCTCTCTGCTGTGGCCAGGGAGTGCAGTGGAGGATGGCCCAAGCGCTTGGGCCCTGCACTCCATGGGAGACCAGGAGAAGCACCTGGCTCCTGCCATCGGATCAGCGTGGTGCGCCGGCCGCAGCACGCCTACCGCGGCGTCCATTGGAGGGTGAACCAATGGCAAAAGGAAGACCTTTCTCTCTGTCTCTGTCTCACTGTCCACTCTGCCTGTCAAAAATTTAAAAAAAAAAAAAAAAAAGGAGACACTTGACAGAGTAAAGAGGCAATGGATGGAATGAAAGAAAATATTTGCAAAGTATATATCTTATAAAGGATTAATAGCCAGGATATATAAGGAGATCAAGAAACTCATCATTAACAAAATAAGCTATCTAGTTAAAAAATGGGCTAAGGATATGAACAGTTGTTTTTCAAAGGATGAAATAAAAGCTGCCAACAGACACATGAGAGAGGCTCAAGATCACTAGCCATCAGGGAAATGCAAATAAAACCACAATGAGGTTTCACCTCACCACAGTAAGAATGGCTAACATACAAAAATCAAAAAATAAAGAATGCTAATGAGGATGTGGGGAAAGAGGTACATTAATACACTGTTGGTGAGAATGTAAACTAGTATAATCATAATAGAAGATGTTTTGAAGAGTCCTCCATAATCTGAAAATAAATCTACCATGTGACTCAGTCATTCTTCTCAGAGGAATTTACCCAAAGGAAATAAAATCAGCATATGAAAGAGTTATCTGTACCCCTAAACTTACAGAAGCTAAACTCACAATAGCTTAGCTATGGAGTCAACCCAGATGTCCATCAACTGATGACTGGATTAACAAATTGTTTTGTATGTACACTTTAGAATGGTACTCAGCCACAAAAAAGGATGTAATCCTGTGTTTTGCATAAAAATGGATGCAACTGGAACCCGTTATGCTCAGTGAAATAAGCTAGTCCCAAAAAGACAGATTTCATGTTTCCCTGATTTATCATAATTAGTATGCAGAGTACAAGAAAGGTAATATATATGAGCAAAATCAAAATTTTGAGTTTTGAGTATTTTTATAGCCTTGTCTATATTCTTGAGGAACAGGGGATTTTCTACATATTATTTGTTGAATTCTGCATTTAATGGAGGGTTAGCTTGTGACTATAAAGAAAATTGAAAGTATCTCATTGTAACAAGAAAAGAAGGAGGCAAGGTCAGAATGATGTAGGGAGGCAGGGTATGTTGGGAAGTATCATTATATTCTTAAAATTGTATAGATTAAACATGAAATTTATTCACTTTGCATATATTTATATATAGATAAATAGAGAGCAAATAGGATCCATCATTTAACTAAGATCATTCCTCTAATAGTTTTTTTAATGTTTTTATTTTTTGACAGGCAGAGTGGACAGAGAGAGAGAGAGACAGAGAGAAAGGTCTACCTTTGCCATTGGTTCACCCTCCAATGGCCGCCGCGGCCGGCATGCTGTGGCTGCCGCACCTCACTGATCTGAAGGCAGGAGCCAGGTGCTTATCCTGGTCTCCCATGGGGCGCAGGGCCCAAGGACTTGGGCCATCCCTCACTGCACTCCCTGGCCACAGCAGAGAGCTGGCCTGGAAGAAGGGCAACCGGGACAGGATCGGTGCCCCGACCGGGACTAGAACCCGGTGTGCTGGCGCCACAAGGTGGAGGATTAGCCAATTGAGCCAAGGCACTGGCCAAGAGTTTTGTTTTAAAAACTCTTTTATTTAACTATAACACCCATTTTGTGCTATTTTTAGTGTGTTATGAGTTAGAGATATGACTTCATTGTTACATGTTTGCAAAAACATTCTTTCCTTATTGAATGGTCTTGAGATCCTTGCTGAGAATTAATTAAATATAAATAAAAAGGTGAAAAATAATCATTATCACTAGAGGCAAGACAATCTAATTCTACATTTGAGGAAGCAAATTTCGCCTATCCTATGTTCTTCCATCATGATACTAAGAGCATATGATTGCTTCCTATTCCATTTAAGATGTTAGGTCATCACTAAAGTTTCCTTAGCTTGAAGTACATTCTGCTTATTAAACTAAACTGTTACAAAAAAGGGAACAGTTACCTGAAGCATCATCTGCACAATTATCTCTTTGTTGCTTGTATGTTTATGTGGACTGACTGTGTCCTCCTCACTCAACTCCCAAATTCTTAATCTGAAGCCTTAATCTCCATTGTTTTCATATTTTGGGATAGGGGCTTTGGTACATGGTTAGCTTTTAAAGATGTCATGAGAATGAGATCCTCGTAATGAGGAAAGCACCACATAAGAAGAGTCACCAGAGCATCCTCCCACCACCACCACTCTTCCCCAGAAGCACATTAGACAAGGGCTGCCATCAACAAGTCAGTAACAAAGAATTCACCAGAAACATCACTCTGGCATCCTTATCTCAGATATCCAGCCTCCAGACCATGAGAAAATAATATTTTGGAGAATAATTCCTTTGCCTTGTCTTACAACAGTGATAAGAGGAAGCTACTTTACTTTCCACTACTCTGTCTCACTCCTGAATTCTTTCTTGTGTGAAGACAAGAACCCTGCCATTCACCAGTAACATTAGCATTTTGTGAAAATATATATCCTTACCCTGTTTTTGTCCAGGAATTGCATTGATGGAAACAAAGGCTCTAATAGTACAAGTGGCAAAAGAAAAACAAGAGACCTATATCTATTTTTATAAATTTAGGTTTGTTTTCCATTTTGTTATTTTTTTCATTCTTATTTGAGTCACATTTCAACCTATGGCTCAAGAGAAAGTTAAATGAGTATTCCTAAAAACAAAAATCCAGGTAACTAATTCTGAGCAACCAACAGTAATGACTTCTGAACAACTTCCAGGGTAAACAGGTCCTTGATATATGGGAAGGGGAAAAAAAAAAAACTGGCCTATGGTCAATAAAGCATAGAACCTCTATCACCTATTGTAAAAACCTGGATAAAATAAAATAAATTGCTACTTAAGACTGAAAATTCTTAGGAGTGAGATAGAAATTAGAAATGAAGAAATACAGAGCAAACCACATATAGAAAACCAATGTTAAAAATGCTGGAGTTAGATAATGGATGTAATCTAGTGTTGAGCACAAGTGATTTTTAAAGGAGTATATGACTTCACTATTGCAGGGAAAAATGAGATTATCTGGCCTATTTGGAAGTAACCAATTTTATTGCTTAATTTTATTTTAAATTATGAATCCTTGAGGATGTTTCAGTTGAATCAGCTCTTCAATAATGTTAGTATGTTTTCTAATATAAAGAGAGATTGAGAGATAACCTTACTGAAGTGATATATTGGGGATATGCGATGAATGAGAGAAAAGGAAATACAGTAGGTTATGATCCTTTCTATGCTCAGTCCTAATTTTTATCACCAAACTTATATTTATTCTTCTAGTTCAGATTTGTAATTATTTTTCAAAAACCCATTGTTATTGATACTCCTAGAACAATTAAAGTTTAGGCATCCATACAAACATGTGTAGTGAGCATTAAACAAACTTCCCCAGAGTGTATCTCTTCTTTAATTATTATTATGTTACAACTATACTGTTAAGTATACATTTAGAGTCTTTATACACAAAAAGCAGATTAAGAGTAAGAACATATTGGCATTATGATGACCTTTAAAATAGGCTACTTTTTTTCCAAAAAATAACTTTTGGAAAAAAAACTAGCTTCTTTTATGGTAAAGAAGGTGTTGATAATTACTTCTACATGATTTCTTCAAAAGAAATATTTTCAATAGTTTATGTGGCAAGAAAAATATATTTCTACAGATTGACTTCTTTGGTGTAATATCAGTAGATAATACTGGTATCCTTTAAATCCCAAAAATATATCTCATCTTAATATTGTTAAAGCCCACTATAGAGTTATTTTGGTATTAAAACCTTAAACTACTATTTTTGCTGTGAGGAATATTGAATATATACCAACAAAAATGTAAGGTGGGTAAGAGAAGCAATTTCTTACATTCATTCACAGGAAAGGACTATTTTGATTCTGAAAAACTAATTCAGAACAAGTAATTATCTTCCCATTAAATAGTATCTTTAATTTGCAATAAAAAGTACTTTTAATAAAAGCAATGTTTATCAAATGTGAATATTATATAAATAAGGCACCACAGACATTCCATCATGTAAAGTAACAGGGCAAAATATTTTAATATTCCAGGGATTAATAAGTATCCTTAAGAATTTCATTTCTCTCCTTTGCTGGAATCAGTATCAACTAGCTATGAACTAACAAATAGGAATAGTAATGCATGCACCATAAAAATCAAGCTTTGGAATTTTGTTCCAACCAAGTTATAAAGTCAAATGCTGCGTTCTGATAATTTTACGACTGTTAATAATAGCCCATGGTTAGGCATACCATGATAAACCTGATTAATCTTCATGCTTCAGAGTAAAAATCGATTTAAGAGAGAAGAAAGAAGAAATTGGGGATTCAAAGACTGCTGAATAGGAAAAAGACATACTGCTTTAGACAAGGGGAAAGTGACAGAAAAAAAGCTGAGGAAGTGCATTCCCAGAGGGAGAGGTGGAGAGAAATTCACAATGGAAAATCTACAGAAGGAAGTGAGATGCCATGGATCAGTGCCAAGGGAGCAGGCGCACAGCAACATCCACAGTCAAGAACTGGAGGGTATGCCACCTTTGGAGAGCTAGGTGAGTGCAGACTGCAATGGCCTGTCCCACTGGTGATATTGCCAGAGACAGAGCCTTGCAGATAAAACTATCTTTGGGTTCAGCCTAGAGCCCTAGTAGGGTTGGGGCACCTGCCAAAACTAGCAAGAAAAGCATGTTTCATTTTCTCCATCCCATCGTGGGAGTGCCCAGGAACTAGTTGGGAGAGGGCACCATTTTGAAACAAGTAGTAGCTGAGGTGACTCTTATGTGCATATGACAAGAGGATGTTATCAGAGGGGAAAAATCAGCATTACACATTGACTTTGAATTGGCTATGAGCATGGACAGGCAGTTGATCACCCATGTAGGTCTGTGGGGTGCCCCCAGCCTCTCAACATACCACAGGCTCTGGGGCTTAAGCTACCAATGTGGAGCACTCACAGGCAGCTGGCTCTGGGAACTTCTCTGCTCTCTCCATGGACAGGATGGGCTAGCAGGGTAGAAAGGATCCTTTGCACCTGGTGACAATGGGAGCTTTGTGTGCTGAGATTATGGAAACTCTGTGACTCCACAATAAGGCATAGGTTGTAGCTGGGTTTCTGGCCAATCACTGTGTCTGGTGCTAGAGGCCTAGAGCTCCCAGATTTCCTGGGGTGGGTCATTGTGGAGGTATCTGTGCTCACACAAAGGATTGCACATATCCTTTGTGAGGTTCATATGGCAGCATGGGTGAGTATTCAATCGGCTGAGCTAACCCTAGATATTAATCATCTTGGAATACAGGAGGTGACAATGTGATTATGCCAACAGAAGTGGTCATATACTCCCCACTGTTGACAATAGAGGGAATCTACAACGCCCAACTTGGGTGTCATCCTGGGTACTCACCCAACGCTGGAGCACTGACCAGAGCTACCTGGCCACAACCAGCACGTGCCTCTGGGTATTCACTGAAACAGCAGAAATTCCACTAAGCCAGAGGCATAGTTCAAAAACAAAATCCATCAGAAGAGAAAACCAACAAGTATTTCCACAAATGCTTAAAAATAAATGCAGAAAGTAAAGAAGCAAGAATAAAGAAGACAACCTGGCTCCCCCAATGGGGCACAACAGCACTTCGTTATTAGAATGTGAGGTCAAAGAGATTGATTAAATGCCAGTAAGGGAAAACAAAAGAATTACTGTAAGATTACTCAGAAGCAATGAGAAGCAAATTCATGAGTTAAAGGAATCCATTATTGACATGGAGGAAAAAATTTCCCATGAGATTGAGATTTTGAAAATAAATCAAAATGAAATATTAGAAATGAAAAATTCAATATGGCAATAAAAAATACAGTGGAAATTCTTATCAACAGACTTGAGAAGACAAAGGTAGAAAACAAATCCTTGAAAATTTCTCAGACCAAAAAAAAGAAGGAGAAGGAGAAGAAGAGGAGTTAGAAGCCGGGGTGGGGGGGTAGAAATAATTAGAAAACTTAAAAACAATGTTTGAGATTTATGAGATACTATCAAATGACCCAACAAATTGGTTCTTATGAGTCCCTGAAAGTGTGGAGAGAATGGATCAGAAGGTCTGTTCAGGGGCCCGCACTCTGGCATAGTAGGTTGAACTGCGTTTGGCATCGCCATTCAATTTGGGTGACAGTTTGAGTCCTGGCTGCTCCAATTCTGATCCAGCACCCTACTGGTTGCCTTGGAAAGCAGCAGATGATAGCCTAGGTGCCTGAGTATCTGCACCCACAAATGAGACCCTGAAGAAGCTCCTGGCTTCTGACTTTGGACTGGCCCAGCTCCAGCTATTGAGGCCATTTGGGGAGTGAACAAGTGGATGGAAGACTTCTCTCTCTATCTTTCCCTCTCTCTGTCTGTAGCTCTTAAAAAAACATAAGGCCTATTCAGTGCCTAGTCAGTGAAATAATTATAGAAAATGGAAATTCCCTAATTTAGAGAAAGAGACATGCAAACACAATAAGCACACAGAATTCCTAACAGATATGGGCAGAAAAGATCTTCATCATAACACTTTGTAGTCAAACTTTCAACAGCAAAGCATAAATAAAAGATTATAAAGTGTGCACGAGAGAAATGTCAGATTACTTTCCAGAAGATTGCAAATGAGACTCACAGCTGATTTCTCATCAGAAACCCTACAGGCAAAGGAAGAATGGAGAAACATAGTCTAAATCTTAAAAGAGAAAAACTGTCAATCTAAAACACTGTACCTTGAAAAGATCACATTTATAAGTGAAGGTGAAAAAGTCCGTCCAAAACAAACAAAAATTGAAAGAATTTGTAACTACTTGTCCAGTCTTAAAATAATGTGTAAGGATGTGCTACACACAAAAACACAGAAAAATTGTCATTGTTATGAAATAATGTAAGAGAAGAAAAATTGCCAGTAAAAGTACAAAAGAAATACAAAACACAAAATAGGAATAATTATGTAAAAATACAGAGACAAGTCATTACTTATAACAGTCACCTTGAATGTAAATGGCCTAAATTGTCCAATTAAAAGATGCAGACTGGCTGAATGGATAGAAAAACAAGACCAATCTATTTGATGTCTACAAGAAACACACCTCACCAACAAAGATACACTGAAAGTGAAAGTATGGAAAAAGAGATTCCCTGCTAACATAAAGCAAAAACAAGCAAATGTAGTCATCTTAATATAAGACAAAATAGACTTTAGCACAAACTGCTAAAAGAGACAAAGAAGAACATTATGTAATTATTAATGGATCGATTCAATCAGAAGATGTGACTATAATGAATATATATGCACCCAACTCCAGGACACCTGGCTATTTAAAACAAATATTAGTGGATCTAAAATGAGACATTGACTTCAATACAGTAGAAATGGGGAATTTCAACACCCTACTTTCATCAATACACAGATCAACTAGATAGAAAGTCAACAAAGAACCATCAGAGCTAATTTACACTTTGGACCAAATGGACCTAAGTGATATCTACAGAACCTTTCATCCCGGTTGAAGAATATACATTCTTTTCATTAGTGCATGGATCTTTCTCTAGGATAGACCACATACTAGGCTAGAAAGCAAGTCTCACCAAATTAAAAAAAATTGAAATCATACCATGTATCTTTTCTTATGATAATAGCATGAAGCTGGAAATTAACAGCTCAAGAATCTGTAGATCATATAAAAACACATGGAGACTGAACAACACACTTCTGAATGAATAGGGTGTCATAGAAGAAATCAAAAGGAAAATCAAAAAAATTCCAGAAGTCAATGAAAATGACAATACAACATATTAAATGTTATATATTAAAAGCAATTATAAGAGGGAAGTTTATAGCAATTATTGCCTACACCAAGAAATTGGAAAGGCATCAAATAAATGAGCTATCAATGCCTTTCAAGGATCTAGAAGAACCAAAATAAACCAACATAAAATAAATAGGAGGAAATAAATAAATGAAATTAGAGAAGAAATAAATAAAATTGAAACAAAAAATACAAAAGGTCAATGAAATGAAGAAATGTTTTTTGAAAAAATAAAATTAATATACCATCAGCCCACTAACAAAACAAATGGGGGTAGACCCAAATTAAAATCAGAGATGAAAAAGGATATGTAAGGATGGATACCACACAGAAAAAAAAAAAAAGAATCAACAGGAATTACTACAAAGAGCTATATGGCAACAAATGGCGAAACCTAGAAAAAATGGATAGATTCCTGGACACATACAATCTAAAAATATTGAGTCATGAAGACATCAAAAACCTAACAGACAAATAACCAACACAGAGATTGAGTCAATAATTAAGGCCCTCCCAAAAAAGAAAAGCCCGGGACTGGATGGCTTCACTGCTTATTCTACAAGATATTAAAGAACTGATTCCAATTCTCATGCTGTTCAAAAAAAAATTGAAAGGGAGGGAATCCTCCCAAACTCCTTCTGTGAGGTAAGCATCATGTTAATTCTTAAAACCAAAAAGGATACACCAGGGAAACAGAATTATAGACCCATATTCCAATGAACATAGGTGCAAAAATATTCAACAAAAATGCTAGCTAATAGAATCCAACAGCACATCAGAAAGATCATTCATCTAGACCAAGTGGGATTTATCCCTGGTAAGCATGGATGGTTCAACTTAGGAAAATCAATAAATGTGATACATCACATTAACAATTGAAGAATAAAAATTATATCTCAATACATTCAGAGGAAGCATTTGATAAAATGCAACATTCTTTCATGATTAAAACACCTTAAGCAAATTGTGTATAGAAAGAATATTTCTCATCATGATTCGCATGATCATATGACAAACCCACAGTCAGCAGCATATTGAATGGGGAAAAGTGGGAAGCATTTCCACTAAGATCCAGAGACAGAGAAGGATGTCACATTCATCATTTCTATTTTGTATGGTCCTGGAAATTTTAGCCATTGTCATTAGGCAATAAAAAGAAGTCTAATGGATACAAATTGGAAAGTAGGTAGTCAGATTACCCTTATTTGCAGATGACATAATTCTATATATAAGAGAACCAAGAGACTCTACAAAGATTCTATCAGAACTCATAACATAGTTTGATAAGTTGTATGATATACTCAGACCACGTCATGTCTGAGAAAGAACTTCTTAGATCAACCCCATTTACAATAGTTAGATGTAAATTAAATACCTTGGAATAAACTTAAGTAGGTAAAAGTTCCCCAGCAGAAAAATTACAAAACTTTAAAGAAAGAAGTATAAGACACAAAAAAATGTCCACATTTGTGGATTGGAAGAATTAATATCAAAATGCCCATACTACCAAAAGCAATTTGCAGATTCAATGTAATCACAATCAAAATACCAATGACATTCTTGGATCCAGAAAAAATTCATATAGAAACTTAAGAGATTCCAAATAGCTAAAGAAATCTGAAACAATAAAAACAAAGCCAGAGACATCACGATACCAGCTTTAAAGACATACTACAGTGCAATTAGAATGAAAACAGCCTCCTACTGGCACAAAAATAGACATATAGACTAACAGTACAGAATAGAAACTCCAGAAATCAATCCATGCATCTTCAACCAACTAATCTTTGACAAGGAGCAAAAATAAATCCCTGGTGAAAGTATAGTCTCAGCAATAAATAGTGCAGGGAAAATTGTATCTCTGAATGCAGAAGTACGAAACAAGATCCTTAACTTGTATATAAATCAACCCAAAATGAATAATGGATCTTATCCTATGACCTGATACCATAAAATTACTAGAGGATAACATTGGGAAAACTCTGCAATGCATTGTCATAGGCAAAGACTTCTAGGAAAAAACTCCAGAAGCACAAGCAATCATAGCCAAGGTTGACAAATGGGATTACATTACGCTCAGACGCTTTTGCACTGCGAAAGAAACATTCAGCAAATTGTAGAGGCAACCAATGAATAGAAGAAAATATTTGTAAACTATACAATAGCTAAAGGATTAATAAATAAAAGAATCTATAAATAGGTGAAGAAACTCAACAACAACAAGAATACAAGCAATCTAGTTAAGAAATGAGCAAACAACTTGAGCAGACCTTTTTCCAATGAGGAAGTTCAAATGGCCAAGAGACACATGAAAAAATGCTCAGGATCAGTAACCATCAGGGAAATGCAAATTAAAACAAAATAAGGTTTCACCCACCCCATTTAGAATGGCTTTCATACAGAAATTAACAAACAATAAATGTTGGTGAAGATGTGGGGAAAAGATAAATGATACCCTAATCCACTGTTCTTAGGAGGTAAACTAGTACAGCCTTTATGGAAAACAGTATGGACATACCTCAGAGAGCTAAAAATAGATATACCATATGACCCAGCCATCCCACTGTGAATTTACCTAAATGAAATGAAATCAGCATATGAAATATTTATCTATACCCCCATGTCACATTATGATATCTATCTATCTATCTATCTCTCTCTCTATATATATATATATATATATCATTGTGATCGATCTATCTATATAGAAATACACAAAAAAAATGAAATCCTATCTTTTGCACCAAAATGTATGCAACTGGAAACCATTATACTTAGTGAAACAAGCCAGTCCCAAAAAGACATATGCCAAATGTTTTCCCTGTTTTATAGTAACTAATAGAATACTAGGTTTTCCTTGTTACTATTTATTGAACTCTACTTAGTGTAGGGTTAATCTTATGAGTATAAATTAAACTGAAAGTAGATCATTGTAAAAATTAAGGGAATACAAAGTACTTCTGAGGATACAAAATATGATGGTTGTCTTAAGAAAAAGTACTTGCTGAAATTGTTTTGAGTTATGAAATAAACTTGATATTTGACATTTTATCACATATGAAAAAAAATTAAGAGAGAAAATAAGAGATAAAGGAGGTGGAAGGATGGGAGTGTGAGTAGGAGGGAGGGCATGATGAGAAGTATCACTATGTTCCTAAATCTGTATATATGAAATTTGTTTACCTTGAATAAAATAATTACAAAAAGAAAGAAGAAGAAATTATTTTCCTTTAACAGAATTCAATATAAACTTTTCATAACCCATCCTAACACTAACTTACTAGATTGGTTTCTTTTAGAAAACCTGAAATATGTCACAATTTACAAAGCAAAAATGAGCTGTTCCCAAATAGTTCTTCATCTTGGTGTCTGGAAACAGAAAGACTTCAGTTAGAATCACATTTTTAACAATTACTGGCTAAATTACTTCAGTCAATTTATTGGACTATGTCTCAGGTTTTTTCCTTCTAAAATTCAGATATTAATATTATCTATGTCATATGATTACTTGGGAAACTAGATAATGCTAGGAATATAAAGTACTCAGTACTGGACCTAAAAGAGAAAATATTCAACAAATACTGGATAATTAGTAGTATTTCCATGATTATCCTTGGAATATATCATACACATTCTTCTAATTAGGGAATAGCTATAAATCTAATCAGAACCATAAAGCAATACATTCAAATCTAACTTGCTTGTTGGGTTTTATTAATGATTTGGCTCACAGAAATTTAATTGCTTTTATTTGCATTTTCCCACTTGTAGTACATAAAAGTATCTATCTGGAATAGATTATTAAGATGTGTTGAAATTCTTAATGTTTTTCAAAGTTGTTATTATTTTAATGAATCAATTTAAGATATTGGACACCATAACACAAACTCATTTAAAAGTTAAATATTAGACTAGTTAAGTTAAAGAGTTATGTTTGGGTGCTGCCTTATGAAGTAGTTGGTAAAGCTGCCACCTATGATGCCCACATCCTATATGGGTGCTGATTCAAGTCCCAGATGTTCTACTTCCAATCTAGCTCCCTGATAGTGCACCTGGGAAAGTAGTGGAAGATGCCCCAAGTGTGGGCTCCCTGGAACTCGACCCAAGTGGAAGACCTGGATGAAGATCCTGGATCCTAGTTTAATCCTCTCCTAGACCTGGCTTTTGTGGCCATTTGGGGAGTGAATCAGCAGGTAGAAGGTATCTCTCACTCTCTCTTTCTTTCTCTGTTTCTCCTTCTGTCTCTCTCTCTCTCTCTGTATCTCTGACTTTTAAGTAAACAAACAAATTTATATTTTTAAAAAGTTTATTTTGGATTTGCCTTTTTTGAACATAATTGAACTAAAATACTCCATTTTTCCATATAGCAATGATATAAAGAGGTTATTTCTCTTATAAAATGTAATCTTATTTGAATATAATTCTAAAAATATGCATTGGTTAGGCAATGCACAAAACATAAGACATTTAGGACTAATGATATCTAGATGTTTTCATTGTCTGTTCTTCTGCCTGCTTTTCCAGATTTACAACTCGTCCCTATAGATATTTGTTAGGAACCAACACTAGTCCCAATCTTCAACTGTTTCAAATGATAATTCTACATAAGACATCTACTATCCTCTGCCTTTCCACTTTAAGTGCTTGATTCTTTTTATATTATCCTTTGGGATTCAATTAATCTCTCATTTCAAACTGAATCCTTCTATGACCAGCATCTCTTCTCGATTGCTTCTTTCCAGGCAAAGAGGTACCATCTGTATATTAATAAATAATGAGGCAAACCTTAATTAGAGTTTTTGCTTGTTCCTCTTTGTAAACCAATTTGGAGATTTTGAGAAGAGGGCATATTTAATCATTACAATACCATTTCCCTACTTAGCACAAAATAAAATTCTACCTGTTTCATGAACAAATGAGTGAATAAGAAGATAAATGAATGACAGTATTTTTTACTCAAATTAGTCCAGATCTCTAGAGCAATATGAATGTATTAAGTGGATATTGTTTTCAAAAGACAAATTTCTTCTATAGCTAAAATTTGCATTTAAATCTAGGGTTTTAACATAAGAGTCAAGAGCTTAATATATTTCATTCACCAGAAGGTTATATTTTTAATTAAAAAATAAAGATGTTAAAATAGATGTTTTCATTGCACAATCAACATTACTCTATTTACAGAATCCTAATAAAGAGATACACATTTAGTTGCTATCTATATTCCCAACAAATCAAAAATAATTATTTTAGTTTCCTTTGCGTTATTTTCTATCTGGAGATTTAAATTTACATGCTTGTAACCATAGTATGGATGCAATTTTATACACTGTTTTTTGTATTTTTGCACATTTCCTACAAATGCTTTATGTCTTTGTATTCACATTACTCTTTTGAAATTGTCTGTATAATATTTTGAATGAGTATACCAACTTAGATATTCATGCATTCATTTTTTTCATTTAATTTTCAATTAATATTTTTTCATTAATGTTTCCACTATGTTGGATCTTATTACTTAAAAATTATTTTAGAATATTTTATATGAGTTTGTTGAGTAATTCAATGTCTCATCAGTAGAAATAATCTAAATAATTGTAGCAATCGATCTATCAAAACTTTGAACATTCTGTTGTAATGTTTACTTTAAAACCATTTTTGTTAATTTCTAACAAAAACTATCTGAATTATTCTATTTAATAAACAATAAGAAAATAGAAAAAAACCTCAAAATTTCACTCTTCATCATGAATTCAATATTTTAAAAATAGGTAACATTTACATTTTGCCCAATGGCGAAATTGATGTAATACTCTAAAGCAACCAAAATAACTAACTTAGTAAGGAACAACAACAAAGTCACTGGTGAAGGTGACCATGTCCCACATCAGAGTGGCAAGGCTTGATTTCCATCGTTAGCTCCTGGCTCCAATAATGCAGAATCTGGGAAGCAGTGGTAACAGTTGAAGTAATTGGGTTCCTGCCACTCACATGGGAAACTGTGGCTCCCGGCTCCTGATCTGGCCCAACCCTAGCTGTAAACATTTGAGGAATTATTCAATGGATGGGAACTCTATTTAACAAGCTCTCTTTTTCGAGCTCTGGCTCTCAAATAAAAAAAAGAAAGAAAAATCCAAGTGTGTCATAGCAAAAGGATAATAAATATCAATAAAGAAATGGAAAATATAGAACATATGCATTTCAGAAATGAAAAATTCAGTGTCTGAGTATTCTTAGTATTACCTGCCCCAAGGACAGGTAGATTTCCACAAATTACAACTGTTGTGGTCCAGAATCTACAGATAAGGGAACTAGCTGAACAACTCTGGCATCCCATGAAAAGGCAGGTGAGACCAGTGAGGCGATGCCTGTGGGAGAGGCTGGAGACTGCAATTACTAGTGTGGGGCTTGTGGCCAGACACCAAGCAGGAATCTAGCACCTGCTAGAACTGAATTGACTTGGGAAATGGGCACTGTCTGTCTCACACAGCAGACCCCAGAGGTATTTTTTCACTCAAACAACGTAAGCCAGGCTGGCTCAGTCAGGTGTGGCTGATGTCTGCAGAATTAGAAATGCAATAAATTGTATTTTCTATCCCTGTCCTGAATTCAGTCTGGCCCCTCCAAGGCATTCTGTGTTTTGATTTTTCAATGTAATTTAGGCTGAAGGTAAATGAAGCCAGAGAAATTCAGTTCAAGAATACAGAAAGGGCACCAGAAATGGTAAACATAAGCATTAATAAAATGATTTTTTATCTTAATTCAAAAAATGTGGATGAGCCTTATTTATATTATTGTCTAGTGGGGTTTATAATTTATGTAGCTGTAGTTATGTAACAAACATAAATTTCAAATAACTTCGGATTAAATATACCTATATATGTGCCACATTTCCCTATTTTATAGAAGGGTTCAATGTCAATTCTTATTAAACCATAAAATGCTGAAGATTCTAATTTATACCTAAATCAATGATTAAAAAATAATGCAAAGAGATTTTATTTAAAAAGTCATTAGAAAAGTTAAAATAGGAACCTAAATACATTAATATCTAAAAGAATATAGGAAGATAGGAATAAATAAGCCAAAAAACAAAAGTGACAAAACATATTATGAAGTGATGGAACTAAAGCCAATGATATCAATAAAAAGATTGGTGAAGGCAATAAACTCATAGCATGACTATGGCCAAAGTAAACTGCTGTATGACCCTAAGCTGCTTTTTAGGGGAACTTCCTTAGCTAAAGAATACAGATTGTGGATGATCATTCCCCTGGCATTTTGATGAATCATTTCAACCTTGGAAGGATTCTAAGCATGTTGCACAGATACCCTTTGTATGTATTTTTTTTTTCTAGCTGTTAACAGTAATGGAAGATTTTCCTATGAGATAATGTAAATGTCAAATATCTTATAAGAAAGTAATTTAGCTTGTTTATTTTTTAAATTTTATTTGAAAATCAGGCAGAGAGAGAGAGAGAGTGAGCTCACATTTGCTTGTTAATTCCATACAACTGGGGCTAGGCCAGGTCGAAGAACTCAATTCAGATCTCTCATATGGTGGCAAGGACTTAACTACTGGAGCCATCACCTGCTACCTCCCTGGGTGTGCATTAGCAGGAAGCTACTGGAGCAGAGCAGGGAATCCAACCCTGACACTCCAACCTGGAATACAAGCCTCCCAAACGGTGTCTTTCCTGATGCATCAGATGCTTGTCTATGGTTTGGAGGGCTACTTATTCTGAAGCAAGAGTTCTGGTGGTAGCTGAGAAGTATTTCTCTCCCAAGAGAAGGCAGAAGCAAAGATTATTAGGAGGAGTAATCACTTGATGATTTTCCTAAACCTATCAAGGTAAATGCAAAGATAAACGTGATACTTCAGTGAAGTCCCTCAATTTATTATTACTGGGAAATGCAAAGAGGAAACAGGATACTCAGGTTGCATTAGAACATCACACACATTCTGTTTAGGGAGCTAATAGCCTATTATAATCTAAATTTTTTAAGTTTTCAATTGATCAATATAACTCTTAAATATGATAGTATAATTATATTATTATAAAATTAATCATTAAAATTATAGCTTTATAGGAGAATTTGTTAGAAATTATCCATTTTTTCCCCTTCTGTGTTTCCTCACTCCACTTCTCTATCTCAGGAGAGCTGATCTGTATGAGTATATCAACTTTTATTCTATCTTCTAGTCAGATTTCGCTAATACAATGTGGGTTGGATGTAAAAAGGGAAAATAAGATTTTTTTCAGGCTAGGTGTTTTCCTCTGCAGTTTCTCTGCCAAGGCAATTCCAAGAAACATTTTTCATAGCTTTTGGATCTTGGAGCATTAATAATCACACTGTTTTTAGTGCTAGCAGAGGGTTCCATCAGTATATCCTGTGCTTTACCTGTATCTTCCTTATGTCTTTGCAGTTAGTATCTTAAACTCTCCCTGAATTTTCATAATTTAAATTTGTACAATCTGTTTTCTGAAGGGACTAAATAAATATGAAAAACCAAGCAAACTGTGGAAGTTCTCTGATATGTATTCTACATGTAGTATATTATCTATATTGTATTTATGTGGTCCACATGAAAGTTTATCAACCAAATACTTGGCTATAATATTATTATTTCTATCTATGTATGTACCTTTACAACTATCTACCTATCTATCCTTCTATCCATCCATTTATCATCTATTTATAATCTATCAAGAATATCTTATAAGTATTTTAAGCAAGTTGACCGTTATTATTTTTAATTTTTTTTTCTTAAATATATCTCCCCTATGTTTGGATGTAAAAATTTTTAAAATAAGATTCTTCACCACCAGAAATTCCATTCACAATAGCTATCAGTGTTTGGAAAATATTGGTAATGCTAGTTATTGATTGAGTTTGTGAATAGCTAAATGTGAACAAATGAGTATACAAATAAATGAAGACTCTACATTAGTTTTAAGTAGTTTTTTTTGTTGCCTCCCATGTTTATATTTAGAATTTCTCTCTAGGTTTCTCATTCTCTATTGATAATAAGAAGCAAAAAACTTTAACTACAACAACCAAAAGCATTATTGCCTTGTCTGTGGAAGTCACAGAGGGTAACTAATCTTGCATGTAGAAAACTGAGGCTCTTACACAGAGTCAACTAGATCAAAGGTCACTGGTCACTAGGGAATTGGAAAAATTGAGTGGAAAGTAGTTGAATCTCATTGTTCTATTCACTGTTTTAGTAGGCAAACACTGTGGAAGGAAATACTAATAAAGTATCTGGTACAGTTCACAGGAGAAAGAAAAGTGAAAAGTGATATTTCTACTGTCTTTGGCTCACATACGTGATTATTATTTTAGAGACTTCAAACATTTCAATCACTTACATTCTTGAGTTAGACATTATTTGATTATTATTCATTATTTTTAAAGTTCTTCAAAATCCAATTTGCTAGTTTGAATTTATATTCTTTGAATAAGACCTTCTTAAATACATAGCCCACATTCCACCATTTTTGTATTTTATTCTTTCAGTTTATTTTATGACATCTTTGTAAGATATTTATATTATTTCACCTTGGATCAGTGTATATCCCAGAGAGGTCATATATTCACTACTGAGGTGAAAATGTATAATTGCATCTTCTCCTGGTAAATATTTTCTGTGATAGTTGATAAAGTATTTCATTCTGTTGTGAAATGGGAAGCAAATCATATTTTTTTTGGATAAAAAAATGGAGTAAATAGTGACAGAGTTGGTGAAATAAGAAAAATTTAGAGGCCATTTTGGGATCATTCCTTTCCTTAATTCTTCATAGTGAATCCAAAAAATGATGTTGATTCTACCATCAAAATATATCTTCAGATACATTCAATTCTCTCAACTTTTAATTGCTTCATAAAAGTCAAGTTCATACCCAGCATGGGCTTGTGAAATAATCTATTTTCATTCTTCCATTCTTCTGTCCATACAATGCATTCTTTGATATAAATAAGATTATTCTATTTCCTTGCATAAAGTAATTCACTGTTGTTCTCTAATATTTTCTGCTATTTCTTGGTGAAGGTACATTAAAAATGCTTATTAATATGGAGAGAATATATTTCATGCATTTAATAGGTACAATTCTAAGAAGCTAACATACTTCCCTCCCTCCCTTCCTCAAACCCCCTCCTTCTTTCCTTTCTTTTCTTTTTTTAATATTTGCAATAACATACTTTCGATTTAATTTGTAGTCATAGATTTAATACACCATTAAACATAATGTTCAAAAAGTAAAAAGTAGAAAGACCATTGTTCCTCTAGGATATAGACAAGAACTATAAATAATAATCAAATCATAACATTTCAGTTTCACTCTTATACATTCTTGTATTCTATATTTGCTACCATATACATTAAAAATGATATTTGTCTTTTGGGGGACTGGCTTACAATGATTTCCAGTTACATCCATCTTGTTGCAAAAGACAAGATTTTGTTCTTTTTATGACTGAGTAGTATTCCAATATGTATATTTACCACATTTTCTTCATCTGGTCATCAGTAGATGGAAATCTGTGTTGATTTCATATCTTATCTTATCTTATCTTAAATTGAATTTCTATAAACACAGGGGTACAGATAACCTTTTCAATATACTGATTTTATTCCTTTTGGTTATTTGGTTATTTGGTTATTTATTCCCTTTGGTGGGACTCCTGGGTCATATGGTAGATCTATTTTCAGGTTTCTGAGGAGTCTCAATGCTGTCTTCAACAATGGCTGTACTATTTTATATTCCCACCAATAGTATACATTTTTATTTACATCCTTGCCAATGTTTCTAGTTTTTTTGTTTGTTTGTTTTTGGATGGTAGCCATCTAACTAGGGTGATGTGACTTCTACCTTACACCTTTTAGGAAACTCACAATGCAACAAGGAACTACACCTATGACCTGATAACATCAAATTAGTAGAGTAAAATATTGGGGAAACTCTGCAAGACATGCCTAGGCAAAGACTTCTTGGATAAGACCCCAGAAGCACATTAAATAAAAGCAAAAATAGACAAATGGGATTATGTTAAGCTAAGAAGCTGGTGCACAGCAAAGAAAACAACAAAGTAAAGAGGTAACTGACAGAATGTGAGAAAATATTTGCAAACTATGTAGATGATAAAGGATTAATAGCCAGAATATATAAGGAGAACCAGAAACTCAACAACAACAAAACAAACAGTCCAGTTAAGGAGTGGTTAAAGGACACGAAGAGGCATTTTTCAAAGGATGAAATACAGATGAACAACTGATGTAAAAAGTGCTGAGGATCACTAGTCATTAGGGAAATTCAATTTTCTTTTTTTTTTTTTTTACTTTGGAACGCTGGGAAAAAAAGAGACAGATACAGAGATACAGACAGAAAGGCACTTAACCAGTATCTTAACCACAGTGCCAAATTCCTGCCCTGAAAGGATACTTAGGCAATTAATTAAGGCAAGGACTGTGACTTGTGGTCAATAAAATGTGGGCTAACAAAACACAAGTGGAAGGAATATGTGCCTTTTTGTGAAAAACATTTAACAATCAACTCTGTGACAGCTGTGTGCTCACCTAACCATGCACAGCACCACAGATGATCATTTCTTTGGTAGATGTCAGGCCACATATTAAATGAAGCCAAGAGCTTCATCCACGTCTCCCATGTGGGTGAGTGGGGGCACAATCACTTGGGCCATCTTCTTCTACTTTTCCCAGGCCATTAGCAGGATGCTGGATCAGAACAGGAGAAGCAAGAACACTAACTGGTATCCATCTGGAGTACAAGCATCATAGATAGCAACTTCACTACACCAGCATGCCAGTCCCCTGGAGCCATTCTTGAGTATCTTCCACATTTAAAGTCTAGATAGAATAAAATGAGCTGTGGAGGTGCAAAATTTACTTCAGGTTTGAGGTGAAATAAAATGAATAAAAATATATATTTTTTTTACTCCCTGAGTTCAACCTATTGCCAGAATGATTTGTTCTTTATATTCTGAAATCAATCAATTATCTCTCAGTATAATAAAGAGGTTAAAACTCTACTTAAAGACCTTGCATCCATTATCATTTATTTCCAACTGGCATGATTGAAATATTGCCCTCTAGCAATATTTTTATTTAAGGGTCAAATAAACACTTGCAACTGAAAATTCATTAAAAATTACTTGCCAGAGTATTGTAACTGCTAAGGATAGGTATAATGGGATAAATAAGACTCTCTGGATGGTTTGTGTGGTATGGACTGTTTTTTTTTTTATTATTACTTTTGAGCTTGGAGGAATTTCAAGAAGGAATTAGTATTCTGAATAATTGAATGTAGAGGCATTTTATTTTGTTTTACTTTATGTTCAGTTCTATGATGCAAATATATAACTGTGTTTGATAACATTTTTGTTTTCTTCCATTGAAAGGCAAACTCTACAAAGACAACTTATTTATAGTGGTTTTTACTTATGTGGAAACTATACTGGCAAGCTTTCTCTTTGTTTTAAAAATTTACTTATTTGAACATCAAAATGAATAGAGATGGGGAGAGACAGAGAGAGAGACAGAGAGAGATATTTTCCATCCACTGGCTCATTCACCAAATGGCCCCAAACCCAGGACTGGGCCAGTCTGTAACCAGGAGCCAGGGGTTTCATCTAGGTCTCCCACATGGGTGGCAGGATCTCAAGCACTAGGGCCATCCTCTGCTGCTTTCCCCGAGACGTTAATGTTAAACTGGATTAGAAGTGGAGCATCTGGGAGACATATTGGTGACCATATGGGATGCTGGCTCCACAATCTTTCTTTAGATCCAGAAAAGAAAGAATTTAAAGACAGGCCTCTGTGACAAATAGGATCAGATAAAGAATAAACAACACATAAGTTAAGGAATTAACAATATTTCCCATTTTAATAACAATCCACTGCGGAATTCAGTTATAAGCAGTTAATTCAAACCCTAAATTAGCTTAGATTAAGTACATTTGGAATTAAGACTTAATGATATGTAATATGGGCTTCTTAGCCAGATATGAATGCCTCAAGGGCTGATTCTAAGACCAGAATGCTGTTTAGGACATCTGCCATTCTATGTGTCTGCTCTGTATCCCACTTCCCATGTTGGATCGTTCTCTCCTTTTCAATTCTATCAGTTAGTATTAGCAGATACTAGTTTTGTTTATGTGATCCCTTTGACTCTTAATCCTATCATTGTGATCAATTATGAACTGAAACTGATCACTTTGACTAGTTAGATGGCATTGGTACATGCCACTTTGATGGGATTGAATTGGAATCCCCTGGCACATTTCTTACTCTACCGTTTAGGGCATGTGACAAACTGTACATCTCCTCCCTCTCTTATTCTCACTCTTATATTTAACAGGGATCACTTTTCATTTAAATTTAAGCATCTAAGAGTAATTGTGTGTTTATGAAAGAGTTCAACCAATAGTATTAAGTAGCACACACACACAAATATTAAAAGGGATAAAGTATTAAGTGTTCATCGACAGTCAGGACAAGGGCTGATCAAGTCATTGTTTCTCATAGTGTCCATTTCACTTCAACAGGTTTCCTTTTTGGTGCTCGGTTAGTTGTCACCTATCTGGCTAAAAAGCCCATGAGAGTATTTCAGGTATGGAAAGCCAAGACACGCTGGCAAACAAACAAACAAACAAACAAAAATCCTAAATGAAAGATCTCTGTAAGTGAAATCCCAGTGGAAAGAACAGGGCCATCGAAGAAGGAGGTACCTTTCTCTGAAGGGAGGAGAGAACTTCCACTTTGACTATGACCCTATCGGAATAAGATGGAAGTCGGCGAACCCTAAAGGTTCCATAGTCTTGGCAGCTCATGACAAGGGTGATTACTGACACCATAAACAAGAGTGTCAATTGTTAAATCAACAACAGGAGTCACTGTGCACTTTCTCCCCATGTAGGATCTCTGTCCTTAATGTGTTGTACTATGTGAATTAATGGTGTAACTAGTACTCAAACAGTACTTTACACTTTATGTTTCTGTGTGGGTGAAAACTGTTGAAATTTTTACTTAGTATAAACTAAATGGATCTTCTGCATATAAAAATAATTGAAAATGAATCGATGTGAATGGGATGGGAGAGGGAGCGGGAGATGGGAGGGTTGCGGGTGGGAGGGAGGTAATTGGGGGGAAAAAGCCACTGTGATCCAAATGTTGTACTTTGGAAATTTATATTTATTAAATAAAATTTTTAAAAAATTAGAAAGAAATATGTAATATGTTAAGATTAAGTGATATAAAATATGGAGCAACATATTAAAGTCAAGCTAAATCATGGTCTCAGGAGCTTTTAGGACCTGTTGCGAGAATCACCGTTCCTGCATGACAGCTTTATTTTAAGCCAGAAAAGACAGGCCTAAGGGTATGGAAATGAAGCTATTCCTGGAATTTAGATTCTTCCACCTTCCTGTGTGATGCTTAGCCCCTGAGTTGCTCAAATGCACCAATAAAATGCACAGATTTAGGTAATTGCCATATAGAGTAAGGAACTCGCCTATGTGTGTAGTGCCCTATGTACTTGTTTACTCGAGTGCATAACAATGCTGGGAGGGGGAGGGACGGGGCTTCTCCCCTTAACACTGCAGTGCATCATATGTGCTGGTAAGAGCCCAGCTACCTGGAAATAAATCCTCTTGCTGTTGCATCCAGCCTGCTTGTGAGTTGTTTTGGCGAGGGTCTCATACTAGACCCAACACCACTTCTAGAGAAAAGTTTGTGTGTGTGTAAATATATATATATATGTGTGTGTGTGTGTGTGTGTGTGTGTATATATATACTTTCTATATAGTGGGTAATATGGCTCAATTGCATAATCTCATCTGCAATTGATTCTAGTATGTGTATAATAATTTTAATCTTTGTTTTGTAAAACACAACTGAGTCATGGAATAAATGGTAGTTTGTGAGGGCTTCAAAAATTCCAAGAAATCACATTTTAAGAGACATTTTTATTTATACATAAATTGCAAGTTTTATGAGACTTAAAATGGAAGAATTGGGGCTAGTACGGTGGCATAGTGGATAAAGTTACCACCTGTAGTGCTGGCATCCCATATGGGTTCTGGTTTTAGTCCTGGCTGCTCCACTTCCCATCCAGCTCCCTGCTAATGTGCCTGGGAAAGCAGTGGAAGATGGCCCAAGTCCTTGGCCCCGGCATTCACGTGAGAGACCCAGAAGAAACTCCAGGATCCTGTCAATAGGCCCAGCTCTGGCTGTTGCGGCCTTTTGGGGAGTGAACCAGCTGATGAAAGACCTCTCTCTCTCTCTGCCTCTCTGTAACTTTGCCTTTCAAATAAATAAATATTTAAAAAATGAGTTATTTCAGAGGTCATTTGAGCCACTTAAAGTGAACCTCAAGTCTCATGAACACACAGGTTTTCCTTCTCCTCTCTTTATATGTTTTTTAAATCATGTGACAGTGATTTCTTTTTTCAGTTTTTTTATCAACATCAATTAATAGTTTTATATGTGTTCTTTATGGTAGTCTCCATTGAAAGGAGTGCTATTCAAATATTGTTCTGGTTAATTAGAGGTAAAGACTACGAAAAGAGATAAAAGGTGGCTTCCAGAGTTTTTCCTTTATAGCTGGAGAATTGGATGAGAAGGATTTCTACCACTGTTCAACCACTACTTTGATACACATCTTGTAAGAAAACTATTCTCTGACAGATGAGTGAAGTATGTAGTGCTACTTTAGGTATATGATCACTAGAATTAGCCCCGAAGTAATTAATTAATTGAAAATATTATTTATATTATTGTAAAGGAGAAGAGATGCTGACCTATTTAATCTTACAGAATTATAGAAAAATAAGGTATAAAGAGTTTTGTCTATTAAATTTGATGAAAATTTGATTTAAGGGCATTAAAAATATCAGCAGTATAGTGACAGCTTCCTCTCACAGACTCCAAAAAATTTAAGTGTTGAAATAATAATATAAGCACACAAAGTTATAAAAATTCTTCCTATTTGGAAAGCACTTCATTTAAACTCCTGAAATTTTAGCTGCAGAGCTAAGTGGATGTACTTATACAATTGAATCTCTTAAAAATGTGTAGTATTATTAGGAAACAGGTGTAAAAATTAAAATTCAATACAAATCCTTATTATTTGAAGAGATAAAGGAAAGTATCATATCAGACCACAAACATAGCTCTGATTTATTTTCGCAAATTTGAATGTAGAATAATTAAAAGGCATAGAAAATAATACTAAAAACAACCAATGAAATATCCAAAAAAATTTTTAATACAACTTGATAATACTTTGCTTAAATATGCCCATATAATGGAACACTACCCAACAATATAAGATGATTGCCAATAACACTGTGTTATGTGTAAAAATTTAGACACAAGACTACATTATGTTTGATTTTGCTTAAATCAAATTGCTAGAAAACTCAAAAAGATAAAGACAAATTGAACCAGTATTTGCTTCAAGTTGGGGAATGAGGACTGAATAATAAATATATAATACATGGCCAGTGCCGCAGCTCAATAGGCTAATCCTCTGCCTGTGGCACCAGCACCCTGGGTTCTAGTCCCGGTCGGGGCACCGGATTCTGTCCCAGTCGCTCTTCTTCCTGTCCAGCTCTCTGCTGTGGCCTGGGAGTGAAGAGGAGGATGGCCCAAGTGCTTGGGCCCTGCATCCGCAAGGGAGACCAGGAGAAACACCTGGCTCCTGGCTATGGATCAGCGTGGTGCGCCAGCTGCAGCATGGTGGCCACTGGGGGGTGAACCAACGGAAAAAGGAAGACCTTTCTCTCTGTCTCTCTCTCTCACTGTCCACTCTGCCTGTCAAAAAATTAAAAAAATAAAAATATATATAATACATAATATGTAATATAACTGAAATATACTATCAAAAAGGAAGTTTTGAAGGTATTGGAAATATTCTAAAACTGGGTCATTGTTATAGTTGAACCACTACTTAAATTTGCTAAAATCACTGAATTGTACACTTAAATAGATGATTTTGTAACAAGTAAACGATACTTCATTAAACCTTTTAACTAAGTATGAATCATCAGAGTTTATGCTGTGGTTAATCTAACCATAGGATAAACATGGCAGAGGGAGTCTGTTTTTCAGATAATACATGTGGGCTCTAGGAAGGAAGCTTTGGCAAACATGTTTCCTGCTTGCATACTAATCTACTCAGAAAGTTTAGAAACTTGGGCCCCAGTAAAAATTCCACACACGAAAAAAAGCATAAGTGAAAAGTTCATGCTGAGAATATTTATAATACTGCTGTTCTCATCACTACGGTAAAGAAGTTAAATAACCGAACTGGTAATTGCCTTTACATCAAAGGGCTATTAATCTGAAACTCAGGACAAAAGATACTAGTAGTAACTGGAAAGGAGTTAGAAAAGAAAAATAAAAAATAACACTAGATAATTATGAACTGTGTATATAAACAGAGATTCATAAACTTAAATTATGCAAGATTTAATCAAAAGAAAATAAACAGTTTATATAAAGACTCTATAGGTTAATGACAGTGGGTTGTTGGCTGCATTCTCACAGGGGGAAAATAAAAGTAAAATCATGAAAGAAGGCCTATTTGAATTTTTAAGTGGCTACCAAACAACAGAATGGAGGCTGAAACTGGAGAGGACTCTACTATTCAGAGATGAAAAACAAAAGTGAGTGCTTTGTTTATGACTTCTTGGCAGAAGGCACTCACTAACCAAGTGTGGCTCTAAGGTCCAAAGCTCTGATCTGACTGGCTTTTGAGGATACAACAGGGATGAAAATAGGAGGCAATAGGTTCCAAAACCTGCCTTCATAGTTCCTTCAACCATGCTGTTGTCTCTCTCCTGTTCTATAAATGCAGGAGGGAATACAGGAAGTTATGCAAAATGTAGGGAATAAAGGTGAAAAAACTGGAGTAAAGTTGAACTCTAACCTCACATAGATGGATATTAGAATATGGGCTCAATCAAGTTACCTGCCTGTTAGAACAAAATTCACACTTCATAGATCATAATGCAATGCAGAATGTTTACAAATACCAGTCAATATGCTCAATACTTAATTAGAAATCATCAGATATTAAATAAAAGAAATATTATTCATATCCAAGAACAAAAAAGTAGTTAATAGAAATCAAAACAGTGAATGCCCAGATATTGCTATGAACAAAGAACTTTAAATCAGTTATTATTAATATATTCAATAAATTAAAATTTATATGCATAATTCATGAATTGAAATGTCAGCAGGGCAAAGAATTTAAAACAAAATGATAATTCTAACAATAAAATTCTAATAACTGAATTAAAAAGTTGACCTGATAGGCTTACCAGGAATACATTAGACACAGAGACAGCAATACAAATGTGCTGACTTCTCACCAGAAACAATGTAGGCAGAAAGAGAAGGGAATATTGTATCATCATTTTAAAGTAATAAAATGTTTTGAAACAGTCAATCAGAATTCTATGGGCATTGAAGCTATAATTCAAAAATAAAGCTAAAATAAGGCCATCTTCAATTAAACAAAAACAGAAAATTTTTTGCACTGTAAAGAATACTAGAGACAATTATTCCCATTAAAGAGAAAAATCATCAGATCTACAGAAAAAAGATCAAAAGTACTAGGAATAGTAAATATTTGGGCAAATAAAGTTTAAAGAAAGTAATATTAGACAACACTGTATGATGTATAACATTGTCATACAAATATGACAACAGTAGCATAAAAGACAGCTAGCAATGTTTTCATATTTTGTGAATTATAAGACAGTATTAACTCTTATCAGATTGTGACATATCAAATAAGCATATTATGAATCCTAGGGCAAACTTTGAGATTAACACCAAACAGAGAAGAGCTAAAAGAAAGAAAGAAAGAAAATCATCTTAAGATTTTTGATTAATTCAAAGACAGAAAATTAATAGTGGAGATATAAAGAATTGCAGGAATATTAAAATACAGCAAGTACAAATGAAAATTAAAATATTTACATCAATCATAACTCAAAAAATTAAATGGATTGAATTCCAGTTTAAAAGCATAGAGCATTTTAGACTAAATAAAAAACCAGATCCAAATAGATACCTTATTAACTATAAAAGAAATAGAATTTCAATAAAAATAAATATTTTATAATAATCAATAAATACATATATGTCATATAATGTTGCTAATTTAAAAAGTAGACTTCTTAAGATAATATATGGAAAAACTGAAAGATAAATAGTCAAGGAATAATAAAGAAAAATATTCAACAATTTGGTAATCAGTAGACTACCTAGACAAAAATTCAGTAAGTATATAAACTATCAGAATGGCACCATCAAAGAACACTGTATCCATTAACTAAAGAACATATTTTCTTTTTCCTGTGCTTGGGACATTCACCAAGATGAACCATGGATTGAGTTAAACTATAATCTTAAAGGAATGAAAATTGACATAGCATGTTTTCTAAGCATAAAAAAAAAATTAGGAACTAATTATAATTCAGTAACTAGAAAATTGTCAACTGTTTGAAAATTAAACAGCATATTTATTTATTTATTTATTTTTGACAAGCAGAGTTAGACAGTGAGAGAGAGAGAGAGAAAGAGAGAGAAAGGTCTTCCTTCCTTTGGGTCACCCCCAAAATGGCCACTACAGCCGGCACGCTGAGCCAGTCCGAAGCCAAGAGCCAGGTGCTTCTTCCTGGTCTCCCAAAAACAGCATATTTCTAATAATTCAAAGAAGAAATCATGAAGGAAATATATAATATTTTAAGCTGAATGATATAGTTAAAGCATAGCAAATTTATTAGGAGAAAGTTAAACCAGAGATAAGACTTATAAATGTTTTATAAATTAAATTCTATGCGAAAGAGAGAAAACTTCAAAAGAAATTATAGAGATTTCAACTATGAGAGGCAGCAAAAATAATCAAATTATATGCAAATTGGGTAGAATTAAGAATAAATATATTGAAATCATACAAAAAGAGGAAACATTAACAGACCAAACTTGAATATTTGGAAAAACCTTAATTAGGAATAACAACCTAGTGATTTTCACTATCAAACATGAATTCAAAGTTCAAAAATCATAAAGTTTAACTCAGAATTCTAAATCAGGGACAGGCATTTGGCTCCACATTAAGTCTCCCCTTAAGTACCTGGGTTTTATCTGGCAATTCTATTTCCATTCCAGATTCCTGCTAATGTGGACCCTGGGAAACGGCACATGAAGGACTTGAGTCCTTCCTACCCGTGTGGCCGGATGGAGTTCTGGGCTCCTGGCTTCAGACTAGCCCAGCCCTTGCTACTGTGGACAATTGGTGAGATGAACCAATGGATGGAAGATCTCTGTCTCTGTATCTGTTTCACATAAAATGAACAAAGGGAGTGAAATATGAAAATTCACCCATAAAAATCATCCAATTTAAATCACAATGATGTCTTTTCAGCAAATGGCAGTATCTAAATATAAATAATAGTAAATATTTTGAGTGAGAATTCAATGAGAAACAAATATCCTTATCTTCACATATTGGTTATTTATGTAGAATTTTGAATATCCTCTCTTTAGGATGTAAAATTAAATACTGTAGTAAAGCCTTAGAAAATATTTGTGCCATTTAACTAATTTACTAACATTACAGAATACTATCTTTATCAACAATATTTATAAGAATGAAGCAAAAATTCCACTTATGCTATTAACTGCTTACTTAGAAAACACATTTATATATAACAAATAATACTATGAAAACATAATAGGACATATTTTGATAACCAGAAGGACTCGCCATGAAAATTTTTAAGTTAAAAGATATGCACTGAGGCCAGTGCTGTGGCCTAGCGGGTAAAGCCACCGCATGCAATGCTGGCATCCCATATGGGCACCGGTTCAAGTCCTGGCTGCTCCACTTCTGATCCAGCTCTCTGCTATGGCCTGGAAAAGTAGTGGAAGAAACCTGCACCTGTGTAGGAGAGCTGGAGGAAGATCCTGACTCCTGGCTTCAGATCGGTGAGGCTCCAGCCTTTGCGGCCATCTCAGAGTGAACCACCTGATGGAAGATCTCTCTTTCTCTCTCTGTCTCTCTGTGTCTCTCTCTCTCTCTGCCTCTGCCTCTCTGTAACTCTGCCTTTCAAATAAAATAAATAAATCTTAAAAATAAAAACAAAAAGATAAGCAGCAAGGCAATAAATATGTAAATATTCATATTCATATATAAATGAACGTTATATTTAGAACAGTTTATGAAACATGCCCACCTTCGCCAATTTTTTTAATCCAAATTTCTTTTCTATGCTTCCTTCTCCTAAGGAGGAAAATTTATAGTATTTGTCTTTCTGTGTCTGGCTTATCTAATTTTTTAAAATAAATTGAACCTGCTGACACATTGACTGTGGACTTGTAAACTCCAGAATGCGAGAAAATAACTTTGTATTATACTAGCTATTTGTTGTGTCAGCCCCAGAAAGCTCATATACTGGGTATCTAGATTAAGAATGTAGTATGTTTCTATGTATTCCTACCATTATCAATGAAATAGAAAAATTTGAAAATGAAAAGTTCCTGCATAATAGATACCTATCAAGAAAATGAGAAAGTTAAAAATAAAGTATTAAGTAAAGATTCCGGTGTTCCACAGCACAGTGAGTGACTATAGACCATAGAGAGTACTATGCACCAACAGGAGAGGAGGTGGTAGGCTTCAAACATGGAGGAATTGTGGAACGATGGGGATGCTGAGTGTCTGACATTATCAGTTTATCCTGTATGACATGTTGAAATATTACATGGTGCTCTGTAATGGTGTACAAATATTGCATGTTAAATTAAAAATTGAAAATGCAATTTAAAAATTGTAGCCTTAGTATAAAAAGAATTTGCATGATCTTTAATTCCATTTTCAAACCAACATTTTGAAACCTCTTCCTGTAGGATGAAAATTATAACCTGACATACAAGTGTTTACTTACTGATCAAATGAGGAATCAATTTAACTGTACAACATATTTAGAAAACAGTATAGCGTGTTATTCATGAATACTGAACTTTGTCAATTACTGTATATGTAATTTTAGTCAATGGACTTGCTTTCCTTGGTTATTGTTTCCTATGGATATTGATGAAAACTTACCTTAATTACTTCTAGATAATTAAAAAGGCAATATATGTAGAGTAACAGGATGCATATTATATAGTTATTGCTTATGTTAGAGGTTTATGTCATTTGTTCTTTACATAAAGAGAGTACACCGGCAGTTATCGGTTGTCTGGTCATCAATAAAATTTAACCAAATAAAAGATATATGTGAAAAGTCATTATCACTTTTCCAAAGTGTACCCTATTACCTTTTCATCAGCAGGAAAAACATATTTCTATTATGTTCCTCTTCAAAGAAGCTCATTAGTCTTTTGAACTTGTACTGTGGAGTTGATTATATTAACCTCAGATCCAGTTCATGTATTAATAACTGTAATTTGACATATAATATCTCACTTTTATCTTCAAAGATAAATTTAATTTTTCAAGAAAATTTCACTGAGATGGAGACTTTTTGAAGAGATTTTATAAAAGAAGCCAATAAATTAATATTACACCAGAAGAAAGTTGAAATGCAATTTGAGAACATGTTATTGACACAATGGACTCAAGTATTCTGTTTTTCCTTGAAGGATATGTCAATTTTTGAAGAATCTATTGACTTATAACTGTTTTTAAATGAATTATATTTAATATATCATACATAACACTCACTTCTTTGTTCTCTAATTTCTATATTTCTTAAAAAGCTTTTTTGTTTTTGAAAAACTTGAGGACTCAGTAGCTTACAGACTTTCTAGGCTTACAATTTATGTGATATTCTAATAGGAATTTATGACATTTTTGGTAGATGACAAATATGGACAATCATATTAAAAGAAAATACATGCCAGCAGTCACAAAATGGAAGTCCATTATAATGAAACTTGATGAGATTAATGTGTTACTAGCTATTAAAGGGTTTTGTTTTAGTTTTTGTTAATACTGAATAGAAGGATAACAGAGATACCATACAAAAGGGCACCGATCCTGTCCCGGTTGCCCCTCTTCCAGGCCAGCTCTCTGCTGTGGCTAGGGAGTGCAGTGGAGGATGGCCCAAGTGCTTGGGTCCTGCACCCCATGGGAGACCAGGAGAAGCACCTGGCTCCTGCCATCGGATCAGCGCGGTGCGCCGGCCGCAGCGCGCCAACCGCGGCGGCCATTGGAGGGTGAACCAACGGCAAAAGGAAGACCTTTCTCTCTGTCTCTCTCTCACTGTCCACTCTGCCTGTCAAAAAAAAAAAAAAAAAAAGTCTCAAGGAATGAGAGAAAGGCCGGTAATTGAGCTCCAAATTCTTTGGAACCAGGAGACTACCTCTTGAGTTTTTCCCTCAAAAGCAAATTTAGAAAATGTATACAGCATCAAGTTTAGGCTACAGACTCTCTCCGTCTCTCCTACAAAAAGAGAGACTATGCCGTATAGCTTTGACAAGTAAAACAAACTTCAAAGTTGCTATAATATAAAGTTGGGTACCATAGTCTTTGAAAATGATTCTTGTATACAAAAGTAGATAAGAATATTTTGTTATCTTATAGTCTACAAAGCAATAAAACACCAACCAATATTACTTTAGGCAACAGTTGATGCTGAAATTGTAGCACTATGCCATTAACTTTCTGTGAATAATTTATTTTCAGAAATTTTACTCCTCATATTATATTTCTTGTTCAGTCATAGTAAGATTTCCTAATAAGAAAATTACTATGTGCTTTAATATCTGAGACTCAATTTTAGCCTATACTTGTCTTTCCAGATTCAATTCATGAATAATTTACCCAAAGAAATCCTACTTTATGCCTTTTATGAGTCAAGGGCATCTCTAATGCAGTCTAAAACTATTTTGTTCATGCCATCATCTTAGTATTTATCTTAGATGTTGCTTATTTGTTCATGTAAAATGCACATTTTCTTTATTTGTCTCGTCCTCTACCACTTCAAGGACAAGGTCTGTGCATTTTGCTTCCTTATAAATGTTTAAAATCTCAGTACTTAGACTAGCACAGCTGAGGGGACGGCCACGTAGGGTCAGCAACATTGAAGGCAGAACTGTAAATTTCTTGTTAGAGATGCCACCTGCCTTTACCTGGCCAGCTCTCCTCCCAGGCCAGCCAAGTAATGAAAGTCAACAGAGTGCTTTCCCCTAGGAGGTTCACACCTCCCTTAGGATGTACCCCATGTGAAGAGATAGATAGGTCTGGGCCTCTTAACTCACAAGGCCTAAAGCCCACCAGATTATTATCAAGCCCCTTCTGTCAGGTTCTATTTGCCTCTCAATCAGAAAACTTAATTGTAGCTTAGACAGCACCTTTCTTAGCTCCTCTAATAATGACTCTGTCCTTTGTTCTAGACCCTGTCTAGCACACTTGGGCCTCATTCCTTTGTAATCATAACCTCTACTCTACCACCAATGGCTCTACTCTCAACCTGTGTGTACTGATGGTCCTCTTCCCCACTTAATGCTGTATAATTGTTCCGACCTGGTTAATGCCACTCTTAGGATCATTGGTTACTATCCTCACCCTGTCTTTTATGATCTTGTCTAAATATGATCAGAGTCAGCGAACTTGGAAGGCTTCCATAGCCTTGGCAACTCATGACGAGAGCTGAGTGTGGTTACTGGCGCCATAAACTAGAGTGTCAATTTGTTGGGTCAACAACAGGAGCCACTGTTCACTTGCTCCTCATGTGGGATCTCTGTCCTTAATGTGCTGTACATTTTGATTTAATGCTATAACTAGTACTCAAACAGTATGTTTCACTTTGTGTTTCTATGTGGGTGCAAACTATTGAAATCTTTACTTAATATATACTAAATTGATCTTCTGTATATAAAGAGAATTGAAAATGAATCTTGATGTGAATGGAAGGGGAGAGGGAGCGGGAAAGGGGAGTGTTGCGGGTGGGAGGGGATTTATGGGAGGGGGAAGCCATTGTAATCCATAAGCTGTACACTGGAAATTTATATTCATTAAATAAAAGTTAAAAAAAAGAAATCCATATGTGATATGAATGAAAAACTCTCCTAGGAGATTGAGATACTGAATATAAATTAAACTGAACTATTACTTTCAGAGGATCCTCAATTAGATTCATAACTGACTTTTCATCAGAAACTCTATATATCTCCTACATATTCCATGTCTTAAGAGAAAAAAAAAACTGTCAAATCAGAATACTGTATCCTGCAAAGCTCTCATTTATGAATGAAGGTAAAATAAAAACCTCCATAACAAGCAAAAATTGAAAGAATTTATCACCACTCATCCACCTTACAAAAGATGCTGAAGGATGTGCTACTACAGAAACATGGAAACGTAGGTATCACTATGAAAGAAGACGAAGGCTGAAAATTTCCTAGTAAAAGTACAAAGGAAATACAAAGGAAACAATAGGAATATTTATGGAAAAATGGCAGGGCCAAGTCATTACTTATTTCTCGTCACCTTGAATGTAAATGGCCTCAAGTGTCCAAATAAAAGATACTTACTGGCTGAAAGAATTAAAAAAACAAAAACCATCTATTTGCTGCCTACAAGAGACACAACTAAAAAGATACACTCAGAGTGAAAATGAAAGGATGGAAAATAATATTCAATGCTAACAGAAACCAAAAAATAACTGGTGTAGCCATCCTAATTTTAGACGAAATAGACTAACATAAAAACTGTTAAAAGAGACAAAGAAGGACACTATGTAATGTTTAAGGGATCAATTCAACAGAAAGATGTGACTATAGTAAACATATGTATCTAATTACAGGACACCTGGCTATTTTAAAGAAATGTTAATGGATCTAAAGGGAGATATAGATTCCCATACAGTAGTAATTGGGGACTTCAATACCCCACTTTCAGCAATGGACAGATCAATTAGACAGAAAATCACAAGAAAACAACAGAGCTAATTGACACTACAGACCAAACTTAACTAATGGACATTTACAGAACTTTTCATCCTACAGTTGCAGAGCACACATTCTTCTCACTGGTATATGGAACCTTCTCTAGGATTGACCACAGGCTAGGCCATAAAGCAAGTCTCAGAAAATTCAAAAAAATTCAAAATAATACCATGTATTTTCTCTGACCACAATGGAATGAAGCTGGAAATGAACAACTCAAGAATCTCTAGAACATATGCAAATAATGGAGACTGAACAACATGCTCCTGAATGAACAGTGGATCACAGAAGAAATCAAAAGAGAAATCAAAAAAAGCTGTTTAGGGACAGTTTTTTGTTTTCATAGTATATGTTGAACTCTCTTTCTACTTAGTATAGAGTTAATCTTATGTGTGTAAAGTTAATTGAAAATATATCTTAGTAAACAATAAGAATGGGAATAGGAGAGGGAGGAGGAAGAGGGGTGGGAGTGCAGGTGGGTGGGTGGGTACAATAGGAAGATTCACTATGTTCCTAAAGTTGTATTTATGAAATGCATCAAATGCATCAAGTTTGTAAATCTTAAATAAAAGGTTTCTGGGGAGAAATTTAAAAAATGCAAGGGCCTCTCACCTCAGTAAAAAAAGAAAAAAAAGAAGAATTCAATATGTCAAATAGAAATTACAGTGGAAAGCCTTAACAACAGACTTGGAGAGGCAGAAGAAAGAATATCTGAGCAAGAAGTGCTAGTAAGAGTGTTTGGGAAAAGGTACCCTAATACTCTGCTTTGTGGGAATATAAACTAGTATAAGCATTATGGAATACTGTACTAAATTCCTCAGAAATCTGTATATAAATTTCCCTTATGCCCCAGCCATCTCACTCTTTGGAATTTACTGAAATAAAATAAAGACAGCATATTAAAGAGTTATTTGTACTCCATGTTTATTGCAACTTAATTCACAGTAGCTAAGATATGGCATCAATCTAGCTGTCCATCAACTGATGACTAGATAAAGAAAATGTTATATATGTACACTATGGAATACTAATGAGCCATATAAAAGAATAAAATCCTGTTGTTTACAACAAAATGGATCCAACTGGAAACCAATATGCCTAGTGAAATAGCCCATCACAATAAGATAAATATCATATGTTTTTTCTGATATGTGTTAGTCAATGCAGAATACAAAATTTGTGTAGGAATCAAATGGAAATCTTGATATTTGATTGTTGTCTTTAGCCCTTGTTTATAGTCCTATAGAACTGTGGTATTTCTATTTTTTAACTTATTGAATGTCATAGTTAGTGGTATAATAAGCCTGCGTTTAAAGAATATACTGAAATTATATTTTTCAAAAATTATAGGAAAAAAAGGTAGGAAGCAATGAGATTGAGGGAGAGAAAGAAGATGGGAGAGATACTTACTTGTCAGGGGAAACACTATGATCAAGAAGATGGGAGTTATGTATAGTTATCTTCTTAGAATTTTACTTATGAAATTCATGCAATATGTTCTCCGATAAAAATTAAAAAAATTTAGAAATGTACTTCAATTTATACATTTTCTACCATAAGGTAAACTTTGTAGTGAATTTGCCTATTTTTTTGGTTTCAAATCACCAGAAAAATGAAAGTTGCCTCATATAATAAGCACATATTAATTTTTTTGTTTAATAAGTAGATATTACGCTTTCTAGGTAAATGTTTGCAATTTCAAACTACCAAGAAATTCGGATGTATAGATATACTTTCAGTTTACTTTTTTTAAAAAGATTGCTTTATTTATTGAAAAGTCAGAGTTACACAGAGAGAGGAGAGAGAAAGAGAGAGAGGTCTTCTATCCGCTGGTTCACTCCCCAGTTGGCCACAATGGCCCGAGCTACACAGATCCAAAGCCAGGAGCCAGGAGCTTCTTCCGGTCTCCCACGTGGATGCAGGGGCCCAAGCATTTGGACCATCTTCTACTGCTTTCTTAGGCCACAGCAGAGAGCTGCATTGGAAGTGGACCATCCAGGTCTCGAACCAGCACCCATATAGGATGCTGGCACTTCAGGCCAGGCCCTTAACCCACTGTGCCACAGCGCTGGCCCCTCAGTTTCCTTTCTAAAATCAAAGGTATTAAATAAATTGACCAGGGCAAGAAATGATTGTGTCCCAAATGTGTCTTTAAAATAACTTATTTTTCTATTGACTTCATTCTTTATAATGAATAAAGAGGATGGAAAAATGGGCAGGAAGACATTAATGAATGCAGAAAATCATTACATATTGTGAATTGGAGCTGGCTAGAGGATAGTATGTAATACTGGACAAATTATACAACTCCTATGGATTACAATTTTTCCCAATTAAAAAATCCGAGTGTTAGGTTAAGTAATTTCTTTTTTTAAAGATTTATTTATTTATGTATTTGAAAGGCAAAGTTGCAGAGAGAGAGGCAGAGAGAGATGGAGATCTTCCACCTACTGACTCATTCCCCAAACACAACTTTCAGAGCTGGAGCCAGGAGCCTCTTTCACGTCTCCAACACGGGTGGGGTGCATAGGCCCAAGCACTAAGGCTACCTTCTGCTGGTTTCCCAGGCAGGGAGTTGGATCAGAATTGGCACAGCCAGGACTTTAACTGGCACCCTTATGGAATGCTAGCACTGCAGGTGGCGGCTTTTCCCTCTATGCCACAGCACAGGCCCCAGGTAATTTCTTAAATTATTCCAAATCCATGTTTTCTACCCTCTTAAGAGGTTATTAGAACAAATTCAGCAAAAATATTAACTTTGAATTGTAGATTTAGGTACATTTGTGTTTGAAATTAGCATGAAAATTTGGAAGTGATAAACATATTTATCTGTTAAAATATAGTTATGATGCACATGGTTTGCAGATATTTAACAAATTTAGAATAGTGTTATAAAACTGCAACAAATATATAATATTAAAATAACTCATGACACAATAGAGAAAAAATATATCAATAAAATCAAATTTTATAGCATACAGGATTAATATTTTAGAAGGATAGCAATTGTTTTATTTCCTCTTTCTGCCTTAGTCTCTTCTACTGGTTGGTTGCCAAGTCTAACCATGGAAACACATTTAATGAACTGATATGAAATGGATTTTATTAATTCAGCCCTCTGTAAGCATTCTCATGCATCATTAACATTATACATTGCAAAGAATTGCTTTCCTTAAATTGTAGGTCTTTGAATATAAATTCAAGACTGTAGTAAATAATTGCCTGACTCTTGAATGAACACATGTAGTATCTGCTCTGATGAGTTAGGTGAAGTGTATAATTAGGACACACATTTTAGTATGGCTTGTTAAGTCACAAAACAGAAAAGGCTGTTGGGATTTGAATGGCTTTAAGAAGTGGGAAAATTTGAGAGAGGTTACAATGACAGATATTTATGTTTCTCTATTCCATTATTTAAACAGCATTCAGAATGGTAATTGTGAATGGCCTTTCCAAGATTTTCTTGTGTTAGGAACTTACATTTAGAAAATTTTGCACTCTCGTTGCAATTTTGTGAACAAATTGTGGAGCATATGTATAATTCCCTTAGGTCTAAAGTAAGTGGTCCCTCAGAACCAGGCAGAAAAACAAATCTTTGACTATTCTCCATTACTTAATTTAATTTGTACAGAAACACTCTGAGTTATTAGATGCATTTTTATTCAAGAAAAGTGAGATTTGGAAGAGCTAAGGACATTTTCATCCAAGTAGTGACAAAAGCTGTGATCTATGTACAGACAGCTGTGACCCTCAAAACATGTGAACTCCTTCTTATTTTAGGTTTCTTTCCAACTACTAATATTCATGCGGTTTCTACCTATATCAGCTCTTTGTCAGGTAAGATTTTGCTAGATAGTTGGTAGAAATTCACAAATGAGGTATTAATCTCACAACATAGTCTTTCCCCTTTTTTTCTTTCTATGTACTATCCTGTGATGACTATATTATTGTATGATAAAGCATAAAGCTTGTCATGCCATTAATTCATTTTATTATTGACAGGTGTTGCTCAAAGGATAGAATGTTCATTTATCTTTGTCATACCATGGCATGTCTCTGACATGCCTAGGAGGATGTCTTGCTCCAGTATTTTTAACAATCCTACCATACTATGGGATTTTGAGAGCTCATATCAGGTTTCCAAACGCTACCTTAGGAACTGAAAGAAAAAGTGTGTTTTTTTCCCCAACAGATCTTTTCTGTGTGTGTCTAAGCTATAAATGGTGTAGTTTCTAAGCTACAAATGATATCATTTCTAAGATAAAAATGCTGTAGGATTACTGATGCATTAGTAATAGAGTTCTTGGATCATTGAGGGATAGACATCCAAAATACATCCAGACTTTCCCAAGTACTCAGTGGTGTATAGAAACAAACAAACAAACTAACAAACAAAATGACTGTTTCATCTCAAATAGTAGCCAATTTGAGATTATTAAGAACATGACATTTGTAATTCTCGATTTGGCTTGTGTCCTGAGTCTCTCTCTTTGTGAGCTCTGCAGGCAATAGTATTGGATTATACTGCTCCCTGTGAAGCCTTGTCTCTTCTCTAGACTAGGAAAACGGTCACTTCACACACGATGCTGTGCTTATCCATGTCATCTTTGTCAGTTGGTTTTCTGGGCTTTCATGTATATGATTGCCAGTCATATCAAAGACCAAAGATTTCCTAATATGCCCTGTGGATTGAATTTAGGGGTATTTATTCACAGGATAGTTTATATAGTGAAGGCTGGAGACAGACACGAAGGCCTGAGTTTCAATGGCACGTCTGTTATTTCAGAGGAATTGCACTGAGCGTTGAAAAGGTTTTAATGTCAAGGGTGTATCTACTACAAAGAATATAATGGTCTAAGTTTGTAATCCACATCTGGACCATGAAAGAACTTCTGAGGACCCATTTCATGGATGCTATCATACAGATTTACAGTTACTTTCTCCAAGAAAGCAATGTGTGAGTTCCTGTTGATGCTACCTGCCAAGTTATCCCAACTTAGAAAATTCTCCATGCCCTTTCCTCAGACTTCCTTTCAGCTTTGGTCCTATACCCTGAATTAAGGTTTCTTAACTTTACATAGGAGTGCAGTTTGGAAGATGATGGTACCCTTGTGTGAGACTTAATATAATGCCATATCTAGTAGAATTAGCTTCTTGAATTTCTGTAAATGTCTAAAGAATATATCCCTTCTGTATGTGTTATAGCAATAAGAGCAATTCTGATACAACTTTGGTACTTTATTCTAGTTTATACTTGTTTACATCCTTTGTCCAGTGTAATTATGAATAATCTCTCCTTTCAATTTGAAAACAAAGGAAATGATAAATTATGGTCACATTTTCTTCAAGCCATGAACTCTGCTTCAAGATTCTAGGCTATTTCTTAAAATAATCCAGGCTTGAGGGATTCTTCAATACCCCATTATTCTCTTTTTATAGAACTTTCTTCTCTCCTCTAGTTATATTGACATATCTAATTCTCCACATAGAAATTCAGAATCATTTGTTCTTTTTAATAGCAAAAAAATTCCAAACATACATACATGTATATATGTCAAATATACTTGATATATATGTACTTGTAGCTTCATAAAACCTGTGTGGGAGACCCAGAAGAAGCTCCTGGCTCCTGGCTTCAGATCAGTGCAGCTCTGTCCATTGTGTCCATATGGGGAGTGAACTAACAGATGGAGGACCACTCTCTCTCTCTTGCTCTGCCCCTGCCTCTCTGTAACTCTACCTTTCAAATAAGTAAATAAACCTTTAAGAAATGAATAAATAAATAATCCTAAAATGACAATACTGCAATTCTTTTTTCTTTAAGAATTAAACGTTACAATTTTTTTTAAAAAAAAAAAAGCAGGTAGTGCTAATAAATTACAGCATCATGTGAACAAATAACCATTTATTCTCATCTTTAAAGTGGGTGGCTCTATTAATGTTGATTTTGAGTGGTTGTTACAGTGTTAGTTTAAGATTGGGATGAATTTGCTCTGGCTTTGGTCTGGCCCCCTTCCAGCCATTGAGGACATTTGGTGTGTGAAGCAAAGAGTGGAAGATCTCTCTCATGTTTCTCTCTCTCTCTCTCTCTCTCTCTCTCTCTCTCTCTCTCTCTCTTTCTATCAAACTTTGCTTTTGAAATAAATAAATAAATTTTAAAAATAAATTTGGGATTTGGGGGCTGGCATTGTGGTATGGCAGGTAAAGCTGCTGGCTGCAATGCCAGCAACTTATATGCCCACCAATTTGTATGCAGGCTATTCCATTTCTGATCCAGCTCCCTGCTAATGGCCAGAGAAAAGCAGCAGAAGATGACACAAATGTTTGGGCACCTCCTACCCATGCAGGAGACCCAGAAAAATCTCTTGGCTTAAGCTTGGCTGATTCCTGGCCATTGTAGCCATCTGCAGAGTGAACCAGGGAATGGAAAATCTCTCTCTGCCACTAGTTCTCTGTAATGTTTTAAAATAAATAAACCTTTAAAAAACACAAAAGTTTCAGATTTTTTTGGCTTAAGAGGGGAAATAAGCATTTTGGTGTATTGAAGCTGCTGTCTGTGATACAGGCATTGTTTATGGGCACCTGTCCAAGTTTTTGCTGCTCGACTTCAGGTCCAGCTCGCTGCTCATGGCCTGGGAAAAGCAGTGGAAGATGGCCCAAGTGTTTGGGCCCTACCACACACGTGGGGGGCCTGGAAGAAGACACTGGCTCCTGACTTTGTCTTGGCTCAGCCCTGTGGTCACTTGGGAAGTGAACCAGCAGATGAAAGATCTCTCTTTCCATCTCTCCTTCTCTCTCTGTAAGTCTGTTTTTTAAATGAATAAACAAATTTTTAAAAAAGTGAAATAAGCTGACTCCCAAAAGACAAATATCTCATTTTCTCTGATTTGTGTGGTAATTAATATAGAGAGTAAAAGAAAATAATGTATATGAATGAAATTGACATCGTGGAATTTGATTTTTTAAAGATTTATTTATTTGAGAGGCACAGTTATAGACAGAGAGAAGGAGACAGAGTGTGATGAGGTGGGGGAGAGAGAAAAAGAGAGAGAGAAAGAGAATCTTCCATCTGCTGGTTCACTCCCTAGATGGCCGCAAGGTTTGGAACTGAGCCTATATGCAGCGAGGAGCCAGGAGCTTATTTCAAGTGTCCCATATAGGTACAGGGTGCTAAGCACTTGGACCATCTTCATTGCTTTCCCAGGCCATTAGCAGGGAGCAGGATCAGAAGAGGGGAAGCCTGGACAAGAACCAGCGCCTATATGGGAATCCGGCACAGCAGCTAAACCTACTATGCCACAGCCCTGGCCCCTTGATTATTGTTTATTGTCCTTTTCTATATGCCTGTTGAAAAGTGGTCTTTCTACTTTTTATTTGTTGAATGCTATATGTAGTGGAGTTTTTAACCTGTGATTATAAACACAAATGTCATTGCAAAATTACAAAATTAAAAAAAAAAAAAGGAATGAGGAGGAAGGGAAGTGAGAAAGGAGGGAAATATCATTATATTCTTAAAAGTGTGTCTGTGATAGCCCAAATGTTTGGGCCCTTGCCACACACTTGGGAGACCTGGATGAAGTACCAGGCTCCTGCCTTTGGCCTGGTCCAGTGCTAACCATTATAGCTAACTGGGGAGTGAGCCAGCAGATAGAATATCTTTCTTTCTGTCTGTCTCTCTGTCCCTCTCCTCTGTAACTCTGACTTAAAATAAGTCATAAAAAATGGAGAATTGTATCTATGAACTACATGAAATCTATTTTCTTTATATTTATAAAAGGCAAATAAATTAAAAAGAAGCGATTCTAGAAATATCAAGGAAAATTTAATTTTTCGTTTTTCTTCTCTGCATCCATTAATGTAGTCACATTTTTCTATTAAACAATTGTTTAACTGTTATTCCCAAAATAAACCTTATTTGACAAAAATGCACTTATTATTCCTTGATAACTAAGTACTAACACTTTATTTTTAATTACTTTAACTTATATTAATAAAGAAATGAGTTATATTTTTTCTAATGATACCTGGTTGGGGAACAGGGTTATATAGTTTTGTGAAATGATTAGTGAAATTGTCGATTTTGCCACCATTTACTTTAAGAATCTTTATATGGAAATAGAATTCTTTGTTCATTTTATTGTTTCAATGACTGACATACAATAAATTAATATATTACAGCCACCATGAGAGTTTTGACATACATATACATCTGTAAAATCATTGCCACAATTAAGATAAAAACCATATATCATCTTATTCACTTGTAATCACTCACTCATCTCCTCCAGGCAACCATTGATCTAATCTGATGCTATGAATTGGTTTGCATTTTCTAGAGATTTATATAAGTGGAATCATACATTATTAATTCTTTCCTCTTTTTTTAGCACATCCTAGTTATCTTGAGATTTATCTATGTTGTTCATATTTTATTGTCCTCTATTGCTGAATAGTAGTGTTTTGTATTATACATATATTATACTACAATTTGTACTACTGAAGGAATTTACAAGTGTCTACTATTTTTGTCTATTACAAATAAAGTAACTATGAATATTTATCTGTAAGTCTCTGTGTGAATATATGTTTTATTTTTTCAGACAAGACTTAAACATAGAATGCTGGGTCATATTATATGTGTAGGTGGCTTAAGTTTTAAGTAAACTTCTAAGTTTTTTTTTCCAAATTGGTTATACTGGTTTAGTTTCCATCCAGTAATATGTAAGAGTACCAACTGCTCCAGCCCTTGCTAACACTTGAAAGGTGCATGTAGTATATGTGCAACAGCATCACACTGTGGTTTTATTTGCTTTTAACCAATACTGATGAAACCAAACATTTTTTCCACAGGTTTTTGGCTATTTCAATACCTTTTCTGGTAATATATTTGCTAAATTATTTTTCAGGCTTTTATTGTGTCTTTAAAAGTTTATTTATTGGCCAGCGCCAAGGCTCACTAGGCTAATCCTCCGCTTGCGGCGCTGGCACACCGGGTTCTAGTCCGGGTTGGGACGCAGGATTCTGTCCCTGTTGCTCCTCTTCCAGTCCAGCTCTCTGCCTTGGCCCGGGAAGGCAGTGGAGGATGGCCCAAGTGCTTGGGCCCTGCGCCCTCATGGGAGACCAGAAGGAAGCACCTGGCTCCTGGCTTCGGATCAGTGCAGTGCACCGACTGTGGTGGCCATTTTGGGGGTGAACCAACAGAAAAGGAAGACCTTTCTCTCTGTCTCTCTCTCTCACTGTCTAACTCTGCCTATCAAAAAAAAAAAAAAGTTTATTTATTTATTTGAGAGGCAGAGGGACAGTAAGAGATAGAGCTCATATATATATGGTACATTTAAGTTTATATTTACATTTAAATTTGACACATTTAAGTTCATATTTAAATATGACACATTTAAGTTTACTTCTTTGTATGGTAAGAATTGAGGCAACTCCTACATTTTTTGTAACATGTACCTATCCAATTGTTACAATGTCATCTGTTGAAATGATCGTCCTTGCCCAGTTAGATGATCCCTACAGTATTCATTTCATTATTTCCTTCTGGCTTTTGGTAATTTTCCTCACAATGACATATTCATCAGTGTTTAACTGAAGATTTGTTGATATGTCTCCTGAGTTCTCTCCTTTCACGGCCTCCCAGAAAAACAAAGAAAGGACCACATTCCCAGGAGACTGACTGAGAGACTTTATCAGTACAGAGGTGACAGAACAGTGCAGAGGCTCCATGGGGCTGTGAGAAAAGAGGATAGGCATTCTGCCATGACTGGCCACACCACCGGCCACCCCTGCATCTATGCAGATGGCTCTCAGCTGAGAAATACCATCTTCCCAAGACAAGGTGGGAAGAAGTGGCCGCAGAGCCCTGGTACAGGTAGATTTCAGTGAGGGAAAATCCCACAGTTCTCCACCAACTTCAAGTGCAGCCTGCAGAGCTGACAAGTCTGATCATCTACTTTGCTCCAACAAGGGAAGACACATTGCCTCCCTCCCCTCTCCCAGCCTGAAAAGCACCAGACTCACTGCAGCCACAGCTGAACTCTGTTCTGACTCAGAGGACAGCAAGAAGCCATGAAGCTACCACGAGTGACCAGAGCCAGAATCCAGGCAATTTACAGGGCTGAGAATAGATCCCCTGCGGCCTTCAACTGTGGGAGTTTTGAGCCTAAATCCTGGAGCTGTACTCACTCACTTTGTGTGATCCAACGGGGTTTCCCTCACCTTCTTCGGACTGGAACCAGCGACAATCCACAGAACTGGACGATAGCTGAGCAATTTCCCTCTGGACCTCCAGGTTCATGATGCTGAGAGCCTAGGCACGAATCCCAGCATCACTCTTGCCTGCTGCATGAGAACTAGGGAAGTTCTATGTGCCCTGCAGGGCCAGGACTGTTGATGTTTCTATTACAACCTTTGCAATGACTTGCACTCACTCGTATCTAGAGTGCCCAATCTGTATTTCTGTGCTTTTTGCAGAGACTACCAGTATTCCCTTCAACTGGCTCCCCTCAGGGAGACCTAGGTAATGACCCCACTGTACCCTGTAATACCAGGAGTCTAACAAACAGTAATAATTTCCTCAAACTCATGGGAATATATCCATTGGGACCTAAGGAACAAGCTTTCTTCATTCCATTTCTCTAGTCTTAAAAGTTTCAATACAAAATCTCCTGTATACCTTATAGTCACAAAAGGACTTGGATCAGGGTTCAGGTCACATCAGCCAGTCCTAGGGCTAGAAATTTTGGTTGTATAAGAACCAGACTAATTTAACTCTCCTAGCAGGACTGGAGCAAGGTCCAATCCATGTCACATAGCCCTAGAGCAAAAGCCATTGGTGCTACAAGCCCCAGAGCCATTCAGGCTTGCCCCTTTGTGTCCATTGACACCAAGAACAAGGCCCAGATTATCAGAATTCCTAGTGTAACTGATACCAAACTCTCTGGAGATTGAAGACAGAAATGCTAGGAAGGTAAAATTCATCTCAAAATCGTACTTGTACTCCTATGATCTGTAGACTAGACAATTTGTCCCTTATAGAACAACTGACATTGATTAAAGCAGAATAAATTAATCAGAGGTTACACTGCTGGGCTCACCTAGAAGCAAAGACAAGCAACAAACCAATGTACCCTGTGTTCCATCTAAACAACAATTTTTTTCTTCAATACAACATACTCCATAAAGATGAAGGGATTATGATACCAGATGTGCTGATGCCAACATAAAGGCACAGAAATCATGAAGTAAGGTAGCATGATACCTCCAAAAGAACACAGCAGTTTTACAGAAATAGATTCTGATCTGAAGGAAATTCATGAGCCAGAAATAGAATTCCAAATAATGATTTTAAGAAAACTCATGTGATGCAAGAGGATTCAGACAGACAGATTAAAGAGATTAGGAAAATAGGAGATGATGCAAATGAAAACTTCCCTAAGGAGATAGAAATTGTTAAAAAAAAAAAAAACACAGAAATTCTGGAGATGAAAACTTCAATCAATGAAATAAATGTTTGATTAAGATGTTCAGTAGAATAGATTGAGTGAAGAGAAGACTTTCTGGAGGAGAGATTTGTAATAACCAAATCAGCCAAAAATGAAAAGAGGTAAAAGAATGAACACCTACACAAATACTAGGTACAATTAAGCAACCAAATTTTTTTTTTTTTTGACAGGCAGAGTAGACAGTGAGAGAGAGAGACAGAGAGAAAGGTCTTCCTTTTCTGTTGGTTCACCCTCCAATGGCCGCTGTGGCCAGCACGCTGCGGCAGGCGCACCACGCTGATCCAAAGGCAGGAGCCAGGTGCTTCTCCAGGTCTCCCATGCGGGTGCAGGGCCCAACACTTGGGCCATCCTCCTCTTCACTCCCGGGCCATAGCAGAGAGCTGGCCTGGAAGAAGGGCAACCGGGACAGAATCCGGCTCCCCGACCAGGACTAGAACCCCGGGATGCCTGCGCTGCAGGCAGAGGATTAGCCTATTGAGCCGCAGCTCTGGCCATCAACCAAATATTTATAATATAAGGATTACTGAACAGGAAGAGAAGGGAAAAGGTGTTGAGAACCTATTAAATGAAATAATAGTTAAAAATGCCCCAAGTATTGAAAGAGACATGCTCAAAGGACACCAAGCTGGCTGAAACAAAAATCTACAATGCTTATTATATTCTAATTGTTCAAAGGGACAAGAAGAAAATCCTAAAGATAGTAAGAGAAAAGTAACAAAACACATATATAAGAAAACCAATTACTTTAGCCGAGAATTCTCATCAGAAACCCTACAGGCCAGGAGAATGGGATTATATATGCAAAGTCTCAAAGAAAAAAAAAAAAAAAGAAAACTTCTAACTAACAATATTCTCTCCAGTAAACTATACTTTAGAAGTCAGGGAGAAATAAGGTATTTATTAGATAAACAAAAACAGAGAGTTCATCACCACCAGACAAGCCTTACAAGAAATTCTGAAGGGAGTCTACATTAGATGAAAACACATGTCACTACCAACTTCACTAACAGAGCATGAAAATCAGTAACCAATCAATAAAATGAAATGTTAGTACTTATCTATCAATACTAGCTTTTATAATAAGTGGATTAAATTTCCCAGTGAAAAGATTTAATTTGGCTGAATGGATTAAAAACAAAGACCAAATAATACTCTTCCTACAAGAAACTCATTTCACAAATAAACATGCACACAAACAGAACATTCAGGCTGAAAAAAGATATAGCAGGCAAATGGAAATCAACAATAAGCAATAGTAGCTATACTCACATCAGATAAAACAGACTTTAAATCAAAAACTGTAGAAAGAGACAAGGAAGGACATCATATATTGATAAAAAGATCAGTTCAGCAAGAAGATATAATAATCCTAAATATATACACATTCAACAGAAGACCCCCCAGATGTATATAATAATATTAGACCTAAATATTAATATAGATTAATAATCTCTAAATAAGAGATAATTTATTAATTATAAATAATAAATTATAAATGAATAAATTATAAATTTAATATAATCAAATAATTATAGATAATAGATGATTACTTAATTGATTAATCTCTAAATAATAGAGATTCCAGCATAAGAGTGGGGGACTTCAACACACTGTGGTCATCAGTGGACAGATCCTCCAGAGACCTTTAAGGCTCTCTTCATTTTTTTCATTCTTTCACTCTGCTCCCCACCCCACCTCCATTTCTCTCAAGTGCCTCCAAAAAACAATTCCATTTCTTTTATAGTCAACTTTGCTAATTCTTCTGTTTGTTCAAGTTTGCTATTTGGACTTTTTGGTACAACTTGGACTCTAACTGGCACCCATATGAGATGCTGGCATGGCAGGCTGTGGCTTAACCCACTACACCACAGTGCTGGCCCTTCGTGTATACAGTTTTAACAGCATACTGATACTTTCCACCACACTGTCACTCCTTTCCTTATTTCCACAACCTTCCTCCTTCCTTTATTAATTTTCTTTTAAATTTTTACAACTGTATACTTTAATTTTATCTTATAATCACAAGCTTAACCCTCAGTAAATGCAATAGTATTCAACAAGTAGTAAGTAGAAAAACCATCATTTCTCAGGCGTATAGACAAGGGTTTTAAATAGTTATCAAATCTTAAAATGTCAATTTTTCTCATATACATTACATTCATTTTGTACTTTGTATATTAGTTAATATGAATCAGGGAAAACATGAGATTTGTCTTTTGGGGGCTGACTTAGTTCACTAGTGTAATGGTCTCTAGTTGCATTCATTTTGTCGTGAAAGGATTTCATTTTTTATGACTGAGTAGTATTCCATTGTGTTTATGTACCACAATTTCTTTGCCAGTCACCAATTGATAGACATCTGAATTGATTCCATATCTTAGCTATTGTAAATTGATCTTCTGTAAACACAGGGATACAGATAATTCTTTCATATGCTGATTTCATTTAGTTTGGGTAAATTCCCAGGAATTGAATGGCTGAGTTATATAGTAGATCTGTTTTCAGATTTCTGAGAAATTTGCATTCTGTCTTCCACAATGGCTGCACTTGTTTACATTCCTAATAACAGGGTAGTAGTGTATCTTTTTCCTTTTTCCCTACATTCTCACCAACATTTGTTATATTTTGACTTTTGGATGTAAGCCATTCTACCTGGGGTGAGGTTAAATAATGATTTTACAGAGGTTTTCTAAACTAACCTAACCAATGAGCTTTATATCTTTTGATGAAGTCCTATATGTGTTTATACTGGGACATGTATTCAATGTTTCATCAATTTGAAACTCTTTCTGTTCACCCACTGTTTATGTTTAGATTCAGCATCAACCACAGAGGAGAGTTTAGGGCCTTCTTAGCTTTTTGCAAGCTCTGTGTTCATGAGGCTTCCAGATGCCCAGAAATACCTCCGAGCTTTTCAAAGTCTCCTATAATCATTTCACTCCTAAGTTTTTGGTAGCTTCTTCTTTAGCCCAGGCAATAGTGATGTGGACCAGTTGCTGTTGTCTGGTGTTTTTAATCACATCCCTAGAGACTGGGCTTTTCTCACTGAGTCAACTGTGAGCTGGATAAAATAAAGACAAGCTCTGTAAATGAGGCTTTTCTAGGGAGCTGACAAATAAGTCAAATAATAACAACTCCCTGGAGACAGGGGGAAACTCCAGAATCGCTTGCCCCTCCCGTCACTGCCATTCTGCTGTTTTTCACGGCTACTTTTTTTGCTGCTGTTGTTAGGCTGTAAATGTCTGAGGCCACTATGCTGCTGAGAGGAGAGGATGGGAACAGGACAATAAAAATCCTACCCACTTGCTCTTACTAGTGATTTTAGTTGGTTTTCTGAATAAAGACTGATTGTGGCAAGCCTTTGGATAACCTCCAGAACTCTGAAAATATTGTTTTTGATATCATATCCCTAGTATTACTGCTTTTGTAGAAGAGTGAATTTTTGAAGGTCATTGTTTCACTATTCCTGGAGTTTAAAATAAGTAATTAATTCAAATTTTGCAATTACATCGAATAATTCAGTCCTTCTAAACACATTTCCACATATATTTTGAATGTTGAATAATAGGGTTGTAAACTCACCCATAACTAGATATACCATTAATATAAATTATTATTTTTGCAGAAAACTACTTAGATCCTTTACTATTTAGCTTGAATTTCTCTCTGATGTGTATTTTCTAAATTAGTTGCAAAAGTAGGTATAAGTAATTATAATCACCAAATATTCCTGCTGAATATTTTTAAAATATCTTGAGAGATATACATGGTGATCAAGAATACTTACCCAACCATCATTTTAAAAAAGACATCGGTCTAAAGTTCTCAACACTTCATCTCTTTTGGGATGGTTCAGAATACCAAAGTGAAAGAACTGGAAATAAGAGTGAAAGTCTTCTTATCAATACTGTGCTGTTTGTTTGTTTGTTTTTTCCTTTGGTGTGTTTCAAATTTCCACTCTTGGGTACATACAGATTATCTTAGTAAAGTACTAATGCTTCCATTAAGGGAAAGTAGCAGTGGAGCGATGTAATATTTTAGGTGGTATATAGTTTCTCTGGAGTCACTACACCTCTGCAACAGCCCATGCACGGTAGTTAGGCAGCTTTAATTGAAACAGACTTGCATGCTTGGCTTCTGACTGGTCTATGGTCGCTTTGTTTTATTTCATAAAGAACTTGCTTTCTTGGAGACACTTGATCTATCTTACTGATATTTGTTAAATATTTATTTATTTATTTATTTGAAAAGCACAGTGAGAGAGAATGAGAGCAAGAGTGAGGGCCAGCGAGAGGAAGAATCTTCTTTTACCCTCTGGTTTACTCCCCACATGACCACCAACAACCAGGTCTGGGCCACCCTAAAGCCAAGAGAAAGGAATTTCATTGGGGTCTCCCATGTGGATACAGGAGACCAAGTACTTGACCCATCTTCTGTTGCTTTCCAAGCATATTAACAGGGAGATGGATTGGAAGTGAAGTGGCTGGGACTTGAACCAGAGCTCAAATGAGATGCCAGCATTGTAGGCAGCAGCTTAACCCACTGCATCATGGCAGTGACCCCTATCTTACTGATCTCCATGCTTCAGCTTAGAGAGACCCAGTGTCATCTAAGCAGACAGAACTGGTTCTTCTATACCTGGATGACAAATCTTTTGACTCAAGGTTAAATGTGTGTGTACACGCGTGTTCACGTACATATGCATACTTATACTTATGTAATGTGTTTCCTAGTGTAGTAAGTATTCTTTTTTAAAAATTTTGTCTATTTATTTGAAAAGCAGACAGGGAGAGAGAGAGCGCGCGAGCGAGCTAGTTTTTAATCACTGGTTCATTCCTCAAATACAAAGGCCAGGGTTGGCCGGCCCAGGGTTGGGCCAGGAGTTGGCAACTTAATCAGGTGTCCCATGCAAGTGTCAGGGACCCAAGCACTTGAGTCATCATTGCTACCTGCTATGGCATACATTATCAGAATGCTGGAATAGTAAGTGGAGCCAGTTCTCAAACCCAGGCACTCTGACCTGCAATGCAGACATCCCAGGCAGCATCTTAACCGCTGTGCCAAACACTTTCCTTGTAGCAGTTATTTCCACCCTTTCTTGTTGGCAGCAATCTTGGAACACTGGAACAGAGCCTCCTGCACTCGGGAGAGATTTTAAAAAGAACCTAAAGTGATGCAAACAAGCCAGCATAATTGTCAGGAGATAACAACCCCAGTAAAAAGTGTTTCACATTGTCTTTAAAACCATCTGCATTTTTTGTTGTTTATTACTCGTTCCATGGCTTTTTTGCCCCATATCACATTTGAGTGGAACTGTGAACTGTACTTATATAGTTACAAGGAAATGTTTTTGCATGCTTTAAAACAAAATCTGATTTTTGCAGTAGGCTTGTTTCAGTACACCTAGAGTTTTTTACTACCTAGTAATTATACTGTGCTCAACTCAGTGCCTAATATTACCAAAGTACAGCCTCACACAATTCATTATGCTCATATTCTCTCCAATATTTTGCCTATTGAGAAAAGTCTAGTGGTTTAACCTTGAGATGACTGTGCTACAATCAGGGAGAAGGTACATCAGTTAAAAATCTCTGCAGGGGCTGGCGCTGTGGCGTAATGGGTAAAGCCGCCGCCTGCAGTGCCAGCATCCCATATGGGTGCCAATTAGAGTCCTGGCTGCTCTGCTTCCGATCCAACTCTCTGCTATGGCCTGGGAAAACAGTAGAAGATGGCCCACGTACTTGGACCCCTGCACCCACATATGAGACCCAGAAAAATCTCCTGGTTCCTGGCTTAGGATCAGCACAGCTCTGGCCATTGCGGCCAATTAGGGAGTGAACGATGAGATGGAAGACCTCTCTCTCTCTCTCTCTCTTTCTCTCTCTCTCTCTCTCTCTCTCTCTCTCTCTGCCTCTCCCCTCTCTGTGTAACTCTGACTTTCAAATAAATAAATCTTTAAAAAAAGCCATAAAGAATTAAGGTGGTTCATGTCATCCTGTAAGTGGATAAATTTTGTTAGTAGGACTCACATGCTATTTGTATTGTTAGAATTTTCTGGAAGAAAAAAATTAATGGTTTACTGAATTATTTAGTAGTAAAATGCTATTTCTGGAATTCTTTTTTCAAGATTTATTTTATTTATTTGAAAGACAGAGTTACAGAGAGAGGTAGGGACAGAGAGAGAGAGGTCTTCCATCCGCTGGTTCACTCCCCAGATGGCTACAACAGCAGAAATTGCACCGATCCAAAGCCAGGAGCCAGGAGCTTCTTCCCAGTCTCCCATGTGGGTACAGGGGCCCAAGGACTTGGGCCATCTCCTACTGCTATCCTAGGCCATAGCAGAGAGCTGGATCAGAAGAGGAGCAGCCGGGACTAGAACCAGCGCCCATATGGGATGTCAGCATGTCAGGCCAGGGCTTTAACCTACTGGGCTACAGCGCCACCCCCTGGGATTCTTTTTAGCTAAATCCTTCAATAATTTTTTTTAATTTTAGCATAGAAGACCGTTTTTAATATTTCTTGCAAAACTACCTTCATGACCAATATTTTAGGATCTAGAAATTGTAGGAATTGTTTGGCAACACTTATTATGTTTTACAGTGTTAAAAAGAAAGGCACCAATGGAACTTTACTTAAAATGCTGTGAAGTGAGAAAAGCAACATTTAGTGTACATGTTATGTGCCAGACACTGTTTAAGTTATTTGTATACATTAACTCATTTATTTCTCATAACAACCTTGTGAAATTAGTATATTTATTATAATCGTCTTCCAAATGAGGAAGATTCCTGCATTAAGATATTTAAGTTTTACAAGAAACAATTTAAAAAGAGAAGAGAAAGCAGATAAAAAATTAATTTAAGAAACAAAAGAGTTTTATTTCCAAACTATAGGATATTGCTTTTATTTTGTTCTTTTCTTTTTTATATATATAAAGATTTACTTATTTTAAAGGCAGAGTTACAGAGAGGCAGAGGCAGAGAGAGAGGTCTTTCATACCCTGGTTTACTCCCCAAATGGCAGCAATGGCCAGAATTGCACCTCTCTGAAGCCAGGAGCCAGGAGCTTCTTCCTGATCTCCCACGTCGGGGCAGAGGCCCAATCACCTAGGCCATCTTCTACTGCTTTCCCAGGACATAACAAAGAGCTGGATCGGAAGTGGAGCAGCCAGGACTCGAACCAGCACTCATGTGCGATGCCGGCACTGAATGAGGCAGCTTTACTTGCCATGCTACAGTGCCAGCCCCCTATTTTATTCTAATCATTACTAGACCTTCATTCCCCCTTTCTTTAAGAGATGTTAAACCTAAACAACAACAACAAAAATCCATATTTTGAATGGATTTCATACAGGAATGAGAACACATTCAAGACATATAAAGGATTCCTTTAAGATTCAAAAAACCCAAGCATTGAGCACATTTTTTCTCTATTATGCTTCCTAGGAGCATGATGAGGGCCTAAGGTTATTGGTTCATAGGTGAACCATGATGTCTACCCACTCAGCATAATAACCTGCTTACTCAGCTTGCAGTAAAATGCTGGTTCCTGACTGGCAAAGGTAAAAATCAAGGATCTACATCCCATTTTAAAGTCCAACGGGGCCTACACAATGACAACTGTGGACCACTAGAAATAGATAATTTATTTCAGAAAGCACTTAGATTTAAACCTGTTATTGACTTGTACCAGATCTTGAGGAGCTCTGCTTTAGATGAGCTTTTGCAGTAAAGTTTTAATTATACAATTAAGTAGCAAATAGCTTTCACACTCATGCCGAGCTACCTATTCTTATATGAGTTGTTGAATCTCATCCAACAGTGTGGAAAGTAGCACTAACTATAACCTTAATAGCTGTGAAAAGTTCACGTTTAATAGCTTTAAAAATACAAATCAAATTAGAAAGTCTATATAGATGCTTGGAATGAGGATAGATATTTCAAACATAAAGTGAAGGAAAATACTGATAATTATTGAATGAATTTACAGTGGTAGAAAGGCAAAATTATTTAATGGAGAAAGCATCACATTATGAGTGACAGTGAAAAGCTGTCTATATTGATTAAATAAGTAAAAATATTTCAGTAGTTGGAACCTTATCATTATAAATTCTTTTGACAGATTTATAATTCTTTTAGCCCCAAATATTCTTTAGACCAATGGTCTAAAAAGGTCTTAGTTAATATTGCTGTAATTTATGACTCAGATCTATACTTTAAAGCAATTCCTACTTTCATTAGTAGGAGGAGAACTGAATTACATTTAGAAAGTATTTAATTTGGGTGACGATCATAACTTTTCCACTGGGACCTCTCTTTGTCTAGCCTATGTGTTGGGCTGCTTTTAAGATGTCACATTATCTTCATGAAAAGTAGTGGCTGCCTTTTCACAGAAGCCATTTTTCAAAGTTAAATCTCTTAGTTATTCCAACATTGCTTCTCAAGAGCTAAAAGAAATTAAAACACGTTTTTATTTTAGGTTCCTTATTAAAAGCCTCATTTTCTCAGGCAAATCAGATTGTGTTTAAGTCCCTGGCTCAATAGAAATGGTCTCTGTAGATAGAGAATACGTATTCTGAAAGACTGGTTAATGTGAGCTCCTGCAAGGAGATAGAGCAGTTCTTTAAAGAATTGTTGAGAAGTCTGAATGAACAATATTTTCATTAAAAGAGTAGTATTCCTAAAATTGTTCCGATCCAATTTATAACATATGCATTTAGAGCCATGTCCAAACTTAAAAAAAAAGAGTTAAAATTCTCCATTCTACCAAATAAATTTGACTTATAAATTAAGTACCAAACAATTTGTTTCATAAATAAAGGTTATTTAAAAATATCTTAGAGGGGTAAAAATGTCTATTATGCATAAAGGTGTTTATTATAGGATATCTGGCTGCTGTTTTTTTTTTCTTTTTCTTTTTTTCTTTTTTAGAGTCAAGAGAGTTTATTTCCTGATTTTAAAATTGCTACCATCACAGGCCTTTCTGTCTTCCCTTTAACCTTTTGTTCCAAAGGCTCGTGGGAGTAGCTACACAGAGCCTGTACCCTCCATGTCTCTGGCCCTTTCTGTGCCCACCCATCGGCCTAAGTGTGATAGATTAATTAGCTTTGGGGTCTCCAACCTGTGGGAGTAGGGCGGGGTGCTTCTGCTGAGTGCCTCATCAGCCCAGGTTCCACCCTAGGCCACTGCTCATTCGTTCTGCTTGCTGTTGGCTGTTGTGTCTTTGGTGTCCAGCGTGCTCTGAGCATGAACAAGATGCTTCACAACATCAAGCACAAGGACTCCGGGCAGCACCAGCCACAGGGCATTCATGAAGACAAAGCAAAACCAGAAGTAGAGGGGGTGGCCCAACTCCCCATGCTGGAATCCGTCCCGTTGCTCCTTCAGGAAGTACAGCACATCCCCGTAGATCTGGCCCACGGACACCACGAGCTAGAGGACAAAGCGGAGTGGGTGTTGGCAGAGAAAGGCGATCAGCACCCACAGGCTGAGTGGTCCCCACAGGAAAGCTGTGATGGTCTCCATGTACACTGTGAAGTTGTCATCCAGGATATATCGGCTGTCTCCTTTGGCATATTCTTTCCACAATTGTGATAAGAAGGCTTGATCTCCAAGAAGGACCTCATGGTAGAGACTGAACCAGCCCTCAATTGCCAGGTGAATGAACGCACACACTGCAAACCAGCACAGGGACAGTCGCCGCCAAGTCCCCAGTGGGACAATGGCAGCACGGGCAGACAACAGCCACGTGATCACAACCAGGACCCCAGAGAGGGAGAAGAGGCCAGCCAGGATATGCCAGGTGGGGCAGTCATTAGGTACAAAGTTGTCCAGCCTCAGGTGTTGAGGGCATTACGGATGCAAGGGGCCGGCGTTGTGGTCATCATGCTTTGGGGGCTGATGGCTGTGTGCAGATAATCAGGGAGGAGAAAAGCGGAACAGAAAAACCTGCACCTGCAAGCACCAAAGTCTCCTGACTGCTGTTTTTTCACTATTTTGTTACACATGACATGACAGTACAAATTAAGTATACTGAGGAAACACATAAAAATTGTATTTTTAATAAAATATATAAATGTTGTGGCAATATTGGAACATAAAATATACTAATGGAAATGTTAAAAATGGTTTTGAAGTTGTTTTCACATTAAATTATGATTTAAGGGGCCAGCGCTGTGGCACAGCGGGTTAACACCCTGGCCTGAAACACCGGCATCCCATATGGGTGCTGGTTCGAGACCTGGCTGCTCCACTTCCAATCCAGCTCTTGCTATGGCCTGGGAAAGCAGTGGAAGATGGCCCAAGTCCTTGAGCCCCTGCACCTGCTTGGGAGACCTGGAAGAGGCTCCTGGCTCCTGGCTCTGGATTGGCACAGCTCTGGCCTTTGTGGCCAATTGGGGATTGAACCATTGGATGAAAGACATCTCTTTTTCTCTGCCTCTCTTCTCTCTGTGTAACTCTGACTTTCAAATGAAAATAAATAAATCAAAATAAAACATGACTAAAAGTTATATATTCAGGTAGATAATAAGAAAATACATAAAATGAAAACTGTGAATGACCGTAAGTTTTTTTCCTTATAAAAGTTTTGTTATTATGACTGAAGTTTTGTTACATTCTATGATATAAAGAAAATATTAACAAATAATGGGAACCTTTCAGTAGTGCTACCTTCCCTTTATTATTTGTTGTCTAATAGGCATGTTTTAGTAATGACTACACAGATGAAAAGGAAGATCTTATTGAATTTATTAGCTTGCATATTCATATACTGATAAATATCTATCTAGAGATAGATGATATAAAGATGATAGATCAAGCTGAGAAGTAAAATACAAAACATCCCAAATATTCAATAAGTGAGTTAAATGAGTTATATAATTTCTTTCTCTGTCAAACTTTATCAGGGAAATATTGTTATATTTAGACAAGTAACAGAAAAACATTATTTTAAAACCAGCCATTTAGTTAGATTCTTCCTAAGAAATTTAGAACCCCAATTTGTAGGGTAAATTTCATTTGTTAGAGCAAAAACATCACAGGTAGCCCTAGAGCTAAGGGACAGCTTGAGTTTTAGTAAAGTCTTGGCATCTGCAACTTGCTGATCAACATTGTGCTGCCTTGTAATCTTGTACTTATCTTTACTGGTGTGGAAAATCTCACCTCCGTGGTCTCTATGCTTCTTCAGCTTCTTCTTCTTGAAATAATCATTATTAAGGTGCTTTGAGATTTTCACACTGCTGGTTTCTTGGAGGCGTTGATGACAAATTTCTGGTGTGCAGGGTACCTGAATGAAGGAAAGAGGTCCAGTCACAACTAGCAAGCCACTACTCCGCTTCTGTAGTAAAAGCTCACTCTTGTCTCTGTGGCACCCAGTGGGGATGATCAAATGGTCAATGGATGATCCTGGCTCTCATACTGATCAAAGGGCTTTTTGCCAGGGTTCAAAATCATTTAATGTGCATTTCAGTGAGATGGCTTCTAGGCATTTTGGGAGAGTTAACCCTTCTTAACCATTCCTATCCAGGGGTGCCACCCTTCTTGTCACCAGCAACTGGCTTTCTGACAGTATCAAGAACCTTCTTGTTTTCAATCCTGGGTTTAGGAGCTGCTATTTCTCTTGCACATGGCCTTCTGGAATACACTGCAGATCGAATGTCTGCCAGTTCCTCTCAGGAGGACAGGGTTTTTATACAGTGGGATTTCCCCTTTTGTCCTTGAGGTTACTCTTTTTAACCTTACTGCTGGCATTATTGGGCTTCTTGGCTAGAGATTTCTTCTGAGTGTCCAGAGTGTTCAGAGTGGGAGCATTTCTACCCACCAGCTTGCAAGATTGAAAAAACAACTTTTAGGCCGGCGCCGTGGCTTAACAGGCTAATCCTCCGCCTTGCGGCGCTGGCACACCGGGTTCTAGTCCCCGTTGGGGCGCCGGATTCTATCCCGGTTGCCCCTCTTCCAGTCCAGCTCTCTGCTATGGCCCGGGAAGGCAGTGGAGGATGGCCCAGGTGCTTGGGCCCTGCACCCACATAGGAGACCAGGAGAAGTGCCTGGCTCCTGGCTTCGGATCAGCGAGATGCGCTGGCCGCAGCGGCCATTGGAGGAGTGAACCAACGGCAAAAAGGAAGACTTTTCTCTCTGTCTCTCTCTCACTATCCACTCTGCCTGTCAAAAAAAAAAAAAAAAGAAAGAAAGAAAAAACAACTTTTAAACCTTAGCTTTTTATATTATATTTCAGAAGTTGTCCTCATGAACCTAGAGATCTGGAGGCAGTATAATTTACCTCCTCTGAAATCAAAGTCTTATTATTGGTTTGGTGAAGAGCTGATGATCTAACCAGTGATTAAATAAGGGAATTATCAAGTTTAGAAAAAGTTAGAAATATTCCCCAAATGCTCACTCAAGAATAACTCTGCAATGCATATTAGTGGAAGAGCGTTGAAAACTCTTTGAGTCAGGACACAATGGCGTGGCTTTGATTTAAAGCTCTCGGCTTTGGCAAAAATTAAATTTAAGTTCATTAAACTAAGCATAGTGTGTTAAATGCAGATCAGCTCATTACTGAGCATCAACTCAATCATTGATGAGAGCTCTTTGAAAGACCCATCATAATAACATTAAATGTCATTTTATTACCAGGCAGTAACTGCCTGATTAAAATCTTAAATGGATGGGGGTCATTGAGAAGCCATATTGAAGGTATCTTCCAGCTGATTATTAAAGTCTGCAGTAAAGCGAAATATTAATGAAAATGACTAACTTCCTTGCCTCAAATGTCTTTCATATGTGTCCTCGCCTTTCCATTTCCACATGTATACCCATAATTAAAGGCCTAATCTTCTCTGTTTAATTATTCCAAGAGCAGTCTTAAAAATCTGGGCTTTCTGCTATCCGACCACAATTTCCTTCAAGTAAATGCCAAGTAAACTGGCTACTAAAACCTCCCAATACCCATTTCATTCAAAATCTTTGGCAGATTTATAATGGTAACAAAATAAAGTTCACTTTATCCTAACATTCAAAGACCCCTTCAATATGAATACTATTTTTCTTTTTTAAATCTGCAGATTTTTCAAGGAAATTAACCATATATACTCATGATAGACTATTTACCTTTTTATATTTCTGGCCTTTCTGTGCATTGCTAGCCTATTTCTTACTGCTTAAGAATATTTTCCCTTTACTAAATATTTACTGTATTTTGGACATGCATGAGTATTTGACTATTGATTCTCCTCTCCAGAGTTAATAATTTCCTCTATTTGTCCCATATCATATTGCTCTCATCTCTTCTATCACAAATGTTATATTACAATTTCTGAGAGATTAGAAATAGGCTTACAAATTATAACATGTAATATTGTGTACTTATTTCTTCACTAGATAATAAACGTTGAAGAGTAGATTCCATATGCTATCCATTTTGTATGACCCCAAAATCTTTGAAGCAGTGGTAAGACTCCAGTTTCAGCTTATTGAATAAGTTAGAGAAGTGCTATTTTTTATGGGCCCCCTCAGTGCCAGTCAAGACAGTTTGTCAACTGACTGTCATTGTGGTGGTGACAAAACAATGGGCATAGGAATAAGCCAAATTAGGCAGAGGTGAGGTGGCATTTGTCCTTGTGGTCCAGACACAAACTATGATACCTGTATCCCACATCACAGTACCCAAGTTCACTCATTGGTTCCAACTTTCTGCTAAGGTTGGACCTGGGATGCAGCAAGAATGGCTCGTGTGACTGGGTTCCTGCATCCATAAGAAAAGCCTATATTAGGTCTCTGGCTTCCACGTTTGGTACCCCTGGTCTTTGTAGGCTTTTGAAGAGTGAATCAGAATAAGGATTCCCTCTTGTTTCTGTCTTATCCTCTGCCTGTCTTTTTCTATGTCTCTCAAATAAATAAGTAAAATTTTTATAAAAATTATTTAAACCACACTTAAACTCATCTTTCAGTTATATTTCTTCATTTATAAGATTTGGGATATATTTTTAATATCTTCAGCAATAATTTTTTTATCTTAAATATGAATATAATTGGAGGGTTCAAGAAGATGAAATACTTAAGATGCTTGCAACATTGAAGCTAATTAAAACCTGGTAATCTCTTTTTTCTTTTCCCTTTCACTTTCACATACAGTATGGTCATATTTCCTGTTAAGTTGCCAAATTCCTCTAGGATTTTGAAGTTAATTATTTTCTAGTTCATTGACATCACTGTGAGTCACAGTATGCTCACAGCATCTTTACAGAACCACCAACGTGTCTCATGAAACAAACATGATCCTCCACTATTTCCAGTGAATGCCTTTCTAAAATTATTCAAGACTGGACCACGTCTGTTGACATTAAGTGTGGGATTGCTTTATGCACTCCTCAAACTAAATGCTTTCATCTCTTATATAACCACATCTTTAGAAACAAATTGATAATAAAGCTATTAGGGGGATATTTAAATCAGAATTATATGATTTAGTTAAAAGATATATTTATTTGAAAAACAGATTAACAGAGACATTGAAAGAGGCAGAGAGAGAGAGATCTTCCATCCGCTGGTTCACTCCCCAAATGGCTGCAATAGCCTGGGCTGGGTCAGGCCAAAGCCAGGAGCCTGGAAGTCCATCCAGGTCTCCCACCTGGGTGGCAGGGGCCTAAGTACTTTGGAGGTCTTTTGCTGCTTTCCTAGGCACATTAGCAATGAGCTGGGTCAGAAGTAGAGCAGTTGAGACTGGTAGCATGAATCCATTATGGAATGCATGTGTCCCAGGCTACGGCTTAACCTTTGGTGCCACCACACCAGCTCTCGGAATTAAATTCTTGATGATGATCCAGAACTATTTTGCAATTGTTTAGTAATTCCACTACTTCCCCACCCATCTACTCACTGCTTAAGGATGAAAATATGTTCTGACTGCACACTCTTTTCCTTGTCTCCCTTCCTTGATCCTACCATCATCATAGAGAGGCCAAAATTTCTAATAGTTCTAAGAGTAAATGATTGCTCATAGGATTATTAAAGCAGTTCTTAGCAGCAAAAGAGCAGAATTTGCTGAATCTCAAATAGTTCCCCCTTTTATAAAAAGAAAATAAATGTCCCCTTTTTGTGGAGTTAAGTGATGAGCTGTTATTTCACAGGGAAAGGAACGGATATGCAACAAAAGCATGATTACTGAGGCTTGGAGGGAGGGCTGTCCATTTCTGTCAGTGGGGGATATATAGAAACTATTTCTATCCAGATGTTCATGACTCATGGTTATGTGAACCTCTTTGAGTATTTGAGGACTATGTTTCCTGCCTTTGGGAGATTAAGCAAATATTCTAGTTCCCTATTCCTTTAGGCTCCTATCTTAATGCTAACGACTCACTGGCAGCTCGCTTACAATGGCAAGACTTACTTCTAAGACATTATTGCAGCTCCTAAGAAAAGCTGACAAGTTAACCAGAAAAAAAAAAAAAAGCCCTCTGATTATTTGTGGGGTCTCAAGGACTGGTAAAGAATGCAAATTTATAAAAGCTATATGAATTGTGAAATGAATATTAATTTGTTAAATATTGATGAGCTCATCCATGCTATCGAAAACAAGAAATATTAGCATGAGAAAATTAACTTGAATTCAATATGATACTTACCAGGGTTTAATTAACACATGAACTTCTGGGATATACATTTGAGAGTATCAAATTAGAATTTCCGGGGCTGGCGTGGTGGCTCAGTAGGTTGATTCTCTGCTCTGTGGCTCTGGCATCCCATATGGACTCTGGTTCTAGTCCTAGCTGATCTTCCCATCCAGCTCTCTGCTGTGGCCTGGGAAAGCAGTGGAAGATGGCTCAAGTCCTTGGGCCCCTGCATTCCTGGCTCCTGGCTTCGGATTGGCGCAGCTTCAGCCATTGTGGCCACTTGGGAGTGACCCAATAGAAAGAAGACCTTTCTCTCTGTCTCCCTCTCACTGTCTGCAACTCTATCTGTCAAATAAATAAATAAAATCTTTTAAAAAATGGAATTTTCAAGACCTATATTACATTTTGAGTTAATTTTATGGTGCTTTTTTCCTAATAATTAATAATTGACAATTCGGTAGCACTAAATTATCAGAGAAGAGTGAGGTTACTTCCTTTTACTATGAAATATAAATGTCTAATATATGTAAAATATTGAACTGCTAAGATATTTAAAATGATACTGCATTTTGTTTGCCTAATTTATCTTGGGTTATCCATCTTTTGATTTGAGAGTAAGTATCATAAGATAAATAATATGAGACAAAAACTGTAGAAGGGCAACTTCAGATATTTCCCCTTCTCTCCCATGTAGATTAACTGGGTCTGTGGACCAGACTAGAGTTCTATTTAAAGGGGATTTAAAAAAGTAGAAAGAGGAGAAAGATGATCGGGAAAATGAAGAAGAGAAAGAGAAGGTAGAAGATGAAGAGGAGGAACCAGAAGCAGTGACATCAATGGAGAAACACATTACTTTACGTTTCAAAGGAAGAAGGAGAACAAATGAATAGATGCATGTCTTGTCCTTTCAATTAGCTGGGGTAATACCTAGAATAGAAGTATTCAGTCATATCTACCCCATACTTAGAAATGTGGAACATTCTATTTCCTCCAGTAACCTGTTATGGTTAAACCCATGATTTTAGAGGAATAGAGACTTAAACTACAGTTTTCTGAGAGTCTAACTAGACTAACTGTGGAAGATGAGGGAAGGAGGTAACACAAGTGAGATATCACAGTGACTTTGTAGGAATAACTACCTAGCATTCTTGAAACAATACAGCTGGAACTCAAGGGATTATATGACACCCACAATCAACAATTTTCATTAATGCTTGAGACTAGGATTCAATAAATATATTTTTTGCAAATATATTTTTTTCATTTATTAAACTTTTATTTAATGAATATAAATTTCCAAAGTACAGCTTATGGGTTACAATGGCTTCCCCCCTCCCATAACTTCCCTCCCACCCACAACCCTCCCCTTTCCTGCTCCCTCTCCCCTTCCATTCACATCATGATTCATTTTCAATTCTCTTTATATACAGAAGATCAGTTTAGTATATATTAAGTAAAGATTTCAACAGTTTGCCCCCATATAGCAACACAAAGTGAAAAAAATACTGTTGGAGTACTAATTATAGCATTAAATAATGGTGTACAACACATTAAAGACAGAGATCCTACATAATATTTTTTTAAAAAATTAATTAATTTTCTATGCCATTTCCAATTTAACACCAGGTGTTTTTTTTCATTTCCAATTATCTTTATATACAGAAGATCGATTCAGTATATAATTAGTAAAGATCTCATCAGTTTGTACCCACGCAGAAACACAAAGTGTAAAAATACTGTTTCAGTACTAGTTATAGCATCACTACACATTGGACAACACATTAAGGACAGATCCCACATGGGATGTAAGTACACAGCGACTCCTGTTGCTGACTTAACAATTTGACACTCTTGTTTATGGCGTCAGTAATCTCCCTAGGCTCTAGTCATGAGTTGCCAAGGCTATGGAAGCCTTTAGAGTTATACTATACAGCAGTAAGAAACAATGAAACCCAGTCATTTGCAACAAGATGGAGGAATCTGGAAAACATCATGCTGAGTGAATTAAGCCAGTCCCAAAGAGACAAATATCATTTGTTTTTCCTGATCGGTGACAACTGAGCACCAAAGCGGAAACCTGTTGAAGTGAAATGGACGCTATAAGAAACAATGACCTGATCAGCTCTTGTCCTGACTGTTGATGTACAATGTAATACTTTATCCTTTTTAGTATTTGTTGTTGTTGTTGTTGTTGTTCTAGTACTAGTGGTTAAACTCTGTAATTAACACACAATTATTCCTAGGTGTTTAAATTTTAACTGAAAAGTGATCCCTGTTAAACATAAGAGTGGGAAAAAGAGAGGGAGGAGATGTACAATTTGGGACATGCTCAATCGGACTTGCCCCAAATGGCAGAGTTAGAAATGTGCCAGGGGATTCCAATACAATCCCATCAAGGTGGCATGTACCAATGCCATCTCACTAGTCCAAGTGATCAATTTCAGTTCACAATTGATCACACTGATAGGTCTAAGAGTCAAAGGGATCACACAAACAAGACAAGTGTCCGCTAATACTAACTGATAGAATCAAAAAGGGAGAGAATGATCCAACATGGGAAGCGGGATACACAGCAGACTTATAGAATGGCAGATGTCAATAAATATTTTTGAGTGCAATAATTGTAGGCAGTAACAAATCGTTTTTAAAAGGTTATAAAATGTTTATATGTAACCTAAATCTCCAATGATTTCTAGAAATTACTTAAAACTATATGAAAATATTTTATATATTTTAATATGCATCTGTAGTTTTGGCCAGTTTCAAAAGTTTTCAGATTTTTCCTTGTCACACATTTTATTAATCTGTGTTAAATGCATGGAAAATACAGATTTAAACACAAATTTTAGAAGGAAATATAAAATGAAAGTTAAACAAATATAGTAAAATTATTACAATTCAAAGACAAAGGCACAGAAAGCTATAATTTAAATGAATATATGCACAAAAATATGTTAGTTTTTGAATGAAATATTTTGCTCTTAGAAGTTGAAAGATGAGACTAATTGTTAACATTACTGAGTAATGATTGTTAAATGTAATCTGCTTGTTTATTTTGATGATAGGAAATTGTTCAATTAATTTTGATTTTCCAATGGTAATAACATTACTCGGTTGATTTGGTCATCACTAGACTATTGCATACAATTGATGAAATTATCTTCTAAGCAGAGGATGCCCTTTAGTGGTCCTTGATGTCTCCTTTCAGAACATGCTTCCTCTGATCAATCATTTGGCTCCTCTGATGTCTATCTTACGGTTCAGTTTTATCCCAGACTATATCTCTTGTGTTCTTATTCTTAGGTCCACACACTGCAGCTGACTGGGCAAGATATGGCCCATGCCTTGGATGATGGGGAATATATACAAGTATGTCATGTATTTCTTCCTTTTTCAAAAAAAGATTTTATTTATTTGAGAGGTAAAGTTACGGACAGAGAGAGATAGAGAGAAAGGTCTTCCATCAGCTGTTTTACTCCCCAGATGGCCTCAACAACTGGAACTGAGCAGGTCCAAAGCAAGGAGCTTCTTCCTGGTCTCCCATGTGGGTGCAGGGGCCTAAGCAGGCCATCTTCCACTGCCTTCCCAGGGCAAAGCAGAGAGCTGGATTGGAAGAGGGGCAGCCATGACTTGAACCAGCATCCATACGGGATTCCGGCACCGCAGGTGCAGGCTTAGGCCACTACGCCACAGTGTCAGCCTCATCACCTATTTCTTTAAAACAATTTATATCTGTTATCATGAAGTCCCTGATCAGATATGACACATGGTGAGTCTTATGATTTGCCAAATGAATACATTGTCTTAAAAATGTGATTTCTGAATGTATTTCTTTTGCCTTGTTGCACAACTTCCAAAGACAACATCCTAGACTATGTGATTCATGGATGCATTATAATATAAACTGAGTGAACACTGCCCCTGGATTATATAGTCTGTCAGTCAAGATCTTTTGCATGGAAAACATGGGATATTCTGAACAAAGAAAGAGCCAAGAAATACATATATAGTCCAATATAGTTAGAAGTATTGTATAGCTACCATGTGTCATATAGGAGTACACAGTGTTAAGATTTGTTTTGCTCATATGACCTACAAATTACATACTAAAAGGTTGCAAATTGTGAGTTTTCAAAGTTCTTAAAGTTAATTTTTATGAGTATAATTACACAATTACACTGACTTAATTTTCTATAAAAATAGAATAACAGATAAACAGTGAGAGAAGGAACAGACATTAGGAGCCCATTTAGGAAAAAGATTGCAAAATTTCAGGTGAAATATTGTGAAGATTTGAATTATAACAGTGGAAGTGGAAATAGAAAATGGATTATCTCAAGAATCACTGCAGTACGCTACAGCCTTGGTCACCACTGGCTGCACTAGGGAGATCCTGTCCCAGGACAGATCTTTACAGAAAGGCGAGGTGGAGAACATGGAGTGGGAGCTAGAAGTGGACCATGAGGCTGCGCTAGAAAAGACCTTGTTGGAGACCTGTGGGGTCTGACAGGGAAGTTTTCAGAGAGGGTCCAGTCCTTAGCTGGAGCCACTTCTGATCTCTCCCTCTTTGTGAATCAAAATATTTACAGGTTTTTCAGGGCAGTCTAGTGGACCGGGAACACTTTCTTTATGATCCTGTTGCTTTCTGTTGTCTTTGAGACTGAGAAGTTGCAAATGGAGCGACAACGGCCATTGCAGCAGAGGCAGATACTCCCAGGGCCTAACACAGGGCTGTCAGGCGCAATGCCAAGGACTCTACCTTCACTTCCTAGAAGGACCTCAGTTGTTAACTGCTGTGGTTGAATTGTCTTAATGGATAAAGTTTGAAATTCAGGTGTTTGAACTGCTGATTTTTTTTAAAGTTTGCACTATCTAAACCTGGTGGAGAGAATTCCCCTCCTTGGTGTTTCTGGGAAATTCCTAACTTGCAACTGTGCCCTCCCTGCTGGCCTCACTATTCTTTCTGTGCACCAAATGGCCCCCAACCGGAAGTTGTCCTATGCTATTGTGGGGTAGGAAATGATGCCAGTGGGGTGGAAGGACCCTTTGCCCACTGATAATAATTTTGATGTTTTTAAAAATGGAGATGTTCAGGGAGAGACATGCCCACCACATGCAACTGCCAAAACACTTTATGGCTATAAAGTGGCCACTGGGAAGCCTGTGTGTGTGGGAGAAGAGGGAGGACAGCTACAGCTTCATTCACAAGATAGGATGATGAGGACTGTGGAGGCCAGAACAGGAGCTCACTTCTTCTGCACATTTTGCTGTTGGATCTGTGTGTGTTTTAAAATGTCAGTGCTCTCTTTTTGTATTTAAATAGTAAAAAGAATTCCAGCTTGGTGGAAAAGAACCATGTCATCTCTAAAAGAAGCCTTCTGTGAGAGTCTAGGTAAAGCATTAAAGAGCTTCTTGAATGTGTGTGTGTGCATGAATGTGTGTGTGCTAAAGTATATTGTGATGCTGTCACTGTAAAAAGGAACAAAAGAGAAAGCCCATTTTTATAGATGAACATAAGAAATTCTGTTTTGTGAATATTGAGCTTGAAAATCCCAAATGTAGTTATCAGAAAGAGCTGCAAGTAAGTGATTTAGAATATATATTTCAGAGTCTCCAGTATGAATCATTTATTAAGAATCATAATCCCATAAAACTAAATAAATGTTTCAAGTAAGAGTTTATCTATTGCACTTAGAAATTTTATATTTATGTGCTTTAATATAAATATAAATATCTTTTACCTTTCCACTAGTTTTCACTCACAATTATATGCTGGGTCAGGAAAATGAATACTCACATTGTTTATAACCTGAAGTAATAAAATAGCCAATAACTCATTGAGGAAGCAGAAAACATGTGTAAACTAAGCTGTATCCAAGCCCCTAAATTTGTGTAGATGTACAAACAAGTGAAACACATTGTAAGGGCTACTTTTGCTTTCTCTTTGATGAAGTTTCTGTTAGCTGAACTGTTCTTCTCAACGAAGGACTATTTCAGTCCTGTTTTGGCAACATAGTGTTAATTTTTAATTTCTTCATACATGTGGGCATCTCTTGCCAGAAGGAGGAGGGTCCATGGGATTGGATGATATTACTCAAAGAAGGGAAAAGTTCCAAACTTTGATCAGTTAGCATCTTTATTTTTAAATCATTTTCCTGCTGCCAAAATTTTTGACATTTGAAATGTGTTCTAGGCATAAAGGGTTGATAAATATATTTAAAATGTGATATTAGCAGATAACACATTTTGTTTACACAAAAATAACAGCTTCACACATACAAAGGAGAGAAGGGAAGGACAGCATTAAAGAGAATCTTTTTGACTGTGAGCTCTATGTTATCCATTAAATTGTGACAGTAATTTGGAAAACATATATGATTACCTCTAATTGCAACAAAGTAGGGAGGGCACACAAGTAAATGAAGGTTTTGCTGTTGGAGTTCTGTTTCTATTTTTTTTTTTTCTGAGTTCATGCCCATGCTACCATGCTGCTCATAAGCGCTTGTGTAGATCGAAGATAGACATTTAGCACACACCACCCTAAAACAAATACCACTTTGACATATTGATTATTTTGAGCTAAAGGTACTTCAAAAATAGTAGATACAAGAATGAAGCTCTGACCTCCCCTTTTCTTCCTGAAAACAGGAGATGAAATTCTCATGTGAAAGATGCCCTCCATCCCAGGAAGCTGGACATCGTCTTCGACCAGACAGGGGTTGTCAAGCAGAGGAAACCTGTACAACAGACATTGTTAAAATAGTTATTATATTTTCTTTATTTTCTCCACAAATTTATATTTTTATTTTATATTATTGCCAGTCGTTTTTAATTATCTACATATAAGGAGTTCATGTATTTCATATATACAATTTTAAGCACATAATGATACTTCCCACTCATTCTCTCTCCCTCCTCCTTCCTTTTTTTCTTTTATTTTTTGTGATAACATACTTCCAGTTTACTTTATAGTCACAGACTTAATCCTCCACTAAATAAAGATTTCAACAAGTAGAAAGTAAAAAAGACCATGGTTCCACAGGATTATAGACAAGGGCTATAAACAATTATTAAATCTCAAGGTGTCAATTTCATTCATCTATATTAATTTTTTGTTTGTTTTTGAGGGTTTTTTGTTACTCTATATATTAGCTGCCACAAGACAAAGAAAACATATATTTGTTTTTTTTGGGTCTGGCTTATTTCACTAAGCATAATGGTCTCCAGTTGCATCCATTTTGTTGCAAAAGACAGACTTCATGTAATCTAATTTTTAAAATCAGGTTAAACAACTGGCACACAGGAATTGTGCATTTATATGTCGTACCATGGGATGTTTCAATACATGTATACACTGTGTAACGTCCAATAAGTCTATCTATCTCATCAAAGTGTTACCAGTTGTTTAAGATGAAAACAACCAAATTTTTTATTATTTCTCCTACAGAAATATACAGTACGTTATCAGTATTATAATTAGTTTAGTGTGTAATTGAACATCAGAATTTCCTACTCCTATCTAACCATAACTCAGAACGCAGAAATCAATCTTTCTCCACTCTTACCTCTGCTCTTCCTAGCCTTTTGTACCCACCATTATACTGTCAATTTCTTGTTAAGTGGAATAAGTCAAGAACAGAAAGATAAGTGCTGCACAATTGTATTCATATGTGAAATCTAAAAAGTTAAACCTAATTTATAAGCACTTAAATCTAACTGCCTCATTGAGTCTTCATTTTCCTATTGAGGGCTCCCATGTACATGTAAAGAATGCTAATAAATTTGTGTGCTTTGTCCTGTTAATCTGTTTTATTTAAGTTTCCGTCTGAAACCCTGAGATAGTAGAGGAGGAACTTTTATCACCTCTTCAAGAAAATGATAGCATATGTTGAAAATTTGGAATGTTGAATCTGTAAGTTTGCCTTTCTATATTAGAATAGTGGTTTATAAAATTAACTTATTATTACTAAAATAATTAATTTGAGTTATAGTTTTAAAATTAATCCATAATCTGTTTTAACCTATCTCAATGTATTTTATAAACAAAATGAATCCTGGAATTCAAATTAACTTAATGGGACTGAGTTTACTTCATGTGTTAGAAGTTCTAAATCTTTGTGGTCCAGCTGGTTAAACTGCCACCTCTCATGCATGCATCCTGTGTGAGCACTGTTTTGAGATCTGATCCAGATCCCTACTGATGCACCTGGAAAAGCAGCAGAGGATGATGTGAGTACTTAGGCCCCTGCCACCCATATGGGAGACCCAGATGGAGTGCCTGACTCCTGCCTTCGGCTTCTCTCAGGTCTGGCCATTGGTGGTTATTTGGGAAGTGAAGCAGTGGATGAAAGTGTACCTGCAGATCTCCTTTTCTTTTCTTCCCTCTCTTTCTTTAACTCAGCCTTTCAAGTAAGTAAATGAATCTTCATAAAAATAAGTTATGAATTAATGAAAACACTACTTTCTAAATTGGAACTGATATTAGAAATAGAATTGCGTGCTCAATCAGACTTGCCCCAAAAGGGAGAGTTAGAAACGTGCCTGGGGATTCCAATTCAATCCCATTAAGGTGGCATGTACCAATGGCATCTCACTAGTCAAAGTGATCAGTTTCAGTTCATAATTGATCATAATGATAGGATTAAGAGTCAAAGGGATCACATAAACAAGACTAGTGTCTGCTAATACTAACTGATAGAATTAAAAAGGAGAGAATGATCCAACATGGGAAGCGGGATACAGAGCAGACTCATAGAATGGCAGATGTCCTAAACAGCACTCTGGCTTCAGAGTCAGTCCTTAAGGCATTCGGATCTAGCCAAAAATCCCATGAGAGTATTTCAGGCATGGAAAGCCTAGACACTCTGGCAGAAAAAAAAAAAAAAAAAAAAAAAAAACTAAATGAAAGATCTCTGCAAGTGAGAGAGTGAGATCCCAGGGGAAAGAATGGGCCATCAAAGAAGGGGGTACCTTTCTCTGAAGGGAGGAGAAAACTTCCACTTTGACTATGACATTGTCTAAATGAGATTGGAGTTTGTCAACTCAAAATGCTCCCATAGCCTTGGCAACTCATGACAAGAGCCTCAGGTGATTACTGACGCTATAATTAAGAGTGTCAAATTGTTAAATCAACAACAGGAGTCACTGTGCACTTACTCCCCATGTAGGATCTCTGTTCTTAATGTGTTCTTCAATGTGAATCAATGGTATAACTAGTAATCAAACAGTACTTTACACTTTGTGTTTCTGTGTGGGTGCAAAATGTTTAGTATATACTAAATTGATCTTCTGTATATAAAGATAATTGAAAATTAATCTTGATGTGAATGGGATGGGGGAGGGATTGGAAGATGGGAGGGTTGCGGATGGGAGGGGAGTTATGGGTGGAAAAAGCCACTGTAATCCAAAACTGTACTTTGGAAATATTATATTTATTAAATAAAAGTTAAAAAAGAAATAGAATTATGTTTCTAATTTAAAAATCTAGAAAATATGTTTTGATTAATATAGTTGTCTAAGTTCTAATTTTCATAGTTTTTTCCCCATCAATTGCTAAGTCATTTAGTCTCAGTATAAGAATATGCAAAAGTGATTGTTTTCTGTATCTCCCATTAAGGAATAATTGGCCCAACAGTCTTGCCAATTGGATTTCTTAGCTTAGGCACTAGTCATTCCCTCAGCAACCAATAAACAATGGTCAGGTGAAACATATGTAGTTGTGATATTGCCTACCTGTTCAACAGATACTAGAAAACACTAGATTGAAGTACATTCCTTATAATTAATATAAATATTAATCAGTGTATTTAATATTTATTAGGCTCTGATGAAAATCTACTTGAAAAGCTATAAAATCTGATGAATAACTTTCAATTTGCAAAACTAAAAATGTAACTTTCTCATTGTAATTTTATACTAGGGTCATGATTTTTGAAACTGCTCAAAGCTACAGATGCACATTAAAATATGAAAAAATATTTTCATATAGTTTTGTGTAATTACTAGGACATATTAGAGATTTAGGTTACAGATTAACACTTTCTAGTCTTATAAAATAATTTGTTTCTTCCTGAAATTATCACTAAAACTATTTATTTAATCCTAGTCTCAAGTGTTAATGGAACTAATATGCATAGGCAAATTGAAAAGCACATATTCTGATAAAATAAATAAACATGGAAGTAATTTTAATGTGATGTAAAAAGTTCTATAAAAGAGAAAGAAAAAGTGTTCTTTAGGGTCACATACACACAAGGTATTGATTCTTGGCAAAGAGCAAAGAAGAAGTTGCATTTGACCTGATTTATAACCATGGCTTACATAGTGAAGGTGGAATAAATTACAAAAATTGACAGCATAGGGGACAGGTGGTGTGGCACGGCAGGTTAAGTTTCTGCCTGCCACACTGACATCCCATATGATTGCCAGCTTGAGTACAGCTTCTCCACTTCCAAGCAAGCTCCCTGCTAATGCAACTGGAAAAGCAGTGGAAGAGATCCCAAGTACATGCAATCCTGCATCCATGTGGGAGACCCCAAAGGAGTTCCAGGCAATGGGCTTCAGCCTGGCCCAGCCACAGACATTGTGATCATTTGGGAAGTGAACCAGGGGATAAAAGATGTCTTTCTTTCTCTCTCTCTCTCTCTCTCTCTCTCTCTCTCAATGTTATTCCTCTCTCTGAGTAACTCTGCCTTAATAAATAAAATAAATCTTAAAAGAAAAGTTGACATCATAGGTAAAAGCATGGATGTGTGAAAGGAGAAAATACGTTTAAGGCATGGTTTTTATGATAATAATTTTATATAAAATAGATAAATCATTGTGTATGTGTATTAACACACATGAAATTAACACACAAATACACACATACACAAGTACATTAGCACACTGAATTCTGTTCTTGTATCATTATGGGACATTTGAAGGCTACGTGCTTTGATTATCTTTCACTTACTCTTTGTTACTTTAGAAAGATGTACTTTAATATTTTTCACTCGACTTTAGATTTTAGTATTTCAAAAACGTCGAGATAAAGTATTAATGCATTTGTTGCAGAAATATTATTATAGATTTTGCTCACTCTATCATTTCCATTATGAAACTCCACGTTATGATTTAATTCTATGGACAATTATTGTTTGTTTTCTCTTTGGATATTTGTATTCTCTACCCAATATATATATATATAGATAGATAGATAGATAGATAGATTATGTTTTTCATTTTCTTTGAGCATACAATTTATAGCATGTATATATAAGTTTCTGTCTTACTTATATTTTATATAATGAGTATTCTTTGTGTTTCTGTCCTATCATCAGTTTTTTATATGTATTTTTCTTGTAAGCTGTCATGATCCTCTCAGGCTAGAGACAGACTAGCCAATGAGTTAATATATAGTGTAAATATTATGAAAATATTTTAGATTCCATGAGCCTCCTGAGTTCAAGTTTTTATCAATTTCTAAAATTGTAAATATTTTTAAAATTTACCTTTATATATATTATTTTGAGATAGCAAGAATTGTACCTGATATAAAAGTACCTCTTAAAAAGTTAGTGTGTGTTTGTATAGTATCCAAAGGTACTATAGAAAAATGAGATTAAATTTTATCATACATATATTAATAGTTAATGATATATTTCTATTCAAATATATCTTTCTTTTTCAATTTTATGTGCTCCTAGTTAAATATCACTTTTCAATGATTTCTGAAGCATCCATTGCTATGAATTCAGGAACTCAACAAAAATAATCCTGGTGGGCCTCTGGTATCATCTTGCAAATAAGCTATTACCCACCGATGGGATAAAAACACATACCTCTGTCCCCTCCAGTCAGAATAATAATTGAAGGAAAGATCACTTTGGGAGTTTGAATTATTCAGAATGGCAATGCGAGCATTATGTTTCGGCTTGGTTGATTAACAGAACTGAATGTACATCATAGTTTGTATTATATAACTCAAGTTAGAGAAATGGTGATGGAAATTAAGTTAGAAAAGCAGCAATGAGCTCATAAGCTATCATTTGTGATTGTGCCATATCAAAATAAGAATGCCAAAGAAAACCTGTCAACCATTAAATATATCCATATATAAATATCTTAAAATATGTTTTCTTCTTTCACTTGACATCTGTGACTTTCATTTCTCATTGTTTTGGGCAGCTTTCTCATCCTACTACATTTAAGACTCTTGGTATAACTTTTTCTAGAGAATATTCTTATAGCTTAGTGCCTGTGATAAACACATGTCTTTCACTATGTTACTTTTGAAAAATTGAGATATTTATTCTGAAACTCTTCTGTAAGTTAATTCTGCCAAGTCTATGGGAATTAAAAAAAAATCTTTCATTTCTCCTAAAGTTAGAGATTCCCAGATGGCAGGAAAATGATTCACAAAATTCATGACTTGCTATAATGATGTGATAGATGCTTTTGTGGATAAAAGCCACATTAATGCTTGCTCAACCTAAAAAGATACAACATCACCATTACTTGTAACTTAACATTTGTCCTTTGGGAAACCATCATCTGCTTTAGAAAAAGAATGGGCAGCTCCAGGGACCATCTGTTCATTTTCCAATTTTATTATGTTAATTTATTGGCATAAAAAGACTGGAGGGGAAATCACAGTTTTGGATTTATTCACCAAAAATAAAAGACTGTGTATTTGTTTCTTTTTGAAGTTTGTATTTATCTTGTTTGTAAAATTGTATTCTACCATCCAGCACCCCCTTTCTATGTCTCCTTGGTATCATCTTGACTTTTATTCACATTGCACCAAAATGGCTTATCCTATGGTCCTGTTCCTATTCCTGCTTGGTGAAACCCAAATACTGGCCTGTGCAACTTTCTTTCTTTCTTTTTTTTTTTTTTTTTTTTTTTGACAGGCAGAGTGGACAGTGAGAGGGAGAGACAGAGAGAAAGGTCTTCCTTTTTTTGCCGTTGGTTCACCCTCCAATGGCCGCCCTGGCTGGCACGCTGTGACGGCGCACCGCGCTGATCCGATGGCAGGAGCCAGGTGCTTCTCCTGGTCTCCCATGGGGTGCAGGGCCCAAGCACTTGGGCCATCCTCCACTGCACTCCCTGGCCACAGCAGAGAGCTGGCCTGGAAGAGGGGCAACCGGGACAGGATCGGTGCCCCGACTGGGACTAGAACCCGGTGTGCCGGTGCTGCAATATGGAGGATTAGCCTGTTGAGCCACGGCGCCGGCCCTGTGCAACTTTCTATCTTTGACATCACTAGGTTAGACATTGAACCATGTTAATGAGCAAGTAATCAATATAGAGCTTGATATTATTATATATTATCTGACCTCATCACTCTCACATGACTATTGCACATCCCTTTTATTCAGTCAGCCACTCTGAAGAGGCATTCATACTTTTTATGAGGATAATCCTTCTAGATTTGGTTGTGAACCCATGATTTTCTACACTCTTGGAGAAATTGCTTTTTTTAAAAAAAAATCCTTTATTCTCTATATATTCTATTTCTCTCTTTCCAACATTTTTTCCTCTCAACCTCTAAATATGCGTAAAACTTTCATATTCATTTTAAAACAAACTCAGTTCCTTGATTCCAGATCTCTTTTCAAATGCCTTCCTATTGTTTTCCTCACCTATAGGGATAAGATGCTTAAAATGAGTCTGCACTTGCTGTATCCAATTCACTCAGTCTTTAACGGGTCTCTGTTAATTCCTACTCATTGTCCTTATGGCAACTCTAGCAACCTTCACATTGCTGAAGTTAATGGATATTTCTCAGGCCTTATGATGATTATGATGGCTACTTTAGTGTTAGTAGCAATTTCCCATGGAATCTGTTTGCTGGTAGGTTTTTATTCCTATGATAGTGTTGATTCTAATTTTTCTCCCAGTGTATCCACATTTACAGTACACAATACTGAAAAGTGTTTATTAATAACAAATAAATGAACTATGCAGGGAAATGTATTTTTAGACAGATATAATTCAGTGCTCAAAAGTTTTATTTTGTAGAAAGGAATTTCAAAGGGCTGCTGACTCAACATGTGCTATGCATTTGGAGACAACAACACAATCAAGTAATATAACATGGAAAAATAAAATTCCCAATAGATAACATAAGGAGGATTGTATTAAGGAATTCATATACAACAAGTATAATTAATGCTTAATGATGTTGTTCTGAAATTGTTTTAATAATAATTTTATAGAGGTACAATTTACTTATGGTAGAATCTAGAATTCTATGAGCTTTGAAAACTAAATGTGCTCATGTAAACAACATCACAATTATGATGCAGAATATTTCTATTGCCTCAGAAGGTTTCTTCATGCCCCATTAAAATCAATGCCCCTGTAGCAGAGGCAATTACTGTTCTGGTTTTTATCGCCCTAGCATAGTTTTCCCTGTTCTTGAAATTCTTAAAGTTGGACTCACACAGCATGCATGTATTTGTGTCTGACTTCTTCATTAAGAATACACTTAAAGATATACACCCCGCTCCTCAGTGTTTCAAAATGTGATTCTGTTTATTGCATTCTGAGAATATGCCATTCACCTCTTTATAGGCATTTAGATTATGCTCAACATTTGATAGTTATAAATATAGCTGCTGTGAACATTCTTAATGGAAGTCTTTTTGCATTTGTATATTTCTTTTCTCTTGTGTTAATATCCATGGATGAAATTGGTGGGTCATTTTGTGCCTATTTCAAAATATAGATTATACACTTGCAAAAATAGTTTCCAAATACATTTTGTCATTTCAGTTTTCAGAGAAGCACATTCCCACATCCCCATAATTATTTAATATTATCAAATTTTGAAATTTTGATCATTCTAGTAATAACTCTGATTTTTACTTACCTTTCCTTGATGACTAATACGGTTTGCCATTTTGTGATTATTGAATATTTTTATCTCATTTTGTTCTAAGTGTTTTTCAGCCTTCATTGAATCTGTTGCCTTTCATTTTTTTAAATTACAGATAAATGTAATCTCTATTCTGTTTAGAACTCTCCAATCAGTTCATGCTGAATTGCTAGTCGCTTGTTGATTCCAGTTTGAAGTGTTCCCACAGATACTGGCTCCATCTGTGAGCTTCTGTTCCTGGAAAGCGGTAGTTCTCTGTTAGATTTTGTTTGTTCAGATTTTTCTTCCTGGGAGGAGGAGTGATGACACCCAACTCTTATACGTTATACCAGAAATTTGGAATCTGTAAATAATATTTTTGAGTTTTATTTTTCAAATGTTTTTGATAATATTCTCAGTGGTATTAACTTCTATTTATATTTACTTCTTAACTTAAAATTATAAGTATTTATTATTTCCTAGAAGTTGCTTTGCACATTCCTCAGTATTTTCTGTATATAAAATATGATCAAAGATCATTTCAGTTTGTTCTTTCCAATAATTTGATCATTCCCCATTTCCCAATTGCTGTGTATTACTGGAGCTTGGATCTCCAGTATGTATTGAAAAGAGTAAAAAGAACAATTTATCTGTGCCTTCTTCATCATCTTAGATGGGAGAATATTCAATATTCTACTAATATACCAGCTGAAGCATGTCTTAAATGCGCCTTATTCTAGATTGAAAGAATTCCATTCTTATTCACAATTTTCTGAAATTATTTTTATTGCTTGTCCTGTTTTGTGTTCTAATCATTAGGATATTGAATTATGTGAAAATACTTTTCTTTTTTTTTTTTTTTTTTTTTGACAGACAGAGTGGACAGTGAGAGAGAGACAGAGAGAAAGGTCTTCCTTTTGCCGTTGGTTCACCCTCCAATGGCCGCCGCGGTAGCGCGCTGCAGCCGGCGCACCGCGCTGATCCGATGGCAGGAGCCAGGTGCTTCTCCTGGTCTCCCATGGGGTGCAGGGCCCAAGCACCTGGGCCATCCTCCACTGCACTCCCAGGCCACAGCAGAGAGCTGGCCTGGAAGAGGGGCAACACGGGACAGGATCGGTGCCCCAACCGGGACTAGAACCCGGTGTGCCGGCGCCACAAGGCGGAGGATTAGCCTAGTGAGCCGCGGCGCCGGCGGGAAAATACTTTTCTGTATCCTTTGAGATCATATAATTTTCCTCTTTAATTGGGTTAATGTAGTTGATAGCAATTATTGGTTGTATTTAAGTGTCTAGCTTAATTTAACATTCAAGTATTTGCTAGAATGATTGTTTTCTGTGTTAATTCTGTTGTGGTAGAGAATATATTCTTCATATAAAAATATTCAAAATCCATTACTAAATTCGTTTTTTGTCCAGAATATGATCCTTATTTACTTGAAAAGAATAGGTATTGTTCTGTAGTTGATACAGAGTTTTGAAATGTAAATTAAATCTAGTTAGATAAAAGAATTTTTCTGTTCTCTATCCTTTTAATGTTTATTTTTATTTAAAAGGCAGAATGAGAGACTCAAGCATACACACAAAGAGAGGGGGAACTAAGGAGGAAAGAAGAGAGAGAGAAAGAGAGAGAGAGAGAGAGAGAGAGAGAGAGAGAGAAACCATCTATCTGCAGGTTCATCCCCAAATGCCCACAATAACCAGGGCTGGGCCAGAATGGAGACAGGAGTCAGGAACTCCATCTAAGTCCCGCAGATGGGTGGCAAGGACTGAAGTATTAGGGCCATCATCTGATGCCTTCCCAGGCACATTTTTAAGGATTATTTGTTTGACAGATATAGATGGAGAAGAGTTTCCATTTACTGATTCACTTCCCAATTGCCTATAAACAGCCAGGGCTGGGACAAACTAAAGCCAGAAACCTGGAACTCCCTGCAGTTCTCCCAATAGGAGCACTTGAGTCATTACCTGCTCCCTTCCCAGTGTGTTAGCAGAAGCAGAGGCTCTTGGACTGGAACCAGTACTCCGATACGCAGGTTTCCTGAGTAGCAACTTAACCCACTGCACCACCATACTCACCTCCCATATTTGTCTTTCTAATGCTATTTTATTTACATTTTTGCTAATTACCAAGAGTTAAGTGCTCAAAACTCCAACGTAGATTGTATATTAATTCCTTTAGATTTATTTTTTTTTGCTTCATGAAATTTGAATTAGGTGCCATATATTTTAAATTTATTTTTTTGCCAAAATACTGTTTTTACCATTGTGAAATATCCCTTATTTATGAGAATTCCCTTATTTATGAGAATTTTGTCAGGTATTAACATAGTCATCCCACTTTCTTTTTTTTTTCTTTTATTTTTTTTTATTTCATAAATGTGAATTTACAAAGTGCAACTTTTGTATTGTTGTGGCTTCCCCCCCCCAACCTCCCTCCCTCCCATCGCCCTCCCCTCTCCCACTCCCTCTCCCATCCCGTCCTTCATCGAGTTTCATTTTCAATTACCTTCATATACTGAAGATCAACTTAGTACATACTAAGCAAGGGTTTCAACAGGCTGCACTCACACAACCACACAAGGTATAGGGTATTGTTCGACTAGTAGTGTTTTTACGTTTCATAGTAAAACACATTAGGGACAGAGATCCTACGTGGGGAGCATGTGCCCACTGACTCCCGTTGTTGATTTAACAATTGGCACTCTTATTTATGACGTCAGCAATCACCCAAGACTCTTGCTATGAGCTGTCTAGGCTATGGAAGCCCCTTGAGTTCACTGGCTCTGAACTTGTTTAGTCAAGGCATCATATAGTTAGTGTTTGCAAGACTTTATATAATTAAAATTCATGCCCTATAAAAGCTACATATTTGAGTCCTGATTTATAATGAAGCTTGACAAGCTCTGTCTTTTAATTGAGTTTTTTATTCCCCTTAATATTTAATCTTGTCTACCCTTCAGTTTTATTTTCTCTTTGTTGTTTTTGCTCTTTTTCTGTTCTTACCTTGTCTGGTTCAAAAATTTATCAATGTGTTACAGTTTAACATTTGTAATGTATTTTAGCTACAGCTCTCATTTATTTAATATTTGTTCAAGGATTAAAATAAATTTAGGGCACTCTTTTTTTACTAACATTATAATTCCCCATATAATAATGTAAGAATCTTATAACACTATATTTACACTTATACCTCCTCCAGTAGAATTAAAAATTTGAGAGAAGGAAACTAATCCTGTGTTTACTCACATTATTGTGTTCCTCATTCTGTTCTGTAGACACACATTTCCAGCTTATGTAAGTTTCCCTCTTTACAGAGATCTGGTTATCATGTGGTGTTAAGTAAATGTGTCAGAGAGAAATTATCTCAGCATTTAAAAATATTAAAATACATGCATATTGCTATTTTGGGGTTGTTATGCTCTTGTTAGATCTAAAATTCTAGTTCTTCAGAGTTTCTATTTCTCCAAGACTCTTGAAAATTCACTCCATTATTTTCTTGGTTGATTTATTTTTGCAAGAGGCAAAGCACCTAGATGTGTTTTTGGATTCATCTTGTGCAGAGTTCATGGGGGACCATGGATCTGTAAAGTTTTGTAGTTTTCTAAAACTTGGAGACATTTCAAATGTTATATAGACAGATCTTTTTTTTCCCCCTGTTCCTTCCCCCTCTCATCTTTTTTACAAAACCAGTGGCATTTTGTTGTTGTTATTTTCATTTTTTATTCTTTGCACGCTTCTCTCTAAATACTTGCTAATGTTTTGTTTTCAGATTTAATTATCTGTTCTACAAAAATATTAAGTTTTATTTGGGAGTAAAAGAGAGAGACACACACATACAAAGTGAGAGAAAGAGAGAGACGGAGAAAGAGGGGAGAGAGAGAGAGAGAGAAGGAGAGAGAGAGAAAGAGAGGTATCTCCTCATCTACTGGTTCACTCCCAAAATGTCTGTAACAGCTGGAGCTGAGTCAGGCTGAGAACAGGAGACAGAGCCTATCCAGCGTCTCCTACATAGGTAGCATGTATCCAACTGCATGAACCATTATCTGCTGCCTCCCAGGACTTTCGTTAGAAATGGATCTGAGACTCAAAGTCAAGATCTCAGACAATGGATATGGGAAGTCCAACTGACATCTTAACCGGTGCACCAAATACTCACCCCCTGCCTACTTTTGCAATGTCTAATCCTGCTGTTAAAGCCCAATGACTTCATGTACAAGCATGTACCATTTAATGACAGGAAATATGTGTATATATATATATATTTATTTATTTGAAAGACAGAGTTACAGAGAGGCTGAAGAAGAGAGAGAGAGAGACAGAGAGAGAGAGAGAGAGAGAGAGATATCTTTCATCTGAAGGTTTACTCCCCAGATGGCCGCAACAGCCAGCTCTAGGACAGGCCAAAGCCAGGAGCCAGGAGTTTCATCTGAGTCTCCTATGAGGGTGACAGGAGCCCAGACACTTGGGGCATCTTCTTCTACTTTCCCCAGGCAATATAGCAGTGAGCTGGATTGGAAGTGGAGCAGATGAGACATGAATTGGTGCCCATAGGGATGCTGGCATTAAATGTGGCCGCTTTACCCGCTATTCCACAATGCCAGTCCCACGACAGGATATATTTTAATAAATGCATAATTAAGAAATTTTGTTTTTGTGTTAACATTATAGAGTGTATTTACAGAAAATTTATATGTATATCCCTTGACATAGCAAACATGAGATCTATGCGGTTTCTTCTGGTGTAATGTGGCATACTATTTAACAGTAAAATTTTTATATAAGTTAAATGAATATGCTCTAAAATAATGAAATAAAAATAGTTTAAACACAGATTGATAGCATAATTGTTTATGAACATTTTCAAGTATTATGTACTGCACATAATGGTGGGTGCTATGTTTTGTTTACACCAGTGTCACTATAAATGCATTGTGTAATGCATTATGCTACAATATTACAATAGCTATGACTATCAGAGGATAACACAAGCATTTGCCATCTCCTATATAATCTTATGGGACCACCACCATTAATTGCAGGCCCTTATAGAATGAAAAGTCATTATATGGCTCATTATATGGCTCAAAAATACATTATATTTTTCAGTTTGAGAACTGATATTTTTGTCTTCCTTCATTAATTTTCAGGAATTTGTACTTCAGTCTCTTTTTTTATGGCACTTAAACCTAAATATGCTCAGTTCTTAAACCTAGCATATGTGTTTTAGTTTCCTGAAGAGGAATTTACGTTGAATTTTCAAGTACATAATTTTAGTCACTTTTTCCCAAAACAAAGGAGAATGAGGGAAGAACAGAGGGAGAGACAGAGAGAAGGAGAGAAATAGAGAGAGAAAGGGGGAGAGAGAGAGAGATGAAGATGCTATCTGCTGTTTCACTCTACAAACGCCCATAGTGGCTGGGATTTGGTTGGACCAAGGCCATGAACTGGAAACAATCCAGGTCTCTTATGGGTGGCAGGGAGCCACCTACCTGAGCCATCATCTGTTGCCTCCAGAGTCCATATTGGCAAAAAGCTAGAATCAGGATCCAGAGTCAGGTATCAAACCCAGGTACTCTTTTATGTTGCATGGGTTTCCAAAATGACATCTGAACCACAACAACAAAGGCCTGCCTCTACATGCAAGTTTAGATATCATCTCTTGTATTCCCTCCTTTCTTGATATCCCTTCTTTGAACTTAAAAATATGCTAATAGTTCCAGATTCTGGCCTGGGGCTCCTAATTCCAGGAAAATGATCATAAATGACTTGATCCCACTCCATGGTGTGCCAAGAAGATAGGAGAAACCATGAAGAAAGAACTAATGGGGGCCAGCACTGTGGCGCAGCAGGTTAACGCCCTAGCCTGAAGCACTGGCATCCCATATGGGCTCAAGTTTGAGTCCCAGCTGCTCCACTTCCGATCCAGCTCTCTGCTATGGCCTGGGAAAGAGTAGAAGATGGCCCAAGTCCTTGGGCCCCTGCACCTGCGTGGGAGACCTGGAAGAAGCTCCTGGCTCCAGGCTTCGGAGCTGTACAGTTTCGGCCATTGCGGCCAATTGGGGAGTGAACCAGTGGATGAAAGACCTCTACCTCTCTCTCTCTCTCTCTCTCTCTCTCTCTTTCTCTCTTTCTCTCTCTCCCTCTCCCTCTCTCTACCTCTCCTTCTCTGTCTAGCTCTGACTTTCAAAATAAGTAAATCTTAAAAAAAGATCTAAAGAGTCATGTTTCACCAAGTAATCAATCAAAAGATGGAAATGATTATAAGCTATAAGCAGAACTACATACCTTCCATGTATGACAGAAATGATTTTAAGATTTTTATTTATTTACTTCAGAGACAAAGCTACAAACAGAGATAGGGAGACAGAGAAAAAGGTCTTCCATCTGCTGGTTCACTCCTCAAATGGCCACAATGGCCAGAGCTGGGCCCATCCAAAGCCATGAGCTTCTTCTGGGTCTCCCACGTGGGTGCAGGGGCCCAAGAACTTGGGCCATCTTCTATTGCTTTCCCAGGCCATAGCAGAGAGCTGGATTGGAAATGGAGCAGCTGGGACATGACCTGGTACCCATATGGGATGCCGGCACTGCAGTGTTGGATTAGCATACTAAGCTACAGCAACAGCCCAAACAGAAATGATTTTAAAGGCTATGTGATACTTGATGCTTTTCAGATTTTTAGCTGATATTTATATAATCATATTAACCCTTACTAGCCTGTTCTTGTAGTGGAGAATTGGTATTAAGTGACTAACAATCTAATCAGATGGAAAAAGAAAATTCCTAAAAAAAAAAAAAGAAAGAAAGAAAACATCCTGTTACTGAAAGAGGAAATGTTATGAGATAATTTTCTACTTTATTTTTAAAAATTTTATAACATAAACAGAACAGATTTCATGTATTTCATAGGCACAATTCTAAGAAGATAACCATGCTTCCTCCCTTCTCTCTCTCCCTCCCTTAACCCCCCTACATCTTTCCTTTCTTTTTTTCTTCAATTTTTACAAAATATGATTTCAACCCTCTCCATAAATCATAGGCTTAATGCACCAGTAATCATAATATTCAATGAGTAAAAAGTAGAAGGAACATAGTTCCACAGGAGTGTAAACAAGGACCAAAAACAACAATCAAATCACAAGTGAGATAATTTTAAAAGGAATGGTGGGCCGGCGCCCCGGCTCACTAGGCTAATCCTCTGCCTGCGGCGGCGGCACCCCGGGTTCTAGTCCTGGTCGTGGTGCTGGATTCTGTCCCAGTTGCTCCTCTTCCAGTCCAGCTCTCTGCTGTGATTCGGGAGTGCAGTGGAGGATGGCCCAAGTCCTTGGGCCCTGCAGCCACATGGGAGACCAGGAGGAAGCACCTGGCTCCTGCCTTCGGATCGGTGCAGCGTGCCAGCCATTGCGGCCACTCGGGGGATGAACCAACGGAAAAAGGAAGACCTTTCTTTCTGTCTCTCTCTCTTTCACTAACTCTGCCTGTCAAAATAAATAAATAAATAAATAAATGGAATGGTGGAAAAAGGAGGAGGAGCTGGATGAGGACAGGGAAGGGGTTTGAGGAAGAAAAAGGGGGTGGAAAATGCGTAGGGGCAGGCGCAGTGGCATAGCTGGTGAAGCCGCCGCCTGCAGTGCCGGCATCCTATGTGGATGCCGGTTTGAGTACTGGCTGCTCCACTTCTGATCCAGCTCTCTGCTATGGCCTGGGAAAACAGTGGAAGATGGCCCAAGTCCTTGGGCCCCTGCACCCACGTGGGAAACCGGGAAGAAGCTCCTGGCTCCTGGCTATAGATCTGTGCAGCTTGGGCTGTTGAGACCATCTGGGGAGTGAACCAGTGATGGAAGACACTTCTCTCTCTCTCTCTCTCTCTCTCTCTCATTCTCTATCTCTCTCTCTGTCCCTCTGCCTGTGCACTCTGCCTTTCAAAAAAAAAAAATATTTTTAAAAAATGTAAGTGTTCTCCTCTCTAACACGCTGGATCTACTTCTTAAAACTAAGATTTCTCCTTCCCATAGAGGAAGAGAACTCACTCCCTGTATCTGAATCTATGGTCCTAGATGGTTATGCGTTTTCCTCAGTCTACTTGGATAGCTGAATTTTAAGCTGTGTGATTGTGAACCACTTTTCTTAAACCCTAGTTCTGTTTTCAGAGAGTATCCCTTCTCCTTAGTTTTTCTTTGGCATCAGGGAAGATTCTCTGTTTTCCTCATATACTTCAGCCTATTATTTTTATCTGATAAGGTTTCAAGGATCTCGCCTCTTGTTTGCTGGCACATTCTTTGGAACTATTCCTTAAAACCTGGATGTGAGACATTTTGCATCTTTAAAATCCAAGATCTAGTGACCAAACCTAAAGCAGTAGTTCAGTTATCCATGGTCTTTAAACAGAAGATCTCAGGTCTTCTGTTTTAGTAGTACATCTGTGATGTGTGCTCATCCCCAGACCTGTGAAACCACGTCTATTAATGTTTTACCTCATAAACAGCAGGTTATGGTTATCACTCTGAGATCCAGATAATCTGATTCTAATCTCCCACTGCCTCTCAGGAACATAAATGTGATCTTTTTATTACAGAAAGCAAACTGTTTAGACAGAGTTGAGTTGACTCTTCACTCAGGCTGTAAATTTTGTTGTGATATTATATTCCCCTATTGTCTCCTGTTCCTTATCTTCTCAGTTATTCATGTTAATTTTTGTATAGACTGGACTTTTACACATGAAACAAGCTACATAATTATTGGACTCGCAGCCATATGTATTGCTGACACGCAGAGACAGCACTTTTCAAAGAAAGCTGTATCTTCTTCCCATTTCACCATGAGCAGCCTGAATAAAAGCTGGTCTTTCCTTATTATAATCTTATTGAAGAATGCATAAAAACAAATATCACTCATATATTAACTTTTTTCTATCAGGTCCTCTAGGTAAGAGAGTATAATTTCATCCTGAAAGTATCAGCTAAGAAAAGGAAAACTTGTAGATAAAATAGCCAAAGTGTGTCAAGGAGCTTCTTCTTTGTAATGTAACATTATCACACTTGAAGATAGGAAAATTGTCACTGTTTGATACTTCCTTATTATCTTTTGACAATTTAAGGACTGTGAGATGCATGGATTACTTTCATACTTTTGGTCTTTTTTTCCTATTCTAATCTTAGGAAATTCAAAATAGCTTAAGCATAAATGCAAATTCATTGGTTTCTTATTTAGATAGTGAGAATGCGAGAGTTTCAGTATATCTAAAAGGATAATATTATATTATGCTGTAGAAAATATGCAAGCCAATTATAAATGAACCTAAAAGATCAAAATATAGAGATCATTAATCACAGCTAGACAGGATTAAAATACTACAGCAGAAAGATCAAGATTTTAAAGCTTGTATTCCTATCCAGACACAGTTTCTACAAGAAGATGTCCTTACAGGAGTATATCTACCTATGAAGAAGTGCATAGCATGGTGAATAATATTAAAGAAATATTAAAAGGTGGCAGAGTAAACAATCCTATCTATGCATATGGGAAAAAAGGTGAGCTATGGATAAAGGTTAATTGTTAGGCAATCATGGTGGAGGATAATAACAAAAATAGATCCCGTTCTCATCGAGAAAACCCAATGGCAGAATTTAACTGACACTGGGTCTGTAGGTGAAGAATTTCTGAATAAATCTATTTATGATAATGGACTTTGAGTTCTCCTAAATACTCTATAACAATATCAATGGAAGGCTCAGTGGCATCATTTTTAAACAGTATAAAAAATTATAGAGTTTTCAGGGTTTCATGTAGCCCAGCACTTCAATTTACAGATGATTAAATAGACTAAAAGAGGAAATTTCATAGCTTTCTTTTTAAAATGATGGTGATCTGTTTTGTTAGATTTAAAAAAAACTCATGCAACAAAAACAGATTTGCTTTATGGGTCAAGTGAAGAAAGAGTAATTATGGTGACTATAAAAAGTGCTCATAGGTCTTTGCACATCTGACAGTATTATATGTGTTTTATCCTCCATCTGACCTTAAGACAAAATTTATATATATATATGTACATATATATATATATATGTCATTCCTAGGAAACTGTAATTTTATCTTGAGACCAGTATCACTTAGGAAAAGGAGTATTAGCAATAAATCTGATTCCTAAATAAAGATTAGATCATTACTTTTAAAGTAATTGGGTTAACAAAAGTAATCTAACTAAACTGGAATATATACTGATAAGAAATAAGTAATTACAATTGATTGCATTTAAATATATTTATTGTCCATATTACTTGATAAGAATATGAAAATCTGGAAATTATGGAATCAATGACAATTTTTGCCACTATTTTTCAGAGTGCTGTAATAAAGCAAGTAATAAAGTCAGAGTGTGAAGAAATGACTTCACAGAATTTATGAGAAATAAAGAATCTTTGTATTAAAAATTGCAAAGATTACTTTAAAGCTTCAACTTTGCTGGAAAAGTGCTTTATCTAAAAAATTGATGACCATTTGATTAATTCAGTATGTTTTACTGCTTTACACTTGGTTTAATTTAAGTTAAATTATCTACTATTAAAAAAATTTTGCCCTCAGAGCATCTTATTCATCATCTAGAAGTCAGTTTAGCACCAGTAAAGTCCCTTCATCTATGATTTCTTCTTTTTAAATTTTGCTGCTATAGTTGTATAAAAAATATCACTGGTTACTATATGTATATATATACACACATTCAGTGTGGGGTTTTTTTGAAATGTGTAAAGATTTATTTATTTGCTATTCACTTGAATGGAAGAGCATCAGATAGAAGGGAGAGAGAGAGGTCTATATAGAAAAGAAAGAACTCTACCCACTGGTTCACTTGCCTAATGACCACAATGATCAGGGCTGGACCATACTGAATCCAGGAACTAGGAACTCTGTCCCGATCTTCCACCAGAGTGGCAGGGAACCAAGCACTTTAGCCATCATCTGCTGCTTTGCCAGGTGAATTAGCAAGGAGCTGAACTGGAGGCACAGCAGCCAGGCCTTGAAATGCTGCTAGTGACAGGTTAAACCACTGCGTCACAATGCTAGCCCTTCGTGTTTGTTTTTTATGTCAGAATAAACATAATAATTGAATGCTAATTATCATCAGTGTTGAAAAGTTTCATTACCTGCTGGTCAATACACAAACATTATGTGGATTTGTCTTCCTAACAGTCCATAATTTTGTGAAATCAGCCCTGTAAAAAAATCAAGGATGTCAATTGAACAGCATTTTAAAGTACTTTGTTTTACTCAGAGAAAACTATGTGAAGGGAGGTAATCTTTGACTATATGCCTTATTCTGGCAAAAAAAAAGCTTTCATCAGCTCAAAGTTCAATGTCCCACAATATCAAGTGACACAATTGGTTGTTAAGAGAGTGGGAACTCTGGAGTCAAACTAAAGTGTTCAAATATCGGCTCTGACTTCTATTGAGTCTTTGACCTCAGGTAGGTTATTTCACTCTCTGGAGGGCTCAGAAACCTCATATGTAAAATGGGGAAATCAAACCTGCTATATTATATAAGGTACTGCTCTATTGCCTCTCAAAAATGCTTCCTATGTGTTTGATGTGATCAAAAGGGAAAACCATTGGGGATAGATTAATATAAGTAAATGTATCAACATAATCCAAGCAGTGTAAATGTAGATCCCTAAAGTACAATCATACACTTCTATGTGTCCTGGAATGTTTCGTTCATTTTTTCAGAAAACAGAATATGCTAAATTATTAGAAATAAGAACACAGTAAGACAAGTAGAGACACATGCAATAAGGAGACGAGAAGACTCTAAAGTTCTCTATAAATTTTAGTTTTAAAGTTATTATTCAATTGCACTTACTTATTGCACTTACGACAGATAAATCACTATATGAACTAATGTTTGAAGATAAAATCAGGTTAGTTAGCATTTTCATGTCTCTAAATGCTTTTAAAAACGTATTTTGATTAGTGATATGTATACACACATATAGGGATTAATGTGATGTTTTAATAAAGATATAGAGTGTGTATTGATCAAATCAGAATGATTAACATTTTCTTCTACTTGTTATTACTTTATGACTTGAACCTTCAAGCTCTGCTCTTCTATTTGCTCATAAAATAGGTTATTATGAACTGCAATCACCTTTCTATGCTATGTTACACTGAGAATTTACTCCTATCAAACTGATTGGTATCCATTAGCTAACCTCCCTCTAATGTCCTTCCCACCTCCATTCCAAGTCTCTGGTAATGACTATTCGCTGTATGTCAGATCAACGTTGTTTAGCTTTTACAAATGAGGAGATACATGCAGTTTTGATTTTCTGTATCTGGTTTATTTCACATAACATAATGTGCTCACTGGAGATGACAAAATTGACTAGGCAATGATGTTGCTGATTGTGATCAAGTGAATTTAGGTGACCTAAGTGGTAGTGCCCATAACTAATGTCTTCCCTAGTATGGAACTCTTCCTCATATAGTGGGAGTGTCTGCCCATAACAAAAACCATGGATCTTGTAAAAAATCTGGAAAAAGTATTTAATGCACGGTTTGACTTACAATTTTATTTACTGAAATGTTGGTTTCAGTCATATTTGCAACCCTCCCTAAACTTCCCTCCCTAAACACCTTCCCATAAAGATTTCCCAAAATTTCACATCTCCTCTTCTTGACATGGATAACATATTATTATTTAAATATTTATTTTATTTGAAAGAGAGAGTGACAGAGAGAGAGGGAAAGAGAAAGTAAATCTGCTTGTTTACTCTCCAAATGACCACAACAGTCAGTGCTGAACAGGCTGAAGCTGAGCCAGAACTCCATCTTGGTCTCCCGTGAGGGTGGCAAGGGTGCTGGGGTCATCTTCAGCCACTTTCCCAGACACAGAAGCAAGAGGCAACTAGGACTTGAATGCTGGAAGCTGTGGCATTGTCTGGCATACCAGAACACTGGTCCCAGAAAATATATTATCTGTAAAGAGAATAATTATTTCATTAGAGAATCAAGATAAATCAGTGAGTATTAATATATATTCTTCATACTTATTTTTCTATTCCTTCTTTTCAAGTAGACAACCATACTATGGGATTTGCTTTTTCAACGATGTTTTATAGCAGTGTTTAAGAACATAAAAAGGGCTGATCTTGAGTGTAATTTTATTTACTCTTATCTGATTCTCTGTTATTCTGAACTGAAGAAAAATTACCATTTCCATCATTCAATGGTACAATGGTTATTTTGCTACAATATTCTAATGTATAATGCTTTATAGGAAGTCAGATTCCTGTAAATTCATTGCATAGCAAGAGTTTTATTTCATTTCCTTCTCAATTATATTCTAAGAATTAAATGTGTTGGAGCCACATAAACTTAAATTTCAGGTCTGGATATTTCACTTAATATTAAATTGAGTTATATTAAATTCATGTTTTTGTAGGTAAAAAATGTTAGATATCAGTAATTATACATGGTTCAACATAAATAGATGTGTTTCACTTAACTATAAACAGAGTAAATATATTTTTTACAAGAATTTAACAGAATAATTTATTTAAAGGTGTAGCATTTGACAAAAAGTATTCAATTTATGCTACCTTTTTTGTTAATATTTGGGGTACATTACAGTCTATGTTCCCTACAAAGAAATACTTGAATTGAGAAAATTTGTTAGAGGGAAACCTAATCTACTCTTTTCATATATCAATCTTAGTGTACAAAGGACTGCTTGATTGATAAAAGTGCCATGCCTCCCAATTATGGAATGGACTGTGGTTTAGGCATAAGAAACATTTTTGGACACCCTTATATATGGAATAAGACAGTATGTATAAGAAATTGGAGCCTATTTGTCTTTCTCTGACTCTTGATTCAGCTGGTTTCTGACATTAGATAGTCTTTTCCTCTTAGTTTTATTGTTAGAAAATTTTCATATTGCTATATAAACCCGTAGATGTTTTAATTTAAAAAATGGAAGAGATTGCAATGAGGGCCACCAGATATACAGTACTTGAAAACCCAAAATGCCATGGTAGTATCTTTAAATTAAATTTAAGGGAACAGTTTGAAATGCTTTTCAAGAATTATTTTAAAAATACAGTCAAAGTCATTCAATGAATTTATAAAATTGTAAATACAAAGATCTCAATTTTGATGGTTTTCCTAAATTTGTTTTTGTCACTACACTGGATAGTCGCTATTAATTACAATTCTATGGTAAGCATTTGACCTACTGGTTAAGCCCCTGCTAGGATGCCCACAACATATATTGGAGTGCCTATTTTCCACTCCTGGCTCTTGTTCCTGACTCCACTTCCTGCTAATGTTGACCCTGTTAGGTAGTGGTGATGACCCAAATAGCTGAATTTCTGCCACCCATGTGGTAAATGTGGATTGTATCCTCAGCTTCTAGCTTCACTGCATTTTTATTTGTGTGACTGATACGAATTAAAGTTATACATGGCATGTTAATGTCAATTTAAAATCAGAGAAGAACTTTTTAAAAAATAAATGATTCCAAATATATGTTCAAGGAATTAAAATACAATATACTCAGTAAACAGCAACATATTTAACTAATGTTTTTGAGAAAGTAGAATAAACTAGTTATTTAGTTCATTGTTTGCTCACCATACAAGAGTGATAAGAAGAGACTAGGAAGTACTTCTCTCAGGAGGTACACACAGCACTCTAATCTTATTAGAAAAAAATCTTGGCATCATTTGGGCCATCACAGTGAAGTATGAAATGGAGTTATTTCAGATGAAAACAATCAGATTTGATGAAAAGTTTGGGCAACAGCCCCTATGAGATAAAGCAAATGAAACTGTGCTCCTTTGACCTAGAGGAAGAAAGAATGATTTGGGATTTACTAAGAGACTTCAGTGTATGAAATGGCCCTACACAATAAATGAGGAGCAGGTCTCTTTTTCCTAGACACAAGAAGAAAAGAGCTCTAATTAGATTATAAATCTGAGAGACAGTCTATCCTACAACCGTTATAAGATTCTGGAAAGAATTATTTTAAGAGTAAGACTACAATCTACTTCTCTGAATGAGAAGAGTCAGTATTAATGGTACTTTGGATAGCTCAGGCTGAGAGATGACTTAGCTGACTTTTCTGAACACTTTAGCTCTGTGATTTGGTAACAGAAGGCCTCAGTGCCATATTTCAAAGACAAATTTAAAATAGTGCTCTATATTTCTGAACAGAAATGGAATCTATAAAGCAGATTGTAAATCAACATCCCAACTAATAATTAAATTATTGTGATACAATGAAAAAAATAAACATAAAAGAAAAAAGTCATCACTGACTGCCTGAATACCAAGGGATGAAATGCTAACATCTTACAATGATTTAAATCCTAACATCTCACAATAACTTTAAAAAGTCAAAAACCGAAGGGCATAAAGGAACACAGGCTGTCAGCAATTTCTTATATTCTGGGAGGTTAAAACATGAATAATAATTTGCCATATATAAGGAGAAAACTGCTAGAAATTCATGTAGGATAGTAGTTCTTAAAATTTTCTGTTCCAAATATACAAGAAATAGGGACATCACAATTTAATTGTCTTTGTTAGAAATTGGCAATGTTACCACTCAAACATAAGCCTCAAACTACTCCACATGAAGTACTTCAAAAGTTCATGGAAAATGGAATTAAATAATGTTTATTTTTGGCACAAAAAATATCTATGCAACTTCTTTATTTTTATGTATATTATTTTAAAAGTAATAGACAAATATTTGCATATTTTGGAGTACTATGTTGTGCTTTGTTGCCAGTATATATTGTATAATATCTAGTCAGGGTAAATATATTTAACCTTTCAAGAATTTAGCATTCTTTATGTTCAAAGCACCCAAAAATCCTATCATCTAGATGTTTTTTGCAGAGAGAAATATGCTCTATATTAACAATATCTATAGTCACCCTACTGTGCAATGGAACTCCAGAAATTCTTATTCTTATCTAGCCATAGCCTAATGTCCATCAACCAACCCTTCCTCATCCCTGTCTGTGCATTTACCTCATCAACCTCTAACCAACCACCATTATATTTTTAACTTTTATGAGGTCACTTATTTTTTAAACTTTATATATGAATATGTGCATGTGATAATTGTTTTTTCTGTATCTGGCTTTTTTAATTAACATAATGACTTCCAGTTCCATCTATGTTGTTACAAAGATACGATTTTCTCTTTTTTATGACTAAGCAACCTTCCATTATGTATCTGTATCATAGGTCTTTATTTATTCCTCAGTGGATGGACACTCAGGTTGTTTACATTTCTTGGCTATTGTGACCAGGGCTGCAAAGATCACAACAACAGACCTCTCCAACATATGAATTTCAGTTTCCTTGTATATATATTCAGCAATGCAATTGCTGGATTATTTGGTAGATAGATCTATTTGCAGCTTTCAAGAAAAATACATACAGTTTCCACAATGGCTATACTAATTATATAATATTAAAACAGTGTGAAAAGCTTAACTTTAATCCACACCTTCACCAGTTTTGGTTTCCTTTTGTCTTTTTAACACTAATCAAACTTGCTGGATTCAGATTATGTCTCATTGTGGTTTTGATTTGCATCTCTCTGATTAGTGACATTGAGCATTTCTTTTTCTGGTATCTGTTGGCCTTTTTTATTTCTTTCTTTAAGAAATGTCTTTTTAGGCCGGTGCCGTGGCTCAACAGGCTAATCCTCCGCCTTGCAGGGCCGGCACACTGGGTTCTAGTCCCGGTTGGGGCTCCGGATTCTATCCCGGTTGCCCCTCTTCCAGGCCAGCTCTCTGCTATGGCCCGGGAAGGCAGTGGAGGATGGCCCAAGTGCTTGGGCCCTGCACCTGCATCGGAGACCAGGAGAAGCACCTGGCTCATGGCTTCGGATCAGCGAGATGCGCCGGCCGCAGCGGCCTTTGGAGGGTGAACCAACGGCAAAAAGGAAGACATTTCTCTCTGTCTCTCTGTCTCTCTCTCACTATCCACCCTGCCTGTCAAAAAAAAAAAAAAAAAAAAAAAAGAAAGAAAGAAAAAAGAAAAAAGAAATGTCTTTAAATTCACTGCCTATGTTTATTTGATTGTTTAATTTTTGCTATTGAATTGTTTGAGTTCCTTATATATTCTGGAATGTTAGGTATATTGCTTGCAAGAACTTTCTCTAATTCTGTAGGTCGTTTCTTCACTGTGTTGATTGTTTCCTTTGTTGTGCAAAAGCGCTTTAGTTTGATGAAATCTCATTTGTCTATTTTTGCTTTTATTTATTATGTCTTGGGTCTGATATAGAAAATTCTTGACCAATCCAATCTCCTGATGTGTTCTCCACATGCTTTTTCAAATAGTTCCAAAGTTTTCATCTCACAACTTAAGTCTTTTTATTGATTATTATTACTAAATAATTAAGCATATTTTATTGACTCAAGTCTGCTTTTAAGTCCTGTAGTAACTTTTTTGCATCTTTTTAATTTTAATTTTTTATTCAAGGTAAACAAATTTCATGTATTTCATATACACAGATTTAGAAACAAAGTGATTTGTCCCATCCTACCCTTCCTCCAGCCCATGTTCCCACTCTTCCTCCTTCTTCCTCCCTTGTTTCCCATTCAATTTTTATTTTTTCTCTTTATATACAGAAAATCAGTTTAGTATATACTAAGTAAAGATTTCAACAGTTTGCCCCCACATAGCAACACAAAGTGAAAAAATACTGTTGGAGTACTAGTTATAGCACTAAATAACAGTGTACAGCACATTAAAGACAGAGATCCTACATGATATTTTTTTAAAAAAATTAATTATTTTCTATGCAATCTCCAATTTAACACCAGGTTTTTTTTTTTTTTCATTTTCAATTATCTTTGTATACAGAACATCGATTCAGTATATACTAAGTAAAGATTTCATCAGTTTGCAACCACACAGAAACACAAAGTATAAAAATACTGTTTTAGTACTAGTTATAGCATCACTGCACATTAGACAACACATTAAGGACAGATCCCACGTGAGATGTAAGTACACAGTGACTCTTGTTGTTGACTTAACAATTTGACACTCTTGTTTAGGCATCAGTAATCTCCCTAGGCTCTAGTCATGAGTTGCCAAGGCTATGGAAGACTTTAGGGTTCACCAACTTTGATCTTATTCCCATAGGGTCATAGTCAAAGTGGAAGTTCTCTCCTCCCTTCAGAGAAAGGTACCTCCTTCTTTGATGGCCCCATTCTTTCCACTGGGATCTTACTCACAGAGATCTTTCATTTAGGTCTTCTTCTTCTTTTTTTTTTTTTTTTCCACAGTGTCTTGGCTTTCCATGCCTAAAATACTCTCATGGGCTCTTCAGCCCAATCCAAATGCCTTAAGGGCTGATTCTGAGGCCACAGTGCTATTTAGGATATCTGCCATTCTATGAGTCTGCTGTGTATTCCACTTCCCATGTTGGATCGTTCTCTCCCTTTTTGATTCTATCAGTTAGTATTAGCAGACACTAGTCTTGTTTGTGTGATCCCTTTGACTCTTAGACCTTTCAGAGTAATCAATTGTGAACGGAAATTGATCACTTTGACTAGTGAGATGGCATTGGTACATGCCACCTTGATGGGATTGTATTGGAATCCCCAGGCACGTTTCTAACTCCACCATTTGGGGCAAGTCCCATTGAGCATGTCCAAAATTGTACATCTCCTCCCTCTCTTTTTCCACTCTTAAATTTAACAGGGATCACTTTTCAGTAAAATTTTTTTTTATTTTTTTTATTTTTGACAGGCAGAGTGGACAGTGAGAGAGAGACAGAGAGAAAGGTCTTCCTTTTGCTGTTGTTTCACCCTCCAATGGCCGCTGCGGTAGGTGCACTGCGGCCGGCGCACCGTGCTGATCCGATGGCAGGAGCCAGGTGCTTCTCCTTGTCTCCCATGGGGTGCAGGGCCCAAGGACTTGGGCCATCCTCCACTGCACTCCCTGGCCACAGAAGAGAGCTGGCCTGGAAGCTGGGCAACCGGGACAGGATCGGTGCCCCGACCGGGACTAGAACCCGGAGTGCCAGCGCCGCAAGGCGGAGGATTAGCCTAGTGAGCCGTGGCGCAGGCCATCAGTAAAAATTTAAACACCTAAGAATAATTGTGTGTTAATTACAGAGTTTAACCACTAGTACTAGAACAACAACAACAACAACAAAAAATACTAAAAAGGATAAAGTATTACATTGTACATCAACAGTCAGGACAAGAGCTGATGCAGTCACTGTTTCTCATAGTGTCCATTTCACTTCAATAGATTTCCCCTTTGGTGCTCAGTTAGTTGTCACCGATCAGGAAAAACACATGATATTTGTCTCTTTGGGACTGGCTTAATTCACTCAGCATGATGTTTTCAGATTGCTCCATCTTGTTGCAAATGACTGGGTTTCATTGTTTTTTACTGCTGCATAGTATTTTATAGAGTACATGTCCCATAATTTCTTTATCCAGTCTACTGTTGACGGGCATTTGGGTTGGTTCCAGGTCTTAGCTATTGTGAATTGAGCTGCAATAAACATTAATGTGCAGATGGCTTTTTTGATTGCCAATTTAATTTCCTTTGGGTAAATTCCAAGGAGTGGGATGTCTGGGTTGTATGGTATGGTTATATTCTGGGTTCTGAGGAATCTCCAGACTGACTTCCATAGTGGCTTAACCAGTTTGCATCCCCACCAACAGTGGGTTAGTGTCCCTTTTTCCCCCACACCCTCTCCAGCATCTATTGTTGGTAGATTTCTGTATGTAAGCCATTCTCACTTGGGTGAAGTGAAACCTCATTGTGGTTTTGATTTGCATTTCTCTGATTGCTAGTGATCTTGAACAACTTTTCATGTGTCTGTTGGCCATTTGGATTTCCTCTTTTGAAAAATTTCTATTGAGGTCCTTGGACCATCCCTTAAGTGGGTTGTTTGTTTTGTTGTTGTGGAGTTTCTTGATTTCTTTGTAGATTCTGGTTATCAACCCTTTATCTGTTGCATAATTTGCAAATATTTTTTCCCATTCTGTCGGTTGCCTATTCACTTTCCTGACTGTTTCTTTTGAAGTACAGAAACCTCTCAATTTGATGCAATCCCAAATGTTAATTTTGGGTTTGACTGCCTGTGCTTCTGGGGTATTTTCCAAGAATTCTTTGCCAGTACCTATATCTTGCGGGGTTTCTTCAATGCTCTCTAATAATTTGATGGTTTCGGGTCGTAGATTTAAGTCTTTAATCCATGTTGAGTGAATTTTTGTGTAAGGTGAAAGGTAGGGGTCTTGCTTCATGCTTCTGGATGTGGAAATCCAATTTTCCCAGCACCATTTATTGAACAGACTATCCTTATTCCAGGGATTGGTGTTGGATCTTTGATCAAATGTAAGTTGGCTGTAGATGTTTGGATTGATTTCTGGTGTTTCTATTCTGTTCCATTGGTCTATCCATCTGTTTCTGTACCAGTACCATGCTGTTTTGATAACAACTGCCCTGTAGTATGTCCTGAAACCTGGTATTGTTATGCCTCCATCTTTGTTCTTGTTGTACGAGATTGCTTTAGCTATTTGAGGTCTCCTGTGTCTCCAAATGAATTTCAGCATCATTTTTTTCTAGATCTGAGAAGAATGTCTTCGGTATCTTGATTGGTATTGCACTGAATGTATAAATTGCTTTTGGGAGAATAGACATTTTGATGATATTGATTCTTCCAATCCATGAGCATGGAAGATTTCTCCATTTTTTGGTATCCTCTTCTATTTCTTTCTTTAAGGTTTTGTAATTTTCATCGTAGAGATATTTTAATCCTTGGTTAAGTTTATTCCAAGGTATTTGATTGTTTTTGTAGCTATTGTGAATGGGATTGATCTTAGAAGTTCTTCCTCAACCGTGGCATTGCCTGTGTATACAAAGGCTATTGACTTTTGTGCATTGATTTTATATCCTACTACTTTGCCAAACTCTTCTATGAGTTCCAATAGTCTCTTAGTAGAGTTCTTTGGGTCCCCTAAATAAAGAATCATATCATCTGCAAAGAGGGATAGTTTTACTTCTTCCTTTCCAATTTGTTTCCCTTTAATTTCTTTTTCTTGCCTAATAGCTCTGGCTAAATCTTCCAGAACTATATTGAATAGCAGTGGTGAGAGAGGGCATCCCTGTCTGGTACCAGATCTCAGTGGAAATGCTTCCAACTTTTCCCATTCAATAGGATACTGGCCATGGGTTTTTCATAAATAGCTTGATTGTATTGAAGAATGTTCCTTCCATACCCAGTTTGCTTAGAGTTTTCATCATGAAAGGGTGTTGTATTTTATCAAATGCTTTCTCTGCATCTATTGAGAGAATCATATGGTTTTTCTTCTGCAGTCTGTTAATGAGGTGTATCACGTTGATTGTTTTGCAAACGTTGAACCATCCCTGCATACCAGGGATAAATCCCACTTGGTCTGGGTGGATGATCTTTCTGATGTGTTGTTGCATTCTATTGGCCAGAATTTTATTGAGTATTTTTGCATCTATGTTCATCAGGGATATTGTTCTGTAATTCTCTTTCAATGCTGCATCTTTTTCTGGCTTAAGAATTAAGGTGATGCTGGCTTCATAGAAAGAATTTGGGAGGATTCCCTCTTTTTCGATTGTTCTGAATAGTTTGAGGAGAATTGCAGTTAATTCTTCTTTAAATGTCTAGTAGAATTCAGCACTGAATCCATCTGGTCCTGGGCTTTTCTTTGTTGGGAGGGCCTTTATTACTGTTTCAATTTCTGTCTCAGTTATGGGTCTGTTTAGGTTTTCTATGTCTTCCTGGTTCAATTTAGGTAGGTTGTATGTGTCCAGGAATCTATCCATTTCTAATAGATTTTCCCTGTTTTCTGGCATACAAGTCCTTGTAGTAATTTCTAATGATTCTTTTTATTTCTGTGATGTCTGTTGTTACGTTTCCTTTTTCATCTCTGATTTTATTGATTTGGGTCTTTTCTCTTCTTTTTTTAGTTAGTTGGGTCAATGGGGTGTCAATTTTGTTTATTTTTTCAAAAAACCAGCTCCTAGTTTGGCTGATTTTTTGTAATTTTTTTTATTCAATCCTGTTGATTTCTTCTCTGATTTTAATTATTTCTCTTCTCCTACTAAATTTGGGTTTGGTTTGCTACAGATTTTCTAGATCCTTAAGATGACTTGAAAGCTCATCTATTTGGTGCCTTTCCAATTTCTTGATGTAGGCACCTATTGATATAAACTTTCCTCTTAATACTGCTTTTGCTGTATCCCATAAGTTTTGGTATGTTGTGCTGTTATCCTCGTTTACTTCCAGAAAATTTTTGATTTCTCTTTTAATTTGTTCTATGACCCATTGTTCATTCAGGAGCATGTTATTCTATCTCCATGTGTTTGCATATGCTCTAGGGATTCCTGAGTTGCTAATTTCCAATTTCATTCCTTTGTGGTCTGAGAAGCTGCATGGTATGATTCTAATTCTTTTGAATTTGCTGAGACTTGCTTTATGGCCTAGTATGTGGTCAATCCTAGAGAAGGTTCCATGTACTGCTGAGAAGAATGTAAATGGTTTATATGTAGGATGAAAAGTTCTGTAGATATCTGTTAGATCCATTTTGGCTATAGTGTCGTTTAAATCTACTGTCTCCTTGTTGATCTTCTGTCCTGTTGATCTGTCTATGTAAGAGAGTGGAGTATTGAAGTCCCTCAGTACTATTGTATTGGGGTCTAAGTCTCCCTTTAAGTCCCTTAACAAGTCTTTTAAATAAACTGTTGACCTGTAATTAGGTGCATATACATTGATAATCATTATATCTTCCTGTTGAATGGATCCCTTAATCATTATATAGTGCCCCTCTTTGTCTCTCCTAACAGTTTTTGTGGTAAAGTTTATGTTGTATGATATTAAGATGGCTACGCCCGCTCTTTTTTCATTTCTGTTGGCATGGTATATCTTTTTCCAGCCTTTCACTTTCAGTCTGTATGCATCATTGTTGGAAAGATGTGTTTCTTGTAAGCAGCAAAAAGATGTGTTTTGTTCCTTAACCCAATCAGCCAATCGGTGTCTTTCAACTGGACATTCAGGCCATTAACATTCCATGAGACTATGGATAGGTAGTAACTTTGCCCTGCCATTTGCCAAAGATATTTTCTAATATATGCTTTGAGATTCCTGTGATCTTCTGCTGTGAGGTTTCCTTCCTTTATCTTCTCTCATATTGATGACCGTGTTTCTGCGTTTCTGTGTGTGACACATCTTTAAGCATCTTTTGCAGGGCTGGACGAATGGCAACAAATTCTTTCACTTTATGTTTGCTGTGAAAGGTCTTTATTTCACCTTCATTCACAAATGAGAGCTTTGCAGGATATAATATTCTGGGCTGGCAGTTTTTCTCTCTTAGTACCTGGGATATATCTCACCATTCCCTCCTAGCTTGTAGGGTTTCTGATGAGAAGTCAGCTGTGAGTCTAGTTGGTGATCCTCTGAGAGTAATCTGACATTTCTCTCTTGTGCATTTGTGGATCTTTTCTTTATGTTTCACTGTGGTGAGTTTAATTATGACTTGTCGTGGTGAGGATCTCTTTTGATCATGTTTACTAGGGGTTCTATGAGCTTCCTGTACTAGGATGTCTCTGTCCTTCTCCAAACCTGGGAAATTTTCTGCTAGTATCTCACTAAAAAGGCCTTCTAATCCTTTCTCCCTCTCCATGCCTTCAGGAACTCCTAGAACCCGAATGTTGGGTTTTTTAATAGTATCCTGTAGATTCCTGACAATATTTTTTAGATTTCTAATTTCCTCTTCTTTTATTTAGTTTAACTGTGTACTTTCCTGTGCTCTGTCTTCTAAGTCTGATATTCTCTCTTCTGCTTCACCCATTCTGTTTTTAAGGCTCTCCAATGTGTTTGTCATTTGATCTATTGAGTTCTTCATTTCATTATGTTTTCTCATCACTATCCCAGTTTCACGTTCTACTAGTTGTTTCATTTCATTTTGATTCCTCCTTAATATTTCATTTTCATGACAGAGATTTTCTATCTTGTCCATTAAGGATTTCTGTAGTTCAAGAATTTGTATTTGAGAACTTCTTAATGTTCTTATCAACTTTTTGAGATCCGCTTCTTGCATTTCCTCTATCTCTTCATCTTCATAATCTTGAATCTGTGTGTCTTATTCATTTGGGGGCTTCATAGTGACTTCCTTGCTCTTGTTACCTTGGTTTTTGCGTTTGTTGTTTGGCATATTGGAGATAATTTATGTTTTGTTTTTGTTTTGTTTTTGTTGTTGTTTTTTTTTTTCTGTGGTGTTTTTTTCTCGTTATACTATGCCTCTAGATTAAGTGGGCTGCCTGCTTTGATGGATCCTTAGAGGCTGTGATGGGTGTGGCCAGAGAGCTCTGTTTGATTCTTCAGGTTTAAGAGTGTGCCAAAGGTGACTCACCCAGATTGTTCTCTCCCTTGCTCGCTCTCTCTCTCTCTTTATTTTTTCTTTTTGACTCAGTTGGGAAGTAATTCCGCACAGTTGAGTGTAATTGAGGTTTGTTGAAATCTGGCCTCTGTGTGTATTCATTTGATCTACTCCTGGGACCACACAAAGAGTTTATGCAGCCCTCAATGTGTTCTCAAATTTCTCCACAGCCCCAAGGTTACCGTGTTTGTGTACTCAGTGAGTACTCTCGCCCCCCTCGGATTTTCAGTCTCAGATCATTAGCTCCACCTACTTTCACTAGATTCTAACCTTCTGTTATTTCTCCTGACCAGAGTCAAGTTTTTTTGCTTGGCTACTCGTGGTTGCCGCTTTGCATATGTAAAATGACACCTGCTCTTTGTCTTGCTTGGCTTTGTAAGGTGAGTGGAGAGAGAGGCTAGTGTCTGTGCTGGTTCCCCTTATTTATTCTTTTTTTTTCTCTCCTCCAGTCAGCCTGGTGAACTTTCCCCAGTGGTGCCTCAGGCCTCGTTCTGCCTTTCCCCAGCAATGTCTCGGGTTTCTGAGGTTTTTGTCTTACCTCCCATTCCCGCGCTGGCGATTCTGCGGCTCGGCTCCTGCAGCTGGGCTTCCATGTGGTGGGCTCCCCGTAGGTCCTCTGTGTCACATCCACTAGCTCCAGAAACGTTTCCTCTGCAGTTTTTTCATGAGTCTTTTCCTGAGGCTACAGTAACTCCACTTTTATTAAACTATCTTTTCCCGGACTATTTGTGTGCACCCTCACTATCCACCATCTTGGCTCTGCCCTCCCTGTGAGATTTCCCTTTAGGACCTCCACCAGGTTCTCACATTAAAAACCAGGGAAAATCCCCCCTGCTTCAAGCAGGCAGAGGGAGATATGCGAAAGCATTGTGTTGTTAACAAGACCTTAGGAAACTATTTAAACAGGTGCCTAACCTGCTGGGGTTTTATCATAGCCTAACTGATCTGGGAAGTCCCCACCTCCAGTCGCTCTGTCCCACTGCAGGGTGTTGAAGCTCCCATTCAATTTTTAAAGTGATCTACTTTAAGCTTATTTTATACTCATAAGATTAACCCTACACTAAGTTCAACAAATAGTAAGATTAAAAAACGTTGTTCCTCAACACTCGAGAAAAGGGCTGCAAACAATCATTGAATCTCAAAATGTGGATTTCACTCCTATACATTACATTTTTGGTACTCTATTAGTTACCACAGATCAGGGAACACATAATATTTGTCTTTTCAGGACTGGGTTATTTCACTAAATATAATGATTTACAGTTGCATCCATTTTGTTTCAGAAGACAAGATTTCACTATTATGAGTAAGTAGGTCTCTAGTCCATTTTCAGTCATTTTTTTTTACATGGAGACAGATAAGGAACTAGTTTTATTCTTCTTTGTGTGCATGTCCACTTAAATAGGAACAACTTACTATTTTATTCCTTTTAGTATTTTTGTTGTTGTTGTAGCTGTTGTTGTTGCTAAGTGAAATGGACACTATGAGAGACAATGACGGGATCAGCCCTTGTCTAGACTGTTGAGGAACAACTTACTATTTTATTCCTTTTAGTATTTTTGTTGTTGTGGTTGTTGTGGTTGCTCTCTTTGTTCTACATAAGATCACTGGCTGAACTCTGTAATCAATGCACAACCATTCTTAGGCATTTAAAATTTACAGAAAAGTGGTCTATGTTAAACATAGGAGTGGGAATAAGAGAGGGAGGAGATATATAGGTTGGCACATGCTCACTCGCACTTACCTCCAATGGTGGAACTAGATATGTGCCAGGGGATTTCAAATCAATCTTACCAAGGAGGCAGGTACCAATGCCAGCACACTTGGTAAAGTGATAAGTATAAATACACAACCAATCAAAAAGATAGGGTATGTGTCGAAGCGATTTCACAAATAAGACCAGTGTAAGCAAATAATGAAGGATAGAATTAAAAGGGAGAGAATGATCCTGCGGGGGAAGCAGGACACACAGCAGACTCATAGAATAGCAAATGCCCAGCATAGCACTCTTGCCTCAGAATCAACCCTTGGGACATTTGGATCTGGCTAAAAGGTCCATGAGAGTCTCACAGGCATGGAAAGCCATGACATGGTGGCAAAAAACAATCTAAATAAAAGACCCTGGTGAACAAGACCCCAGCAGAAGGAACAGGCCATCAAGGAGAAAGGCGCCTTTCTCTGAAGGGAGGAAGGAACATCCACTGTGACACGGCCTTGACTAAACAAGTTCAGAGTCGGTGAACTCAAGGGACAGCTCATAGCAAGAGTCGCAGGTGATTGCTGAAGTCATAAATAAGAGTGCCAATTGTTAAATCAACAACGGGAGTCAGTGGGTACGTGCTCCCCACGTAGGATCTCTGTCCCTAATGTGTTTTACTATGAAACGTAAAAACACTACTAGTCGAACAATACCCTATACCTTGTGCGGTTGTGTGAATGCAGCCTGTTGAAATCCTTGCTTAGTATATACTAAGTTGATCTTCAGTATATGAAGGTAATTGAAAATGAAACTCGATAAAGGGCGGGATGGGAGAGGGAGAGGGGAGGGCCACGGAGGAGGGTGGTTGGGGGGTGAAGCCACAACAATACAAAAGTTGCACTTTGTAAATTCACATTTATGAAATAAAAAAGAAAAAAGAAAAATAACAAAAAAAATCATCAGAAAATGGAAATTCAGCAGGAATAGATTTTGTAAAAATGGTAACCAGTCAAAATTCTAGACAGAAAGCATTAAATGGTAAATCGTGTCACTAATTTCATTGCAGCTCAATTCATAATAGCTAAGATATGGAATCCACACAGATGTCCATCAACTCATGACAGGATCAGGAAAATGTGGTAAATATACACAATGGAATAGAGTCAACCATAATAAAGAATGAAATCCTGACTTTTGTGACAAAATGGTTGAAAGTGGAACTCCTTATGCTTAGTGAAATAACCAGGCCTCAAAAGACAAATTTCATATGTTTTTTCTTTTATTTGTCAGTTAAAATAGGATGGGAAAATGTATAGGAATAAAATGGACATGCTGTGTTATGATTACTGTTTTTAGCCCTTATTTATACTCCTGTGGAACAGTGGATTTCCTACTTTTCATTTGCTGAATATTTTGATTGTTGGTGAATTAAGCCTGCAATTATAGAGGAGATTGAAATTATATTTTTGCAAAGATTAAAGGAAAAAAGAAAGGAGAGAGGGAGATTAAGCAAGGGGGGAGACTAATATGGTTATTATCTTAGATCTGAACATATGAAATATATGAAATCTGTTCTCATCATAGTAATAAAAATTTGAAAAATAAAAGGATAAACATTGAGTAATAAAAAACTGTATGTTTATGTTATGTTGAACTAAAGTGCTTAGAATAGATATCATTAATAAAATAAGAAGAATTGAAAAACACAGTAATCATATGATAATGAAATACCTAGCTCAGTTTTTTTTTTTTTTTTTGACAGGCAGAGTTAGTGAGAGAGAGAGACAGGGAGAAAGGTCTTCCTTCAGTTGGTTCACCCCCCAAATGGCTGCTACCGCCAGCGTGCTGTGCCTATCTGAAGCCAGGAGCCAGGCACTTCCTCCTGGTCTCCCATGCGGGTGCAAGGCCAAGCACTTGGGCCATCCTCCACATCCTCTTTCCCAGTCCTCAGCAGAGAGCTGGACTGGTAGAGGAGCAACTGGGACAGAACCAGTGCCCCAACCGGGACTAGAACACTGAATACAGGCGCCACAGGCAGAGAATTAGCCTACTGAGCAGCAGTGCTGGCCCCTACCTCAGTTTTAAACAGATTAATTTAAAAAGAGCATGTATGAAACTCATTAGATGGCTATGGTTTTATATTAGCTATTTCTGGAAATATCACATCAACAGTGTGTCTGTAGGATGATTATTCATTCTACAACAATATCAGCAGATTTTCAAAAATAAGATTAATTTTTATTATTGAGAAACATGGGGAATAATTTAAATGTGCAAACGTATGCAATTAATTGAATCAGCTTTTGTACACCTGCAACATGAATGTTTTACTAGTATAAACATACAAAATAAATTTTTATAACCTAATAATATAATGTTAAGTGGGGGAGGATGGGAGACATAGCATGAGCATATGTAGCATGCCATCTTTCTGAGATGGATGAAGAAAGAGATGATGAAATTAGTGCATGTGTGTGTGTGTGTATGTGTACATAAATACACATAGGAATGAAAACCAGAAATTTATGAGATTGGTGGGTAAGACTTGGGCAAAAGGATGGAAAGGCACTTTCAAATTTTTCTTGTATTTTAATTTTGAACCATGTTTATATATATCAATATAGTTGGTTATGATTTAGAGTGAAAAATTTGAAGATGTATTGAATGTTTATAAGAGGGTTTTATATTGATTATGGTATTTGTATAATAATTCCCAAACACTGTGTGTTGTGTGTTAATATTAAGCAAATGAATTGGCATATATCTTGTTATAAACAAAGTTTTTCATTGTGAAAGAAGTGAGAATCAATTTGTAAACACAGAAATGAAAGAAAGAATCCTGTGTTACTGGACAGAAATTAAGGGAATCATTGTGAACTCAAAGCACAGATTGTTTGCTGAAATAGATTAGAAGTGATGCCCCCAATACAAGCTACACATGTAACACCAGATCTAATTTTAAAAGTACCATTTCCCCATCCAAGGAGTCAGGAGGATGCAGAATATTTCTCTGTTACAAAAATTAAGGAAGCCACTGTTTCCATCAGAAAAAAAAAAAAACCTTTTAAGAATTTGATTGAAACCTGTTTAAAAAAACACAAGAGCTGCTTGAGGAGCCCCCAGTGCCATATTTGGAAAGAATTGAACATAAGCATGAATAATAGCATTATTGGTTTTACTATATTGAATAAATGAATATGAAACAATTAAATTGGGAGGGGGAAACACAAAAGTTCTATCTAAAACATTGCAGGTAAAAACATGAAAAAGGAAATCAACATTTAACAATGAAACCAGTAACTGAGTCAAGTAAGAGTCATCAGTGAATGCTGAAACCGAGGAAAAGACAGTTGAAGGACAGATTACTCACACAGTCCCATAGAATCATCCATGGAAAATATTCATTTATCATGGAGAAATCTGGTAGATACCACCTTAACCAAATCATCACACATCAGATTCCGGAGAGCTTGACCTTGAGATTGAATTCCTGTACACTTTGTTATGTTGTGCAGAAGGGAAAGACATCACTGTGCATCTTTATAAATTTTAGCTATTATCCACTTTCAACTGTGAGCTCTCACCTTGACTCTCTGTAACAATAGGCTTCCTCTAAGGCCCTCAGATCCTAAATCCACATGTACAGTTCAGACCTCTTGCAAAGTTGATTCATGGCTGGCCCTTGCCAATAAGTGAATCCTTCTTTCACATATCTCTACCCCCATCACCTGCATCATGTCATTTGTCACCTAGCAAGAAAACTATAGTTTCAGTTGTTTATGCAAACACTTCCTCTTTGTCAATTGGATATGCTTTTCTTTACTGATATTTTTCCTGGCAATTCCATCTTCCGGACTGAGAATCACAGCTTGCTCTCTCTTGTTTTTAACTGATCATAAAAATCTTACATATTTATGGGATATCATGTGATCTTAGCTACATGCATATATTGTGTAGTGTTTAATGTTTAAACATAAATAGGTCCTCAAATATTATTTCTTTATAGTGAAAACATCAAAATCACTTCATTCAGCTGTACATATTACATTATTGTTATCCATAGCTCCATACTATGTAATAGAACACCAGAACATCTTTCTCCTCTCACCATAGCCTAGTGTTCCTTCATCAGGCTCTCTTCATTTCACCCTAGTCCTGCTGTTCCCAACCTTAGGAAACCACCACTCTATTGTCCCACACATCCCTTATGACTCTTTTCTTTGCAGGAACATGATCTTTAAACATGTAACATTTTCAAATTTTCTCCCTCAGCCCTGCTATAATAGTACAACCAGTAGAATTCCAATCTACCTAGGCTACATGGGTAGAAAATCTCCTATCGCCTTTGTGATGTTTATACTTACATATTTTCAGCAGTAACTATGTAATCATAAATAAATATGATCAAGCATCCAGATAAAAAAGATTCTCTGTCAAATAGTATGAGCATTTTAGGATTCTTTCTACATATTGTTTCTCACAGGGCACTAATAACTTTCACTGCTTCTGGTAATACAAGAAAGAAATCATTTTACTGTACCCAGGTAGGCAATGTAAATTAATTCTGAAACATTTCTGTATTCCAACCGTATTTACATCCTGACTCAGAAACTGTTCTGTGTGCTGAAAAAGCTGTGAAGAGATCACAAAGAGTTACCCATCCTAATTTCCTATAGATCCCTAGAGTTAGAATCTGCCCTTCTGCCAACAGTTTTCCATGATTAAGGTAAGAGCACTGCCTGTTTGGTCTTGCATTTTGGACATTGTTGTCTATGTACTCATAGAGAACCCTCAGTTACCAATGCTCCTCTATGGGTAACTATTTGGATTAATCTCCTGCATTTGTGTTGCTTGAGGTATAGGCACAGTGGTTGAGAATGTGACTTAATATTTTCTTTTGAAGTGAATGAATAATTTTTCCCTTTTCTACTTTCTTCACTTTGCCCTGTGCCTGGAGAAACTAATATCTTTGCATGTTGTAATCAATTTCCTTCCCTTCTAATTTTCAGGTAGATACAGGAAGTTTCAAAGGAAAGTAAGAGAGGATAAAGTGCTTATTCTCCTGGTTCCATTATTACAGCACCCCTCTGTGAAAGTTCACAGCCTTCTCAGAGGGCCCTCTCCTTACATCTGAGCTTTGTGGTTTCCGTAGCTACTCCTTCCCTTGAAACTTCATTCCTATGTGTGGTAATCACTGCTCTCTGTCACTAGTCTTAAGGTGTCATGCATTTTGTGTTTCTCTTCCTCGAACTTGTTCACACCTTACACTCACTTGCTTATTAATATCCTTGAAAATTATCTGTTAATTCATGGCATAATATTCTGCCAGGAAATATGGAAATTTATTTAATGATGGGAGGATTGTTAAATGGAAATGCCAAATACTTGTGAGACATTCATTTGGCCATCATATTTGGTAGCTGAGCTAAATCTGGTCTTATTCCTCACAATTGGCTGTCATTCTTTAATGTATATGACTAAGCCATGGCAATCAATGAATTCTTATATTTGTTTACTTACATGTTATTTATGCTGTGGAAACACTTTTGACACTTGAAATACAAAGCATCTTTTGAGTTTATATCTATTTAACTAGATCTGAAGGGCTAGCATTTATTTTAACTCAATAGAGCAGAACTACTGAAGAATAGCAGTACTACTTAGGGGTAACCTTTACATAGACTCTTAATTTTCCACATTGGGGTTTGGAATTAACTACTAAAGGAATTCCAAAATACTTTTTTCTTGGAAAGTAGCATGCTAGGTCAGGGATTACAAGATGGAGAAATAGGGAACCACGTACTGCTCTGGGCTAGAGGTAAATAGAAGAAAGAGAGAAAGAAGAAAGAGAGAAAGAGAGAGAGAAAGAGAGAGAAGAAAGAGAGAGAGAAAGAGAGAAAGAAAGAGAGAAAGAGAGAGAAAGAAAGAAAGAAAGAAAGAAAGAAAGAAAGAAAGAAAGAAAGAAAGAAAGAAAGAAAGAAAGAAAGAAAGAAAGAAGAGAGAAAGAACATTCTCAGGGAAAAGAGTGAAAACCACAGTGGAAATTCTACAGAAGGAAAGGAGTGCTGTGGCTCAGTATAGAAGGTGGAGACACACAGCAGGAATACAGACACAATGCAAGACCACAGCTGGGAACTGGGGAAAGAGCCAGCTTTGGAGATTGAGGTCTATCACACAGCAGCAACCCTGCTACTAGTGATATAGCTGGAGAGAGAGTGTGGAGTGAGTCCACCTGGAGTCCTAAGGGTGAGAGAGTAACTGCTGACCAAGTTTAAAAAGGGGAGGGGGGCATGTTTCTCTCACCCCATGCACTCCCAATGGCCCCTGGCAACTGGCTGAGAGAGGGGGGCACCATTTTGGGCATAAGGGGCAGCTTCAGAAGTTCTTCTGCATATGGACAGCAGCTGGCTGAGACAACATGCCATCTTCTCAGCAGTACCAGCAGCAGCAGCTCTGGTGTGTGTACCCAGCAACCAATGGGGAGAAGGCAACATTCATCAGGCAGCTGTTGTGCACACATGTGATCCAGAGTTTCTAGCAGAGGGAAAAATCCATGTTCCCCACTGCCTTTGGGTCTAGCTGGGAGGATTGACTGGGCACCCATATAGGAATGCAAGGCATTCCAAGTCTCTCAACATACCACAGACTCCAGGGCACCAATCACCTAGGTGGAGCACCCACAAGCAGCTGGCTCTGGAAATATCTCTTCATCCCTGTGGACAGGACCAGATGGTGGGACGGAATGGATAATCTGCACTGCGTAACTGTGGGAGACTTGTATCAACCCAGAATGCCATACCCTGCAAGGTTTCCATTTATGAATGAAGCTGAAATAAAGATCTTCCATAGGGGGCAAACTGTTGAAATCATTACCTAATATATACTAAACTGATCTTTTGTATATAAAGAGAATTGAAAATGAATCATGATGTGATTGGAAGGGGAGAGGGAGCGGGAAAGGGGAGGGTTGTGGGTGGGAGGGAAGTTTTGGGAGGGGGAAGCCATTGTAACCCATGAGCTGTACTTTGGAAATTTATATTCATTACATAAAAGTTTAATTAAAAAAAAGATCTTCCATAAGAAAAAGGAAATAAAAAAATTTGTCACCACTATTCCAGCCTTATAAAATGTGTTCAAGGATGTGCTACACAAAGAAGCACAGAATAATATCCATCACTATGAAAAAATGCAAAAGCAGAAAGCATCCACATAAAAGTACAAAGAAAAGCCAAAGAAATTAATAGAAATATTTATGGAAAAAAGGCACACCCAAATTGTTACTTATCAATAGTAACCTTGAATGTAAATGACCTAAATTTTCCAATTCAAAGATACAAGCTGGCTGAATGGATTAAAAAACAAGACCCATTTATTTGCTACCTATAAACACACTTCACAAACAAAAATACACATAGACTGAAAGTGAAAAGATGGAAAAAGAATCCCATGCTAACAGAAAGTAGAAACAAGCAGGAATAAATATCTTAATATCAGATAAAATAGACTTTAAAATGAAATTTATTAAAAAGAGACAAAGAAGGGCCCTATGAAAGGGATCAATTCAGCAAGAATATGTGGCTATAATAAAAGCATATGCACCTAATTCCAGGGCACCTGGCTATTTAAAACAAATGTTAATAGATCTTAAGGACACAAAGACTCAAGTGCAATAGTAATGGGAGACTTCAGCACTCCAATTTCATCAATGGAGAAAACAATTAGACAGAAAATCACGAAGAAACAGAGCAAATTAACACTATGGACCAAATGGATCTACAGAATCTGTCATCTCACAGTTGCAAATCAAAAAACCACAATGAGGTTTCACCTCACTCCAGTTAGAATGGCTTACATACAGAAATCTACAAACAGTAGTTGCTGGTGAGGATATGGGGGAAAAGGGACACTAATCCACTGTTGGTGGGAATGCAAACTGGTAAAGCCACTATGGAAGTCAGTTTGGAGATTCCTCAGAAACCTAAATATAACCCTACCATCCAACCCAGCCATCCCACTCCTTGGAATTTACCCAAAAGAAATTAAATTGGCAAATAAAAGAGCTGTCTGCACCTCAATGTTTATTGCAGCTCAATTCACAATAGCTAAGACATGGAATCAACCTAAATGCCCATCAACAGAAGACTAGATAAAGAAATTATGGGATATGTACTCTGTAGAATACTATACAGCAGTAAAAAAACAATGAAATCCAGTCATTTGCAACAAAATGGAGGAATCTGGAAAACATCATGTTGAGTGAAATAAGCCAGTCCCAAAGGGACAAATATTTGTTTTCCCTGATCGGTGACAACTAACTCTGCACCTAAAAGGAAACCTGTTGAAGTGAAATGGACACTATGAGAAACAATGACTTGACCAGCGCTTGTCCTGACTGTCGAGGAACAACTTAATACTTTATCCCTTTTAGTATTTTTTGTTCTACTTAATACCATTGGTTGAACTCTTTAATTAACAGACAATTATTCTTAGATGTTTAAATTTAACTGAAAAGTGATCCCTATTAAATAGAAGAGTGGGAATAAGAGAAGGAGGAGATGTACAATTTGGCACATGCTCAATAGGACTTGCCCCTAATGGTAGAGTTAAAAACGTGCAATGGATTCCAATTCAATCCCATCAAGGTGGCATGTACCAATGCCATCTCACTAGTCCAAGCGATCAATTTCTGCTCACAATTGATCATAATGATAGGACTAAGAGTCAAAGGGATTACATAAACAAGACTAGTGTCTGCAAATACCAACTGATAGAATAAAAAAGGGAGAGAACGATCCATCATGGGAAGCAGGATACACAGAAGACTCATAGAAGGGCAGATGTCCTAAACAGCACTTTTGCCTCAGAATCAACCCTTAAGGGATTTGGACATGGCTATAAATCCCATGAGAGTATTTCGGGCATGGAAAGCTAAGACACTCTGGAAAAAAAAATCAATGACCTAAATGAAAGATTCTGTGAGTGAGATCCCAGTGGAAAGAACAGGCCATCAAAGAAGGAGGTACCTTCCTCTGAAGGGAGGAGAAAACTTCCACTTTGACTATGGCCTTGTCTAAATAAGATCGGAGTTGGTGGATTCAAAAAGGCTTCTATAGCCTTGGCAGCTCTTTACAAGAGTCTCGGTTGATTACTGATGTCATAAATAAGTGTCTATATTTAAATCAACAACAGGAGTCACTGTGCACTTACTCCTCATGTAGGATCTCTGTCCTTAATGTGTTGTACTATGTGAATTAATGGTATAACTAGTATTCTAATAGTACACTTTGTTTTTCTTTGTGGATGCAAACTGTTGAAATCTTTACTTAGTATATATTAAATTGATCTTCCTTATATACAGATAATTGAAAATGAATCTTGATGTGAATGTGATGGGAGAAGGAGTGAGAGATGGGGTGGTTGCAGGTGGGAGGAGGTTAAGGGAGGAAAAAGCCACTTTAATCCAAAAGTTGTACATTGGAAATTTATATTTATTAAATAAAACTTTAAAAAAGAACTAATTCTATTCTTTTCAACCTATTCAAAACAATTAAAAGGGAAGGAATCCTCCCAAACTATTCTATGATGCCTGAATCACCTTACTACCCAAACCTGAAAAAGATGCAGCAGAGAAAGAGAATTACAATCCAATATCCTTGATAAATATAGATGCAAAAATCCTCAACAAAATACTAGCTAATTGAATTCAACAACACATAAGAAAGATCATTCACTTGGACCAAGTAGAGTTTATTCCTGGTTTATTCAACAAATGGAAATAAACATGATATATCACATCAACAAACTGATGAACCGTGATGACTTCTATAACTGCAGAGAAAGCATTTGACAAAATACAATATCCTTAATCAAAATACCAAAGATAATATTCTCTGATCTGGAAAACCTGACCCAAAATTCCAATGGAATCCCAAGAGATCCCAAAATACCTAAAGCAATCTTAAACAATATCAAAGCAGAGGAAGTACAATATCTAATTTCTAAACATATTACAGGGCAGTTATAACCAAAACAGCTTAGTACCAACACAAGAATAGACAGATCAATGGAACAGGCTAGAAACTGACCCCAGAAACTAATCCACATGTCTACAATCAACTAATCTTTAGCTAATGAGCTAAAATTACTCCTTGTAGAAAGGATCTCTAAATGAAACAAGACTCTTACTGTCTACCCTATACAAAAATCAACCCACAATGCCTCAGGGATCTAAATCTAAGACTTAAACCCATCAAATTTTTGGAGGAAAACCTAGGTAATCACAAGACATTGGCGTAGACAAAAACTTCTTGGATAAATCACTAGCAGCACAGCAATAAAAGGAAGAATAGACAAATGGGATTACATCAAGGTAAGAAGTTCCTGCACTGCAAAGGAAATACTCAATAAAGTAAAGGGGCAACCGATTCAATGAGAGAAAATTTGCAAATTATGCAACTGTTAAAGATTAATCTAGAATATAAAAGGAGCTCAAGAAACTCAACAAAAGAAAAACAAGCAATCCAATTAAGAAATGGATATGAGCAACATTTTCCAAAAAATGTGATACAAATGGGAAACAGACATGATAGGATGCTCAAGATCATACTAGTCATTAAGGAAATGCAAAAAAGAAAAAAAAAGAAAGAGAAAAAACACCTCACCGCCAATAGAATAGCTATCATCAGAAATCAAACAATAAAAATACTGATGAGAATGTGTGGAAAAAGTTACCCTAATCCACTGTTGGTGGGAATGTAAACTAGCACAAACTATGGATGACAGTATGGTGATTCCTCAGAACTAAAAATAGATTTACCATATGATCCAGCCATCCCACTCCTGAGAATTTATCCAAAAGAAAATAAATAGCATATGAAAAAGTTATCTATGCCCTCCTGTTTATAGCAGCTCAACTCACAATAGCTAAGATATGGAATCAACCCAGATGTCCGTCGACTGTTAACTGGATAAGGAAATTTACACACACACACACACACATATATGTATATATGTATATATATATATATATATATATATATATATATACAAACACAAAGGAATACTACTAAGCCATAAGAAGAGAATGAAATCCTGTCTTTTGTAGCAAAATGGATGCAACTTTAAAACATTATACTTAATATAATAAGCCAGTCCCCCAAAGACAAATATACATTTTCCTGATTTGTGATAATTAATAAGGAGTACAAAAAATGTAACATATATAAGCAAAATTGACATTTTGAGATTTGATTATTGTCCTTAACCCTTTTCTATACTCTTGAGGAACTGCAGATTTTCTACTTACTACTTGTTCAATTCTGTAGTTAGTGGAGAGTTAATCTTGTGACTATGAAGAAAATTTAAAATGTGTCATTGAAAGTTAATAGAGGGGCCAGCACTGTGGAGGAACAGATGAAGTTGCCACCTGCAGTGCCGCCATCCTATATGAGTGCTGGGTGGAGTCCTGGCTTTTCCATTTCTGATCTGGCTCTATGCTATGGCCTGGGAAAGCAGTAGAAAATGACCCAAGTACTTTGGCTCCTGCACTCAGGAGACACCAAAGAAGCATCTGTCTCCTGACTTTGGATAGGAGCAGCTCTGGCCTTTGTGGCCATCTGAGGAGTGATCCAGCGAATGGAGGACCTTTATCTCTGTCTCTATCTCTCTGTCTGTAACTCTGCCTCTCAAATAAATATTTTTTTTAAAAAAAGACATAATTTCACATATTTGCCAGGAAAACAGGCTTTCTCAAAATCAAGTAGTAAAGAAGGAAGCCTGGTTAGACTACATAGAAACAATTTGACAATACATATCAAAATTATTAAAACTGTACCTCTTGACACAACTTCATCTCTTTTTTTTTTTTTTTTTTTTTGACAGGCAGAGTGGATAGTGAGAGAGACAGAGAGAAAGGTCTTCCTTCCATTGGTTCACCCTCCAATGGCCGCTGCGGCCAGCGCATCTCGCTGATCCGAAGCCAGGAGCCAAGTGCTTATCCTGGTCTCCCATGCAGGTACAGGGCCCAAGCACTTGGGCCATCTTCCACTGCCTTCCCGGGCCATAGCAGAGAGCTGGCCTGGAAGAGGGGCAACCGGGACAGAATCTGGCACCTCAACCGGGACTAGAACCCAGTGTGCCGGCGCCACAAGGTGGAGGATTAGCCTGTTAAGCCACGGCACCGGCCACAACTTCCTCTCTAAGAAATTATCCTAGGGCAATGATCATAGAAATACACAGAGGTTTATGATAAAACTATGACTATAAGCATCAGATATCTGGGAAAATATCAATTAATAGCATTTGGAATATATTATAATGGCATTTCAATGGGGTCATGGAAAATAGAGTTACAGGATAAGTTTATATTGGTACCAAAAATTTTTGAAATACATGCATATGAGGAATCGTCATTAAACTCATGGAAATGCATATTGTAGAAAAACTCTTAATGGAGTTTTCCACAAACTTTTTAAAGTGACATATACAACTATGTCATTAAATTGTTTTTAAAGTTATTTATATACTTCCATTTTGACATATGGAATACAAATATCTTGAAATTGTCATGATCAGGAATAGAAGAATGCAATGAAAACAAACACATTGTCTTTGTTGGGCCCATCAGAACACTGAGGTCCCAGAGCAATCCACCCCCCAAAACCTAGGAGGACAAAAGAGTCCAGGGAATTACAGTCAAGACCACTTTACCTGGAAAAGCAGGTAAATGACTGTCTGGTAAGAACACTTTTCTGGTCAATTTAAATGAATTTTTGCAAGTTGAAGCTCTGTAGCTCAGTGTGAGGAAGTTTTAGAAGGTACAGCTTAGAGAGTCCCCATTCTTTCCTGAATTTTATTGCAGGAACCCACCAAGATCCATTCTTTCCCAAGTGGGTAAGGAAACAATGAATCTTAGGTCTAATCCTAGAATAGAAAAAATTCATCAGTTAATAATGTTATATAATTTGTTCATCAATTATAAGAAATATACCATAATGTGATGTTAATAATAATGCTAGGTTTATGAGAACTGCATATTACTTTTGTAATTTGGGGGAAATCTGAAACTTTTACATTAACGTCTTTTAAAATTATGCTGAAGTATTTTATTTATATTCATAAATAGCATTTGCTATGGAGAAGAGACTATATTAGTATAATAATATGGCCTATCTGCATATTTAGACTTTTTCAAGGCAATAACCAGTATTAGTTTTTCAATTCTAATTGCAAGTATATAAGAAATTAGTTGATGAGCACTAAAACATTAGCAATAATTATTTCTAGGTGGTTGAATTAGCAATAATTATTTCTAGGTGATTGAATTGCAAGAAACAAAGGTGCATTAAAGTTTTTCTTGTCTCATAAAATTAGCATAAATTTATCAGCATAAGCAGTAAACAACACACAAAAGGTTATCATAAGGAATAGAAATGACAATATGTCTGTCAAAAAAATCAACTTTCCCTGGGGATTATTTTGTGTCTAGCCATAGCATGGTAGTTATTCAGATTAACCTTGCTTCCCTCCAAACTTCAGTTGATCTGGCTTTCCCATTACGTTTTAGAAATAGCAATTACATAGTAGTCCTGGTAACTTCTCTGAGGATAAGTTTTCCTAAGGAATTGAACACAGATTTTTCACCATGCCTCATAAGATTCTAAGGCATGTTGATCTTCTGTGTCCTCTCTTAAACGAAACACTCCTAAAGGTGCATGCAATGGTGTGCTTACACATGTGTGTGTGCCCACATACTTATAGATACATGCACATGGCTTACACTATCTGGTTTATAACAATGCCTGAAAATCATATTGTTTTTCAACAATTCTGATATAGTTTAATCAAAGGACGTGTAAGATGAGAGAAGGGTAACACATACATCCTACTCAACAATTGACTGGTCAGCAACAGCCAGGTGGAAGTATGAAAGTATCTTTGAAACCACACGTCCAGGTCTGCTAATCCCAATGGAAAGAAAATACTAACATAACAAAGTTAAGTGTTAGGCATTATTCTTCATAATAATCTGTAATATATTATCTATAAAATCAGACAAAAACAGAGGAACGCTATATTGGGGGCTCATAGAATAATTATTATTTATTTTTAGGTAACATTTATTGAGTGGTTACTATATTCCCAGTGCTGTGCTAAGTGGTTTGTGTAGATCATCTCATTTTACAATCACCCTATAAAGAATTATTTCCATTTCACAAGCAAGTAAACTGTAGAAGATAGAGGCTGGTAGTTTGACTTGAGTCATACATAATACAAATGAAAAACCAGAATTTTAGTCTGAAAACTTCTTAATTTAATTTTTATTTACTTTTTTTTTTTTTGACAGGCAGAGTGGACAGTGAGAGAGAGAAACAGGGAGAAAGGTCTTCCTTTGCTGTTGGTTCACCCTCCAATGGCCGCTGCGGCCGGCGCACTGCGGCTGGCACACCACCCTGATCCGAAGCCAGGAGCCAGGTGCTTCTCCTGGTCTCCCATGGGGTGCAGGGCCCAAGCACTTGGGCCATCCTCCACTGCACTCCCTGGCCACAGCAGAGAGCTGGCCTGGAAAAGGGGCAACCGGGACAGAATCCAGCGTCCTGACTGGGACTGGAACCTGGTGTACCGGCGCCGCAAGGCGGAGGATTAGCCAATTGAGCCGCGGCGCCGGCCAATTTTTATTTACTTTTGAGATAATATATTTTCAAGTCACATTATAATCAAGGACTTCAAGGTTTTATTGAATAAAGAATTCAACAAATAAAAAGAACAAAGACCATAATCCAACAGGAAAATAGGCAAGGGCTATAAACAATAATCAAATAAAAAGATGTTCTATTTCACTCACATAAAATAAATTTTAAAATAGCCTTAAAATCATTTAAACTACAGTAGTATATTATTCTCTTAATTTGTTTGCCAAAAATTTAAAACAAAGTTTAACAAAACATTTTGTTTGATCACCATTTATTAAACTTTATTGAAGTATTATTGGCATACAAAAATATATATGTATTTAATGTACATAACTTCAAGTTTGGAGATAAATCTACACCTTTGAAAGCAACATTATAATGCATGCTATTGTCATATCTTTTACTTCAAAAAGTTTCCTTCTGCCTTCTTAATTAAAAAAAAATAATTTTATTGATGAGAGAGAGACACACACACACACAGAAAGAGAGATAGAGAGATCTTCCACCTGCTAATTCACTCTCCGAATGCCCACAACAACCAGTTCTGGGTAAGGCTGAAGCCGGGAGCCCAGAACCCAACTTAGGTCTCCATGTAACTGACAAGGAGCCAACTAGTTGGACCATTACCTGCTGCCTCCCAGGGCGCACATTAAGCCAGAAGCTGAAAATAGCGCCAGACCCAATACTCAAACCCAGGTACTCAGATATGGGATGCAGATATACAAAGCAACATCTTAACCGCTGTGTCAAATGTCTACCCTGTACAGTCTTCTTATTTTTAAAATATTTATTTTTTTTTGTGATAAGAGCACTGAACATAACTTTGTATCTTGTAACATCTCCCCCAAATTCCCTAAACCACACCAGCCCTTGGTAATCACTGTTGTACTCCAAACTTCTATGTGATGAACTTTTTTTAGATTCCACATATGTGTAAGTGAGAGATCACATGGTATGTGTATGTGCTTTCTTTACTAATGTGTTTTCCAGTTTCATCTATATTGTCAAAAGTTACAGGAATTTCTTCTTTTATAACTGGATAGGGAGTAGTAAATACATTCTCTGTAAATAGGTAAACATATTCTTTATTATGCATCTGTTGATGGATGCTTCAGTTGAGTCTGTATCCTGACTGTTACGAATAATGCTACAATAAAGCAGGCAGTATAGATAGTTCTTTGACACATTTATTTCATTTTTGTCAGACATACACCCAATAGTGGGGCTGATGGAGCAAAGGAGGAGGAATTCTAAGAAAGTTATTCACAACACAATGACAAGTTAACAACGTACTGTATTCTTGAAAAATGCTGAGAGTAGATGAATTTTTTGCTTTTTATTTTATAAATTTTAGCAATTTACCACATTTGCTGCAACTGAAGACAATTTATACATTAACATATATGCAATTTTTTCTTAAAAACTGAGACACTAATATCAGAATGAGCAATTCATGGCAATGATCATAACATGGGAAAAAGAGTGTATTGTCATTAAATGATTCAGTGAAACAGTATTTGTGAGTAAATAACCAATGATATGGCAGCCATACAATTTTTATATACTCTTAATGGATGTATTTGTCTTTCTGAGTTTGACTTCTTTCACTTAGCATAATGATCTCTATTTCCATCCATTTTCTTGCAAATGTTAGGATTTCATTCTTTTTTAAATGACTGAATAATAAGTTTATTTCATAGAAGTACAGAGTACAGTGGTGATTAGCAAGGGCTTCAGTGGCTTGGGGAATTTGAGGGAGATGTTATAAAATATAAAATTATGTTCAATGTTCTTATCACAAAAAATAAATATTTTAAAAAGAAGAAGAATGTACAGGGAGGGCATTCATGTAAATATACCACATTTCAAATCCAGTCAGCAGTTGGTGGATATCCAGATTGAATCTATATTGTTGCTAGCGTGAATTGAGCTGCTATAAACATGGCAGTGCATATATCTCTTTCATTTTTGCTGACTTCATTTCCATTGGATATATTCCTCAGAGTGGGATAGTTGGGTCACATTGTAGATCTATTTTTCAATTTTCTGAGAAGTCTTCATACTGATTTCCATAATGGGTGTACTAATTTCTGTGCCCTCCAGGGATGTGTGATACAAACTGTTCTCACCCAAAAATGATAACTATGTGAAGTAATGGTACATTGGTTACCTATATTAATCATTTCATTTCAAACATCCTATTGGACATGGTAAACACAATACTAATTTTACTGTTAATTACAAAATGAAAATAGCTATGAAAAACAACTTAATATATACCATTTAAGAATTTTTCTGTATAATACAATATTGGTAACTATAGGTGGCATGCTATAGAATAGATCTCTTAGTCATTTTGTGTAAATGAAGCTATATATTCTGTGATTAATATGTCTCCATCTCCTCTCTCCCTAGTTCCTGATAATCACCATCCCACTACTGTCTCGAATATTTCATTTATATTGGATCACACACTTAAATGGGATCCTATAGGGTTTTTGTCCTTCTATCAGGCTTATTTTATTTAGCATTATGTCCCCAAAGTTTATTCATGTTGCAAATGTCCGTGTTTCCTTTTTAAAATTAATAATTATGTTTTCATAACAAGATACAGATTTTACAGAAGGTTCATAGCAATATTTTGAGGAAGTGACTGCATTATCTTATTGCCACCTGTCCTCACGGATTTTGACAGAGAATATATTGAATATGTAGATCACTTTAGGAAGTACAGACTTTTTTCATTTTTTAAAAATTTTATTTAAGGTATAGAAATTTTATATATACAGAATCTGAAACAAGGGGATGACTTTCCAGACTTATGTGCATTCTTTAACTTCTGTGAGTAATGTTTTATTGGTTTAAGTGTATAATCTTTCTCCTCCTTTGTTAAGTTTATTACAAAGTATTTTATTCTTTTTTGTTATTGTTGAGGTTTTGCTTAATTTCCTTTGTCTATAATTTTAAATGTTGATTTTACATGGTGAAATTTTCTGAATTTGCCTATTATTTCTAATATTTTGTATAGTCTCCAAGGTTTTCTACATATAATATCATGACATCTATAATTGGACAAAATTTTAATTCTTACTTTTATATTTGGAGGCTTTTTATTTCTTTCTCTTGCCTAATTCCCCAGATTGGAACTTCTAACACTATATTGAATAGATATTTCAGGAGTGAGAGTTCTTGCATTGTTTAAAATATTCTAGTTTTTTACTATTAACTATGGTGTCAGCTGTTTGTTTTTCATGCACAACCCTATTATGTTTAGATAAGTTCTTTCCATATCTAATTTGGTCAGTTTTTTTCATTAAATGATGAAGTGTTATTTCAAATACTTTTTCTGCACCTATTACAAATTGTGTAATTTATACCCTTAATTTTATTTTAGTATTGTGTCTTATTGCTTTATTTGTATTTATTAAATAATCCCTGCATCCCAGATATAAATATCAATTGCTTGTAAAATAATATTTCTTTAATCTTTTTTAAGTGAAATGGATTTTTAATTACATTTTCTTAATAAAATTTTTATGTGTATTTCCTTTTTCAATCGAGTCTTTGGTTTTAATATCAGGGCAATGCTGTCCTCATAAAATATGCTTGATGTGTTTTTTCCATTTTCTTTGAAAGAGTTTAAGAAGAATTTATACCAAATATTCGTTAAAAATTTGGTAGAATTCACTTATGAAGTCATGTAGTTCTGGACTTATCTTTGTTGAGAAGTTCTTATTATTGATTCAATCAATTGTTACCACTTAATCAGGAAATCAAGTTGCTGTAGTATAGGAAGAGTCACTTCCTGTTTCTTCAAAGATCATTTCTTTGTCTTTGACTTTCAGCAATTTAATTAATGTGTCTCAGTGTAGACCGCTTTAGATTCAACCTCTTTGGGATCTATGGATTTTTATAAATCTGGATTTTCTTTTCCATTTCAAGATTTGGGATATTGTTAGCAATTTTTTCTTTAAAAACACCTTATTGCAATTTTTCATCCTCTTCACCTTTTGGAACTTTCATTATGTGGAATATTAGTTAATTTAATGGTATTCAATTAGTGCCATAGGCATCATTCATTCTTTTTAATTCTTTTGCTCTGACTAAATAATTTCAAAAGACATGTGTTCAAGGTTGTTTCTTCCGCCTCGTTTTTTTTTCTGAATTTGAATCTCTATATTTAACTTTTCAATCAAGTTATTGTATTCCTCAGCTCCAGAATATTTGTGTTCTTTACAGGTAACTATATCTTTGTTGAACTTCATGTTTGCTCATGAACATTTTCTTGATTTTGTTGTCTATGTGTGTTCTTTTGCTCACTGATAATCTTTTCTATTTTTGTTAATTTCTTGACAGATAATAAGTCCCCATTTCTTTAGTTTGTTACTAGAACTTTAGTTTTTGTCTTTAGTGATGTGCTGTTATTAAATTCTTCACGATTCTTGTAGCCTTGCATTGTTGTCTGCACATCTGAAGAATGAGTCACCTCTCTGATTCTCTGACAGGAAGTTCTTTCAATTATTTATTTTTTATTTTTTATTTTTATTTTTTTTGACAGGCAGAGTGGACAGTGAGAGAGAGAGACAGAGAGAAAGGTCTTCCTTTTGCCGTTGGTTCACCCTCCAATGGCCGCCGCGGTAGGCGCGCTGCGGCCGGCACACCTCGCTGATCTGAAGCCAGGAGCCAGGTGCTTCTCCTGGTCTCCCATGGGGTGCCAGGCCCAAGCACTTGGGCCATCCTCCACTGCACTCCCTGGCCACAGCAGAGAGCTGGCCTGGAAGAGGGGCAACCGGGACAGGATTGGTGCCCCGACCGGGACTAGAACCTGGTGTGCCGGCGCCGCAAGGCGGAGGATTAGCCTAGTGAGCCGCGGCGCCGGCTCAATTATTGAGCTCACTGAGAATCTCTGGAATGAGTAGTTTGTGGGGTCTGTGTGAAGGCTTGCCAGCAAGGCAAGGTAGTTTGCAGGTAAGGCAGCTAGAAGTGTCCCTGGGCAAGTCTTCTTTTGGAGTCCACAGGTGGACATTGTGCTGCTGAGTTCAGTTTTGAAGAGCAGGCTATACTAGTGGTCACAGAAAAGTTAGATAACAGAGTCCATGAGCCAGCTTTTGAGATTCATGCACTTGTTGTTGAGAGCATCCTATTCTTTTATTTTTTCTTGGCTAAACCCAGAAAATCTAGTTGTCTACATTCTGGATGAGATGAAATACAATCAGGTCTCTCAGGTTTGAAAGTTTACTAACTCTACTCTTTGTATCATAGGAGAAAATTGTGTATCAGTGCTTGGGCAGGATAATATGAGTAAAGCAAATCTGTTCTTACCTTTTCAATGTCACTATTCTTGTTTCTGTCCTCCATGGGGCTGTTGTATCCTCTCACCTAGATTTAAAGCTCTCACTGAAATATTTGTATCCATTGGTGGTTGTTAAATTGATGTTTCTGAGGGGGAATGAAGGTGGGGATTTATTCTCTCTGTTTGCTGGCATCACTCTTCAAGAGCTGGACACTTTTATTTTATAAATTAAACTTGTAGACATGATTTGATAGCTAAAATATTGGTAACATAAACAAAAACATAAAATAATAAATTCAGAGCTGACTTTTTGAAACGAATAGCTCTTTGAAAATTCAAAAACACTATTTGAAAGTTGCTCAGGACAGAGACCAAAGAAAATGATGTTTCGCTACTTTTATGAATATCTGGTCAATGTTCTAAATAATGATAAAGATCAGTAAAAACTGAGATCTTTAACAGCATTATTTCATTTAGTTTCATGATGACTCTGTGAGAATGTTGCATTTTTAACATACACTTTATGACAGAGACAGTGAAGGGTATGCATAGTTACATATTTTGCCAAAGTCAATACCTAGTAAGTGGCATAGATGACAATTAAATTCTATATAAATAGATAGGAGATTGTGTCTGTAATAACTATACTACAGATGTTTAAAAATATTCTATTATTTAGGGGTACAGGGCTTCTATTATATTTATAAAACTACCTGATCAAACTCTACATTTAGTGGATAGCAAATGAACTTTCTTTTAGAGAAACTTATAAAGTAGTACTTCTAGAACATTGCTTTTAAAAAATAACTTACTCCAGCAAATAATGTAGCAAAGTGGAAATTAATCACAAATAATTAGTTGTCTTTTCTAGAAACTTTCATTATATCATATACATATTTTTGTGAAAATTCCAGTTATAGGAAAAATTTCCAATTGAAGTCAAACATTTAGTTTGTTTTTATCAATATGTATAATGGTCTTTTGAAATTTGGAAAGCATCTTTCATTTTCTATTTCTCTACTGGCGTTTACTTGAGTGATAATAGCAGTCATAAAAGGAAAAAAAAAAGTAGAGCAAACTGGTTTGTTGAGGGGTAAATTCCATAGGCATTCTATAGAGAAGGTTATAGCTAATTATAATCATACTGATTATTTTGCTACATAATTTTTAAAAGTACCTTTAGACATATGAGTTACTCCTAATTGCCTCTTCTTGCAATGTTTGAACCAGGGTCCAAGGATCAAGGTATATAAGAGGAACTGTAATAATATCCATTTCAACGCAATAAGGAATATTTATAAAATGTTATCAGGGATGTTATACATTCAACAAGCCTTGAAAAATGACTCTGTTCTAGTCACCTTGCCAAGCAGTGGTACGTAATGAGAAACAAAATATGGTCCCTGCATTCAGGAAATGAAAGACATGAAAGCAAATTATTTCATTTGCTCCACTTTAAGTACTTGAACAACAATGAGGGTTAGAAATCATGTAAAACTGCATCAAAATGATGAAAAGAAATAGGTCAGTGTCCCACATGGAAAGGCTTTTGCCGAGTCCACTAAATATTTCTGATTCTGCTAGCTTAGAACTTTTGTTCAGATGATATACTGGAGGAATATTTGCAATTCCCCAGCAGTTTTAGCTTATTAAAATGAATTTTATAAAACTTATTTTTGTAAGTATTGAGATAAAAGTTATTTACTTAAATTAACCATGAGTACAGCATGTTTTATGGAACTGTTTGTTCAGAAACCTCACTCTAATTTTTAACTGTGCTGTGCAGACAATATCTATTTATTTCACAACTACTGAAGTCAAGAGTGCTCAGTGGGGTCATATTCCAAATATGAGATGTCAGGAATTCATTCACTCCAAAAATGTAAGTTACTTTTCCATCATGTTTAGATTTCCTCACAAAAGCATATATAGGATTTATGTGAGTCCTGATAATAAAGAAGCATTCTCCTTCTCTCTTTATCTTCCAAGTTTTAGCTCCATTATTAACAATTTAACTTCAGATATTAAGGGGATAAGGAAAAGATGGTGCACATTTTGATTTATTCATATCACAAATGGATTTTTGTTATTTTTCTTATTGAAATATGTCATAAAAGTCAATCTAAGTCTCATGCTATCATACTTATGTAAAAGGTAAAGCTTTCCTTTTTAAAGCTTGGTAGCTTTGCTCTGGGAAGCTTCAAAATTGTTTTACATTAGGCCTTTAAAAAGTTATTTTCTGAAAATATAGCCAATTTAGAGATAAAGAAAATAATATTTTTAAAATATATTTGGCCGGCGCCGCAGTTCAATAGGCTAATCCTCTGCCTGTGGCCCCTCTTCCAGGCCAGCTCTCTGCTGTGGCCAGGGAGTGCAGTGGAGGATGGCCCAAGTGCTTGGGCCTGGCACCCCATGGGAGACCAGGAGAAGCACCTGGCTCCTGGCTTCAGATCAGCGAGGTGTGCCGGCCGCAGCGCGCCTACCGCGGCGGCCATTGGAGGGTGAACCCACGGCAAAAGGAAGACCTTTCTCTCTGTCTCTCTCTCTCTCTCACTGTCCACTCTGCCTGTCAAAAAAAATAAAAAATAAATAAATAAATAAATAAATATATTAAATATTTTGATTAAGTGGAATGGAAAACCAGAGCAGAAGTATAAGTATTGGTCATACAGAGAGATGCAGGGAGAGAGAAGAATCCACACGTACATGATTTAGGAAGACTGAGAATTCTCTCTGTGCATGAGCAGATGTTCTGGCATATAAATAGAATATGAAAGCTTATTCTCCATTACTTCCTATGCTGGGAACTTGCTTCTAACTCTATCCTGAAGAGTTACTATGATGTATACTGCTGTAGTCCATGTAGACCAGATAATTAGAAAATATGCCATATCCATATAGCACTTATAATTAATCGTAATGAAAGTTAGCTCATCTTTAAGAATACCCTTGCTGCTCAACCAAATTCAATAATTTAATGGTCAAGTCCCATCCAAAGACAAGGTAATAAGAATTTTTTAAATAAACCTTTATTATTAAAATACATTAATACAGCTCATTTTTGAATTAACTATAGAGGAAGCAGTCATGATTATTAGTAGATTAATGGAAAACATTCAATGTAATTAAAGACCAAGATCTCATTAGCAATACTGTTAATAACCTTATAGTAGAAAGAAACTGTTGTATACATTAGTCAGAGTTCCATGGAAACAGAATCAAGAAAGGATAGAAAGAGAGAGTGAGAGTAATTTTAATAGTTTCACTCAGGCAATTGTGGAGGCTGTCAAGTGTAAACTTAGCCACGAGGACCAACATGTTGTAAATTAACATGAGTTGGTTTCAGTCTTGAGCTCAAATGCCACAGTGCAGCAAGCTGGAAACTCAAATAGAATTTCTATGTTGCAGTCTTGAGGAGAACTTCTTTCTCTTCGTGAATCCTGATATATTTTGTCCTTAAGGTTCTAATTATTTGCTGTGGCCCACCTATATTATGGAGGATAATCTGTTTACTAAATTCAGCTGACTTAAACGTTGAGTATATCTAAAATTATGATCATAGCAATAGCTTGACCTGTATTTTACAAATAATTGATGCCATAGCCTAGCCAAGTGATCTGTAACATTTTCCATCTCAGTGACATTGTAAATATGAAAATGCCTGTGAGCCAAAACTGAAGCAAATCATAACATTATACTTAAGCCAAAATCTTTAGAAAAAACTATTATTATTTGATATTTTTCTGATTAATGATAAGCAATCTAAGTATTTAAGGTTATATATCAACTTGGTTCCCAAAAGTATATTTTTTTCTTCTAAATTCAAATGCAATTTTCTCCCTCTCATGCATTCTTATAAACCTGGTACCAGTGTCATTGCAGAAATTGACAGAAGAAATACTACTAATATTTCCCTCTTTAGTGTAGTGCTGTCTGGTCTTTTCCAATCATTTCAGCCTAAGTAATGGACATGCACCTCCAATTTCCATTTATTTCCTTCCTAATTGCCATGTGCTTGCCAACAGTATGTGCATGTCCCTAAAGGAGGCTGGGTAGTCTGGCAATGGTTGTCTGGCTGGCATATATATGAGAATGTACACTGCTATGAAAATATAAAAGTTAATTTTGCCAATGTGTCAAATTTCTAACCATATCTAGGAAATAGAGGCTGGAGGAAATTTTACAGGTTTCCTTCCTCAATCTCATTACAGGTTAGCATATTACATTAAAGGAAGTTTTAATCCAATTCTGTCCAAAAAACAGGATAAGTATTTCCAAAATTTGTTCATATGAGTTCAGGGAAGTATCCATTTTTGGGGGTGAGGTGGGGAAGAGGGTATATTTTTATTTAAAAAATACAATATGCATATTTCTGGGACATTTAGTGATATTTCAGTACAAGTATATGTTGTATAATGTTCAGTCAGAGGAACTATGTTTACCTCTTCAAACATTAAACATTTCTTCAGAGTGAAAAGATCCAATTTCCTGTTCTTTAGAATTTTTTTTAAAAATAGAGAAATATATTCTCTCTTTCTCTCTCTCACTGTCCACTCTGCCTGTCAAAAAAAAAAATAGAGAAATATGCAATAGATTATTAGGCATTATAACAAGTCCCTTGAGAAAAGGGTCACTCTGCAGTAAATATAATAGCATTAGGTTAAGGAAAATGCTCTGTATGGATTGCAGAGAGAAGAGGAAGGCCATCAAAACTGACCTAGAAACTGCTTTTTAAGAGCTGGTGGACTATGAGACCAAGGTAGTGGTGCCCACGTTACAGCAAAGAATGTATCTTCAACAATGTTAATTTTACTACTAAATTACTTCTGATGGATATTTCTTTCTTTCTTTTTTCTTTTTTTTATAGGCAGAGTGGACAGTGAGAGAGAGAGAGACAGAGAGAAAGGTCTTCCTTTTTGCCATTGGTTCACTCTCCAATGTATTAGCCACCTTTTATATGTGAAATTTTGCTTTGAATATTGCAAATGATATCTAAATGCCACCCTGATTGACTAAATAATAAACATCAACATAAAAGACACTAGTTATATTAAAATATTTTAGGGGCAGGGATTTTCTGCAGCAATTAAGACACTTCTTGAGAACCTTGGGAAGTGACCCAGTGCATGAAAGTTTTTTCTCTCTCTTTGTCTCTCCTTTTTTTTTAACCCAACTCTTTCCAATAGATATATAAATAACAAAATAAAATATGTTAAAAGCATATTTCCATAGCATAAAATCTGGATGATACATAATACAATAAGAATGACCTTAAAAGCATATGGTAAGTAAAATATGTCTGATACATAAGAAAATGTTGTGTGATTCCACTTAGATAAATCACCTAGAATAGCCAAATTCACAGACATAAAGAAGAATGATGGTTGCCAGGCAGTGGGGTAGGAGGAGTAGATAGCTATTATGTAACGGGTACAAAGTTTCAGCTTGTAAACATGGAAATGTTCTGAAAGTGGGTATGGTGATGCTTGTAGAATAGTGCAGATATAGTTAGTGTCACACACAAAATTGTACATTTACAAATGATAAAAATGACAAACTTTATGTGGTGTATTTTTGCCACAATAAAAACAATGTATATTAGTAAAAATAATAATAAACAGTAAAAATAATAATATAAAATAGAATTATAAACTAAGGGTACGATTCAGCACTGTCCAGTACTGACTGTCACTCTTACACACACACACACACACATACACAGTGACTTACACAGCATCACCAATCTTCCAGATGTCAAGAACATCATCCTTTCTTTGGAGGAAACTTTATCAGAGGCTCTGGTCAAGTGAAAGGGTACAATTGCCCCTAAGAGGACAAGCCAGAAACTGTTGAAGACCTTCAAATGACAGCAATCATTGAATGGGACAACCAGAACCTTTGGAAGGAGCAATTTTCTTCAGTCCCTCCACTGGAAAATGGTGGTGTTCTATCTTGCACATGGTTTTATGATAATGCTTTGTTTTGTCTGTAGCTGCCAGGACTCCTTCTCACTTCAAGACCATATCTTTTTCCAATACCTCTCTCCTAGCTTTGGAAAATCTCATCTAGGGCATAATTTTAAAAAGGAGCTAAATTAGTATAGCATTGGTAATAATGAGGCCTGAGCTGTGGAGTGGCGGGTACATTTGCCACCTGTGACAATGGCATCCCATATGGGCACTGGTTCTAGGCCTGGCAGCTCCACTTCCAATCCAGCTCCTGCAATGTGTCTGGGAAAGCAACAGAGGGTGACCCAAGTCTTTGGGTCCTTCTGCTCCCATGTGATAGACCTAGTGGTAGCTCCTAGTTCCTGGCTTTGGACTAGCCCAACTCTAGCCATTGTGGCCATTTGGAGAGTCAACCAGCAGATGGAAGACCTGTCTGTTTGTGTGTGTGTCTCTCTCTTCTATAAAAGCTCAACCTTTCAAATAAATAAGTCTTTGATTGAAAAAGGAATACACACAAAATTTAAGAATTACAGATCCAAAGATGGGGTTTCTGCTACATATAAAAGAAAGTTTATGTAGAAAAATTGAACTGGGTAACAGTAAATATTCCCTGATTTACCAAATCACATAGAGAAAATAAACTTGGAATTAATTACGTAATAAATGGAATGCTGATGAAAGCTAGTGAGAGAAATGCAAACTTCATCTCCAGATCCCTGCTGAGAATATTAGCCATTAAAATGAGCATTCTGTGTGTTTTTTTTTCTGTTATTATGGTTTTTCTACCACTTGTTTTATTTTACCTTAACTTTTCTTACTAAATAGCTCATCTGTAGACAGGGCAAGGAGCAACAGAATTCTTTTTGGAAACACATTCTTTTCAAGCAGAAAGAAACTATCAACAGGGTACAAATCACTGGGGTTTAGTCTCTAGTACATACCCCATTGGTTCTCATCCTGTTTGTTCAACACACATCTTACTTTCAAGTATGTCTCCTTTATTCCCATCTTACTTCATCCATTTCTTTGAATTTCACACACAACTCTCCAATTGCCTCCTTGACATATTAAAGTTTTCTATCTTCGTAGAATTCATTGTTACACACCATGCAATATTTGAATGCCTAGATAGCTAAAATGTTTTATTTCTTCTTAAATATTTTACAGTCAAGAGGAAAAGGTCATTCTTAATTCATTTATACAACAAATATTTTCTTAGTGTCTGCTTTGAGATGCTATTCTGGAATCTGAGGAGACAAAGTTTCTGGAGTTTACAAATTAGTGTGGACAGAGGAGATAGATAAAAATGAATTAAGAAAGATCTTTATAATATGGTAATACAGTCTATGAAGAAAAATAAGTCAGGATAAAATGTAGAGAATTCTGGGTTGATGTGATGAAGAACCAGTTTAAAGTGGATTTTTTTGTTGTTTTCTGATTTTTTCTGATGGGATCTAAAGGGGGATTTCCAAGTTCTTGCTTTTTAATCCAATACTTTATTTTTCACAGATTATTTTTTTTTTGACAGGCAAAGTTAGACAGTGAGACAGAAAGACAGACAGAAAGGTCTTCCTTCTGTTGGTTCACCCCCCAGATGGCTGCTACTGCCGGCGTGCTGCGCTGATCTGAAGCCAGGAGCCAAGTGCTTCCTCCTGGTCTCCCACAGGGGTTCAGGGCCCAAGTACTTGAGCCATCCTCCACTGCCTTCCTGGGCCACAGCAGAGAGCTAGACTGGAAGAGGAGCAACTGGGACAGAATCCACCGCCCCAACCGGGACTAGAACCTGGGGTGCTGGCGCCACAGGTGGAGGATTAGCCTAGTGAGATGCGGCGCTGGCCCATAGATTATTTACTTAATTGGACATTTTGGAAAGATCATTTTGATCAAGATCAAAGTAAATTAATTAACCATAATCACATTAATTTCATCTTTAAAATAAAGGACAGTAAAAAGCATTTGAGTGTGCATAAATTTGTGTAATAAGTGTTATGATGCTTGAGCAGATCTTTGTTCTAAAACTGGTCTGGAGGTGACGTTAGGATCACAACACCAGTAATAACAATAACAGTAAAAACTCACCATTAATTATGTACACATATTGAGAACAAAAACTATTTGTCATCACACAATTGACTCTGTATTCATGATATTTATTATACCTATAAATTTTTCCCAAGAAAATAGAAGATCTAAATATCTTTATTATTACTTCAAGGAGCTTTCCAGAAAATACTATTTTAATAAACAAACAGATTGTTCAATTGATGGTATTAAGCAAATGTCTACCATCTCTAAGATTCTTCTGAATCCTCACCTCCACTTATTCTAGATTAAGGGTAAGAACTCACCAGGTGAGAGAGCCAGAATAAAAAAAAAAAGGAAGCAAAAATGAACAGATTCAGAAATGCACACACACAAACACCACACTGCTCAAGACTGAGCTCAGAGTGGTTAGTTAATGACAAGAGAAACATAGATTAGACCAATTCATGAAGTCATTGTCTCATAAATACATACTGGTTTTATTTAGTTACAGATGATAAAGATCAAGTGATGCATTCAAATCAGGATTTGCTATCTAAAAATTGATTTGTGAGCTGAGCTGCAGAGGGAGAGAAACTAAAATAAAAGACTAGCTCAGAATACAAGAAACTGTTGGAAGGTATGCAAAAAAACGATGAAGTTTAAACTTAGATATTGAGAAATGGAAAAATATGTATTTGAGAAATACTTAAATGTTTTCTGAACAAGCTGGATGAGAGTTCAGGGGAGATAAGATATCCTTTTGAGTGTACATTTCAAATTTCAGGATTTCTAAAGTGTGGTCTCTCTATGTAGTATTAGAAGTGCAAGAGAAAAATTAATTTATGAGAAAGCAGCTTAATTTTTGAGATGTTATATTTCAGTTGTCTGTAAGACGCAAGACTGTAAATGAGGGAAGGAATTGTGTTATGTGTGGGACAGGGAATAATTGAGGCACAGATATATTCAAAGTCTGGATCTGAATCAGTTCATCTAGGGAGCATGTCAGTGATGAGAATGTAAAAACACGTATGCTAGTGACGATGAGCTGCAGAAGACATTGAGCAGAATCTTCCAAAGCAAGGAGATCCTCACTGAAAAATCTTAAAAACTTGAACTGATAATACTCTTAGTGTCCCTTTAATGTCACTGAAAAGCATCTCTTAGAAGCTACAAAAGTCCAAAACATGTAGATATCTAGCATGACTCTTTTGATACTTTACCTAACTCAGAAAAACCTACGTCCCTGTGGTATCTGTTATTAGGCAGCTCATAAGTGTCACAACTGTTTTTATTGTATTTAAAAGTAAACCAACAAAAATTCTTTTTTTAAAGATTTATTTATTTTTATTTGAAAGAGTTACACAGAGAGAGAAGAGGCAGAGAGAGAGAGAGAGAGAGAGAGAGAAGTCTTCCATCCCCTGGTTAACTCCCCATTGACTGCAAGCCAGAACTGCACCGATCCGAAGCCAGGCGCCAGGAGCTTCTTCCAGGTCTCCCACATGTGTGCACGGGCCCAAGGACTTCGGCCATCTTCCACTGCTTTCCCAGGCCATAGCAGAGAACTGGATCATAAGTGGAGCAGCTGGGACACCACTAATTGGCGCCCATAGGGGGTGCTGTTACTGCAAGTGGTGGCTTTACCAGCTAAGCCACAGCACCAGCCCCAAACCACCAAAAATTCTAAGGTTAGACAAGGACAGAATCAGTATGAATTAATTGTGTGTGTGTCTGTGTGTGTGAATATCGTTTCAAAATCAAACATAACTGGTTAAGCAAGTTGCAAGTTTCCATTTGGAGGACGAATGAATTTTCCTGGGCTTAAAAATAAGGCTGAAGTCGAAATATTCATATAATAAAAGATACATAGAAACGGACAGCTATTTTGATCTGAAAACGTTCAACTTCACTGGAACTTTAATCTGCTTCTCAAAATAGCTAATTTGGGGGAATATGTTTACCATTGAGTCTTTAGCTCGATAGTTCCTTTTCCTTTGGTCTGAAATCTTCATGATCCCCATAATGTTCTTATTTTTTCCATAATTACTTTCTAATGAGATATCCAGATTTGTACATTATCAAATACCTGGGGCTAATGCTGGGAGCCAGCAACTCTAAACAAATTTCTCATATGAATGGTAGGAACTAATCACTTGAGCCAACTTCTGATGCCTCCCAGAATGTACATTAACAGGAAGTTGGAATTGGGAGCAGAGACAGACTTCACTCAGTCACGTTGATGGGTGGTGTAGGTACCTTAATCAGTCTCTTGGCTGCCTAGACAGGCATCCACCCTTATATTTCCGTTTGTATTGAAGTCTTATTTGAAAGTTAATAGTGGCAGCATTATAGACTTGAAGGAATAGCAACAGCTTATAAAAGACACCTGTGTACTCATGCACGTTTTCTATATGTATATATGTATGTGTGTGTGTCATATGTGTGAAAATGTCTGTGTGAACCATGGGAATACATTTGCTTTTGTGTCTACCCACTAATTTAATATTATAAGAACAAATCGCAACTGATCAAGTAGAATAGACCACCATTGCTCTGTAGGCCTACAGTTAATTGTTTTTTATCACACAAGTCCTAGAATATAAAGAACTCAGTAAATACTTGCTAAGTGGCACGTTAAACACTTGGTATGTTATCTGAGGATATCTTCCTCTAGCAGGGTACATGTGAAGATAAAGGAGTGTAGTAGTAGAGGGAAAAGAGGAGCTGAACTGCTAAACTTTCTTTATTCATGGCTGATTTCTTCCAGAACACCCCACTAAGAGTTGCAATAAGCAGTCAAACTGCTGAGGCATTTTGTAGGTGTGTCACAAACTTATGTTTATTTAACAAAGAAAAGCCATATTCAGATCTTTAGAAAAACTTCCACATACTCCTTCTCTCCTCCCATTGTCCAATCTGTAGTCAGAGGACAGGATATAAACAAAGTGCCAAGTAACTCTAGACAGACTGTTAGTGGAGGAGCATTAAAAATAATGAGAATAAAAATTAAATTAGATGCTATGACCCGGAACAGTGTTGTAATTAAATTTGCTGAAGCAGACACTTTACTTTGGGGATTAATATTACCTTTTTGTAATTTAATATATTTTATTGGTCTACACACCCATATTATCTTTCCATCTGTTTTTGTTTTTATTTGTTTAATTACTATTTATTTGAAAGGCAGGAAGAGAGGAAGTGAGATGAGAGAGAGAGAGAGAGAGAAAGAGAGAGGGAGGAAGGAAGAGAGAGGGAGAGAGAGAGAAAGAGAGACTGCTTTCATATGCTGTCTTTGTTGTTTTACTCAACAGATTCCTGCAACACTGCCAATAGCCAGGGCTGGGCGAGGGCTGGGGCCAGGATTCAGGAATTCAACATTACTTTCCTTTGTGACATGAACACATGTTTGCAGCACACCTATAAAATGCTTCAGTAGTTTGACTGCAATTTGCAGTCCTTGTTCAGATGGTCCTGCAGGAGGCAAAATGAGGATGCAGAGAGAAGACACATTAGACTAAGTTACAATCTGTCTTATAGGACAGGGATAATAAAGAATTTCCCTTAAGATGTTGCCCACTTTCTATATTTTATGTTTGGAATCATACTGCTTATACGATTTTATAATGTTTTAATATGATGTAACATATTTATAATTACTGTTATTGGGAAAGAGTGTTTGAAAATATTATTGTACAGTTGCCTAATACTGCATATGTAGCTAAATAATATCTGAACCATTATATTATTTTTAAGTGGTTTAGCTATTCTCAATTGTTTAAAATTACAATAACGCTATTACCATGACAAAGTATATGAAGTCATTTTATTGTACACAAATTTTTACATTGAATTTTAGAGTCCAAATTAAGATTTGTAGATTTTGTCGGCGCCGCGGCTCACTAGGCTAATCCTCCGTCTTGCGGCGCTGGCACACCGGGTTCTAGTCCTGGTCAGGGCACCGATCCTGTCCCGGTTGTCCCTCTCCCAGGCCAGCTCTCTGCTGTGGCCTGGGAGGGCAGTGGAGGATGGCCCAAGTGCTTGGGCCCTGCACCCCATGGGAGACCAGGAGAAGCACCTGGCTCCTGCCTTCGGATAGTCGTGGTGCACCGGCTGCAGCGCGCCTACCGCGGCGGCCATTTGAGGGTGAACCAACGGCAAAAGGAAGACCTTTCTCTCTGTCTCTCTCTCACTGTCCACTCTGCCTGTCAAAAAAAAAAAAAAAAGATTTGTAGATTTTGTCAAGTGTACTTGGTTATCTAACTTTGTCATTCTGTATATTTCTTGCTTCATTTAATGCAAAGATGTTATATATGCCATGTTATATGAAATATTAATAAAATTGTGTTTTGATAACTAAATGAATTGATAGTACCCTAATAATTTGAATTGTTCTAATTTTTTAACACATTTCTATTCTCGCAGTTGAAATTTAGATGAGCTAACTTTAAGTGAATATTAATACATGCAATTATTTCCTAATCTATATCCACATCTAAGTAGCTGCTGAATGATAATTTTTGCTAAAGTATGGTAATTGATATGCACAACAATTGGTCTATTAAATGATGAAAATGCTTTAGTTTAACTTATATTAAGTTACGGATTATTTCAAAGCTGATTTCTTCTATAGGCAAGCCATTAATACTTGCTGAGACTTTACAAAAATTATTCTTACTAAAGAAAGTTTTCAGTCATCTCCATGATATTTTTCTGACCTGGTGAGTATGTGGTATACTTTTCTGAATATATATAGTCAGAACTCATGAGAATCAGAGTTTTTAAAGTTTTCAAAAAGACACAGCAGGTGTGAATGGGAGAAACAGAATGACAATGTAGCTCTCACTTCTGGAATGTTACCTGAAGTTATTGAAAGATGTTAGCTTTCATCTTTTTACTCATAGGAGAATAAAGCAACCTTATTTCCTACCTGACTTACACTGCCATTTCAGATCAGATCAGTAGTAAATGTAAGTGGAACATTTTTTATATATTTCTTTCTTTGAATAGTTTCTAGTTGTCCAGAACTTTGACTAGTAAACTATGTAATTAACAAAAAGAGATATTAGTAAGTCTTAGTTCAATAAATGATCTATATTCTTTAAAAAATGCTCATTCTATTTAGTAATTGAAAATTTGAACAGTTTACTAATGGTTGCATCAAGAATAATAACTCTTCTTTGAGAATAATCATAGATTTATAAATTCAGAAAGATTACCTCAAATTAAGAAAATTATGGGATTGATGCTAATTTTTGTGTATGTATAAAAATTAGTCTCAAATAATAATTACACTATTCAAATATGTGTGAAGTGCTTTTCATCACATATTTAAACTCATACATTCTTTAGCTCACATTTATTTTTCTTATAAACTAAAACCATTTTTAACTAGATGGTAATTATCCTTATACTTTTAATATTACTGGATACTTAAGAAATTCATTGGTCATTACACATTTCATCTTGTAAGGATAAGCTGCTATCTGGGTAATTAGATGAATAATTGATTTAATGGATTTCTACACTAACAATATTAAGGAAATTTTGTGCTCTTAATTTCATTAATGTTCACATACACATACACACACACACAGTTAGGGGCTAGCACACAGGTATGAAAAATTCATAACAATTCTCAAATACTTCTGAGAGATAATTCTTGAGTGCTTATATGTATCAGACACTATTTCTGTTTTATTTATATCAAAGTATGAATTTATCTTTCCTCTCAGGGAAGTACAGATGTGCCCCCAGAGTGTGGAAAAAAACTCAACATTTAAATTTACATTAGTTGTCTAACTTCTTACATCTTGTAAATGGTAAACTCAGGATTCAAATGCAGACAATTAGACTTATCAACCTAGTCTATTAAACGTCATGCTACACAGTATATTGTCATAAAAATATGTACTACACATTAAAAAGGCATTCTTAAAAGACAATTTGGGCTCAAATTGAAATCCTTCTGACAAAACCAGAGCTTCATCTAACATGCAGTGTATATTAACCAGATATGGAACAAGTTTGAATTAATTGTCTCATCTAAGCCTTAAATAATCTTATGATAATTGTTTCTCCAAAATTAATAAATCTGAAATTAGAGTTTGAATCTAGGCTCCTGTTGGAAAATTGGAAATTCTTTATGTCTCAATGTCACTCCTTACTAAAAAGAAAAGAAAGTTTCCTAGACTATGAATTTTCTCCATATAATATCTTTTTTTTTTTTTGACAGGCAGAGTTAGACAGTGAGAGAGAGAGAGAGAGAGAGAGAGAGAAGGGTGTTCCTTTTCCGTTGGTTCACCCCCCAAATGGCCGCTATGGCTGGCTGGTGCGCTGCACGGATCCAAAGCCAGGAGCCAGGTGCGTCCTCCTGGTCTCCCATGCGGGTGCAGGGACCCAAGCACTTGGGCCATCCTCCACTGCCTTCCCTGGCCACAGCAGAGAGCTGGACTGGAAGAGGAGCAACAGGGACAGATTCTGGTGCCCCAACCAGGACTAGAACCTGGGGTGCCAGCGCCGCAGGTGGAGGATTAGCCTAGTGAACCGTTGCGCCGGCCTCCATATAATATCTTTTAAAACTATCCCCTAAATGCTTATAAAATCTCAAAGAAAATCACTGTGAGTTATGTATTGAGGAAAGTTAGTTTCCATTTTAAAACTTTTTTCCTAGAAGCTCATTAAGAAAGCCAAAAAGAAAAAAATTCTCCATCTCTCATATTCCTATTAACGTATTTAATCCAGAAGAAATATAAATTAATTAACATACTTTTATCAGAATTAATATGAAGGTATCAGTAGAAATAACTGGGAGAAAACCCAAGAAACACGACAGGAACAATCTGTGCCATATCAGAAACTATGTTGAAACAATCTTTATTTTGAGTGATATAGTTAAATTTCGGTACAATAGGTGCCTTGACACTATGCAAGAACAAACAGCACAAAATCACTACTGATGAACAGTTCTTTCCCTTTCAAGGAAACAGCAGTAAAATGCTTTTGAAACATGAAATAACTGCAGAGAAGACAAGTTAGAGAGGATACTGAGAAGAAGAAAATTGTAGCGCAAGTAATTGGAAGTTGATTTGAAACTCTACTGTTTGATGTTTGATATAATATACAACTAACCATGATTGGTCTAACATGACCAGAGAACTGAATAGTGAAAATGACAAAACAAATAAACAAAGTCATGTGATATATATATATATATATATATATATATGATATGGGCCATCAAAGGAGATACCTTTCTCTGAAGGGAGGAGAGAACTTCCACTTTGATTATGGCCTTGTCTAAATAAGACCAGAGTTTGTGAACTCAAGAGGCTTCCATAGCCTTGGCAACTCATGATAAGAGCCTCAGGTGATTACTGACATCATAAATAAGGGTGTCAATTGTTAAATCAACAACAGGAGTCACCGTGCACCTACTCCTCATGTAGGATCTTTGTCCTAAATGTGTTGTACTTTGTGAATTAACTTTGTGTTTCTGTGTCGGTGCAAACTGTTGAAATCTTTACTTAGTATATACTAAATAGATCTTCTGTATATAAAGATAATTGAAAATGAATCTTGATGTGAATTGGATGGGAAAGGGAGTGGGAGATGGATGGTTGAGGGTGGGAGGAGGTTATGAGGGGAAAAGCCGCAATAATGCAAAAGCTGTACTTTGGAAATTTATATTTAGTAAATAAAATTTGAAAAAAAGAAAAAAATGTATATTTATGATATATAATATTTTTATACAATGATGTGTTTGTAACACATGAGTTCTGATTTAACAATTCTCCAAATGTTTAAACCTACTATAACAGCTTTGGTTCTTCTTTCTAGAGCATCAATAAATCAGTGTGATGCCTATATTGTTGATGTACAGAATAATGAAGAACATTTCTGCCTTAGGTTATAGATTAAGCTTAGTATTTGTGATTTGAATATAGCAAAATATCATGGGATTAATGATTAACATTTTCAATAACTGTTTATCTAATCATCACAAATGCTAAAGGAAATGTTTGCTGGAAGTTGAACTCCTAAAGGCCGCTTCAAATTGAGATTCTATGGGACTGTAGTTTGAGTGTATTGTATTCATTCACAAAGGAATGATTGGGCAGTTCTGCAAAGTCATCAATTATGTGAAGACAAACCTTATAAATAATTTTGTAAAAGATTTATTTATTTATAAAAGGCAGAGTTACAGAGAGGCAGAGGGGGAGAGAGAGAGAGAGAGAGAGAGAGAGAGAGAGAGAGAGAGAATTCTATCCACTGATTCACTCCCCCAAATGGCTGCAATGGCTGGAGGTGGGCCCTTTCGAAACAAGGAGCCAGGAGCTTCTTCCAGGTCTCCCATGTGGGTGCAGGTACCCAAGGATCTGGACCATCTTCTACTGCTTTCCCAGGCCATAGCAGAGAGCTGGATTGGAAGTGAAGCAGCCAGGACTCGAACCAGAGCCCCTATGGGTTGCTAACACTGCAGGCAGCAGCTTCCCCTGCTAAGCCACAGAACTGGCTCCTAAACATAATGATTTACCAAGTCAAAAACCATGCTTATTTTGTGAAAATATGAATACTTTAGGGTGTGACAATGACACATAGCTGTATTAATGGCTACTGTAAGTGAATTGTGAATACTTATACAGTTATTTATAGCATATATTATTTATAGTAATGTTGGACCTCTCAGTTGTAGAGATGCCCACTTGCTCGAGAGGACGCCCAAAAATCCAGACTCCAGACCAGTTGATGCAAAAAGCATGAGGTATTTATTGTACGTTTGCGCAAACGGGCCCCCACCTAAGGCGGTGAGGAGCCCTGAGCGGCAGTTTCACACAGGTTATATAGTCAACAAATTAGCATATGGGATTGGCCGGTTCCGAGGGACAATTAGCATACCGGAGAGTGCTGAGGAGAGTGCTGAGGGAACCAGTTGAGGAGAATGCTGAGGAGAGTGCTGAGGGAACCAGCTGAAGAGAATGCTGAGGAGAGTGCTGAGGGAACCAGCTGAGGAGAATGCTGAGGAGAGTACTGAGACTCTCCGAAGGGGAGTGGCAGCTCTGCTCTGGGCATGCCTAGAGGTTCTCTAAAGGGGATAGACTTTTCCTTCCCAGAGAACGTGCCCGCTGGACCCTGGGGAACATCTAACCTCTTAAGAAGCCCCTGATATCTGCCCAGGCCTAGTTTCTTGTCCCTCTCCCCCATAAGGGTCCTTCAGTAATACAATATTACAATTATTTATGCTAATTATGTTAATAATTATTTGTAATAATATAAGTGAATAGCTAATATAATTATTTAGATTTAGGGTGACCTTGATGTTCAACACTGCACAGCATGCATTCTGTAATAAGCAGTTAAAGCCAAAACAATTTATCTTCTATAGAAATAAAGTGGACAAGGAATCAAGATATTTTGTGCTTCAGAGTTCTTGCCATCGTAAATGTTTAAAGTTTTTTTAGATTGAGCAAAACTCACCAATAGTCGAGAAATCACACTTATATTCACAGAACATAAAAATGTGGCTATATAGCTGACACTGGAGTTATTACTTGCTCTCAGAAGTATGTCAAACTTCTGTCATCTTTTGCGTAAAATGAAGAAAATGAGTCAACATTTCCTCTTACCAATTTGATCCTTGCAACAAGAAAAATCTGGATTATTTACAAGTCCTAATTTACTGAACCTAACAGAGGACTGAGTCACGGAGTATCCAATTTGTTTGAAATACACAGAAGGGTAGGTACCTTCAAGTTGAAACAAGAAGTAAGATTTAGGCCGGCGCCACGGCTCACTAGGCTAATCCTCCGCCTTGCGGCGCCGGCACACTGGGTTCTAGTCCCGGTCAGGGCACCGGATTCTGTCCCGGTTGCCCCTCTTCCAGGCCAGCTCTCTGCTGTGGCCAGGGAGTGCAGTGGAGGATGGCCCAAGTACTTGGGTCCTACACCCCATGGGAGACCAGGAGAAGCACCTGGCTCCTGCCATCGGATCAGCGCGATGCGCTGGCCGCAGCGCGCCGGCCGGGCGGCCATTGGAGGGTGAACCAACGGCAAAAGGAAGACCTTTCTCTCTGTCTCTCTCTCTCTCAATGTCCACTCTGCCTGTCAAAAAAAAAAAAAAAAAAGAAATAAAGAAATAAGATTTAGTTTACCTGAAGTGGAGCTCTACACAAAGATGGTTGTCGTACTAGTTAAAGAGAATAATAAATGTTAAAATTTATAATGGAATGCTGAAGGGAGAGTTGGAGCCCCTGTGATAGAATGGAATCCTTGGGAGCTACAGACAGAGGATAAATTCACAGTTACAACCGCAGCTAGTGTTCAGAAAAGGAGCACAGTTACCCAGGGTTTATGTAACCCAGTGGAATGGAAACCACTGATGAAAGACAGAAAAGCCTGTAAGATGTGAAGATGATAGAAAATTAAAGAGAGGGGAGAGGAGAGGAGAGGGGAGGGGAGGGGTGGGGAGGAGAGGGGAGGGGAGGAGAAAGAAATTCTGTAATGGTCTCCACCCTTCAGGAGTGTAGGATTTGGGTATTAAATCCTTGAAAGTCTCCTAACACTGGGGGAACATTTCTTGTTTTCTGATCATAGCGTTGGTTGCATGACTGCACGCATTTGTCAAATCTCATAGAAAATATGAGCAAAATGTACTGTGGGCAAAATAAGTGAACCTTACTGTGTGTAAATTACACCTTGATGTTATTTTCAAAATAGCTGATAATATTTTAAATTTGTTAGTATATGACTTTTTCCTAAAATGATTTTTAAAGACAAGTGTATAATAATATCATTGAACAAATTCAAGACTGCAGAAAATTCCTCCTGGTTAATTTCAAAACTAACATCATATTTTTGTAGTACATGAGTGAAAAGGAACATATAAATGAAATTTATAAATGTAATTAGATATAATTTAAGAAAAAGTTGACTTGACATTCATTATTGATGTAGATAATAACTTTGTGCATATATTATTTTATACATGGAAACAGAATCTCATAAGGCATGTAATTATATTTCTTTTATATGATCAAATCAATTATCTCTTTCAATATGAGTTTTGGTTTAATTTTCCTCTCTCTCTCTCTCCCTCTCTCTCTCTCTCTCTGTGTGTGTGTGTGTATGTGTGTGTGTCTGATCTATATCTCTTGGTATCATACACACACAAGCAAATAAACTACATGGCAAATAATTATATAAGGTAAAAGGAAGGATAATGAAAATGTGGGATTGCTATAACAAAAGTAAAACTGACCAACTTGTAATAAAAGCCTTCCTTGAATAAAAATTTTTACAAACATGAAGTCATTAGAAAAGTGTGTTTTAACTGACTAAGTATAGGTATTCCTGCTTTCTTTTGAGTTCCAATTATAACTATATAGGAGTAAGAAGTTTTGCTATTCTATTGCACAGTAGGTAACTATAGATAATGATATTCTGTTGGGGGAATATTGTTCAAAGGATACAGAGTTTCATTTACATAGGAAGAATAAGTTCAAGAAAACTATTTACAAAATAGTCATATACTTAATCATGAAGTATAGGGAGGGTGAGATTGAGGGAGGGAGAGAAGTTAGAGAGGTAAATATAATTATGCTCTTATAGCTGAATATATGAAATGCATGAAATTTATTCCCATTTATTAATAAAAAAAGTTAAAGTATTGACTACTTGAAAAATTTATACACATTATCAAAACATTATAATGTATATCATAAATACATATGCTGTTAAATTAATAAATGGATGTTTTAAAAAGATTTGTGAAAAAGACATAGCTGGAAAAATTAAAGTCAAATCAAACACAATGTTGATTTTAATTTATGTTACTATCTCCCATAAGAATTGCAGCATCAGAATTCCAGGATTCACTTATTTTAAAAGGTCTGAAATATTGTATTTGACTGCTCATTGAATGATTAAAGTGAAGTTAAATATGCATAGTAAATTTGAGTTTATAGAGTGCACTGTAGAAGATTTTGGAATTATATAGATATGTAAGTGTTACATTTATATATTTACTTTTTCATAAAGTGGAACCACACACACACACACACACACACAGATCTTCTATTTGCTGTTTCACTTTCCTTATGCATCCAAACAGCTGAAGCTGGGCCTGGTTGAAGCCAGGAGCCAGGAACCCTATCCAGGTTCCTATGTGGATGACAAAAGCCCAAGTAATTGAGCCATCATCTGCTGGCTCTGAGGTACAAAGTAGGCAGCTGGATCTGATGCAGGAATAGGATACAAAACTAGGCCATCTGATATGTGTACAGGAGTAACGAACAGTGGCATCACTCGTTGTACCACACTACCCATCCCCATATATGGGTTTTTGAAGTTGCTTCAGTGTCAGTATTTGGTTACTCTTTACACTTTTCTATATGACTTTACTCTATCCAAATCTTGTCTGTAAGTGCTCTCTTTCTTTTTCTTTTTCAGTCTTTTTCTCTCTCTTGCATACTCCCCCTCACTCTTTTTCTCTCAATCCTTAGTTTTTTCTGTGCCTTTAAACAGAAAAGTGTTCTATTTAATTTTAATGATTTCCTATTATGTCTTAAGGTAAAATTTAGCTTTTCCAAGTAGTCTTCAACATATTTGCAGAAACATCAATTTATCTATAATAAGACTCAGAGCTATATGAAATTTAAATCAATATATTTGAAGGTATTTTTCATGAAAACCTTAGTGTAAAGTTTCTAAATAATAAAAATAGCCAGTTTCTGCTACAGAAACCGTATGAGTATTTCAGAAATAAGTCTTCAACAGGCTTCCCTGAAAAAGAGAGGCCAAGACCAAAGCTTCTAACAATGATATTTACTTGGGAAGAGATACAGTAGATAAAGAAATGGACATGAAAGGAGGGAAAACCAAAAAAAGAATGTTTTCAAGTTTGCCACTGTTATGGATGGTCATCTTAATTAGATTAATTAACTCCAATCTCATGATATACCACGGTATAGGTAAAAAGGGATTTAATATTAAGTCAAATAGATTTGATTGTTACTGTTCATGTATATATAAATGAAGGAGTTATTCGGCTTCTTCTAATAGTATCTTTCTCATTTCTAAAATAAAAACTAACAAGAGTTTACAGAGTAATAAATCATACTAACTGCTTAATCCCATGTACATAAAAAAAGGTCACTATTCTCATTCCACCTTTGTTAAAAGCAGGTAACAATAGTCATATATTGCATTTCTGTTGTGCTTTTAGTTTACAAAATTTAAACATCATTCCATTTTATAAGTATAATGATTCTGTGATGTTTTCAGAGAAAAGATCATGTTTTATAAATGAAGATAAAAGGAAGCTAATGAATGAATAATGTGTGACTCAAATGCGTTTTTTTTTTTCTTTTCAAATACTGTGTTCTTTGTGCTACAAGATTTTCCTTAGAATATCTCTTAATTTTATATTATTTTTATTAAAGTACCTCTGGGATTGCTAATGTACGTATCTACACAAGCCAATGACCTCATTCTCACAATGCTAAAGACTTAAACATGATCCCAGGGGCCCAGAATTTTTTCTTCCAGATGGAATTGTGCTTAACTAGGTGACAATGTAATAGCCAACTGCTATAATGTTTATATTCTCCAAGTGAGCAAACTTAAACACTCTTCCCTATGAGTTATTATTGAAGTTCTATAATATCTGCCAAGTACATAGTGCCTGACTCTTTAAAAAGCTAGAAAATGCAATTCTTTCTAAGATCAATGACAAAACCCATTTCATATTCTGTCTCCCTATCTCTTAAAGACAACACCATGTTTCACAAGGATTTGGGAATTACTTTTTTTAAAAACATCACATCATCTTCAAAGATGAGGGATGGGAAAAGATCATCTCCCTACCCCATTTATAACCTGTTACAAGGTGGATTTTGCCTTTCTTTGTTCCCTTTCCCTTTTCATCTTGGTGGAAATGGACTGTACTTTGAGGCTTTCTTCAAAGAAGATTTTCTGCCGCTTCCCTATCAGTTACAACAATTGCCTTTACTTTTGATTTTCTTAAAAATTACATTCTCTAAAATTGTTGTCAAATAAGTTTTGATTGAGACAAGAAATACTTCTTCTCTCTCTCCTTGAAAAATTTCCTGTGAAATGATCTCATGTTCTCCATTAATCGTTAAACAGATTTCCACATATGTAGTTACACTGCCAAGTCTGTCAATTCTAAAGTGTACCAGAAGATGAAAAAAGTTTTTATTTTATTTTTCTTATTTAAAAAAATTCACGACACTGTTATTTTTATATGTTGAAAGCTTTACTTAATATATGCTAAATTGATCTTCTGTATATAAAGATAATTGAAAATGAATCTTGATGTTAATGAAAGGGGAGAGGGAGCAGGAGAGGGGAGGGTTGCAGGAGGGAGGGAAGTTATGGGGGGGAAAAAGCCACTGTAATCCATAAGCTGTACTTTGGAAATTTATATTCGTTAAAGAAAAGTTTAAAAAAAAAAAGAATATAGCATTACCTGCACTGGAAATACTTATATTTTTGGAAAACTTAAGTTCTTTAAATATCAATTAATTTCTGAAATAAATTTAACTTTTAGCACATGCTAATGTCAACAGTTTAAAGTTAGCCAAAACAAGCTTATGTATTACTCACAAGTTGTTTAACAATAGAATGTAGTTAACCAAATATTTAAAATAATTATTCCCTTGATATTATCTAGAAATGTTGAATGTGATATACCTTAAAGAATAGTGTTACAGTGTCAGAAATAGTTTATATAAAGCATATAAACAACATTTTTGTTAAAACAGTAATTTGGGTGCTGGTATTGTGGCATAGCAGGTAAAGCTGCTTTCAGTGATGTGGGCGCAGTTCAAGTCCTGGCTACTTCACTTCCGATCCAGTACCCTTGGAATGTGCCTGTGAAAATAGCAAAAGATAGCACAGCTCCTTGGGCCCTTATACCTCCTTGGGAGACCCAGATGAAGCTTCCAGCTCCTGGGTTGGCTTTGCTTAGCGCTAGCCGTGTAGCTATTTAGGAAGTAAACCAGCAGGTAGAAGATCTCTCTGTCTCTCCCTCTCTCTTTGTGTAACTCTTAATTAAAAAAAAAAAAAAAAGCAGTCATTTGAAAAACTTGTTATAACGTAATCCCTATGATTCCTATAAATAATTATTTGGAATTCTTTAAAAAATGTCTATTTTTATGTGTTTATTGTTAATAATTTATTGTATACATTTGCCGTGGCTCCAGTTACACTACAGTGAGCTTAGTAGTTTTGGTTTTGAAAAGAATTGTGATGGTATAATATTCTCTGTTTTTGAAATTAAAAGTTCTTCTTTCCCTATCTCTTTTGCTCTTTTCACCTTCCTGTTCTTCCAGCTACTACTTTGCGAAGTAAAATTCTTCCCACTTAGATTTAGGTAAAAATCCTAGAGTGTCCATTGTTATCCCTATCCTACTCTTTCCTTTTGTTATTATCTGTTTAATGGGTTTTCCATTTGCCAGAATGGTTGGATTGATCCGTGTTGATATGAGTATTGTTTTTCTAGTGAAATAGAAAAACCATGAGGCAAAATTCTTGTACTGTTTCGAAACAGTTTGAATACAGGCTTATATAAGCTTTAATACATGTAGAGAGGAAAAGCCTGGATGTTTGGCAGGAAATTGAGGGTCAGAACATTTGGCGGAAGATATAATAAGACTAAACAAATGCTTTGGTTAGAATGAGATAAATCTGTAAGAATCAGAAGTTGTAGAAAAAGCATGTAATTGTTTTAATTATAGTGTTTATAAATCAAGTGGTTCTGGCTAATTGGGGCACTATGGGTTGAGGTGGTGTCAGAGTGACCTTTCCTTGAAAGATATCAATCTTGAGTCTCCTTGACTGCTGAATAACCTGTGTTCCTGATTATAGAATCAATCAGAAAGAAGTGGAAAGGGAAATCAACAGAAGTTGTAGTAATTGATAAATGATTGAAGATGAACATAAGGACAGAAAGTGTTGAGCAGACAGAGAGGAAACAAGGGATTGTTGTTTGGCTTTATTGTATGAAATTGATATGAAAGGGAGAATGTTGTGGTTTCAGTTTGAGTGAAATGGACAATTGCATCCTGGAGAACTACTCCTTTATCTGCAGGGGTGACCCTGTTAGACTGGCACTGACCGAAGGGCATTGGTGGTTTAAGATACTCTATCACAGTTGAATCCATGGTTACTGTCATCCCAGAAGTGCCGCATCAGGGGAGTTCTCACAAGGGAGTTCCCCAAAATATTCTGAGAGGAGGCGAGTTAAGATTCCAAATACAGAAGCACAGAATGCCTGTGTGATCCATCCAAAGCATTTAGTAAAGGAACCTAGGCTCAGAATTATCTGCAGCGTGTTCTCACAGCAGACAGGGAGACAATGCATGTTCTACTTAGGCATACACAATAAGGACTTCCAGTGAAAGAATTTATGTGAAAGTTGAAAGAATTTGGTTTAGAGCCATAGCTAATTTCTTTCTGGGTCTTCGAGAACAACTAAACTACTTTTACAAGTGCCTGGAAAGGGGGCCAGTACTGTGGTGCAGTGAGTTAAAGCCCTGGCCTAAAGCACCAGCATCCCATATGGGTGCAGGGTTCTAGTCCCAGCTGCTCCTCTTCTAATCCAGCATCCTTGCTATGGCCTGGGATAGCAGTAGAAGATGGCCCAGGTCCTTCTGCCCCTGCACCTGTGTGGGAGATCCGGAAAGATGCTCCTGGCTTCAGATCAGTGCAGTTCTGAGTGAACCAGTGGATGAAAGACCTCTATCTCTGCCTCCACCTGTCTCTGCAGCTCTGCCTTTCAAATAATTAAAATAAATCTTTTAAAAAAAAGTGCTTGGAAAGATTTGAGGCCCTTAGTTTGGTTCAAGACCATGGAGAAAAGCATGATGTAGCTGATCACGTCATGTAGTGGTCAAAGCACTTGATATTTTAGTTAATAAAGTGCAATAAGTGGACAAAATAGAGGTCTCAAGTGGAGGGAGCCAGGACTCAGATATGGTACAATTGGCAGTGTCTATGGAAAATTTTAAAATGTTGTAGTTATAGAGTATACAATAGAAATGTTTATAAACCAATCATAATTTTTTTCTAAGAGGAGAATGGAGGAGTAATAAGATGTAAATTTGGGATAAGAAACCTGAAGACAAAAGCATATACTACAGTTATATACAATAAATACAAAACAGGGATTATGGAATTCACTGAATTCAAATACTGTATATCTGCTTTGAATGTGAGTTGATCTTGATTATTTAGGCCTGAGTATTCAAGCCTCCATCCTTCCCTATGTGACAATGAAATTTTTCTTGATGGAAGAGCTGCATGATAAAATAGGTGTTTATAATGAATTGTGTCAATGATACTAATTGCAAGAATGATAACAAACACAGAAATACTTGTAGGTAATAGTCACGGGTTGTCTATTATGGTACAAGCACTGTTATATGCATTAAATATATATATATATATAATTCTTTGAGATAATACACGATAGTAAAATTATCATATCTGATAGGAAAGGAACTGAAACCAAAAATTTATATGGCATTCCAAAGGCACACACCTGAAAAAACCATGGTTTTTATAAACTGTCTTCTTCAATTCTCTTCAGTTGCATTGTTTGGGTCATTTTTTATAATTGCCCCATGTATTTTTGGCATGTAGATTTCAGGGATGTAACTTTTTTTTTTAACTTTTATTTAATGAATATAAATTTCCAAAGTACAGCTTATGGATTACAATGGCTTCCCCCTCCCATAACTTCCCTCCCACCCGCAACCCTCCCCTTTCCCGCTCCCTCTCCCCTTCCATTCACATCGATTCATTTTCAATTCTCTTTATATACAGAAGATCAGTTTAGTATATATTAGGTAAAGATTTCAACAGTTTGCCCCCACATAGCAACACAAAGTGAAAAAATACTGTTGGAGTACTAGTTATAGCATTAAATAACAGTGTACAGCACATTAAAGACAGAGATCCTACATGATATTTTTTAAAAATTGATTAATTTTGTATGCAATTTCCAATTTAACACCAGGTTTTTTTTTTTCATTTCCAATTATCTTTATATACAGATTGATTCAGTATATAATTAGTAAAGATCTCATCAGTTTGCACCCACACAGACACACAAAGTGTAAAAATACTGTTTTAGTACTAGTTATAGCATCACTTCACATTAGACAACACATTAAGGACAGATCCCACATGAGACATAAGTACACAGTGACTCCTGTTGTTGATTTAACAATTTGACACTCTTGTTTATGGCGTCAGTAATCTTCAGGGATGTAACTTTCAGGACCTGTTGCCATGTCTTTTTTTGGGTTGCCAAAGCAAAAATACTGTAGATTCAGTGGCTAGAGGGAAGGAGGATGGGAGGGAGAGAGGAAGGAAATATCATTATGTTCTTAGAATTGTATTTCATGTCAAATTGATAGTGTTAAAATCTATTTAAAATTAAAATTTTTTAAAATTTAAAAGAAAACCACAAAAATGTATTTCTCATAGTTCTCAACACTGGGAAATCCAAGATCAAAGCACTTAGAGATTTGGTGTCTAGTGAAGCCTGATTCTCTATAATCTTATCTATCTAATCTCACATGGAATAAATGCAGGAGAACATCTCTGGCTTCCTTTATAAGACATTAATTCTCTTCATGAGAACTCTTCCCCATCATGTGATCACCTTACAAAAATCCTGCTTTTTTTTTTTTTTTTTTTTTTTTTTGACAGGCAGAGTGGACAGTGAGAGAGAGACAGAGAGAAAGGTCCTCCTTTTGCCGTTGGTTCACCCTCCAATGGCCGCCGCGGTAGCGCGCTGCGGCCAGCGCACCGCGCTGTTCCGATGGCAGGAGCCAGGTGCTTCTCCTGGTCTCCCATGGGGTGTAGGACCCAAGTACTTGGGCCATCCTCCACTGCACTCCCTGGCCACAGCAGAGAGCTGGCCTGGAAGAAGGGCAACTGGGACAGGATCGGTGCCCCGACTGGGACTAGAACCCGGTGTGCCGGCGCCGCAAGGCGGAGGATTAGCCTGTTGAGCCACGGCGCCGGCCAAAAATCCTGCTTTTAATAACACCATTTGGATGTGAGAATTTCACATATGAATTTGGGGAGGGAGAGTCTTAGACACTGATACCATGACACTCCGTTTGGAATGTACCTGATATTATTTCTTTCTGACAATTGAGAATATCTAACTTGAATGGTGCAAGATGGTGAAGGCACCAGCAGACAATGTAAGCATGGAGGATTAAGGTGTAAATCACTTCAATGCTGCACTCCACAAATCTGAGCTCACCAACATAATCTTGGTATTGCTTATTATTTTAATTTTTATTCTGTGGTGACAATAAATCAGAGCTGAACAAACCTGTGAAAATCATCATTCACAGGCATGTGGGCTGGTGAAAAAATTCTGATGTTAAAGAAACTAAACAGAGCAAAGGAGGTCAAGCCAATATTTTATTGAACTAACTTACTTGACAATTGTACTCTCAGCTCATTTTAGCCACGGTTTTATAAAAATGTTTGTAACATAGATTTTGAGTACATGAAGAAATTATTTTATGGTTATGTCTTTTTAAAAGACACAAATGTTCTTTTATTTAGTTGTGCTAAGAATGGTGATATTACTATTCCTTTGCTCCTCCCTGAAAGATAAGATAGAGATTTTTATTTCCTTATTTTCTTTGTGGAGATCATCTGTGCTTACAAGACTGACAATATTTCATAGATGAAAAAAAATGGTGTTTCTGATTCAATTCACATTATATTGTGTGATAGTGTCAAATTCCCTGTCACTTTAATCAATAGCTTTGTTTTTTGTTTTGAACACATAAGTAATTTAGGTGAGTTGACAAGTATTTTATATATTCGATACCTTTCTTTCTTCAAATGTTGCATTTTTGTTGGTCAATAGAATTAACTACTTTCACCATATTTATATACTGACTCAAATGGAATTTCATAATAAAACAGGAGATCCACATATCAAATTGTAAAGGAGTGAAGTAGGGGAATTTTGATTTAAAGAAAAAACAATATTGTAACAAGGCCATCCAAATTTATTATTCCTAGGGGAAATATTCTATGACTGACAGAATGTTAAGTCAAAAATGGCTAGGACAAAATGTCATAAAGGAGCTGCTTGGCATTGTCAGAAGCAGTTAGTTTTATTGATGACCTGCCACCTCTCAGCAACACCAATGAGTTTGATTAAATTTACATTGCTATGATGGATTGCTGCCCTTAAACCTTGGCCTTTCTAGCATAAGTTACAAGGTGACGATAAAAACACTCCAAAAGAGAAGTAACATTGCAGCTACATGTATGAAGATAGACCCAGATACATGCTAGATCACTTTAACAATGTCAAATGAAATGAAATCATAAATCTGAACACATAGTAGGGAATGGCTTATTACAGAGTCATACACAGTATTCCCAAATGACTGATGCTTTATTTTTATTTTTATTTTTTTATTTGACATGTAGAGTCATAGACAGTGAGAGAGACAGACAGACAGAAAGGTCTTCCTTTCATTGGTTCAATACCCAAATGGCCACTACAGCCAGCGCTGCACCAATCCGAAGCCAGGAGCCAGGTGCTTCCTCCCGGTATCCCATGAGAGTGCAAGGTTCAAGCACCTGGGCCATCCTCCATTGCCTTCCCAGTCCACAGCAGTGAGCTGGACTGGAAGAGGAGCAACCAGGGCTAGAACCCAGCGCCCATATGGGATGCTGGTGCCGCAGGCGGAGGATTAACCAAGTGAGCCACGGCGCCAGCCCAATGCTTTTTTTTTTTTTTTTTTTTTTTAAGATTTTTTTGTTTATTTGAAAGTTGGAGTTATACAGAGAGAAGGTGAGGCAGAGAGAGAGAGAGAGAGAGGTCTTCCATCTGCTGGTTCACTCCCTAATTGGCCACAAAAGCCAGAGCTGTACTGATCTGAAGCCAAGAGCCTGAATTTCTCCCTGGTCTCCCATGCAGGTGCAGGAACCCAAGGACTTGGGCCATCTTATACTGATTTCTCAGGCTATAGCAGAGAGCTGGATGGGAAGTGAAGCAGCTGGGACTCGAATCAGTGCCCATGTGGAATGCCGGCCCTGCAGGCGACAGCTTTACCTACTATGCCACAGCACCGGCCCCTGACTGATGCTTCTTAATATATTTTCTTTTAAAGTTAGATCTAGGGATATTAACTGGGAATAGTTTTTTTGGAATGTGCACAGAAAATTAAATTAAAGTAGACTACTGTCTAACTAACTAAAAAAATAAAATAAAATGGTTAAAACTCTCAGGGATCAAAAACTGACATAAATATAATGATTTAATAATGGGAATTAAAAACAACCACATTGTTGAGCAACACAATGTTACGATTCTTGGGGTGAGGAAAGTGATCTACTGAAGAAATGCATGCAACCATGTGAAAATTCAATTTTGATGGGTCTAGTCACTTGAAAAGTGATGCTTACTTAGGAATAGACTACCACTTAGCCAGCTGGCACAGATGTAAGCTGGAAAATCATTATTTTTGCTTTTACTAAAAAATACTGAAATAAACCAGACATGAATTTCTTTCAAAAGCAGTTACATATTAAAAATTGCTTTGTGAAATAACAGAGACATAATGCATAAACTGTACTGTAAGTTTTATAAGATTGGTCCTTTGGGAAACAGCTATTTATTAATAACCTTTTAAAATGTGTCAATTTTCTCTCATTAGTGTGTGCTCATTAGTTCATAAAGGTTCTAATTCACTAAATTTATTGAAGCAAAAATACAAAGTCAAAGCCAAATGTTAACCTATTTATTTCCACAGTGGGTCTGAATTTGTCTTTAGTTCTATTGTAATTCTCAGAGATAGAATCGTAGTGAAAGAAAATTTAAATATGAATTTAACTAGTGATTTCTGTCCATATATAAATCATATTAACTTTTGTATAACATGCTACACACAAATTATAATTTGTAGTAATATATACATACTACAGATATATACACACACATACAAAGCAATATAAATTATAATTATTGTATCTTCAGAAAGTTTTCAGTATGTAGGCATTCACTCCTCAGATGTCCACTGTTATTTGCTAGTTGAATCCATATAAATGTGCTAAAAATAATAAAAGCATATCTAAAATATGATGAGCCCTTGAAAGATGACTATTGTCTGTGCTATTTCCTTTGTTTCTAAAACTTTGTGTGATTTTTTTCTATTGTCACCTGTTAATGGGAAAAAAGAGAGAATAACGTATATTTTAATGATACATAAATTGCAAATGAAACTCAAAGAAGTCATGATGCACTATCCATACAAAAATCATTGCAGTTCAAATTGAAAAAAGTCATTGAACACTATTCAAGATATGTGATGAAATGCAGACCAAAAACAATCTAAAAGAAAAAGAAACAACAAACAGAAGGCCTGTGTTCAGTTATCAGCATATCGTGTAGCTTAGTGTTTCGCGGAATATGCCTCATGTACCAAATCTGGCCCTCAACTTATTTTGTTAATGGCCTATGAACTAAAAATGCCTCTTCTCCCATTTATTTATTTATTCTTTTTTTTTTTAATTTCAAGGCAGAGGGATGGGGCAAGAGACTAATGGATGTGGTTCATTAATTGTGACAAAGCCATTAATATGAGCTGTTTATAGGGAAAATGAAGTGAGAGGCTCATGGAACTCTTTGTATACCTCACATTTCTTTTGATAAATTTAAAAATATTCTGAAATGTAAAATACTTAAAAAATTGTAAATGGCCAAAAAACAAATAAGAAAAATGACTAAGAAAAAGTTATTTCTCTGTTATTGTTGTCACCATTGTTACTACTGCTTTAAGTTTATTCTCTATTCTCTATTCTCTCTCAGCCAGACTTTATCTATATTTTGTTGCACTTTAAAATAAGCTATAATTTAATAGAAAATGAAGAACAAAGGACTATAATTTCCATTTACTTTCTATCAATGTCAATGCTAAGTGTCCCAACTATAATCCACATTCATTTTCTCCCCTCTGTCAAAAACAGAATTCTTTAAAAAATATTTATTTATCTATTTTTACTTATGTGAAAGTGAAAAGAAAGAGACATAGAGAGACAGAAAGATGTTCCTTCTGTTAGTTCATTCTCCAAATGTCCACAACAGCTGGGGCTGGCCAGGCTAAAGCCAGGAGGTTGGCAGGGACTCAAGTACTTAAGCCACCACCTGCTGCTTCCCAGAGTGTTCATCAGCAGGAAACTTAAATAGGAAGCAAAGCCAGAAGTCAAACGCAAGAACTGTGACATGAGATGTGGGAAAATTAAGGGGCAAATGTTCAACCCAAGCAAAATTCTTTAATGCTAAATGCCGTTCAAGGCCTAGAGATGAACTGGGTCTAGACTGAGTCTCTAGGAAATGGCTAGGAGACAGAAGATGAAGAGTTTTATCATCAAAATGTACCCCATATATAAATTCAGTTTCTATTTTCAATTAAAAATAAATAAAGAGGCCAGTGTTATGGTATAACAAGTAAAGCTACCACTTGCAGTGCTGTCATCCCATATGAGCGCTGGTTCAAGTCCTGGCTGCTCCACTTCTGATCCAGTTCTCTATAAATGCACCTGGAAAAGCTGCAGAAGATGACCTACATCTTTGGGCCCCTGCACCCATGTGGCAGATCTGGATGAAGCTCCTGGTTCATGGCTTCTGCCTGGCCCAGCCCTGGTCATTGTGGTCATTTGGGGTACAAACCAGTGGATGGAAGATATCTCTCTATCTATGCTTCTGCCTTTCCTTCTCCGTTACTCTAACTTTCAAATAAATTAATATATATTTAAAAAAATACATAAATAAAACTTACAAAAAGATAAACATCTTTGTAGAAATAGCTTGGCATATTCTGCTATATGGATGGCCAGACATATGATTAATTTCATTGCTTTCTCCAGGAGAGTAATATGGATCTCTGATACACCCAATCAGTTTTATTTAAAAATTTTATACACAAAGGTGTAAGTTTCTCCCTATGTCTGCTTTTATTTGGAAGCAAATTTATATGTTAAAAAACCCACACATAATTTTAAAACAAAGCTTTAGTCAGAGGATACAAAGTAGTAGTTGAATGAACAAGTCTGGAGATCTAAGGTATGCCATCCTGAATACTATAGGTAGTAAAATTACACTGTATTTGGGATTCATGCTAAGTAAATTTTAAATGCTCTGGCTAAGGAAAGAAATGGGTAAATATGTGAGATGATGGATGCTAATTTGCCTCACTACAGGAACCCTTTAACTATGAGTCTCAAAATGTTATACTGTATATCTTACATGTACATAATAAAATTCACTTAAAAAGCTAGTGTACACTGTTATTTAATGCTATAACTAGTACTCCAACAGTATTTTTTTCACTTTGTGTTGCTATATGGGAGCAAACTGTTGAAATCTTTACCTAATATACACTAAACTGATCTTCTGTATATAAAGAGAATTGAAAATGAATCTTGATGTGAATGGAAGGGGACAGGGAGCGGGAAAGGGGAGGGTTGCAGGTGGGAGGGAAGTTATGGGAGAGGGGAAGCCATTGTAACCCATAAGCTGTACTTTGGAAATTTATATTCATTAAATAAAAGTTTAATAAATGAAAAAAAAAAACTAGTGTACAGATATAACATGTTTTTCTAATTTTTACAAAGCAAATCAAATAATTTGTTTAATAACAATAGACAATAATCCTATCAATTCCATTTGCTTTGTCTATGACAAAAATAGCTATATTAAGTCCAAGTTGCTGAAGATTTTTTTAAAGATTGGTTTGTGTATTTAAAAGACATCTTTATGGAGAGATGAGCAAAGACGGAGAGAGAGATCTTTCATGTGTTGGTTCATGCCCCAAATGACTGCAGCAGCTGGGGCTGGGCCAGGACAAAGCCCAGGGCCTCAAGAGCTAACCGGGTTTCCCAAGTAAGAGACAGAGATCCAGTCACTTAGATTATCTTCCACTGCTTTCTCCACACATTAGTGGGAGACTGGATCAGAAGTAGAGCAGCTGAGACTCAAACCAGGCCTATACAGGATGTCTGCATTGCAGTGGCTTACCCTGTCATGCCACAACACTGGCCCCTGCCGATGTTTTAAATCTCTAGGCAGAAATTTTATCCTTGGGTATATCAAAACAATACTATCAAATTAACTTTGATAAATCAAAATGTATTTTAAATTCAGATTCAATTCATTTCTTTTTTTTTTTTTTTTTTTTTTTGGACAGGCAGTTAGACAGTGAGAGAGAGAGAGAGAGAGAGGAAAGTCTTCCTTTGGTTGGTTCACCCCCCAAATGGCTGCCACAGCCCACGTGCTGCGCTGATCCAAAGCCAGGAGCCAGGTGCTTCCTCCTTGTCTCCCATGCGAGCGCAGGGCCCAAGCACTTGGGCCATTCTCCACTGCCTTCCAGGGCCACAGCAGAGAGCTGGACTGGAAGAGGAGCAACCGGGACAGAATCCGGTGCCCTGACCGGGACTAGAACCTGGGGTGCTGGTGCCGCAGGCAGAGGATTAACCTAGTGAGCCACAGCACCAGCCCTCAATACATTTATTTTCAAATGCATTTATTTCTCATTTGAGAGGCAGAGAGAGAAACAGAGAATGTGTGTTTCCATCTACTGGTTCACCACTACAAATGATTGCAAATGGCTGGAAGTGGGCTGGGCCTAAGCTGGGAACTGGGAACTGGGAAGTGGGAACTCAATGCAGTCTTCCATAAGAGTGGCAAGAACACAATTAGTTGTGGCATCAATGCTGTCTCCCAGGGATCTTAAACAAGAAGATGGAAACAGGATATAGAGCTGTGAATTAAACGCAGGTATTCTGATATGGGGTGTGAAATCTTAACTGGCATCTTAGTCAATAGGCCAAATGCCTTCTACCAACCACCATCAAGTCCCATTCTTAAAAATGTTTATGCATGGATGTATTAGTTGAGAGAAAAAGAGAGTTGTTTGCATTTAATGTATTAAACTTTGTACTCATTGTTTAAGAGCTGCTAAGGGTTGACATATGTCCCTCAGAATTTGCATGTTGAAGTTTTAGACCCCAGTAACTTAGCATATACACAACTATTTTGGATATAAAATCTTTAAAGAAATAAAAAAATTAAAATGAGGCCCCGAGGGTGGGCGGCAATGCAATAACTGCAGTCCTTACAATAGAAAGGGAGAACAGAGCACAAACAGCAAAGACAGAGGAAGGGCCACAGGAAGACAAAGAGGGGAGACCTGCATCTGTGTACCAAAGAGAAAGGCTGAAAATGAAGCTAAAGCTGCTGGCATTTCCATCTTGGATTCCAGACGTCAGAGCCGTGAGGAAATCAACTTCTATTATTAAACCCCACAGTCTATGACATTTTGTTACAGCAACACTGGCAAACTGATACTAGAGCTATATGCCAAAGGTGATAATAAATAGCCTTGTGATGGTGCTTGAGGAATTAAATTAAGAGAGTTATACTCTTTGATAGCTCAGAGTAAAAATATCTTGGATATATTTCTCAAAACAGATGAACATTTTTTAAAGATTTGAAATTCCTGAAAAGCAAGCATCAAGGCCCTCAATCATGGGTGATTCTTTCAACTAGGATTAAATATAATATCAAAAGCCTTCTCCAACTGTCGGCCAATGTGAATTGACAAGTCAAGAAAACTCTTTATTGACCTTTTGTGTGAACAAGGATATGGCATTTTAGAACTATTCAAAATTTTAATTGCTATATGGTGAATTCTTAGTATTCCTTGATAAATTTTACTTAATCTTATAATTAAACTTTTCAAGTAGTAAATATTGAATGTTAAAAATTTTAATATTTGGCTGACCTGCTGATTAATCATTTAACATTAATAAACAATAACTGAATTAATTTGTTGAACTTTAACTTTGCAGGTCTCTTTTTTTTATATAATAACTATCAAGAATTGTGAATGATCTGTATTCTTACTCTTCTTGCCACCTCAGATGTTAGCCTGTCACTGTTTTAAGGGATATTGGCAGAAAACATGAGATCCTTGAGAAAAGGGACCAGTTATGACTCACAGCATTAAAAAAGCCAATTCTTCAAATCCCTCTTTCTACAATGTGTTGACAGGAGAGCTAGTTGATGTCAACACACGCTGTAGCATGCATTATGAGAAAACCAATAAGCCTAGAAAACCAAATCTTAATGGGCAGGGAACAGCTCTGCCCTTGCTCCAGAAAGAGCTTTTATTTTTATAATATTTGACTGAAAGCATCCCTGATCTTTGTCCTAGCAGTAGCCAGTATCTCAAGCTGTTTGCTATACAAATAACTTTGAAAAGTTTGTTTAGAACAGATGCTAACCTTTGCTTCTTCTTGCAAGACATTCAGAAACACAAGAGATCCACATGAACTGCCTTATAATAATATTATCCCTCTTTTCCACAACATCTTAATTTCAGACAGATTTTACAAAGAATATACCACTCCTTTTGCCACTTATCAAATTGGCTGACAGAAACTGTGGCCAAGTGAACTCCTATTATCTCATATAGCACTTACTTAGGACTACAGTAAAAAAAAAAAAAAATCCAGTTAATAAGATGAAACTAACCTGTGATCAAGACCTCCACCTTATGCCTTCCAGTTCTCCCCACCCCCAATCCCCAATCCAACCAGCTGAACAAATCTTCCACCACCATAAATAATTAGGGTATACCATGGAAAATCAAATGACTTTCTCTCTAAGACTCTGCTCTGACCTTGTTTTGAGTGCTTAATCCTTGCACAATGAAGCATCTTAGCAATCACACACCTGCTGCAAAAAAGAAGTCTAGGGAAATTCTATTTTACAGAACAAATCTGGTCAGTGAGTTGAGGTTAGCCTGAATGTCTTCAAAGTGATGCCATTGACTACTTCAGTCAAGGCAGGAATAAATTAAATGCTACCTTTCTTAATTAGATAACTTCAATATAGTACACATAAATAGTCATCCATCTAGAAAGCTCATTTTTAATAGTATTCCTCTGTTATTTGAGAGGGGAACCATCAACTATCGATGTTTAGTTAAGCATTTGAAGATTTCCCATGGTTTTACTTAAGGTGCAAGTCACTATATTTTCTGCAGAAAAGTTAACTAATGCTTGGTTTTACACAAAAGGGTGCACAAGGCATTGCTGGAAATTAATCATTTCTTGAACTTACCAGGACCCACAAATGGGGCCTAAATAAATTGCACCATCACAGATTGGCAATGACTCCAATAGGACCTTGTGGACAAATCAAACACTGAACAGAATTCCCAGTTCAGTTTAAATAATTGAATCTTGTCCTTGTTTTGGGAGAGAATTCTGGAGAACAGTAGATCCAATCTGTCCTGTTTTTGTACCCTGAGAGTTTTGTGACATTTCTCAATCCCACTAAAGATGTTGACATGTTTTGGGAGTTTAGGTGCAGGAATTTGGGCATTGCTTGCAGTTACCCAAATAATTATTTGTACGATTAAGGGAAATAGCTATAAAATTATAATTAGAATGGTCTGGCAGAAGATACAGACCCAGACATTGTTAACAATGATTTTGGAGTGCTCCACCAGGATGCTGTTCTTCATGAGGAAATCTTAAAGATAAAGATAATTAATATCCCATGCAGCTAGCATTGTGACTTAGCAGGTAAACCCATCACTTGTGACACCACATCCCATATGGGTGTCAGTTCATGTCCAGGCTGCTCCACTTCTGATCCAACTCCTTGCTAATGACCTGTGAAAAACAGCAGAAAAATGGCCAAAGTGTCTGAATCCCTTCCACCCATATGGAAGACCCAGATGAAGCTCTTAGCTTTAGCTCGGCCCAGCCCTAGCCATTGCAGTCATTTGGTCAGTGAATCAGTAGATGGAAGAGTGTTTCTCTCTCTCTCTCTCTCTCTCTCCTATCTCTCTCTATCTCTTACTTTCTCTATCTGTAATTTTGACTTTCAAAGAAAGAAAGAAATTAAAAAAAAAAAAAAGCCCTTGCTCTCCTGTATCTTTAGAAGCTAAGATATCTTCTTTCTGAATACCAGGAATACTTCACTTCCCCCTTTACTAGAAGTACTGGTGTGTCTCATTCCATTACCTATAACTTCACCTTTTCTCCAATTATCCCAATCTGATGGTACCCAGTCCTTCCATCCATATGGGTTAAATAAGTCAAGGACATTTCTTTAAAGTGATTAGATATCTTCCATGGCTCATATGAACTGCAATAGGAGAAACTCACTAAGTAGCATACTAACCAAGTGGTTATTATTAACCAAGTGGTTATTATCTTGAGTGACTATAGGACAATACCAATCAAACAAGAATAGCCATTGACTGAACCACACTTAAGTCTGAATTTCTATTCTCTTCTTTGGTTAAGCTGTCACCTAAATGAGCATTTCCTGGGAGCAACCATATTTGGTGACTAAATTGCCTTACTAAGGTGTATGAACCAGGAATAGGTAAATGAGGTGAAGTTGTTACTCCTAATGGGGAGGTGGGGGGTGAAAGGGGTTTGAGGTAGCAATTACAATGCTGAAAAATGATACATCTAATGAGTAGTAAGGAACCGGGAAGATACATTGACTAACTTGACTGTCCAATATTTCAGGGATGTTTTTAACCAGCATTATCTGACCACAAAGGGTCTGGAAAGCAAAATCAGTAGTCAGTTGATCAAATTAGAGTGTGTCATATATTTACTGGAAAAACTTTCAAATAGTACTATCAAAACAAAAATTTCAATAGACAAAGTTCAATAGCTAAAGTATACTCTATTCCAAGCTATTGGAACAAGAAAAAGAGACACAAAACAGTATAAATCGAAATCCAGGGGCCAGAATTGTGGCATAGTGGGTAGAGCTGCCAACTACAATCCTGGCATCCCATATGTGCATCGGTTCATGTCCCAGCTGCTCCACTTTTGATCCAGCTCCTTGATAATTTGACTGAGAAAGCTGTGGAAAATTCCCCAAGTCTTTGAGCCCCTGCACCCTCATAGGAGACCCAGAAGAAATTCCTGGCTCTTGGCTTCAGTCTGTCCCAGCCCTGGCCATTACAGTCATTTGAGGAGTTAACCAGTGGATGGAAGATAGATCTCTCTCACTCTCTCACTCTCTCACTCTCTTTCTATCTCTCTCTTTCTCTCTCTCTCTTTTTCTTTCTCTGTAACTCTGTCTGTCAAATAAGTAAATGCATCTTTAAAAATAAATAAACAAATCAAAATCCACTGAAATCAAGGAGAAGAATATTTGTGAAAGCTACTAGTAGATTGAAGGAATCCTAGTCTGCTCATGTTTTCTGACTGTTCTACCAAAAGGAAAATAAGCTTTTTATCTTTGCCTTGAGAGATGGTTATATATGTTGGGGCAAGGTACACACCAAATTTGGGCTGCTACTTTTCCAAAGAGATTGCAAGGTAGGGAGTTATTTCCTGAATGGGAATATTAGAAAATTATGGCTCCCATATATGTGGGATAGACATTCTTGCATTATCAAACTAAAAGTTATGTATCAAAGGGGCAGAAAAAGAATTTATGGTGACATATATCTAAAGCAAACAATCTGAGGAAAGCAAGGTGGGGGGCTTCTGAAATTAAGACATCTGAATTCAGAAAGGTCAGGGTGAATGGGAGGTCAGGGTAGGCAAGAAGAACCCTACATTTTAGTCATGCCCTCTTGCCCTCTTGGTCAGTGATGAATGGGTCAAAGTTATAATCAGTCTTCCAGGAAGGATCCAGAACAATAGCTATGCTATGTCTTCTCCCTCAAAGTGCTATGGATGGCTCCACTTTTGCTACAAGTCATAAGCCTAGAAATGTAGTTGTATCACATGCAGGAGGAACTCAGAGTTGTTTTGGTGATACTGTTGTTCTTTATGTCCGGTCTGTGATGGGGTGTATGGTTCTATGTCTGGGATGATGATGAATTCATGCAGTAATAGAGACAATCTGAGTGCTGTGACTTCATCAGCAACTGAATTCTACTGGATCTCATCAAAGAATGCTGCCTTACTGTGGACATGCACATAAGTGGTACTAAAAGTTCAATCAGAATTGTGATTTTTTTCAACCATTCATGGCCAGAAAAAGGTTACATTATTCTGTCAGTCAGTAGTTTTTTAAGTGGTAGACCAAATAGCTAAGCCATTGCCAATAGTCCAAGAGTCACTAAAAATATTAAAAAGGATCATTGATGTAACTTTTAGATTGTTCCATAAAAAAATAATAAAAAACCTGGAGTTATTCCTACTGAGCAGAACAAGCATGTACACTTTTATTTCTTAATAGCTTGTGTTAAGTTGAATTCGATCAGCTTAGTAGACACCACTGGGCTTCAGCTTTGCTGAAATATTAACAAACCAGTATGGGCATTCAGAGGAACCTCTGTGAATTGGGTGTCCTGCTGAGCCAGTGTCTGATTCAGGGAGTAGAACAGGGAATAAAGTTTCCCCAGTCTGTGAACTGCTCTTAATTTTTTGATGCAAAGCTTAGGTCCTGCCAGGGCCAGGCAGGCTGTGTTCTAGTTTATTATGTCCACTTGACAATTGAGTCTTGTTAGTCATTTGGTGTGAGCTGTCTCACCACATGGAATGTCAGGTGAGACAGTCACACATCTCAGTGGATCAGGCATACAGTTCCCACTAGAACCTTGCAGCAAGCAGAAATCTGTGTTTGAAAATGGATTTAACTAGGCTGGCGCCGCGGCTCAACAGGCTAATCCTCCACCTTGCGGCGCCGGCACACTGGGTTCTAGTACAGGTCGGGGCGCCGGATTCTGTTCCAGTTGCCCCTCTTCCAGGCCAGCTCTCTGCTATGGCCCGGGAGTGCAGTGGAGGATGGCCCAAGTCCTTGGGCCCTGCACCCCATGGGAAACTAGGAGAAGCACCTGGCTCCTGCCTTCGGATCAGCGTGGTGCGCCAGCCGCAGCGCGCTGGCCAGGCGGCCATTGGAGGGTGAATCAACGGCAAAGGAAGACCTTTCTCTCTGTCTCTCTCTCTCTCTCTCTCTCTCTCTCTCTCTCTGTCCACTCTGCCTGTCAAAAATTTAAAAAAAAAGAAAATGGATTTAACTGATACAAATCCAAAATCCTAAGGGGTACCTCTTGATAGAGATTGTTTCTGTGTACCACGGGCTCCATTCAGTAAAATTATCAGTCTTAGACATTGGTAATTTAAAGGAGTCTGGAATTTTTGGACCCCAAAGGTAGAGGTCCACTGGACAGGTTTGGTTGAAGCCATGACCAAGGGACACAGATTTGAATGTTACCTGACATAAAGATCCAAGTAAAATGACTAAGGGGAGCACATGATGTCTCTAATAGAAGATTCCAGCAAGATGCTGGACCTACATTTAATTACTATAGCTGAAGAAATATTAATTTTTTTCTTAACTACAGAGTATTATGAATCTAGTCATGTTGTTCCAGGAAAGTATTTTTGGCTACAGCTCTCAGCATTTTGTTGGCTTTATCAGTCACTCTTCCTGGCAGGTGTTTCGTAACAGTGTTGTTACGGCTGTTAAGACTCATGCTTCTGACTTGTCCATCAACAGGATACCATCTATATTGTGAAAGTTTTGAGTGTCTGAATATAGATGAATTTCCACTAAACTCTGATCTGTACTTGATGGCACTGGCAGAAAGCTTTGTTACACTGACACTTCTTTACATTTAGCTCTTTCTGAAGGGAAGAATTCCCCCTGAAACCCATGACATGAGGAAATACAAACAAAAACACATCAGTGCCTTGGATATATTCAGAAAAGAAAGGAAGAATTTATCTTCAGGGCTCCATCTATATGACTATTTTAATGTCCCTTTTCCACTATAAACTTTGCTCAAAACATATGAGGGTACCACAAAAAGTTTGTGGGAAAATGGAATTAAAAAATGAATTGATTTGGCTGTAAAATTTAGTTCAGACTATGTGGAAATACTTATTATGAACAAAACAGTGTATATATTTCAAAACTATTTTGGATCAAAAGAAACTCATGTTTTTAATTGAAGTTTTCTGCAAATTTTTGAGGTCTCCTCACGTAGTTGAAATTGGCACATTTTTCTTCCATGATTAGGATGCTGACTGGGTGCCTAATCCAACAGGATCAAACAGTTTTAAATCCCACACCTCCTTGAAGTTACCCACCATACTTCAATGGGTATATATAAGGTATCTTCAAGAAGTTTTTGGAAATACATGTTATGAAAAAATATGCATGAATTTTAAAAAATTCATTAAATTTTCTGTGAACTGCTTTTTTGCAGTACCTTTTTGTGACCATTGCATCTTCCTGATATCAAGGCAACCACTGCTCCATCCCAAACACTTTTTTCCTTAAGGAAGCTAAGGTTTAAGGTTAAGGGAAGGAGCCAGCATTGTGGCAATAACAGGTAAAGCTACCTCCTTCGGTGCTGGTATCCCATATGGAAAACAGTTCAAAAGTCCTGGCTGCTTCACTTCTAATCCAGCTCCCTGCTAATGTGCCTGGGAAAGCAGAGGAGGATGACCCAAATGTTTGGGTTCCTGCATCCAAGTGGGAGACCTAGAAGAAAGTACTGGCTCCTGGCATCAGTCTGGCCCAGCCCTGGCAGTTGTGCTTATTTGGGGAGTGAACCAGCAGATGGAAGATCTCTTTCTCTCTCTCTCTCTCTGTAACCCTGCCTTTCAAATAAACTTAAAAACAAATCGAAAAAAAAAAAAAAAAAAGGTAAGGGAAACATGGTGGCCAGGGAAAGCAGTGCAGAAAGTGCTTAGACACGGTATGCTTCTCTTCCAGCAATCATCTAGTTACTCAAAAATTAAACATGATAATGTTTATCTATTCACAGCTCTGTATTGTATAGCAAGGTCCTAATATCTGACCTCATCCATTACATGCAAGAGGATTCCTTGCCCCCTAACCAAAATTCCATTGCTGTTGGTACTAACCATGGTGCCTACTGCCTGGTGTCATGGTGCCTGTCCTACCAACAGCACTTTTTCTCTTTACACAGAGGAAAGGAAGCAGCAATCAAAGCACCATTTTAGCAGCTTACTTTAATTATACTCATCCTCTTACTGCAGCCAGACATGAGAGTAAATGGTTCTTATTCCCGGCTCTCCCATCCTTGCCACCATTTGAGTGAGTACATACCAGATATCAGCAAGTCTTCTCTTATGCCCTAGCATAGAGCCCTATTATATCCTATTATATCCTCTTCCAGAAGCCTCATCTCTGTCAAGATCTTATCCTTATTACCAAAACTATTGAGAATTGTGAAGTATTTGAAATTTTACCCCATTTACAAACTAAGGAGTTAGCCTGCCGATTTCATAGATGCTAGGATAAGACACAAGCCTGCTGGGTCAGAGATAAAGGATTCACAGAGATGATACAAATGAGCCCAGATGGATGCTTGTATGGATGACATAATGGGTGTGTTATATAAGAAAAAAATCTGATCTTAGGAAACTTGAATCTGTGAATCTATTACATTAAATGGCAAACATTCCTGCCTTTACTCTGAAAGGTCAAACTCTTTCCTTATTGTTATTATTGTTATTAACATTTATATTTGTTTATTTGAAAGACAGGGCAATAGACAGCTCCCATCTATTGGTTCACCCACCAAGTAGCTGAAACATCTGGTGAGGAGGTGAAGGAACCAAGAACTCAAACCAGGGCTCCCATGTGGCATGAGACTGACTACTCGAGCTGCCACCACTGCTTCCCAGGGCACAGGAAACTGAAATTGAGGTCCATGTGGTACCCAAGCACTCTGGGATGGCACAAGGAAGTCTTAACTGAGTGCTTAATCACCAGATAAATTACTCATACCGAACATATTATTTCTATTTTTCAAAAACTGTTGACTAACAAACACCCTTAAAAAGATAGTGTGGAACAAGGAGAACCAGAGCTTATGCTTGTAACATGTGCAGAAATGTAGACGGCCTGGGGATGGATACCATAATGATCTTAACACATATATTGTGGTATTTTGAAATAACCTTAAAAACGGAAACTGTCAATTTTAATGACTAGCTTTCTTGCAGTCCTCATTTTCAGATTATGGTAGTTTCTTTATTGTAAACTTAGGATTCACCTTTATTTAACCATTATGACCATTATTTTTGTAATCTAGAAATATTACAAAATGCCAAGATATTTCAAAAATTTTATGTTTATTAAATTTTTATGTTATTCAAATTATATCGTTGAATAGTAACATTTATTCTAAGTTACTATAGGAATTTTTTTTTCTTCTATATATTGGATAATTCTCCACATGCGTTCCATAAATATTCATTGGTGGCTTTACTATCCTTTAATCTCCATTGTCTTCCCTTGAGATAATTATTGCTTTTGTCTGAGTCTTTAGCCAGCTATGACATGATTGGTTCCCATTCTCATTAATTTACAGTTTGAGGTTAATGTGATTACAACATAAAAGGGAATAACTATCTGTATTTCAGTCTTCATTATTAAACAGGGTCTCTACACTTTCTATGATTACTCTAAAAAGCCTTGGGAATAGTAATAACATGCAATAATGTTGTTGATGTTGGCCACTCATTATTTTTTAGAGATGAAGATAATATAACTCCCTTAGGAAATTAAACACTTTGATCATTTTCCCCAATTTAGAAATGGATTCTTAGTGACAACTCAACTAGATACCATGGCAGGCTGGATTGCCAGAGTCAGAGCTTCAACGAATAAAAGAAATAGAGCACAAGAAAGAATTAAGCTAAAGGCCTGGTGGTGGAGCTCACCAGCTAAATAGAAAGCATTTCAGAGGGAGAAAAAAGCCATTCCTCTGGCACATAGCAATACCCCCCAATGAAATTTTATTATATTAAAAAAATCTACAAATTACAATAAAAATGTGTCATTCATATAAGGAGGGAGGATATGACAATGACTTTTCTTTTTGTAAAGTTGACCCAAGTACTTTTGAAAAAATAACTTCTGTTCTCTATTGTCACTTCATTGTATCTGTTAATGCCTGGATATCCGTGCAGGTAGAAAACTGGCTAAGAGCTATTCCATCAGAAAGAAATAGTGCTATAGATGATTAACAAAGTGTGTTTCTTAGAATGTAAGTTAGGAAGAAGAATCTTTTGAGTCCTACTGGTTTAACCAGACAGCAAATCAACTGGATGTCCAGGGCTGGCATTGTGGCACAGTGGATAAAGCCACTGCCTGTAATGCCAGCGTAGCTTATAGGTGCTGATTCAAGTCCTAGCTGTTCCAATCTAGTTCCTGGTAGTATGCCTGGGAAAGCAATAGAGGATGATCCAAGTTTGTGGCCATTTGGAGAGTGAACCAGAGGATGGAACATCTCTCTCTCAATCTCTCTCTCTCTCCCTCTCTCTCTCTCTCTCTCTGGGTCTCTCTGCAACTCTACCTTTAAAACAAATAAATACATATTTTTTAAAAAAGAACTGTATGTTCATCTCATAGTCTCAATACCCTACAAAGCAATTTGATAGTAATATATGGTATTTTCTGTGGGTAGTGTTTAAAGATATTCTTTCAAAGACCAGGATAGGGACTGGCACTGTGGCACAGTGGGTAAAGTCACTGCCTGCAGTGCCAGCATCCCATATGGATGCCGGTTTGAGTCCCAGCTGTTCCACTTCCAATCCAACTCTCTACTATGGCCTGGGAAAGCAGAAGAGGATGGCCCAAGTCTGTGTGAGACCCAGATGAAGCTCCTGGGTCGGCGCGGCCCAGCTCTGGCCATTGCAGCTATTTGGGGAGTGAACCAGCAGATGGAAGACCTCTCTCTCTCTCTCTCTCTCTCTCTCTCTCTCTGCTTCTGGCACTCTGTAACTCTGCCTTTCAAATAAATTTTTAAAAAATCTTGAAAAAATTAAAAGGACCAGAACAGGTGCTGGAAGTCAAAATAGGACTGAATCTATGGTTGGAAGAGCTAACTCTCCAAAACAACTGGGAATGATGAAAAATGTCAGGCAGAGCATGAAACTGACATGTGCCATGCTTAGAAGATAGCTTGGTTAGTGCAGCTCAGAACAGAGAGACTTACTGAGTTATGTACGGAAAGCTCAGGTGTAGAAAGCAATTGATCACGACTGGGTACTCTGAGTCAACTTGCTAAGACAATCTGTAGTCCTCCCTACCCTCTCCATCTGAGAAACACTTTGGATATTTTATTGTTTTTATTAAAAAAAAACTCTATATCTTACCCTATATATTTATGTTAAAAATTTGGATTAATGTTTTCTTTAAAATCTCATAATGAAATTTTTTACCAGGTTGACAAACCTTGGACTGAAAACTGTTCATCTAGAAAGACAGATTAGGCAACATCAAAGAGACCATGAAAAAGTTGATTGATTGTAAGTTTACCAAAAACATACAACAAAAGCTATTTATCATTTTAGAATGGTAAAAGAAGTTCCTGTCTTTATTCTAGCCAGTATTTTTGCTATACTTGCTATAAATGTCTTACTTTCCATCATTTTTATCATAGCTTTTAAAATTTTACTTCACTGAAAATACAAAACACAGAATTTAATTTTTTACTATAATAAGTTTTTCTTTTCAGTGAAAATAGTCCTTCTAAATAAAAAAAATCATTTTTATTTTTTTAAATTATATGAAGTGGTAGGGCTTTTAGTGTAGTGGTTTAGAGACTTCTAGGGATGTCCATGCCTTGTATCAGGGTGCCTTTGTTCTTGTGCCAACTCCACTTCCTAGTCCAACTTCTACCTAATAAGTAGACTGGAAAGAAGCAAGGGATGGTACAAGTAGTTGGGTCCCTGCAGCTCAAATGGTAAACCTGGTTTGAATTCTGAGCTCATGGCTTCAGCCTGGCCCAGCCCTGTAAGTTGTGAGCATTTGGGGCGTGAATGGAAGATCTCTCCCTTTCTCTCTCTCTGTCTCTTACTTCCTTGTTCTCTCTCTCTCTCTCTCTCTCTCTCTGTCTTTTGCTCTTGTAAATCAAAAATAAATAAATTTTAAATTACAAAATGTTATCAATGCCTAGTTATAAAATAGATACTGTGCTTGCCTGTTATAATAGAGGAAATCTATTGCTGTTTACCCATTTATTGATAAAACATTCTTACATAGTTTTTCTTATAAAACCTCCTTATGGTACTGGGACTAATTTTTATATTCCTTATCACACTGATGTAGCTGTTGATCTAACTCATTCAAGCATGTATTCACCAGATATTTAATTAATACATCCTATGTGCTAGATAGTATGCTAAGAGGTGGGAATGAGCAAGTGAGCAATTCTGGCAGTCCTCACTGAATTTGCAGTCTAACAATTGGATATTTTGAATGACTTACCAAGGCTTGCAATCTCATTAACATGATCATTGGCACTGGAAGACTCGGTGTCTAATGAGGACCTCTACGTTGCTCCATAGATGGCACCTTCAGCTGTGTCCTCACATAGAAGACAAAACAATGCAGCTCCCTGACTTCTTTTATAAGACACTAGCCTCATTCATGAGGAATCTACCTTCCTGACCTCATCACCTCCCAAATGCACCACCTTCTAGCTCCATCACATTGATAAGAAGATTTCACTCAGAGGAATATGACTGGACACAAACATCCAGACCATTGCACGTACTGATAGAGAACAGGAAGTGAAAGTAGAAGTCCCAAGTTACCTGCCTACTAAGTGGTGGAAGCAGGATTTGAGACTAGGCAGTCTGGCTCCACAGCTTTAGTCTTAACCACTAGGCTACACTGCTCATCAAGTGAACACTAATAGTCATTTTCACTTAACATATAAAGAAAAAGGACAGAAAAGGTTTGCATAACTTCCTGATGGTTACACAGCTTATAAATTGTGCTGCTCTAAATTTTGGTCTATCTTTAAAATGGGACTCTGAACCAGAAAATTCTCTGGTTTATCTATCACAAGAAACATGAAACAATTTTGAAATATTCTTTTATTAAGAGTCAGAGGAACTTTTTTTTTTTATACTGGCAAAGGATCTGCATCCTGTGTTAGGTGTACATAATGGAAATAGGAATGCAAACCTTCCTCATTTCCTCCCTCTGCAGGGATTCCCCTTGGCATTTTGGTTCTTCAAAATTCTTTCAGAATAATCCCAGTTATTGAGCAATATTTATGGCTTCCTTATAGCTGATACATTTATTTTATTTATTCTTTTAATATTTTGATGAGAAATTAAAATGACTCAAGTAAGTATACTAATTTTCCAACATACTTCCAACTCCACAATTCTATATTTTCAGTTAAATTAACATGACTGTCATTTTGATACCTTTAGAAGAATTTTAAGTGGCATTTGAGAATGCCATTTCCTGATGTAACTAGAAAAGAGGCTAGTTTTTTTTTTTTTCTGAACACAATGTATTAAAGAGATACCTCCACTACCATGTTTATTGCAGCACTATTCACGATAGCCAAAATTTGAAATCAGTCAAGGTATTCATCATCAGATGAATGAATAAAAAATATAGTATGTGCACACAATGGAATATTTTTCAGTTATAAAAAAAGAATGTAATTCTATCATTTGTATCAAGATGGATGCAACATCATATTGAGTGAAATAAGCCAGACCCAAAAAGACAAATACTGAATGTTCTCCGGTATATGCAGGAATTAAAATTCAAAAAAAAAAAAAAAGAAGGAAAAGAAAAAAGAAAAAAAGAGTCTGTGTGTATCAGTATTGTTGTGTGTATCAGTATTGTTGTGTGTATCAGTATTGTTGCAAATATAGTTTTGTAAAACTTTGTTTTATACTTTTGTTAAATCAATGGTTAAGAATGTTATACTACTATAATTTTAGTGATTTGTTATTACTTTAAAATTTACAGTATATGGGTGAAATGGTCATTTTTCCATTTAGTTATTGTTTATAGCCATTGTCTATATTCCAACTAAACTAGGGTTTTTGTTTTTTACTTTCTTTACTTTACTTTCTTTTTAAGATTTATTTGTTAATTTGAAAGTCAATATTAACAGAGAGGCAGAGGCAGAGAGAGAGAGAGAGAGAGAGAGGTCCTCCAGTTGCTGGTTGACTCCCCCAGAAGATCTGAATGTCCGGAGCCAGGAGTTTCTTCTAGGTATCCCACGTGGGTGCAGGGGCCCAAGCACTTGGGCCATGTTCTACTGCTTTTCCCAGGCCATAGAGGAGAGCTGGATCAGAAGTAGAGGTCTCTAACGACACCCATATGGGATGCTGGCACTGTAGGCTGTAGCTTTACCCGCTGTGCCATAGTGCCAGCTCCTTGTGAAACTTCTGATCTGGTGAAGCATTAACCCTTTTTGCTGTAAAGTAAAGTTAAAATACGTTACCTCAAAAACTAAAAGAAAAGAAAAGGGGGGTGAGAACAAAAGAGGGTAGGAATTTGAGAGGGGGAAGGAGGGAGGGAGAAAGAGAATATCCTTATGTTCTTCGAATTGTATCTACAAATAACATTGGATTCATTAAAAACTAATTAAATATATTTTTTAAAAAAGGTTAGATACGGTTGTACTGAAATATGATCCCACATACATCTGTCATGGCAAACACATTTAATTTTCCAAACGAATGCAGCTTTCCATGGAAGCAGCCTTAAGGTATATAGACTACAGTAAACATACATTAAACTTAACCCTCAGTTTCTGTGTTCGTATCTGCTGGAGCACAGGGATACCTAGTTCAGGAATTTGCTCAAGGTCATCCTCCTAAAGAGTGAGAAATGGAATTTGAAATTCTGGTCCCTTGTTCTCCAGCCTGCTGTTCTTCTTGCCAAGTCACACTGTTCTCCAGCTGTTCATTCGTTAGTGTGTCCCCCAAGAACAGTTAGTATTTCCCCAAGGTTCTTTGCTGCATATGCAGAACAATTAAAGAAAAATATATCTATGGAAGAGTAATTGTAACTCCCTGGAGAATGCTCTGTTGATTCCCATCCCTTAGGTCATGCATTTATACATGTCTCCAGCACAAAGTTCACTGATGGTGTTTGTGACTGAATGGAATCTGTACCTATAATAACCAGCATTTCCAGATTCAGACCACAAGCCCTAGCTTGAATGTCAATCTGACAATCAATTTTGTGTGCTTTCAAACAAATCCCTTATTCCCCAAGCCCCAGCCTCCATTCTCTATCAAATGGAATGAGAATAAGCTTACATTCTATGCGTGCTTTATGAAAGTATAATTTACTCAATAAGTACATTTTTGTTGACTTTCTGGATCTTATATTATAATAATGAGGAGGTCATTCATCATGAATTCTTTTGTATAATTACTTGTGTTCTTCAAGGGATAATGACTGATAGCTTTTGAAGCAATTAGTATACTTTCAGTGACAAGGTAAATAAATTAATTCGAAGTGGCTTTAAAATTCAATAATTTGTTATTCATGGTGAAACATAAATTCTAAAAGGAGGAAAACACTATAGATGGTTAATTCCATATCTGAATGAATTGTCAAAATCTTGGATTCTTCGTATTTTCCCCTATGCCATCACTGTACATGTTTTCCTAACAATGTGGACTCACTGAGTTCAGGATAACATCCACGCTTAATAGCATCCTTTTTGTCTGTTGTATGACTTAGAAAATCTTTCCTAAATGTCTCTCACTGATTTTCTTTTCTGTCATATTCACAAATGTGTACCTAAATTAATAACTGAAAAGGGAAGAACTGCCATGACTTGCATATGTTGGATATCTCATCTATACATTTCCTTTGCTCTAAGACAAGGATATGACAAGCTTCAGTGAAATTCGCACATGAAGAAATCAGAAAATCCTTAATCAGGGTTCTGTTAAGAATGAGGGACTCAATGTTGGTATAAAATTAAGAAGGGTTTCTATAGCTGAAATCATCTGATAATGATTCTTCATAGGTGGTTGATTAACAAAATTGATAAGCATGGAGGTAAAGTTTAAATGAAGAGATTTAGTATTTTTAATGTAAAATTAAATCAGAATCGACTTTTCTTTATTAATAACAACTAAAAATTCAGAACATCAAATTTTAAAGATGAAAGATGGAGAAAGGGAATTGGGTCAACTAAAGATTTTGAGCTTGAGAAATACCAAGGATGTGACTTATCTGAGTTTTATTTTAGTCTCGTGTCCTAGACATGGAGCTGAAACAGCAAAACAACCCAGACATGCCATTGAGTGCAGATAAAAACAAACGTATAAACAAAACAGCTGCTCCTTCCAGACAAAGTACCAGGGAAGGAGGCAGTCTAGAAAGACAGAAATATTTTAGATACAACCACACTATATCAGTCAAATACACAAAAAGTAGTTGACTTCATCTCTGCCCACAGCACCAATGGCTAAATGGGGAATCTGGACTTCTATATTTTCAAGGCTGTAATAAGTTATCCTAATTCTCTCACTAGGATGGTATCAGGGAGGACTCTGGGAGAGCCGGGACTTTCATATTTGTTTGATGATAAGAAGCCAGTTCCTGCTAGATTGCTGTCAATGGACAGGGTACCAAGAGGGGACCCAGGATTTTGTTGCCATTGGACAGTAACAAAATGCCATAGCTCTACCCTACTGGGATGTGTCAGATGAAGATTCTGGACTCATACTATTTCTCAGGAAAAAAAAAATGCAAACTTCATCATGATGTCAATAGAGACCATACGGGGAGCAGAAATATCTCTTCTACCCATAAATAAGAAGTCAAACATTTCAGGTATCAATCAAAGCCAAATTCAAATGCAACTTCTACCACTCCCTTCAGCAGTAAGGTGGAACAGTGGCAGAGAAGGCCAATAAACAGAGTTTAAACAAGATACAGACAAAAAATGAATCCAAAACTATGTACACAAATGAACACAAAACTGATCACTGACCTGAATATAAAACATAAAATTGTAATGTTTGTAAAAAAAATATGAGAAATACTTTTACTATAAGAAGAGACAAAAGTTTTTATAATTGATACAAAAGTATAACCCATAAAGGGAAAAAGCTAAATAACACTTCCTAGACTTTGCTCAAGTTTAATTTGCACATTTTTCTTTTATACATTTTCAACTATAATCTTTGACCATCTTTATTTCACACTCATTGCTTTTAAGTCATTTAAATCTCTATTTTGTAAAATATATTGGCTTGAATACCGAGAAAATTAGATTTATTACTAATATTAAAAATATTATTACAGTTCATTAGATGCAATTAGTATGTGTTCTCTCTTCCAGATCTGTTATCTTCCACTTTAGAATATATATATATATATATATATATATATATATATATAAATAAAATTTTGTTCCTTTCCTTTAATGGATTTTTCCAATTTGTATTCTACATGAATGATTCATTGTTCATCAGTATGTATTGTATTCGCTATCTCCCATGTGGGTTTTAATTCCTTTATTAGAGTTTTCTAGTTTAGCGTTATTTCATTTTTATTTTAGTCTCTCTTTATTCAGTATGCTATTGTCTATCAATTCAGTTTACTTTACTCTTGTAATTCACTACCTTTATTCTACAGAGTTTCCATACTTTTCCATACTTATTTAAAACATCACTTTGCTTAAAAATGAGGTATGGTTGGACCCTATTTTTGAGCTTTTTTTCTCTTTTTCTGATTATTCAGTGTTATGTCCCTTCCTGTTGCGGAATTACCCTAACTGTCCCAAGGCTCCAAACTCAGTTTTCTTTCTGCTGTTTTATGTGTGGACATTTATGTCCAGACTCAAAGGTTGACAATGGAAGTCACTGGTTTAATTCAGTTTTCATAGGTTTAATCATGGATACCTATCTTCAATTTCAAGTAAGAGGTCAGCAAAATGTGTTTAGCCACAACTAATTTCTAACAGTCACTTACCTAGTGTAGATCCACTGCAAAAAGGTAAAAACATTCTGAGTAAAAACCATCTGTGCAATAAAATGTATAATTCCAATGACATACTCACATGGATCTTCATGTGTCCATTCCTAATATTTTGTTGTTTCCTGTGGTGTCATTGCCAGCTTCCCCCTATTTAGTACACATGTATATGTGTGCACACACACAGCCTTAGTGGATAATCCCGGTCTTACTGTCCGTGAAGGTACTCACCCAGAAGAGACAGGGAAACAAATTTAACAACCAAACACAAAATGGGAGGATGCATGAAAGGATGGTACTTGAGATATACTTTGAGTTTCTGAGACATGAACATCTACTATGGAATGAAAGATGGATAGAAGAAAATTTAGATGGAAGAAAGGAAACCTCATATGTTTAATATTTCACAGCATAATTGCAACCTGATTGCTTCCCATGTTACCCAGCCTCCAAAATTTCTATCTCTACATGTTGGTAATTATGCTCTTCTTTAGATTCCTGTTCCACATTTTACCAGAGTTTATCTTTGTGATCAATAGTATATTAAAGAAGTGACTGCTTCCAAGATTAGTTAATAAACGACTTTAGCTTTCATTTTGGTCTTTCTCAGGGGAAGTAAGCAACCATGTTCTAAGTAAACCATAGAGAGGTCCATGTGGTAACACACAAATCCCCTGCCCAACTGCCATAGAAGACTTCAAACAACTACCGAATGACCATGGAGGACCCTTTTCTAGCCCACAGCAAGTCTTGAGAAGGATGTCGCCCTAGTTAACAACCTGATGAAATCCTTGTGAAAGACTATACCCACCCCTCAGAAAATTTGTGGGATAAAAATACCTGTTTATCTAAGATATTATGTTTCAGGATAATTAGTTTTGCAACATTAGATATGTAAAACACATCCCTATTGTTTTAAAAAGTATAGCATACTATTAAAATGAAAATCTAACAAAGATTGACTTACAAATCAATTAGATTTGTAAATAAACAAAATTTAAAATTTATAAAATATTATACAAGTGCACTAAACTAAAAGATAATACAACATGGCTATAAGGAATAAACAAAGAACTTTTAGAACTGCATGCTTTATTATTAGTGCTAATGACCTTGTATTAAGAAAAAATGATTACCTTGATAGTTATCCAAAGATTTTCTTAAAATTTGACAATCATGTTTGATTCATAAGAGGTTTAGTATGAATTCGAGAAGTCTTTTTTTAAGATTCATTTATTTAAAGGCAGAGTGACAGAGAGGAGGAGACAGTGATCTTTCATCTGCTGATGCACTCCACAGATAGCTGAAACAACCAGATCTGGGCCAGGTCAAACTCCATCCTGGTATCCCACATGGATGGCAGGGACCCAAGCACTTGGACCATCTTCTGCTACATTCCCTGGTGTATTTGCAGGGATCTGGGTCAGAAGCTGAGCAGCTGGGGTTTGAACTGACACTCTGAAATGAGATGCTAGCATCACAAGTGTCAACTTAACCCACTGTTGTTACAAGGCTGGCCCCAGAGACTTTTTTTTTCAAATGGGTTATATATATTTATTTTGAGGCAACATCTGTATAGTATTTCCTGATGATTCAGTAGAGGTATTTCTTTTTTTTTTTTTTTTTTATTTAGTTGACAGAGTTAGACAGTAAGAGAGAGAGAGACAGAGAGAAAGGTCTTCCTTCCATTGGTTCACCCCCTAAATGGCCGCCATGGCTGGAGCTGCACCGATCCGAAGCCAGAAACCAGGTGCTTCCTCCTGGTCTCCCACGAGGGTGCAGGAGCCCAAGCACTTGGGCCATCCTCCACTGCCCTCCCGGGCCACAGCAGAGAGCTGGACTGGAAGAGGAGCAGCCAGGACTAGAACCCGGCGCCCATATGGGAAGCCAGCACCGCAGGCGAAGGATTAACCAAATGAGCCACAGCACCGGCCCTCAGTGGAGGTATTTCCACAAGAGTGAGAAAAACAAAGTAATAATTTTATCTTATACTTTTTTACATTCAAAAATTAAACACTGTGGTACAGTGTGATATTTCAATACGTGTACAGTAAGATATGTGTGTACAATAAGATATGTTTTGTTTTTAAAATCTTTTATAAGAATTTTACTATGTGCCATGTATTCTTCTTAGTGCTTTATGACTATTATTTACTTAATTCTTCTTACAATCCTAGGAGACAAATACTTCCAGAAACTGGAAACACTATTTGTACAGACACAAAAAATAAGAGAATATTGTCCAATGCTGTAGATCTCATGAGTGCTGTAGACTTCCTGCAGAGTATCAGTTTCCAATTTTGCCATGGAGCAATAAGGGAAGTAGGCTTAACAACAGTACTAAGAGAGAAATTATAAACCTGAGAAAGATGATCCAGGAAAGAGTGAACATAATTCGGAAAGCAATGAAGGGTAAACTCCTCATGGCAGCTCTGCCACAGACCTAAAGAGCAATCAGTTTGTAGTGCAGTATAAGGATGGGAGGTTATTCCAGAGAGGGAAGCAGGAATGAACTAATTCCACACGGCAGATGCTATGGATGAGAAGACAGTAGTAACACAAAATCATGCAAAATCGTGTAATTATTCATTTAACTTGGAAAAGGGGTAAAAACTACAAATGCCAGGAAACAAACAAAAATTGTATGAAAAATGTTGGTACAAATTTAAACAAAGTGTAATGTATCATGATTCTAAGCAAGTGAAATCATGACCCTCCTAGAAACCTTCAGTAAGGTCAGTGTTGTGGCCTACCAGGTTAAGTTGCTGCCTGTGATGCCAGCATCACCCTGCAGGCGCCAGTTTAAGCCCTGGTTACTCTAATTCTGAACCAGCTCCTTGCTAATGGGAAAGCAGCAGAAGATGTTCCGAGTGCTTGGGTCCCTGTACCCACATGAGAGACCTGGATGAAGCTGCTGGCTCATGGTTTCTGTCTGACCGAGCCCCAGCCTCACAGCTACTTAAGGAGTGAACCAACAGGCAAACAGAAGTAAGGTCAACGGGTCAAACACATAGCAAGCATCCATGAGTTCTGTTGAAGCAGGAACTACTTTATTGAGGAAGTGTACAGGCTTATAAAGCTTATGAAAGACATGTGCAGCAGGGGAGCCAATCAGCGAAAAGGTCATGCAGGCATGGGTGGACCACCCACAGGGGCATCTTAAGCAAAGTATAGGGATCATGCACTGTCCACGTGTCCGGAAATAAAGTGGACCTATCCCCGCCAGTGGTCTGATCTTAAGTAGCTTAACTGGAGCAGTCACAGACAAGCCCCTCGAACATCCGCCAGGTGCCATATTGTAATGGAGGTTTTAGGAAATGCCCAACAGAGGCCAGCATTGTAGACTAGCAGGAAAAGCCACGGCCTGTGATGCTGGCATATATGGTTGCTGGTTTGTGTCCCAGCTGCTCCACTTCTCATCCACCTCCCTGGTAGTGGCCTGGAAAAAGTAACAGAGATGTATTACATGCTTGGGAGACCCAGATGTAGCTCCTGGCTCTTGACTTTGGCCTGGCTCAGCCATGGCCATCTAGGATGTAAACCAGCAGATGGAATATCTCTCTCTCTCTCTGTCTCTTCCCCTCTCTGATTTCCCCTCTCTCAGATGTAGCTCTGACTTTCAAAATAAATGAAATCAATTTTAAAAAAATAGTTTAAATTTAAGGAATGTGTGGGTTTGCTAACATTTCATTTTACCTGGAGGGGAATTAAGATAGTGAATAAAGTTGAGGGGAAAATAACAGAGATAGAAATGTTATTATTTAAAGAAAGAATTCAAAAAAGAGGAAATAAAAATAATAATGTAACTATCAATCCTTAAGAAGAGCAAAGAGGAAGAAAAGGGAAAATATAAGTGATCTGAACTGTCTCCAACAAGGTAATGAAAGTAGTTACTATTTAAAGTTTATAAATAGGGGCTGGCATTGTGGCTAATCAACAGGCTAATCCTCCACCTAGCGGTGCCGGCACACCGGGTTCTAGTCCCGGTTGGGGCGCCGGATTCTGTCCCAGTTGCCCCTCTTCCAGGCCAGCTCTCTGCTGTGGCCAGGGAGTGCAGTGGAGGATGGCCCAAGTGCTTGGGCCCGGCACCCCACGGGAGACCAGGAGAAGCACCTGGCTCCTGGCTTCAGATCAGCGCAGTGCACCAGCCGCAGCGCACCGGTCGCGGCAGCCATTGGAGAGTGACCCAACGGCAAAGGAAGACCTTTCTTTCTGTCTCTCTCTCTCTCACTGTCCACTCTGCCTGTCAATAAATAAATAAATAAATAAATAGGGGCTGGCATTGTGGTCTAGCAGGTAAAACCTCCACCTGCAGTGCCAGCATCCCATATGGGCACTGCTTCCAGTCCTGGCTGCTCCACTTCCAATCCTGCTCTCTGCTATCGCCTGGGAAAGCAGTGAAAGATGCCCCAGATCCTTGGGCCCCTGCACCCACATGGGAAACCCAGAAGAAGCTCCTGGCTTCTGGCTTCGGATTGGCGTGGCTCTGGTCGCTGTGGCCATTTGGGGAGTGAACCAGCGGATGGAAGTTTTCTCTTTCTCTCTCTTTCTCTCTGCCTTTGCGTATCTATAACTCTGCCTTTGAAATCAATCAATCAATAAATAAATCTTTAAAAAATAAAGTTTATAAATAAAGAAATCAAGGAATGAATTATTTATACAGAGTTATGGTGGCAAAAATGAGAATCAGAATAGATTTAAAAGGTTGGTGAGTCCTCAGGAGAAAACTTTTTAATCTTAATTGCTCATTGAATTATATGATTACTTATAACTCTTATGAATTACTTGGATAAAATGTTTAAATATTATAAATTAAAATCATCATAAATAGAAACAACATACAAGCAATAAATTTGGAGAAAATCACCATGATATGAGAAAAAGTCAATATTCTTAATGTGAAAATATTGTTTCTAATCAATAAGAAAAACAGTGAAGATATACTTAGGTCATTCTGAAATTAAATAGAAAGTACACATGAACAAGAAATGCTCAACTTCATAAGTAATCAACCATTAGAAATCACCATCAGTAACATTTTATCTCAACATATTAACAAATGCAATAATGAAAAATTGAAAACCAATTTTGAGGGGAATGTAGATAAAGGAATACCTTCATTATAAATTGGAAATTTAAATTGCTTCCAACCGTTTAATTGTTGATATAGAATACAAATCAAAATTTTTAACCTGTGCATACCCATAGATAACAGCTATTGAATATCTTTTGGTTAGTTCCTTTATAGTATGCATATGAAGAGGATTTATGTGCTGATGTTTTTGGTTGTACAGTACATTTCATAAATTTAGCACTCTGTAAATATTCTGCAGTGTGGAATTTAAGAAATATATTATAGATATTGGTATTGTGGTATAGCAAGTAAAGCTGCTGCCTTTGACACAGGTATCCCAAATGGGCACAGGTTCTAGTCCTGGCTGCTCCATTTCTGATCCAGCTCCCTGCTAATGGCCTGTGAAAAGCAGGCCCAAGTGTTTCAATTCCTACTCCCCACATGGGAGACCTTAAAGAAACTCCTGGTTCCTGACCAGCTTGGCCCAGCCCTTCCCGTTGTGGCCCTCTGGGAAGTGAACCAGCAGATGGAAGATTTCTCTCTGTCTCTCCTTCTCTCTCCGTAAACTCTAAACTTCAAATTTAAAGCAAAAAACAATAAATAAATTATAGTTATCTATAAAATTATAGTGCATCTACAAAATAGAAATGAGTACATTATAGAAACATGTATGCATCGTAACACGTTCACAATTTTTCATGAAACACAAAAGCGGGTTGTAAAATGATATGTGTCTCACTTCGGATCTTTAAAAAACAGAGAAAAAATAAATTCCAAAGAAAATATACTGAAATCACTGTATCTGAAAGTTTAGAATATGTGGAGTTTTTTCTTCCAAAAGGTCCAAAATGAACAAAAAAGTAGGCACACCCAGTCAGAATTCAGAAATATCAAACAGAGTTTTGTGAAGAAATGTACTTAAGAGTCTATTTTTGTCCTGAGGAAGAGAAAAACAAAAAATCTCTTAGCTAATGATATCTTGATGATGCTGACCATTTCCCCGGTAACAAATACACATGTACTTTTCTCTGAAAATGGAGAAATAACACACTTACAGTTAGAGAGAAATACATTTCAATAATAAACTGCATCTTGGTCCTTTTAATAAATTGCTTGGGGAAAGTATGAGACTTAATGACATATTCATTCTTCCCTTCCTATTAAAATACAATCATTATATTGTATTCAAATACATTCAAATATGTAGAGATACAGTTAGTCCAAAACAGTAGGATATGGAAAAATGGAATAGATTTTTTTTTTTAAGGGAGACAGCTGTCTTTAGGTTGTATTTTCTTTAATCTGAATCTAAGAAAGTAGCAGCCATTTTCTGGAGTAAAATTGATAGTTGTATTTATACTCGGCAGCTTTTGATACAGAACTGTCCCTATGTTCTCATTGGAATTGAATCATGCTAGACTCCCATGGAGATCCGCTACAATTTTGAAAGACACTCATTCAATAGGTGTTTTACCAGACAGGATGACTGACTTCAGCAACTATTAAAAATAGGTCTGATTCTGAGAGGGCATTATTCCATATTTCTTAAAATATTTGAAAATTTTTGACTCTAAGTTTTCATCCCCCTTGAAAAATGTTGTTTGCTTTCCTATCAGGAGGAAATAAAATTTTCTGTGTTTGGAAAGGATAAAAGCCACCTCTAGTAAATAGGAATCGATTAGCAGAGGTCAAATTGTTCCATGTTCCAGATTTGTAGGAAGGTCTTTGCTTCCCAAACACTTGTGAAGCAGTTAGATGAAATCACATTTCAATGTTACTTAGTGTGAGGAATACAAAATAATACAGATGAGGTCAGATGTCACCATCTTCTTGTGTACCGAAAGTCAGGAGGCAGAGACCTGAGAATATTGGATCACAGCATTAAATCTGAGTAAATTTTGATAGGGCAATTATTTTTCTGGGCTGAACAAGATTTTCCTGTTTATTCAACATATACTTTTAAGCTATCCTTGGGTAAGATCCCTGCTTTCTGAACTCATTCTCTTTCTTCCATCTGGAATTACAATTATAACTATTTGTTGTGAATTCAATTACAAACCCCAGAAGGCCTGTATGAGTCTCAGTAATATTTTTAAATATCCATTTGTCACCTACAGATTAGAAATATCATTTCCTTGATCTGAAAATCATTTATTTTCCTTGAAATGGAAGCCCATAATTACCTGTGGAAAGCCTTAGAATCATTTTTCCATATTTAACACAAAACTTTGAATATTATTTTTAAAATAGCAGAGATTGTACATAAACTTACAAGATAAGTTATTGAATGCACAAAAAATGGAGTAATTCCTAGAGCACGGCATGTAATAGAGCAATGTATTGTATTTAGTCAAGATGGAGTCAATAAGACAAGATTGGGTGCGTTTAGGGTAGTTTGGTCATAGATGATGGAGTAGATAAAATGCAATAGCATGCAGGCGGGGAGGGGCTCCAATAAAAAAGGAAACAAAGTTGCTAAGCCTTCACTTGACAAGGCCGCTAAGCCTTTGCTCGAGTTTGCCGCACTTCCACATCCCAGTGACTCAGCATTTCCAACAATTTAAGATGGCCCCCAGGGGAGGTACCTACCTGACAGGAGACTTACATATTCGTGAACAGTATGTGTCCTCAGCTGTGATAGGCCCTTGAGGGCATGCCCAGCTCATGTCCTGTCTTACCTTTCAGCTGGTTGGCTCGGTTCCCTTGTGCCCTGGGCAACCCTCTTTCTGTGTCTATAAAAGCTCCTCCCCTCCCAATAAAGTTGAGAACCCGGCTGTGCCCTGGGCATTGACTGATCTCCTGGCTCTGGTGTGGTTCCTTTGCCTCCAACACTCATCATCCCGCTCGGCCCCTGAGCTCCCCAGGGTAGCCCTGAGGAGCTCTATTGGACCTGCTGCCCCATGATGAGCAGCAATAGCAAATAATGCTACAGCTTAATGGTTTGATTCAATCCATTTATTTTTTACAAAGTCCACATGTCTAGGGATGAGGATGAGACTAGGAGTGGAGTTATCAGATAAAAGACAAGCCTTGTAGTACAGTTTGAAATTCAGATAAACAATAAATATGTTCCAAATGTACCAAATATTGCATGGGATATACATATACTAACCTCTATTGGTTGATTTGAAATGTAAATATAGCTGAGTGCCCTATATTTTTGCCGACTCTAGCAGATTTGTGTCATTGCTAATCATAGTCACAAAGGGACCTAGGCTGATGGAGGTTCCTTGACTCCCATCTCTGCAATGGTCAAGGCCATTGAGAGAAAAGCACTATGCACAGGAGAATTCATGCACACCAGGCACAAATTTTTCTCACAATTCATTTGCCAAAGTAAATTTGTAGAGTCAAAATCCAAATGGAGTGAGTGTGGCTAAAAGCTAATTGCAGACCTTTTGCTTCTGTATATATTAGCTTTGCTCATTAAAGGCTAAGGGTGTATCTTCTGAAACTATGTGGGCCCAAATTCCCAGGAACTAGGTTGACAGAAGTATGTCCTTCACTGTTATCTTAAAACCATATCTTGGTTCTGTTATTGGGTTTGTTATTGTTAACTGTTATCTTACAACCATATTCTGTTTTTTTTTTTTTTTAAATTGTTCACTGCATAACATGGGTTCAGTTTAAAATTGTGAGCTCTAGTGAACAGAATACTATAAAAAGCTGTGTAACTAACTCACTGTTGAGGGCCACACTCTGGTAAGGAGTGTCGGTCCTGACCGGTTGCCTTGCCTCTCATTTTCAATTAAATTCATGTGTGACTGTCACTGGTTTTGTAATATTCTATTTTAGCTGACAGATGAGTGGATGTAACAAGTTATATGGTTCTATTTAATTTCAAGAAGGCAAGACTACAATTTTATAACCAAAACAACTGAAGAGCTGTACATTGACTTTTTAATGTACTCTGCTTTCTTAGAGATTTCTAAAAGAATTTTAAAATGTAGGACTATGGAATGAAGTGGACATTTTGAGATTCAGTGATTACTTACAGCCCTTGCCTCTTCTTTTGAGGAAAAGGGGTTTTTTTTTGTTTTGTTTTATTTTTTTGTTTTGTTGTTGGATTCTTTTATTTAGTGTAGGGTTAATCTTACCACCATTAAGTAAACTGAAAGCAGATCTCTGTAAAAATTGAGTGGGAATGGTCAAGGGAGGAGGAAGAAGGCTGGAGCATGGGTGGGAGGGAGGAAAGTAACCTATGTTCCTAAATCTGTATGTACGTGAAATTTGTATAATTTAAATAAAATTTAAATTTTAAAAAAATGAGGGAATACAAACAGGCATTTGGCACAGCAGTTAAGAAGCAATTTGTGATATCCACATCCTGTATCAATGTGCTTGAGTTTGAATCCTGGCTACGCTCTTTATTTCAACTTCCTGTTAAAGGACACTCTGGAAGGCCACAGATGGCAGCTCAAGTGCTTAGGTCCCTGTCAACCCTGTGGGAGACCAAGATTGAGCTCCTCAGTTAGGCCTGGCCCAACCCCAGGCTATTACAGACATTTGGGCAGTTAACTACCTGATGAAAAAATTTGAATTTGTCTTCTGCATGTTGAATAAATAAAATGAAAGAAAACAAAATGTAAAGCAAAATTTTAAAAATCAAAAAAGATAAAATGTGGGAATGCATGTTAGTTTACACATGCATTCTCATTGAATTTCAGCATAAAAGTTTGTCTTTTTATTTTCAAAACTTTTATAGAAAAAATAGATATTGAGCATATCACTATCAACTTGAAAATGAAAGTGTTTTGCAGTAAGTAGATTCTTCAGCTTCTTTCTATTGCAGAGTATTTCTGTTTTCCTTGGGTAGGAGACAGGGGGAACAAAACAAGTCCACTCATCACTCAACTAGATAAAGGAAATCATAGACCTAAAGTTTCTATAAATTCATCTCAAAGAAAAAATGTTTTTAGAAACTAAATTTTTTCTACATAGGTTGCTAACTAAATTTTCTTATTTTTAGTTAAAATTTTCAGTTTGTAATTTTCAATTTAAATGAAAAATTGTTTTGAAGTTTCTTGAGATTTCTGAATTCTTTAATTATTCCCGACTGTTTTACAACTACTCTTTTTTTTTTTTTTTTTTTTTTTTGCAAAGGGAGTTTTCTATAGACAGCCGTAGACATTATGTCAGTGGCATCCACGACACGTCAAGAGGTATTGGAGCTTTTTACCTCCTACAACCCCCCTCTCCCGCGAGGGCTACTCCAGCTGCATCGCGTTCCCGCTGGAGCTCCAGGCTCCTGCCAAGCCAGCGCCGCCATCCGCGTCTCCTTCCAGCCGCCATCACGATTATCTACCCGGACGTCATCAGTCACGATGAGACGGTCTCCGACACTTACAAGATCCGCGAGTTCGTGGTCAGACTGTGCCGGGAGGTGGAAGGGAGGCTGAGCAGTAGGACAGAGGGTAACACTGGTGATCGCTCATTGGTAGAGATGCCTCTGCCGATGGCCCTGAGGGCAGTGGTACCAAAGGCACAGTGATCACTGGTGCTGATGCTGTCATAGACCATCACCTGCAGGAAAGCCGCTTCACAAAAGAAGCCTACAATAGTATATTAAAGATTACATAAAAACAATGAAAGGCAAACTTGAACAGAGACCAGAAAGAGTGAAACCTTTTGCGACAGGGGCTGCGGAACAAATCAAGCACATCCTTGCTGATTTCAGAAACCACCAGTTCAATATTGGTGAAAACGTGAATCCAGATGGCATGGCTGCTCTGCTAGACTACCCTGAGGAAGGTGTGGCCCCATTCATGATTTTCTTTAAGGATGCTTTAGAAATGGAAAAATGTTAACAAAACTGGCAATTACTTTGGAACTGTCAGTGCTCATCAGAACTGGCTGCTACAAGAAATGGGACTGATGTTGTCTTGATCTCTTCATTTATTTTGACCATGATTTACTTGGAGTGGAGACATTGTTTTTAAGAAAAATAATTGTCAAAAAGTAAAATGCGGGGCCGGCCCTGTGGCACAGCGGGTTAAGGCCATAGCCTGGAGCGCGGGCATCCCATGTGGGCGCCGGTTCTAGTCCTGTTGCTCCTCTTCTGATCCAGCTCTCGGCTATTGCCTGGGATAGCAGTAGAAGATGGCCCAAGTCCTTGGGCCCCTGCACCAACGTGAGAGACCCGGAGGAAGCTCCTGGCTCCTGGCTTCGGATCAGTGCAGCTCTTGCCACTGCGACCATCTAGGGAATGAACGAGCAGATAGAAGACCTCTCTCTGTCTCTAACTCTTTCTGTAATCTGTCTCAAAAAAAAAAAAAAAAAATACATCTTTGAAAAAAAAAAGTAAAATGCATCTAAACTTTAAAAAAAGGTATTGGATAATTCTTGTTTGTTAAAGGGCAATACATCGACTTGACAGCATGTTCTTACTTATGTTAGACCAATGATCCAGAAAACAGTTTAATAACATGTGGATAACCAAGAAGTATCAAAGGGATTTCCTATTAATTAACTCTGTATGTGCATGACTCCTTTCAAGAATGGCCAGACTGGGCTGCATATAGGTAATTCATCCACTAATCCTTTCTTAAACCACTGTGGCTTTAACATATTACTCTGACTTAACCTAAAACCGTATATGGTATAATAATTCAATCCCATTTATGACTAAATTCAAATGAAGGCAGTTACTAAATATTATAATGAATGACATCACCTTGGTTACAAACTAGGGCCTACATGATTGCGATAGTCTTCCTTATTTTGATGTCAATTCATTTCATTTCCATAACATGTTTTAATATAAAAATTTAATATAAAAATTATTCACAAATTTCACTACATAGTTATGAAATTTTAACAGCTATAACAGTTATCTAAAATCAAATATGTTAACTTAGATTGTACTTTTTTAAGATTTATTTATTTATTTGAAAGAGTTACACAAAGAGAAAAGGAGAGGCAGAGGGAGAGAAAGAGAGAGAGAGAGGTCTTCCATCTGCTGGTTCACTCCCCAATTGGCCACAAAGGCTGGAGCTACGCCGATCTGAAACCAGAAGCCAGGAGCTTCTTCTGGGTTTCCCACATAGGTGCAGGGGCCCAGGGATTTGGGCCATTTTTTACTGCTTTCTCAGGCCATAGCCCAGAGCTGGATTGGAAGTGGAGCAGCCAAGACTCGAACTGGCACCCATATAGGATGCCAGCACTGCAGGTGGCGGCTTTACCCGCTAAGCCACAGCACTGGCCTCTAGATTGTACTATTTTTAAACACATTATATTTCACCTTAAAATTTACTTCCCTTGATTTTCTCTTGAAATATATTCACTTTCTCAATTTACTGAGGGAGATGTAGGTCTTCCTCTATAGTGTATTCACCTCAGTATCAAAATCTCAATTTTGCAGTTATTGGGTTGCAGTATATAAGACAGCACTCCTATTTGAGGGGTGTATTGGATTGGGTTCTCTAGAGAAACAAACCAATCACGTCGACGTAAAATTAATGAGGTGTTACAGTCACACTGTTGAAAGAAAGACGTTCTTAGAAACTGAGACTTGAGATTCTGAGTTATAAATCATATATATCTTTTCCTTAGATTTCTGGGCAGACTGTTCTTGCTAACTTTATTTCTGAGTGGGCGAGAGAATTATCACAGTTTTATTGTGATTTATTGCAGAAGCAGACTTGATTTTCCCTTTTTTGTTTTTACTTTTTTTTTTTTTTTTTTACCTTTTCAGTCAATAGCTGTGATAGCATCCTTTTTCTAAGTAATAATATGGTGTTGTCTTTGAGGTAAAAAATACTGACTTTAATTATACCTTTGAGAGACAGGAAGGTGTGGGTTAAGAGCACAGATTCTGCAAACACGAGAGATATATGGATTAATTGAAGTGAGCTGTTAAATGATAAGTTAATGAAACAGAGTTTAGTGTATGGTAAGCAATCGATATTACAGTGTTACTGTCATATTAATATATCCAATTTTATGTATTACAACAAAGCAAGCATGAATGTTTTCCATACTTGTATTTCCTCTGTATTAGAATTCCCCTTATATGAATGCCCAGAGATGGATGACAGTTAGATGCATCTTAAATATTAAGATATAAAGTCAGTATCTCCCTAAAGACTTTTTTTTCTTTAACATAAACAATTTAATACCTCAAAGTCTACATGGATTAAAATTGAATTAAGAACGATGGCAAATTCCTGGATAATTCAATATGAGTGCTTTCTGATATTAATTGATCTGTAAAACTCTCTGGATTTACTATCTGAAGGAGTTAGGAACTGCTCAGGGCTAGCTTGTCCAAATCAGTTCTTTTATGAAGATATTTCTCCCATTTCTCTGTGAACATCTCTAGTCGGCTGAAGAGAGGAAGAAAATCTCACTCTCTTCTTTTTGTCTTGCTCTTGAGAAATAGAATGAAAATTTTATGGCTAATTTACATAAATTACAAAATATTTGCATAAAATCTTAGTTTTTCTCAAGGAAATGAAGACATTAAATTGAACTGCTCAAATAGAATGTGAAAACTTGTATTGCTTGGAGATTGGGTGTCTGATCAGGGACACTTAACCAGCCTACTCTGTTCTCAGCCCACCACAGTGATTGAAAAGGAATCAGCTGACATTCCTTAAGCTTTATTAAGTAAACTGGAACTTCTGTTTATTTTTTTTTTTGAGAATTCAGAGGGCTAGTTTTGCTATTTTCTTTTCTAAGTGAAATGCCTCTTGCTCTATGGAGGCTCATTCAAAGTAAGCCTTACGGTGACCGGTGACCAGAAGAATGGGCAGTAATATAATGTCTCAATGAGTAATTATATTTTTATAATGGATCACTTGGTCTCCTTCATGGGAGCATGCAAGCACTACCTAGAAACTCAACACGGGGCAAGGACTCCAGCCCTAAGGCAGTGTCACAAATGAATCCCTTGCTGTCAGATGGGCATCAGAAATCAAGGACTAGTTACCGTCAATGAGAGCATTTTCAATATTATGACTCAGTTTTATAAAAGCACAGCCTGTCAGCTGATGTTCTAGCACTCTTTAGAGGTCTGAAGAACCCTGAGGAAAGGACAGCCAAGTTCAAAATTACCCCACAGTATGCTGCTATAGCGGCCATTCCACAGCTTGCTTAATCAGAAACCCAAGTCCGAGATAAAGTTGTGATTCCATTCAACTGAATATTCATGTGTTTAATGTGTGTATATTTTCAATGTGTACACTCCAGGAGCAGAATTCTTAATAATTAATTCTAAAAAAATTGAAATTGGAATATGTTTACTAATTATTGACAACAATTTGGCATCAAGTGTTAGCAGTTCCTATTCTGTGTTTTTAAACTTAATTTTAGATGTATGCTGTGTATTAAAAGACTATATGCCAAGAAAATTGCCCTAGAAAAGTAGCAACTCCTAAGAAGCACTTAGAGCTAATGCCATGTTTATAATCTTAGAGATATCGGAATGCCTGTACCTCCACATTTGCCAATACTTCTGTCTACATCAGAACACTCTTCCAATGTTAGAAGGCACATGAAAACTAAGTGACCTTTGAAAACCAGTTGACGTGCTATATCCCTGCTAGCAAGTCACATCTATTTGCAGAGCTGGCTTCCTTGTCTGTGACTAGTAAGTCATAGAAGGAATTTGCCATAGAGAACCCAGGGTGGGGACTCAGGCCTCTTGTTCAGGGCCTCTTACCAGTCCAGAGTGAGCTAACTGTGCTACTGCAAGCAGTTGGTTCCTTAGCAATTCACAGCACCATACAACATATTGTAAAAAGTACCCAGTCAGATGCTGGAAGATTTACATAAGCATAGGCATAACTGATAAGTTCATAATTAGCCCTTATTACCTTAATTAGCCTACAAATGTCTTTTCCCTTGCTGAGATTTATAGGGTTAAGAATAAAAATTACAGTCTGTTTTTACTTATTAAGTAGGGAATTGTTAAAGGTGATATATTGGAATTCCACCAAATCTGACCAGGGAATAGTGATATTAACAGGGATCTGGCTTAAATGATTTTAGGGGGCCCCTCTGCCATTATGACTGAGGTATTGTCTGAGCTGTTTTTGCAGGAGTGACCCTATTTCTGGGAGGTGTTAGATTGGAACATTGCTACCAGAAGGAAAATTTTCAGTAGCTAACTTTGAGCTCGAAACTCAGTGACAGGGAGCCATGTGACTCCAGGTGAAATTTGCGATTCTATACCTAGTGTAACCAGTGGATGAAGGACTCAATATTATTCCTCCAGTAAGGAAATAAAGTTCATTCAAATTCCATAAGGATTAGGTTTCCCTTCTATTGCTAGTTTCATTGCCACTGAAGCAGACAGAAGCTCCTCACCAGCAGTGACAATGATGGAGATTTAAAAGGTCAATCAATAGAAGCCCACTGCACGGGGGTCACTAGTTAACAGTGAAAAGGTTCCTTTCTGGTGGAATGCACCCATGTTCACAGAAAAAATTCCAGTTCCTCTCTTCCTGCTCAATGCTTTCTCTTCTGCCAGACGGAACTTCAGATGGGCTTTTTTCTTCCTCTAGGCTTTTGAGCTCCCTTTTCTAAGAGCATTTACTTTAGAGTATTTGTAATTGTAAATTCTTTCCCTTTCCTTTTGCAATGCAAATACTTTTAAGCACTTCCAGGGGAAAGTAGGGGTGGGGCAGAGAACTGAGAACCATTTTTTGAAAATGTAATTTCCAAGAAGATAGTGCCCTTGTCTCACAATTCCTTGGAAGGGTAGAAGACTCTCTCTCTCTTTCTCTCTCTCTCTCTCTTTCTTCCTTTTTCTTTTTTAAGAGATTTATTTATTTATTTGAAACACAGAGTTATAGTGAAAAAAGGAGGGACAGAGAGAAAGAGATCTTCCATCTTCTGATTTTTCTCCTCAAATAGCTGCAATGGCCAGGGCTGGGCCACATGGAATCCAGTGACACAGACTAGCTTATTAATAATTTCAGTATTATTATATTGAGGGTCCTAGCTGTCTATTCAGACAAGAATTCTGAATATCAGCTCGAATAAACCAGGTGACATGGTAAGTTTTTAGCATTTATTCAGTGAAAGAAATATACAGGAAAGTGAGGGCTTTATTTAGGGGACAAAGAAGTCTAGAAGCATAAGCTGAGTCTACACCAGGCAGAGAGCAGGCTGGGAGCCACATGGAGCAAAGCATGGGATTAGGAGCAGGCACAGGTAGCATAGCATGGGCAGGAAAGCAGAGGCAGAGAGGCGGCCAAAGGCTGCATGGCTGAAAGCACAGGACAACAAAGAGAGTGCCCATCCTGCTCCAGGCCTTTTATTCACTTCTAAAAGGAACTATCAGGTGGGCAAACAGGTGAGGTCACAAAAGGGGACAGGGTGAAGGTGTGGTCTCCAGCTCACAAATCTAATCAACTTAATCCTATCTGCCTCCCTATATCACCAGGAGCTTCATTAAAGTGTCACATGTGGGTGCAGGGGTCCAAGCCCTGGGCCATCTTCTGCTGCTTTCCCAGGCTCATTAGCAGAGAGCTGGATTGGAAGTGGAACAGCCAGGAATGCAATTGGTACCCATATGGGATGCTGGCATCACAGGCGGTAGCTTTACCCACTATGCCACAACATAGGCCCCAAAAAGACAAACTTCTAAGTTAGGCAGGTGCTTTAGCATAAGTTGTAAAACTGTATCCTTTCCTGAAGATAAGGAAAAAATCTACTTTTCTTTTCTGTAAGTCAAATAGAAAACACAGATGGCCTAAGATTCCCTCGCTCCACATCTTAAGCAAACTTCTCCAGCCTTTTGCTTCAGTGTGGTTAAGGTTAAACAAAATTTTTAAACTGCCTGTTTAACCGGTCCGGTTTAGGTTTTGTGTTGACTTACCACTTTGTGTTTGTGAGGCCTTGTGACATGTTTTGGCCTATGCACATTGAGCAGAAATAAAATTGATTTCTTCTGGGAGAATTTTTCTTTAGGATTTAATTTTTTATGTATTTGAAAGAGTTACACAGAGAGAAGAGACAGAGAGCTCTTCCATCTTCTGATTCACTCCCCATGGGCCACAACTCCTGGGGCTGGGTCAGGCCAAATTTAGGGACCTGGAGTTTCTTCCGAGTCTCCCACTTGGGTTAAGGGGTCCAAATACTTGGGCCATCATCTGCTGCTTTCCTAGGTGCATTAGCAGAGAACTGGATCAGAAGTGGAGCAGCCAGGTCTCCAACTGGCACCCATATGGGATTCCCTCATTGCATGTGGAGGCTTAACTTGCTATGCCACAATGTAGGCCCCTGAAGAAAATATTAGGAGATATTTTCATTTGTTTTCTGTGGATTATTTTGTTCTAATTGATGAACACTCTGTACCTGGGTTACACAATGAGATAATATACAAAGAATCCTGAGATGCCTACAAGGGACACAAGATAGAAGTAGGTCATAAATTTTAGGTTAAGCCAGAGGTGTTAGGGTTGTGTATATCACTCTGTATGCCCTAACTTATCCTAATTTATAGAAGCTTGTATAATTTCTTCTTTTAAAAGATTTATTTAGCCAACGCCGTGGCTCACCAGGCTAATCCTCCGCCTTGCGGCGCCGGCACACCAGGTTCTAGTCCCGGTCGGGGCGCTGGATTCTGTCCCAGTTGCCCCTCTTCCAGGCCAGCTCTCTGCTGTGGCCAGGGAAGGCAGTGGAGGATGGCCCAGGGGCTTGGGCACTGCACCCCATGGGAGATCAGGAGAAGCACCTGGCTCCTGCCATCGGATCAGCGCGGTGCGCCGGCTGCAGCGCGCCAACCGCAGCGGCCATTGGAGGGTGAACCAACGGCAAAGGAAGACCTTTCTCTCTCTCTCTCACTGTCCACTCTGCCTGTCTAAAAATAAAAAAAAAAAATTAAAAAAAAGATTTATTTATTTTATTTGAAAGTCAGAGTTACCCAAAGAGAAGGAGAGGCAGAGAGAGGGGTCTTCCATCTGTTGGTTCACTATCCAATTGGCTGCAATGGTTGGAGCTGTGCTGGTATAGTCAGGAGCCTTGAGCTTCTTCTGGGTCTCCCATATGGATGCAGGGCCCCAAAGACTTGGGCCATCTTCTATTGCCTTCCCAGGCCATAGAAGAGAGCTGGATTGGAAGTGGAGCAGCCAGGACTTGAACTGGCACCCATATGGGATGCTAGCACTGCAGGTGGCAGCTTTACCCACTACACCACAGCACCAGCACCGAAGCTTCTATAATTTCAAAATGAGAAATCCAAGTTGAGTCATAACTATTCAATATGGTTTATATCAGCATAATTGATCAGTACCTGATTTAAATGTGCCATACCAGACTTCTTGAAACATCTATTCCAGAGAGAGAGAAACATTTCTTAGAATATATATATATATATTTTTTTGGTGGGTAAATTTCCTTGAGAAATCTGATCACAGAGTAAGTGGAGAATCAGACACATGTTAGGATGCATATTCAATCTTTTTAACAACTCCAAAGGAGTCAGAAATTTAATGAAGATGACCTTCACTAACGAGCAAATAGCCTCGGTCCAGCAGTTTGAAGTCAGCCTCCTGTGTAATGCTATTTTGCTTTCCCTGAGCGTTCAGTAAGGCCCTGTCAAATGTCTCAGTAAGTTAAGATTCGTGCAATTTAATTGAGAATAAGTTCTGTGTTTGTGACAAGTGGTGTCATAATTGTGGCAAAAGCTTGGAAAGATGAATGCCAGTTTTGTTACTGTTTGAATAACTGAGTGGTCTGCAGACAAAGCAGAGTGGTGTGTTGTGTCAGGTGATACAGGGGTAAAAATCACTCCCAGAATCATGTGGTAATTAACATGAAATTGCAAATTTTCTTTCCTCTGTGTATTTCTCTTTGAATTCTACATTAGGGTGGGAATTTTGAAGTGGGAGCTTACGCCTCTTATTCTACTAGAGGGATGAATTAGGTAGACTTCAGGTTTAAATGATAATGAGATTTCACTTGCATCTCTTGGCTAATGAGTTCTGGTTATATTTGTGTCATTATAGTTATGAATTGGATTATTAATATAGCTGATATTAATTGAATCATTATGATATCGGGGCTGAATTAAAAAAATCAGTGCATCTTGACACTGACAAACATCCAGATTAGTTTCTGCCATTGTTTCATATGTGTATGTCATTTCTTTATATGCCTATATATCTTGAGACGGCCCAGTGATTTTTAATTTCACTCAAGCCCTGTACTTGAGGCAAAGAATCATGGTTAAAACATCCTAACATTTTGTTCTACAGACATAGAAATACAGAAATTTCCCTTCCACCCTTCTACTCTGGTAAAACCCACTTCTACCCTTCCCAAAGGACTTTGATAAGACCTCTTCCACTCTTCCCCAAATTCCCTTTTTTATCTGCCTGTTTAAGACCTCAGGTCTCCTACTATTTTCCTTAAGATGCTCCTCACTAAGGAACTTTTTCCCTTTTGCAATTGTCTGAATAAAATATTTCATTAACTGCCCACAGATCTTGTTTTGTTTTTTTTTTATAGGCCTCTATTTGCAAAATGCATCCCAATATGTTTTGAAAAATATTAAACTTCCCCAGACTGATATTAATTTCAACCATGTCTGATATTCATTCTGATAGTTGAAAGAATATGAGCACTTTCCTACTTGAGTCAAATTCAATTCTCTATAAGATTATTTCAATGTTATATGTTTTAAAATAAAATTTAGTCATAAGAAAATAGATTAATTGAGCAATGAAGACATTTAATAGCAGACAATAAAACATGTTTTATGTGATTCAAAATATACATAGATGTATATCTATAATCCTAGATGTATGCAGGTACATATGTATGATATGTGTGTGAATTTAAATGTGTAAGCTCATGTGTACACAAAAATATTTACATATACCCACAAAGACAAAAAACAAGCCTAGGATTATATATACTTAAATGTAATTCATGATGAGTTGTAATATATGTGGTAATTTTTTAACTTCATGCAAGTGAGAAAAGAATAAGCGGTGTGAAAATATCTTTGAAAATAATTTTCTATACTGTTATGTCTATTAAGAGTCAATATAAATCAATATCTATTATGAGTCAGTATAATTCATTGCGATTTCTTGCCTTCTAAAATATACATTATATATATATATATACATATATTTTCTATGGATATTTAGAACATTTTAAAAAATAAATGATTGAAAATATAATATTTTTGAGAGCAGGTAAACTAGGAAATTATTTAAAAGAATTGTGTGGCAAAAACATGTTCTCAAGAGGTCAGGTAATTTAGACTAAGGCTACGTTATTTTGAGCCCATGTTGCTGTGCAGCTGCTCTGACACTGGCACTTCTGGTAGAACACTGATTCAAGTCCCAGGTGCTTCACTTCTGATCCAGCTACTCGCTAAGGTGTCTGGGAAGGCAGCAGAGGAAGGCCAAGCATGTGGGCCCCTGCCACCTACATGGGACACCCAAATAGACTTCTGGGATCCTGGCTTTGGTCTGAACCAGCCCCAGCCTCAGCCCCAGTTGTAACTGCCATTTCCAGAGAAAACTAGCAGGTGGAAGACCTCTTTTTCTCTGTCTCTCCCTCTTTGTGTCACTCTGCCTTTTAAATAAATAAATGAATCTTTCTTTTAAAGGTACATTATTTGAATTGCTGTTGAGGTTAGACACTGTGAAATCGCTTACATCAACATGTTTATATCCGTCAGGATTATAGTTTTGCTTAGTTTTTACAAATAATGGTAGTTAGGCTTTAAGCAAAAGCCAATATTTGCTACTGGAATTCTGACTCAGGACTATTTGAGAAATAAGTCTATATTCTTTCTACTACATCATAGTGTTCATATTACTTTCTGTGGAACTAATCAAAATAATTACGTTAATAAAAACCACAAGATTATCTATAGTTCTATGTTCAAAATTGATGAAAGCTAGTTTGTCATTTCTCCTTTTATTATAAATCTATGACTTACATTTGAATATTACAAAATATTTCTGACTATATAGAACATTATATTTTAGGTGCTTTTTCAGAAGTTCTTTTTTCTAATTGCCCTCAATAGATTAAGTGGTTTAATAACACTGGATTTGTCTATAAGCAAAATGTAATGCACAAATGCCAAATATTTTAACTATGTACCACACTATTTTATAGCAATCAGTGTGGAGTATGTGTTATATAAAACATTGATTTTATGTATGAATTTACATATAAAAACTTAGTGAACAACAGAAACATCAATTTTATTTTGTTGTCTACTACTTATTTTATTCCTCTAAGGAAATGTGTCTGAAGCTAATATCTGCTTATTATTATGCTACTTTTCTTATCAAATTTAGAATATATATAAGGAAATCTCATCATAAATGTATAAATCTTTTTCATTCTGTGGGATACTTAGTGTCAAATCTGGTTAAATCAATATATGTAAACATTTTTAAATTTTGGAATTAATTTTAATAATTGGAAACTTTTTAAAATGAATTTTAAAAACAATATAGTAATCTTAAAAAGAAAATCATATCTAAAATACATGTGGAAGGCCATACTCTCTTTCAGTTGGGTTCTGTTAAGGATCATCCTTTTAGTTTTAATCAGTCAAGTGTTAGTAGCATGTGTAATGTGCAAATGGAATCAATGAAGTGTAGCCTGGCAGAAGGATGCCAGAGCAGTAATGTATGCACCATGTAACATATATTAGGTTATCATTTCCTTTGACTGAATACCTCTTCCACAACTCTGAAAATGCAATCTAATAACCTTTACATTTAAGATAAAAGTGTCAGCATTTGAAAAGTGGGCAGGGGAAATGCTGTTATTTGTCTGTGACCAGATGAATTTGTCTTGCTGAATATCATTTCCGTGTGCTAACTAGGCTATGGCTTATCTTCATTTGTCATTCTCTATGTTGTGACCTATCCAAAGACATCATGTAAATGTTCTTTACTGCTTTGCTGTAGATCACTCATGGGCTTAAGAGCTACATCAGGAGTTGTAAAACATGTCTGTGTCAGTGCCATCTGCTAATGGCATCATTTAACCCAAGCTTAACATTTGCACACCCCATCAATTGGAAGGAATTATTAAATAAGTTCTTTCTGATACAAAGATATTACATGTTCCTAGGCCAAAATGCCTCATTAATAAATAATCTCCTACCATTCCCCACAGACTCTGTCACAGAAATGTGAAGGCTAGGGACAAAAGTCACTTTCAACGACATTTTTAAGTCATTGAAGAAAACGTTTTAAGATCATGGAATTGTGCCTATGACTTTTTGGAGGATCTATTAATACACATAGGTATGAAAGGGCAATGAGAAAATCCTCATGTGACTGACTCATAGGCAGAAACTATTCGTTTTATTCTTCTATAGAGAAGAGACTCTTGGTGATGACTCTTCGTTAGTGCTTTAGAAGAGAAAATATCATCTGGATATCCAAGAGTAGTAAGACATCTAGGAATCTTGATTTTTCTTCTCTGAATTACCCTAGATGTAAAGTTGATTGGATGGAAAATTGGGCTACAGTGCCCTCTAATGTCTTTTCCACTTGTTACTAGAGTGGTGTCCAGCTTTTGAACTCTAAAACATGAAGAATCCTTGGGCTTCTGAATTGGAAAGATTTCCAACAAAGTAATAAATACCAAACTACAGTTACCATTTATTAAGTTTTCTTTGTTAAAAATGAGAATTTAACATTCTGAGTAGGCTTAGAAATGGAGGGGGAACACAGAGAAATAGATATCTAGAGTCATAAAATTGTCTTAAATTTATAAGTAATGCCACTGTCAAGATAAACACCTATGTAGCTTTTGCAACTTGGTACAACACTAAGTAAAATCTCTCCTGGTGATTAATGAGAAACCAAGCCAGTCTTGCAGGGTTCATTTTCATATGGCCTTGTTTTACAGAAAAAAATTCAGTGCCTCTCTAAGTTCTCTGCTCTACGTTGAAGATTATGAAAATTCAAGATAGGATGTTTCACACTCCAGCTCCTTTCCCTTTCTGTTCTGTTTCCTGCATTCCAATCCATTTCATTCTTATTTCTTTATTCTTTTTGCCTAGCTGGTATTCTCCAGATAGCATCTTAATATCATAATGGCATAGCGATGCATTTGAGGTGGTCCAGGAACGAGGGGGAAAAATTGGAGAGACTCAGCTATAGCGATGACAATTGTGAAGTATTATATAGAGAATTCCAAATTCTTGAGACAGCAACTAAAGAGAGGAAAAATCACATGCAACATGAGGTAATTACATGGCCAGAACCTTCAGTAAGCTTTTTATATCTCTAGATAATTGGTCTTATGAGGAACAGAGTGGGTCATAAAATGTGTCTCCATCTTGCAAAGTTTTAAGCTCTAGTAATTTAACTAGTATACATCTACTGCCTTTGCAAAGGAAAAGAATAATTAATTTTGGTGGTGGTGACATACTTTGTAAATGGAGAAAGAAACAGATGCTAACAGAGAAAAAAATAAGAAAATATATAGGATATATAGATAATTAAATTTGATTCAATAAACTTTCATAATTTCACAGAAAAGGCATCACAGGAGATTATTAGCTGACAATAACTGAGCTCACTGAGATACATTTTTCTAATCAAATAATTTAGAACTATACAGGACTATATAGAAACTGGCTTGGTTGTCATTTCATGCAAATTTTTGTAAGTATACATAGATATGACAAATACTCATGGACTCATTTGCAGTTTGATCCTTTCCTTAAATCGTATGGTTTACTTGAAGTCTAAGATTTCATGACTCTGGAATCCTCGTGTGGCTATGTTCTTTTCATAAAAAAAAAATGGCTCATAGTAAGTATAGCCTTCAGAATAAAATAGATGAGTGTTAGAGTTTCAAGTTTTCAGCATTACGGGAGACGGAGTGTGTGAAACCCATTGCCCACTGCAAATTTAATTCATTACAAGTTTCATTGCTGTTTTCTTTGGAAGTGAACATGTTTTCACATTACTTACTTCCACATTGCAAATTAGCAGATTTAATGATAAATGTGTGTATATTTGTGTATTCATAAATACTTTTGAATTTCCCCAACTCCCACAATCTTAGCACAAAAAATAGGAGTGCATTACATGACAAAATAAACTGTTACACATGATGTTATTAAATATCATCAGATTTATAAGGAAATACAACTTATAGACAATTTCACTCCTTGAAATACCTATTTACGTCCATGTATACATTGGAAGAATTTTTGAAATCAATCCTTAGCTGGAATCTGCATATTATTTTCATCCTCAGCAACTTGTTCTGCATTATTGACACATATATATGTCTATTTAATTTGTATATAGGTATATTTAATTTATGTAATGTTTAATGTACTATTATGTAATATTTAATGTAATTTAATTTTCCTAAATGTGGGGGAAAAGATACACAAAAGTATATTTTAGGCATTCCAACTCACCACCTTGTCACAACTTCCTACATCATTTTCCTCCCTAATTTATACCTTTTTCCTTTGTAATCATTTTTATTTCTTGGAGATTTAAAATCTTGTTGTACTTCTGATATTCCTGCTCCTTATTTGCATGGGCAAAATTCATCCTTCTACAGCCTTGAGCATTGCTTTCATCTGATATTAATTCAACATTTATTGTATCCATTGCAATCTGACTCATGTTTAACTTCTTGCAGCAAATTCAATGTGTTTAGTAAATTAGATCCTTGGGGAATGTACACTAGTTTGGAAAATAAAACTTACTAATATGACCTTCTTTGAATCTCTTAGGCCACAAATTTTCAGCCTTATCAAATACAAACATACTCCCTTTTTTTTTTTAATTTTATTTATTTGAGAGGTAGAGTTATAGGCAGTGAGAAGGAGAGACAGAGAGAAAGATTTTCCTTCCGTTGGTTCACTCCCCAAATGGCCTGAACAGCCGGAGCCACACTGATCCAAAGCCAGGAGCCAGGAGCTTCCTCCTGGTCTCCCATGTGGGTGCAGGGGCCCAAGGACTTGGGCCATCTTCTACTGCTTTCCCAGGGCACAGCAGTGAGCTGGATTGGAAGAGGAGCAGCCAGGACTAGAACCGGTGCCCATATGGGATGTCGGTGTCACAGGTAGAGGATTAACCTACTGTGCCACGGCACTGGCTCCGATACTCTCGTTTTTGAATAATTTTCTTGTTGAAATGGAATCCATAGATAATATTTCTATAGTATATTTGTCTTATAAAAGTCAATATAATGCCTCAATTTTAATGCAGAAGAGAAATAGAAGGAATTTGTATTTTAATATATACATGCTCAACACTACTAATCTAGAAAAACACATTGAGGCGGTTAGATGTTCATATATATGCAGACTCACTTTGAATACAACAATTACAAACGTAGATTGATTTTGGCATATTGTATTAAATAGACAAATCTAACTAGTTATCAAATATACTAATACACAAATGACATTCCCATCAGTAAAATTATTTTCTTCAAGGATAGACAACTCTTTAAAAAGTCATGAATAGTATCATCAAAAAGTATATCTTGTCCCTGTCGGGGCACGGAATTCTGTCCCAGTTGCCCCTCTTCCAGGCCAGCTCTCTGCTGTGGCCAGGGAGTGCAGTGGAGGATGGCCCAAGTGCTTGGGCCCTGCACCCTATGGGAGACCAGGATAAGCACCTGGCTCCTGCCTTCGGATCAGCGCGGTGTGCTGGCTGCAGCGGCCATTGGAGGGTGAACCAACGGCAAAGGAAGACCTTTCTGTCTGTTTCTCTCACTGTCCACTCTGCCTGTCAAAAAAAAAAGTATATTGTAGACTTGCTATATAGTAGTTCATTTGGAAAGCTCAGTGTTTATTAAAAGTATACTATTTTTATTGAAAATGGATAGAGTCTAGGAAAATTATAACAACAGAAATTCTAATGATTAGCATTCCCTAAATTTGTAAAAGCAACTTGTACTTAACAATATTTCCCGAGTTTAAATGTTTCTGAGAGTTATTCTAAAATAGAACCTTTCTGGGACTTTTAAATACGCAATGTATATCCAAATTTTATATTTTATTTTTGAATACAAAAAGATGAATGCAAACAAAGTTTATAAGTGGTAGATTAATGTAAATATTTGCTACATTTGAAATACAAATTCAATATATATTATAGTTTGAAGTATTACATTACTTTAGCACTTTTTTGAATGTCTACTCTATTTTAAATTGTAACAGAGAGCTCTCTGGGAAGTAAGTCCTATAAATATGCTTTCAGGCTACAGTGGAATATCTATGACCAGAAATTAGTGGTTTCCTAAAAAGACAATATAAATTCACTTAGTTTTCTGCTGACAATGTAATCCATTAAACATCATGTAGCATAGGTAACATCTTTGATTATTTTCTTTTAGTGCCACAAATTAGTTCCATTTTCTAAGAATCTAGGAGTATTTGTCAAATCTAGGAGTATTTTTAAAATGCTTTTGTGTGACAAGATATTCATTTACACGGTAGTGTTGTAGGCACATGAAATTACAAAGCCATGGTATTTATGGTAGATGTTCTAATAAGAGAATACACTGAAAAACTTTTGGATTTCTCTATCCATTCTCCTGATTCAGTGCTGTTTTGTGCCAAGAAAGCTCTCGTAATATAATTTAAATGAAAAAGCACTTTTTAAAAACATGTTTTTAAATAACATTCTACTTGCTAAATTGCACCAGTTCTTCGTGTTATAAATAGATAATGCTTTCAATTTATATCTGACAAATATGATCAACACTATTCAGAATGGAACAGTCTTTTGTGAACCAGAGATCAGCAGCTTTGTTGAAGTTTACAAACTGCTGAAGAAAAACATGATCTTATCAATGAAGACTGCCTATCTCATTGCACACTTATAGTTAATAAAAGTACTCATGAAGATTAAAGTAACATTTCTTCTTCCATGTATGCTACTGCAGTGTTAGCTTCTCTTAGACACACTTGGAAAGTCAGTGTCACTCCTTCCATAATTCTGACAGCTTTGCATTCCTGTCAGACCCACCACAAAGAGTGCTCATCAGTGCTTCACAACTTTTTCTTGAACTTTGGAATTTCAGAGGTAACACTGATCCACAAGTTTCCACTGGGGTTTCCATATGGTGTGAATCCCAGTGTGAGTTTCTCGTGGCCATTGTCCAAGAAGGTTTATTTCTTCAAGTGGAAAAAACAATAATATGGTCCCCTTAAAGCATACATGAGGAGATAGGGTTATGGCAAGTTATTCTGATCAGGGACCTTACTTTTGAGAGTTTACTCACTGCACCTGTAAGATATAGCCCCAGAAAGACTTGGTCAGATATTTGAATCTTGAGGCTTCTGTTTTTCAGTCCCACCACATTTTCAGATAATTCTAAGAAGGCTATATTACACGGGGTCTTGTCTTTTTCAATAAAGTAATACTAACTTATTCTTACAAAAATAAAACCAGAAACACTTGATTACTTTAGAATGTTCTTAAAATAAATATTCTAGAAATTCAAAACTTCCACTTAAAAGTGAAAATTATTTAGTAAATCTACTGCTTAATAGTTTCTATTATGAGTCCTGAGAGTTAATATCTCTAAATATGAGAAGATAAGAAATTATTTCCATATATGGGATTGTTCTCTTTTTAACTTGGAATGAGAAGAACTGAACTCCCATGATAGATAATTTCTATATGCTTTACTAAAATATTAATTTAACCTTTCTATATGGAAGCATAGTTTAATGAGCAAATATCATTTGACAGGATAAGGCAGAAACATTGATACATGTATTTCGGTTCTCAAGGTATTCCCATTCTAGAAAAAATCATACACACATATATTTCTAATAACGGGAGTGCTGAAAAGAGAATATTATTGTCAAGAGTGCTCAAAATGTTGAAAAGTTATCAAATAATTACTTCAGAATGAGAGATGAAGACTAGGTAAAAACAGAAAGAAATAAAAGCCGATACAAAGGGATGAATGATTTTGACAACAACAAGTAGAAAACATAATCTGAAAAAGGCAAGTTTGATTATAGCAGAAAATTATTTAATAAAATTAGAATTTTGGAAGAAAAGGAAGACATGGTTACAACATATTTTTGATGACTGGTGACAAGTTTAATCTGATTAAATTTTTAAATGTCAGAAGGATCATTTGTCGTTATTGTTTGAATCTTACTAATAGACTGAAACTTATCTCACAGACACCCTTCAAAGGAAGTCACTAAGTGTTTTTAGGAGAATGAAAAAAATATTAGCGGCAGTGTAGAAAGTAGAGACGAGACTAAGCTGGAGACCATTGTTATAGATCAGGTTATATATTTCACTAATTGACAATGGAAGGATGAAAATCTGAGTCATGAGACAAAAGAGTAATAGAAAACAAGCAAAAGCAGTAAGGAGTACAACGTGATGCTTTAGTACATGTATACATTGTGCAATGTCCAATCAAAATATCTGTATTTTTTACCTCAAACATTCAACATTTATATACAGGGAAAACAGCCAAAACCTACAACACTATCTGTAATCCCTTTATTGTACAATAGAACCCCAGAACTTATTATTTTCTCACTATAATTTAGTATGTATTAGTCAACCTTCCCACATAACACCCTCCTCTCTCTAATATCATTACATTCTTAACTTCTATTAGATCACAAATTTTTGGACTCCACATATAAGTGAGATTGTGACTTGTAGATATATAATTTTTTTACATGTATGTTACTAATTTAAAAAGTAAAAAGAACTGGACCTGGTGTTATTAGTGATTTTATTGAACTACTAGATTAATAATTATTAGAGTCAATACACACTAGGCTAGTCTTCTTGTTATAAGATCAATAACATTTTGTTATTATTTAAAAAAGCAATAATGAAGTGGTCACTGGCAGCTGACAGGCATTTGTTATAGTATAATGCATATACCAGGCTAATTTATCACCATTGGGAATGCCTCAAAGCATTTGAGTAGTATCAATAGAGTCAACAGACTTTTTATTTAAATTTTTATTTATTTGAAAGGCAGGACCTGAGGAAGATGTCTTCTATTGCAGTGGTTCTCTCCCCAGAGACCTACCACAGCTGGCACTGGACCAGGTCAAAGCTTGAACCCATAAACCCAACCCGTGTCTTCCAAGTGGGTGCAGAGACTCAGCCTCCTGAAGCGATCACCACTACCTCCAAGAGGTAAATTAGCAGGCAGCTGGAATCAGTAGCAGAGCCACGACTAGAACAGAGGTATTCCCATATGAGATATGGGGGTCCCAAGTAGCACTTAATCTCTGCACCAAATGCCAAGCCCAACAAATTTCCTTTGCCACAATAAAATCCTGCATTGGCTGTTTTGTCTGGATACCTTGAAATAGAAGGCATTTATTAATGATCAGCTAAAGGTTAAAATGTAACTCTAGATCAAGGAATTGCTAATATTTTTATTTGAGAGTTCTGTGGTTGCAAAAACATTGACATCATGTTACTTCAAAAAAAAAAAAAGGAAAATAATTTTCAGAATTTTTTGTTTCCTTCATGATAATTTAAAAAGTTGCAGGGTGAAAATGAATGGCCTTATTGGGGGCTTTTTGCTCTTAATTTCTATACATGAGTATGATGGTGATTAAGTTATATTTTAATTGCTTGCTTTAGTTTGTACTGATATGTTTTCTATAACCATAAAATGGAAAAATAAAAAGATAAAATTTACCTTTAATTATCAATAAACAATGGTTAAAATAATTTATTAGTTTCTAATTCTGCTAAATTATGGGAGAGGCTACCTATGTACTATGGCAAGGGAAATGCTAATTATTAAAAAGAAATGAGGAAGGATTATTATATAGTGGAGTAGGAAAAACATAAGACATATACACATTAAAGAACATGATTAGTTGACTGATATTTTCAAGAAGGTACTCAACCACTGTGTGTTTAGTCTAAATTACATCTCAAGTCCTTTTTAAACCCAAGAGTCTGTAACTCCATTCCATTTAGTCAAGAGTAATGTTTGTCTTTTAATATACCAACAAAGTGTTTGACTTTTCTACATTGTAAGTGGCTTGCTTGTAAGGCAGGGTGAATGCAGTTGGGAATAACCATTTCTTTCAGATTGGACGGGTCTAATCAGGCTCTTAATCTAATGATAAATGAGAAACCTTATTGGATGGACTGTAATTAGACCCAGACTACTTTGGTTAGTGTATGTCCCTAAGACATAGGTAGTCCCTTCATAAACTCAATTGGTGATGCTGATCGGGCAGCTGATTTAAGTACTGTATTGATCTTTACACTAATGCACTCCAAAAAGGGATAAGTCTGTGTACTCAATATTGGTTAGAAAGCAAATTCCTACTCATCCATCATTTCCTGGTGAACAAGCTGACTCAGGCATTCTCATTGAAAACGAAGTAGAAAAACATAATAAATACATTTTTGGGGAAACTAAAAAGAATTAAAGAAAAAAACATTCATTTTCTCACTAAGAACTATATGGCTGTTATCACTAGGAATAAAACAAAAAATCAATACATTTAAATAAATTCCTTGACTCCTTTGTTTATCTATTTATTTATTTTTTGACACTGGTACTTAATCCAGGTCTCTAAGTCGGTGGCAAAAACCCATTTCCTGAGTCATTGCTGCTGTCTCAAACAGAGCACATTAACAGGAAGCTGGAGTCAGGAGCTAACTATGGGCATCAAATTCAAGCACCTGGATGTGGGACTCTGTGATCCTAATTGGCATCTTAACTCTGAGGATAAAGGGTCACTGCCATTGACTTATTACTAGGGCATAAAAATTGAACAGCATTTCAACTTTTGAGAATAGTTTGCCAAATAATATGTGTTTGTAGTTTCTCAGTTCAAATAGGTTAAGTCTTCAAAATTAGCATGTACTCACCTAAAGAAATTCATGTTGCTTTTGTTCAAATAACAGATATATAACATTGATTTTTTTAAAAAAAAAAAGCTACATCAAATAGATGTATACATCAAATAGCAAATAGCTATTCTATTGCCCATTGCAATCTATTTAACCTCTCCTCTTTTATCCTCTGCCCTCAAAGAATAATGTTTAAAGAAATCACGTCATTAAGTTAAGAAAAATTAAGAAATAATAAAAGGTCATGATTTAGGCACATGGAAGCCTGAAGATTTAATAAGGAGTTGGTATTGCATGATCTGGGTCCAAATGTAAAGACCATCACTTTACAATTAACTGTGTGATCTTGGACATTTCTTTATCTGCAAAATGATCGTTCTGAACTAATATTTTCACAATTTCATCTTCATTTAAATATTATGTAAAATATTTTATCAAAATGATCACATTCATCTTGCAGAATTCCTCTCTGTCTCATTTTTTATTCCATGTCATAAATATCTTCCATCATCTTAGTGTAGGGCCCAATTCTGTTTCCTTAAATTGACATATCTTTAGTTTGAATGACTGCAGATGATAAAAAACTCTGTCGTGTTTATTAGGCAATGGATGTAACTATGTATTTCTGACAAGTAGCTTAAACAACAGTCCATCTATAGGAAGACTTTGGCTTATTTATCTCCCTCTGATCTAAGAATTTTATATTTTATGTCAAATAATATATTGTCTACTTGAATGGCCATCTTTGAGCCTAAGTAGCACTTATGACCAATTGTAGCTCTCTAGCACTAAGAGCTGTATCATCTGTCTCCCTGTTTTCTATTCCTTGCATCTTGGACTACTGCTGTGCCCTGCAAGGCAGAGTTGGAACAGTTCCCTTACATGGACTCTGCCATGTTTACTAGAACAATATTATATATTAACATCCTATGGAAAACTATTCATAGACTTCTGATGTAGAAAGTATGTTAATTGGTTGGTGCCATGGCTCACTAGGCTAATCCTCTGCCTGTAGCGCCGGCACCCAGGGTTCTAGTCCCGATTGGGGCACAGGATTCTGTCCTGGTTGCTCCTCTTCCAGTCCAGCTCTCTGCTGTGGCCCAGGAGTGCAGTGGAGGATGGCCCAAGTGCTTGGGCCCTGCATCCGCATGGGAGACCATGAGGAAGTGCCTGGCTCATGGCTTTGGATTCGTGCAGTTCTGGCTGCAGCGGCCATTTGGGGAGTGAACCAATGGAAGGAAGTCCTTTCTCTAGGTCTCTCTCTCGCTGTCTAACTCTATCTGTCAAATAAAAAAAAAAAAAAAGAAATTCTAGAGTCTAAACTTGGAAGATCAGAAGCACAAAGGAGATGGTCCATGTCACAACACAAGCCATCAGGCTGGGAGAGGGAAATTCTTCATTCTTTTTTCCTTTTTGGTGGATTCAGGCCCTCAAGGAATTGAGTAATGCCTATTCAGACTGGGGAGAGAAATCTGATTTAGAGTCCACTGATTCAAATGTTATATTTTACAGAAATACCTATATAAATACACCCACAAATGATACTTAAGCAGGCTTCCCAGGAGCCTGACACATGATAATAACATATTGCAGGGCAATTTTTTTTTAAAGATTTATTTACTTATTTGAAAGTCAGAGTTACTCAGAAAGAGGAGAGGCAGAGAGAAAGGTCTTCCATAAGATGGTTCACTCCCCAGTTGGCCAAAATGGCCCGAGCTGCTCTGATCTGAAGTTAGTACTTCTACTGTTTCCATAGTTTTGCCATTCTCAGAAAGTCATGGATTTGGAATAATACAGTGTGCACCTTTTCAGATTGGCATCTTTCATTTAGTATTCTATGTACAAATTTCCTCCATGACTTTTTTTTTTTTTTTTTTTTTGACAGGCAGAGTGGACAGTGAGAGAGAGAGAGAGAGAGAAAGGTCTTCCTTTGCCGTTGGTTCACCCTCCAATGGCCACTGCGGTAGGCGCGCTGCGGCCGGTGCACCGTGCTGATCCGAAGGCAGGAGCCAGGTGCTTATCCTGGTCTCCCATAGGGTGCAGGGCCCAAGCACTTGGGCCATCCTCCATTGCACTCCTGGGCCACAGCAGAGAGCTGGCCTGGAAGAGGGGCAACCGGGACAGAATCCGGTGCCCCGACCGGGACTAGAACCTGGTGTGCCGGCGCCACTAGGTGGAGGATTAGCCTGTTGAGCCACGGCGCTGGCCCCTCCATGTCTTTTTATAACTTGCAGGTTTATTTCTTTTTAGCAATGACTTATATTCCATTGTCCAGATATACCACAGTTTATTCATTGATCTTGTAACAGAAATCTTGGCTACTTCCAAGTTTTGGTAATCATGACTCAAGCTGCTCTGAATCTCTGTATGCAGGATTTTGTGTGAACCTATTTTCAGCTACTTTGGGAAAATGTTGAGGAACACATGGCCAATTTGTACGGTAAGAGTGTGTTTAGTTTTGTAAGAAAGGGGTTAAACTGGGGCCGGCGCTGTGGCAAAGTGGGTTAACGCCCTGGCCTGAAGCGCTGGCATCCCATATGGGCGCCAGTTCGAGACCCGGCTGCTCTACTTCCTGTCCAGCTCTCTGCTATGGGCCAGGATAGCAGCAGAGGATGACCCAAGTCCTTAGGCCCCTGCACCCACGTGTGAGACCGGGAAGAAGCTCCTGGTTCCTGGCTTCGGATCAGCGCAGCTCCGGCCATTGCTGCCAGTTGGGGAATGAACCATCGGATGGAAGACCTCTCTTTCTCTCTCTCTCTCTCTCTCTCTCTCTCTCTCTCTCTCTGCCTTTCCTCTCTCTATGTAACTCTGACTTTCAAATAAATAAATAAATCTTAAAAAAAAGAAAGGTCAAACCAACTTTTGCATTTCCATGGTCAATAAAAGAAAGTTCCCGTCTTTCCTCATTCCTGTCAGCAATTGATTTTGTGAGAGTTAAATATTTTCTCATTCTAACAGGTGTGTAGTGGTATGACATTTTGTTTAAGTTCCTTTACTGCTGTAGGTTTTTTGATACTGAATTTTCTTTCTGCCATGTATGAGGATAATCACTAGACCTAATATAAGTGTTTAGCATTTTGGATTTGTGGAAGTACAATGAATTAATAGTAAAAATGACTATTCAAACATTTTGTGTTATTTTTCCTTGTTAGCTGGTAAAACCCTAAATTTCTTTGCCTTTATCCATGGTTGCACAGTGTAGCCCAGCTTTCATATAGATCCTCTGTTGATTTTTTTAAAGTTGACAAGAATATAATTATAATTGGAATCATTAAGAAACCTTTGATTACACAGAAAGTGTTATAGATTCATAATCTTTGAAAAACCAAAGTAAAACCATGGGGAATAGAGCTATAATGGAGTCCAAAGACTGAATAAATCTTAAAAATGTCAAATCCTAATATATATATATATATATATATATATATATATATATCACAAAAGTAGGTTTCCAATTTCTGAAAAGGAAACTTCAGTGAAATATATTGCACATTGGGATGTTCCCTCCAGTCATCATTCTTTCAATGATTCAATAATTATTCATGGGGTGGATGCTGTGAAATGCACTGTGCTAAATGGTGGGAATAGATAATTAAAAAGCTATGGTTCTTGCCCTCAAAGATCTCACAGTCTAGTAGACCATGCGAGTTAAGTGCAGTACAGTATATTGATTGTTATTTTAGTGTTCTTCTCCACATATAAATTGCATATAAAGCAAATTTTCAGAAGTCACTAATGAATCAAAAACTTTAAGGCAATATTCCTTAATTATTTCTTACGGTAATTCCGAAAATGTAGGTACATTGAAACTATGAAATTTGTAAGTATTCAGTTTCACAAAAAAGGAAAATGGGCCCAAATTACATATAAGGACAGTTAGAGATTTCAAACCATATGCTTAAAGCTTTATTCACTTGTGAGATTTGTATGATGTTAAAAAACAAATCCTGCAGTGCTACCTGTGATTTTTTTTTCTTATTTCTGTTGAATTTAAATTTTACCTATTTCTGTTTGTTCCTCTGGGGATGAACATTAGAGAATGGCATTGTTCTATAAGGTATGGTAACCTGACTATGCCTATTTCTATAAGAATATAAGCTGCTTTGCATTATAAGCTTGGCAGTAAACAAGAACATCTGCTGACAAAAGGAATTTTCTACAGAAATAAAGCTGAGGAGGCATCTGCTTAAGACATGTGAATAAAAGATTTATTCTCTGGAAATTAACTGGAATTTATATTGTTAGAAATATTTTTCAGGTTATTCTCTTTACTATTTCCTATAGTTTTAAAAAAAGGAAAAATTATTTAATACAATTGATTATTTTGATCTTGGATTATAAACATGATACATGTACATTGTTCACAAATAAAAAAAAGTATAATGAAAATAAACCCACAAACCAATCACTTTAAAATAATGAATTATTTCAAAAATATCCAGTTCATTTTTAGAATTATTTCTATTTTATTTGAAAGGCAGTGAGATAGTAAAGGAGACCGTAGCAAACACAGAGAGATATCTCATATCGGCTGGTGCATTCCCCAAATGTTCACAACAGCCAGGGCTGGGGCAAATCAACACCAGGAGCCTGGGTCACAATCAGTGTCTCTCGTGTGGGTAGGAGGGACCCAAATATTTGAGCCATCATCTGCTGCCTCCCGGTAGGCATTAACTGGAAGCTTGATTGGAAGCAGAGCTGTGACTCAAACCCAGGCCCATTAATAGGGGGTATAGGCTTCACAAGAGGCATCTTAACTCCTTTGCTCAAAAGCAATGCCTGCATATTTTTAATAAAAATAAAAACTACAAAGATTTATGTTATTATACCAACATATATTTATTTGAAAATTTAGCAGCAAATATGGTGAGATTTTTGAATAAAGAATCTTAAACTACTGATGGTATTGTAATTCTGAACATTTTTAGAAAGCCATATGGAAAATTTTTAAAGTATGAAAATGTTTATATGAATATGAAGATATGTACATCTTGGTGACTTCATTTAAGCATTATCACCAAAAGGAAATGAATAACATGTAAAGTAGCATATTTTAAATAACTTGATTTAGCCATTCCACAATGTGTTTATATATCAGAACATCATGTTGTATCCCATAAGCAGATCTGACTTTAACTTGTCTAACAAAATAAACAAAAAACTTTAAAATAAAGGAAAGTAATTCAACCTAGGTACAAAAGTTACTTTCATGGATATTTATTTTCTAATTAAGGATAAGACCAACTAATCAGAAAATTCTAATGTTAATAAGTATAGTATGCTGAGCTTTGAAATTATGAAGTTTGTGACAGAATACTTTTACAAATTCTAATGAAATTCAGAAGTCAGAAAAATAAAACTAATAACTTTATTGTGACAAGTATAAAATAAATGCATGCATAGACAATAATATTGAAGATGATTATTCTGAGTTAAAATATTTAGCTATAATTTATATGTGAATTATTCTTTTTTATATGTGTTTTATTTTTATAGGAGCATAATATTAATAGTATTAGTTGTGACAGGGATACCATCACCAATAATATGTAAGTAAGCAAAGTATCAATCATATAAAACCATTTTTGTTATTTTCATTATAAAGAAACATCTTCCAGTTGGGAAATTTGGATGGGAATAGTTAATATCATATTAAATAATTTTGTAGGGTGTACCCAAATGAATTAAAAACTGATGTCCACATAAAGGCTTGGACAGGAATATTTATTATTTCATTTATAATAGTCCCAAATTTGTAGACATCATGATGCTCTTCAACAATAAAGAAAATGTGTACATTTAAATAATTGAATATAACTCAATGATGAAAAGAAATGTCAGCAAACCAGGAAAAGACATGGAGACACTTTAAATATATACCACTAAATGAAAGAAACCACCATAAAGAGGCTCCATATTGTATGATTTTAACTATATGGCATTCTGGAAAAGGCAAAACTATAGAGCTAGTAAAAAGGTAAATTGTTTCCATGTATCGGAGCAAAGGGTCAACAAATAAGTGAAACACGGGATATTTTAAATACAATGAAACTATTCTTCATAAAATTGTAACTGTGGATACTTGAATTATGCATTTTGCAAAGCCCAAAAAGCTAGACATATCCTAACATAGATGTAAACTTGGATTTCAATGAATAATGATATACCAATATGGACACATCACTTGAAACAAACCTAACACTCATGAAAACAGATGGGAGGAGGGGAAATTGTGGAAACTCAATGTACTTTTTAATCAAGTTTTCTGTAATCTTGAAATTTCTCCATAAGGTGATCAAGTTTTATTAACTTTTTAAAAAGGAAAACAGATGCTTTGGTACAGTGGGTTAAGCCTCCTGCTTGAGGCCTCTGCATGCTGTATCAGTGTCTGCACTCAGGTTACTCCACTTCCAATACATCTCCCTGCTAAGACGTCCTAGGAGGCAACAGTCAAAGGGTTAAGTACTTGGGTCTCTGTTATTCACATGGGAGACCTGGATGGAATCTTAGCTCCAATCTTTGGCTTAGCCTGACCCTTGTTGTGGGAATTTGGGGAGTGAACTAGCAGATCAAAGATCTTTGTCTTTCTCTGTCTCTGTCTCTGTCTCTCTCTAAGTTGATGAAAATAATAAATTTATTTGAAAAGATGGGGAGGGCAGAAAGCCAGAGTATTGGGAAGGTGACTGACAGCTTTGTGAAATTGGGAAACTTGTTCCATGGAGAAAGAAATAATAATACTTATATCTGGAGCTAAACTATTTAGTTTAACTGAGGCAGTAATACTAAACCCAGCATAAATAAGGCATTTTGAAATTCTAAAGTGCTTCATTGAATAGACTGTCCTTGCTCCAGGAATTGGTTTTAGATCCTTGATTAAATGTAAGTTGGCTGTAGATGTTTGGGTTGATTTCTAGTGTTTCTATTCTGTTCCATGGGTCTATCCATCTGTTTCTGTACGAGTACCATGCTGTATTGATTATAACTGCCCTGTAGTATGTCCTGAAATCTGGTATTGTGATGCCTCCAGCTTTGTTTTTGTTGTACAAGCTTGCTTTAGCTATTCGAGGTCTCCTGTGTCTCCATACGAATTTCAGCATCATTTTTTGCAGATTTGAGAAGAATGTCTTTGGTATTTTGGTTGGTATCACGTTGAATCTATAAACTGCTTTTGGGAGAATGGACATTTTGATGATAGTGATTCTTCCAATCTATGAGCATGGAAGATTTTTCCATTTTTTGGTATCCTCTTCTATTTCTTTCTTTAAGATTTTGTAATTCTCATCGTAGAGATCTTTGATGTCCTTGGTTAAGTTTATTGCAAGGTGTTTGTTTTTGTAGCTACTGTGAATGGGATTGATCTTAGCAGTTCTTTCTCAGCTATGGCATTGCCTGTGTATACAAAGGCTGTTGATTTTTATGCACTGATTTTATATCCTGATGCTTTGCCAAACTCTTCTATGAGTTCCAGTAGTCTCTTAGTAGAGTTCTTTGGATCCCCTAAATAAAGAATCATATCATCTGCAGAGAGGGATAGTTTGACTTCTTTCTTCCCAATTTGTATCCCTTTAATTTCTTTTTCTTGCCTAATGGCTCTGGCTAAAACTTTCAGAACTATATTGAATAGCAATGGTGAGAGTGGCCATCCTTGGCCAGCACCACGGCTCAATAGGCTAATCCTCTGCCTGTGGCGCCAGCAGACCGGGTTCTAGTCCCAGTCGGGGCGCCAGATTCTGCCCTGGTTGTCCTTCTTCCAGTCCAGCTCTCTGCTGTGGCCTGGAAGAGCAGTGGAGGATGGCCCAAGTGCTTGGGCCCTGCACCCACATGGGAGACTGGGAGAGGTACCTGGCTCCTGGCTTCGGATAGGCGCAGTGTGCCGGCTGCAGCAGCCATTGGAGGGTGAACCAACTGTAAAAGGAAGACCTTTCTCTCTGTCTCTCTCTCTCACTGTCCACTCTACCTGTCAAAAAAAAAAGGGGGGGGGAGGAGTAGGCATCCCTGTCTGGTACCAGATCTCAGTGGAAATGCTTCCAACTATTCCCCATTTAATAGGTTGCTGGCCATGGGTTTTTCATAAATTGCTTTGATTGTATTGAGGAATGTTCCTTCTATACCAAATTTGCTTGGAGTTTTCATCATGAAAGTGTGTTGTATTTTATCAAATGCTTTCTCTGCATCTATTTAGATAATCATATGGTTTTTCTTCTGCAGTTTGTTAATGAAAGGACAGTCTATTTAACAAATGGTGCAGGGAAAACTGGATTTCCTCATGCAGAAGCATGAAGCAAGACCCCTACCTTACACCTTACACAAAAATCCACTCAACATGGATTAAAGGTCTTAATCTATGACCCAACACCATCAAATTATTAGAGAACATCGGAGAAACCCTGCAATGTATAGGCACAAGCAAAGACTTCATGGAAAAGACCCCAGAGGCACAGTCAAAGCCAAAATTAATAATTGGGATTACATCAAATTGAGGAGTTTCTGTACTGCAAAAGAAACAGTCAGGAAAATCAAGAGGCAACCAACAGAATGGGAAAAATATTTGCAAACTATGCATCCAATAAAGGTTTGATAATCAGAAACTATAAAGAGATCAAGAAACTCCACAACAACAAACAACCCACTTAAGAGATGGACCAAGGACATCAATAGATGACATTTTTCAAAAGAGGAAATCCAAATGCCCAACAGGCACATGAAAAAAATGTTCAAGATCACTAGCAATCAGGGAAAGGCAAATCAAAACCACAATGAGGTTTCACCTCACCCCGGTGAGAATGGCTCACATTCAGAAATCTACCAACAACAGATGCTGGAGAGGATGTGGGGAAAAAGGGACACTAACCCACTGTTGGTGGGAATACAAACTAGTTAAGCCACTATGGATGTCTGTCTGGAGATTCCTCAGAAACCTTAATATAACCCTACCATACAACCCAGCCATCCCACTTCTTGGAATTTACCCAAAGGAAATTAAATTGGCAAACAAAAAAGCGGTCTGCACCTCAATGCTTATTACAGCTCAATACACCATAGATAAGACATGGAATCAACCTAAATGCCCATCAACAGAAGACTGCATAAAGAAATTATGGAATATGTACTCTATAGAATACTATACTGCAGTAAAAAAAATGAAATCTGGTCATTTGCAACAAAATGGAGGAATCTGGAAAACATCATGCTGAGTGAAATAAGCCAGTCCCAAAGGGACAAATATCATATGTTCTCCCTGATCGGGGACAACTAACTGTGTCCCTAAAAGGAAACTTGTTGAAGTGAAATGGACACTTTGAGAAACAGTGACTTGATCAGCCCTTGTCCTGACTGTCGAGGAACAACTTACTACTTTATTCCTTTTACTATTTTTTTGTTCTACTTAATACCATTGATTGAACTCTTTAATTAACACACAATTATTCTTAGGTGTTTAAATTTAACTGAAAAGTGATCCCTGTTAAATATCAGAGTGGGAATAAGAGAGGGAGGAGAGGTACAGTTTGGCACATGCTCAACCGGATTTACCCTTAAAGGTAAAGTTAAAAACATGCCAGGGGATTCCAATACAATCCCATCAAGGTGGCATGTACCAATGCCATCTCATTAGTCTAAGTGAACAGTTTCAGTTCACAATTGATCATAATGATAGGATTAAGAGTCAAAGGGATCACATAAACAAGACTAGTGTCTGAAAATACTAACTGATAGAATTAAAAATGAGAGAACAATCCAACATGGGAAGCAGGATACACAGCAGACTCATAGCATGGCAGATGTCCTAAACAGCACTCTGGCCTCAGAATCAGCCCTTAAGGCATTCGAATCTGGCTAAAAAGCCCATGAGAGTATTTCAGGCATGAAAAACCAAGACACTCTGGAAAAAAAAATGACCTAAATGAAAGATCTCTGTGAGTGAGATCCCAGCAGAAAGAACGGGCCATCAAAGAAGGAGGTACCTTTCTCTGAAGGGAGGAGAGAACTTGTACCTTGACTATGGCCTTGTCTAAATAAGATCAGACTTGGTGAACTCAAGAGGCTTCCACAGCCTTGGCAACTCATGACAAGAGCCTTGGGTGATTACTGACGTCATAAAGAAGAGTGTCAATTGTCAAATCAACAACAGGATTCACTGTGCACTTACTCCCTATGTAGGAACTCTGTACTTAATGTGTTATACTATGTGAACTAATGGTATAACTAGTACTCAAACAGTACTTTATACTTTGTGTTTCTGTGTGGGTGCAAACTGTACAAATCTTTACTTAGTATATATTAAATTGATCTTCTGTATATAAAGCTAATTGAAAATGAATCTTGATGAAGATGGGATGAGAGAAAGAGTGGAAGATGGGATGGTTGCGGGTGGGAGGGTGGTTATGGGGGGAAAAAGCCGCTATAATCCAAAAGTTGTACTTTGGAAATTTATATTTGTTAAATAAAAGTTAAAAAAAGTGTTTCATTTACACTAGTGATGTTGTATGTCCCTCCCAGAAATGCAGTCAGAAATATAGAGTAGGCTTTATGATTTTTCCTATTGTCCATAAAACCAATGCTCTGACAGTCTAATTAGTTTACCAAGCATAGATTTATACAAAGGATCAGAGTTGTCTTCGGATTCATATTCCATCCACTTTCATTGATATCTCATGGTTTTAAATCACACCTTTCTTTATAGGGAAAATGGTCCTATACTCGAATGTTTGACCTAAATTGGTGGAGATAATATCTCAGCATAAGAAATGGGCAAGTTGCAAACAAGTGGCCTATTGGCAACATATTGGCTATGTTTAGGTTAGTCCAATGGAATAGAAACAAATAGAATACAGAAATATTTGTTGAATGCTGCAAGAAATTGCCTTCTGCAGCACGGGTTAACTTAACAGCATCTCTCTTGATTTAAAAGGTTGCAAGACCACATTTCGAAGCATCTTTGACGTGTAACATTGCCAGTGTTACAAGGGCTGCAGTTACAAGGGCTACCAGATAAAAAGACAATGCCTATCTGTGTTCACTTTCTTGTGTCTTATGTATCCTTGACACTAACATGTCAGCTTATTTTATAGTAAGGCAAAATGAAAGCAGCTTTGAAATAGGCTTGGTTCTCATATTTGTCAGTGTTTGAGAATGCTTACTACTCAGTGTTGTTCAGCTAATTTTATTTCAAGTCCAAAATCATTAATATTTATAATTTTCATTTCAAAGCATCAGTTGGGCTAAATAGCTATGCAGGTAAGATGGGTTATGAATTAGAACTCTACTATTTGATATGAAGGTAATTGAAAATGAAACTTGATAAAGGGCGGGATGGGAGAGGGAGAGGGGAGGGCCACGGGAGGGAGGGAGGTTGGGGGAGGGGAAGCCACAACAATACAAAAGTTGCACTTTGTAAATTCACATTTATGAAATAAAATAAATAAATAAATAAATAAATAAATAAATAAATAAAAATAGCATATTGGACTCAGCTGAAGAGAAAAATAGTGAGCCAGAAGGTTAGGTGAAAAAGAAAAAAAAAAGAACTCTACTATTTGTATGTTTGGGGAAGTGAATGATAGGGACAAAAAATAAGTGGAAAATACCTTTCTCTACTACCTTCATGGAAGATGGAAACTGTCAAAAGTAAATGGGAAAAACATTATTTTCACAAATTTTGGTTTGTAGAGATTGGACAATGAATATTTATTTGCAGTACAGATTGAGCTGTTTGCCAAGATTCAAGATAAATATAGGTTCTGGAGTCTAAAGTAAAAGTATTAATATGACTTTAATCTTTCTGAATTAAACAGTGGCTGACAAGCATTCAGCCAGGATCCTGGAAACAGCCATGTAATCAGCGCATAATGTGATCTCCTTTATGTCTAAGTAACACAAACTAAACATTATTTTCTGGCTGTGTATCTTATAGCAGCTTAGATTGCCCCGAACTGAATACTGATTTCCTACAAACTGCAAATTGGTGACTTGTCAGTGCCTAATGCTCACGCAGCTTGAATGTGTGCTCAGACATGCATTGTATTAATAACCATTGAACTCTCAGGAAGGCAAGGATAGAACTCATCACTCCTGTTTTCTTGGTAAAAGTAATAAAAACATCCCCAAGTCAGCTGCCACTATGGGAAAATAACAAGGACAAGGCTTTGTCAAAAAGTTTGTGAAAAAATGGAATAGAAAGTATGCTTATTTGGTATAAAAAATTGCATAGTTTTTGTTAATGATACAGTTTTCACGAACTTTTAAAAATTTATTTGAAAGGTGGAGTTAGAGAGGGAGAGACAGAGAGAAAGAGATCTGCTAACCACTGACTTACTCCCCATATAATTGCAAACCAGGAGTTTCTTATGGATGGCAGAGGTACAGACACTGGGCTGTCATATGCTGTTTTACCCAGAATGCTAGCAGGGAGCTGTATGGGAAGCGAAGTAGCCAGGACTTGAACTGTTGTCCATATGGGAAGCAAGATGAGGCTTTACCTGCTACACCACAATGTGGGCCCTCATTCCATTAACTTCTCAGATACCCTTTGTATATATCAGAAAAATTTAGTGTTTTTTGTTAAAAAATAATTCATGTTTACTATTGCAAAAAAGTCACTTATATTAAATTTTGATAAATACTTCCACCATTTTTCCCCCAGGTAAAGCTAGTGATACTGAGTGCTTGCCATGGGGATTTGAGAATACAAGTATTTTACTGTACCTCGATGTAAATGGAAGGCCTGGAAGCAAGATGAGTAATCAATAGCCCAAGAGAGATGTATTTGTCACAATCTGTTACTGCATGTTCACCATCTTCCTAACTTGGTAGTCTTTGCTGCTGTTGCTTATCATAAAGACCAATAAAAACTATTCAAAATGAATTAGCTGTATGTATAAATTATAAAAGAGCACCCCTTCTTTCCATAGTTCATTAGATTTACCATAGATCAGGCAGAGACCTTGGTGAAAACATTGATGGAGAAAAATAGGCAGTTTCTTGAATGTATAATAACAGTAAATTTTGTTTTAATTTTTGATAGAAAGATTTTTAATTCTGGAACTATGTAAAAAAGGAAGTATTTATTCATTCTTCCTACTGCAAAATGCAATAAATAGCATATTCTAATCCTTGCTGTGCTACTAACAGGCAATGTAAACCTTGAACAAGTTACATAATGCTGTACATAACTCCACATTCTCTGTTTTCTCAGCACAAAACTGATATAAAAATGATAATGACTTCAGATCTTTTGTAAGAGTTACATAAATAAATGTATATAAAGTACTTGGGTTTGTGTCTGGCATTTAGTACGTGTTAATAGTTTAGCTAACATTTTTCAGTTATCAAAATATACTTTGATCACATTTTATGCCTTTATGATATTTAAAAAAGAAAAATAGCTATTTTCCTAATCTATTAATTAGTTACATATTATTAAATGGTTTGCTTAAGTCTCAACATCTATTATTTTACTTTATCCACAGTATAATGGAGACATTGTTATCTTCACTTAGAATTGAATTAGGATACAGGAAAGTTAATCAGTGAACAAATATTCAAGCCATGGTTGTGTGAATTGAAATCCAGACTAAGATAAGTATTTGCACTATTGAATCTTAGTCAAAGGTTAATAAAATAAAATCCTAGAAGAGTCACTCTTTCTAGGGAAAAAAAGTAAAGTAAATAATTGTTCAGTATGATAAGAACCGTAAGAAGAATACTTGTGTATGCACAAGGTGTTTTGGGAACAGAAAACACAGGATTAAAACTTTTCACTAATGCTTGAATGGCCCTTGGGTTCTGAGATTAGGTTGAAAAGGGTATACAAAATAGCTACAAGTAAAACATTAGATTTAACTTTTTTTAATGTAGACTAAAGAATAAATAACTCAGGGTCTCTGCATAAATAAGACTTTAGAGGCAATATTTTTAAAAATAGAAGGAACAATGCAAATATTCCAATTAGTAGCACAATTGAATAAATGTCACCTAAAAATACATGATCATTTTTCTAAGTATTACAGCTTCATATTCTAATGTAATCCTCCCTCATTCCAACATTTCAATCACATACATCTCTTTTGGCCAGCACTGCTTATGCATCACATTCATCTCCTACTTAGATATTGCTTTTTTTTAATTCCAGATTCCCTCTGTTGCAACTCTTCTCCCCTTCAATTCACTGCAGCCATGGAGACATTTCTAAAATGAAAATCTGTTCACATTAAAAATCTTTATGCTATTCCCCTGGTCTACAGAATGAAGTCTCAACATCATGGCAAGATTTTAAAAATCCATGATAATTTTCCCATTTTCTACCTGTTCAAACTCACATTCACCCATGCCAAATTGCATTCAGTTCCTGAAATATTTAACATGTTGTTAACATCTGGGTCAATGCACTGCATGCAGCATCTGATAAATAAATATTGCTAGTGGAAGGGATGGAGACATTGAGAAGAAAGAAATGAGCCCCTGTGGTGATCCATTCTCAGTTGATCATGTTGTCTCCTTTCACACCTGCCTAGTGGAGTGGACACTGAGGGGTATTTCCTTCCAGCACTAGTATGCCCTCAAAACCAACTGCTTGGAGAGCATGCACTTAACTTTTTCAATCTATAACATCATTGCTCCTTGCTACGCATTCTGTATAGACAAGCCGAAATATAATCTAGACAAAGTGGGCTGTTTTAGGGCCTACCCACCCATCTTCTTTGTTCCAAGAGATCTCAAATCTGTTTCAGCAAACAGAAAACCACTGACTCAGATGTCCTCATACAGCACAAATTTATGAAATGACCTTGAACTTTCAGGATAGGACTGTGTTGAAGTCATTAATACAAACTGTTGTAGCTATTAGTTGGGTTGGCTTTTATTTTCTGCAGTACTCTCATTCTTCGGTTATTGGCCTTGTTTGCATTCTGTTCTAAGGTGCGATATATAGCACATTGGTTAAGCATGATATCTAAATCAGGCTAGCTGTATTGTGATACTTTCTTCTGAAGTGCTAATAATAGGATCTTGGGAAAGGTAATTTTACTCTCTTGAGTCTTAATTTACTCACCTGTAAAATTGGGATAATAATAGCATTGGTTCCTTACAATATCCAGATACACATTTAATTACCATGAAGAGTAAGCTATTTTTATTGATCTTTTGCAATTATCTGCAAGCTGATGCACAGCAAGCATGTTCATTCTTGCTCATGAAGTCATGTCTGGAGTTTTGATGTCCAGGAGCTCATTTTGCACTGGGAATAAGAGAAGAAAACAATACTTTTATAGCAAATTTAACTCTTATAATAATAAACTGATTTACATGTATTAACTTATATAACCAAAATCTGTATCAGATGCTCTATATCAGCTGTCTATATCCAATATCATCTGTATTTATATCTGTAGCTGTAGCTGTAGCTGTCATCTATATCAGTGACTCTCAGCAAGGGAGAGATTATCTTCATTTTGAAAAATTATGGCTGGGGCTGGCACTGTGGCATGGTGGATTAAAGACCTGGCCTGAAGCGCTGGCATCCCATATGGGTGCCAGTTCTAGAACCAGCTGCTCCTCTTCTGATACAGCTCACTGCTATGGCCTGGGAAAGCAGTAAAAGATGGCCCAAGTCCTTGGGCCCCTGCACCCACATGGGAGACCCAGAAGAAGCTCGTGGCTCCTGGCTTTGGATGCACATAGCTCCAGCCATTGCGGTCATCTGGGGAGTGAACCAATGGATGGAAGACCTCTCTCTCTGTCTCTGCCTCTCTCTGTAACTCTGTATTTCAAATAAATAAAATAAATCTTTAAAAAAAAGAAAAAGAAAAATTATGGCTAATAAATTTATAGTGAATGACAGAACTCAAAATTCTTATATATAAAGAATTATGTCATTTGTACTTTTACTGGACAATTCCAAACAGCTCCAGGACCAGGCCAAGCAGGGCAGGGATTTCTGGCCTGACATCTGGTCATGGAAATCCTGAGTATTTCCTCTCCTTGGCCCAATAACGTCTGTAATTTTGCTGCTTCTCTTTGGACTGTGTGTTTTTAATGCCCTTGTTTCTTTTGTCTCTAACAGACTAAAGGCTGTCAAACTCCAAATGGTCGTCAGACAAGGCTTCCAGCCCATTCCATTGGACGACCTGAGCAGCCCTCTGGACCGAGCAGGACAGTCTTTCCAAGGCCACTGTTGCACACCATAAGACAGATAGCAAGAGGAAAATACCCAAATCTCCCTCGACGCCCACATGCCAGCTTTGAAGAAGTTACAGAAGACGGAACTCCATCCATAATCCCAAAAAGAATATTAGGTATTACCTCTTGAGGGGGGAATGTTAGGTAGGAAGTCAGTTATGAGCTTATGTGTGTGTAACAGGCATAAAGAGAAGACATCTATGTCCAGCATATGCATCTGCATCTCAAAGTCATCCCGATAATGTTTCAGGGGCAGCCTGGCCCTCGCATCCTGCCCTGCCCCCTTCAACCTGATAACCTGCCAGGTGGAGGTCCCCACCCCTTCTGCCTGACAATCTTCCACAATCTCCCTGATGTAGCCTAGTATCTGCATCTCAAACACCCTGCTCCCTTCCTTCTGTCTGACAACATTTGCATCCATAAAGTCCTTTGTTTCAGACCTTCAAGAGAAGTTTTTCTATTTGCATCCAAAAAGCCCTTTGTTCCAAGAGGAGCAGAGGTGGGGAAGCAAGACCCATCTCCTTAAAAACCCCCAGCCTCAACTGGACTGCGCACTCAGCTCTCTGCATCTTTGCTGAGCCGCCCGCCTGGCCTGGTCAGGTGTAATCTCTCCACTCAACATATAACCTCCCTCCTTCCTTCCCCCCTCCAGTCTCTCAGGCTCTGTCTGGAGAGGTGCCCATCCATCCTTACAGATGTTCCTTCCTAATAAACCTTGCTATTTTACCTCCCACTACAAAAAAAAAAAAGAATTATGTCATTTTGAATAAAACAATATAGATAATTATATGAATGACAATATTTCTGAAGTTCATGAAAAAATATCATTAAAAGATATATCACTATCCCAACTTTTAAATTCCATGCGTAATTTTTCATAATGCATATGTATATATAAATTTTTAAAATATGCATAAATATCATATATTATATATTATTATGTGTCTCATACAGACACACACACAGTTTGAGGATGTAAAGACCTTTTCAGAAAACAATAATCAAATTTAGCAAGAACTCAAAGGAGAAAGATGGATACTACAAGGACCAAAGTTATATCATATAATGTTTAAAAGCAAATATTTCAGATTTAGATAATGATTGGACTTGAATCTATTGTCCAAACAAGTTTTATGATCCTGAGCAAGCTATTTATCTCTGCTGTACTTTCCTAAGTGAAATAATTAATAAGTAATAACTGTAATCTTTTCTCCTCTATTTTCATAGTTTTAGAATATTTGGTATTTTGGGCTAAAAAGTTGGATGATTTCAGATGGAAATGCACCGACTCAAATAGACCATATTTCCTGTGTATCTCTTGCCTGTCTCTGAAGATATGGTCTTTATGTTGCTACCACCTGCTCTCTGGGCTGAGAGGTTGCAATTTATAGATTGCAACAGGATTTCCTTGTCCCCAGGTTTCATGATGAGTTTGGTCAAAGGAGGTGCTGCTAGGAGGCAGAGGTGAAGAAGGAAAGTTGATTTATGATACTGATTATCCTAGTTCTCTCTCATAGATGTGCTACAGTCTAGCAGCACCCTTAAATGAAATACTTCAGTTCTTGCCAGATAGTCCTCTCCGTGCAATCATTTTTATAATCTAGTAATGTGTTTTATGTTAACTTGTCTAACAGCTAACTATCTTTAGCCTTTTCTTTTCAAGAATAGATGTTTTAATGAAATCCTGCTATTACTAGCTATTGAGTACAAAATATCCAATATATTTTTTGACTGATCGTATCTTTGTAAATAGGCCTTTTATCAAATCTTCCATAAATTATTTTTAAGTGTGCCCTCCAGATTGTCTAGGATCCTGAATAGTATATGTAAACCCATAGAAAGTGGAATTGCGTGTCTTAAAAAATGAAACAGAAGCCATTTGAAAGAACATGATAAAAAGATGAGATACTGACAGATATGCTCTAGCCTCCTGAAATTCCTGACTTGTTTTCACATATCATTAGTATATAACTGTATGGTAACATTAGCATGAAGGAGTCATAATAAATGTTATGCATAATTAAAATAATTTAAAAATAATTGTTTTTCTTATTGAATGAAATATTACTTACATTTTTGATGCTTTTTTTCTGAAATGTATTTTGCTCAGGTCTCTGCTTTCTTAATGCAGTTAAGGAATTTCCTTCCACTAGGGCAGGGTTTTAATTGCTTTGAGTTTGGAATACTGGAGAAGATTCAGTGAGGGTTTAAGATGTAACCAGACTGCGACCTGGGCAGCACTCCTGCAGACTGCACTTTCTGTTAAGACATGAGATTCTATAACCTTTGTGCTTTTAGAACAATAGAAGTAAAGGGCATTTTTCAGGAATGAATTCCATGATTATGTCTGTTTTATTCTGTGGATTGCATTCACATTTTTCTTTAAACAACCCGTAAATGAAAATATCATGTATTTAAATATTATACATCTAAAAGTGACCTAAGTGGAAATTTTTATGAATGATACCCAAGAAAAATAAAGTCATCAAAATAAAATGTTTTCTAGTGTTTCTAGATATCACACTTCCATTCTCAAGTGATACAGCACAAGAGTATGTTTAATTCTTGAGAAGTACTTTTGTTTTTAATTTTCATCTCCTCTCCTGTCTGCCTCGAGAGCAAGGCTCAACAGAATTTTCAAATCCTACAAACAATCTGAAGCTACTCTATCAACAAAGCCCTAAATCTCACTCAATAAAAAGATACTTTGCAAAGTTCATTTCTCATGTCTACACAATAATTTGTTTTTCATCATCAAAGCAAAAGTGTTTTATTTAATTCCTTTGAATGAATAGAAAGCCTACCATACTATACAGTAAGTAGTACCGCAAATTTTTCTTATGACTTTTTACCACCCTCCATTTTTTGTCATTGCCACCTACTAATTGCATTTTTCAATTAAATGCATATTTGGTTCTAGAAAAGCAAGTTTGATAACAATATGAAAAATAGGTGCTTTGAAACCTGCACAAAGGCTATTGGTTGGAACATTCCATATATCTCACAGATTTTAACTCCACATCTATGCAACTCAGCATCTGCCAAATAATTGATCCTATTTCTTCCATGAGCAGGAATAATAATGCAGATGAAAGAAGTGCTTAATTTAAGAAAAGTATCATTTAGCCCTATGTAAAGTCATTTAGGGCGTATTTCTGAATGATTATGAAATATTATAAATTTTTTTATCAGAAGAATAATTTCTTATTCTGAGTTATTCATAGATTCAAGAGAATATATACATTACAGATGAAATACAATCTAAATGAAAATAAATTAAAAAAGAATTATTATTCATATTTTTATATCTTTATTTATATATTTTATTTATTTATTTGAAAGCCAGAGTTACACAGAGAGAGAGGAAGAGAGGCAGAGAGAAAGAGATCTTCTATCCACTGGTTCACCCCCTAGATGGCCACAACAGCTGGAGTTGCGCCAATCTAAAGCTAGGAGCCAGGAACTTCTTCCTGGTCTCCCAGGCAGATGCAGGGGCCCAAAAACATGGGCCACCTTCTACTGCTTTCCCAGACCATAGCAGAGAGCTGGATTGGAAGTGGAGCAGCAAGGACTCAAATAGGCACCCATATGGGATGCTGGTACCGCAGGCGTCGGCTTTACCAGCTACGCTATGGTGCTGGCCCCAAGTCATATTTTCAAGTGGCTTTTTTTTTTTTCCTAATTTAGATGCAAGGATAAAATAAATTATTTTCCAAAGTTAAGCTTTCCAATTTCTAGCATTTTGTGTTTGAAGGCATGAAGTTTTCATATTTTCCTCATCTTTTTTTCTTCTAATTCTTCAGTAGGGCAGATATATATTTATCTCATTTCAATTTAAACAAGCAGATTTTCCAGATTTAAGAAATATTAAAGTAAATTGATTTTAAAAAATGACTTCACATCCATCAATTGATTCAAAAACCAGATTTGAGCTCAGAGTGAATACATAATTAAAGAAATCCAGATTTGGAAACATTGTCTTTAAAAGAGTGTCCAAGAGTTGGTGTTGTGACATGGCAGGTTAAATTGCTGCCTGTAGTGCTGGCATCCTATATGGGTGCTGGTTCAAGTCCTGGCTGCCCCATTTCCAATCCAGCTCCCTGCTAATGCTCTTGGGAAAGAAGCAGCAGATGGCCCAGGTGTTTGGGCCTCTGTGCCCAAGTGGCTGTTGCAGCCAATTGGGGAGTGAAATCTCTCTCTCTCTCTCTCTGGCTCTAACTCTGCCTTTCAAATAAAATAAATAAGTAAATCTTAAAAAAAAAAAAAGGGACGGCACCCTGGCACAATAGGTTAATCCTCCGCCTGCAGCACCGGCATCCCATATGGGTACTAGTTTGAGTCCTGGCTGCTCCTCTTCCAATCCACCTCTCTGCTATGGCCTGAGAAAGCAGTAGAAGATGGCCCAAGTCCTTGGATCCCTGCACCCGTGTAGGAGACCCAGAAGAAGCGCCTGGCTCCTGCCTGGAGCCAGCTCTGGGGGTTGTGGTCATTTGGGGAGTGAACCAACAGAAGGAAGACCTTTCTCTCTGTCTCTCCCTCTCACTGTCTGTAACTCTACCTCTCAAATAAATAAATAAAATATTTTTTAAAAAAGAGAGTCCATATAAAGTGTCAGCACCATCTTTAAACTTGTTTACTTTAAACAACTCCTGAGTACCCATCCCAGATCTCTAATCCTGACTGTCAATAACAAGGAAGGTAACAAAAAGTTATAAATTCCAGTTGGATATAGATATCGTATATTGACCAAGCGAATTGATTACCCAATCACTGAGTGTCAAGGCATAAGGTGATTTATGATGTAGACACTTCGCTGGACATTCAGAATTGTTGAAATATGGGTAAGATGGAGGCCAGTGCTGTGACTTAACAGGCTAATCCTCCAACTTGCGGCGCCGGCACACCAGGTTCTAGTCCCGGTTGGGGCGCCAGATTCTATCCTGGTTGCCCCTCTTCCAGGCCAGCTCTCTGCTATGGCCTGGGAAGGCAGTGGAGGATGGCCCAAGTGCTTGGGCCCTGCACCCGCATGGGAGACCAGGGGAAGTACCTGGCTCCTGGCTACGGATCAGCGCGATGCGCCGGCCACAGTGGCCATTGGAGGGTGAACCAACGGCAAAAAAGGAAGACCTTTCTCTCTGTCTCTCTTTCTCTCACTATCCACTATGCCTGTCAAAAAAAAAAAAAGAAATATAGGTAAGATGGAGATGAAGCCTTGCTTGGAAAAACAAGATAGGAGCAGAAATATATTATTACTACCATAGATATATGATAATCATATCAGTATTCATTAATACAAACCATCTTATAATATAAAACCCTTACTGTCCTGAATGAATCCCTAACCAAATTGCCAAATTTGTGCCAACTGTATATGCCTTATCACTTATCTGATGACATGTACCACTCAATTGATAAAATCATAAAAATGTGACTTTAAATTGTCAGAGGCTAAGCTATTCATAGTGCACCATTAAGATAGAAATAGTATCTCATTTTCAACAGGCAGATAACTTAGTGTTTTTATATCTGAAGTCATGACATACTTAGATTTTGTCTTATGACATTATCCATAGATACAAATAGACACCTATAGCCCTCGTATCTTAACAAAATACTGATTGAATTATCTCTGTTGCACTATTAAATTACAGAATAATCAACAGCAGAAATATTCTTGTTTAAAATATCAAAATATCATAAATCTTATCTAAGATTAATAAAGTATGAATAAAGATGTGTATAGTGTACTCTTAAGGTGTGGTCTGGTTTTGCCTCCATTTTGCTGTTTTTAAAAAGGAAATTTATCATTTTCGTTTTAATTTATTATTGGTAAAGATTTGATGGAAGACCATTTAAATTACATTTTATTTACTGCAAAAATAACAACATGTATATTAGAGCAATCTATGAAGATGTAATTAGGAGACATAATTCAAGTTCCTCATTCAAAATTCATTTGTTCTTAAATTGATTATGGGAGTACCTGGGTTCAAATCCCAGCTCCACACCTGAATCCAACTTTGTGCTAATGCAGACTCTGGGAGGCAGTAGTGATAACTCAAATTATTGGGTCCCTGTCACCCACACCGACATGGACACCTAGATTGTGTTCCTGGCTCCAGGCTGCAGCCTGGCCCATGCACAGGCTGTGGGCTTTGGGTGAGTCAATGGGGCCTCTCTTCCAATCTCTCTCTCTCTCTCTCTCTGTCCCTTTCTCTTTCTCTGTCAAATAAATAAATTTAGAAACTTTTTAAATTGCCAAAAATAGTAAGTAAGTAAATTTTAAAAATGGGAAAATGGTAATTGTGATATAAATTCTAGAGCAATTTTGAGTGAGATGTGGCAGATGGGGGAAATAATAAAATAATTAGCCTTTAGCTAGATTATGGAATTATAAAATTTATAAAGTTTAAAGTACAAATATGCAGAGTTTCATTGAGAAAGAACTAGAGATAGGAGCAAAGTACTTGTAGAAGCAAATATACTAAATCAATAAAGCTGAAAATTTGGATGGAAAAGGCTAAGGAAAAATTGTTTTAAATAAATGGCCGCTCGATATCATGGCAGATCTAACAATAAAATAAATATTTTGAAAGAAATTAAGAAACATTTCTAAATTCTAGACATGTAACATGAAAAGGATTCATTGCCAGATGGTTCTACAAATATGTTCAATGTTTCACACATAGATAATTGTTGTACAATTTATACCTGTAAAGGCTATAAACAGCATATGCATATTTCAGAACTTGTTTTTGATGTGATAATTACCTGACATCCAAAAGCTATCCTAGAAGGATAGCTCAAAAATAATAAAATGTGCGTAAATATAATAATACTACCTTCAGATTATATAGAGATCAGAAAGTAAATATAAGTTAAATTTATAAATTAAATTATTAAATGTTATATAAATAGGTCAAGAGATAAAAAATTATAAGCAACCCCAGAATAATCTGATAAAACCACAGTCTATTCCTGATTGTAAAAATCCATATTAAGTAGAATTATATGGCTATATCCTTAATAAGCTAATGAATAATGCATGCATTTCAACCAACAACAATATCATACTGGATGATGAAATTGTCTAACATTCAGATTAAAATCAAGAAAATAACTGGTTGTTAAGGCTGGAATTGTGTTGTGTTACAGTGGATAAACCCTTTTTTGATGCCAGCTCTGCTTCCCATCCAGCTTCTTGTTAATGTGCCTGGAAAAGCAGCAGAAGATGGTCCAAGTGTTGGGTTCCTGCCACCTATGTGTGAGACCCAGATGGAGCTCCAGGTTCCTGGCTTCAGCCTGACCCAGCTCTAGCCATTGTAGCCATGTGGGGAGTGAACCAGCAAATAAAATGTCTCTCTCCCATGTTCTCCCTCACTCTGCCTTGAACATAAATAAAATAAACTTAAAAAAAAACAAATAAAAAATGACTGGACTGTAGTACAGCATGTAAGCTGCCACCTGCAGTGCCAGCATCCTATATGGGCACCAGTTCATTCCCTGATTGCTCCACTTCTGATCCAGCTTCCTGTAAATGCACTTAGAAAAACAGCAGAATATGGTCCATGTGCTTGTTCCCTTGAACGCACATGGGAGACTTGGATGAAGCTCCTGGCTCCCAGTTTTTGCCTGGCACAGCCCTGGCCAATGCAACCGTTTGGGGAGTGGACTAGTGGATGCAAGATCTCTCTCCCTTGGTCTCTCCTTCTTTCTCTCTGTAACTTTGTCTTTTAAATAAATAAATATAATAAAAATAAAAAAACACAATTGGCTGTCAGGATGGTGATTAGAGGAGTAGGATAATTAAGTCAAAGGATATAGAATTTTAATTATATAGGAGGAACAAGTTCAAGAGAGCTGTTGTACAATATGGTGAATAAAGTTAAAAAGCATTCTTGAGAAATGTTAAGAGAGTGAAAATTAAGTGTTCTTACAACAGAAATGCTAATTGTTGGAGATAAAATTCAATTAACTAGATTTATCCATTCGACAATGTATATTCTGAGTACTGCAAAACATCAAGTTGTACACAATAAATACACATTACTTTATACATCAATTTAAGATTAATCAATACCTAAATTAAAAACAAGATAGTGAAGAATCCTACAGTCACTACTAATAGTTTAACATGTTATTACTATATCAATTATTGATTGCAACAGTGTCGTAGGTAATTACTTTGGTAGCGATGAGGTTGTGAAAATTCTAAGGAAAATTAATAGGAAAGATAAAAACAAGATAAGTTATATAGATAGTAATTTTTATGGAGGTAGCATCATTCTAGGTATTTGATTTGAACCTGGTAACTTGAATTTTCTTAGGGATTCAATTATGTTCATTAACTTATTTATGGAGTCATAGTTTATCAGATAGGGAAATTTCCTTTTGAAAAATACAATGATCCTTTGTGCCAAAGCTCAGTAGCTCCATCTGTGAATAAAAGAAACAGTGCCAATGCAGAGCTCTGAGCAGTCAGAGAATTGGAGTATGTCCTTGCAATCTGCTCCTGTAACTCCTTCCAGACATCCTTCGGGAGTGACGGATGCTAATTGGCAGACGCCTGTGGTCTGGGAGAAGTCTGTCAAGTTGGAGTTGAGTCATACTGAAATCTGTGATAGCAGAGTCAAATAGCATTATTTTTTTTTAAAAAAAAAGATTTAGTTATTTATTTGAAATGAAAAGCAACAGAGAGAGAACACACACACACACACACAGAGTGAGAGAGAGAAAGAGAGAGAAATCTTCTATCTACCAGTTCAGTCACCAAATGGCTTTAGCAGCCAGATCTGGGCCAGCTTGAATCTAGGGGTGAAAACTCCATTCTGGTCTCTCACATAGGTGGCAAGGCCAATGTACTTGGGCCACGTAGGCCTGCCTTCCCAAGTGCATTAGTAGGAAGCTGGATCAGATCTGGAGCAACCAAAAGTTGAACAAACATTCCAGTACAAGATGTGGACATTGCAATTGGCAGCTTAACCCACTGAACCACAACCTCAACCTCAAAAAGCCAATCTTCTCACAAACTGTCCAGTGGAAGTGGCTTGTTAATTTTCCACACATGTTTCCTCTGTGTTCACGAAGAATTTTAAAGGCAAATCATGTGGAAGAGATCTTTTGAATCTGTATAGTAACAGAATATTACATAAAACATTTTCATTTTCTTTTTATATATAAACTCTAGCTCACTGATGTTTTGATTATATAAGAAGGAAAATATGAAATCCACCTATTTTTCTAATTATTATAAGTAAATTAAATTGATAAATGTAATTTAAAATGAACATATGAAATGATGATGATTAGAGATCTTTGATTTCACATAGTGACATCTTATATGAAGATACATAAAATAGCATTCATCTGTGTTATTGTCAAACAAGTGAGAAATATTTTACATAATAGTAAAGGTTATAAAGATCTCAGTGACATATACAAAAATATGTTATATATACATAAATGTAAATAGTAAAAGTTTATCACGTAGGACCAGCTTTGTGGCATAGTTGGTTAATTGCAATCTGAAACACTGTCATCTCATATCGGTGCTGGTTTGTGTTCAGGCTGCTACACTTAAGACCCAGCTCCCTTCTAATATGACTGGTAAGCAACAGAAGATGGTCCAAGTATTTGGGACCCTTCACGCTTGTGGGCAACCCTGATGAACCCTTGAATCCTGGCTTTTGCCTGGTCCAGCTCTGGCCATTTGAGGAGTGAAACAACAGATGGAAAATCTCTCTCTCTCTCTCTCTCTCTCCCTCTCTCTCTGTAACTCTGTCTTTCAAATAATTAATATTTTAAAAGTTTATCACTAAAGATAATTATAAATTTCCATTTTTATGGAACTAGTGCTTCAAATTATAAATATATGGCCACAACATTTAACTTGCTATGGTAGACATCTAATTTATTTGGAACCTGATGAATTCCTAATTTTTTTCTTTCATAGTAAGTATACTAAAAGGTGAACAGTTAGGAAAATTATGAGGATTATTCTAAAATATTTATTTTTAAAATAATATATATTTTAAGAAATTATTGTTTTTGAAAAGGTAAGAATAAATGAAAATTAGACCAGACCCTACAGGCCCAGGTTCGAGTCCCTTCTCACCACCCAACTGGCCCCTGAGGCCCAAGATCAGTACAGGTAGGCTGCAGTGGACACAGGCTTCAAGCCCACACCAGACCAGGCTGGCCTCTGAAGCCCCCGACAACAGGTCCCACCCATGGATCCAGCCTTCATGCCCACTCCAACACAAACTTGGTACTATCACTGAGGCAACACCGTTCTACCTCAGCTTTAGGCTGGTCCCAATAGAACAAGGCATAAAGATAATCTCATTGGCCAGAACTAGCCTCCATGTAAAAACCTTGGTCCCTGGTTTCAGTGGACCCACTGTCCAGGTTCACCACTGTAGACCGAGGAATTTATGTAGTTTCTATGAACTCAGGCACCATGTTTACCTGTATACTGACCCAGGCACCAGACTGCCTGAGGACTCCAGAATCAAGCTCATTTGCAGACCTTACAAAATAGCCTTTCCAGGAAATATTTAAAGTAAATGTTAACAGAACAGAAGGGAAACATAGAAGACAATGCATAGCAATAGGGACCTTGAACAATCCTACTTCCTATAGTGGAGAGATCAGCTAGACACAGTGTCAGAAAGGAAACAAGGAACTTGAGCAACACAATAAACACAGTAGACTTATACAGAATATTCTACCCAACGGCAGCAGCAGACAGCTGATTTCAAGTGCACATGGAATATTCTCTGAGAGATCATGTGCTAGGCAATAAAATCAAGTATTAATAAATTTAAGGTTATTGAAATCATACCATTTATTTAAAAAAAATACAATGGACCTAGAAATCAATAACAGGAGGATAACTGGATACTTCACAAATATGTGGAAGTTCAACAACACATGTTGAAAAGACCAATAGGCCTGCCGCCTCGCCTGTGTGTGGCAGTCATCCTGTAAGAGGCTTTGGGTCACAGGGATGTAAACATTCAACTATCCTTTTTTTTTTTTAAAGATTTATTTATTTATTTATTTGAAAGGCAGCGTTAGAGAGGAGAGGCAGAGAGAGAAAGCGACAGAAAGGTCTTCCATTCACTGGTTCACTCCCCAATTGGCTGCAACTTCCAGAGCTGCGCCAATCCAAAGCCAGGAGCCAGGAGCTTCTTCCAGGACTCCCGTGTGGGTGCAGGGGCCCAAGCACTTGGGCCATCTTCTACTGCTTTCCTAGGCCATAGCAGAGAGCTGGATCAGAAGTAGAGCAGCCGAGACTAGAACCAGTGTCCATATGGGATGCCAGCACTGCAGGCCAGGGCGTTAACCCACTGCATCACAGCACCGGCCTCTCAACTTTTTCCTGAGGGTATAGGAAGACAATTCTGTCTGTTGTCATGTTTCAGTGTCAGAATACCATTGTGGTCGGGACACTGTACAGACTGAAGTACTGCTTTCCCACTGCAAGAGGATCCCCTGGGTCTTTGCCAGTGGGCCAGAACTGAGTGGACCTCGCAGGACTGGGCTCATGCTGAGCAAGCAGAGGGAGCTGCACACGAGCACTGTTCTTAAGTCTGGGGGCTAGACCAAGACCAAAGTTGTCTTCCAGGTGAGGAGGAGGGAGCCAGACACTTCCAGGCCCTATGCATGTGTGCGGCTTTGTTTTCTCAAATTAACCCCACAAGAAGGCGTTTCAGCCCACATCACAGATGGAGACACTGAGGCCTGGTGAGCAGACAGCTGTTGGCACAGAGCCATGTCACCTTTAGCCTGGACCCCATGCCTGCTAGCTAGCTCCATACAGAGTCAGAGAAATCACGAAGACCAAGGAAGACATCGGAAAGGAGAGTTGCAAGGGCCATCTGCTTCCCCTAATAAGGGGCTGAAAAAAGTGTGGCAGTTTTCCTGGTTAATTTTGAACAGACTGATACATGAGTCGTGTTACCCAGCTTCACAGCCACGCAGACAGTGGTGACTCTGAACGTCACTGACAACCCTCGCCTGGTCCACAAGTAGAGCTGATGACTCACATGCCTGGGTCGCTGTTGCACTGGCATAGGCACCCGAGCCAGCTCCCGAAGTCCACAGCCACATCTGAAGCATAGCTTGGAACAGAGGAGGCTGGAAACCCAACACTGCTCTCCACTCCCAGCCCCATCCCAGCAACCTGACCGGAGGGAGACCAGAAAGGCCAAGGGGAGACTGGGTCCAGGTTTGGCACAGCGGCCACCCTGGAATGTCCTTGACGAGTGTTTGCAAATATGTCCTCCCCTTCACATGGCCTTTCAGGGAGTAAAAGTGGTTCCCTCACATGATACCCAATTCATTAAATGTTTTCCTCCATAGAAAAATAAAAAAATAAAAATAAAAAAAGACCAATAGGTCAAAGAAGAAATAAAAAGGGAAACAGAAACTATCTCAAAATAGATGAAAATGGAAGCACAATATACCAATACTTACAAGAAGTAGTAAAAGACGTTCTAAGAAGAAAGTTTATAGTGAGTGGTAAATGCTCTTGATTAGATAAAAGAAAGATTTCAAATAAATAAAGAAAATTCATAAACTATAAAGAAAAAGATCAAAACCTAAAGTCTGCAGAAGGAAGGGAAAAAAAAGACCAGAGCAGAAGTAAATGACATGGAAACTAAGAAAAAAAGAGAAAACGTCAATGAAACAAAACTGGCGAATTTTATCTACATTTAAAAAAGAGAAAAGACTCAAGTAAATAAAACTGTAAGTGAAAGAGGAGACATTAATCTGATACCAAGAAATAATAAAGTACCATAATAAACGATGCCAACCTAAAAGAGATGGAAAAATTCCTAGAAACATATAACCTACAAATGCTGAACCATGAGTAAATGGAAAATCTTAGGTGAATAGCAAGTAAGGAGGCTGAAATTAGCAATAAAAATTCTCCCCTCCAAAAATGCCCAATATCTGATGGCTTCATTGATGCATTCTGGTTCTTAGTACGTAAATATTTCTCTGTACTTCTAAATAGTATTTTTATCTTAAGAGAAACTAATAAAAATGTCATGCAAAACTCACAGGAAAAATTTTTAGTAAGAAAAAAATAATAAAGACCTTGCTTAGGAGTTGGATAAACCCTGCATCAAGAGGCTTCCCTACAAGTTTTAGTTTATATAGCCGTGTATAACATGTTAAGGCCCAATGCAGATGAAAGTCTCTCACTCAGCTTCCAGAATAGTAGCTTCCATAGCTACAAAGAGCTTCGTGTTTTACAAGATTAGGAAGTGGAAGTGCGGAAATCACTGCGGCATGCATTCACAACTTAGGGCAGATGCCTGGGTCAATGGGTGAGGGAGTTTCCTGCTGCCCCTTAGTTTCTTTGATAATGAAGAGGCTGAGGAGACCTGCACTACTCCCCACTCTCTGTGGCCTCTGTAATGGAGTTCCATGGAGGTCCAGGATATTGCCCTTCAGAAGCTGTAGAGCACTGGGAAGGGAAAGTGTCCCACTGTGTGCTATGTAGGCAGATGAGGCCCCAGAGAGGCTAATAGGGCTCCTCTTTCCTCACTTGGATAAACAGAAATGTATCACCTGCTTAATTGCCTGTTCATCCTCCCCAAACTTCCCTGCTTCCATTCCCCTTTGGAAAGGAATAAATGGGGCCAGCATCATGGCACAGTGGATTTAGCCACTGCCTGTGACACTGGCACCCTATATGAGCCCTGGTTCAAGTTCTGGATGCTCTACTTTGATCCAATGCCCTGTTAATACACCTGAAAAAGCAGCAAAAGATAGCAAAGTACTTGCATCCCTGTCACTCATGTGGCAGACCTGGAAGAACTCCTTGTTCTGGCTTCAGCCCAGCCCAGCCCCAGCCCATTGTGAACTTCTGGGAGAGTGAACCAGTGGATAGGAGATTCACCTCTCTCTCTCTCTCTCTCTCTCTCTCTCTCTCTCTCTCTCTCTCCCCCTCTCTCCCTCTCTCCCTCTCTCTCTTTCTCTCTTTCTCTTTCTCTGTGCCTTTTAAATAATGAATAAAGAAATTATATTTTTTAAGAAAAGGCATCAGCATGTAGGGTCCTCAGAGTGGCTGAATTGATGATGTTATTGCCAATTGATAGATTCACCAGTCACCACAGGTGAAAATCTTCCCTGTGCAGCAACAGAAAATACCTAAAGAAACATGTATCAGGAAATGAGTCCTTATAGGGAAGAGCAGGCTGGTAAGAGAGGGAACATAACCCAAAGAAAGCATAAAGAAATTAAAACAGAGACAGGTGATACATAGCTTGACTGCAAATGATTTAATCACACCAGACTCAAAGACTTATGTGCAAACACAGGGAAGAAGGAAGTGACAACAGGGTTTGAATACAGATAAATATTTGTAGCAGATGCACTCACAGTGGAGGGTCATATCTCATGAGGGATACAATTCATATTAAGTAATAATCTACATTATCTGCTAAGATCAGGAAAGGAGGGTCAGTAGGGGGTTTGAAGAGAGTGAGAGGAATACAGAATGCACTTAAGATAATGAAATTTCTGTTAGGAAATAAAAGCATTGATGGTATCATATTAGTTCTGAGTTCATAGATCATGATATTATGGGTTACCAATATTATTACATATAGCTTTATCTTGTAACATCTAGTATCTCTTGGGTATGAATATAAAAAGCAAATTATATTATTGGTACAGAATTGGATCTTAATCCCATACATTGCAGCGCCTACCCTGGTCAACTCAGTTTTAATAAGAATACCATGAATACACAATGGGGAAAGTTAATCTCCTCAACAAAGGTTATTAGAAAAACTGCAAAGGATTTCTACATGCAAATGAATGAAATTGGACCATTATCTTGCATCACATATTTTACATTATACCATGAAAGTGAATTAAATACTTAAAGAACAGAAGCTGTTCAACTCCAGAAAGAAAACATAAAGGAAAATATTGTAACAGTGATTTCAGCACAGGCAACACAGGAAAAGTAAGTAAGTAGCACTGAATTAAACTAAAAAGCCTATGTGCAATGGTTAGGTGCCACTTGGAATACCCATATCCAATATCATGGCTGGATTTGAGTCTTGGCTACACTTGCATTCCAAACGTCCTGCTATTGTGCATCATGAAAGACAAAAGGGGATGTCTCAAGTAGATGGGTCCTGCCACCAATGAGGATACATGGATCAAGTTTCAACTCCCGGCTCTTGCCCTGTCCTGGCTTTTGGAGGCACTCTGAGAGAAACAGTGGATGGGAGTCTCTCTCTCTCTCTCTCTCTCTCTCTCTCTCTCTCTCTCACTTTCAAATAAATTAAATGCAAAAATCCTAGAACTAGTGGTACCACTGATGGAGCATCCAAGTGAAACCTTCCTTGCCACTATTGAAGAAGATCTCATGAAGCTTATCATCAAATATGGCATGACTGTAGTGCAACATTGTGTGAGCTGTCTTGGGGCTGTTGTAAATAAAGTGACACAAAATTTTAAATTCGTGTGGGCCTGTTTTAATAGATACTATGGTGCCATTTCAAAATTAAAAAGTCAGCATCAAGAAGACCCAAATAATACTTCACTCCTAACAAACAAACCAGCACTTCTAAGATCTCTTTTCACTGTTGGAGCACTATGTCGGCATTTTGATTTTGATTTGGAAGATTTTAAAGGCAATAGTAAGGTTAACATAAAAGATAAAGTACTTGAGCTGTTAATGTATTTTACAAAACATTCAGATGAAGAAGTACAAACAAAAGCTATCATTGGTCTAGGATTTGCCTTTATTCAGCATCCAAGCCTAATGTTTGAGCAAGAAGTGAAGAATCTGTATAATAATATTTTGTCTGATAAAAACTCCTCAGTAAATTTAAAAATACAAGTGTTGAAAAACCTCCAGACCTATCTACAAGAAGAGGATACCCGTATGCAGCAGGCAGATAGAGACTGGAAAAAAGTTGCAAAACAGGAAGACTTAAAAGAAATGGGTGATGTTTCCTCAGGGATGAGTAGTTCCATCATGCAACTTTACCTCAAACAGGTGCTTGAGGCCTTTTTTCACACCCAGTCAAGTGTACGCCACTTTGCCCTGAATCATTGCATTGACTCTAAACCAAGGTCTTATTCATCCAGTTCAGTGTGTACCATATTTAATTGCTATGGGCACAGATCCAGAACCTGCTATGCGGAACAAGGCTGATCAGCAGCTTGTGGAAATAGACAAAAAATATGCTGGATTCATTCATATGAAGGCAGTGGCTGGTATGAAGATGTCTTATCAGGTACAACAGGCAATCAACACGTGCCTAAAGGATCCTGTGAGGGGTTTCAGACAAGATGAGTCCTCCAGTGCTTTGTGCTCACACCTTTACTCCATGATCCGTGGAAACCGCCAGCACAGACGAGCCTTTCTTATTTCTTTACTCAACCTCTTTGATGACACAGCAAAAACAGAAGTGACTATGCTCTTGTATATAGCAGACAATCTAGCCTGTTTTCCATACCAGACACAGGAAGAGCCGTTGTTTATAATGCATCATATAGATATTACACTCTCAGTTTCTGGTAGTAATCTACTGCAGTCATTCAAGGAGTCTATGGTAAAGGACAAAAGGAAAGAGAGAAAATCATCACCCAGTAAAGAAAATGAGTCAAGTGAGAGTGAAGAAGAAATTGCCAGGCCTCGGAAATCACGAAAGCGTGTAGATTCGGATTCGGATTCAGATTCAGAAGATGATATAAATTCAGTGATGAAATGTTTACCAGAAAATTCAGCTCCTTTAATTGAATTTGCAAATGTCTCCCAGGGTATTTTATTGCTTCTAATGTTAAAACAGCATTTGAAGAATCTCTGTGGATTTTCTGATAGTAAAATTCAGAAATACTCTCCATCTGAATCTGCAAAAGTATATGATAAAGCGATAAACCGAAAAACAGGAGTTCATTTTCATCCCAAACAAACATTGGACTTCTTGCGGAGTGATATGGCTAATTCCAAAATTACTGAAGATGTGAAGAGGAGTATAGTGAAACAATATCTAGATTTCAAACTTCTCATGGAACATCTGGACCCTGATGAAGAAGAAGAAGAAGGGGAAGTGTCAGCTAGTACAAATGCTCGGAACAAAGCAATTACCTCGCTGCTTGGAGGAGGCAGCCCTAAAAATAATACAGCAGCAGAGACAGAAGATGATGAAAGTGATGGGGAGGATAGAGGAGGAGGCACTTCAGGGGTGAGGCGGAGGAGGAGTCAACGTATTTCGCAGCGTATTATGTAAAATGATTTTTATGTGCTTATATATGTCAGTCTATTAAATGTACACCGAGTAATGTAATACTTTTAAGAGAAAAGATTTTGTAGATAGAGATTCTCTACTCAACCATTTATACATCCTTTTGTAGAAAGTTTAACATAAAAGACAATAAAAAAAAAGAAATAAGATTTAAAAAAAAAACAAATAAATTAAATAAATAAGTATATAAGATTTTGCAAAATTTTTTATAAAAATGGTCCAGACCTTGTTATCATAAAACATAACCATGCTATCACACTCAAGAAGAATATGTATTAGAAGTTCAAGAGGGCACAATGAGATGGGTCCTCTGATCTCCACAATATCTGTCACGACTCACATAGCTGAACACTGGGTGGAAGAAGGCTTCATGACCTATGAAAGGAAGAATCAATAAAATTTGACATGATAGCTTAAAAGGGACTGTTCATTCTGATTCTAACTTTAGTTATTTGTTAAAAAATTATTGATAAATTAAGTGTAACATTCAACACTTTCTTAAATTAGCACTTACTATTTTCACAAATTCCATTTCCTCATAATTATTGTATCATTCTAAAACATACACTATAAGAGTACTTCAAAAAGGTAAAGAACGAAAAATTAACATGTTTCATTCAGTGTAAAAATTTTCAAAATCCACTCCTAATTTTTTCATAATATACATTCTCCATGAAAATTTTGTAGAACCCCTTGTAAGATCTTTGCTGTCCATATACATGAAAATGTTATATCTATCTATCTATCTATCTATCTATCTATCATCTATCTTTCTATATCTTTAGAACATGTAAATAACATTTGGCTCTTTTAAAGTAATATATTTTGACCAATTCCATAGATGCATAATAAAAACAATATTTTATTTATATGATATTAGATAATACCACATGAGATTAAAATCAATGTTTATCTTTTTAAAAATAATTTCCAAAGATTTATTTATTTGTTTGAAAGGTAGAATTACAGAGAAGGAGATGTACCTGAATGGCTGCAATTGCCAGGGGAGGGCCAGACTGAAGCCAGGGGCCAGGAGCTCCTTCTGCATCTCCTATGTGGGTGCAACTGTGCAAGCACTTGGGCAATCCTCTGCTTTTCCAGGCCCATTAGCAGGGAACTGGATTGGAAATGAAATAGCCAAGACTTTAGTCGGCATCCATATGGGATGCTGGCGCTGCAGGCAGCAGATTAACCTGCTGTGCCACAGCACTGGACCACTGTTTAGCTTCTTGAGAACACATTTTACTTCTGATTTTTGATGGCACTTAATAATAGAAACTATTATTTTCAGGATTTAAATTTTTACTGAACAAGTTATTGATTAGAGTACCTCAAGCACTGATGAAAAAATTAACATTAAGATACTCTTCGTGACACATCTTTTCCTAGATAAGTAGCAAATAAAATACTTACAAAATTGAATAAGAATTTTGTATTTTAAGAAACATAAGATTTTGACAACAGAGAAAAAGAAAATGTTCTAAGTTTATGATGAAGTCAGGATATTTGAGATTTGGGATTAAATAGGGCACTTTAATACTCAGACTTGAATTAGCAAATTAAAGAAGTAAGTTTGAAAAACAGAGATTTTAGTGATGATTCTATGGTTAGGTGCACAATAATATAATTATCAAGGTTCATGCTATCAAATTGTGATCATCACTTTTCATATTATTCAAATAGGAGCAAGTTCCTGAAACTTTGTGCAAGTGCAGTAGAGTTTTGTGAGCTAACCAACTACTAAATAATTAAAGTAGCATTCACAGTCTTCTAAAAATATGAGTGTCTAGTCACCCAGGAGATTAGCCTATAGCTGAGAGTCTCTCTGGCATGCCGTGGTTATTAATGGTCCTAATAAAATTGAAGCTGACCAGCTCTGCCACAAAGGATTTGATAGGGTAATGCAGCTGAACATGATCTTTCCTTTGAAAAGAGAAAGATTTTCTAAGTTTTGCTTCTTTTCTGAATTCTGATTAGAAAGCTGGGATTGATTTTGTTTGAATCCCCCCATGATTCCTTTTTTACTGGAGAGAGAGAGCAGCAAAAAAACCTGATTTGCTTTCAAGACATTTGCTACCTTTTTTTCCTTTTTCTGTTCTTTTCTTTTCTTTTTTCTTTTTTTGTCATGTAAAGCTCCCGCAGTTCAAATAATAGGCCTATAGTGAAATAATATTATTCCTAAACCAACCATCCAAATACTCTCATAGAAATTAAAGACTTAAAGCTGTGATATGATCAGTCTCCATAACAATGTGAATAAGATTATTCAGTGTTCTTTTTTTAAAAAAGATTTATTTATTTACTTGAAAGGCAGAGTTACAGAGAGGAAGAGGCAGAGAGAGAAAGAGAGAGAGAGAGGGGGGTCGTCTATCTGCTGGTTCACTGCCCAGATGCAAAATGGCAGGAACTGGAATGCCAGCACTGCAGGCAGCAGCTTTACCCACTATGCCACAGCATGAGCCCCTCTGCTCCTAACTCCAGTTGCCTGCTAATGTGTACCCTGGGAGGCAGCAAACAATGGCTCAAGTTGTTCAGTCCCTGCCTCCAGCACACAGGATCCAGACTCTTGCATTCAGCTTGACCAGCCCTGGCTGTTGCTAGACTTTAAAGAGTGAACCAGTGAATGGAAGATATCTCACTCACTCCCTCTCTATCGTCCCTCCTCTGCTTTTCAAATAAATAAAAATTTTACAGAAAAATGACATTCTACTAAAAAATACTCCAGAAGATATAGATTGTCAGTGTTGTGCATATGTTGTGTGTGTACAACATAATATTCTTCTTCAAAACATTCTTCCACCAAACTGTGTACATATATCATTACACTAGTATGTATAAAATGCTCATGGAAAACTGTATATTTACCTCTGAGATGACAGTAACATAGGCCAATGTAACAGGCATCCTTTAAAATGCAGCTGTGTCTCTCTGCTGTGGCCAGGGAGTGCAGTGGAGGATGGCCCAAGCTCTTGGGCCCTGCACCCCATGGGAGACCAGGAGAAGCACCTGGCTCCTGCCATCGGATCAGCGTGGTGCGCTGGCCGCAGCGCGCCTACCGCGGCGGCCATTGGAGGGTGAACCAATGGCAAAAGGAAGACCTTTCTCTCTGTCTCTCTCTCACTGTCCACTCTGCCTGTCAAAAAAAAAAAAAATGCAGCTGTGTTATGTGTAACTCGTATAGCTTAATAAATTATTAAGAGTTAATATTTTCTTGCACTTGGTTTATCAAAAATTTTATAAAATTATTATATTAGTTCATTGCATATACTCATTTTGATGTTTCATTATGTCTAATACAATATAGATTAAATTTAATTTTCTTAAATCCTTGAATAATTCCATTATCTTAATTCAGATATCTAAATATGCCTATATTAAAGCAACTACATAAACAAGTAAAAATATGTAACCGAAGTGATGTTTCCATAAAAATAAAGTAGAATTAATAAATGTAGAAGGAATGAGTGAAAGATAAAGTTATTAGAAAACTACAGTAATATTTACTGCAGGCAAAATTCACTACTGGATAGACAGAATATTTACAAATTCGCAATGTAACATCCACAGGATATTTGTTAATTATAAGGGGAAAATTGTAATTTTACAGTGGAGAAAACTGAAAGACACTCTCATAAGCAAGATTTTGTCATAGTTTAATAACACATATAGACATACAATTCCTGAAATGATGCACTAAGATGGGTACAACATGTTTATGATATTCTTTGCCAGAAGTGAATAATATCAATGCAATGATGAGAAATCATCAGAAAAAATAAAATCCATGTGCATTTAACATTTCACTAGTAATTTTCAGAAACAGGAAAGACATGAAAAACAAGGAAAAACTGAGAAACTGTAATAGTGGCCAATATGATGTGACATTCTGAGTCAGATCCTGGAATTGCTAGACAAAAGTGGAAAGAAAAGCTGGTGAAATTCTAATTAATCACGCTTTTATGTAATAATATTGTGTCAATGTTATTTCTTAGTCTTGAAATTAGCATGTGGTTACCAAGATGTTAATGCTAGGGAAAGCTGGGTGAATTCTGTATACAGTGCTCTATGATCATTTTATAACATTTTTCAATGGTCTAAATTTATTTCTAAATAAAAAGTTAAAGCCAAATCTATTGACTGCCCCTTAATTTGATATAGAGTGAACTCACAGGAAAACTAAAACTGAAACCTTTCCTGGTTCAGATGGCATGTGTCCTTTGACTTGGCATTATCACGTGTATCCACTTAACTTCACAGCATTTGCAAATCAAGTACATCATGAAAATTCTATTTACATAAATTTAAACATTAACAAGACAATTTAACATGGATCAATTTGAACTATATATGCCATGCTGCACTGTTGTACCTCATACTCATGGAACTCAATTCTATTTTTACAAAGAGACTATTTAATCCACAAGCAAATCAGTACACTGATTGTTAGTATAATACAATAATAGAAGAGGACACCAAGGGAATTAATTTGTCTCCGGGAATCAAAATTGAAAAGAAGAGGCTTCTAGAAGGGGTGGAATCAGATGAGAAATAGAAGGAATTGGCATCAATTATGAGTTAACAAGTATGAGACTGTTAAAAGCATTACATCAGTGCACTCATTGCTTCCTCAAAGCTGTATGGTGTGGATTTTATAATCATCCCAACTCTGTACACACACAAAACCTGAAGTCAAGCTAGGCTAACTAAGTAACAATATTCATATTCACACCTCCCTCCTTCCCTACTCCCACCCACCCCATCCTCCAAAAAAATATGTATCCTAGTCCCAGCCCTTGGTTCCTGTGAATTTGAAATTTGAAAAGAGCATCTTTGCACATGAAATCAGGTAAAGTGAAGTCATATTGGATAATGACCATCATCCTTACAAAAGGAAGAAAATTTGAAGGCAGATAGACACACAAGAATACCATCTCCCTGTCAAAACAGAGGTGGAGATCGGAACAAAGACCTATCAACTGAGAGCTGTCAAGAACTGCCAATAGCTGCCAGCAGCTAGGAGAGTAGCAGGAAATAGACTCTTCCCTACTGTCTCCAGGAGGAATGCAGCCTGCTAGTGCTTTAATTTTGGAGTTCTAGCCTCCAGAACTGTTAGGCAGTACATCTGTTTTAAGTTACTCAGTTTGAGGTACAGTCGTTCTTCAATATTCACTGAGGGTTAGTTCTACCATCCTCTGCCTCCCCGACAAATACCTAAATCTGAGGATGCTCAAGCCCCTGTGTAAAATGATGCACTATTTGTATTTACCTTTGCAATCCACCGGTACCTGCATACTTTAATGAATATCTAGATTACTGATAATACCTGATACAATATGAATACTATGAAAATAACTTGTTACACTTTACTGTTCAGAAAATAATTGCAAAAAAATCTGTCTATATTCAATACAGAAACTTTATATATTTTCAGATTATTTTGGTTGATTGAATCCAAGGATTCAGAACCCTCAGAGAGGGAGTATTGACTGTACTTTGTTACACCAGCCCTATTAATTTCTTAACTTGAATTCAGTCATACAAAATAGCCCTCAATTGTAGCCACTACTTGGTAATATAGACTAATTTTGATAAATGAATTAAATCATACATAGTGTGCAAAATTAGCATTTCCCATTATACATTAGTATCTTCTCTGAAAATAAGTTCTTCAAATAAATCCAATAAATATATGAGCAAAATCAATTGAAAACCAAATTTAAAATCTTTAGCATGTCATTAAAAGCAAAATATTTATGAACAAATTTAACCAAAACATACAATATCTGTACAACAAAGTTATTAAACAATGGTGACTGAAATTCAAGAAGATCTAAATAAATGGAGAAAATACTATGTTCATAAACTGAATCATTTGATATTTTCAATATGTTCATTTTCTCTGAAATGGTTGTTATAGTTACATATAGTTTCAATCAAATCTCAGCATTCTACAAAAAAAAAAATGGAAATGCCTGATACAGTTAAAATAATGTTTTAAAATAAGAAAGTTTAAGGAGTTAACATTTTGTGTTTCCAAGCTGGCGCCGTCGCTTAACAGGCTAATCCTCCACCTTGCGGCGCCGGCACACTGGGTTCTAGTCCCTGTTGGAGCGCCGGATTATATCCCAGTTGCCCCTCTTCCAGGCCAGCTCTCTGCTATGGCCCGGGAAGGCAGTGGAGGATGGCCCAAATCCTTGGGCCGTGCACCCGCATGGGAGATCAGGAGAAGCACCTGCCTCCTGTCTTCGGATCAGCGCGATGCACCGGCCGCAGCGGCCATTGGAGGGTGAACCAATGGCAAAAAGGAAGACCTTTCTGTCTGTCTCTCTCTCTCACTATCCACTCTGCCTGTCAAAAAAAAATTTTTTTTTGTGTTTCCAAGATAGAATTTAGACTGAGGTGATCGTATAACTTATTAAAGATTTTAAATCAATGTCACTCAAAATATTTATTGGTTATAGTTGTGTATTTTGATAAAAATTAGATTATGAAGTTGGATCTTAAGATGATGATTGTTCCTTAGAATGCTATTTGTTAACTAAAGGAAAAATATGATTATATATTATCATATTATATATATAATAGTTAGAATGAAGTTTATTAATATCTAATCATGAAATTTCCAGAGATAATTATTAATAATTAATCTTAATGATAAGGATAATTATCAAAATCTATCAAATAAAACAATGTAAATGAAACATTCTAGGTAATTCTTTTGTGTATATTTAAAATGTATATATTATTCCAGCAAGAATTCATCAAATGCCTACTGTGCCGAACACTAGGAAGTTAGTTGATTAAATCAATTATCAAGCACTGAGTGCCAGGAACAGGGTTGAATGCTAACATTCAGACATTAACTAGATTCAGAATTCACTGTGGTACATAGTTACATAGTGGGAAGGGGGTAGGGGAGATAAGTGTGAAGCAAACAAAACAAAACAAAACAACAACAACAACAAAAACAGACACTCATCCATGGCCAAGGCCAAGTAAAAGGCAAAAGCCATCGGTAGAGAGAGGAAAAGATTCCCCCACATCAGAATCACGAGGGTAAGAATAAATTATTATTTGACCCTATTCAAAGCATGTACCAGGACAAGCAGTTAGGACACCACTTCTGATGTCAATATCCCACAGCAGAGTGCCTGCACTTTAGTCTCATCTCTGCTTTGGATTCCAGCTTCCTGCTGATGCACACCTAGGGAGGCAGCAGATGAAGGCTCAAGTACTTGGGTCTTTGTCAGCTGTGTAAGAGACTTGGATTGAATCTGAGTTCCTGGCTTCAGCCTTGTCTAATACTGGCTTTTGTGGACATTTAAGGAGTAAACCATATCTGCATATCTGTAGTTTCTCTCTCTGCTTTTCAGATACATTATCAATATGAAAATTAATGCATAAATATACAAAAACAAAGAATGTACTTCTGAACAGAGAATCTTGTGTCTTGGCTACTGCAGCATTATAGTCATATTATGAGTGAAACCTCTATGTTTATTTAAATATGCTCAAAAAAACCGTTAATCAAGGGCTGCAGCATTTTAACCTAAATCTGTTTGACATGGAGTGCTCATGCTCCAGATTTTTCTTCCTTTTATAGAAATCACAGTCCACAAAAGTGATTCTTGTACACTAATTTCTCCCCCTCTTCCAGTGTACAGATGCTGTAATAAGATAGTTCCAATCCACTTCATCACATAGTACAGATATTTAACATTACCTGGCAGAGAACGGGGCAGCCAGAGAACAACCTGCCTCATAATTAGGGTAGTAAGAACCAGTGGGTCTGGGCTACTCAGCATACTGATCATAACTCAAGTGGAATCAATTGGTCAAATTGTGCCTGTATTTATCCTGATATAATCCGAGTTCCATGTATTACAAAATTCTATAGAGAAACAGAGTTTAAGAGAAGCCCTATGTCTATGATATTTTGCAAAAATGACAATATTCCTATTTGTGATTTGAAATTCTTACATAAATTGTTATTCTCTTCTATTATGTAATATTTATTAAAAAGTACAATCAGAAGCAGAGCATTATACGTGGTGTGTAATTATTCACCTATTTGTTTAAAATTAGCTCCTAATTTTAGTTTGTAACTGTGTGTAGTTAAGTATAAATTTATATAAATACAGTGTTTTAAACTCTGGTATTATGTTCCAGTGCTAAATCTTATTTAACAGTGAAACATTAGTCTCAATTTTGAGTAGACATTTTATTCAAACCAGTAATCCCTGGATATCAAATAACTTTGGTATAAATTCCCTTGAAAGTACATTTGTATTATTATTAATAGAGAAACAGTCTGTTGGCACCAATTGAACATTGATATAATTAAATTAATTTAGTATGTATGAACTCAGCATAAATAATATTAAATAATTACTTCCAACAAATTATTTTATTAAATATTACCTCACTAATCAATGGGTTCCTGCTCATGATAGTTCACCATTTCAGCTTGGATTTTAAAAATATGGCCTTTGAGTTCACATAAGCCCATATGTGATTGCTAGCTTGGACACATATTGGCTGTATATTTTTCAATAGTATATTAAAATTGTTCAGGCCTCACTTTCCACCTCTAGAAAATGGAAATGCTAATACTACATCTCCTAAGGTTCTTTGCAATATTCAATGACATATTTTATGCAAAACACTTAATGTAATATCTACCAAACAGGCCGGCGCCGTGGCTCAGTAGGCTAATCCTCCGCCTTGCGGTGCCGGCACACCGGGTTCTAGTCCCGGTCGGGGCACCGATCCTGTCCCGGTTGCCCCTCTTCCAGGCCAGCTCTCTGCTGTGGCCCGGGAGTGCAGTGGAGGATGGCCCAGGTCCTTGGGCCCTGCACCCCATGGGAGACCAGGAGAAGCACCTGGCTCCTGCCATCGGATCGGCGCGGTGCGCCGGCCGCAGTGCGCCTACCGTGGCGGCCATTGGAGGGTGAACCAACGGCAAAAGGAAGACCTTTCTCTCTGTCTCTCTCTCACTGTCCACTCTGCCTGTCAAAAAAAAAAAAAATTCAAAATATCTACCAAACAATCACTACTCAATAACTCTCTGAACACATCTGTTGTTAGAGATAAATCCTTCTTTTTCAGGACATATGCTGCCTAGAATTTGCCAAGTGGCTTTAGCCTTTTTTTTCTTTTTATCAGGAGTGCAATATGACTAGGATAAGTAAAAGAAGAGACTTTCTACTTCACTTGTGCAGGGAGGACATCTTAGGACTTTTCAGGCTTGAAGTCACTCATCTGGCTGGCAGCTGCTGAGTTGTTTCTTTTCTCCATTTCGTTTATTCATGTGAAACCAATGAGTTTTCTTGATCCGTAACATTTGAAAGAAGCTGAACCATATACATGTATACAAGCATACAAATGAACACACACACACACATATGTATATAGCAAATTCAAAAAACTGTGATTTAAAATATTTTGAAAATACTTTGCATGTATTTCAAAACAATTTCTGCACCAAAACAAACATATCTTAATTACATTTTCCACAAACTTTCTGAAAAATTCTCATGTGCTTCAACTTTGGGAAAAAAAACCTTTTTTTTGTTTCTTTCTCATGACACATAGAAGCTTGAACAAAGAAGGGAAAGCAGGACAATTATATTGCACTTTTGAATTCAAGAATGTAGTTCAATTTGATAACTAGCAGAGGAAAGACAATCATTTTTTATATTCTAAAGAATGTACAGGAATGAAATGGACATTTTGTGATATCTATCATTTTTATCCTTGTTTATACTCCTGTACTTTTGACGTGTTAAATATTATGGTTAGTGATGAATTAAGCCTGTGAAGATAGAGTGTATTGAAATTATGTCTGCAAATACTGATGAAAGGAAAAGAGGGGATTTGCGTAGAAGAGGGAGGGAGGGAAGTGTGATTGTCTTCTTGGAACTATACCCATGGAACGCATGACATCTGTTCTCTTTATACTATTAAAAATGAAACAAAACAAAATAAAACTGTAAAAAATAATATTTCACTTTACTCTATTAGCTTTCATTAATTATTAAAAAACAGAGAAAATTATAGACTGTCAAAAATGAACTAAATAAGTTGTTTCTTTAATCATTTATCTAATATGTTAATTAGAAATATACAGCTAAAATTGATATAGTTGTTTGCAAAATCTGAAGCAGTAGAATCTCTTGATGCCAGGGCAAAGGCAGTGGAACTTCAAATAATAATACTTTTCCAAGACACACATGTATTTTTTCTTCCTATGACTAGATGGAATCTGAGTAGATGCTCATGCACCTTGCTGTTCACACTGATCTTGTACAAAGGGGAATGAGAGTATTCATTGCACCTAGTAGCAGGAAAGTGGAATACCCCACCTGGAGAAAATTCTTCATCTCGAAGTGCATCCCTGTGGAGACATTGACTGAAAGGCAAACTGCCTTCAGATCAGATCAGCAGGGACTCACGCAAAGTCCTGAATACTCCTCAAAGGTGTATTTCTATCTCTTACCTGAAATAAATTGTACTATAGTCTTTCTTCTATTTTAATAAAGCTATATCTCTACCAAATTTTTTGAGCAAGCTCTATAGTATATATATGTTAAAAAGCCATTACATTTTTCAGATTTTAAGACAATAACAAATTATACAAATTTACACAATGCTGAAAAGTATGGAATGCTTAAATCAAGTATGAAATATATGTTTTGTCCCTGTTTTTGTACCTTTATTCTAATATCTTCTTGATTCCACTCCCTTAACATCATATTATATGGACTTCTCATATTTTAGAGATATAGTGTTAATGAGTAGCAAGATATCATTCTACGGCATGAATTACTATAAATTATTATATCTTGGGCCTTCTGGTGTTTTAAAGTTTTTACTTGTTGTTATTATTATTTACATATCTATGAAGATAGTCTTATGTGTTTAGAGCCCAGTGACACATATGGTAAAGAAATGGAAAGCATAACTTCCTTAACATTAAGCTACTCTTAAACTCCTGAACAAAAACATATTTGGTGTTTTTAAAATGTACATTCAGTGGAAAAGACTTTTATTGGATTTTTTTGTATCAGTCAACAAAAAAGTCTAAATTTTGTAAGGGATACTTTTTTTGAGATTGAAAGGCAGAGTTACAGAGAGGGAGGGAGAGAGAGAGAGAGAGAGAAAGACAGAGAGAGAGAGAATGTCTTCTATTCACTGGTTAACTCTTCCAATGGCTGCAACAGCCAAGGCCTAGCCAGGCTGAAGCCAGGAGCTAGGCAATCCATTCATGCCTCCCATGTGGTACAGTGGTCATCTTTCACTGCTTTCCTAGGCACATTATTAAGGAGTTGGATTGGAAGTGGTGCTCATATGGGATGCCAGCAGTGTAATCGTGGCTTAATTTGCTATACCAAGGTGACTGCTTTGAGATTTTTTTTTTCACTAGATCGTCCCCAAATTATTGAAAGTCATAAGCCATTATGAAGATGATTTATGGAATTAGATTATCATACAATTTAATCTGATGTTAAATGTATGTTGTAAGTATAAATGTGTCATGGAATTACAGGATATTCTGTTTTTGATGAAGGAAGCTGTTACAAGATAGTACTCTGTTGCTGTGTCCTCACATGGAGGGGTTATGTCACCCATTTAGAGTAAACCCAGCCTATGATAACGTCATTAATCCATTCATGAGGGCAATGCCCTCATGGCTTAACTACCTGTTAAAGATCCATCTCTCTCTCTCTCTTTTTAAAGGTTTATTTACTTATTTGAAAGTCAGAGTTACACAGAGAGAGAAGAGGCAGAGAGAGAGGCCTTTCATCCGATGGTTCACTCCCCAATTGGCAGCAATGGCAGGAGCTGTGCGGATCCGAAGCCAGGAGCCAGGAGCTACTTCCGGGTCTCCCACGTGGGTGCAGGGGCCCAAGGACCTGGGCCATCTTCCACTGCTTTTCCAGGCCATAGCAAAGACCTGGATCAGAAGTGGAGTAGCCAGGTCTTGAACCGACACCCATATGGGATGCTGCTGCTTCAGGTCAGGGCGTTAACCCGCTGCACCACTGCGCTGGCCCCAAAATCCATCTCTTAATACTGTTTAAATGCAATTAAATTTCAATATGAATTTGGGAGGGGACAAATAGTGGAGCAGTGTAACTACACTTGGTGTTTTTTCAACAAATGTATGTTGTAGAATTCACTCATGTTGATGAGTATAGCTCTGGCACACTCATTTTTATCTCTGTATAATATTAAATAGTATGTATACCCTTAAAATTTACACAAATCACTAAGTAGAAAACAGGGAGCTGGTGCAACTGTTTTGGAAACATTTCACGAAGACTAGATCAAGGACAAGTGTGTAAGTTCCTCATTGATCATTCATCCTAGGGAAGATCACACATATTGAACAAAATTAAAACCAGACTTTAAAAAAGGGCTATCAATTTAGGGAGACCATCTTTGATGCTATACTCTTACAGAAATACTTATTCCCCCCATGGTGTTCCTATTATCAGGTATCAAGAAACAATAAAAATATAACATGATAGAATCTTGGCTCTATATCTGTACTATATGTGTGTTATGTCTATGTGCAATATATTTAGTTGAGGCAATCATGGTGATGCAATTCGGAACCTTTAAGTTGCAGCTGTAGAAGATAGCAATAGAGTGGCAAGATTCATCTCATCCATGTCCATAGTTGGGAGGAATCAACTCCTTCCTGGGTATAATCAAGATCTGGATCTAAAATTTTCAGCTAATGAGGATGAATTGCTTCAGGACTGTGGACAGCAAGTTTTCATGTATAGTTACAGTAAAGCAATATTTTTCTAGAGAAAGGTGAACTCTTGCCATTTTCCTTATTTCTCTAACCCAAAAGGTGAGATGAGCCTTACCCTTAGCCTATACTATATCAATCCATAAGGATGTGCTGTGAGATTGTCATTGACATTTCTACAGGAGACATTGAGGAATATGTAAAATGTCTGCGGTTGCTGCATGGCTGCATGGGCTGCAGATGATTTTCATCTGAAGCAAAACAGGAAAAAAAACACCTTTACAGTTTATTCAGGAAGGACAATTACCTGTGTCTCAAAGTATAAGGGTGGACACAGCAGGTAGAGAGAAAAAAAATCCAACATTTCTAATTTAAGATAGGATTGCTCTCCATATCCTTCAAATGACAGGACACCTTTGTTTTTTCTATCTGTTTCTGAAGGAAAGATGGTGTAGTAGGCATCACTTTCTTAGGCTGGAGTCCTAGTATAATTGATAATAAAAGTGGTAAACACAAGGTGACAAAAGAAGAAAAATAGGGTCCTTGGTCACTATCAAATTTGGGCTAAGAAAATGTGTTCTATTTTGACTTGGTGAGTCACCAACAACCAGTCAAGAGAGCAAGTGATCAAGTACTAGCCCTGCTCCTAATTTGGCTTCTGCACTTGGTAGAATCTGACCCACCCATGGCAGAAGCTGATCTTCCCAACTACTTGAGAAACGAAAGGAATAGAGATGCTCAGTTCCCTTCATGGTGGTTATTTCATTCCAGACACTCTGTGCCTACTGACTCTGAGAGGCTCTACATACAGTTGTAATCAAGACATATGCAACTGTAGGCACTTGACCAGTGTGCCATTGACTGGCAAGCACTGAGCTAGTATAATTCTATTATTTGATTATTCTAGAGTTCTATTTTCTATGGGATGCCAGTACCACAGGTGGAGGATTAACATACTGACCCAAAGCAGCAGTCCCCCAAGCAAAATTGTAATCTTTCTTCGAAACACCTGCCTTCTTTCCTTCTGCTTGTACTTGAAAATGTATTTCTTTGACCTACAGGAACTCTGAATGAGGTCTGCTATTGATAATTTGCAACACTAAGTGAAACTGCTAAAAAATAATCAGTATTTGGTTTTGATTACCATCACCTAAGACCATCTGTTTTATTATTTGGATATTGAATAAATAAATATTTATTTATTTATTTACTTGAAACTCAGAGTTAGAGAGAGAGAGAGAGAGAGAGAGAGAGAGAGAGAGAGAGAGAGATCTTCCACCTGCTGGTTCATTCTCCAAATGACAGCAATGGCTGGGGTTGGGCCAGCCCTAAGCCAGAAGTCAGGAACTTCATCCAGATTTCCCATGTGGGTGCAGGGACCTAGGGACTTGGGCCATCCTTCCTTGCCTTCCCAGATGGATTAGCAGGGAGTTGGATCAGAAGTGGAGCAGCATATGGACAAGTGGAGGATTCATCCTCATGTGGAGGAATTCACCCTCATATGGTCAAGTGGAGCACTTGACTGGTGCCCATATGAGAAGCCGGTACTGCAAGGTGGCAGCTTTATCCACTACACCACAGTGCCAGCCCCATGAATAAATATTTCTAAGTGCCCAGGATGATAGTGAATCACTTTTGAAAGTGAATCACGATTTCATAATTGTTCATTTTTTAAAATTTTCAATTATCCTAGTACATCTATAATAAGTCTTATGCTTCACTTTTTCTTTTTTGGTTTAGGAACTTTCTGGATTAAGACAGTTTCTGTGGACTATTATGTATATTTCGGGATGAAGATTTATTGAGCACATACCATGTGGTAAGCATCAAATAAATCGTGAAGAATATCACTGTTTTCTTCATTTCTCCCCAAGCCTTTAAGTCATTAGTTCTCAAATTACTGACATCTTCTGATATTCTATGCAAGGATAATCTTTTCTTCCCTTTTGCATACCCTTTATCAGTTCAAATGACAGTTCCTATAAATATGAATGTGTATTGGGAAAAGCAAGCATAGTACATATAGACATAGCTCTTTGCATGTGTGTAACAATGTGTTTCCTTTTTCAAAGATATATTTATTTTTGAAAGGCACAGAGAGAGAGAGAGAAAGAGTAAGAGGGAGAGAGAGAGAGATTCCATCCACTGGTTCACTCCCCATATGGCCACTGTTGCTGGGGAAGTGCCAGGCTGAAGCTAGGAGCCAGGATTTCTTCTAGATCTCTCACATGTGTGCAGGGGCCCAAGCATTTGGACCTTTTTCCACTGCTTTTCTAGGTGCATTAGTAGGGAACTGGATCAGAAGTGGAGCATCTAGGACTTGAACCAGCGCTCATATAGGATGCCTGTGCCACTTTACCTGCTACACCACAGTGCTGGCCCCCACACCATGTTTTCTAAGCTGAAATTTGGCAACTGAATACATATCAAATTGACTCCCACAAGAGCTACCATTTAATCTCTGGGAGGTAATACCCTCTTACTTCATAGGTTTGCTGTTCTCATCCCCATCATATGGGAAAACTGATGTGGAAAGCTTAGATAGAAAATTTAAAGTTCATGAGCTGCAAGCTGCACCTTCTTTACTCCGTGTTGCCATGGTCACGTATGTGTGAATCAGAGGATCCTTCCCCAGGGAGAACTTCCTCTTATCCAGGACATGGAAGGGATGTGGTACCACATAAACACTTCCATTTTTTTAAAGCTCATAAAAATCTAGAAAGAACAGAAGCTCTTTCTCTCCTTGTGGACTCAGGGAGAGCAGAGCAGGGTATGATAATTCCCTTTCTTTGGCCCACTTTCCTTTCATAAAGCCCTAATGAGCCTATGTATTTTTCTCACTTTGTAAATAAAGTTTATCACACTGTATGTCGTGTTTGAGTCTGTACTTAGAATTCTTCTCTAAGTAAAACGCAAGAATGTGGAAAATCAATTTAGGCTCAACCCAGTCCATAACATTTGGCGAGCCAGACAGGAGACAAATTCATTTTCAAACATGGCAGTGTGATTTGCTGGGCAAACGTGCAGGGTTTTTACCTCAGGAAACACATAGTTTCATTTTTCTCAGGAAATACACCTGAGCAAATGATTTTTTTTTGCCTCAGGTGGTTTTTGGTTTTCAAAAGTAGTAGAATTCAAGTGGTTTTGGTTTCAATTTCAAAAGTGGGGGAGTACTGGAGGATCTGACCTTGGAAACAGTGTGATTTCTAAAGCTAAAATGCAAAAATTCCTAACCTTGGTAGCTTCAGGTGAGCAAAAGCCAATAAAAAATGGTAGCACTAATGGAATTAGGGAGAAAAAGTGAGGGGAAAAAAAAGGGCAGTTTGTGAGTGTTTGCTGATATTTAAATTCTTCCAAATTGTTTGTGACCTGTTTTTAAGGATAATTTATGTATATGGGAAAGTTATAACTTTAGCCTTTAAGTTGTATGGAAGGATATCAAAGTTGTCGACAATTGGTTTCCCTCAGGTTTTGGTTTTAAAATTCAGGAATGCTGGAGTGACTTTTCATTTGCTGGTTTTGGATGATGCAAGCTGGAAAGGACCAGTTCTGTTGCATGGTAACCACATAGTCACAGAAAGTGAGAGTCCAAACATGGTGGAGGATCCACTTCCTGTGGGGAAGGGTAGGACTTCCACCCCAAAATGGCTGTTTCCGGTAAAAACATGTGGTTGCCAAGTGGATGGACACCATGAGGACTTCCATCCTTACCAGAAGATGAACAACAGACTCCACCCCCAAAGGTGGAGCATCCTGTGGCTGGCCATATGCTGCACATCTGGTTAGCAGAGTGACTTTTTATTTTTATTTATTTTTTGATTTAATTTATTATTTCCTTGGCTATATGCCAGATGGTGGAATTCATTTAATTGGATTCCTGGTCTTTTTTATTCTAACTTTTTTAATTTCATGGCTCCATGCTGGTCACCTCTTGGATTGCCTGGTATTTTTTATCCTTTTGACTTCATGCCAGCTCCCTTTTTCTTTTGGTTATGCACCTGTTCCCTCTGGGATTCCTGGTTTGTTATTTTGACTTTATGCTGGTTCTCTTTGGTCTCCTGGGGTTCCAAATCCCAGGCATGACAGTGGCCTCCTGGGGTTCAGGATCCCAGGCACAGTGGGCCTTCTGGGATTTCATCTCAGATCAGGTGGTTTTCACTTTGGTCTTCTGGAAAGGTGTTTACCTGAAAAGGAGGTGTTTTCTGTCATTTCTTTTTATTTTGGTATGGCATTTTTGGCTTTACACTGCTTTAAAAAAAGGAAAGAGGAAAAAATTGGGAGCTCCCTCAGTAGACTGGATAAGATAATGAATCCCATTTTGGGTAAATATGGAGACTCTAAGGTATCAAAATAATAGCTAATGCAATGTATCCAAGTCACATGTTTAAGGGTAATTAAGCCCATGAAGAACTGTGTCTGTTTCTATCTTCTCAGGTCTTACAAAGGATTGTTCAGGTGTATAGTTCAGCATACATTCCTATAGACTTACTTCTAAGGGTAGTTTTAAAGCTTGTCATAGGTTCAAAATCTTCATGAGCTGGATGGTAAAGTAGCATTTTAAGTGTTTAGTGACAATATAGATAGGATTAAGTGTTTAGTCAAAGAGAAGGGAATGTTCCAACATGGGGAATAGTCTATACAGCAGATTCATAGAATGGCAATTGCTATTAGTAACATTCTGACCTCAGCGTCAGCCCATAAGGCATTCTGGTCTGGCTGAAAACCCCGTGAGAGAATTTCAGGCATGGAAAGCCAAGACCCTGTTGCAAAAAATCTCCCTACATGAACGAGCTCTGTGGTTGAGACACCAATGGAAAGAAGTGGTCATCAAAGAAGGATGTACGCTTCTCAGAAGGGAAGAGAAGACTTCTACTTTGCTCATGGCCTTGTCTGAAAACTAGTGGGGTATGTAGATTCAAGAGGCTTCTACAGCCTAGGTAACTCATGTCAAGAGCCTCATGTGATCACTGACATCATACAAAACAATGTTAATTGTTAAATTAACAACAGGATCACTGTTTACTAACTTCCCACACAGAACCACTGTCCTCAAAGAGTTGTATTATTAGAGTTTGTGAAAAACTTGCTCTCAAAAGGTTTACTTTGATTTAGTGTGGTAAGTAGAGAAAATTCTTATGTCTCTGAAGTGTTAGTTATGTATAAGTATCCAACTCCATTTCTTTTAAGATTTTTTATTATCCTTAGGTGTGTCTTTAATGTAAATTAAGGGGTTGACGCTGTGGCATAGCAGGTTAAGCCACCACCTGCAGTGCCAGCATCCCATATGAGTGCCAGTTTGAGACCCACCTGCTCCACTTCTGATCCAGCTCACTGCTATGGCCTGGGAAAAGCAGTAGAAGATGGCCCAAGTCCTTGGACTCCTGTACCCACACAGGAGACCTGGAGGAAGCTCCTAGTTTCTGGCTTCAGATTGGCACAGCTCTGGCCATTGCGGCCAGCTGGGGAGTGAACCAGCAGATGGAAGGCCTCTTTCTCTCTCTCTGCTCTCCTATCTCTGTGTAACACTGACTTTCAAATAAATAAACCTTAAAAAAATAAAGTTAATTAAGTTTTTCAAATATGAATTTTTGGATCCATGTCTACCTGTAATACTCCTATCTTGCCTGTTTTAAAGTCAAATGGAGAGTACAGAATGATTTAAGACCTCAGGGCTATTGAGGCAGTTGTTTCAATGCATCCTCTTGTTTGCTAAACTCTTGTCTAAGGGATACTTTCTTCCGCATTTCATTAAATCCAGAATCTGGGAAAGTAAGGATACAGAGTTCCCCCAACAAAAGTCAGGTTCCTAAAGAAGAGGTAGATTGCTTGGGATATATTCCGACCCCAGGAAAGCATGCTCTTTCAATCAAGAGAAAGGAAGCTATTCTATGTATAAGGTCACCACAGATGAATAAAGCAGCTAAGAACATTCCTGGGAATGGCAGGATTCTGTAGAATATGGATTCCAGGATTTGGGTTAACACTGAAGCCTTTCTATGAAGCTTTAAAAGGCCCTGACACAGACCCACTTTGCTGGACAGGGGAGTTACAGAAGATATTCTGAAGAATTAAAGAGCTTTTAGCAGAAGCTCCAGCATTACAAATCCCCAACCTGAGTGTCATTCATCGTGTTTATAGCAGAAAAGCAGGGTATTGCACTCAGTGTACTGACTCAGAAATTGGGTCCACTTCCACAACCAGTGGTCTATTTTTCTAAATGGTTCGATTCAATGGCTGCAGGTGACTTGCATGCTTAAGGTCTGTTGCTGCTGCAGTACTCTTGGTGGAGGAAGCCATCATGCTAACTTTAGGCTAGCCACTTCAAGTTCAGACTTCACACCAGGTGCAAGGGGTCTTAGAAATTAAAGGGCATCAATGGCTGATAGGAGAGCATCTCAAAAAATATCAGGCTCAATTTTCTGACTTGCCTGTGATAACTGTTAATATGTGCCATGGCCTCAACCCAGCAACTCTGTTGCCACCTGAGGGTACTGAAGAGTTAACTCATTCTTGTGTAGAAACTATAGAACAAGTGTATTCTGGTAGATCTAACCTATCAAATGAGCCTCTGGAGAATCCAGGTGTTGAGTGCTTTACTGATGGCAGTAGGTATGATGTAGGCAGGCAGATGGGAAAAAACTGACTAGATTTGTAAGTTCTAAGACCATGTCTCCACCATGTCTCCTGTGTGATCTCATGCATCTACCTGACCCCACCTGTAAACCCACCTGCCAATCAGGCTACATAACCACTCTGCTTTGGACATGGATAAAAGGCCTGGAACACAGTGGGCCCCTCCCTTTTTGTTGCTCCATGGGTCTTTGCTTCACTACTCATGCTAAGCTACTGGTGGCTGCTCATAACTAAACGCTTACTCCACGTTGCTCCTGGACTGTTTTCTGGTTGGTATGGACCCAACTTAGCATCTAGGCTTTTCTTTCTCCCCTAAAGAAAGCCCTCACTCTCCTGCACACTCCTCTCACTGAATAAAAATCCTTAAAACTTACTATGTTTTCTGGTCTATTTAAGCCAGTATTTAGAATTCTTCTCTGAACATGTGGCAAGAGCCCACAAGGCTTATTAATATTGAAAAATTATTAATAAGCAGGGTGGTATCAGCTACATGAAGGAAGAAATTGGAAAGGCAGGTTATGCCTTAGTGGCTCTTACCCAGGTAATAGAAGCTCAAACATTGCCAAGTAATTCTTCAGCTCAAAAGGCTGAGCTTATGCATTAACTAGCCTTGCAATTAGGAAAAGGTCAGTGAGTTAATATATATGCAGACTCCAAATATGCTTTCCTTGTGTTACATGCACATGCAGCAATTTGGAAAGAAAGAGGCTTATTAACTACAAAGAATTCATTCTCCCATTAAATATGAAAAGGAGATCTTAGCTCTACTTCAGGCAGTACTAGGGCCTTCAAAGGTGGCTGTCATTCACTGGAAGGGACATCAAAAGGAAGATAGTCATGTTAGCAAGGGAAATGCTCTAGTAGATAAGGCAGCAAAAGGAGCTGCTGGAGAGGAAGCTCTCGAAATGGCTTTAATACCTCATCTAATAGTAATGACTAAAGAGCCTCAATGTACTGAAACTAAGCTTGAATGGGTCAAACAGCGAGGTTATACTAAAGATGCTAGTGGATGGTGGATTTTAGATCATAAGGTTATGCTCTCAATGGCCTCTCAATGGAAAATCATTGAGAGAATACAAGACTCTACCCATTTGGGAAGAGGAGCCTTAATGCAAGTAGTCTCTCGAGTGTTTGGAGGAAGTGGACTAAGTGCTGCCACAAAGGAAGTAACTCAATATTGCCTACTTTGTTTACAAAATAACTCTGGTGGTCATGCAAAGCCATCTCCTTTGCTGACTCCTGTGCAAAGGAGAGGGAACATATCCAGGGGAGGATTGGTGGATTGATTTTACTAATATGCCTCCAACAAGTAATTATAAATATCTTCTAGTTTTTATTGATATTTTCACAGGATGGATAGAAGCTTTCCCAACTTGAACAGAAAGGCACAGGAAGTATCCAAAGCTTTACTTAAGGACTTTGTGCCATGCTTTGGACTCCCATGGTCCCTCCAGAGTGACAATGGACCTTCATTTGTTTCTAAAATAACTCACCGGGCGGCTGCTGCTGTAGGAATTTCTTACCATCTCTATGCCTCTTGGAGATCTCAGTCATCTGGTAAAGTTGAAAAGGCTAATCATAGTCTTAAGAAAATTCTAGCTAAGCTTTGCTAGGAGACCTAAGAAACATGGCTTATACTATTGCCTATTGCCCTTCTCAGGATGAGAATGATACCTAAGACTGCCTTAAAGCTTAGTCCATGCTACATGGAAGGCCTTTCCTGACCTCTAACATCTTCTTTGATTCAGAGATTCAAAATCAGATAAAGTATATTCTCAATTTAGGCCAGGTACAGAAGTTTTTGATAGAGTATGGTAATAAAGTTCTCCCAGTACCAGATCCTAAGACTCATGGCAGCCTTTCCCCAGGAGATTCATTTTTATTAAAAAATTGGAAGGAAGGATCCCCTTCAGATCAGTTACAGCCTCAATGGCAGGGACCTTACCAGGTGCTGCTGAACACACCTACCTCAGTAAAACTACAGGGCATCCCAAGCTGGATACATTTGTCGAGGATTAAACTTCTACCTCCTAAGTCTTCACAGGTACATTCGAAACATAAGTCAGACTATTCCTGTGAGCCAATCAAAGTTCTAAATACCTCTTCAAAAAGCACAAAGATAAGTAAAGCTTTTGTTTTTGTCACATCAAGACTGCTGCACTGTAAGGCAGACATGTTGTACCTACTCTTTTGATTCTTTCTGGAAGCTGTTATTTGCAGGAAAACTCCTTAGTGGGTTCTTCTATTATAAAACCGAAAGATCCTAGTAAGCCACATGAAGCTAATTTTAAAAACCTGACCATTGCATTAGGCAATCAGGCTTACACTTCAGGCCAGCTTTTACAGCAAGCACTTACTGTAGACACTCTGTCCAAGGTAGTTATGGACAATTGACAGGCCCTGGAATATATTTTAATAGAACAAGGAGGAACATGTGCAGTGATTGATGGAATCTGCCACATTTACTCAAGATTAGTATGTTTACTGAAAGAGACATTAAAAATCTCTATGCTCAGCCTAAATAGTTTTATTATCCGCACAAGGATACCCTATCACCATCCGCTATCTGGGAGTCTACAAAATATGTTCTTTCCATCTTAAAGGGCACTCCACTTGCAATTTGTTTTGTTCCAGTTTGGCTCATGGTGATTGAGACACTTGTGTGTTTCAGAATTCAACAACTTCTGAAAATATTGATGACCACGTGCAGGATACAGCCATTGGTGGTGACTGAAATTTCTCCAGCTCATGAAACAGAGTCATGAGATGAGATAGGAAGAGGTTACCAGATGGAGGGAAGGCAGGGTTTGTGACCATGACAAGTAGGAAGTAGATATAGAAGATGTGATGAGTCTACATCTTTCAGCATCCCCTTAAGACTAAGAATCAGGAATCTCTGAAGAGGAATGATGTGTGAAAATTTAGATAAATTTAAGTTCATGAGCTGAAAGCTGCACCTCCTTCACTCTGTGTTGCCATGGTCCCCTGCCTGTCAATCAGAGGACCCCCTCCCCAGGAAGAACTTCCTCTTATCCAGGACATGGAGGTGGCATACCACATAAACACTTCCATTTTTCAAAAGCTCATAAAAAGCTAGGAAGCACAGAAACTCTCTCTCCCTCCTCCTCGTGGACTCAAGATAAACAGAACAGGATACGATAATTCCCTTTCTTTGGCCTACTCTCTCTTAATAAAGCCCTAATGAGCTTGTGTATTTTTCTCACTTTGTAAAATTTCTACTGAAAAATTTCTTTTCAGCATTCTGTAAAAACGAATCAGTCTAGAGCCTCTGATCTATTAGAACTTACTTACAAATGGCTATAAAACTTTAGAAACTTTGTGAGAGTAATTCATTGGATAGAAGTTTTCTGTTTGTTTCTGGTAATTTCAACTCTGCTCCTGAGGATATGGACTTCCAGCCGTCATGTGTATGTGATTAATAGATACCTTTTCTGTCCATTAGGGAAGCCCCACTATGTTTCTATGTTTTCTGGCAAAAATAGAAGTTAGCTGAACACAACATCTTGGCAAATGGTTGCTGGCATAGAATAGCAAAACACATGAAATTGGCAAGAAAAATACCCTGCATGTAAACCACTTCCAAAAACAGCAGGTACAAAGCCAAATTCACCTTAGCAGGTCCTGTAATATGCACAAACTTAGATAAAAAAATTTAAATTTTTGCCTAATTTAATATGACTTTGGATATAAGTCTAGATTCACTTGTTTTCATTTTCTGGATGAGAAAAAAGTTTTTAGAGTGTGGAGTGAAAACAAATTCAGTCTATATAGTCTGATAAATAAATATATCTATGAGAATACAGACTTAAGATCCTTCCACACCAATAAATGTTCAGGGTAGTGGTTAATTTTATGTGTCAATTTGACTGGACCACGTGGTACCCAGCTATTTGGTCAAATATTACTTTGGATTTGTTTATGAGTATGATTTTGTATGAGATTAACATTTGAGCCACTAGACAGAGTAAAAAAGATTGTTCTCTTTAATGTGGGAGACCTGCATTCCATTAGTTGAAGGCCTATATGGAACAATAAGGCCAATCATCACCGAGGAGTATTCTTGCCTGATTGCTTAGTTAGAGCATTAGTCCTTTCCTGCTATATACTCAAATTGAATCAAAAGTCATTCTTGGATCTCAAGCTTACCTATTTTCATAATAGAACTTATATGATAAGTTCAGCTCTCCCAATACTTAGGCTTTAGTTCTCAGACTGGGACTCCAACATGGCTTCTTCTAAGTTTCCAGTTTGCTGACTTCCAATCTTAAGCCCAACATCTATTGATGAAAGGATTTTGAGTCAGCACTCCGGTGAATATTGCTGTCTGTTAGCTCATTTATTTCTATTGACATATAAATATATTTCATGTGGCATAAGACTTCTAGCCCATTTCCATGAGTAACTTTTGAGTTCTTTCCCATTCCCCATGTTCTGTCAATTAAATTGTTCCATAAAAGATTATTGCATTTGTCACAGGTTCACATATGGGAACTGGTTTTTGATTGTAGTGATAACAGAAATTGTTGTGTGGAAGTGATACATTTAAGTAAAATTTTTATTATGTCCACATTTATATATTTATTTATTTACTTCATAGAGACATTAAGGCATGCATATAACGTTGCTGTTGAATTGTTCTAATTATTAGAATAATCTTGATGAATTTATCATTCATCCAGATACCAACTTCAGAATCACAAACATTGCTTTATTTATTGTTATCCGTTTTCCAATTGTTAAGCAGGTGTAATTGATTCTGCTTCTTTAATATTGTTCAAACCTTCTCCTTAAGCATTGCTCCAACTGAGATTCATAATCTCACATGATAACTACATTTGTCTTTCAGTATTATCTTTGTCTCTATTTGCAGAGATACTAGATTATCTTTTCTAAACTAAGTCAGTTCTATACCTTATTTAAAATATCTCTTCATTGTCAACATAATTCAACCTACTTAGTATGACATGGAAACCTCTGTGTTCTTGCCATTCTCCAATTTTGAATACTTAGCTAGTAAATTTATGCTTTCCCCTGATCCATGGATGCATCAAAACAATTTTTAATGCAAATTATTTTCCAAACTAGAATTTCCTTGCTTAGAAAATGCTTCTCATAGTGTTGTCTTGTCATTGCTTTCCAATGAATCCCTGGAAAATTTTTGATTCGTCTATGGCCTTATGTGTTTTGGTGCTTAGAAATCCAGCAGGAAATATCTCTTTGAATTCCCAGAGAATATTTCTTGGGGGAATGAATTGTTTTCTTATTAAGTTTCATACACTTTTGAGCTCTAGTTCATGCCATTATTTCTGACCACAGCTGACTAACTCCTATCCAAAGGAAAAATTAAAATTCTCTAATTCAAAAATTGTTGCCAAACGAGCATCACATAGTGTTTCACAAGCAACGTCCCCAGATGATTTAATTTCAAACCTAGAAAAACTAAGAAGTACAATGAAATAATTATTTTTGTGGGATACTATGTTTGTATTAATTCATTGGAGATAATTAGGTAACCAATGCTCCTGATACTCTCATCAACTTCTATAGCTGTGTTGGAAAATCATTTAACACAATCTACTGAGATTAAACCTATAGAATCTATCACCTAACATATTTATTCCTAAGTATACCATAAATAAATGTGTGCACATTTATAAAAGAACTCATTGAAATATTTAAAAAACTGGACAATAGAATACTGGGCAAACAATGTTTTTCAAAAATTTTTATTAAGACAAAGAGAAAAGATTTCATGCATTCCATAGGTACAGTTCCAAGAAGATGATCACACTTGCCTCAGTCCGTCCCCTTTACCCCCCAATCCTCCTCCCTCTATCCTCTCTCTTCATCAGTTTTTGCAAGAACAAAATTTAATCCACTCTATATTCACAGGCTCAATTTGCCACTAAGCATAATATTCAACAAGTAAAAAGTAAGAAGACCACAGTTCCTCAGGAGTATAAACAAGGGTTAAAAATGACAATCAGATCACAAAATGTCCATTTCATTCCTCTAAATGTTTTATATACTATATCAACTGCTACATATCAGAGAAAATATGATATTTGTCTTTTTGAGACTGGCTTATTTACTAAGCATTATGGTTTCCAGTTACATCCATTTTGTTGCAAAAGAAATTCATAAGATATATCACACAGCAGTGGAAATAGTCTGCAGCTACACATACTAATATGGATGAATTTTGCTTGCATGTGATGATCAATTAAGAGAGAAAGAAGACTCCAAAAAAGCAAACAAAAATAAAACCAAAACAGACAAAACTATCACATAAAATGGATTCTGGAAAGCTATTGACTCTGTGCATCATTTCTGTTGATAAAGTGATTTCTAGCTCAGAAATGCTTTATTAATGAAACTATGATATACAACCCTATTACAAGTCGAGACTGCCAACACACTGCCAGTGAGTTTAAATAGCAATGAGTCCAGCTTGCTCACACAGTGAAAAGACGTCTTTTATGTTCTTACATTTAGAGTACAGGTTTCTCCCTTGATACCTAATATTATAGATAATACTCATATGTGGAAAGCAATAATGAATCTCTGATGACAGTTAAGAGTATGAGATCTTGGGAGTAGTTGCCTTCAGCAAGAAAGCCAAAGTTGTGTGTCTATAAATAGATTAACATGATTTTATGTGATCTTCATGGCATTATTATTAACCAACAATAAAATCTTATTAGAGATTCACAGTGTATGAAAATCTTAAAAGATTTTATGGTTTTGTATAATATAGTTACATTTATGGTTTATTTATTTTGTGCCAGTATTTGCCCAGTATGCCTCATATGTCTTTTTTCAATTATTGGTCAAAATATTTTACACTCAAGAAGATGGTAAGTAATTAGAAAGTATTCTTCATTCTTTTTCAGAAGAGTCAAGTTTATTCATAGTTTGATTTACTCCCAAATTATAAACTAGACCATAAATGTATAGACATATATTAGATATGGTGGGTAAAATGGCCAAGATGGAAATCATGGTATAGAAAATAACCAAACTCATTTCTCAACAAAGATAATTTCAAGAAATTTTTATTTAGGAAGATGATGTGTGACATGCTTCCCATTTGATATTTTATTTTATTTTTTGATATTTTATTTTAGAAAGCCACTTTTTTTCTCTTTTATTGTATTTTTTTCCTAAAGTTTTTCTATATATTTAGTAATATTTAATATTTTCCATATGTACCTCATATGTAAATATTATATTTATACACATACATACTATATTTCTTAAAAGCAGGGATATCAATATTACATGAAGTGGGATTTCCTGAAAAGGAGCATAAAGTGAGAAGAGAAGGATATATTATTATGTAGAAGGTATAATTCAGTGAAGGTAATGCTTATAAATATCTATATACCAAATAATGTGGCACCTACACACTTTTTTATACTCTTTATATACACAACCTTTCACAATTTTAAATGTAGGTATAATTCATTCATGCTACATGTTACATTTTGTATGATTGTAAAGCAATAACTTTTTAAAAAGATTATGTATTTATTTCAAAGAAGTTACAGAAAGAGAGAGAGAGAGAGAGAGAATCTTCCTCCCATTAGTTCAGTCCCCAAATGGCCACAATGGCCAGTTCTGAGTCAGGTGGCCCCTAAAACAATATCCTGATTCATTTTCTCATTATAAGACATGTAGTGTTGTTTCTATTTTTTCCCATATAGAAATATTCACCTACGTGAGCATCCTAATGCATATCTCTGGTATAAATGTGTAGGTATTTGTCTAGTCAGATAATGCATTTAGGAGCAAAGTACATAGTGTCAAGCTGATTTTAAAAGTAGTTGTAACAGGGGCCAGTGCTGTGGTGCAACGGGTTAATGCCCTGGCCTGAAGCGCCGGCATCCCATATGGGTGCAGGATCGAGACCTGGCTGCTCCACTTCCCATCCAGCTCTCTGCTCTGGCCTGAGAAAGCAGTAGAAGATGGCCCAAGTCCTTGGGCCCCTGGACCCTCGTGGGGGACCCAGAAGAAGCTCCTGGCTCCTGGCTTCGGATAGGCACAGTCCCAGCCATTTCAGCCAACTGGGGAGTGAACCATCGGATGAAAGACCTCTCTCTCTCTCTCTCTCTGCCTCTCTTCTCTCTGCGTAACTCTGACTTTCAAATAAATAAATCTTTTAAAAAAATACTTGTAAGAAATTTACATTCCTATGTTAATTTCCTGGTATTCTTACTTTGACAAAATTTGATATTGTAAAATGTTCTGATTGTCATCAATAGAATAGTATCTCATTGGTTCAATTAACATTTCCCTTATTACTAATGCTATAGCACTTTTTGTTCATATTTTAATGGCAATTTATTTTTCTTCTTTTAGAAATTGCACCCTTGTAATATTAATCAAGTTATTACATTCTCTGTCATTTTCTTGTCTATTTGTTGAAATTCAGTATGTACTGTACACTAACTTTATGCACTGTATATTTTACAATTAAAAGTATTTGTTTTCCTTGTATATAGCTCGTCGCTTACGTTCATTTACTCTATCTTATAATCTTATTCCATTTACTCTCTAGACTAAGTTTTTCTAGTTACAGAAGCAATTGTATCTAAAAAGTAAAATGGGACAAATTGTGAAACGTTCTCACATGTCTCATAAATCACAGAGATAACTTGGTATCATTCACACTGATGATTTAAAAACTAAGCTATGTGAAAATAAAAATATCAGCTATATAATAATTATTTTTGTCTGTCAAGCTATGCATAACTGTATGGCAGGTCAATCAATGTGATTTTTTTCAATAAAATAGACCTACACAATTTACTATGCAAAGCTATAACATTAATTAAACATGTTATTGAAAGAAAGAAACAAAGGAAGACTGAGGGAGTATGGGAGAGAGAGAGGGAGAGGGAGAGAGGAAGGAAGGGAATATCATTATATGCTTAGAATTGTATCTGTAAACTATGTTGAATCTGATAAAAATTAAAATAAAATTAATTTAAATAAATAAAAGCTTTTAATTATGGCACTGTGGAAAAAATTCTGAATAGGCAATCAAAAAATATTCAGCCCATGTGCTTTTTAATTATGGGTAAATACAATTTCTGATATAATATGTACATATGTTTATATGTACATATTTATACATGTATGTATATACACACACACACACACACACTAGAAAATCAGTAGTGAAAAATCAGCTATTCGGAAACTGCTTGTGTTTCGAAGTTCCAAAGTTAATTCATCTAGAAATACACCTAAGCCAATATTATTAGTAAAATAAAACCAACTTCACTGTAACTTGTACAGTATGAAGATAGCCTACCATTGTTCTTTTTAATTAAATTATCTATTTATCTTTATTGAAAGATAGAGAGGCAGAGAGAAAGACTGAGACAAACTGGTAGAAAAAGAGCTTTCATCTTTTGGCTCACCTCTCAAATGCCCACAACAGTTGGGATTGGGCCAGGGCCAAGCCAGGGAGCCTGGAACTCAATCCTGGTCGGCTATGTGTCAGTGGCCTAAGTAATTGAGCCATCAGCTGCTGCCCTTCAGGATGCACAATAGCAAGAAGCTGGAGTTGATAGTAGAGTTGGGTCTCAAACCCAAGCACTCTAATATGGAATGTCAGAATCCTAAGCAGTGTCTTAAATGCTGTGCCAAAAACCTGCTCCCATTTTTTCTTTATGCTAGCATAACAGATACAGTTATCATCAGATGGATGTGAAGCATGGAAATTCTAAGATTAAAAAGAGGAAAAACAATGTAATCAAAGTAGTTCTTAGGAAGAGAGGTGGTTTGCATTGGTCATGTGCAATTACCTGGTGCTATAATCAAAGTGCAATATACCCTAGGAGTTCTCCTCTGATTATCTGTGAGTTACTGATGCATGAGATGGGATATTTAAGGTGGTAATATGAAGTGCAACCCTTTAATAAAAGACAAGATCACTCACAAGGAGATTTTAGTGATTTAAAAGACAGTAAAAAACTCACTTGCAATTGTAGTTCAGTGAGGCACACTATATAGGTATTTTATGATATACTGTCAATGAGATTTATAGTGGAGTTTTTTATTCCATGAGTCAAATTCAAATATTATCTCCTGTGTCTTATTATAAAACGTTTTAAAATATAACTTGGAAACACTATCTTGCACATTATTTTAGTGAAGTACTCCATTGAAGTGGAATAAATTGGCCTAAACCAACCTCCATGCTTGATTGATGAGTTGGCCCAAATAAGTCTTTGCCTATAGTGAACTACGATCTAGCTTGGTGTGCAAACAGATTGTCATCTAATGTGAAAATATACTCATACAGCTGAGGAACTGAGTCTCAGCCAATCACGGCAGCCAGTCTTTCAGAAAATCTCATACTGAAGGTTGCCACATTATACCAAAAAAGGGCAAATATCGGACTACACCAATCCGATGTAATCTCTATATGTCATTTCCTGTCTTTGTCTAGAATGCCACCTGATTCTGGAACCTTATCTTGCACAATCAAACTTTGTTAAATTGAATGAATCTTGGTTTTCCTTTTTATAATCTGCATTAAAAGATACTCCAAAATGTTCATGGAAAATGCAATTAAAAGACAGGTTTACTTTGGTACAAAAAATTTGAGGGAGGGGCATGAATACAAGGGGCACTCCAAAGGTTCATTGGAAATGCATACTATGAGAAAAGTGGGCACAGATTCGTCTTTATTTATTTATTGAAAGTTGGGTAGCCGGACAAAGGCAGCCCAACTGAGGAGAGTGGTTTCAGTTTTTTTCCCCCAAAATTGTACTCTAGCTTCCTACACTAAAATGAGATACCATTTTATATTTCTACAAAAATGCATAGGATCTTAGGTTGGTCTGGTTTAGTTTTCCTGTTGCCAACAGGATATCACAGTCATCTTATATTGCTCCTTAGGCATTCAAGTCAGTAGTATAAAGGAAAACATGCTTGTGAAAGAGACAGGGTTGCAAAAACTGTCCTTATAAGTTAATTAGCACCATCAGGAACATTTTGTCATCTGAAAATGCCAGATCAACCAATATTCAAGGCCACATTACTAATTGCCTGGAAATGTAATCTCAATATCTCACCTATACTGAGATCCAGGAATATCAAACCAAATGATTACCTATGCACTCCATTCTGCCCCTCTTCTTATTCTTAACCATATTTTGTATCAGACGTCTTCGTAGTCAATGAACATCCTTTCCTCTCACACCCGTTTTATTCTTTAGCAGAACGCACATACAGTGCAATTCACTACATTAAAGTATAACACTCATTTGTTTTATTTTCAGAGTTGTGGAAGCACCAGTGCAGTCAATTTTGCACATTTTCATCATGTCAAAAAATAAACTCCATACTCACTATCACTCATTCTTCATTTTCCTATAATTCTTCAATTCTAACCTACTACTAACATCCTCATCTCTCTGTAGATTTATTTATTCTGGACACTTCAAATAATTAGAAAAAAATCAGTATGTGATCTCCATGACTGACATCTTAACCTCAGAGTAATGTTTACAATATTTCATTCAAGACAGAGCAGGTAACAATGGTTCGTTTCTCTTATTGTTTAGTAATATTCCATTATATGGAAGAATCACATTACCTAACATTTATGCAAACATTTGATTGCTTTTACATTTTTACTTTGTATTTTATGAATATATAAACATTTTAGGGTAGATAAATATTACCATTTCTCTTGAGTATATGCCTAGAAGTGGAATTAATGAGTCTTGTGGTTAATGTAGTTTGAAATATTTGAGGAACTTACAGTTTCCCAAAGAGACTTTACCATTCTACATTTCTACTAGAAACAACTAATGGCTCAAGTACTTGGATTCCTGCCACCCATGCACTTGGATTTTAGTCTGGACCAGCCTTGGATATTGTGGGCATTTGGAGAGTGAGCAGTGGTAGATAATCCTCCTACATATTTCTCTTTCTCTCCGCTCCCCCACCCCCTTTTGAAATAAATAAAAAGTAATTAATTAATTAAAATGTTAATAGTTAAAAATATTAATGGAAAAATATAGAAAAGGAAAAAATTTAAATGTATTTAATGAAGTTATAAAATACCAAGAAAAGTCATTCAAAAAAGAAAATAATAACTAGTGATGATTATAAAGTATTATTAACCTTTTAGATGAATATATTTTGAGATTTTTTTTAAATTTTTTTTTTAATTTTTGACAGGCAGAGTGGACAGTGAGAGAGAGAAAGAGAGAAAGGTCTTCCTTTTGCCGTTGGTTCACCCTCCAATGGCCGCTGCGGCCGGCGCACTTCGCTGATCCGATGGCAGGAGCCAGGTGCTTCTCCTGGTCTCCCATGGGGTGCAGGGCCCAAGGACTTGGGCCATCCTCCACTGCACTCCCTGGCCACAGCAGAGAGCTGGCCTGGAAGAGGGGCAACCGGGACAGGATCGGTGCCCTGACCGGGACCAGAACCTGGTGTGCCGGCGCCGCAAGGCAGAGGATTGAAAGTCAGAATTACAGAAGCAGAGGGAAAGATAACAAGGCATCTCTTCCATATGCTGGTTCACTGTCCAAACGGCCACAACAGCTAGGGCTAGGCCAGGCCAAAGCCAGAAGCCAGGAAGTTCATCTAGGTCTTCCATCTCTGAAATGGGTGCAGGAGTCCAAGGATTTGGGCCATCTTCCAATGCTTTCCCAGGAGCATTAGCAAGGAGCTGGATCAAAAGAAGACAAGCCAGGTCTCAAACTGGCATCTATATGGGATGCCACAGTTGTAGGAGGCTGCCTAACACATTATGCTACAACGCCACCCTCTTAGGATTTATATTTATTTATTTATTTATTTATTTATTTATTTTAAGAGCTGGACACTAAGTGAATAGAGCATTTAAAATTCATCTAGGGAAAATCTAAGCAGACATAATGTAATCATTTTAACAGATAACTTTTGGATTAAAATCTGAGAAATTTCCTAAGCATCACTTATGTTAATTCAAGAATTGCAGAATTTCAGCCATTTTCCAAGCAAGAGCACACTTAAGATAGCAAATACTTATTAGCATTAAATAAATACTATTCAGTATTTTGACCAGTATTTCTCATAGTTTAAGCATATAATGGTTCTTTCAACCATGTGCCTTATCCTTAGCTATGTAGCTATAGAAGTTTTGCCAACTCTAGGTCATTTAGTATTATTTATAAAATCAAAGATTACAATAAGGGTCACAAGTCCAATAAGCTGCACCTCTAAAATGTTTCTCTTATCTATTCTTTACATATTTTCACTTCCAACAAAATTCAGGTATTATTTTGTCTCACTATAATTTTGCATCTGGATATATTTCCTCTAATGAAATATATTCAAATCCTATTTTCTCATAGCATAAAAAGTTATTTCAAATCTTACTTACTATAAACTTTCTAATAATTTCTAAAATGTTCCTGATCTTACGTAATTTAATCCACCAGTGACCTCATTCCCCTTCTGTAATAATGTAGTAAGATTTTGCCAAGGAATGAAACTGTCCAACTGGCTGTTATATTTCTAGGTCCTTTTTAAAGAGTATGTAGTTATTTCTGGGCATATTAAGAGAGGAAAAAATTAAACATGATTTAATTGTGATTACTAATAAATACGCAAGTGCACTCATGGCTTCCAACACCTCCATCCTACCTCTGGATAAAGGTTGATGAGAATTGTAAAAAATTGAAACTTTAGCCCTGAGAAATAATGGGATTTTTAATTAACAGCTGAAACAATAGAAAATAGAAGAGAAAATGAAAAAAATCAAAATTTAGTTTTGGGAATGATTTGATGAAATTGACATTTAGCTAGACTGGCCTTCTAAAAAGAAAAATGATATGTGTGCATGTAAGTGTGTTGTTTTTAGCAAAACATAATAAAGGCCATCTTTTAAAAAAGAATAAAAATCCAGTTTTAAAATTTATATAATTAAAAATAAGCATTAAAAATAAGAAACAATACAATAAAATAGTGTGCAAAGAATATGACCAGGCCATTAACAAAATAACCAATATAAGTATGGAATGAACATCAATAGTAAATCGTAAATTGCACACTTAACTATATATGTGTGTAAATATACATATATAGCTTTATTTTTTAAAAAGATTTATTTATTTTAAAGGCAGAATTACAGAGAAAGTGAGAGAGACAGAGAGAGAAAGAAAGATTTTCTATCTGTTGATTACTCCCTAAATGGCTATAATGGCTGGTACCGGGCCAAGTAAAGCCAGGAGCCAGGAGCTTCTTCCAGATCTCCCATGTGAGCGACAGAGACCCAAGTACCTGGGCCATCTTCTGCTATTTTCTCAGGTGCATGAGCAGGGAACTACAATGGAAGTGGAGCCGCTGAGTTTGAACCAAAACTCATATGGGATGCCAAAAGTGGAAGTGCTGCAAGAAAATGAAATGTAAGAGTAATCTCTCATTTCAGAGAGGAAGAAAAATGCAGCTCTGTAGTGATCATGGGCACTATAAACCCAATAGTCATGCCATAGAGCAACATAATAGTATCTACTAAAAAGAATGATCAAAAGATGAGTCTTCATTTCCACTTAAAGGTATATGCAATTGTTTTCTCTGAAGGGAGGAGAGAACTTTCACTTTGCTCATGGCCCTTTCTAAATACTGTCAGAGTTTGTGGACACAAAAGGCTTCCATAGCCCTGGCAGCTCATGTCAAGAGCTTTGGGTGATCACTGATGTCACAATGAGTGTTAATTGTTAAATCAACAACAAGAATCACTGTGCACTTATTCCCCATGTAGGACCTCAGTCCCTAATGAGTTGTACTATGAGAATTAACAGCAAAACCTCTTTTGAAAAGAAGTACTTTATACTTTGTGTGTCAGTGTGGGTACAAGTTGTGGAAATCTTGACTTAGTATAGAGTTGGTCTACTATGTATAAAATAAATTGAAAATGAATCTTAATGAAGAATGGGATGGGAGATGGTGAAGGAGGTGGGGCAAGAGTAGGTGTGGAAATGTGGGTTTGGGGTGGGGGGGAAGAACCACTATATTCCTAAAGCTGTCTATGAAATTTGTATTCATCAAATAAAAGCTTTCTAAAAAGTATATGCAATTGAACATTTAAAAATATTTTCTGGGGCTGGCACTGTGGCATAGCGTGCCGGAATCCAGCTCCAGCCAAACCAGGGGTTCTCTAAGGTGTGAGAGATGTTGGCACAGGAAGAAATGAGAGACACACTCACAATGAGGCTGAAGGCATGGCCCTGGCTCTCAAGCACCAGACTTTATTTTTATATCATAAGTCACATAATGACTCCTTCTTCTTACAATAACAAGTCTGTTGTCCATTTTCATCTAGTTGCAATTTCTTTTATTTTCAAGGGCATGTTCAGAGCATCACAGACAGGTGTGAGGTATTGGACTGCCCACACAAGCCAAGGCCTGGAGTGCTGTCAAGCTATGCGGAAACTGGCTACATAAACTAGAGTAGTACCTTCCTAATCTGATCTTCACTAGAAGCCCCAAGTTCAAAGCAGGCCCTTTTTAAAATGTATCCCCTCTTATGTAGTCCTTTCTGTAACTTTTTAATTTCTTTATTGTACTTATCTAAAGGTTCACTTAGATCTATTCCACAGTTTTGACATCCTAACCATTTTTGTATTTGTAGCACGTGTTGAATTAAAGCTTTAATAACATTTATCTTTGTTTTAGTGGGAAGCATGTACCAGGGAGCCTGTTGCCTTTTAATTCTTTCCCACAAACAGCTCAACCTTGTGTAAAGCATCAACCCCTTCTCCTACACTAACACTTGACTTGATTAAAATTTTACAAAGCAATGGACATTTTGGGGATTTTGAAACTAAGCGCTCTTCCCTAAAATTAGAAATACAGCAATCATTAGTAGGACCACCAGGAAGTTCCGGCTTTCTTATGTAGAGTATAGTTCCCAACAGACCTAAAACCACCAAGAGGACCTCAGCTATCATTCTCACGCTTTGCTGAGACAGACCTTCTGCTGTGACCTTGTCAGCCAGCTGAAGTTGCCTCGGCCTCTCCAATAGCAGGAAAGGATGCCGCCTACAGTGCCTGTTTGAGTCCAAGCTGTTCCACTTCCAATCCAGCTCTCTGCTATGGCCTGGGAAAGCAGTAGAAGATGGCCCAAGTGCTTGGGCCCCTACACCTATATGAGAAGACCCAGAAGAAGCTCCTTGCTCCTGGCTTCAGATTGGCGCAGCTCCAGCCATTGTGGCCAACTGGGGAGTGAACCAGCAGATGGAAAATAAATAAATAAATGTTTAAAAAAATGCTGCTTTCTTTTTGCTTTTAAATTTTAAATTAAATTTGGTATCAAGAAAAACTAAGAATATGATTACATGTATAAGATGACTTCAATAAGTTTTGTGGATAGTGTAATTAAAAGAAAAGCTGCTAATTTTGGTGTAAGGAGTGTTCAAAATGTTCATGAAAAATGCATTTTTTGAGAAACAATGTATGAATTTCTATTTTTTGCACCAAAATCTAAATTTAATGTTTTTAAAAATTTTTGCAATTTATTTTCATTTTATTTGAAATGGAGACAGAGAGAGAAAAGAAAGAGAGAAAGAGAGAGAGACATGGATGGACAGAGTCATAAAACACACAGAGAGGTGGATCTTACTTTTGTTTGCTCACCTCCTAATGTCTGCATCAGCTGTTAGTCTAGGTAAAAGCCAGGAGCCTGGAAAAGCATCTGGGTCTTCCAAGTGGATGACAGGTAAACAAATAGTTGAGTCATCACTTGCTGCCTCACAGGGGCATATTAGCAGGAAGTAGAAATGGGGACTGAAGCCAAGACTCAAACTCAAGCCCTCTCATACAGAACAGGGACATCTCAAACAGCATATATATTTTGAAGATTTATTTACTTATTTACTAGAAGGGCAGAGTGACAGAGAGACAATGACAGACATACAGAGAGAAACATCTTCCATCCTCTGGTTCATGCCACAAATGGCTTAAGTGCCAGATCTGTGCCCATCCAAAGCCAGGATCCAGGAACTCTATCCTGTTCTCCCAAGTGGGTGACAAAGTCCCAAGTACTTGTACCATCTTCTGCTGCCTTCTCAGGCACATTGGCAGGATACTGGATCAGAAGCAGAAACTGGCACTTTGACATGGGATGTGCTGCAAGCATCTGAACTCACTACATCACGACATCTCTCTAAGTAGCATCTTAATTGCTACATCAAATGACTGCACCAGACTTATATTTTAATTCCATTTTTCCCTGAACTTTCTCAAGTACCCTGATATTTACTGATACGGAATTTAGACATGTGTATACAAGTTATTTTCTAAGAAACTATATTTTAACTTAATTGTCACAGTTTTTACTGCTTTTAATGTTTTTAATAATTCATTATAAATTATTTTATTCTATTTTTGTGGATGTTAGTGCTTTTTAATTATGATGCAAAAATTTTCAAGTTTTTTCTTACATTTTACACATCAAATTTAAATGGATTTGGATTTTATAGATACTTCTGTTTTCTTCTATATATCAAACAGTTTATATTATAATTAATTTTTACATCCTTTGAGAGCATGTCCTAAGTTCCCATTCTGCATGATGAAAATTACAGAATGTGGTGATATTTTAAAGAATTTAATGAATGTTACATATGACATGAGTGATCTGCTAAGTGAAGGCAAAATAAAAGATTCTAATGAAGATTAATTGGATCACTATTTTAAAATGTGAACTAGTAGATACAATATAGCATGCAGTGAGTGTAAATTAGAATAACAAACACAGCTATTTCTATAATATTTGATTATTTGCAACCATGAAAATAAGATTTCATACATATTTTGTGATTTTAGAAAAGACTCAGTATATTGTATTACATGGAAGAGTATGTTGTTAATTTCAGTAGTATAATCCTAAATATGAAAAAAGGCATTTAATTGTAACAAATACACTACAGACCAAGGTGGTGTATAATCCCACTAAAATACCAACCACATGATGTTTGAAAGAGCAAAGATGTTTCTGAGAGCCTTTCTTCTATCACCAATTGTTTCTTTCAATGACCAAAGGCGTAAGTTGTAAGTCCTATTGTCATTGCGATCTCAATATCTGTTAAAAGTTCACACTATACAATGTGTTATGATATCTATTGATGTGTTAGATAGAGTTAGTTCTGATATTATTGTGCTTTTACCATTTTATTTTTAAGATGATAACATTGTTTAAAAGATGAAAAGTTTTGCAAAAGAACTGAAATTTATGATGGCTGATGGTTGAAAACCTTATGAATTGCTGTTGAACTCTATTAGTTACACAATTTTCTCAGCTATTGTTAATGCATTGAGTAAAAATGTGGATAACAGAATAAAAGGTTTTCTAAGGCCTTTCCAGATACTCACTGCTATGTAGTTTATGTCTGACACAGATAATAATTCTTCACATTAAAATCACAATTAGGAGTGGAAAATTGTATGTCTGGGAAATATAACTTATTAAGGAAGATTTGAATTACATAATTAACATATCAATCAGCAATTTATAGATTAATGTATTAATGAACACTTGAAGAAGATACATTAAAGTTTCCTCCATATATTTGTGGTAAGTTTGTACACAACTTAATTGCAAATGTTATATTTAAATTTTATGAGTTTTGGAGTAACAGGAATATCATCCTCCAAAAGCCTGAAAACTGAACTGAAAGGCATTAAGCATACACAGATCTCCATATAAATATCATAGTAAAGGCTATTTCAATTAAGGGGATTAGATTAGGCTCTCTCTATGTTTATGTGAGGAGGAAGGAAGCTTGGGTCAATGATTTTTGTGGACTCATCCTGTGAGGCCCGCCCTGCCGGGATGGTGGGGCGACAGTGTTCTTTGACAAGAAGCACTGGAGAGAAGCTTCGGTGAGCATGTCTGTTTATTAACAAGCAAGCTCACCTTTTAAAGGGCAGGCAGAGGGGAGCGGCTAGTTCAGGGCAACACTAATTCTATAGGATAAAGCTGATATTGGTGCCGCTATGCTTCTCCAATCAGCTTGAAGGTCACAAAGCCTACCTAGCCTTATGGGTCTGGGACGCACCCAGGAGCTGTTTACCTGATTGGCAATTACAATGCCCTTCAACAAGGAGCGGGGTTAGGGGAAATGTTCCTGGGGCTCCTGCCACATGCCAGCAGTCAGGTTGTAGGGTCCTTCCCGGGGGGCATCATGTGCCATGCCCTTTTATTTATTTTTTTATTTTTATTTATTTATTTATTTATTTGACAGGCAGAGTTAGATAGTGAGAGAGAGACAGAGAGAAAGGTCTTCCTTTTTCCATTGGTTCACCCCCCAAGTGGCTGCTACGGCCAGCGTGCTGCGCCGATCTGAAGCCAGGAGCCAGGTGCTTCCTCCTGGTCTCCCATGCGGGTGCAGGGCCCAAGTACTTGGGCCATCCTCCACTGCCTTCCTGGGCCACAGCAGAACGCTGGACTGGAAGAGGAGCAACCGGGACAGAATCCGGCGCCCCAACTGGGGCTAGAACCCGGGGTGCCGGTGCCACAGGTGGAGGATTAGCCTAGTGAGCCGCGGCACCGGCCATGCCATGCACTTTTAACCTCCTGCATGGGCTAGGCCAGCAGTCGCCGAGCCAAGCACAGGATCATCCACAGATGTTTTTCAAAAAGATCTATTTGTGTGTTTGTTTATTTATTTACGAGAGTTAGAGAGAGAGGGAGAGATCTTCCAATGCTGATACACTCCCCAGCTGGCCATAACAATCAGGATTGAGCCAGGCTGAAACTAGGAGCCAGAAGTTTCATCTAGGTCTCCTACATGGGCAGAGGGACCCAAACACTCCGTCTTTTGCTGCTTTTCCCAGGCCATTAGCAGAGAGCTGGATGGGAAGCAGAGCAGCCAGGACATGAACTGGCACTTATAGGAAATTCCGGTGTTGCAAGCGGTGGGCTTACTAGCTATTCCACAACACTGGCCCACAAATGACTTTTTAAAATTTCTCTTTTTTTAAAGATTCATTTTATTTATTTGAAAGACAGAGTTACAGAGAGAGGTAGAGACAAAGAAAGGTCTTCCATTCGCTGGTTCACTCCCTAGATAACCACAACAGCCAGAGCTGCGCAGATCCGAAGCCAGGAGCCAGGAGCTTCTTTCAGGTCTCCCATGCAGGTGCAGGGGCCAAGGACTTGGGTCATCTTCTACTGCTTTTCCAGGCCACAGAAGAGAGCTGGATCAGAAGAGGAGCAGCCGGGACTAGAATCAGTGCCCTATATGGAATGCTGCCGCTTCAGGCCAGGGCTTTAACCCACTGTGTCACAGCACTGGCCCCTTAAAATCTCTTATAATTTCAGATTTATCTTGGTTGCTAATTCTAATCTTCAAATTGTATTCAGTAGAATGGAGAAAGAGTTGAAATAGAGATTTAAGATTATAAAAGTTTATATTAGGTATGTTTAGAAATCTCAGCTCTGGAAACATTGGGTTATTTTTTACTTTATTTAATTAATTTATCTATTTATTTTGAAAGAACATCTCTTCATCCAATCCACCCGGTGAGATCCCCACAGCCAATATTGTACACACACCCTACCCTATGTAGTTGAAGTAGTGATAAACACTATGTGCAAGCCATTAATTCTTTTCCAAAGGACATGAAATTTGGGAACAGGAGACTCATTCTGCCGATAATCAAATATGTAGGCTATAAATTAAAGTTTCTCAAGGGAAATATATTCTTTCAAAAGAATAGAGTAAGTTTAGCTTTCAAATGGAAAATGTAGGGCAGAAATTCATCAACAGGAGAGACTGAGTCAATTATATATGTCTACTCATTTCTGAGCCTTACCCAATCCCAAGGGGACCCATCCCTATATTCAGCAGCAAGAGTTCATCACTGCATTTTAGAAGCAACAAGATCCTCATCAAAATTCTACATTTAAACTTAAGGTAAATCAAGTTAGTTTCACTCAGTTGCAATGCAATATAATGGATATAGGCTCTATCTATGATAAATTGTCAGATCAATAATTTTAAAAAATCTGATCCCTAAGTATTCCTAAAATGCCACCCTCAAAAGGCTTGGTGACAGAGAAAACAAGCATACAGTCTTCTCTACAGACAATTAAAGAGATACGATTAGTTAGGATTTTAATGCAAGCTTGTTAAAGCACGGAATATTCCATTTTTCTTCATTTCAGCTCTCTGCTAAACCATTCTTGGATTCCTAATTTTTAATAGGGTTATTATAATCAGGCTGAGATAAGAATATTCCCTTCCAGAGACCTAGTCTGTTTTCTTTCTTACTTTCTTTGTATCCTTCTTTGATTCTCAGTGATTAATAACAGTGTCGCTAGGTCCTATGGATGTAGACTGGCAACATTAACCAAAGGATACTTGTGAAACAGTCTGAAATAGCACATGCAATAAATCATGCCTATTCCTTAGGCCAGGGTAAAAATTCTCTGCTTACACGGATATGTTCTTTTGTAGACAGAAGGCTAAACTCAGAGAAAGTATGAACTCTACATTCGATGTGACTGTGCTTTTCTGGTTGCTATTCATGGATAAATCTTTAAATATGACTCCTCAATTGTTCTATCAGTAAATTACCACTGGTTTTTAAATATGTAAAGGTATAGAATTAATTATTTCCCCAAAATTACATAGAAAATAGTCATAATTTTTAGGACTTAAGTTTAGGCCTTAAATTCAATTACAATGACTCTTTGTATACCTCTTATTTTTAATACATTATATAGACTTTCATTTATAAATGATAATCTTATTAAATAAATAATTTAGGAATATAATAATCTTCTTATCTCACATTTTACAGGTCATTATAGGCCAATTATTGTGTAGTTTTTGAGGTTACTATGAAGAATTAATATGATTACATGCCTCCAAGACAGAGGGTGGATAGAGAGAGCTACAAATGCAAATATCTACTACATAAAGCTGTATGTAGTATAATGAGAAAATCAACAAAATAATAAAAAAATACAAAACACACTTTGTAGCTTTAGGAAAAAAAAGCTTTATAGAACACATAACACTTTTCAGTGTTTTGTTGAGAATTCATCATCATAAAACCAGCCTTACAAGAAATCCTAGGGGTGTCCTACTTCAAAAGTAAACATTATGAAAACATATGACATTCCCAAATTCACTAACAGAGCAGATACAACCAGTAACCAACCCACAAAAAGTGAGGAGTTAGTTTTTTTAACCTGTCAATATTAATCTTGAATGTAAATGGATTAAATCCCTCAAAGTATATTGGTTGACTGAATGGATAACAATGAGAGCCAACTCAAACAAAGTAAAGGGCTAGAAAAAGTAAACTATTCAAATAGAAACCAAAAATGAGCAGATAAATCAGGCTTTAAAAACCTGTAGAAAGAGATAAAGAGGACATTATAAATTGGTAACAGGGTTAAGCAAGAAGATATAGCAATCAAATATATACACACTGAAGACCATCAAGCTATATACAAAAAATATTATTTTATTTTAACTGATAGGTAAAAAATGTACATTTTTATGGGTATCATGTGACATTTTGGAACATGTACACACTACGAATCATTCAAATAAAGGTGAACATAACTATTTCCTTGAACATTTATCATTTCTTTATGGTGAAAACTTTAAAAATTCATTCTTCCAGCTTCTTGTCTTAGAAAAATACTTTATCTATAGTCCACCCTACTGTGTTTGACCTAGTTGTGTTGATTGCATTTGTATTTTCAAATAAAGAAGGACCTGGAGAGCTTGTTTGTAGGTTCTAGTAGGGGAGCACAGCTAATTGAATACCCTTGACCGAAGACTGGTCCTCCTCTGGCAGGAAAGGTCGTCCTCTACAACTGAGCATGTGCTTTGGGAGGGAAGCTCATGGAGACATGGAGCAGTGAGGGAGGAAGGGGACACGTGCCTAGCCAGCCAGATCAGCTGAATCAACCCTGGTATCAAGGGGGTGACAGATGTAGAAGAAAAAAAAAATTTTTTTCAGATTTAAAAATATTTATTAGAGTCAAAAGCCTCCAGCCAGCGTGGCATGGAGGGGGGTTTCCAAGAAAAGAGAAAACTCAAAGGACCCCATGGCACTGGGGTTTTTAAGTAGAAAATTATTCTTATCAATGGTATCAATAGTTCAATTTCCCTTTTGAAAGTGAAATTCTAAATATCAAATCCACACTATCTACCTACATACCTACCTACTTATCTATTTATCTATGTATTTTCCTATCCCCTTACAACAAGATCACAAGGAAAAGTTATTTGTTCATTAAAGAAGGGAATTGAAGAAAAATGACTCAGAAAAATGAAAATCTGCGAAAGTTGCAAAGTTAGTAAACAGAAGAACCCTAATTCAAATCCTTAATTCCTAGATTATAAACTTAGTTCTTTGGAAACATTGTACATGCAAACTATTCACACACAAAATTACATAATCTGAAGAAACACAAAATACAAAAGTGAGAGGAAATTTTTTGCAAATTCTTTCCTTGCAGAGTTAAAAAAATAATAAAAACTATTATGTTTTCTTAAGATTTTCTTGAAGTTTCCACATTTTCTCAGGTTTATATTCCACATGACTAAGAAAATCATGCAAAAATTATATAAGGAGGTAAAATATAGTACAGTCAAAGGACTTTTTATAGCTGTTTTTTAGATATTTATGTTACTGAACATGGCATGGAATTATAATAGTCAGATCTAGGAATGCCTCTGATATGCAGAATCCAGGAATTTAGCCATAATGTCTGGTACTGATATCAACAAAATTTGAATGGATTTCTGTCCCCTGTAAAACACAGGACTACTAGTTGATATCAATGCTTAACTAAAAAGTTTCTCAGATTTCTCTCACCAGTAAAAAAAGATTTTACTCCATATTTTAAATGTTGCCATTATAAAAATTTTTCAATGTGAGTACAGTCTGTCTTTTGATAAAACAGATTTTCTCCTACACCACCCTCTCACTCTACCTGTCTGGAATGCCAGTCTTTAAATATTTGTTGTGTAAATTTAATCTGGGTAATTAAAAAGTCACATTAAAATGTTAAAATGCTTCATTATGATTCACCTCCTTATAACAAATATATTTCTTCATACACTTCAAACATCTTAAATGATGAGCTAGGGTATTGAGGATGAAAAACAAGAAAAGTGAAATTGATGTTGTGCTACATGAGTCATTTGATACATAAGAAAGTGAACATCTCTTTGGAATTAAGATGTATATATTAATCTCATGGACCTTGACTTCCTGGAATTAAAGCTTTCAGTATCCTTTGTAGTGATTGGGTAGGAACACATGAAGACCAAAAAGGACTATTAAGAGTTACACACAGAGGACTTAATTGACGACAGCAAGTCACTAGGCTGGAGATGCTAACTACATAATTCCTTTACTGACTTAACTAAATATTGACACTCAGTCTCATTGATGCCTAATGAAATACTTGTAGATCAGTCTAAGTATAAATGCAGGAGAAATAAATAGGGAAACACTAATTGATTTTACAGCTTATATTGTCTTTGAGGTAGTACAGTATCATGTATATTATGAATGAGAAAATATCTTGGATTAGCCATAAGGGAATTTTAATTATCATATTGTACAATTTTTGAGTTGTTAGGGGCATCAAGTAGCATGTAATAAGAATGAATCCCCTTTAAATTACAAATAAAATTTCTTCAGGTTTATTTTATTTTATTTTATTTTATTTTTTGGTTTGCTTTTCCCTTGCAAGAAGCCATCTTGGAATAGCATAAGCATCAATTGTTACATTTCAATATTTGTTATATCCTTAGTTCCAATAAACATTATTTCCCATTTCTATTTTCAGAGAGAAAGATCTTCCATATGTATGTGTTGATTCTTTTCTCAAAGGCACCAGGATAATCCAGGAGCCAGGAACTCCATGGAGGTCTCCCATATGGGTGACAGGGATGCAGCAGGTATTTATGCCATCACTTGCTGTCTCCCAGGGCAGGTGTGTACTTGAAAGAAGCTGGATCAGAAGCAGAGTAGCGAGGACTCAACAAGGCACTCCAAAATGGAATGTGGCCATCCCAAGCAATGTCTTAACTGCTATTATACAATGTCCACCTCAGAAATTTTTCTTAAATTGAAATTGTCTTAATGGACAATGTGACAATATTTTTTTCTCTTTCAATAAATAAACTAATTTTCCAATTTTAGTACTTTATTGCAATTACAAGTATCCTATGTGAACTTTTTCCTAGGATTCATTTTCATTTAAGTTTTGTTGATTTTTATCTAATGGATCTGTTGCTAAGAAATTAAGAAATAAATAAAAGGAATATAAAACTCATTGCTTGTTATTTAATGAAAGAAAATGGTTATAAATTATAAAACTCTTTGCACTAACTCACAAATTAAAGGCACAACTCTAATTAAAAGTTAAAATACAAACTTTTATTTTTGTAGTGCCATCCTAATACAATAAATTATCATTAACATTATGATTATACTTGGATTTTGAATCCTAGTGGACTCCATAAAATGTTATATACATGCTTATTTGACATTCTCACAATTTCTGCTAATTGCTTTCCCTCACTGCTCTATCATGCTGGAAATGCACTGGTATCTGTCACACAGAAACTGTCTACTTGATGGAAATGGATGGTAAAAAGCACTATAATATCACATCGCCTTGGACTCAGAAATAACTATTACCCTTATACTCTGTGGGTAAGCCCATTATTTTGTCGTTTTTTCCTTCAGTGATTGTCTACCATTTATATCGCTTTCTTATAATCTGGTGACACAAGATTCTATGAGCCAGCCAGAATCAGAAACTGTGAAGTATGTCATTCCTTGCTCTGTCACGCATATTTAAAGGATATTTGATGATGGACATTCAGGGTATTTACAGTTTATCACCTTTACAAATATTGATTCAATATTCTCCATTTGGTAACTACTAGTGTTTGGGGGGGATAAATATTAATTTAAAATTGTGGTATTGAGTTATATTCTTTATTTCAGTATGAGTAGATATCAAAATATTTGTACTGAGTAAATGCTTTAATTTATATTCATAACGTGTAAAGGGAAGTACCTTTTTCAAAATGCCTTTTTTAAACTGTGAGTTTTATTTATTTTTTATAATATTAGCTTGTTATCAATTACATGGGGAGAAAATACAGGATGATTGGCTATAAATTTCTTATAGCAGTTCTTACTTCACAGAATAATTTCACATTCTGCAGTAGCAGCTGCAACACACTTTACCCTTAGCATAAAAAGTATCAACAGGGCCCGGCACTTTGGTGTAGCCAGTAAAGCGGTAGCTTGCTGTGCTGGCATCACATATGGGTACCAGTTCAAGTCCAGGCTGCTCCACTTCCGATCTAGCTCTCTGCTATGGCCTGAGAAAGCAGTAGAAGATGGCCCAATTCCTTGGGCCCCTGCATCCACATAGGAGACCCAGAAGAAGCTCCTGGCTCCCGGCTTTGGATTGGCACAGCTCCAGCCATTGCAGCCATCTTGGTAGTGAATCAGCAGATGGAAGACCTCTCTCTTTCTCTCTCTTCCTCTGCCTCACTGTGATTCTGCCTTGCAAATAAATAGAAGAAATCTTAAAAAATTTAAAAATAATTAAAAATTCATTTTTATAACTTTCTGTTTTCTTTTATAAAAGTTTAAATTAACATTAATTCTATTGAAAATTAAGACAGTTTTATCAAATAATAAACACTACTGGGGGTTTTAATATATTTCATTTCAACTGAGTTTAAATGTAAATGTCATTAGGAGACTATTGATTATGTAGTCAGACAGCCTGATTCTAAATCCTGGCCATATTTTCTTGTGGTTCTTGGGAAGTTAGTTAGGCATCTGGCTCTGGATCGCATTTCCTTATTTAAAAGGAAATATTATTATAATGATAGTACAGGACTGCATTTGCACAGAGTATTTAAAGATTGACTTTAATTTTGCAGTTAAGTGAGATTATATTATTCACCTTTCTGTGCCTAGTTTGATTTCTGTTACCATAATATCTTCCAATTCCATCCATATTGTTGTGAATGACAGAATGAGCTGAATGTGTATGTGTTTGTGTTTGTGTGTATGTGTGTGTGTGTGTGTGTATATCACATTTTTTTGGTCCATTCATCTGTTGGTGGCCATTCAAGTTCATTCCACATTTTGGAAATTATGAATAATGCTGAAGAATACAAAATTTCAAAAGAACATAGATCATTTACATAAATAATTGAATAAGGGGGAAACTGAAGTTAAATACATCAGGTTGAAAAGAATCCCTGTGAGAGCATCAAAAATTCTGGTAAAACTAAAGCAACAACAGAGATCAAATTTATAATGAAACTTTGGTGGAATAATGATGAAGTCATTGATCATTTATGAAAAGTTTGTGAGGACAATGCTGTCCCTTCCCCCTAAATCAACAGTCTGCAAATAGATAGCTTTTTAATAATATTTTATTTATTTATTTGAAAGAGAGAGAGAAAGAGAGAGAGAGAGAGAGAGAGAGAGAGAGAGAGAGAGAATCTTCCATCTTCTGATTTACTCCTTAAATGCCTGCAATAGCTAATAGCCAGGGCTGGGTCAGGCCACATCCAAGGATCCAGAACTCAATCCAGGTCTCCATGTGGGTGGCAGAGACCAGAATACTTGATGCTTGATGCAATATATTGCCTTTTAGGTTGCAAATTAGCAGGAAGCAGAAACAAGAGTGTTACTAGGACTTAAGCCCAGGCACTCTGATACAAGCTACAGACATCCCAAGCAGAATATAAACCATTGTGTCAAATGCCCATCCCAGATAACTCATTTTATAAAGGGACAAGATGGTGTCGAAGATGAAGCCTGCAGGGGCAGAATGTCCCCTTCAGTTGCAAGAAAAAAATCAATCTTTGTGCCCTAATTGAAGAGGACTAACAATTAGCAGCACCAACAGCCAATGCCTTAGACATTTTTAATTTTTCAGCTTACAGAATTGTGAAAAAATAAATTGGACCAAGCAGTCTACTTGATGGATGCCAATACTGTTGTGTGCAGATCAGCTGCAGACAGGAGCAGAGCTCTCAGTGGAGTTTTTCAAGTGAGATAAAGGTCCTGAAACATTTTTTCTAAGAAATGTAACAGGAGCTGAAACACGAGGTTATCAGTGTGATCCTGAGGACTAAGCACAACTGTAGCAAAGGCTCCCCGGAAATGGAAGGTCTAGTGAAAGCCAAGGTGGACTGAAAGAACAAAGATCATAGCAACTGTGTTTTTTTCTTTTAATTAATTTATCTACTTGAAAGAGCTACAGAAAGAGGGGAAGGCACAGAGATAATTTCCATCTGCTGGTTCACTTCCCAGATGCCTATGATGACCAAGGATGCGCCATGCCAAATCCAGGAGCCAGGAGCTACTTACCAATCTCTCACATGTGCGGCAGGGCTCTAAACATTGGGGCCATCCTCTGTTGCTTTCCCAGGCACGTTAGCAGGGAACTGGATGGGAAATGAAAGAGCTAGGACATAAATCGACATCCATGTGGGAAGCCAGCATTGCAACAGAGGTTTTACCTGCTATGCCTGAACACCAGTGTGACAACTTTTTTTTTTTTTTTTTTTTTTTTTTGTGGATGCTCAATGTATTTTATTCGTTGGCTTTCTGGAAGGGCAAAAGAAAAATAACGTCTGCTCGATAGGAGAGTATTTTCAGGAAGTTATCTAAAACTTAGCTTAAAAACCCAGGAAGCTTCACCAAGAGTCTTTATTCATAATAACAATGCTTCTGCTAATTCCTCTCATTAAATAAGAGAAAATTTTCAAGACTGACAATGGGAAATTAGTAGGCACCCAACTTTCCGTCCTGATTTGGTGTCTTCTGATTTATTTTTGTTTCCTAATCTTCAAAAGCCTTTGATGGACTTATCTATCTTCAGTTAACACTGTAAAAAATTCTACATGGATGTGATCAAATTCCCAGGAACCTCAATTCTTCATGAATGATCTAAATGGCTGGTGTCAGGACTAACAAAATGCCTTGACCTTGAAAAGGCTACCTGGGAATTAAAATTTAGATTTCTTATCTTTTAATTCATCTTTTCATGAATGTTTCAAATTCTCTTGTATGTAGAGTAATAAAAGGAATAAAGATGTATTACAGAGTTCTTAGAAGAATACCTTGGTGTAAGTCTTAGTAATTTTGTTTTTATATAATGTGTTAAAGTAATTCTAAATGTTTTGGATTAAATTGTATCTGAATTAATCAATGGAAAATTATTTATTCATTTCACATTTTGTGACAAATTAGTCATAGAAAATGTTATGTATAAAGTTATATGTAATTAAAAAGTTGTTATATAAATATAATAAATATATCAATTTTTCAACTTTTTATTTATTAACATGAAAGGGTAAAAAGAGGGAGAGGTATTTCATCTGCTGGTTTACTTCCCAGTTGCCCACAACAACCAGGGCTTGGCAGGCGAAAATTCAGGAGTATGAGACTCAATCCATGGTTCCATGTGATGGACCCTAAACCATCATGTGTTGCCTCCCAGCATGCATATTAGCAGCAGCTGGAACAGAAAATGGAGCCAGGACTTAAACTTATGTACACAACACTGGTTTCTCAGTGTCTAACCGTTTGGCAAAACGCATGCCCTATTATAATATAAATCTATGGTTTCTGCTTTGGAATATTTTATAGTTAGAGCAGACAAGTCTTACACACATAAACATTGTCTAACAATAAAATGCAGCACATGCTAGTACCATATTTACTACCTAGGCTCATACTTCTCATATGCTAGTTGAAAGACAAGGTCTTCATTGGATGTGAAACTAGACTGCACTGTGAGATCCATGAAAAACTAAACTTTTAAAGTCAAATATTTGTTTATTTGAAAAAATAATAGAATTTGTGACTCTGACTTCTATTATTCTTTGAATAAAAGCACAGGATGATAAATTACCAGAGTTATTCCATCTCTAAAACTCCATTTGAATCACATCTATGAGCAAGATCTGTAGGTATTCACAATAATGGGAATTAAAATGAATTGTAGTGATGAGAATGATCACTATATAGGAGAGAGGACTTTACTTGAATATTCACATTCAGATAAGTGGGAATTATTTTCTAGAAAATTGTGCTTCATAATTATATTTATTTCATGGTATGTATTATTACTTTCACGTATTTGTCACTAACAATACTCTAGGTTTTATATTAAATATGCTTATCTTTGACTAATAGCTTTCTTTAGTCATGCAAACATAATTCTAATAGCTAATTATAATATAATCTGCCAGAAGTATAACCTCTTAGGAACCATATGCGAGGCCTTTGCTTACTTGTTTTCAAAATAATCCAATATAATTTAAAAATCTGTAAATGGGATGATCTGAAATATTACAAGGATTTTATAAGGACTATCATACAAGTTTTTGTGACAAGCAGAACTAGCATAATCAAATGGATGTCAGTCTTCTATTTATCATTTTGTGATATCAATGTTTATTTAATAATGTAATGGCTATTAGTTACACTTTCTGCTTGCCAATCAACTGTTAACGCAGCTTTCACATTGTGTGTGAAGTGAATTTATCTTATTGTGAATCTTACCTCTGAAAAGCAGAAACCTGTGTGTGACCTTGGCTATACCAATCAACTGAGCCCCCCAGTTATATTTATTTTATTTATTTGAAAGGAAGAGTGACAGAGAGAAAGAGATGTTTTATTTTATTTATTTGAAAGGAAGAGTGAAAGAGAGAAAGAGAGAAAGAGATGTTTCATTCATTGATTCACTTCCCAAATGGCTGCAACTTCCAGAGCTGGGTCAGTCTGCAGCCAGGAGCCTGGATCCCATCTGGATCTTCCACATGGATGGCAGGGGCTCAGTGCTTTGGTATTTTTTTTGCTGTCTTCCTAGGCACATTAGCAGAGAGTTGGATTGGGCATGGAATAGCCGGGACTCATTGGGCATTGTAATATGGGGTGCCAGAGTTGCAGTCAGTGGCTTAACCTGCTGCATCACAACACCAGCCCCATTCTCCAGTTCATGAAATAGATAGCAACCTGGGGAACAAGGCCAAGGACCTGCTGGGTCTTGGTGAAAGTTCTGAGATAGTGCAAACAGCTGGATTTTGAGGCAGTAGAGGGAGAGGTACTAGTAATTGGGTCATCAGTTCTTCATTCATTTTACCAGTTGTGATATCAGTGACAAGAAACAATGCTATCCATACTGCAAGAGGGCTGATGGGAACTAATTTTGTTCGTCCTCTAATCTGATTTTGCTTTTCCTTTGCGTATTATGAGTCATGTAATATTTTAAAATTGATTATTACTATGCTAATACAAGCCAGAGTAGGTCTCTAAAGTTTACAATAATGCATTTTGATTGATGCTTTTGTTGCAGAAAATAATTAATGAACCAAGAATGCAGGATTGTGCAAAATTTATTTTCAGTGGAAACTTGTTTAAAATTTGGAGGGGTGACCTCAGGGTAACATGTTGCCTTCGTTAAAGGTCTATTTCTCAGCACTCTGTGTAGCATTGGAACATAGAAAAATGTACCACTCATATTTTATTAATTTCAAATTTTCCAAAACTTTTTAAGCAAACAGTTTACTTGGAATTTTATGTTTTAATTTTAGGGTTTTAAATAAAATAGATACTATTTATCTCACAGATGACTGAAAATAACAGTTACTTGGGTATCTGCTGAGTTCCAACATTGTCTTGGGGACATTTTGTTTTTATGTTTTAGGGACAATTTAGTTTAAGCCTGACTAGAGCTAAATTCCAACATCTGATTATACGATTTTCTGCTTTTTCTTGTGAGCACAAAGCAAATACTTAAGACCAGTTCTTTAAATAACAGAATATTATAGGAAGCTACTTATAAGAAAGACATTTAAAATTTTCATTTCAAATGTTAAATTAATGGTGAATTTTAGTTCTATTCTAGTTTTATCTGCACTAGTCACCTAGAGATATTTAAAATAATAGAATACATACATACATCAACATATCACATTGTAAACTATAAATGATTTTTCTTGGTCAATTGCACCTTCTTAAAGATGAAAAAAAAGAGAGAAAACACAACTCATCATTTAGAAATCAGGAATCATAATTTAGAGATACTTTGAATAATTATGGAACCCAAAACCCATAAGCCATACAGCCAGAGCTAGGCTGGTCCCAAACCAGGAGCCAGGAGCTTCTTTTGGGTCCCTTACATGGGTGCAGGGCCCAAGGACTTGAACCATCCTCTGCTACTTTCCCAGGCGCATTAGCAGGGAGCTGGATCTGAAGAGGAGCATCCAGAACTTCAGTCGGTGCCCAAATGGGGATGCTAGCACTGCAAGCTGCGGTTTAACCCTCTACACCACAGCACTGGCCCCTTGGCTTATTTCACTCAACAAGATATCCTTCAGTTGCATCCATTTGGATGAAAATGGTAGAATTACATTCCTTTTTATATTTGAACAATATTCCATTGTGAATAATATTCCAACATGAATACTACATTTTTTTATCTTTTCATCTGTTGACGTACACCTTGATTGATTCCAATATTGGCTATTGTGAATAGTGCAGTTACAAGCATGGTGGTGCAGGTACCTCATTGATAAAATGTGCTCACGTTTTTCAGATATATATCCAGTAGTGGGATTGCTAGATCATATGACATGTCTATTTTTATTTTTTAAAGAAATATCCATATTGATTGCCACAGTAGCTGCACTAATTTACACCCAACAATAGTACTGTGGATGGGCACTCTCGTCCTGCCTCTTATCTTTAGGACTCCACAATGATAGTTTCTTCTGATCACATTGGCTTCTCCCAGACACCTGTATGCTTAATTCACTTGCATCCTTTAAATATCACCTTATCAGTCACATTCCCATTTATAACCCTATCTGAGATTTAATTTCTCCAAATCTCTGATTCTCAACATCTGATTCCTTTCTACATGTGTAGCACTTATAAGTGCTAGAATATGCAACATATATATATATATATATATATATATATATATACACAGATGATGTAATTTAACCATATGTTCTGTAACCACCAAAAAAAGAGGTGTTTTTGTTTATTTTGAATATGAAATGCTCAGAATAGTTGCTGACCGGAGCTGTTTGTATTTGTCTAACAGGTGAATCTTATGAAATAACGTGAGCTATGCATTTAGTCCAGTGATGCAGATGCGAGTTAGGATCTCCACACCTCATTTCCCAGTATTGGGTTCAATACTTGGCTCCCAACTCCAGCTTCACACTAATGTATACCACAGGCAACAGCAGTGATGACTCAGCAGTTGGATTTCTGCTATCCACATGAAAAATCTGGACTGTGTCCCCAGTTCCTGATTTTGACATTCTGGTGATGAGAGTGTCATCTGAGGGTGAAACAGCAAAAGAGAGCATTCTCTCTCTCTCCCAATCTCTTTACCTCTGTGCTTCCTCCCCTCCTTCCTTCTCAAACATGTGAATGATATACTGTTACACAACAAAATCTATAGAGAAAAAGTGTAATTTTACATGGTGTACCATTATTAATAATTTTAAAATGTATATATGTAAATTATATATGGAACAAATAGTCACAAATACATTCAGTGTTAATGTCAGTGCTATTTTGTAGATGATATATGCATTTTATTGGTTGGTTATTTTACTTTATTTCTTTTTGTGCATTTCTACATGAATATTGGTTATATACTTTAAAATGTAAATGTAAGTATGGAGAGAAGGAGGAAAGTACAGAAAGTTGAGAAGACAGAGGAAGAAAATATAAAGGATGACAGTATACATCATGATTCTGCTTTATAATTAGCAAAATGGGAGAATATAAAAATCTTGGAAAACTCATTAGTATGGAAAACATTTTAGTGAAGAGACCCACTTTTACTAATGCATTTGCATCTTGCTAATGCTATTCAAAAATGGGTTTACCTGCTTTCAGCAATTTATTGCTCATTTCAGTTTGTTTTTCTTGCCTCTGCACCTAAAATGCAAAAATATTCTCTTTATTCATAAGTAGCTTGTACAAATTTAGATAAATAGATGGATGGATAAGACTTCAACGTTACTGAATATTGTTTAGGATATTATAACTATCTTCAAAAGTGCATAGGAATGAAATGACATCTTGTGATAAAATGGTTGTTTTTAGCCCTTGTCATAGTCCTACAGAACTGTGGTTTTCCTGTTTTTAAGTTGTTGAATATTACAGTTAGTGGTGGATTAAGCCTGTGATTATAGGGTGTATTGAAAGTATGTCTTTGCAAAAATTAAAGAAAGAAAGAAAGGAAGAAAGGAGGGGGAATGAGGGAGGGAGGGAGGGAGAATGGAAGGGAGGGAATTATGGTTATGTTAGAACTCTACCTGTGAAACACATTAAATCTGTTCTCTTTATCTTTTTTTTTTTTTTAACATAGTTAGATTCTCTGTGGACCCTTAGCATTTTTTTAAAGATTTATTATTTATTTGAAAGACACAGTTTACAGAGAGAGGGACAGATATATAGAGACAGAGATCTTCCATTCACTGGTTCATTCCCCAAAGGTCTGCAACGGCCAGAGCTGGTCTGGTCCAAAGCCAGGAGCCAGGCACTTCTTCAGGATCTCCCATATGGGTGCAGGGGCCCAAACACTTGGGCCATCTTCTGCTGTTTCCCTAGGCACATGAGCAGGGAAGTGAATTGGAAGTGGTTTAACTGGAACTCAAACCGACAACCACATAGGATGCCAATGTTTCAGGCAGTGACTTTGTGGCTGCAAAAGGCTGGTCCTGATATCTGTTCTCTTTATATTAATAAAACAAAAAGAGGACTGACCCCTTGAGAGAACAACACCTAAACCTGAATCAATATATTTATATTTGCTAATTTATATATCACATATACACAAAACTAGGTATACTGTCTGTAACATTAAAATAGTTATAATGTACCTTAATTTTCACTTTTGCAACATCTTCTCTATTTGATGTTTTTTTCTGACTCAGATTAGTAGAAGTATTTTTAACTTGAATTTTTTTTCAAAAACTATCTTTTCTTGCATTTTACCTTTTATGTTCAAACTTATTTGTCCTTTTTGACACAGAAAGTTTGAAAAGCAATGAAGAGTTGTTCTAATATTAAATTTTATAATTTATAAGTTTCAGAATACCAGTAATGAATTATGAGAAATAATATTTTGAAAGAGCCAATGGACATCTTTCAGACCATAACTTATAAAATGCTAGTGATAATTTTTGGACAGTAAACACCCATATAGTGAAACAGTCATTTTCTATTAAATGAGAACATAACCAAATACGTATCCATGAAAAGATGCTAAATGATTTTGTACAGTGAGAAGCAGTAACTAAACTGGATATATTTCGCTGTTTTCAATCTGTTCCATATTATATCATTAAAAATCCAACCTATAAAGTTAGTATCTTTGTTGTGCAATAATTAACCACTATTCAGATTAATTAAGCCTGCTAATTCACCTGAGACTTACCCCAGAAATCACCTGCTATTCTTGATTTGACTTACTATGAGATTGCAATTTGCATCTCTGCTATTTATAATTTACTTTAGCACATGCGGGGCTATCATTTCCAACTACCTTTGTGAATTGATGCCATATACTTTCCATCCTTGAAGAATATTTTTGTTAGTTTATGGTCTGCTGGTACAATGTTGGAGCTATGTTGTCTATTCAATTATTTTTCAAAAATAATGTATTCTAGTTGCGAGTGATTTGTGGTGCAAAAAGAGATAGACTTATATGTCCAGTTTGATTTGAGCAGGTTTCAAATACAGTATTTATTCTAAAATATTGGCTTTTGTACCTCTCTCTCAGACTGTTTCTCCTTGGGCTAAAATATTTTCTGCTTATTTACACTTCAGTTGACCTTCACTTATTCTGGAAAACAATGGGAGAGACTGAAGGCTGGGTTAGAGGCTGCATCCTTGTTCTTGCAGAATCCTCTTATAAAACTTTTCAGATTCTAATTGTCTTTTTACTACTTTTCTTTCTTGCCATCAAACTTTAAGCTCTTTGTGAGAAATAACTACTTTGTACTCAATTTACAGTCTTGAATGCTTGACATTTTATAGACACTGAATGAATTGGAAGAATAAATGCTTATGTTGATAAATTGATTTTTGAAGGTTTTTCTTCAAATAAAATCATCCTGTGAGTGGTATCCATGCCATTTCCTTCAAGATAAAACTTCTTTTTATGTATGTGCATATTTATTTTTTTACCAGAAATTTTTAATATTTTTAAATTTTTAATTAGTTTTATCAGATTCATTGTGCTTTGTAGATGCAATTCTAAGAACATAATGATATTCCCTTCCTCCCTATATCCCCATCTCTCCCTGTGATACTCCTTCTATCTTTCTTTCTTTAGTTTTTGAGATAATATTTTTAAAATTACTTACAGTAAAAAGACATAATACGCTGCCAAATGTGAAGTTTAGAAAGTATAATCAATAGGACCTTGTTTAGTTTGAATGCAGTCTATGGTCATAAACAATAATTGGGAGGAAAAATGACAGTTTCTTGATTAGCTGAGAAAAGCACAATTAATTGTCTTCAACTTCAGTGCCCTCAGGAAAAGCTTCAGTTTATGCACTGAAAACAACTCTTTTTGGCAGGCTCCAGTCAAGGACTGGGCATGGTGTGCGAAGTGTGGCGATGTGAGATTCCTCTAATGGACAATTTTGGATCCACAACATCTGTTGTGTTATCTGATACACTCTCAGTATCATGGTCTGAAGCCCTGCCAAATCCAGCCTCCCTTTGCTTTCACATGTGTTGGAGTGGGTGAAAGGCTTGTGTTGCACAAAACTGGCTATGCCCTCTTTAATCTTTCAGTGGCATCCTTCCCCAATAAACTGCTCATGCTGCTCAGTATTTTCATCTAAAGGAACAACTGATACAACCACTGATGCATAATAGAGTAAAATCATCTGAGATCACACATAGCATATTTTCAAGTCTGAAATGAGTTCAGATGCCTATTAAGTGCTCTGTTTTGAACTAATAAATGCCATTTATGTGGAGTTAGCCTTTTGCTTAATGTTTCAAAATTTTTATTATCTTATTCTTGTTTATTTTCTTCAATACAAGGCTTTCTATCTGATGTAACAGTTATATCAACTCTTCTATTAATTTTATCTGAGAGCAAAATTTTTATTATTTTAGCATAGGCATATTTTGTTTTTATGGCTCTAAATTAATCAACAAGCTTTTTTTCCTGGAATTTGTGTAGTGTTGCATTAATAAATTTTAATATTTAGCAACATTAATTATTGCTGTATTATTAATGCTATAATTCTTTGTTCTTACTAAACAGGTAAAAATTCAGTCTTCACTACACTCTCTATAATTGGATCCATTCTTGGTGCAGACTCAAAAATTGAGCGTTCTAAAGCAGAATTAACCCTCTAGGATACAGTTATTCTGGAGAGATAAGAAGTCAAACAAACTATAGCATAGTGCTGTTCAGAATAGCATCAAGACAATTTGTAAGTTTAATACATTGTGTCTATTCTTTCTTCACTTTCATCTTTTTTTTTTTTTTTTTTGACAGGCAGAGTGGACAGTGAGAGAGAGAGACAGAGAAAAAGGTCTTCCTTTGCCGTTGGTTCACCCTCCAATGGCCGCCGTGGCCAGTGTGTTGCGGCCGGCGCACTGCGCTGATCCAAAGGCAGGAGCCAGGTGCTTATCCTGGTCTCCCATGGCGTGCGAGGCTCAAGCACTTGGGCCATCCTCCTCTGCACTCCCTGGCCACAGCAGAGAGCTAGCCTGGAAGAGGGGCAACCGGGACAGAATCCGGTGCCCCGACCAGGACTAGAACCCAGTGTGCCGGCGCTGCAAGGTTAGATTAGCCTATTGAGCCGCGGCGCTGGCTCACTTTCATCTTTTATCTCTCTTCTTGTCCTTCCTTTCTTGAAAAACTCTAGCACAATAACTCTTATGTTAAATTTCAAATTAATTGTAGGTGCCGTGGTAGCCAATTATGTGGTATCAAAACCCAAGCAAAATGAAAATGTTCATGCAGTGATGGTTAGGATTTGATGCTGACCTGGTGTAGTGTTTCATCGCCTGACTTCAGAGAGAGGAACCCCTACATGATGTGAAGCAGTACCAGTGTTTGGGAGCTGTGATATATGGAGTGACCAAACCGAAGTGTGTTGAGGAAGATGCTGTGTGTGTAGGTGTCATAGTAAACAGGGGTCAGTTTCATGAAGATGAGTTGAATTTAAGTATGTGCATGTGTGTGATAATGGAAAATATGCTTCTTTTCTATACAAGGGAGGGAGTTACAAATATGGAAAATATGGAAAAGGAGAAAGTAAAACCTTCCAAGATTGCATTTGGAATTAGAGTATTGGAGTGAAAACATGTTATTGCAAAGGCAGACAGACAGATAGATAGATAGACAGACAGACAAATATATGGATGAAATACGTGTGTATGCATATACACATGCAAGCGTACATATATGCATATACAACTTAGCTTTTCCATTGGAATACCATTACATCAGTGACATCCCAATAATAACTTGTTATTCTTATACTTATCTAATGATCACTCTCCACTAAAAGAAACAGAATCTTGGAGAAATGGTTTTTCAGGGCCATGTTGGTCAGAGTACAAGATGACCTTGGAATTTATGGCTGGGTCAGAAATCTAAGAAGTGTCTAAAAACCAGCACAAACCTACCAAAAAGACAGAGAAGTCAACTTTAATGATAATAAAAGTTTATATTTTTTAATGAAGTAGAAATCCATGACTCCATACTTATGTTAATTAATAAGGAATTTGTAATAATTTTAAAGTTTCATGAAGAATATTTATATAATCTGAAAGTATTTTCCGACAAAGCAATCACTAATAACAAAAGAGAAAGTACCTTTACAATGGGAAATTCTGTTTGTTATCATTTTAATCACAAGAGTCATATAGTAACGAAATACATATTGTACACTACCAAATAGAAAATTTAACAGAAGAAATCAAATTATGAAAAACTGAAATTCTAATAGTTATTTCCAAATAATATCAACTTTGTTTTTACTCAAATTTTTATGGTGTCATTTGAAAAACTAATTTATAATAATGCTGTCCTCAACTATTATAAGGCAAACTATTGTAACTAATGTAAGGCAAAGATGGAAATTTAATAAAATAGCTTTTAACACATGTAAGAGTAACTTTCAGTTGTCCACTGGAAGCGAGTTAAATGAGAAGTGATTCTTTTCGTGATTACCAGTTATACAAAAGTGGAAGGATAGTGGCAAGAGAGGAAGAATTAGTTTGTTTCCACCAGTTTTAAGACTTCCATTTTTACATTTAAGAATGAAATAGTGGAGAAAGATAAGAAACTTAAGTTGGGAAAAAGAAATTTGTACATAGAAAAGAATAAAAGGATTTTGACTAGTGAGTATGCTTAAACTACAATGTGAATTAAAGGCTGTAAATGTTTCTAATTAATAAAAAAGGCCAAATAAAAAGACATGTTACAGAATGGATTACTATCTAAGAAAACAGAGAAAAAAAAAAGAAATTGATATAAAACCAGGATATTATACTGAGTCTCACTATACTTATCTATAGGTATCTTTAAAGCAAATGAAATTTAGAATGGAGTTTACTTATACAGAAACTACTTTTATAAAAATAATATTTTTAGTTACATGAAACTGTGGGAGACTTGGGAAACATTGCAGGTCTAAACAGCAATAAACAGATAAAAATGGGGCTGCAGGACTGGTCACACAATGGCAGCTGTGCTTCATCGGCTGCACATGAACCCATGCTTGCAACATTAATAGTAGTGACCTTTGACAATGGAGATACTGCTGCTACATTAGAAATGATTTAGGAGAGTGTCTGCATACTTAAATCTCTGATTTTTGATACAATGTCTGAGGAATGTGCGTTTAACTTATAGACAAGGGAATTAAGGAATAAGATATTCACTAAACCATGCTGACTGCAGACAACATTGAAAGGGGATTTTCAAAAGGAAATAAAGAGTGACCTGTTTATGGATGCTGCACAGCTTTGAAAGAGAGATACCTATCAGAAAGGATTTCATTATTTTAAACTCTTCTTATGTGCACGTATATATATATATATATATATACATATATGTATATGTATACACATGCAAACACACACATTCGCATATACATGTAATTGGAATGTAACATAAGTTTTATATATATAAACATATATTTATATAAAAAGATAAAAAGAACATTATTGTATTCAATCATAAAGGTAATTAAATTAATGTAAATAAAACAACACTGGGCAGAGTTCATCTTTCTTTCTTTTTTTTTTTTAAGATTTATTTATTTATTTTGAAAGTCAGAGCTACACAGAGAGAGAAGGAGAGGCAGAAAGTGAGAGAGACATCTTCCATTCACTGATGGTTCACTCCCTATTTGGCTGCACTGATCCGAAGCCAGGAGCCAGGAGCCTCCTCCATGTCTCCCACGTGGGTGCAGGGGACCAGGCACTTGCGCCATCTTCTACTGCTTTCCCAGGCCATAGCAGAGAGCTGGATCAGAAGTAGAGAAGCCAGGACTAGAATCGGCGCCCATATGGGATGCTGGTGCTTCAGGCTGCGGCTTTACCTGCTACACCACAGCGCCGGCCCTGCAGAGCTCATCTTTCCATCAAATAAAACTTGCATGAGCTGTCTGCAACAGAGTGGAAAGAAATATAATTCATTGTACTTTTCAGTTACCTTTTTTTGTAGGGAAATGAAAAGAGCACATATTTTTAACTATTACAATAATTTTTAAAACATATTTGTCAATATATAACATGTTTGATCTAACAATAAAAATTACGGGAATTTATCTTCGGTAAGCAATAGAATGTGCTATTCAGAGATTCAGAAAACATTTTGCAATTATACCACAATTTGTTTTGGTAGGGTAAGATTAAAACAAGTATTATGGGTATATGGATGGGTAAAATACAACTAAGTATGTCATATAAATTCATAGAAGACTTATTAAAATATTCATAGCAACTTCACTTTTAAAATCTCAATCTGGAAACATTGCAACTGGAACACAAATTGTGATGTGTTTGTATAGTGAAATATTACTCAACAGTAAAAAAAGGAATGGACCATTGATATATGCAGAAACATGATGAAAGTCTTAGACATCATGCTGACTGAATAAAAGCTGGACATAAAATAATAAATTATTTGTATTTCAAATTGTATGAGTTCCTAAAACAGACCAAAATTGTAGTGATAGATATCAGATCATTTTTTTGCTAAAGATGGGGAAAGCATCTGGCTTGGTTGGAGATAGCCATTAGTTAATGGCATAAAGCAACCTCTGAATGAGATGGGAAATTATCTATCTTGATTGGAAGTGCTTGGTACAAGGCACACACGCACACACACACACAGAGTCTTCAAAAGGTGCACGGAGGGTGGGCATTAGATACGGTGATTAAGACATTGCTCAGGACTCCCGCATCCTATATCAAAGTGCCTGATTTGAGTCCTGACTCTGTTTCAGATTCCAACTTCCTACTAATGCACACCCTGGAAGGCAGCAGATAATAGATCAAGTACATTGAGGCTCCTGGCTTTGGTCTGACCCAATCTTGGCTGTTGTACAGATTGGGGAGTACACCAGCAGATAAAAGAACTTTCTCTCTCTCTCTTTATTACCTCACTCTCTCTCTCTCTCTCTCCTATCTTGCTGCTTCTCAAATAAAATGAAAATAATGAATAAACTGTTTAATCAAAAGAAGTTTCCTGAAAAAGTATTGTCTTTTTATTTAAATTTTGAGGTTCCTTTGTGTGTTTGTGTTAAAATAATAATAATATATGAAATGGCAGAAGGAAACCTCTGGATGTGATGAAATTGTGCATGGCATTCAATATAGTGATGATTTCCTAGTTATATTCTTATCTTCAAACTCATCAAGTTGTATATAATAAATATGCACTACTTTTTCTATATAAACCACATCTCAATAAAGTGGTTTCAAAAATATACATGAATCTGGGTTAGTGTTGTGGCATACTGAGTTAAGCTACAGCCTGCAATGCTGACACCCCATATTGGAATGCCTGTTGGATTCCTGGATGCTCTGTTTTGGATCCAAGTCTCTATTAATGTGCTTGGGAAAACAGTGGGAGATGGCCCAAGGGTTTGTACATCTATTACCCACATGACTGTTGCAGTCATCTGAAGAGTGAATCAGAAGATGGAAGCTATCTCTACCTCCCTAAACTCCCTCTGACATTCAAATAAATAGATGGACAATTTTTTTTAAATGGTAAACATAAATATTGCAATTCAAAATGTCCATTTGAAAAATATTTCAGAGGTGAATGTATTGACATAGAAAATAGCACATATTGATTAAAAATATATTTTAAAAAACTACATAACATAGAAATTGTGCATGTATATATGTACATGGCAGGAACATGTATGCATGTAAGGAAAAACTACTAGGAGTACATAGACAGTCATGTTTGTATTGTCTGTATTAATTTTTAATTTGTATTCATTCCCATGTTTTTGTAGCTAATCATATTAAAATGAAAAAAACAAGTAATATATACAAATAATCTAGAAACCAGTTAAAATTATGGAATTTTAAACAATATATTTTAGGAGAAAAATAAATTCTCAGAAATCTCAGTAGAATATGAAAATAATTTCTTACTCCTTTTCAATGAAATAACAATCTGGCCATATTATTCCTTTGACTTTTTGGGTCAAGGGTTTACAAAAAGTAATTCATGCATAATTCTTGTGGCAAACTTCCCTCTTACTACCATGCTTCTTTGTTCTCATGTTCCTCATAGGAGCTAAACACTTCTATTGCTACTTTCCCCAAATGCAAGAAATGGTTCAATTAGCTATTTCATAAAATTTATCTGTTTTTAGAAACTATAAATAAACCTTAAACAAGCAAATTTCTCTCTATGCTAGTTAGTTTCAAAGTAGTTGACAGATGGAAATGTTGATTCAAAGTTATTTTCATTTAAAATTGCTTCATATGACCTTTTCACATACTTGCCAGTGATGAAATTTGTCTCCTGTAGAAAATATTTTCTTTTCTCATGGCTAAATATTTGGCTTTCATCTTTCTAGTGGGTTTTATTAGGTGAATATTTAGACTGAAATAGAGTGCAACTGCCCTCTTCCTAGTCTTAAAGCAGAAGCCATCTATAAATTCTGACAAGGCTATACAAAATGCTTTAATAAGGAATGGCACTTTAATAAGAAATGGCAGTCTTATGCACTATTTTAATGTAAGTCCCCAGGCCCTATTTGCTCAGAGTCTACTATTATTAACTACTAAAGTAGTTAATATTATTGGATGGATGGATGGATGGATGGACAGACAGTAGGATGCATAGGCAGCTAAAACAGAAACAACAGAAGTTAGTGCTATGTACTTGTGTTTACATACTTCTCCACTGTGACCAATGACATTATTTTCCAACACTAATTTCTGTATCTGTCACTCATTTCACCCATTCTGATATTTTATCATTTAATATATAACCTTTTAATTTCCCTATCTTTATTTTTATTATTCTTTTTTTTTCTATTTTTTTCCTGGTGTTAAGTCTACATGACAAGGGGAAAATCCACAATTTACTCAGTTTTGTACTGTGGCAACTAATAAAAAGTAAGAATTGAATCAGTAGCTATTTAATGGTATAATGAATGCTCTAGATGCAGAAAATATATTGACCAGAGTGGCACTATCCAGACATAAAGGACTCCTATAGACTTTGACTGCAGTGGGACAAAAATGGTTTAGACCAAATCCACATATCCTTAGAGATTGTTTTGACCTCTTCTTTTTTTTAAAAAAAAATCGATTTAACATCAGACTACATAAATTGTTAAATTATATTGCTCAGGGCCAGCGCCGTTGCTCAAGAAGCTAATCCTCCGCCTAGTGGCGCAGGCACACCGGGTTCTAGTCCCGGTCGGGGCACCGGATTCTGTCCGGGTTGCCCCTCTTCCAGGCCAGCTCTCTGCTATGGCCAGGGAGTGCAGAGGAGGATGGCCCAAGTGCTTGGGCCCTGCACCCCATGGGAGACCAGGAGAAGCACCTGGCTCCTGCCATCGCATCAGTGCGGTGCACCGGCTGCAGCGTGCTGGCCGAAGCGGCCATTGGAGGGTGAACCAACGGCAAAGGAAGATCTTTGTCTCTGTCTCTCTCTCACTGTCCACTCTGCCTGTCTAAAAAAAAAAAAATTATATTCCTCAGAGCATTTTTAAAATAATCTCACACATGACATTTAATATTTATATTTAAATTTTCTCATGTGCTTTTTTTTTTTTTTTTGGGCCATCCTCCACTGCACTCCCAGGCCACAGCAGAGAGCTGGCCTGGAAGAGGGGCAACCCGGACAGAATCCAGCACCCCAATTGGGACTAGAACCCGGTGTGCCGGTGCCGCAAGGCGGAGGATTAGCCTCTTGAGCCGTGGCGCCGGCCTCATGTGCTTTTATTAACACTCCTATCCTCCACTGTCCTAGGGAAAAAGTTCTATGTGTTTCATATAGGTACTTGAATATACATGCAGTTTTGTAAAAGAGTTAATGTGCAGGATAAATTTTTTAATCTATATAAAGATTAGTATGCTATAAATATCATTTACATTCTATTACTCAGAATTATGTGTGCATTATATTGGCCTTAGGAAACTTTCTTTGGAATATACACCTAGAAGTAAAACTGCTGAACAACAGATCAAGTACATCTTTAATTGTAATAAATAATGCCTGGCTGTGTTCCAGCGTAGCTGTAACAAGTTGTTTTCTTGAGCACAGTTTCCCCTCTTTGCTCTCTTTGCAAACCTTGGCATTATACACCCTTGTGGCATTTTGTGATTATTTTACACAATGTAGTATCCCTCTTGAAGTGTATGTTAAAAATATTCTTGTTATTTCAAGCCATTGAAAGTGTTGAGCTGGTCATTGTTAAAGTGCAATCAGTCCTGACGGATTCAGTGTCAATATCTATAAAGTCTCACTCTGCAGAATGCTGGGGGCCAGATCAGATGAGCATCCCTGAGGTTGTTAATGTCAAGGTTTTCCTGTGGCAGCTTGAATATGGAAAGCACATTTGTTTATTAAATTCTTACTTTTTAGGGCGAATAGTGGAAGAGATGCTGGGGTGAAATACCAGCCAATTGTGAGCATATAAAATGTCCATTATTCTATGTAATCCCGACAATTATGTATGGTGGACCCTGATTTTGAAGTAGTTCGACTGTGGAAGCTGATGGTACGTGGACTACCTAAATCATTAATGAATAGTTACATAAAAATGCATTTGCAGTGTTTTGCATAAAATGTTCAGTGCTTGAATATGTAATAGCTGATGTAGATAGACTGAAGCTTGATTAAAGCACCAGCAATCAAAGTACTAGTCAAAGCAGTAAAATGAACCACTGTCCTTAGGTAGCTGCAGAAATAGTTGCAATCTAGTGAACTATGCCACTTGTAATTAAATCAGAGCGGGGATAAGCTGTCACAATTTCAATTAATCATGACCTTTAATTAAGCATAGTAGTAGGAGAACTACACTTTTAAAATAATGAGGCTTTATGCTAATACGTTTCTTAGAAGCAACGTAACATAACCAATTTTCTGGCTATAAAGAACAGAAAGTTAAAACTTTTCATGTGTTACTTTATATTTTATTTTTTACCTCAAACCTTTATGTGAAAATTATAGTCCATCATTCATTCTTTGACTAACAGTGAGGAAGCCATTGCTACTTCTTCCTTGACTTTTCCAGTTGAATGATGGAAATGATGAATGCCTGTGATATGTGTAGTTGTAAAAGGATAAATTAGACCATATAACAATATGATATCCAGAGCTCTTTTCATTATTATTTTAGCTGTACATATTTATGGACTACAGTGTGATAATTTAACTCATGTTTACAATAAGTATAGATAGAATCAGATTAGTTAGCATTTCTGTCTCATTAAGTGCTTTTTAATTTTTTCTTTAACATATAGTTGTATGTGATATTGGAGTATATCATGATATTACGATAAATGTATACGCTGTATGCTGATGCTTCCTTTTCCTTATCATAGTTTTTGTTTAAAACTTTCAAGTTACTCTTTTCTATTTATTCGTAAAATATATAAAGATTATATCTATTAATGACTGTGCTGTAGAAACTAAAACAAATTCTTTTTGTGTTTTAGTATCCATCATCCAACATCCTCTATCATCCCTGTCTCTCATCTAACCTAACTTCTAGTGGCCACTATGTCACATTGAGAGACTTTATTTGACTTAGTTCATTTATTACGTCATCCAGTCCTATCTATTTTGCTGCAAATGACAGCATGTAACTTTTTACATGTACCATATTTGTGTTATTCATTTATCTGTGGATGACCATCTAGGTTGATTCCATATCTCAGCTATTACAAAGAGTACAGCAATAAGCACGGGCTACTATGTGATCCAGCTATCCCATTTCATGGTTTGTATCCACAGGAAATTAAATCAGCATAGTGGGGGAATCTTTTATGGTTGCAGGGCATAGGCAACATAAACATAAAATTTGACAAGAGATAGATGAGCTTTCATGATTTCTAAAATGCAATCAGGATTCTCTAAATTTGTCTCTTATTCATCTCTAGTTTTCTATGCTAATTTAATCTTCTCACCTTAATGTTTTCTTCATGAAGCTGTAACCATGACCTCTATATAATTTAATTCCCACTTTTATATAGAGACTTGAAAAATTAGTTTCCTGTAGTACCAATTCTAAAATATCTTGACCACATCCCTAAGTAGACTGGTATAAATTACTTAATCAACTTAGCTGGGACTAGAACTTGACTCATAACTCTGATTAAAATACATTACCATTCCCAAGCAAAAACACCTGTACTAAGTGTGGGGGAGTGGTCGAGGCAGAGGAAGAAGATTATACATGTGTGGTCTTTCTCAATTAAAAATTAAAACACTAAAAATCAATTAAACTTTGCTATACGTAAAGCATTAGTGTACGATAGCAAACAATAAAACAATTACAATTTACAATGCTCACTGTCAAAGAATAAAGGAGACCAATATTAAAAAATAACAACAAAATGTTTATATAAATTATTCAGAGTTATTGAAAGGCCCCAAATATGTGCCAATTCTATGGTTATCACAGAGAACTTGCTGAAAGGAGATAGACAATACCACTGCAGATATGGAGCAAAATTTTTCTAACATCTCATTATTAAGAAAAGCTGAAAAGTGTATATTAATCCTATGGATTATACTCCTTGTGTTTTGGAATGACTTTCATAAATTTTATAAACTTTTATGAATTTAGTGTGTCTTTCAATAAAATTGCAAACACTTAAAATATAAAAATTTAAAACTATACACGGGAGCCAGCATTGTGGCACAGTGGGTTAAGTGGTTGTTGACAATACAGGCATCCTGCATCAGGGTTCCGTACTAACTGGTCCACTTCAGACCATCCAGCTCCCTGCTAATGTGCCTGGGAAAGCATCTGAAAATGTTTCAAGTACTTGGGCCACTGTCACCCACATGGGAGACCAGATAGAATTCCAGGCATCTAGCTTCGACTGACTAAGTCCCAGCCACGATAGGCATTTGGGGCATTTGGGGAGTAAACAAGTGGATGAAAGTTTCTCTCTCTTCTCTCTCTCTCTGTTTCTCTGCTTACACACACACACACACACACACATACACAAATATAATCTGATGAAGTAAATGTGTTTATTTCGACTTGTAAGAAAGGAGGTGCATTGATGTGGACATTACAGCATAGAAGAATTCCCAATGAAGGAGTCTCATCCATAATACCAATACCCATCACATGATTGCATAAATCTCTTTTTTAAAGATTTATTTATTTATTTGGAAGGCAGAGTTATAGAGGTTGTGGGGAGACAGAGCTCTTCCATCTGCTAGTTCACTCACTAAATGGCCACAATTTTAGGGCTGGGCCAGGCTGAAGCCAGGAGCTTCTTCCGGGTCTCCCACATGGATTTGGGTGCAGGGGTACAAGGACTTGGGCCATCCTCCACTGCTTTCCCAGGCACATTATCAGGGAGTTGGATCAGAAATGGGGCAGCCAGGACCCCAAGCATTGCCCACATACATGCTGGCATTACAGGCTGCAGCTTAACCCACTATGTCACAACACCAGCCTGCATAACATCTTTTCAAGATGAGACACTAAGGAATCCAATGTAAAACAGTAAATGGAAGGCCAAAAATCTGAGCCTCCACAAGAAGAGTAATGTAGCAGTAATGTAACTTTGTTCCAAAAAAAAATGAAATAAAGTATGACTTAATATATGGGAAATTTCAGTAAAGGAATAAAAGCCAAAATAATCAAATGGATTCTATAATTCAAGTATAAAATGTTAGATACAAAAATATTATATGTGTGGGACACAGCAAAATACAGTTTTGAACAGTTAGGAGCTTTTCAATCTGAAGTGTAGCAAAAAGAAAATAAAATGATAAAAATGAAAGAACATACTCAAGCACTTGAGAACTGTGGGATGTATCAGCAGGCAGAAGCTACAAATAATAACAGGTTCAGAGGAGAAGAGATAGAGATTGGGGCAGGAGAACAATTTGAGGACATAAAAACTACTTCTTCTTTTTCCCAAAATAGAAGACACAGCTAAATTATCCAGCCAACTCCAATAAAGACAAAGAAGAACTCAACACAATGCCTTGCAGACAAACTGCTAAAAAGCAACAAAAAAGAGAAAATTGTGAAGGCAAAAAGCAAAAAAAAAAAAAAAAAAAAACACAACAACAACAAAACAAACAAACAAAAAAAAACAACAAAGAACAAAGAGTAAGAATGATAACAGAAATCTCATTAGAAACCAAGCAAAATATCAGGCAATAGAGTAACACTAATAAAATACTTTACAGAGAGAAAAATATGGTAAAACCAGAATTCCGTATATAACTAAAATATTTTTTGTCTTTTTTAAATGAAGGAATGGGGCTGGCGGTGTTGTGGCAGGTTAAGCCAGTGCCTGTGATTCTGATCCCATATGAGGGCCAGTTCAAGTACTGGTTGATCCACTTCTAATCCAGCTCCCTGCTAGTGTGTCTGGGAAGGCAGCAGAGGATGGCCCAAGTACCTGAGTCCATGCTACCTATGTGGAAGACCTGCATAAAGTTTCCAGCTTCTGACTTGAGCCTGGATAAGCCCTTGAAATTGCAGTCATTCAAGGAGTGAACCAGTGGATGGAATATTCTCTTTGTGTGTCTCCCTCTCTCTCTGTAACTCTGCCTTTCAAATAAATAAAATTAACCTTACAAATAAAAGCAAAAATTTTTTTCGTATGTAAGTAGCTAGAGAATGCATGACTTGGAGTATGGCAGTATAAATATATTGGAAAAATTACTTCAGAAAAAAATTAGTAGGGCTGGATTGTGGTGTAGTGGGTAAAGCTGCCAACTGCAGTATCAGCATCCCATATGGGCACTGGTTTGAGTCTCAGTTGCTCTGCTTCTGATTCATCTCCCTGATAATATTTCTGGGAAAGCAGCTGAAGATGGTCCAAGTCCTTATGGCCCTGAACCCATGCGGGAGACCCAGATGAAACTCCTGGCTCCTGGCTTCAGATCAGCCAGCTCTGGCCTTTTCAGCCATTTGGGAAGTGAACCAGCAGATGAAAATGTCTCTCTTTCTCTCTGCCCCTGCCTCTGCTTCTGTCTCTCTGTAACTCTGCCTTTCAAATAAATAATCTTTGAAAAAAAAGACTGACTGAGATTTGCATCTCTACAAACACTATCAGAAATTATATTACATATGGTTTTATTATTATTTTTAAAAGATAATATTGACAATATATTGTGAGACTTATAATATATGCAGAGGTAAAATATTCTAGCACGGTTGCACTGATAGGCAAATAGTTTAATGGAACACAACAGTTTAAAATTAGACTGCATTTACAGTTAATTGATCTGCCACAAAAAGTGTCAGCCCCATTAAATGGGAAAATTAAGTTTTCTCAATACATGATTTTGAAAAAAATAATTTTGATCATTACCCCACAAAATTAATTTTAAAAGCTGAATCATAGATACGAGTGCTCAAACTAAAATTTAGAGGGTACTTTGTGATAATGGGATAGGTAAATGTTTCCTACACAGAATCAAAACTTCTAACTCTAAAAGAAATGAAATGACAAATTAGACTTAATGTAATGTAGAACTTCTGCTCATCAAGAAATACCGAATAATAAAATAAAATACAATTTTCATAGATCTGGAAATATTTAGCATATTTTACTATATATAGATCTTCTACAAATGATTAACAACTCAATCAGAAAACAGACTAAGGAGTTGAAAAAACTATTCACTCAAGAAGGTCCAATTTTGTTTTAGATAATCCCAAATTCTATGATAAAGCAACAGGAAATGTCTTTGGAATTAAATGGGTATTCAATGAGGTATGATATCTTACAAGGAATAATTAAGCAATCATAGAAAACAGCAATTTTAACGGTGAAATCATAGGAATTTCAAATAAACTATTTATTAAAATATTTTATTTACTTATTTGAATTGCAGAGTCAATGAGAGGGAGATACGATACTTGGATAGATAGATAGATAGATAGATCAATCAATTGATCAAGTGATAGATCAACCTACCATCCACTGTTTCACTCCCTAATGGCCAAAATGGCAACGTCTTGGCTAGGTTGAAAGCAGGAACCAGTAACTCCATCCTGGTCTCTCAAATAGGTAGCAGGGACTCAGTCATTTGGGCCACCTTCTGTTGTCTTCCCTGGCACATTAGTAGGAAAATGGATGAGAAGCTGATTAACTGGGAATGGAACCAGCAATCAAATATGGTATGCCAGTTTTGCAAGTCGCTGCTTAATCCCCTGCACCACAATGCCAGCCCCTCAAATAAGCCATTTTGAACATATTGTCTTGAATCGTGCATGAGCATATGGATGTGTGTGTGTGCACTTCAGTTCAGTTTACCCTCTTCTGGTTCTAAGTTTGGAATTAAATAACATTCCTGTATTTATTTGATAATTATTAACTAAGAAAATTTTATATACAGAAGTGTAGAGAGTGTCATGAATTATCAATATTATGGTAGCAAACATGTTTGTTAAAAATGAATTTATATTAACTCTAAAAAGAAATTATATATGTTAGATTTTTCTTATGATCAAAATATAACTTGTTAGACTTCAAGTGTTACTATTTCATATGAAAAACTTTACAGGGTAATATTGCAAAGATGGAAAAATTTATAATGCTGTCCCCAGACTTATAGATGGAAACTTAGTAGAGTTGTCACTGGAGTCTAAATTATCATGTGTAGGTTGATTTTTCTGCTTATTCCATTAAGTAATTGACTTGTGATTTAAGTCTTATATTTACAATACTCTATCAGAACTTATTATGAATTTTTAGCATGTTCTGAATGCTATCTACCACATAGATGTCTATAATTTTTGTATCAACAAAGAATAGTAATTAAGGTTTTAGCAGAGTGAAAGAGGGCTGATAGTAGAAAACATATTAAATCCATGGTGATATTGATGCTCTCAATTTAGATAAAATATCACCTTATTCTCTAATAGGATTATTTCATTATAACAAGATTTTCATTTCAGAAATTAGAAGTTTAAATACCAGCACATTGCACTTTCTTTAGTGAACAAATTATTTCTATGTTGATTTAATTCTGCATTGCCTGCTATTAAATTAGTTTACATTTTTTTTTTTTTTTTGACAGGCAAAGTTTAGACAGTGATAGAGACAGACAGAGAGAAAGGTCTTCCCTCCGTTGATTCACCCCCACAAATGGCCACTACAGCCGGGGCACTGCGCTGGTCCAAAGCCAGGAGCCAGGAGCCTCCTTCTGGTCTCCCATGCGGGTGCAGGGCCCAGGCACTTGGGCCATCCTCCACTGCCTTCCCGGGCTACAGTAGAGAGCTGGACTGGAAGAGGAGCAACCGGGACAGAACTGGCTCCCTGACAGGGACTAGAACCTGGGGTGCCGGCGCCGCAGGCAGAGGATTACCTAGTGAGCCACGGCGCCAGCCAAATCAGTTTACATTTTTATTAAGCTTCTTCAAGGAACCTCACCATATGGTATATGTTTGAAGGGAAACAGCCATTTACTAAGGAAGACTCAGAGTGTGGACATAAAAAACATATTATAGGCTGTTGTTCTTAAGGGAATGCTAACTACATGTTTGCAAATTCCTTTTTCCACTTCTACTAGTTGTCGCTATTGAGCAAGTTGCCCCAAGCCAACACAGTTGCCCTCCTTTCTCTCCATAGCCGCAACAAATCCATAAAACTCTCTCCATCCCTAATAATTGCAACAATTATTACTTATTTAAATTCATGTCATCCAAAAATGAAACATACTTCGATTTTCTTAGCCTGACTGTCTTTATATACCAACACTATACTACTGTTTTTCCTTCTTTTGAGATTAAATATGCAGCATCCTGACACCTCATGTCTTTTTTCCACTTTCCTACCTCCATTTCAGCCAGTTATTCCCTAGCTCATACTCTCAAATCTTGGTTTCAAGTATTCTAGTCTCTAACTCTTCTGTTGTATATTTCCAGACAAGTTTCCTAAGCACTGCAATGTCAAAGCTTTTCTTTCCTTGGCCTCCCTTCTTACCATTTACAAAATCCAAGCTGGATTTCCTTATCTTCTTATACCTTTATGCCTAGTCATTATGGTCACCTCTCTTTAAATGCACTCAACTCACTAACGCTTTTAGTTTACAGTCTAGTTTATCAAGGATGAGTCACCAATAGTGCCTAATACCTTTTACCTGCCTGATTCATTTCCCGTCACAGTCTCTGAAAATTGAAGGGGAAAAAGTATCAAGTCAGTTCTTGAGGCACAGTTAAGCGACCGCTGGGCAACCCCTCCCTTTGTGAAGTCCTGGTTTGGCTTCCATTACTGCAGGCTTCTTACCTAGCTTTCTGTTCATACATCTGAGAGGCAAGCGATGATGGCTCTAAGCACTTTGGTTTCTGCCAATCATGTGAGACAACTGGATGGAGTTCCTAGTTCCTGACTTTGTCCTGACCGTTACAAGCATTTGGATAGTGAACCTGTGGTTTCTCTCTCTCTCCCTCCCTTCAAATAAATAAAATAAATCGATTGTAAAGCACACAACTGGTCTGTCTAGTTTAAATTACTGATTTCCAAAGTATAGTCCACAGAATCTCATTATTAATGTTTCTCTGATAGACTCTCAATCTCTAACAGCAGGTTCAACAAACTACCAGGAGCAGACTGAGTTTTCCTGTTGTCACATTTTATAAATGAAGTCTTATTAGAACACAACTGAATTCATTCATTATATAAGTGGCCCTTTTATCCCTATGTATTAGTTGGGCTTCTCCAGAACAAAACAATATTTACTTACTTATCTTTCTATCTACTCATGGAATTGGCTTCTATGGCTATGGAAGCCAAGCAATCCAATGATGTACAATGGGCAAACTGCAGAACCAGAAAAACCAGAGGCATAAGTATAATTCACTGTGAGAGATTTGCAGGCCAGAAAGAAAAACGAAATTAACTAACTTTTTTACTCTACATAATAACCAAAAGGAATTTAGTGTTGTGATTTTGGGATATTAAGACTGCACTCAGTTAAAATTGATGCTAACAAAAATTTAAACACAGTTCTTTCAATCTCCAAATCCTTATATCTTATCTGATGTGCTCTAAAAATGAGCAAGGGGGTAAATAGAATTTAAGAGTCCATATGTTCTCAAAGCAAACAAGAAAATAAAGAAGGAAGAAAGATAGGACTTGTAAAAGAGTTATATTATCATTGTACAACTCTTCAAAGAGTCAATCAGAAGAATTAAAAAGTACATAAAAACATACTTTGAAGCTGTTGATTTATATTTATTAGAATCATTGGTATAAGGTTCTGCCTGGTTCAGCACTCTCACTATACCTGAATAACATTCGAGGTGAAGTGAGTGAGGTAGAATTTTACTTTGTAGATGGTAGGTTGATTTTAGTTTTTGATAATAATCTTTTAGAGTTTGAAAGAAAAATAGAGGTCATTCAGACTGTTATTCTCTTATTAGCACTTTGATTTTTGGAGTCTCCTATATATTCTCTCTCTCTCTGTCTCTTTGTGTGTCTCTGTCTCTGTCTTTCTCGCACACACAAACACACACACATACACACACATACATGAACACATCTGAATATGCACTAATTAGAGGCTTCTTGGTCCCTCATTCAAGTGAACCCCTTCTGGGACTGATGTTAGATTTTCAGATTCAGAATCAGAAAATGAGTATGATTTAATATTAATCAATGATCATTTCAATAAAAGGTTAAACCTACGAGAGCTTAAATTTCCTTTCTAGCCTGAAATTATATATGTTTACCATATCCTGGGACAATGTTTTGACTTTGGGTGCAATTTAATAAATTTTGAAGGCTCCCAGAGTGATAAATTAAAACAGAAAGTCTCCAGTTTAAAGACAAAAATAGTATATAAAAAAATCCAGAAAGGAATGTTTTACAATTTTTTTTTCTCCAGACTTAGTTACCTGTGTTTTTGTTTCTCGTTAATCTTTAGTCAGAAGAGAAATTTGAAAAACTAAACACTATGATTTAATGACTTAGAAAAGTAGAAAATATGCATTCAAGCTGAGACACACTTTTTCCTCAGAAAAACAGAATACTTGTGAGCCTAGGTAGTCTTCTTTTCCCCCTTTAAATGAAAAGTTCCTTAGGACAGAACCATTGTAATAATTCCTCCATTTACATAATCCCACCATGGTTTTTGTCTTCCTACCCATCAACATTATCCTCTTCATCGTTGCTGGTATGTATTAGCAAAGGTCAAGTCATCAAGAAGAAATAATGAATAACAAAAAAGAAAAAAATAAGAAAGGTAGTGAGTTATTTAAAAGGAAAGAATTCTAAGTGAATGCAGTTCTATAATGAATCCGTGAAAGTGAATTACCAGAAAGTTATGCTACTTATTAACACAATGGGCTACTGAATTTAACTAGACCTTGACCCTTTAAAGAGGAAAAGCACTTTACATTTTATTTTTAGCCTTTTACAATTTTACTTAACATCGCCACATATTTTTATAACTTTATTAAATACATTAACAGTGTTATTAAGGTTATTGTTAATATTAGAAGCTCAATCTTCTAGGGGAGATTGTTTCTAGATGGTAATTATAGTTGTGATAATAATAATAATTATTATTACTATATTTTATTGAGTTAGAATGTGCTAGAATGTACCAGAAAGAATTTTAATAAGCATGTCCATATTAAGTCATTAAATCCTATGGAACCAAAAAGGTTTTTTTTTTTTTTCCTGCCCATTACATAAAGAAATTCAGAGAAAATATATTTAATAACTGATGTTATATATCTAGAAGAGAATAATCTTGAATTTTCACAACCAGTTTATTTCTACAGTAGCTTTTAATATATGTCATGTAAATTCCAAAGACTAAATGTTATATGCACAAGATATTTTACTAAGTGATTTTAGTTTTATGTAACTCTAGTTGAACTAAAGACAATTCTCTTTGGACAATTCTGTTGCATTTTTATTCTCATTGCTTAAAATGACTTCATAACATACTTTTGGTGAGGCTGAAATACATAGGCAATGACAACCTCATCTGAATAAGTCAATATTTTACTTTTAGAATGATAAATGGTTAAATAATTAAGTACTTGTTATGAAACTTATTTTTCCTCTCTTGTATTCTATTAAAGATATTTGATCCCTGTTGGTAATAGTGGGATGGTGATAATAGCCACATTTGGGGTTGCTATGAATCTTAATGAGATAAGGAATACAGGTGCCCAGTGTTTCCTGGTTGGCAAACAGAAATATGGTACTATCCCTTATGCCTTAGTCAGTTTCTAGTTATGATAGCTAGGCTTCTAGTACAACTAAAGAAGAAATTTCATGAGTGAGTTGGATAAAAATAACAAAAATTAACAAAATTGCAAAGTCCTCTAAAAGGTAAGATAGCATTAATATTGTTATCATATCAATCCTTGTTAAAGTCAAATCGTGCTGCGATGCAGAGAATGTTTTTGGTGCTTTACTATTTGAGATTGTTCACTGGAGGAATCAAAGTTGGAATATATTCTCACCCCTCTTTTTAAATATTTATTTATTTTAAAGGTAGAGTTACAGAGAAAGAGAGAGAGAGAGAGAGAGAAAGAGAGAGAGCAGAGAGAGAGGTCTTCCATCCTCTGGCTCACTCCCCAAAAAACTGGAGCTGGTCTGGTCTGAAGCCAGGAGTCAGGAGCTTCTTCCAGTTGTCCCACATAGGTATAAGGGTCCAAGGACTTGGGGCATCCTCCGATGCTTTCCCAGGTGCATTAACAGGGAGCTAGATCAGAATTGGATCAGCTAGGACTTGAACCAGTGGCCATATAAGATGCAGGCAATGCAGTCACTAGCTTAACCCACTATACCACAGTGTCAGCCCCCAAAAATTTTCTGAATGATGTATGCAAATTACTTAAGCACAGAATATTGGATTTAAACTAACATTGAGACGTATTAAGTTTATCGTCCCCATTTACTGATGACTAAAATAATGCCTATAAATTCTACAATGGACTAGAATGTTCTATAATACTACAATAGACTACAGAGAATAATCTTTCTGCATTGTCTATCGTGGAGATAGTCTGGCATAACGGATGCACCTACATTCCAATCCTGGCTCTGCCATCTCTTATTGTGTGGACTTGAGCCAGATACTTGGCAAACTTAACTAATATAGTGATTTTCTTCAAATAATATATATTCTTATTAATCTTTACAAAAACCTCCACATGTATTATTTTGTATATGACTCTTTGATAGAGAAATAGCATGATCCCCATTTTTTAAAGATTTATTTATTTATTTGAAAGTCAGAGTTACACAGAGAGAGAAGGAGAAGCAGAGAGAGAGAGAGAGAAAGAGAGACGTCTTCCATCCACTGGTTCACTCCCTGATTGGCCACAACAGTCAGAGCTGCACTGATCTGAAACCAGGAGCCAAGAGCTTTCGCCCAGTCTTCCCGTGAGGGTGCAGGTGCCCAAGGACGTGGGCCATCTTCTACTGCTCTCCCAGGCCATAGGAGAGGGCTGGATCAGAAGTGGAGCAGCTGGGACTCGAACTGGCACCCGTATGGGATGCCAGCACTGCAGGAGGTGGCTTTACCTGCTATGCCACAGTGCCGGTCCCCATAATCCCCATTTTAAAAAAGGGTTATTGAGTTATTTGAAATAATGAAAGAAGGAAAGAGGGAAAGACAGAGAACTATATTTCATCCACTGGCTTGCTCCCCAAATGTTCACATCAGATGGTTCTGGGTCAGGCTGAAGCCAAGAGCCAGGAACTCCATCTGGTCTCCCATATGGGTATCCAGGATCCAAGCAGTTGGGTCTTCTGCTGTCTTCCCAAGTGGAGCAACTGGGACTCAAACACCAGCACTGATAAGAGATGATGTATTTCAAGTAGCATCTAAAACCACTGACCACAGTGCCAGCCTCCAATCCCATTTTATGGGTACAGTAACTAGAATGTGTATGTTTTAGCCTGTTTGCCTCTTTCATATTTTAGAAAGGTGGTACCATGTCTTTTGGCTGAGTTCCCTGACACAACAGCTTTTTCTGTAGCTGCTCCAATTACAGAGACACATAGACAACTAAATTAGGATGGGTTTCCCTCTCTTTGAACCAAAAATGCATGATTACTAATTTCATTCTTTTATTTTTTTGTAACTAATAGAGTACAAATTTGACATTTTGAGAATCGATTATTACACTATTGTCTCTACTATTGAGGAACAATGTTTTTTTCTTCTTACTATTTGTTGAATACTTTACTTAGTGGAGGGTTAATCTTATGATTAGGAAATAAACTAAAAGTATGTCATTGTAAAAATTAAAAGAAAGAATTAAAAAAGGAGGAGGGGTTGTGGGAGCATGGGTGGGAGAGACGGTAAGGTGGAAAGTATCACTATGCTCCTAAGTCGGCACATATGAAATGTATGAAATTGGCTCAACTTATATCAATTTTTAAAAAAAGGCTATTACTCTCATTTGGCTCCTCAATGTCTCTAGGAGAGTTTCTCTTAATTCCTAAGCTGGCACAAAGATAAAAGCAGTTAAGGAAACTAATAGTAATTCGTTCACATATATTTATTATCATCCAAACAAAATAATTGAAAATGTTTCTGAGATATTATTAAAATAATGGTAAAATTTGTCATTTGAAACTAATGATTATTAAGAAAAAAAGAATTCCGATGTAATCAATCTAGGCAACAAATATTTGACATAATTTAAATAGTTTTGTTCAGCAGTACACTCAACTGGAACCTAAGCTTAATTTGTTGAAGACTTTGTGAAGTCAATGAAATGATTTGTGTAGCTAACCATTTATGAATATTGTAATTTTAGATGCTAGTTATATTAAATCCTGCTATGAAATATTCTGTTAGAATTTCCAATTACATTTAAAAACAGGACCCACAGGTGTTCAGATTAACTGTTAATGCAACTCTGGTTACACCATGTTTTCAGATAATTCTGAAACAGAAAAGCACAAGACATTTTTCAGCGATATTCCTTTTTATAAAATGGCTTAACATTTCTGCTGACCAAAAGGTTCTAGTAATTTGTACCTGGAAGACTTTTTTATAATTGTTCTCACACTAGATCACTATATCATTGGGTAAATGCTTTTCTATATAAAAAAGTAGTCTAAATCTTTCTCATAAGTACACACACAGTTTATAAAAATACTGAATATGCAGTAAGCAAGCAATACTATGTTTCAGTTAACAAGAAATCAAATACTGATAATCTCCAGGGAATTTCAAAAGGCAATTCCTACAGTATGCAGACTACATTTATGTTAGATAAGTATCCATTTGAAGATACACAGAAGCTCACCTTTCAAAGCAATGTGCGTTACTCAACACTTGGAAAGAAGAGTAAAAAGCAATGCCAAAAATTATACTGCTGAAAATAAAATTGATTCTTTACAAATAGGAGTACATTTGAGCACTCCTATTTTTCTCCAGATGTAATTGATATACCAAAATAATTATGAAAAATGTTTCTTAATTTAATAAAACCCTTATGATCACTAGAGGCATGAAGGAGATTGTCTCTCAAAATATGTAAAAAATAATATGTCACCGTGGTTAACATACTTAAGGTTGTAGAGTGTTCAGGTAATGTGCTGTCATGTGTAGCATTTAATATAAGCTGTTTTGTATGTTGTTTGATATACAAAACATACATTTAGTGTTTATTATGAGTACATTATCATATTTATCCCTAATATAGCTAAAATATTCATTTGTATACTATTACACATAATTTTAGTCATATGAAAAGTAATAGGTAATAGAAATGCATTATTTATACACTAAACAGAAAAGAATAAATTACTCATATCCCTTCCAATTGTTAGGGAGTGTAACTGTGTTCAATTCACTAAAATATAATCTAACAAAAGGAATTTAAAGTTAAAAAGGTAGATTTTAAATAATGTAGGGCTAATATGCAGATGATTAAAATAGAATGCATAATTTGAAAAAGAAAAATTATAATGGCAAATAATCGATCACCTGTAGTAATACCAATAAAACTTTAGTAAAATAATTTGAGAGAAATTAGTGGAATGATAAAATGCAATTTAAATAACAGCAATTATAGAACTCAACTTTGTAAATCAAGTCTATCAGTGAAACAAACAATTCCATTTAAATATTATCAATATCATCACCATAGTTCATAACTGTAGGTTTGACACATTATTAAAAGTCATAAAAAGAAAATAAGATTTAAAATTAGAAGAAATGACAATATACCTAGATTTAAAGATGATAATACTATCTGTTTAAAGTGGGAGAGAATTTACTTAAAATGCTTGTGCCTTCTAATTTAAAACAAAAATGATCAGTTACAAAGTAAATAAACTAGGTCTACATTTTTTCTATATATTTGACTAATCTTGTACAAAATATAGTCAACAAAAACCTGCATCTGGCATAGTGGGTTAAGCTATCACCTGCACTGCCAGCATCTTAAAAGCACTGGCTAGAGTCATGGCTGTTCCACTTCCAATCTTGCTTCCAGTAATGCTCCTGGTAAAACAACAAAAGAGAGCCCAAGTGTTGGATCCCATCTTCCAGATGAGAGACCTGGGTTGAGTTCCAGGCTCCTGGCTTCGTCCTGGCTCTCTCTTGGCCTTTGCAGACGATTAGAGAGTTTATCAGTGGATGAAGATACTGCTCTCTCTCTCTGTGTCTCCCTTTTTCTCTCTCTGTAATTCTACCTTTCAAATAAATAAATACATATATAAATACATTTATTTTAAAAAAATCAAATCAAGAGAAAGACACAATGCATAACAAAAATAATTTTAATGAATATCAGCATAAACCAAGCACTTGAAATCACCAATACAAAGGAAGACACACAACATACTTCCCTTAGAGAAATAAATGAAAATCAGGCCTGCGCCACGGCTCAATAAGCTAATCCTCCGCCTGCGGTGCTGGCACATCGGGTTCTAGTTCGGTCGGGGTGCTGGATTCTGTCCCGGTTGCCCCTCTTCCAGGCCAGCTCTCTGCTGTGGCCCGGGAGTGCAGTGGAGTGCTTGGGCCCTGCACCCCATGGGAGACCAGGAGAAGCACCTGGCTCCTGCCTTTGGATCAGCGAGGTGCTCTGGCTGCAGCGCACTGGCTGCAGCGGCCATTGGAGGGTGAACCAATGGCAAAAGACCTTTCTCTCTGTCTCTCTCTCTCACTGTCCACTCTGCCTGTCAAAAAAAAAAAAATCTGATTGATTCAATGGTAAGAAACCCTATTAATAAGATGTCAATTCTGTGCAAATTAACCCAATCTATAATTAAATATAATCCTAGGGGCCAGCACAGTGGCTCACTTGGTTAATCCTCTGCCTGTAGTGCCGGCATCCCATGTGGGTACTGGGTTCTGGTCCCAGTTGCTCCTCTTCCAGTCCAGCTCTCTACTGTGGCCCAGGAAGGCAGTGGAGGATGGCCCAAGTGCTTGAGCCCTTGCACCCGCATGGGAGACCAGGAGGAAGCACCTGGCTCCTGGCTTCGGATCGGTGTAGCTCCAGCTGTAGCAGCCATTTGGAGGGGGTGAACCAACGGAAGACCTTTTTCTCTGTCTCTCTCTCTCACTGTCTAACTCTATTTGTCTCTCTCTCTATATATATATAATCCTAATAAAAAACAATTCCATATTTTAAGAAACTTAAATTTCCACTGGAAATGTAGATATTTGAATAAAATTTTTTGACAAAAGAGTGAAATCAGGATAAATTTCTTCCACAATGCATTAATATATTAAAATATGTAGCAACCAAATTGATGTGATTATAGCACAGAGATTAGCAAACAGTGAAAAAGAATAATATGTTCAGAGAGTTAAAGACATATAAAAGAAATTATTTTTGATACTTAAATTTCAGATCAGTAATATTTTTTCTAAAAAAAATTTAAAGGACACAGTATAATCTGATTTTGGAGGTTCAGTATTGAAGTGGCAGGAGAAACTGAAGTGACCCTATATTGCCCAATGGCTCCATTTTCATCTCCCCGCCACACACACTCTTTCGAAACCCAAGCTGTGGCTCCAGGAAGTCTTCACACTGCCTTCTGTTCAGCAGTACATTCAGCACCTGCAATTAGCTTGTAAAACAATAACAGCCAAATGTTACTCCCCTTTTCCTTGTTCCAGTTTGTGTTCTTCCCTAAATGCCATTGTGGTTTTCAGCTTTAAAAGCCCAACTCTTGCCTCTGCTCAGGGTGGAGAGATCTTTTGGCCTGAGCCTGCATTTGAGGGCTGGCTAACAATATTCTAAATTCTCAGTGTGTGGCACTTCTCTGTGACTAGCCTGCTGTACAACAGTATGATAATTCAATACATGCATACAATGCATAATTGTCAAATCAAGGTAATTAGCATTTCTATGTGTGGGGAACCTTCAAACTCCTCTCTTCTGCATATTTTGAGGTACACAACAAATTGTAAACTGAAGTTGGCCTACTGTGCTACAGAACACTAGAACTTATTCTTCCTATATAACTGTAATTTTGTATCCATTATCTCACCTGTGAGAGGAAATATTTTTAATAAATAATATTGCAACATAATAATCACGTGAGATAATAAAATGAACATAGCCACTTTCTGTTCCTGAATGGGCTCAATCTATGTTTACATCACTGAAATATCAGCTTCAATTTAAAAAAAAAAATTTACCTGTTAATCTATTTAAAGGGTAGAAAGAGAAGGAGAGACATACAAGTAGAGAAATAGCACATGCTCCCATCTTCTGGTTCACCGCCCAAATGCCCACAATTCCTGGGGTGAGCCATCCTAAAGCTAGGAACAGGGGACTCATTTCAGGCCTGCCACATGCGTAGCAGGAAACCAATTACTTGGGCAGTCACTGCTCCTCCCATGGACTGCATTAGTTGGAAGCTGGAGTCTGAGTCTTAGCTGGGAATTGAACCCAAGTACTCTAATATGAGCATCTTAACTGCTATGCTAAACACTTGCTTCTAGCTTCAATGTTTGTTGTTATATAACTTGAGACAACTGGGTTCACATGAGTTTTAATTAAAACAAGTGTTCAATAATTATTAAAATGACATTATAAAAAAAGAAAATACAGTAGAACACTTTACCTTTTATTTGTTTCGACCTCTTAAGAGATTTGTCACACAGAGTTTCATATATTTAAACATCAATCCACAGTGTACATAATGAAAGATAAGACTTCTTTGACAGATCTATGACTTTCTTGAATGCTCAATAGAGATTATATAATGAGTGTATTATACTTATTAATAAGTATATATAATAATTATATAATAATATACTTGTTAATATAATAAGTAATATTTATAAATATATTATATAAGTATATCATACTTATTATATAATAAGCACAAAGGCATTATTAGTACTTTAATAAATCACCAGTGTCAGTAATGCCATAAATACAATGGCATCTTATTAACAATCTCATTAGTGTATGGAAGTCAAAATACTGAAACTCAGAAGTTTCTTATGTTCAAACTGTTTCTTAGATTGCATATGCTATGATTTATAACCACAAAAATATTAAGTAGTGAAACCTGATACTTTTTTCATTTTAAATGAGAAAATGAGAAGCTTTCCATGATAATGTAATATTCTCCATGCACATTTTCTTCATCAGTTTTCAGAAGAATTAAGCTCCATTTTTCATTAATTTGATCTATCTTTGTGAAATGCTTGTGTGAGAACCAGTGTTCTTATTTTTAAAGTTTTATGTATTTATTTTTACTCTATTTGAAACCAAGAAATACCGGGGGTTCTTTCATCTACTGCTTTACTCCCCAAATGCCTATAACATCAGAGGTGGGGCCAGACAGAAGTCAGAAGTCTGCATCTCAATCTGGGTATTTCACATGAGTGGAAAGGACTCAAATGAGCCACTGCCTGCTGCTTTCCAGAGTGTGCATTAGCAGGAAGTTGTTTTAAAAGCAGTGGAGCCAGGACCAGGACTCACACCAAGCACTGTGGTATGAGATGTAGGCTGTGACAAATGCCCACCCCCATAGTTTAGTTTTTAAAATTTATTGTGTCTTGCTGTTTTGAAACTTGTATTCCACTTGAGAAGGTAATAAATCTATCAGCAAAGAATGACATCTGCAGTGTGAAGGCAAAGGTTGAGCTAAGAAGTGATTTCAAGCTTCAACATCCACTACCTATAACGCTCTCCAATACGTCTTCTCATAACAGATGTCACAGTCAAGACACACTAGAGCAGGATCAAATATTATAAAATTATGATTCATTACAGAAGCAAACATTCGTTTTTAATGTTTACAAAGAAACAAAGATAGCTGAGTTCAACTGAAAAAGCCACAAATTCAAGGTTTCTGTGATTCCTTGGAGACAGGAGAGCCTTTTCAATAAATGGTGTTGATAAAATTGCATTTCCACATGCAGAAGTTTGAAACAAGCCTCAAATCTTACACAATGGCCCCTGAAAATGTGAACTTAATCCTTCTGAAAGCTGATGAAGAAAAATGCACATGAGGAATGTTAAATTAACATAGAAAAAAAATCTATAGCAAAAAAAAAAAAATGACACAGTGCCCTCAAGTAGTAAGCAAAAGAGGGAGATAATAGGAATTGCACTTTTAAGAAACCACAATAGCTGGAGAGTTGAAATTGGATAGTAAGGAGACATATGAGAATGAATTCTCATCAAAAGGCTGTTCCAAGTAACTTGATTCTAGCGTTAATCAGAATGATGGGTCAAGATGGACAAAATTGAAAGATATTTCAACCAAGTGAACTTTTGATCAATATGACAAGAATTTTTCCTGGAAAAAGTATGGGAGAGTAAGTTAATAATTGTATGTTCTTGTTCATATGTAATGCCTTTGGACACTGTCATTTATTTTCTTAATTTGGTTACATGTCTACTCTCCCATGACTGTGTATTAGTGCATTATAGTAAAAATAAAAACGCTTGCAAAAAACAAAAAACAAAAACAAAAACAAATTAACATAGAGAAGAAAGTCATCACAGTTCCTTGTTAGAATATATTATAATCCATTTTTCCCAGGCCTCTACTTAAAACAAAATACAAACTAAATTTCCTGCAATACAATAAGGGATAATTATTGATAAGAAATAAGGGGGAGAAATTTTATATTAAAGAAAACATAACATTTCAGAAAATTTAATAGTGTCATGCAGGAACTGATTAACACTCCTCTTCTGATAGGAATGTTATTTTAAAACCACAATTGAGGTTCTATGTTACTGTTCTGTTTGGGGCTATGTACATCTCTTCCCCACTGCGCTGGGTGTGTGTACCTGGGAAGTGACAACTGTTGGTGATTTCTGCAGAAACCTGAGCTACTATTCAAGCCAGCAGACTAACAACTTAAGCATTTTTTGCTGAATGGATTGAAGGGTAAAACTCTCTGCTTATGCATAGGTAAGTGATTTTCTGAAAACTGAAGAGTATTATTTGTTGTGATGAGATACCAGTCATCCAACAAGTACTTATTGAGTGTTATACCTTACACTTTATCACTAACATCTGAGAATAGAATACAAAGTCTACAGCGGCCAGTGTTATGGCACACTGGGTGAAGCTACTACCTGCAATGCCGGTATCTGATATGGGCCTGGTTTGAGTCCCAGCTGCTTTACTTCTCATCCAGCTCCCTGTTAATGTGCCTGGGAAAGCACAGGCTGATTGTGCAAGTGCTTGGGCTCCTGCAATCTCATCAGAGACCAGATGAGTCCCCAGGGTTCTGGCTTCAGCCTGGCCCACTACCAGACTTCCAGACATTGAGGCCATTTGAGGGGAATGAATCAGCAGATGGAAGACTTTTCTCTCTCACTCATTCTCTCTCTATCCCTCTCTGTCCCTCTCTCCTCTCCATCTCTGTAATTTTGTGTTTCAAATAAAATAAAATAAATCTTAAGAAAAATACAAGGTCTACAAAATGCCCCGTTCTTCATGGCACTGATTTATAGGAAGGAGGCTCAAAAACGCAGAAAGTGAACACATAAAGAATTGAATACTTGAAGATTAGAACTAGGAAATTTACCTAAAAAAAAAGAGTTCAAGGACATCCTCTCAGGATGAGACAATTTATCAAACCATGATAATGAGATACAGGTAGGTGTCTAACATGTGGGAGAAAAGAATTCTAGACAGGATCAAATGTACAACAGTTTAATAGTAGAATATACAGGGCTGTGTATGGAAAAAATACCCTGATGCGGTGGCTGTGGCTTAGCAAGTGGGACTGTGAATAGTATTAGATTTGATAGATATCAGCTAGATTATATACAACACAAAAATAATTGAGATGCCATTTAAAAAGCCTTGACTATGACCCTATCGGAATAAGATCAAAGTCAGCGAACTCTAAAGGCTTCCATAGCCCTGACAACTCATGACTAGAGCCTAGGGAGATTACTGACGCCATGAACAGGAGTGTCAAATTGTTAAGTCAGCAATAGAAGTCACTGTGTACTTACATCCCATGTGAGATCTGTCCATAATGTGTTGTCTAATGTGCAGTGATGCTATAACTAGTACTGAAACAGTATTTTTACACTTTGTGTTTCTGCGTGGGTACAAACTGATGAGATCTTTACTAATTATATAGTGAATCGATCTTCTGTATATAAAGATAATTGGAATTGAAAAAAAAAACCTGGTGTTAAATTGGAAATGGCATAGAAAATTAATTAATTTTTTAAAAAAATATTATGTAGGGTCTCTGTCTTTAATGTGCTGTACACTCTTATTTAATGCTATAACTAGTACTCCAACAGTATTTTTTTTCACTTTGTGTTGCTATATGGGGGCAAACTGTTGAAATCATTACCTAATATATACTAAACTGATCTTCTGTATATAAAGAGAATTGAAAATGAATCATGATGTGATTGGAAGGGGAGAGGGAGCGGGAAAGGGGAGGGTTGTGGGTGGGAGGGAAGTTTTGGGAGGGGGAAGCCATTGTAACCCATAAGCTGTACTTTGGAAATTTATATTCATTAAATAAAAGTTTAATTAAAAAAAAAAGCCATTGGAGAAGTTTAAACATATGGAAGGAAGATGGTTACTGGAAGTAGGTAGGAAAAAAAGCTGATAGAATGAAATGGAAAGTAGACTAATTATAAAACCACAGTGATGGTCTTGGTAAGATATTATTACTGTCATATAACTAGGAAAGAAAGAGGGGATGTGAATGTAAAAATGGATGGATTCAGGGGCCGGTGCCCCAGCTCAATAGGCTAATCCTCTGCCTGTGGCGCCAGCACACCGGGTTCTAGTCCCAGTTGGGGTGCCAGATTCTGTCCCAGATGCCCCTCTTCGAGGCCAGCTCTCTGCTATGGCCCAGGAGTGCAGTGGAGGATGGCCCAAGTCCTTGGGCCCTGCACCCCACGGGAAACCAGGAGAAGCACCTGGCTCCTGCCTTCAGATCAGCGCGATGCGCTGGCCCGCAGCACACCGGCCGCGGCGGCCATTGGAGGATGAACCAACGGCAAAGGAAAACCTTTCTCTCTGTCTCTCTCTCTCTCTCACTGTCCACTCTGCCTGTCAAAAAAAAATTTTAAAAAAATGGATGGATTCAGAATAAATATTTGAAGTTGAATCAATATGACTTATTAATGGAATATGTGCGGTAATAATAGAAGAAACGTACAAATAACTTATGACTTCTGATGATTCGGATTCATAAACGATGTGAAGGGTCTTAGCATTTGTATGTATAGGCAAACTGAGGAAGTAAATAGTCATGGGGAAATACACAGTGGCATTTATACTTCTTTTCTGAAGACTTGCAATTTTAAGATCCTTATTATGTGTCTAACTGAAGATGACTTTCAGATGTTCAAATAAAAAAAAAACAGGAACATTATATGCATCTGTATGCATAATATATATATAATTTACACATTACATATACTTTTTTTTCTGACAGGCAGAGTTAGACAATGAGAGAGAGAGACAGAGAGAAAGGTCTTCCTTTTCCGTTGCTTCAACCCCCAAATGGCCGCTACAGCTGACCCACTGCACCGATCCGAAGTCAGGAGCCAGGTTCTTCCTCCTGGTCTCCCATGTGGGTGCAGGGCCCAAGCACTTAGGCCATCCTCCACTGCCTTTCCAGGCCACAGCAGAGAGCTGGACTGGAAGAGGAGCAACTGGGACGGAATCCAGAGCCCCGACTGGGACTAGAACCCGGGGTGCTGGCCCCGCAGCTGGAGGATTAGCCTAGTGAGCCGAGGCGCTGGCTTATTACGTATACTTTTAAATATATATATATATATATATATTATATATATATATATAAGTATATATATATATACTTAATACATGTATTCAATATAGAATATATGGAAATTACATTACACTAAATTAATTTTTAGGATTTCATTTTCAATATATTTGATGTATTATAAAATACAGAATATAGATTACGTTTCAACTTATACTTAAGTTTTTAATAAATTTCTAAAAGTAGGTTAATTATTTTCTTATTAAACTTGTTAAGTTTAGAAATTATGAACAAATGAGAAAGAGCCCTCCACCACAGATTGTGAAAAAAACTTAATTATTTTTGGAGGAAGAGAACATTAAAAAATGAATTATAAACTATTCAGAAGTAAATAGCAATGAAAATGTATCATATAAAAGATTATGTAACACAGCCAACATGTTACCAAGGAAAGCTGAATCCCTTTTAATTTATTATGAGAATAAAAATAAAGTACACTTCCACATGCTTGAAAAGAAAACAAATGAATCTATAGAAAATATGAGACTAATTTAGAATAAAGACGTTAATGAATTAGGAAACAATTGTCTTTTTTTAATTAAAACAAGAAAATTTATTTTAGAGGTCCCTTTCCACACAGCATAAGGTAAATTATCATTCATTTTCTTCTAATTCTTTCATAGATTCACTTTTTTATGTTGAAATCTGTAATCTATCTCTAATTTACTTTGGTGCAAGTTAAGGGTCTGACTTTACTTTTTCAAATTATTTAGGCAGCATCCAAACAGCACTTTCTATACAATCCAGCCTTTCCCTCTGACATCCAAGCCTTTCTTCTCGTTTTCCCGGCTCCTCAATCCCATGTTCCTGAGAATGTCACAGTTAAATTGAAGCTATTCTAGCAACAAGATCACACTGTGATGTTGCATCTTTTAGTTCTTTTGTTATCTGGTGGCACAAGATCACCCTCATCATTCTTCCTAGCCCCCCAACTCCCTGGGGAAATGTTCTTTTTTTGTTTTCTCAAAGAAACATTTTAATAACAATTGTCTTAGTAAATATACAAATTCTTTATCCTTAAATGGAGAATACATAATATTATAAAGCAAAATGTAAAAACTTTGTAGAGACTAGTTAAAAAACATACAATGTTTGAAACATAGCACTCTTAAGAATGAATAGCATGCAGTCACTATGTATGCAGTATGTGTTTACATACTCACAGGTATACACATATGCTAACTAGCTATACTAATAGTATGGAAGTCATAGGAGGTAAAAAGTACACTGAAGGAAAAAGCATATACAAAAAATGATACCATCTTTATTTAGAAAAGAGTAACTGAAGACTAGATTAATAATTCCAGAAAATAGTAAGAGAATCTAATACAACTAAAAAGTGTGGAAAGAATCAAATATGTGGAAAGTGTTAGGTTATGAATGATTTATGAGAAAATAAAATAGTCAATTTTATCTTAGAACAACTTGTAATACTGAAGAAACTAAAATCAAAATAGAAGGTATTTCAGCAATTTACTTTTAAATGCTTTATTGATCTATCACACATTTAAATGCAACTTTCACATTTATAGTTAAAACAGTATTATTATGTTTCACAGAAAACATGCATATTTATTAACAATAATTGGTTGTGAATTGAATAGAGATTAAAGAATCCACATTATGCAGTCATGAAAACTGTTCACAAAATCACTGTTTATTCATAATCTCATCTTTAAAGGAATATTATTTTAGGGAGAGTTAAAATAATTGCAGTTTTGAAAAACTTTCTCTCTCTGGTGCTATAAGTTCTTGTTTTCTCCTAACCTTATGCATTATCATAAGGTTAAATAATTGCTTTTCATGTGGAGAAAATGGTGAGATATCAATTTTGAAGAAATTACATGGCCAGGAAAAAGACAAATCAAGACCTTTAAAAAAAGAGTATATAAGGAAAAATAGCTAGAAATGAAAATTTGATTGTGCTTTGATAGCAACATAATTTGGTTCTAGGACTCCCATGGGTATCAAGATTCTCTGATGACCAAGTCCTTCAAATGAAATGCATAATAATTCAATATAACATATGTATATCCTTTCATACACTTTAAATCAAATCTATTATACTTTCAGTCATTTTCAGATAACTTATAATGCCAACTATAATGAAAAGGTGATGTAAATAATTATGCTGTATTGTTTAAGGAATGATAATATGCAAAATTATGTATATGTTCAGTACAGACACTTTTTTTCTGAATATTTTCTACATATGGTTAGTAGAATCTGTGTATGTCAAGCCCATGGATTTAGAGGTTGAATCGCTGAGAGTTTTCTCAGTGTCTTCTTTTCTTAATCTGTTCAGATTTCTATACTAAAAATACCATAAACCGTGTGGATTATGAACAACAGAAATTTATTTTTCACAATGGAGGATCAGAAGTCACACACCAAAGTGAAACAAAATTGGTGTCTGATGAGGGCCTATACTTCCTGTTTCATACATTAAAGGTGTCTTCTCATTTTATCTTATGGTGAAAGGGGAAAGGCAGCTCTCTGGATCCAAAAGTGTCCAAATCCCATGGAACCCACATAACCTAATCACCACCCAAAGGCTTTACTCAGCAATACCATTACATTGGTGATTAGGTTATGATATTAAGAAGACAAGTACTCAAATTATAGCACTGCTCCATCATCAGCTTCAGGCATTACATTATTGTTGAGCAACCTCTCCACAATTTTATACCTTCCTCATTAGTAAATTGCTATGGTATATATTTTGATCCTTGTTAGCCAGGCTATGGGGTATGTTCTATGGGGATTGCTTTGGTTTGACTGTGATTTGTCTGCTGGAGCTGCATGGTGTGGGAGCTTGTTTTCAGAGTGATGATATTGGGAGGTGGTATGAAACCCTTAAGAGATGGGAGCTACTGGAACACACTTAGGTCATTGAGGGTCCTGTCTTTTGAAGACATAGTTAGTTCTCTCAAGACTATTGCTATAAAAGCCTGAACCTGACTGCACCCAGCTCTGAGACTTCCAGTCTGGAAATACGATCACTTACTCCTGACTCCAACCTTTCTCCCATCTTAATCACTAACATAGCTGATGAATGAAGCAGCCAAAGGGATCATCAGCAGAACCAAGCTGATACAGATGCCATCCCCTGAACCATCAAAATTGCAGGTTAAATAAACTTTCTTCATAATTAGCATGTTTGGCTATTTCATTACAGTAATAAAAAGCTGACCAATACAGAGGTCTTCTTTAAGTTTCTTAGTGATTCTGCCTCAATCCTAGCTAAAGGGCATATTTCAGCATCTGTGAGTATTTAAAAAGTCTGAGAAAATGGAATGATAAGAGGAAGTCAGTTTTCTCATGGTTTCCCATTTGTAGCTGTTGTTTCTGTTATCCAGCCCTTCACCACAGAGAGGTTTATTAGAAGACTTGTCAAACTTTTTTTTATTTATTTTTTTATTTATTTTTGACAGGCAGAGTGGACAGTAGAGGGAGATAGAGAGAAAGGTCTTCCTTTTTGCCATTGGTTCACCCTCCAATGGCCGCCGCGGTAGGCGCGCTGCGGCCGGCACACCGCGCTGTTCCGATGGCAGGAGCCAGGTGCTTCTCCTGGTCTCCCATGGGGTGCAGGGCCCAAGCACTTGGGCCATCCTCCACTGCACTCCCTGGCCACAGCAGAGAGCTGGCCTGGAAGAGGGGCAACCGGGACAGGATCGGTGCCCTGACCGGGACTAGAACCCAGTGTGCCGGCACCGCAAGGTGGAGGATTAGCCTGTTAAGCCACGGCGCCGGCCGACTTGTCAAACTTTTATGTGACCATTTCTTTGGTATATCAGAAAGAGCCTAGACATAGATGTGATCATTAAGTATTCCATTTGTTTTGTTGTTCTCACTCAACCCTTAGCAATATGTTAAAAAGTTTACCCAAATTACTTTTACTAACATCTGCTGCAGTAAGTCCCAAGTAAGCCAGTTCTCATCTCCCTTGTCTCATTAATGATGCTCATTTTTACTTTGATTTAGATTAATTGATTAGCACACTCAAAAGAAATATAAATCATATTGATTATCTGGCATTATCCAGCAAGGTTCCAGTGTTCTTTCTGGGTTTCTTTTTTTAAGATTTATTTATTTGAAATGTGGAGTTACACACACACACACACACACAGAGGGGGAGAGAGAGAGAGAGAGAGAGAGAGAGAGAGAGAGAGAGAGAGAGAGAGAGTCTTCCATCCACTGGTTCACTTCCCAAATGGCTGCAATGGCCAGGCTGGGCCAGGCTGAAACCAAGAGTGAAGAGTTTCTTCCAAGTTTCCTGCATGGGTGCAGGGGCCCAAGCATTTAGACAATCCTTCACTGCTTCCCCAAGCACATTAGCAGGGAGCTGGATCACAAGTACACACTCACATGGGATGCTGGCTCTGCAGGGAGTGGCTTAACTCACTATGCTTCAATGCCAGTGCCTCTTTGAAGGTTAAGTGAAAGGTAGAATGTAACATTATTCCTGTTTTTTGTTTTTTGTTTTTTTTTTTTTCCTTTCTTACTCATTATTCCTTTCACAACTGGAGTTTCCACCTTGACAGGAGCAGGGAGAATCACCTACAAAATCTAAATAAACTCTGGCATCCAAGAAGAATGCAACAGCTCTTCGTTGCAGGGTCCTTTTTCTGACACCTACACTCATACAATTTCACTCTTTCTGTCTTTGTGGTCGAGCTGTTTATTTTGAGATAGTCATGGCTTTACAAATAGTTAGATAACATACAGAGAGATCCCATGTACCTTTATTCAGTTTCTCCTAATAAAAATCACTTGTAAAACTGTAGTATATCGTGTTGAGTATATTGGCGTTGACACAACCAAGATATAGAACAGTTCCATGTGGTTGTTTTTGAATTTAAACTTCTGTCATTTTCTATGTCTGCTTCTAGATTTGCTCTGGTTTTCCTAGCAAAGTCCCATTGTGGCTTTGTAGCTGATTCTGATTTGCACATGGTCCCTGTGACCCAACTGGTGACAGACATATGAAGATCTGATTTTATAGTCTATTGGATGATGTCAACTGGTAGCATAAAATAGAAACACATATGTATGTATATAATATGCACATACATGATTTTTTTCTTTTTTAGTATATGTTTAGCTTTCTTGAAGATTTTTGTATTTCTTTGTGTCTTCAGAATTGTCTTATGTTGATAATTAAATGCATGATACAGATATATTAAATATTATAAATTAAATATACAGATAATTAAATGCATGAATACAGATATACATATAGTTAATGATCAAGTACTTTCCAAATGGAGAACAGAATGTACATCTTCATTATAATAAATAAAATAAAGCAACAATTCTGTGTATTATGTACTTTTTAAAATATATATTATTTATTTATTTTTATTCAAGAGACAGGGAAATACTAACAAAGGTCTTCCATCCACTTGTTCACTCCCCAAATACCCACAATAAACAGTGCTGGGCCAGGCCAAAGACAGAATCCAGGAATTCCAGCCTGGTCTTCCATGTGGGTGGCAGGGACTAAAGCACGTGAATAGTAATCTACTGCCTTCCAGGGAGAAATGGAACCTGGACTCAAACATACATGCTCTGATATGAATTACTGACGTCTTAACCACTAGGCCAAAGGCTCATCTTATGTGTATCTTTTAAAGCATGTGATTTAAATTGCATAGCTGGATTTATAAATACAGCTGTCTGTGTGTAAATGGAGTCTAATATTTTATTCCTAGCAATAGAAATTTAATTAATATTTTGCATTCATCTGTTTATACTTCTATAATTTTTGTCTATGGGCAAGCTTCTTACTCACATAAACCTGACATATCTTTCCCTCCCTCTGTCTCTGCAAACTCTGTACATTCTCTAAGTGCATTTAGTAAACACAAAGCACAAGAGGAGAGATCTAAGTTAAGATTCAAGCAACGATTTTTAGCTACAATAAGATATACTATTTTTTATTTTTATTTTTATTATTTTTTTAGATATTATTAGGTAGTAATACAAGTTCTCAAATACTCCTCACTCCATTTCCCCACTAACATATCATGTTAATATATTTGTCACAATTAATGAAGTACATGTAGCTTACTCTGTTTTTAAATCCAAAATCCTTATTCCCACCTACTACTCCCAGCCTCTAGTAATAAAACCTCTGTTTTCAGATTTTTTTCTTTGTTTTAATTTTAACACCCGCTTTTAAGGGAGAATGGCCAGTTTTTGTCTTTTTGTGTCTAGCTTATTTCATGTAATATGATGTGCTCCAGTTCCATCCACTTTACTGCAAATGACAGAATTTTATTCTTTTTATAGTTGAGCAGTTTTCCACTATGGATATATACCACATTTTCTTTTTGCATTCATCTGATGCTGGACCCTTGGATTGACTCCATTGGCTATTGTGAACAGGGCTGTTATAAACACTGTGGAGCTGCAGTATCTCTGATAAAATGAGCTCATGTCTTTTGGGCTAAACACGGTAGTGGGATTGCTGTATCACAAGATAGTTCCATTTCTATTTTTAATAGAAATCTGCACACTGTTTTCCACAATGAATGCACTAATTTACATTTCCACAAACCACGTATAAGAGTCTCCCATTCTCTATATCCTTGCAAGCATTTGCTGCTCTCTTGATAATAGCTGTTCTGACAGGAGTGAGAAGATATCTCACTGTGATTTTGATGTGTATTTCCCTGATGGTTAGTGATACTGAGCATATTTTCATATATTTGTTGGCCATTTGTATTAGAACTTTCTATCCAGGTTCTTTATTCATTTCTTACTTGGCTTGATTGTTTATTGGTTGTTGAGTTTTTTGAGTTGCTGATATATTGCAGATATTAATCCTTTGTCAAAATAATAGCTTGCAAATATTTTCTCTAGTTCTGGTCTCTTCACTCCCTTGATTGTTTCCTTTACTATGCAGAAGCTTCTGAGTTTAGCTTTCCTTTTATTTATTTATTTATTTATTTTTACAGGCAGAGTTAGACATTGAGAGAGAGAGAGAGAGACAGAGAGAAAGGTCTTCCTTTTCTGTTGCTTCACCCCCCTGAAATGGCTGCCACAGCCAACGGCGCTGCGCTGATCTGAAGCCAGGAGTCAGGTGCTTCCTCCTGGTCTCCCATGCGGGTGCAGGGCCCAAAGCACTTGGGCCATGCTCCACTGCCTTCCCGGGCCACAGCAGAGAGCTGGCCTGGAAGAGGAGCTACCGAGACAGAACCAGCGCCCCGACCGGGATTAGAACCCACAGTATTGGCGCCACAGGTGGAGGATTAGCTTAGTGAACTGCGGTGCCGGCTTAGCTTTCCTTTTGTTGCATGAATTTTTGAGGTCTTATCCATGAAGTCATCACCTATATCAATATCTTGGAAGTGCTTACACTATTTTTTTTTTTTTAGCAATTTCATACTTCCAGGTCTTAAACTGAGGTCTTTATTTCATCTTGACAATTTTTGGTATAATGTGAGAGTTAGGGATCTTATTTCTTTTGTCTACATATGTCTACATACATACATTCAGTTTTGAGAATACCATTTATTGAAAAGACTATCCAATGTATGTTGTTGAAACCTGTGTCAAAAATCAGTTGGCTGTATGTACATAGATCATTTTAGTCTCTCTATTATGTTACTTTGATCTATGTGCTGGTTTTTAAGGCAGCACCTTTCTGTTTCAATTAGTACAGCTTTCTAGTGTGGTTGAAATTTGATATTGGATGCCTCCAGCTTGATTTTTCCTCTTTCTTTTTCTTTCTTTCTTTCTTTTTCTTTCTTTCTTTCTTTCTTTCTTTCTTTCTTTCTTTCTTTCTTTCTTTCTTTCTTTTTGTTTCTTTCTTTCTTTCTTTCTTTCTTTCTTTCTTTCTTTCTTTCTTTCTTTCTTTCTTTCTTTTTTTCCTCTCTTTCTGTCTTTCTCTCCCTTTCTCTCTTTCTTTCTTGTTTTCTTTCTTTTTCTCTTTGTCCCTTTATTTTTTTGTGGCTCAGGATCAATTTGACTATTCTGATCTGTGATTCATATGCATTTTAGGATTCTTTAATTCTGTAATAAATTTCCTAGCTATTCTGACAGGAATTGCATTGACTCTGTAGATTGATTTAGATAGAATAGACATTTTAATGATATTTCAGCCCATGAGTAAGAATATTTTTTCCATTTTTATGTATCATTGAAGATTTCTTTCATCAGTGTTTTATAATTTTCACTGTAGAGATCTTTCACTTCTCTGGTTAAATATTTTCCTAAATAGTTAATGTTTTTGTGGCTGTGGGATTCCTCCCTTGATTATTTTTTCTCAGCAAATACATTATTAGTATATAAAAATGCTACTGTTTGTTGTATGTTGATTTTGTATCCTGTGACTTTACAGATTTGCAGTGAGTTCTAACAGCTTCGTGGAGGGAGTTTAAAGTTTCTCCATGTACACCATCAGGCCATCTGCAAACATAGATATTTTTGCTTCCTCCTTTCTAATTTTGATGGCCTTTGTTTTTTTTTGTTTGTTTGTTTGTTTTCCCTCTCTAATTGCTCCTGCTAATACTTTTAATAGTATATTGAATGATATTGGTTAAAGTGGACTTCCTTGTCTTGTTCCAAATTTGAGATGTAATGCTTTCAGTTTTTCTGTGTTCAGGATCATATTGGTTGTTGGTTTTCCATATATAGCAATGAGGAATAAATAGTTTTTATTCAAAGGGTATAAAACTGGTTATAAAGGTGAATTATTTACTCAGATCTGCTATACAACATAATGCCTATAGTTAGCATTGTGCACTTTAAAATTTCTTTATAGACCTTACATTGAGTGTTTTTGATATGAAAATTATTAAGTAAACAAAGTTTCATACGATATGAAAATAAATGAGAAATTCAGAATTTTTTCATTTGTATAATTTTAAAAAAGCCTCATTCTACACATAAAAGGGGAAGAATTTTCTAGAGCATTCAGAACTTCATAGTCTTCAAAAAAGCATGATCATTTATGAGTGACTAATTTACTTAAAGGAGACTAAAAAAGCCCCAGAGAAATGAAAAATGAGTACAGTCAAGAAGGAAGGATAAGTTTGGAGCTGACAAGCCATTGATACATATAAAATTGTATGTCAATGTTAACCTGTATTATGGTGGTAAAATATGAGGACATAATAAGATATGATGAGATAGGGGAAATTCTATCTACAAAGCAGATTTTCTTTATTTGATAATATTATATGTACTACATAGAGGTACAAACTGTAGTGAATGGAACAATTCTTTTTTCCTAATCTCAGTAGATGGATTAATAAAAGCAAAACAAAAACATTTCTGACAGGTGCAATAGTTGTAAATTTTAAGGATTTATGAGACTTCCAGACAGGTATTCAGTTCTAAAGCTTATAGAATGCTGCTCTAATTTTGCCACTCAAAATAAGGAATTTTGAATTATGAATAAATCATAACTCTTGAGTCACCATAGTAAATTAAATTAATCAAATAAACCATAACATTAATGATTTGGGCATTCTTGCAGGAACTAATTCATGTTTTAGAAACACAAAATCGAAAACTAGGGACTGTGGGAAACAAAAACTCACACATTTTCCTGCCAATATTAGGAATAAGTGTGAACAGCATATCCCCTGGTGGGAGGTGGTTAAAGAGCAATTTACACCCTGATATAAATTTTTAAAGAACAGGGTTTTTGGTTTAGTTCCCAAACTAAGTTAATTTCTAAGCATTTACTTTAAGTTATTGACTCTCTAAGGAAAACGATTTTATAACTGACTTAAAAAATATAAATCAATCACTACCTTTGTAGATGTGATAATTATGAAAATTCTTTTCAAACCTGAATATGCTAATAGTAAACCTAATAATCCAACTAAAATCATGTTTTTCCTTTCAATGCTTCTTGTATTTTTCTATTTCAGTATTTAATCCTAAATCTGACAACTTTGCTCTTCTGGTTAACTTCTAATTTCCCTTGTTTCTGAGTTGCTCTTTCATATAACACTAATCAATTTCTTCCCTAGCATTTTTCAAATTTAAATAAATGAAAGAGGGTCTCTTTAACACTGCAGATGAAGCTGAAGATATCTAAGCCCAGAAATAGCTGGAATAAAATGTTTACAGCATCATAGTTGTGAAAGGATTAGAACAAATTCCAAATACATACACCTTTCTTGAATCCTGCTTATTCTTCAACATGCTGACGTCTCCATATTAACTTTAGCTAGTTAAATTTTGTCATATATATATATATATATATATATATATATATATAGTGCCAAGACCAGGCAATACAGCATACTCACAAATACTATATTAAATTTTCAGAGTGGCAGAAGCTGTGCTGTGTGTAGAAGGGGGATCTTAAGAAGCTAGTTGGATCTGATGTCATCAAATGAAGCAACAAGACTAAATTAATTTTATCAAATGTGAAGGTTTTCACTAAAGATTCACCTATGACTAGCATTGAAATAAAGTCCTTATTTAATATGATAAACTGTTCCTTCCCTTTGCAAGAAAATTTGACAACTCGCAATCTGCTTCTGAGTCAAGTGATTGATTTTTAGGGAGAATTTAGATTTTGTGACAATCCTAGATAGAGAAAAACAAGATTCTACCTGAGTGGTTTCAGTTCCACCTGACGGTGATTAATTTTTATTTTTGGAAATCATGATTTATTTGCATTTCTGTGCATTCGTATCTAGCTTTCAATTTTCTCCTGACAACTGTTTCATATTGTCCTCGGGAATCTTAGATTAATGTCCCCAGCATGTGTGCTAATTGCAACTTTTTTTAAAAATTCTTGCTCTATTCTCTACTAATTTACTTTAGGGTTCATTAATCTACTCTGCACTTTTGTTTGGCCCTAAATTAGCTACTGGAAGCAGGTGATTGCCTTACCTTCTGTCAGTATTGATTTGTCTGTCTTATTTTTACTAGATTGATATTCACTACTTTTAATTTGGCTAAGTTTTCCCTCTCATTAAATTGATTCTTCCAGTTGTTTATTACAGTGAAGCATGTGGGAACACATAATTCCAATCTACCTCCTTTACCTTAAATTCCTTTTAAATATATCTTACTCAGGAAAACTTTCCAGCCATTATTTCCTGCTTTTCAAAGTTGAGCTATTTATTTAATTATAGGCGTGAACAGTGATTTGGGGAATTTACCTATGATCGACATGGGGAAAAAAAGAGTTCATAGTATTTTAAAATCCATTTAAAACTACAATCTTTATTGTTGTTTTCCCTTATTAGAGAATATAAATGCATTTCAGAATAGAAGTACCGGTGAACTCTGGTTTTCTTTCTATTTTTCATCCTAACATATTTTTTAACTTTTCAAATTTATTGATACTCTACAATTTTATAGTTGTATTGTCTTGCTATTATATTCTTTAGAAAAAGTACAGCAAGTTGGCCCCCTGGCTTAATAGGTTAAGCCTTTGCCTGCAGAGCGGGCATCCCATATGTGCGCAGGTTGGTGTCCTGGCTGCTCCTCTTCAATCCAGCTCTTTGAGAATGGTTTGGGAAAGCAGTAAAAAATGATCCAAGTTGGGCCTCTGCACCTACGTGGGAGACCCTGAAGAAGCTCTTGGTCCCTGGCTTCAGACAGGCCCAGCTCTGGCCTCTGTGGCCATTTCGGGCGTGAACCAGTGGATGGAAGACCTTTCTTTCTGTCTCTTCTTCTCTATGTCTGTAACTCTGCCTCTCAAACAAATAAATACATCTTTAAAAGAAGAGAAGAAAAAGTACAGAAGACTAATAATAAACAACTTAAATAGGGGCCAGTGTTGTGGCACAGTGGCAATGCTTGCAATGACAGTATCCCATATAAATGCCAGTTCAAGTCCTGCCTTTTCTGCTTCCAATCCAGCCCCCTGCTAACCTGTATGGGAAAGCAACAGAAGATTGCAGGAATTTTAGGATGTCTGCCATCCATATGGGAGCTCAAGATGAAGTTCTGGGCTCCTGGTTCCTACATGGCCAGCCTAGACCATTGTGGCCATTTGAGGAGTGATCCAGCCAGTGGAAGATCTCTTTTCTTCTTTCTCTCTCCCTCTCTCTGTCTCTCTATCTCTCCCTCTCTTTCTGGAACTCTGCCTTTCTGATAAACAAAATAAATCTTTAAAAACCAAACATAATGCAGTTCATTGTCTAAGTAGTTATCCCTTACTTGTTTGTGTATATATATATATATATATATATATATATATATATATAGGACCATTTAAATTTTTGTCTCGTGATTATTTTTATTTTATATTTACAATTTCTTAAAAATTTTGTATTAACAGAGAGAACAGATTTCATGTACTTCACTGATACATTTCTAAGAAGATAATCATACTCTCCCTCCCTCTTTCCCTTTCCCACTCACTCTTCACACTAAAATTTATATATATATATATATATATATATATATATGTATGTATTTTATACCCTGAGATATATATGTTGTCATAGTATATTATTTTAATATACATTACACACCAATTTTTTTCATAATGCTCCATAGTTTCCTAATCTGATTAACGATAAAATTTCCTTATTACATCTTCCTTCTTTCTCCCTACTTCACATGTCTTTATTTCATCTTTTTTTTAACTTTTATTTAATAAATATAAATTTCCAAAGTACAACTTTTGGATTATAGTGGCTTTTTCCCCCCATAATCTCCCTCCCACCCACAACCATCTCATCTCCCACTCCCTCTCCCATCCCATTCTTCATCAAGATTCATTTTCAATTATCTTTATATGAAGAAGATCTACTTAGTTTTTATTAAGTAAAGATTTCAACAGTTTGCACCCACACAGACACATAAAGTATAGAGTACTGTTTTAGTAGTAGTCTTACCGTTTCACAAAGTACAACACATTAAAGATAGAGATCCTACATGGGGAGTAAGTGCACAGTGACTCCTGTTGTTGATTTAACAATTGACACTCTTATGTATGGTGTCAGTAATCCTCCTAGGCTCTTGTCATGAGTTGCCAAGGCTATGGAAGCCTCTTGAGTTCATCAACTCTGATCATATTTAGACAAGGCCATAGTCAAAGTGGAAGTTCTCTCCTCCCTTCAGAGAAAGGTACCTCCTTCTTTGATGGCCCGTTCTTTCCACTGGGATCTCACTCACAGAGATCTTTCATTTAGGTCATTTCTTTTTGCCACAGTGTCTTGGCTTCCCATGCCTGAAATACTCTCATGGGCTTTTTAGCCAGATCCGAATGCTTTATTGGCTGATTCTGAGGCCAGAGTGCTGTAGAGGATATATGACATTCTATGAGTCTGCTGTGTATCCCACTTCCCATGTTGGATAGTTCTCTCCTTTTTAATTCTATCACTTAGTATTTCATGTTTTAATTTAACAAATATTGCCTGCTATTTTCATAAGTTACTTAAACTTCTACAGTCATTTTTAGTCTGTCAGTTTGAAATGTTTAATTTATTCTTACTTACTACCTTAGATAATGAATGAACTTATTTTATTATTTAACCTCTAGTCTCCATTCTCCTTTCTTCTTTTTATACCCTCTATCTGGCTGCCACCACTTATCCACATAAAATTTGCATTTATTGTGTTCCAATTGCCTGATTGTCCATTATTTTAGCTTCCTATGTAAATAGTCACGTTTTATGACAATAGGAACAGGTGCACTTCTTTTTATTTAATTCTATGCTTTTTTGTTTCATCTGTGTAATTTAAATAGCACCAGAATAGCTATGGAAAACAAACAAGCAAAAATCCAGAAAGTTAAGGGGGAGATAATGGATATTGTCTAGTTCCTGATTTCATAGAAAAAAAAAACTTTTAAAAATTCCTCTTATAATCATTTTTAAAATTTAATTTTAGTTTTTGGATTTTTTAGTTCCATAATTTATAATTAACATTACTATGTGTATCAACTTTAGTGATATATAATCAACATATCAACATTTATCTTTTTAATGAGTTCATAATATTTTCAAAATGTTTATTCATAGTGTAATAGGTTTCAGTAATTTCTTATTTTATTGCGGATTAATATGTCATTTTTGTACATAAGACATCACATTTATTCATTTGTCACTTCATGGTTATTTGAAATGTTTTCACTTTTCGTTTGCTATGAGTAGTGCTGTTAAAAATAATTGTGTTCAGCCTTTTTTTTTCCTGTAGAAATGTTTTCAACAATTTTTTTTTTTTGACAGGCAGAATGGACAGTGAGAGAGAGAGACAGAGAGACAGGTCTTCCTTTAACTTTGGTTCACCCGCCAATGGCCACTGTGGCCGGCGCACCGCACTGATCCGAAGCCAGGAGCCAGGTGCTTCTCCTGGTCTCCCATGGGGTGCAGGGCCCAAGCACTTGGGCCATCCTCCACTGCACTCCCTGGCCACAGCAGAGAGCTGGCCTGGAAGAGCGGCAACCGGGACAGAATCCGGTGCCCCGACCGGGACTAGACTCTGGTGTGCCAGTGCTGCAGGCGGAGGATTAGCCTATTGAGCCGTGGCGCCGGCCTTCAACAATCTTAAGTATGTGTCTTGGAGTATAATTTTTGGATAGTATGGTAATTTATTTTTAACACCACGAAGAGCTGCTAAACTCTTGTCCAAAATGGCTGCACCATTTCACAGTTCCACCAGCGGATGCATGATGGCTTCGTATCTTCACATCATTTCCAAAGCTTCTTGTTTTCTATAGGTTTATTTTAGCTATCTAGTTGGGTATAAAGTGAAACTTCAAGGTGATTTTGATTTGCATCTCCTTAATAACTAATGACAGGGAGCATCTTTCATGTGTTTATTTTCCACTTGTGTATCTACTTTGAAAAATATTTCTATTTAAATGCTTTGCATTTTGTAATTGGATTATTCATCTCCTTAATTGTTGAGTTCTAAGTGTTATTTTCTGGAACAATTTCCTTATCATATATATTTATTGCAAACATTTCTTCTACTCCTTAGATTGCTTTTTTTAAAAAAAGTTAACAGACTTTATTTCCTAGATCAGGATCACAAATGAATATGATATCGGGGATAACCCCCTGAAATCTATACAAAAATGTGGCCCTTTAAAGTTCCCCAGAAGCGCCATCATTTGCTGCCAGGGTGTCACATATGCTACCAGAATTTAGGGTGCCATACGAGATCACAATATGCTTATTATACTTACAAATCTCCAATATTAATAAGCCCAAGAGGGTTTTTGCCTAATATTTAGAAAAGAATTCTAAATATCGGCACAGATAAGCAAGGCAGTATGGTACATATTAAGCTTTTATTTAATGTGAAATTGCATAGGAGAGTTAGAGCTTTAAAGAGAGAGAGGTAAATCTGTGTTCATACAGCACCAGGAACCAGCCAGGTGGAGTATCTAGGCCAGGAAACCTAGGGCACGTGGCCTGCGCATGCCCTGGGGGTGGAAGGCTACAGCAAACCCCCTCCTAGCAAGAGGCCAGAGAAGAGAAGGGCCGGACACATCATGTCCCAGGCTTTTAACCCACTTCTAAAGGGGAGTGGTTAATAAACCTGATTGGCTGGTGGGCACCCAGGTGAGGCCAGGTAGGGGCATGGGGTCACACAGGGGCGTGGCGAAGGTTTCAGGTAGGGCATGAGGTCACACAGGGGCATGGCAAAGGCATGGTCTTCCAGCTCACAAATCTAATCGATTTTAACATATATGCCTGCCTACTTCAAATACACCAAGGTCAGTTGCAGTTAGAGAGAAAGACACAGAGAGAGAATGCACAAAAGAGAATTACAGAATATAGTGTGTTGTCAAAATTTGTTTTAAATATATGTGCAACACTCTGGCCTCAGAATCAGCCCTTAAGGCATTCAGATCCCGCTGAAAAGCCCATGAGAGGATTTCAGGCACTCTATCAAAAAAAAAAAAATTACCTAAATGAAAGATCTCCATGAGTGAGATCCCAATGGAAAGATCAGGTCATCAAAGAAGGAGGTACCTTTCTCTGAAGGGTGGAGAGAACTTCCACTTTGACTACGACCTTGTCTAAGTATGATCAGAGTTGGCGAACTCAAAAGGCTTCCATAGCCTTGGCAGCTATGACAAGAGTGTCAATTTGTTAAGTCAACAACAGGAGTCACTGTGCACTTACTCCTCATGTAGGATCTCTGTCCTTAATGTGCTGTACATTGTGATTTAATGCTATAACTAGTACTCCAACAGTATTTTTCACTTTGTGTTTCTATGTGGGTGCAAACTGTTGAAATCTTCACTTAATATATACTAAACTGATATTCTGTATATAAAGAGAATTGAAAGTGAATCTTGATGTGACTGGAAGGGGAGAGTGAGTGGGAAAGGGGAGGGTTGCAGGTGGGAGGGAAGTTATGGGTGGGGGGAAGCCATTGTAATCCATAAGCTGTAATTTGGAAATTTATATTCATTAAATAAAAGTTAAAAAATGTTTAAAAATATGTGCAATAAATTAATAGGAAATATGTGATATTATAACATTCATGTTTTTGTGACTATTTTAAAATTGCTTTATTGAGTAAAGCTGAACATCTTTTAAGCTTATTATTGTTTGTAGCCCCTGCCTATTTGCCTGCTGGACTGGTTTTTTTTTAGTTTTTTTTTTTTTCATGGTAGTTGAGTCTTTTATTTTGTATATGTTTTTTTTTTTAACTTTTATTTAATGAATATAAATTTCCAGTGTACAGCTTATGGATTACAATGGCTTCCCCCCCCCAATAACTTCCCTCCCACCCGCAACCCTCCCCCCTCCCGCTCCCTCTCCCCTTCCATTTGCATCAAGATTCATTTTCAATTCTCTTTATATACAGAAGATCAATTTAGTATAAAGATTTCAACAGTTTGCACCCACATAGAAACACAAAGTGAAACATACTGTTTGAGTACTAGTTATACCATTAAATCACAATGTACAGCACATTAAGGACAGAGATCCCACATGAGGAGCAAGTGCACAGTGGCTCCTGTTGTTGACCCAACAAATTGACACTCTAGTTTATGGCGCCAGTAACCATCCTAGGCTGTCGTCATGAGTTGCCAAGGCTATGGAAGCCTTCCAAGTTTGCCGACTCTGATCATATTTAGACAAGGTCATAAAAGACAGAGTGAGGATAGTAACCAATGATCCTAAGAGTGGCATTTACCAGGTTTGAACAATTATACAGCATTAAGTGGGGAAGAGGACCATCAGTACACACATGTTGGGAGTAGAGCCATTGGTGGTAGAGTAGAGGTTATGATTACAAAGGAATGAGGCCCAAGTGCACTAGACAGGGCCTAGAACAAAGGACAGAGTCATTATTAGAGGAGCTAAGAAAGGTGCTGTCTAAGCTACAATGAAGTTTTCTGATTGAGAGGCAAATAGAACCTGATAGAAGGGGCTTGATAATAATCTGGTGGGCTTTAGGCCTTGTAAATTCAGAGGCCCAGACCTATCTATCTCTTCACATGGGGTATATCCTAAGGGAGGTGTGAACCTCCTAGGGGAAGGCACTCTGTTGACTTTCATTACTTGGCTGGCCTGGGAGGAGAGCTGGCCAGGTAAAGGCAGGTGGCATCTCTAACAAGAAATTTACAGTTCTGCCTGCAATGTTGCTGACCCTACTTGACCATCCCCTCAGCTGCAGTGGTCACTTTGGAAGTTGGGCTGAGTGAAGGGCTTTTCAGCTTAGAGCCAATAAGATCTGTGGCTCTGACCTGGGCATCCTTCGACTCCAGGGCAGGTCCATTACCAGTGATCCAACTCTTGGCAGAGCTGCCAGGGCTCTTCACAAGCTGACTTCTGCTGAAGCCCAGGCTTACCACATTGAAAGCCACTGCAGTGGACTGGCCTGTTGGGTCTCCTTGAGGGCAGATCACTGTACAGATCAGCCATTAATAGGCCTGCCACCCATTGCTTCTGATGCCTAGCTTTCTTTTCCTCCTGGTTTGTGTTAAAGCAGACCAGAGGATGCAAGTCAAGGGAGTGCCCATGTCCCATCTCTAATCTTCGGTGGCCTGAATTACAAGTCTATAGTCACAGGCATGTTCTGTAGTAGTTTTTCTAAGGTAGACAATGCCCATGAGGAAAATTATATTCTCACTTAAAAACTTTCTTTCCCTTTGGTCTGAAAGGGAGGTTTTTTCTACTTACTGTATACTTCGCTGATGGTGAAGTGAATCTAGCTATGAGATTATTATTTGAGTTCTTATTTTGGCTATGCTATTGCAGAAAAATGTTAGCCATCTCTTTTATAAGGTCTAAAGATTAAATTGTGCATCCTACAGATTCCTTCATAATAGAATTAGTTTCCTACCTTGAAGAGAATAGAGAAATGAAAGAACAAGTTGGGCTTCGAATAGAGAAATGAGGGAGCAAGTCCTAGATCGCTTGCTGACAATAGCAATATCACATGAATACTTAGCAAACCGTTTCAACCATTAGATAACAACTTAAGAAAACATTTACCAGAAGGTCCAATGCCTTCTATAAATTTTAAGAATCATGTATTTGAAAACACCTCTTAAATATCTAACATGGTGTAGTTTGTTTAGCCAGTAAACTTAAGCACAACCATCTAAAATGTTTTTAGTTTCTTTCTACCAACAAGTCTAAAACATATGATACACAGATTCGGGTCCCACAAATTAAAATGTATCTTTGATTGCTTTTAGCAGCTTAAATTTATGGACAATCTTATCTATAAGCCATTTAAAATAAAACTCTTAATAAAATTTCCCCATGTGGACATACAATATGTACACACATATAATATAGTATAATAGACCAATACATCAATTTTAATAATAGCTTTTAAAATCTTTAACTCTTTTTGTAGATTGCCAATTGATTTGAATTGCTTTTTCTTTTTAGTAACCTCAGTTAACCATACTTTCTCTCAGTTGGTACTGTTAATACATTATTGGCTTCATCTGTTTACAGAGCCATCCCAAAGTACTGAATACAATAAAAGTGGCTGGAAAAAGTCCATAGGAACCTATAGGAGGACAGCTAAACACAGAACCAACAACGCTTTAGTTTTATGAGCAGCAGATATTCAAATTTTTGAAAAAAGCACATATTTAAATAACCCATTGCTCTTAATAAAAATTCAGCTGTTTTTGAACAATTAGAATTTAACAGACATCAAGAGAACATAATAGATTACTTTAACACATTGCTTTAACAGAGCATCAGAGTTTAATTCTATGTCAAAGAGAAATTGAGCTTCCTGTGATCTTTTGCTGTGAGGTTTCCTTCCTTTACCTTCTTTCATATTGGTGACCATGTTTCTGTGTTTCTGTGTGTAACACATCTTTAAGCATCTTTTGCAGGGCAGGATGAGTGGCAACAAATTCTTTCAGTTTCTGTTTGCTATGAAAAGTCTTAATTTCACCTTCATTCACAAATGAGAGCTTTGCAGGATATAGTATTCTGGGCTGGCAGTTTTTCTCTCTTAGTACCTGGGCTATGTCTCGCCATTCCCTTCTAGCTTGTAGGGTTTCTGATGAGAAGTCTGCTGTGAGTCTAATTGGAGATCCTCTAAGAGTGATCCGACGTTTCTCTCTTGCACCTTTTAGGATCTTTTCTTTATGTTTCACTGTGGTGAGTTTGATTACAACATGTCGTGGTGAGGATCTCTTTTGGTCATGTTTATTAGGGGTTCTATAAGCTTCCTGTACTAAGATGCCTCTGTCCTTCTCCAAACCTGGGAAATTTTCTGCTAGTATCTCACTGAAAATGCCTTCTAATCCTTTCTCCCTCTCCATGCCTTCAGGAACTCCTAGAACCCGAATGTTGGGTTTTTTAATAGTATCCTGTAAATTCCTGACAATATTTTTTAGATTTCTAATTTCTTCTTCTTTTCTTTGGTTTGCCTGTTTCCTTTCCTGTTCTCTGTCTTCTAAGTCTGATATTCTCTCTTCTGCTTCGCCCATTCTGTTTTTAAGGCTCTCTAATGTGTTTGTCATTTGATCTATTGAACTCTTCATTTCATTATGATTTCTAGTCACTATCAGAGTTTCTTGTTCCACTAGTTGTTTCATTTCATTTTGATTCCTCCTTAATATTTCACTTTCACGAGAGAGATTTTCTATCTTGTCCATGAAGGATTTCTGTAGTTCAAGAATTTGTTTTTGAGAACTTCTTAATGTTCTTATCAATTTTTTGAGATCTGCTTCTTGCATTTCTTCGATCTTATCATCTTCATAATCTTGAATTGGGGTGTCTTTTTCATTTGGGGGCGTCATAGTTTCTTCCTTGTTCTTGTTAGCTTGGTTTTTGCGTTTGTTGTTTGGCATGTTGGAGATATTTGGTTTCTTCACTGTGGTGTTTTTTCTTGTTACACTATGGCTCTATATTAAGTGGACTGTCTGCTTTCAGTGGAGCCTTAGAGGCTTGAGATGAGTGTGGACTGAGAGCTGTGTTTGGTTCCTCAGGGTTGAGGGTGTGTCAAGGATGACACTCCCAGGTTAGGTGTGGTAAATCTCTCTTTCTTTTTTTGATTTAAAAGGGAAGTAATTCCGCACAGCTGAACGTAATTGGAGGTAGTTAGCAGGCAAATGATATACCCACAGGAGCCAGAGATCGGAAGCTCTTTCCCAAGGACCACACAGGGAATCTCTGCTGCCCTCAGTGTGGGCTCCAATTCTCTTGCAGTCTCCCACTGGGTTGCCAAGTTAGATGCTAATCTCCTGTTATTTCACCCCTCCCCACAGAGTCAGGTTTTTCTGCTAGGCTCAGGGCTGGTGCAGACCTGAGGTCGCCCTGCTTATGACGTATGTCCAAAATGGCGCCTGCTCTGTCTTGCTCGCCTGTGAGAGGTGAGCGGAGAGAGAGAAACTTGTGTCCGTATCAGTCACTTTTTTTATTTTTTTTTTCTCTCTCTTCTAGTTAGCCTGGTGAACTTTTCCCCACGGAGTTTCAAGCCTCGTTCCCTCTAGCCTCCTCTTTCCGCTTGCCTGCTGGTATCTCGGGCTATGGAGGTTCGGCTCACCTCGCGTTACAGCGCTGGCGCGTTGAGTCTGCTGCTGGTGTCCCGAACTTGGGCTCCCACGCTCTCCACGCAGGTCCACTGTGACTCACTAGTTCCAGAAGAGTTTCCTCTGCTGTTTCATCCCCTACTCTTCCTTGACACTGCAGTATCTCCACTTATATTAAACTTTCTCTCCCCCCGGACTAAGTGTGCTTCCTGCCTATTCCGCCATCTTGCCGCCTCCTCCAAGTCTTTTATTTTGTATATGTTAAGTCAGGTTAGAATCAAGCCAGGTACACCTTGAGGAGGAAAGAAAAAAAATATATATATATATAAAAGCAACAAGTAAGCAGGGAGCATTCTGAAGACACAAGGATGCTAGCTAAGAACAGGTGGGTCTATCTGTGTGCTTAGTCCCATCAAAGGGTTTGTATAACAATTCAGGCTTTTATTTAGCACCATCTGGCAAAGCCATATTTTCCTCCTCAAGGCCTGGGACATTTCTGTTTTTTTTTTTTTTTACTTTTTTTTTAACTTTTATTTAATGAATATAAATTTCCAGTGTACAGCTTATGGATTACAATGGCTTCCCCCTCCCATAACTTCCCTCCCACCCACAACCCTCCCCTCTCCCGCTCCCTCTCCCCTTCCATTCACATCAAGATTCATTTTCAATTCTCTTTATATACAGAAGATCAATTTAGTATAAAGATTTCAACAGTTTGCACCCACATAGAAACACAAAGTGAAACATACTGTTTGAGTACTAGTTATAGCATTAAATCATAATGTACAGCACATTAAGGACAGAGATCCCACATGAGGAGCAAGTGCACAGTGGCTCCTGTTGTTGACCCAACAAATTGACACTCTAGTTTATGGCGCCAGTAACCACCCTAGGCTGTCGTCATGAGTTGCCAAGGCTATGGAAGCCTTCCAAGTTTGCCGACTCTGATCATATTTAGACAAGGTCATAAAAGACAGAGTGAGGATAGTAACCAATGATCCTAAGAGTGGCATTGACCATGTTTGAACAATTATACAGCATTAAGTGGGGAAGAGGACCATCAGTACACACAGCTTGGGAGTACAGCCATTGGTGGTAGAGTAGAGGTTATGATTACAAAGGAATGAGGCCCAAGTGCGCTAGACAGGGTCTAGAACAAAGGACAGAGTCATTATTAGAGGAGCTAAGAAAGGTGCTGTCTAAGCTACAATGAAGTTTTCTGATTGAGAGGCAAATAGAACCTGATAGAAGGGGCTTGATAATAATCTGGTGGGCTTTAGGCCTTGTAAGTTAAGAGGCCCAGACCTATCTATCTCTTCATTTTTTTAGTTTTTATTTGTTGACCTTTTTATTTAGAGGAGTCAATAAGCTTTTAACTGTAGTGTAAATTAAAAAAATATTATCTCAAAAAGTAAACACATTAATAAGAAAATTGCTGGAGAATTTTTAAAATATATTAACATATAATAACTGTGTATATAAATGGGTTGCAATTATGTTTTTATTTGTATACAATATGTTGAAAAGACACCTGCACCACCATGTTTATTACAGCACTATTCACGATTGCCAGTAAGTAAAAACATCCTATATGTCCATCAGCAAATGACTGGATAGAGGAAAAGTATTTATTCATTTATTCATTGTGGAAAGGAATGAGTGAGGCAGTGTAGACAAACTAAAATTGACTACTTCAAAAAATCGCAGCATGTTCTGGGGTGTAAGAGTTGCCCTTGTCTGATTCCTGAGTGTACCAGTAAGTTTATGAGTGTGGAATACACTTGTTTGAATTGGTTAGTTGCTCTAGGAAAGGCAGACACCCACGACAGTTCCTTATTATCTCCAGGAATCTATTAACTCAGAGGAGCACTCCCTCCCTAGTTAGCAAGATACCAGAAGTCAAAGTACCAGACACAGAAACTGGAAAATGTGGCTAAAAGCCATGTATACACTTTCACAGTATCATACAGAATAGCTTCATGGTCGGTTATTCATATCTTCCTTCAACAAACCAAACCCAAAGTGACCACTGATCTGTTTCTTCATGGTTTTATTTTTTGTAGTATCTTCTAGCTAGACTTCTTCCACATGGCAATAGGCATGTAAGGTTTATCTATGTAGTTTTTATGACTTGATAGCTCATTTCCTTTTATCACTTCATGATATTACATTGCATGGATGTGCCATCATTGTTGTTCCAGTTTCCTATTAGGCAGTATATTGGTTGTATCTAATTTTTGGCAAATAAGCTGCTATATGCCATCATGTGTACAGTTTTATGTAGGCAAATTATCAAATCATTTGAGTAAACATTTCAACTGCTATAAACTACCATGTTCAGAGTTTTGTGGAGATGTATTCTTAAATCATGTGGGTAAGCAATGAGCACAATCAGTGCATCTCATGGTACTAACATGTTTACCTTTGTTTTAAAAAATGCCAAACTTGATTGTGAAGTGTCTGTACCATTTGACATGCCCTCAGCAAAGAATTCCAATTCGATCCTCCTCAACACTTATCATTATCATGGTTTTGGATTTATACATCCTAATAACTTTTTAGATTTCTCATTTTTCAATTGATAGTTTCATAAACAATATATAATATTGAATGTGTCTTCATCTGCTTTTTTAAAAAATGTTTATTTAGGGGCCAGTGCTATAGCTCACTTGGTTAATCCTCTGCCTGCGGTGCTGGCATCCCATCTGGGCGCCGGTTTCTAGTCCTGGTTGCTCCTCTTCTAGTCCGGCTCTCTGCTGTGGCCCGGGGAGCCAGTGGAGGATGGCCCAGGTGCTTGGGCTCCTGCATCCGTATGGGAGACCAGGAGGAAGCATCTGGCTCCTGGCTTCAGATCGGTGTAGCTAGCTCTGGCCATAGTGGCCATTTGGAGGGTGAACCAATGGAAGGAAGACCTTTCTCTCTGTCTCTCTCTCTGTCTTAAAAAATGTTTAGTTATTTATTCGAAAGAAGAGTGACATGGGGGAGGAGAGAAGGAGGGAGAGACAGAGAATTTTTCATTCACTCTTCTCTCCCTAACTGGCCTCAATGGCTGGCCCAGGTCTGGACCAAGACCAAAGCCAGAAACATGGAATTCCACCCAGGTCTCATGTGTAGGTGGCAGGGGCCTAAGTACTTGGGCCATCATCGGCTTTTCATAGATGCATGAGCAAGAAGTTGTAACAGAAACACAGCAGCCAGGACTTGAATTGATACTCTGCTAGAGTGCCAATGTGGCAAGGAGCTCCACAATGCTGCCCCTCTACATTTAACTGAGTTAAAAATCAGATCTTTCCCAGGAACATAGAGCCCTGCATATGTGGGCAGCATTCTATATCCTAGGAATATATGCAAGCTTTACAAAGCTGACTATGGACATTTTATTCCATGGCTTTTCTTTTTTTGCAGTGTTTCAGTTAGCCCTGTTATTGCCACATCAGGCAGATCCAATGATAAAAAATTACCATTGATAATTTTCTACAAATGCACTAAAGTTAGGACTGCTTGCTTACGCAAAGTGCTAAGTCCAGTCAAACAAGACATCCCTGAGAATGGGCATTTCCAGAGAGCTGCTGGCAAGAAAAACAGTGATAATTTTCTAGGGATGATGCTTCCTGTGCTATCATAAATGTAGCGTGCCCCTCATGTGAGTAAGTAGGCTTCTATTCTTCACAACTGTAACAATTTTGAAGTTATTTGGTTTTAAGGATACTGAAAAACTGCGATACGGCAACCTAAATACTACAAAAGTTTCCTTTTACCATAACTTATTGCTTTTTTCTTGAAAAAAATGTTCTTTGGGCTGTTTCAAAATTTTAACTAAAGCTCTAAAAGGATTAATTTTCTTTTGAGGAGCAGTTTTTTTTTTTTTTAAGATGTTCTTACTCCATCTTTGAGAAGTGTTCTTGGTCTCTTTTTATTTAAACAATTATTCCTGTTAAAATTTTTCCACATTTTTATGTGCTTTCTATTATTTCAAATTTTGGACAAAATCACCACACTGTCACAATTTTATCTAATAGAAGTTCAAAGTATCATGGCGGTTACCAGAGGCTGGGTAGGGATATCTGGAGGGCAGCATGGGGAGGATGGATTAACAGGTACTAGGTTAATGTTAGAAGTTCTAGGGTACTACTGCACAACAGGGTGATTGTAGATAATGTATCATATTTTTCCATTAACAACCTAGAAAATAGGATTTTTGAAAGTTTTTAAGCATAAACAAGCTGTTAAATAATGAGACAGATAGATAATCCAATCGGACATAACATCATAAATACATACATCAAACCATTACATTTGGTTTCTCCCGGGCTGAGCCCCACCAGGTCCCCAGCTGCCTCTCCACTGGCCTTGCCCAATTCTCCCTCTGTTCTCTAGAAGACTGAATAGGAGCACAGAGTCTCTATTAGTGTGCATAGGTCTGAGCTGGCAGAGGCTTCTCAGGCTCCACAGCTGACAGCTGTGAGGGATTGAGAGCTGAGTAGGTGGATGAAGTGCAGGGAGACAAGCGGGCATAGGTGAGTGGGCAGTCCGCTGTGCCTGGTCGCTCAGGTGCTGGGCTCCTCTGGAGCCAGGGCCCTAGTCTAAATCCTCCGAGCTCTCTCTCTCTCTCTTGGGAACCAATGTCCTCTCCTCGTCCCTTCTCTTCTTTCTGGAACTAAGATACTCTTCCAGAAATGAGTGGCACAATTGAGAAGGCACTTGTTGATGCTACAGCTCTTGTTGAAAGATTGAGAGATCATGATGCTGTAGCAGAATCTCCGATTGAGAAAACCACAGCTCTCAACAAGCGAGTAGAAGTATCAGGAAGAATCAATATCAGAAATTCAAGAACTTCTCAAGACACTGGCCACGGTCCACGTTAGGAATGGGAATCCAGCCACACAAGAGAACAAAGAATTGTGTACATGTCTGGAAGAACATCAGTCTGCCTTGGAACTTATAATGAGCAAGTATCAAGACAACCATTGATCTTGATAATGGCTAGCAAAATTATTTGATCCAGGTATAGTAATGAAGTTAAAAAAGTAGCACCCCAAGGAGTTACAAGTACTTATGGACTGGATAACAGAAATGGCCACAGTGATTGACACTGACAAGTAAAAAGATTGCAAAAAGCACAATTGAGTATTTCAACATGATGGAGAAAACAAAGGGCTGAGAGATATTCTTCAAATATCTCGAGAACCATTTCTGAACCTTAGGGAAGAGAATGCATGGGAAAACACATCGCTTTCAGCATTAGTGAGCAACTGTGACCTAAGTCTGAGGGAGAGCTGACTTCTGTGAGCTTCTGTGAGCTTCCCTAAATCCCAAAGCTCACTAGGACCGACCTATGCATCCATGAATGGTGGACTGCATAGACCATACAGTCTGTTTGTTTCTCTATAACGTTTGCCACACTGCCTAAAGACAGCAGCAAAACATGTATAGTTAGTGGTCATGACTTTATTCCCAAACACAGTTGAGAAGTAGAAAAGACCCCTGTTAACTGGTGGTGAAAGGTTTTTAGGACTGCAGAATGTATCAAGAGCTTTCAGGGTTGCTTCCTGGATACACAGAAATTTGATTTCCAATAAATGCTTAGGAATCCACAGAATTATCCCATTATTTTTACCATAGTTCTAATAGTGGAAGGTCCTCCTAATAAGTTTTACACTTCTTGTTTGATGTCAAAGCAGCTTATGGACCATAAGCCTTCAGCTATAATGATCACCTGTCTACTATCACATTGATTTCAATTTTTGTTAAAGAAAATATGGTTTTAAAGGATGTACAATGCGCCTTAAGAGAGGTGATTTAATTTTGCCCTGGTGGTTATCTAACAATTGTCTAGAACTCATATAAGTGTATAAACTATCATTTCTGGAATGAGAGAAATGGAAAATTACTTTCTAAGAAAGAAGATCTTATAATAAACATATTTAGTATGCTAAACACCCCTTGGAAATAATTATCTTTGGTTCTAAGTAACAAAAATGAAATTTTTCTCTGGTTGTTCTTTGATGATATTACACAGTTCATTTGGCTATCAGAGATGAGATCTGTGATAGAACAAGATAAGCAGAGTAATATCAAAGTAAGTTGGGAATTCCTACAGTTCATAGCACCCTTTTTTCAAAAGAAACTTATTCTTGAGATACAGAAAAAGTAAATCAGAATTTCAAAAAATACTCTGTATCAATTTTTAAGTTCCATCTGGTCTTAGAACTTGGAAGATTTTTCTTACAACATTTCAGTTGAAAGGGAAAGAAATATGTGGGTTCAAAATTATGTTTTCTGTTTTTATTTAAATCAACTATACAGTATATAATTTAAAAAAAAAAACACCAGATATAGGATTGAGTTTAAACATTCACCGAAATCTAAATTTTTCTTACTCTGTGGTGATTATAGAATAAAAGGATGTGTCAAGTATAATTAAATATGTTCATTTATATAAATAAATATTAAAATTAGCACAAATAGAAAATTCTACTTTTGTGTATATAATATGTTGAACAAATGTTATTTCCTTGGGTAACTTTTGTTCCAATTTAAGTATATGTGCTGCCAAAATGAGCACAACCCAGATAACTTTTCTGTAAATTTCACGTATTAGTAAAATCCCAAACCACTTTTTGCTTCAGAATTTTCATATATTATGACTAGGGGGATGGGCTGATTGATTAGAAAAGGCCCAACAGCCCACACGAACATTATATGGATTTCTTTTATCATTCAGAGACCTTAATTGATACTTTATAAATAAATAGAACTTTTTATATTTTAGCTTTCCTATTGATTTTTGTGAGTGTCCCTTAATTTAATGGCATATTCATTGAAATAGTTTCTATTACAAGTAAGGATTAAAGAAAATAAACTATACAGTTGAGATTAAGTTGAGGCAGTTCATTGAGGCAGCTCTTTCAACAAATGTTACTTGATAAATAATTATTTTTATAAGCAAGTAAGTTAATTTATTCTTGGTCTTCTTGCTTGGATAATTTTATGATCTTGATGTTATAAGACATTTACTTTGTTTTTAGTGACAGTTTTCCATCCCATGCTTTTTTTTTTTAAACAGAACCTTGAATTTATGTCCTGAGAGTACATACTTATTTTATCATACCTATTTTATCAAAGATAAGTAATTAAAATTGAAAAACATTGTATTATCTCATAATATATACAATTTTATGTGCATACCAAACATTTTTAAATTGAAATTGTAATTTGTATCTTATATATTATTTCTAACATATGGTTTGCTTTTATATCTGTATTTTCTATTTCCTTTTCAATCAATGGCCATTTTTCAATAGCTAGTATTTTCATTTGAATGCTGCACATGTACACCAGTAAACATGGAAAATTATGGGGTAGCAGGATGACATCATTTTCCACTAGAAATGATATTCTTTGGATTGTAACTAGGATCACATTGAATCCACAAATTGCTTTACGAAGTATGGACATTTTCATGTTAATTCTTCCAATTCATGAACATAGAAGATTTTTCTGTGTGATTGCATCTTCTATTTCTTTCACCACCATTTTCTAATTTTAATTGTAGAGATCTTTCACATTGTTGGTTAAATTCATCTCAAGGTGTTTAAAGGTTTTGTAGCTTTTATAAATGGGACTGAATTATAAGTCCTTTCTCAGTCAGAGCATTGTTGGTGTATAAGAATACTATAGATTTTTGTGTGTTGATTTTCTATCCTGCAATTTTGACAAATTCTTTCATGAGTTCTAATAGTCCCTTAGTGGAGTCTTTTTATTCTCTGGTATAAAGGATCCTGTCATTTATAAGCAGGGATAATTTGACTTCCACCTTTCCAATTTGTATACCTTTGATTTCTTTTTCTTTCCTAATGGCTCTAAAGCTTACAGAATTGTATTGAAGAATAGTAGTGGCAGTGAGAGTGGTCATCCTGGTCTGGTTCTGGATTTAATGGAAATGCTTCTAGCTTTTCCCCTATTCAATATATTTCTGGCTGTGAGTTTGTTATATATTCTCTTTATTATGCTGATATATGTTCCTTCTATGCCCAATTTTTAAAGGTTTTCTCATGAATGAATGTTGTATTTTACCAATTGCTTTCTCTGCATCTGTTGAAATAATCATATGACTTATAAGCAATCATTTTGTTGATATGATGTGTCATGTTCATTGACATTCTAGAAGAAATAAGTTGGGGAAATTTTCTGTTATTATTTTACTGAAAGGGTTTCCTAAGCCATTTTTTTCCCTTACCTTTAGAAAAATCCTAAGACTCATATATTTGGTCACTGGATGGTGTTCAGTAGATCCTGGACACTGTTTTTATGTGACTAGACTGTTTTAAAAGTCCCATCTTCTAGACTGGGTATTCTTTCTGCTGCCTTACCAAGTCTGTTGTTAAGGCTTTTCTGCAATAAGTGGGTATTGATCTCAGGCACAATAAAAAAAGGGGAGAAGCTAAAGTTACACAGGGATTTATTAGATCAGTGTAAGACGTAAATGAGGGGATGAACTTTCTCCCTTTTTGCTTTGGTGGACTATTCTATAATTCTGTCAATACGGTTTCTTGGAAGACCTACTATGGCATTAAACAGTCAGTTGAACATCAAAGCTATAAACTGTAATGTAACCTTGCCCTGAATTTCCTGACTTTTCAACTTCACTCTTTCTGTCCTACCACTCCTTGGGTTTGTACTCACCATAAAGTTGTCACATACAACCTTTTGCATTAGGCTTCGTTTATTAGATGAGGTTAACAGAATCATGTGTTAAGTCAGGATGAAGCTTTGAAGTTAAACAGTGTTCTGATGGCCTGGGCATGAAGAATGCCATTGTTAGTGGGAAATTTTAAGTAATAACACAGTTTATGTGGTGGTTTTGAATTACTAAACTTAATTTCTTTGATTAGAATGATGTACAATTGGAAAATGAGAAAACACAATATATAGTGATTGTGACAATAACTGGGACTAAAAAATGATTAATTGTGGGGCAGCACTGTCGTGTAGTAGGTAAGGCTGCTGCCTGAGGTGCCAGCATCCCATATGGATTCCGGTCTGTCTCCTGGTTTCTCCAATTCTAATCTATCTCCCTGTGAATGCACCTGGGAAAGCAGAGGATGATGACCCAAGTCCTTGGGCCCCTGAAACCATGTGGGAGACCTGGAAGAAGCTCCTGTCTCCTGGTTTTGGATAGGCTCAACTCCAGCTTTTATAGCCATTTGGGGAGTGAACTAGTGGATAGAAGACCTCTCTCTTTCTCTGCTCTGCCTCTGTATGTAACTCTGCCTTTCAAATGAATAAATAAATCTTTAAAAAATGATTAATTGTCTGATGATGATATTTTCATTTCTTTTACTTCCATTGACATCCATGAAAAATACAATACAGTCCATGAAATGAACACTCATTGAGATCCACAGAGAGTGCACTGTTCAAAATTAGGACTAGTTTCTCATTTTAACAATGGCATATCTGCAAGAAAACTCAGTGTCAGCAAATTGGAGAAACCTGAGGAACAGAATGGAGACATTTCTATGGATTAACTAAAGATCCTTGATTTCCAGATTTACCTATGAAACCTACACAATGAATGAAATAACAACTTGATTTTCCAGGTAATTTCTCATTCTTTCCTGGATGCCATGCAACAAACTTAATTGAGCTGGACATCTTACCACTTAGAGATGATTTTTCCTAAGATTTTCTCTCAATGCCCTCATGATTATCCCAAACATTTGTTCTCAATAACCTTACGACCTGTCCATCATCAAAGACAGGTATGTGCAAAGACTAATTAAATCCCAAAGGAATTATAGAAACCAGTAGAACATGTACAGAATTAAGGTTGGGAGTTTGGTCTTTGGATGCAGAATGTGAAGTTAAATATGGAACCCTCAACTCTGGGTGGAAACTGGAGTCTGATCAGTTAGTTACAGCAATCGATTCTTGGACTTTGTGTATGTCTTCAGTAAATTAGTGAGATTTCTGAATGTCTAGTGTAATATTGAAGGAGACCACAAAACATGAAAGAGTGAAAAAGTTAGAAAGTATTTAGCTGTAAGACCTGAGTACTCATCACTCGACTGTGTTTCCAGGTGACTTCTGGGGGACATTTGTTTCACTGAAGATGATACAAAATGTACTGGGGAGAGAGTAGTAACAACATTGGCTAAGGTTTATGGTAGAGGAAGCTGCCTTGGAACCGGGCTTGCTCGGAGGTAGTTCACCTTGGTCTTTTGATTTCTTGTGAAAGGTTTAACTTGGTCACTTCTGAGGATCATAATAATTAAATCAAATTAAATTGAATTAGAATGAATTGATCACAATAAATAAAACAATTTCCTGATCTTTTTTAAGAGGGAAAGTTGAGAAGTCTTTTTCTAAATAAATCATGGAGAATATATTTAGAATTTGAGCACAGTTAGATGGGATATTTTAACTGACATCTGAGTCAAATAGTGTGAAAACTCATTAAAATGAGACATATGGAGGACATGAATGAAAGATAAGAAGAAAGAAGTTTGACTCAAGAGCACCTCATCATGATTTAAACAAATTCACAAATCCACCTTGCTTTTTTCAGTTGAATATCTAATTGAGACAGATATATCTTGCAGTGTAAAGTGTAAATTTATAGGGGCCGGTGCTGTGGTGTTGCAGGTAAGCTGCTGCCTGCAGTGCCCACATCCTGTGTGGACACTGGTTTGAGTCCTGGCTGCTCCACTTCCAATCCAGCTATCTGCTACGGTCTGGGAAAGCAGTTGAAGATGGCCCAATCTCATGGGCCCCTACACCTGCATGGAAGACCTAGAAGAAGCTCCTGGCTCCTGGTTTCAGATTGTCACAGCTGTGGCCATTGTGGCCAAGTGGGGAGTGAACCAGCGGATGGAAGACCTCTCTCTCTCTGCCTCTCTTTTGCTCTCTCTGTAACTCTGACTTTCAAATAAATAAATAAATCTTCTAAAAAATTACATTAATTTTCTGGTTATAATCACAACCTTAAATTATCATAAGGTATTACACTATCACTTATGATTGGTTATCTACAACATAAATACTACATTTAGTATATTCAATTTACTTATCAGGTGGAATAATAAGTACTATCTTAAGTTTCTGACATACTTATAGATGGACATCATTATTCCCCCCCTAAAGATGAGGAAATTATGACTCAAAAAAATTAAATAACTTAACTAAAGAAAAACCAAAAAGAAAATTACACCACTGAAGGCCCTGGAGTCAAATACAGCTTCTTTAATTCCAAACTGTGTACTCTTTCCACTATCATTATATAGTCATATTCTTAACACATTTCATATTATAATGTTTTTCTAATTTCTATTGCTATTAAAGAAATACATCCTCACAATTGAAAATAGGAATAAAAAATCAAAAGAATACAAGTCTGTTATTGATTATGCATAGCTAAACAAGTTAAATTCATATTCCTACCATTAAAGGGTAAAAGTCTCATATAATACAGAAACAATCCAAATTCAGTAAGAAATTCTAGAGTATCATCATAGATATATATTTCTCATGGGTCTTAAGATGTTTTACTACCCTGAGATAAGTACTCAACATGCTCTCAACTCTCAGGGAAAATATAACAATAGGAATTCAAGTGCCAAAAAATGGCACCATTTTCATTATAACAATGTCACTCTAAAATCTGACAATAGGTTCTTAGGCTAGTAATGTCTTATATTGAGTTGCTTGCTACCAACTCAATGGAACAAACAGACACTCCATCTGTGCTATGCCCTCTAACCTGGAAAATCTACAGAATGAAATTTACATGATAAAAATGAAGACTTAACTCCCCAGTTTACATATTATTGTATACACATTTTAATATAAATTAATTTAAGTGATTGATAATGTCTTATCTATTTGTATCATTCAAATTACTTATGTGAGCAGGTAGGGATATTGCTGAAAGATATTTTCTAATCATCAAGTATATGCCCATGTTTTCAGAATAGTTTTTGGCTTCAAGATTTAAATATTTATTAATTTAATCAGGAATTCTACATGAAATAACTGTTCTAGTTAGATGATCAACATGCAAGAAATCCTGTATGTGTTGCTTAACAGTTATTTCACATCACTATCACTTAAGAGTATTATTTTTACTGTATTATTTTTCTTTCTTTCTCCATTTATTTTTCTCTCTCTTTAGTTTTTGCATAGAGCTATGTCTGAACTTTCTGATATTTCAAATTCAGTCTTTACCTCATCATTCTGCATTGTGCTGAACAAATCAACATAATAAATTTCCTTTCTTTTAGTAAAGGCAGTTGTTTTGTTATATGTTCAACATCTATATTTATTCTTTTTATAAATGTTCAGATAATAATGAAAAAAGATTTTTGAAAAAAATTAAATGTTACCAAGTAAAGGGAATAAAACATAAGAAAGCACATCTAATACAGTGAATGAAAATTTTCCTTGATTTAAAAATTAAGTTGACTAGAAGTGTCAGAATTGTGGCATAGCAGGTTATTTGCCATCCATGATACCAGAATCCTATAGGAGCGCTGGTTCATGTCCCTGTGTCTCCATTTCCAATCCAGTTCCCTGATAATGGCCTGGGAAAAGCAGTAAAAGATGGTTCAAGAGCTATGGCCCTTATCAGGAAGCCCAGAAGTAGCTCCTGGCTTCAGTCTGGCCAGTTCTAGCCGTTGCGGCCAACTGACGGGTGAACCAGTGGATGGAAGATATCTTTGTATCTCTCTCTGTCTCTCCCTCTCTCTCCATAACTCTGACTTCAAATAAATTACTAAATATTTTAAAAATTAATGACTGGAAAATGTAGAGGATATGTACTCCCTGGATCGAAACTCCAAACACTTGGATTCCGGATTTTCTTAATGGATTTGTGATGTGCAGATTTTCTCTCTGTGTTTCTTTTCTGACTTGTAAGACAATGAAGACAATGGATTAAACAAATGAATCTATTTCAAAGACATAGGATAATGAAGAGCAATTAGTAAGTACTCAGTAGCTTCATCTCTATATACCTAAGTGAAAATAATTGCTTTTTTGATTAAATTGTCTAAATGAAAGCTATTATGTTAAATATCAGATTATACTTTTTTCTTTTTAAACATTTTTATTTGTATAAAGGGAAAAACTCCATGTATTTCATTTATACAGTTTTGAGAACATACCCTACTCTCCCTCTATCCCTCTTACTCTGACTCCTCCTTCCTTTCTTACATTTCTTTTAATTTTTGCAATTACATATTTTTAATTTACTTTATTACCACAAGCTTAAAACTCCACTAAATAAAAAAGTAGAAGGGGGAAAAAACACTGTTCTTCAGGGGTATAGGCAAGGGCTATGAACAATAATCAGATCTGAAAATGTCAATTTCACTCATAAACATGATTTTTTTGTCTCTCTGTATTAGTTACCACAGATCAGAGAAAACATATGGTATTTGTGTTTTGGGGAATGACTTACTTCACTAAGCATGGTGGTCTCTAATTACATACATTTTGTTATGAAAGGTAGTATTTCATTTTTTTATGGTTGAGTAGTACTCCTGCATGTATGTATAGCACAAGTTCTTGATTCAGTCTTTAGTTCATGGACATGTGAGTTGGTGCCATATCTTAACTATTGTGAATTGACCTGCTATAAATATGAGGGTACAGATAACTCTTTTGCATGCTTATTTCATTTTGTCTGGGTAAATTTCCAGGAGTAGGATGGCTGGGCCATATGGCAGATCTATTTTCAGATTTTTGAGGAATCTCCATACTATCTTCCATATTGACTGTACTAGTTTACATCCCCACAAAGAATATATCAGAGTATATTTTCTGCAAAATTCTCACCAGCATTTGTTAATTTTTTAAAATTTTTGGATGACAGCCATTCTAACTATGGTGAAGAAAGACTTCATTGTGGTTTTTATTTGAATTTCCCTTATGGCTAGTGATCCTGAGCTTCTTTTCACATGTCATTGGCTATTTTGTTTTATATCTAGAAAAATGCCTCTTCATATTCTTATCTCATTTCTTAAATGGATCATTTGTTTTATTGTTGATGAGCTTCTTGAGCTCATTATATATTCTAGATATTAATCCTTTATTAGATGTATAGTTTACAAATATTTTCTCCTATTCTGTTAGTTGCCTCTTTATTTTGTTGATTGTTTCCTTTGCAGTGCATAAGCTTCTTAGCTTGATGTAATCCCATTTGTCTATTTTTACCTTTATTGCCTGTGCTTCTGGGGTCTTATCCAAGAAGTCATGTACCTATATCTTACAGTAATTTGCCTGCTTTTACTCCAGAAATTAGAAGATATCTGGCCTCAGATTTAGATCCCTGATCCATTGTGAATTGATTTTTGAATAAGGCATAAAGTAGGGGCCTTGTTTCATACTTCTGCATTCAGAGGTACAGTCCCAACACCATTTGTTGAAGCAATTTTCGCTTGTATGTCAAAGATTGGTTGGCTGTAGATGTGTGGATTCCAGGGACAGTAGTCTGTCCCATTAATCCAAATGTCTATTCTTGCACCAGTACCAGGCTGCTTTGACTACAAATGACCTGTAGTATGTCTTGAAATCTTGTATTGTACATCAAATCCACTCAAAATGGATCAAGGACCTAAATCTAAGACCCAATGTCATCAAATTACTAGAGAAAATTGCGGAAACTACAAGACCTTGGCATAGGCAAAAACTTCTTTGAAAAGATCTGAGAAACATAGGCAATCAAAGCCAAAATTGACAAATTGGATTACATCAGTTGAGAAACTTCTGCACTGCAAAAGAAACACTCAGCAAAGTGAAGTGACAAACAGAATGGGAGAAAATCTTTGCAACTTTGCAAACTATGAAACTGATAAAGGATCAATATCCATAATCTATAAAGATCTTGAGAAACTCAACAACAACAAAACAAAAAAATCCAGTTAAGCAATGGGCTTAGGACTTGAACAGGCATTTTTCAAGAGAGGAAATTCAAATGACCAATAGACACATTAAAAAATGCTCAGGATCAATAACCATCTGGGAAATGCAAATCAAAACCACAATGAGGTTTCACCTCATCCCAGTTAGCATAGCTCCAACACAGAAATCAACAAACATTTAATGTTGGTGAGAATATAGGAAAAGAAGTACCCAAAGCACTGCTGGTGTTAATGAAACCAGTACAGCCATTGTGGAAGACAGTATAGAGATACCTCAGAAATCTGAAAATAGATCTATCATTTTACTCAGCCATCCCAGTCCTGGGAATTTACCCAAATGTTATTTATACCCCATGTTCACTGAAGCATAATTCACAATTGTCAAGATACAGAATAAACTCAGATATCTATCAACTTATGCCTGGATAAAGAAATTATGGCATGTATACACTATGGAATAATACTCAATGGTAAAAAAATTAAATCCTATCTTTTGCAAAAAAATGGATGCAACTGGAAACCATTATACTCAGTAAAGAAAGCCAATCCCCAAAAGACAGATGCCATTGATTTTCCCTGATCTGAGTTAACTAATTGCTTTAACTACTTGGGGTCTCTTGTGATTCCATGTGAAATTTAAGGTTGAGGCTGGCACTGTGGCATAGAGAGTAAAGCTGCTGCCTGCAGTACCAGCATCCCATATGGACACTGGTTCGAGTTCTGGCTGCTCCATTGCTGATCCAGCTCTCTGCTATGGCCTGGGGAAGCAATAGATGATGGCTCAGGTCCTTGGGCACCTGCACCCCATGTGAGACCCGGAAGAATTTCCTTGCTCCTGGCTTTGGATTGGCTCAGCTCTGGACATTTGGCCAATTGGGGAGTGAAACAGAAGATGGAAGACCTCTCTCTCTCTTTCTCTCTCTCTTTCTTTCTTTCTCTTTCTCTCTCTCTCTGCCTCTCCTTCCCTGTATGTGTAACTCTGACTTTCAAATAAATAAATAAATCTTTAGAAAAAAAAGAAATTTAAGGTCATTGTTTGTAGATATGAGAAGAACATCTTTGGTATTTATGGGGATTACACTGAATCTGTAAACTGCTTTGGGCAGGATGGACACTTTGATAGAATGCTTCCAATTTGAACATGGTAGATTTTTAAACTTTTTTGTTTCTTCTATTTCTTTTTTTAATGTTACATAATTTTTATTGTAGAGATCTTTCATATCCTTAGTACCATGTATCCCCAAGTATTTAAAAATTTTGTAGCTATTGAGAATGGGACTGATCTTACAAGTTCTTGCTAGCCATGACATTGTTTTTTACATAAATCCTATTGATTTTTGTGTGCTGATTTTATTTACTGCAAATTTACCAAACTCTCTTAGGGATTACAGTAATCTTTTGGTAGTGTGTTTTGGTTCCCATATGTAAAGGATTATGGCATCTGCAAACAGGGATAATTCGACTTCATCCTTTCCCATTTGTATCCCTTTGATTTATTTTTCTTGTCTAATGTTTCTGGATAAAATATTCAGGAATATATCAAGCAGTGGTGGTGAGAATGAACATCCTTGTAGGCTTAGAGACCTTAGTGGAAATGCTTGCAGCTTTTCTCCATTCAATGTGATGTTGGCTATAGGTTTGAGATATATTGCTTTGATTGTGTTGTGGTATGTCCCTTCTATACCCAATTTGCTTAAGGTTGTTTTCTTGAAAGTATGCTGTATTTTTATCAAATGCTCTTTCTATATTCATTCAGATAATCATATAATTTCTTATTTTTCAATTTGTTAATGTGATGTAGCATGTTTATTGATTTCATGTTTTGAACCATCCCTGCATAACGGAATAAATTCCACTTGGTCAAGGTGAATGATCTTTTTGATGCTTTGTTGGATTTAATTAGCTACTATTTTGTTTATTTTTGCCATCTATGTTCCTTAGGCATATTCATCTATATTTCTCTTTGTTTTATCTTTGTCTGGTTTTGGCAATATCATGATACTGGCCTCCTAGAAGGAGCTGGGGAGAATTCTCTCCCTTTCAATTGTTTTGAATAGTTTAAGAAGAATCGGGATTGATTTTTTTAAAAAATTTGGTAGAACTTAGCTGTGGAGCCATCCAGCTCTGGTATTTTCTTTTTTGGGAGTGACTTTATTACTGATGCAATCTCTCTCTTTGTTATTGGTCTATTTAGGCTTTCAATGTCTTCATGACTCAATTTTGGTAAATTGCATGTGTGCAGAAATCCTTCCATTTCTTCTAAGTTGTTTTTCAAATTGTTGGCATAAGGCTCTTTGTACTAATTCCTGATTATTCTTTTTTATTTCTGTGGTATCTGTACAATATCTCCTTGTTCATCTCTGATTTTAATATATCTTCTCTCTCTGTATATATATATACATATATATTTAACATATTAACTTTTCACTGTGTTTTTTAAAACTAATCACCCAATATGATTTGAAATACATTTTTTTAAGTTTTTAGAGGAACCACTGTTCCTCAAGAGCTTTAAAAAGTAATCAGTCTCAAAATATCAATTTTGCTTAGATGCATTACTTGTTTTTGTACTGTGTATATTAGTTACCAGAAATCCGGAAAAACATATTTGTCTTTTTGTGACTGGCTTATTTCACTAAGCATAATGGTCTCCAATTATACCCATTTTGTCTTAATGCTCGCACTGTTACTTTCTGTACTATGCAACCTTTGATTCAGAACAGTACTGATGATGCACTACATGATGTAATGTTGTTGAAGATCTAGAAAGTGTCTATTGTCTCAGAAATAGAAAAATCCTGACACCAAGGAATGGAGAAGGAAGCTTCATGTAAAAACAAATAATTTATTCAGGCACTTATGTGCAGGATTCTAAATCAGGATGGACAGGAGATCTGGTAAGAAGATGCAATGAATTTTTTCTACCAAGGGTGACAAATTGGGGAAATGTTTTATATATTTACAAAGTTAAAATAAAGATATGGTAGGAGCCTGCTGATAGCCTTGAAGCATCCTAATGATCACTCTGGGCTTTTCAGAAAGATTTGTGACAGCATTTAACGCTGTTATGATTAAGGAGTGGCATTAACCACACTAGCAGGTGGTCAGTGTCCTTTTGAGATTGAGGGAAAGACATTATTCACTGTCTGCTGAGGCTGGTCTTGGTGATAGTTGCAGCAGTGATCACATATCCTGGGCTGGGAAGCAGGGAGGGAACTGAACTTGATCTGACATAGTCAAACCTCTCCTAAGAAACACCCTCCGAGAACATAGTTCCAATGACCCAAAGACGTCCCTCTCCGATGACATCATTACATTAAGTCATGTCTACTTTTAATCAATCAATCATTAAGACATCAGAGTTTATTCAGCTGCATGTGTTTTGGGAAGACAAACTTTGTATCCACAATTACATACATAGCTTCAATGAAAGTGAATAATATGAAAATGATGAAGAAATTATAAAAATAGAAAAACGTTATACAAATCTGCAATAATTAAGTCAGAAGGTGAATTTCAAGTATAGATTGACATAATTTAAAGAGGCACATAAATGCAACTTTCACGAAAATAATAAAGATACTAAATTACAACACAAAATCATGTAAGAAAAATATAGCAAGGTAAGATAATGTGGTAAATATATGTATTTATATGAAGAGAATGTATAATGTTTAATTGCTAACAATACGAAGAATGAAAAATTAATCATTTTATCAAAAGTGAAAAACAAAACAGAATTCATAAGCACAAACACAAGAGATTAAAAAATTATATTCCATCAGCATGTATTAGCATGCTTTGTAGCCAAGGAGTGAAGATACCAATTATATGGGATAATGATAATGGAGTAATTTTAAATAAGAAAAAGCAGAATGCAAAGTATTAGATAATAGAATATGTAGTAAAACATGAATATAAGCAATTAAAATAATCAAAATTTAAATATATAAGGAAAGCAAAGGAACAGTAAATTTGGTATTATAGATTTAAAGAAAATAAAATTATTTATTTCTTTTGATTCTTGCTCAAGTGATAATCTATTTCAAGCCAATTTAGGCAAGAAACTTGTCATATATATATATATATATATATATACACATATATATATATATATATACACACACACACACACACACACATATATATATATATATATATATATGTAACTGATAAATACACAATTTCTTTGACCTTAGGTCCAAAAATATTGTTAATAAAATTTAAGTGGGACACTGAAGAAAACATCACTTTCTTCATTAATGAATATCTACTAGATACCTGCATCATAAATTATATTATTGAAAAAAGGATTAAAGAAGCTTGTTAAAATCAAGTGCAAATTTTATATTTAGTCACTGGTTTTACCTTCTATCCAATGATATACAACCAAAAGTGTAAAAACATAATATGTTAAATTAAAGTGTAAAAACTTAATATGTTAAAATAATAAAAATTATAATGCTATAATTGTTATTTGCAGGTGAAAATTATTTCAAAGCCATCTAATAAAGGCTACTGAAAATCTTGTGAAATTAGTAAGAAACAAGTTAAATGACCATCCACAAAGTCATTTTCAAAAGTCAGCATGTGATGGGGGAGTGCAGTTTATACTTTTTTTATTCCAGGCTCTTGTCATGCACAAAGAGAATTCTTAGTGCTGGCATATACAAAGTAAATTTATTCAAAAGGTGAGAAAGTGAACACTCTCCCACACACACACATCTGTGAAGATAGATTGCTCCACCAAGAGATATACCCATCATGAGTAGGTAGTGGACCCAGAAGGAGAAGGAGGTCAGGGAGGGGAAACATAGAAGAGCAGCCAAGCACCTCCTCCAGTCTTGATTTCTAGCAGAAGAGAGAGGATCTCTTTTTATGTGGTTGGGGGCTACCTCTACAGACTTGAAGTGACCTGGGAGTCTTAGGTCATTTTGATAAAAATCCACATGCAGCCAAATATACATATTTACATGGCATCTTCCCTCCTCAGGTCCCAGATGAAACAGGCACATCTAAGGAGAAGGAGCATTTTGATTAACACATAGAATAAAATTACACATGGGATGTGACTACTGGCTTGCAAATACCACCAGCTCCGCTATCCTACCTAACTGCCTGCCTATCTCATGTCAAACAATGCTGGCTTTTAAAATTTGGGGTGTAAATGAGGGTTGGGGACTCTGTATGTCTGTCTCTTTGCCTCTGTGTCTAGCTCTCAAAACAGTACATTTTGTAAAAAGATGAGTTTATTTTGCTGAAAGAAATTTTTGAAGCCCATGCATTGCTTTGTTATAATATACATTTTCCATGAATTTTGATGACCTCTTCATATATCTCTGACATCATTTAATAATGTCTAATAACTTATATAGTAAAACCCCTATTTTAACATTGTTTCCCTGATTTTCACTACTATAAGTGTTATACTAGAAGACTCAATCCTGTAGTTATACCACATTGAATAACAGTAGTAATAGTTGTTTTTACAATTACAATATTCTGAAGATTTAATGAGTAAGATAAACAAAGCACACAGTGTATCACATTTAGTAATATTGCCTAATTTTAGGTTATTAGTAAACCTATATTTTCTCTCTCCATGTCTACGTCTCTATAACCAATATTTATGTCTTTGGGATTCTTAGATTACATACAATATATTTCTAAAAGTAGAGTTTAAACATCAAAGATGGTTTAAAAGTTTGAAAGAGCTTGCCAAATTTTCTTGAAATATTGTACTAATTTTAGTTCTATCCAACTGTTATTTTTTATTATTATTTTTTTGACAGGCTGAGCTAGACAGTGAGAGAGAGAGAGACAGAGAGAAAGGTATTCCTTTTTCCATTGGTTCACCCCCAAAGTGGCTGCTACGGCTGGTGCTTTGCTGCAAACGCACTGTGCCGATCTGACGCCAGGAGCCAGGTGCTTCCTCCTGATCTCCCATGCGGGTGCAGGGCCCAAGTACTTGGGCCATCCTCCACTGCTTTCCCGTGTTACAGCAGAGAGCTGGACTGGAAGAGGAGCAACCAGGACAGAATCTGGCACCCCAACCGGAACTAGAACCCGGGTGCCAGAGCCGCAGGCAGAGGATTAGCCTAGTGAGCTGTGGCGCCGGCCCCAACTGTGTTTTTAAAATATCTGCCAATCATATCTGAACATCCTTCTCAGTTTTCTTTCTCCGTGATTCTGCTTTTTCTTCACATTAATGAAGAAATATGATTTTTTTTGTTTAGAAAGATTTAAGACTAGAGTATTTTAATTATATCCAAATAGAAAATGATTTCAATTGAAATGATAGGAAGTCAATATCTGAGCCAATATTTCATATGGTGACAATGTAAGACCATGTGAACTACATATAGGTGTTTTTCATTTCTTTGGTGCTAATGTTCTTTGATTTGATTTACTAAATAATATGGGAAAAGAACTGTATTCCTGAACTTCTAAGAATAATTTGATTTTTTTCTTAAGTCATCCTATCCTTGGCATTCCCAATTTGAAACAGTAAAAAGCATCAGAGTGCTGAAATTATGGTTTTCCTGCTGATTGTGTTTTTTCCCTTGTTTTCTAAAAAGTATACAGCAACTTTATGTTGCAGTAGATTACTCAAATTAACCATATTATGTGAGTTATTTGCATGTTATCATTACAATATTCAATAGCAGAGGAAGAAGACAAGAAACTGGAAATTCTCAGCAAAATAAAATTATAATAAAACAGAAAAAAAGAGAATGATCAAGGATGTTTCTTGTAAAGTCAAGCAGAAAGTAGAAATGTTTTAATTACATAGAAGTAGAAGGCTTTAATAAAGCTTGGGTGGTAGCTGTTTACTGCATTTCCCAGAACCAACAGCTTCGACTGCAAAAGAAGACTCAAACTTGGGTTAAATTCTCAGGAGGGGAAGGACCTAGTGCAGTCCGGACCAGGGAAATGTTTGCCTTTATTAGGTATTAAAGACTTAGCTGTGAGACTTGAACTTAAAACTTCTTGCTGTAAAAGCAGAGGGAAAGTTTCTTGACATTGTTCTTGAAAATTATTTCTTGGATTTAACCTCAAAGGCCTAGGAAGCAAGAGCAAAAATAAGAATGAAACTACATCCAACTAAAAAGCTCTGCGGAGCAAAAGAAACAGTCAAAAAAGTGAAATGACAAACTAAGAAATGAGAGGAAATATATTAAAAAAAGTTAGATAAAGGGGTAATGTTGAAAATATATCCATATTCTACAAATCACTAGCAAAACAATCAAAAGATCAAATATGGGTGGGCATTGTGGCTCAGTGGGTTAAGTCCCCTCTTGGGATCATCATATCCCATATCAAGGTGCCTAGGAAAGAGTCCTACCACTGGTTCCAGCCTAGCTCACTGCTAATGTGCATCCATGGAGGCAGAAAGGGATGGTTCAAGTATTTGGGTCCTTGCAACTCCCATGAGAGCCAGATGGAGTTTCCAGATCCTAGCTTTATTCTGGCCTAATTTCAGCTGTTGCAGGCACTTGAGAGGCAACCAGCACATGAAAGATCTCTCTCTCACTCTCCTCCCTACTCCCTATATCTGTCTCTGTTACTTTGCCTTTCAAACTATTACCAAAAAAACTTTAAAAAATAAATAATCCAATTTTAAAACTAGACAAAGGACTTAAATAGAAATATCTTCACAGAAGACATACAAATGTCTGACAGATGTATGAAAGCATGCTTAAATTTCACTAATTATTTGGTAAATGCAAATGAAAAACACAATGAGATGTCATCTCACCTCTGTGAGGGTTGCTATTAATACCAAAGGAAAGGAACAAATATTAAGAGGGGATATGGGAAAAAGGATATCCTTATACACAGTTGGTAGGAACATTGAATGGTTTGGTCACTATTGAAAACAGTATGATGATAATCCACCAAAATAATATAACTACCATATAATCCAGCAATCTGGCTTCTGGGTTTATATCCAAAATAATTGAAAACATTATTCAGCATTATTCACAACAGCCAAAAAATTGAAAACAGTCTAAATGTCCATCAACAGATCAATGGATAAAGACAATCTAGTACATACATCCAATGGAATACCATTTAGTCTTAAAGAAGGAAATCTTACCATTTGCAATGTGGATGAACTTAGAGAACATTATACCAAGTGAAATAAGCAAGTCACAGAAGTACAAATACTACATGGCTCCATTTATATGAAGTATCTAATAGAGTCAAACAAATAGCATTAGAACATCATGGTTTTCAAGGGTTGAGGAAAAAGAATAATGGAAAGTTGTTGCTTAATATATAAAATTTATTCATGAAAGATGATTATTGTTATACAATGCAGTACCTGAATTTAACAATATGATATCATGCATTTTAAAAATATTCTAACGGATGTATATCATATTACATATCACCAAAAGACACGCACACACACACATACACACACATACAGAAACATCAAGAAAAACTCTGACCACATACACAAAAAAAAAAGGAAATTTTGGAAGTGATGTATATATATATTTTTGCCATGATTGTGGGGATAATATATTGAGTGTATGCATATGTGCAAATTTACCACAATGGGAAGACTAAATATAGCATTTTCATCTGTCTATTATCCCTTTAAAAAGCTTAAAACACAAATGTTCATTGTTAACTCAAGTCTAAGGATCATAAAAATTGAGTATAAGTACCAGCTGAGTGAAGTATGTACAAATACAGTTTCTTAGTATCAAAAGCAAGATGTACAAATGAAGATATTTTTGGAAAATGGAAATTTATTATAATATATTAATTATTCTAATGAAAGAGTTTCTGTCCTAAAAAACTTGGAGCTAACTTCAAGCGATCAAAAAGGTTAAGTGAAGTAAACTATGTGAAAGGTGCAGAACAGAAAAACAAATGATGTTTTCTCTATAAATAATTTATCTTCCTACTCAATTTTCTGAATAAACAAGCAAATCTTGACGAATTATTTTACTTTGGGGGAAATGAAGAATTGAAAATGTTTGATGAATATCTTCTGGGCTTATTCAGTGGATCACTTCTGGAGAAATATTTTCTACCAAGTGGTATCAATTCATATAATTCTAGTATTGCCTTTAGCTTAAACTGATTAGAACTGAGGCAATGCTATGATTAATGAGATGACAAATTTCAATATGTAAACTTCTTAAAGAATTCTACCACTTTTCTGATTCTGACATTTTTCTTCCTTTACATAGCAACTAAAATAATTTCTTCCAAAAGACCCAGCTCTCACTTAAATGTTTGCCTGGAGTATTTAACATCATTTTACATCAGTCCTATGAGGTATACATGATTTCTAATGATTTCCATATGATATATATGACAGCTGAATCATAAAGCACTGATGAAATATACACAGGTTACAGAGCAAGTAGAATAACTCAAATTTAGGTCTGTTGATTCCGGGACTCACACAACCAATAGGTTAACACACTTCTCATTCATATATACTCAAGGTCCCTCAGAATTTAGAACAAATTAAACTTTACTTTCATCTCAAACAATTCAAAAAATTTCTTCAGTGTTTCCATCACCCGTTTTTCATTGATTCACTCCTCAAATATTCAAAGAAAATTATTTGATTATAAAATATTTATAATCTGCTTATCATGTAATAAAATATTTTTTATTTTTAATAAAATAATTGTCCATATATACTCAATGATACTGTACAAGAGTTGACAGAAGGGAGAAGCATCTTGATTTACTTGATAGCTTCTTTTAAAATTTTATTCTTTCCACATGCAATTGCATGTGGAATGGTACAATTTCATTGTATAGTTTGCATGATATAGAGAAGCACTGCTGAATATTTGAAATTGTATAGGGTACCTTAATGAAAATACTAAGACTGAGCTAAGGTTTCTTGATGCTACTGCTCTTATGTTAAGTGACTTCAACTAGTTTTATCAGTAGAACAATGTGGACATAAGTAGCTATTTATACTTCAAAATTAAAGGGGGGCTTGGGGGGACTATCCTCTTCACCTCTTCATGAAATGAATGCTCTCTTTATGCATACATTTAAGTAATTTAAAATTTTAAAATTGACTTTTTCCTTTGGGAGAAAAACATATTAGTAAACTGTGTATATATTTTTATGACTGAAAGCTGGTGTGGAATAAAGGTCATAGGCCTTAGAATCAAACATTTGAATTTAACTATTCCCTCTGTCAGGTACTGACAATTTTACCTTATAGCAATTTGTTGTTCCACGAATTTTTTCTGAGTAAGTTTGTATAATCAAAACATTAACATTATACATGTTTAAAATGTTGGTGAAGGCAATCACTCTCATCTTACTGCAAGTTGCTGGTTTAATTATTTCAACATGGCAAAGTATATTCTCTTTCTTTTTCCAGGGAAACCGAATGGGGAGGATGAAAAACTTTACTGACACAGATAGTGCATCTCTACAGGTAGTTTTGAACCTCAGTGTGTCACTTTGCTACAACTTCCATAACAATAACAGACAGTCATGCCTGGTGACTGCAGATAGAAGCTCATTTCGCATAGTTCTGAAGACTTGAGGACCACGATCAATGTGTTATCACCATTGTTTTCTCTTAACCACCCCCCCCACTTGGTTCAAAGATGACCACTTCTACTTGTGTTCTTGAAGGACTTTTTTTCTGCCTCCCTGGTGTCTTCCATTGTAGCTCCTAATTTTCTTTTACAATTAGGTTACCAAAGAAATTGTACTATAATCTGCTTTAATGACCCTGATTTAAATTAATTACCACTTTAAGGACCCGATCACCAAACACCATCACATTCTGAGGTATTAGGGATTAGGGTTCAACCAATGAAATGAGGGTTGCAAAACTCAATTCAATTTTAAATCACAAATCAAGATTCCAATAATTCAGAAGTATGCTTTATCCTACAAGTATAAAAATCATTTATATCAACATTCAAAAATTATGCTCACATCTATCTTATTAAACAAAAAAAGCTTTAAACTCTTGCCCCTCAATTTTTTTTCATTTTTCTTCCTATTTAACTCCTTTCTTTTATTCATCTTCTCTTCACGTTGCTCTTCCTTCAGTTCCTTCTGTTCTTTATCCTTTTCTTCATCATAAGCCTAAATAATGAGGCCAAATGAATTTAAATTCTTATTGTTTATTTCAGACAACACACAAGGTAAGAACTATAAAAGAAAAACTGCACTGAATATTGTTATAAATGGCCAACAAACTATATGTAAGAGTACTGCAATGAGAAAGAGAGGCTATTGCAATAGGATGGACTTTTAATTCCACTAGGGCATGGGGAGTGGAAGGATTTCAAATGCTGGGATGGTGTTAGGATGGTCGAGCCATCTAAGGTGCTGGACTTAAATGCTGGGATGAACTAATGAAAATGTAGTGGAGGAAGTTAAGGTGCAAGTTATTTACTGTGGTTAGGCCATTTGTGTTTGTTAACTGTTACTTATGTATTTTAGGTGCCTAACCTTCCACAGAGACTAAAAAACAGAGGCTCTAATTGATTTGATGATTAAATTTCAAAGGGGTGATTTCACTTCTTAAGGACTGACATTCTAGATTGCTGAAGATGTGCATATCAAAGGAACAGAGAAAACATTTACTATTATTATATCAGTTTGCACAGTAAATGCTCTAGAGAAAAGAGAAATTGGGGACACAACATTATGAACAAACCTAATTAAACTTGAATGAAGCTGAGGGAAATCCTAAGAGTCTTGGTCAGAACCACCCTTATTTACATTGTTCAGGTAAAAAAAGTGTGGCCTGTCCAGAAGTTGGGCAATTGACCAAACTCTCTTTTCTGTTTGAAGGTGAAGCCAGGATTTTATTGTAGATAGTGTAGCTCTAGAATCACTGCTCTTAATTATTACTTATACTGTCTGTTCTTGAAAAATGAATGAATGTGCCAGATAATTCAGCATACATATCAAACATAAATAGAAAGGCTCTTGAATTCTGTCCTATATGCAAAATAGAAAGATTACTATATCATGTGAGGTAATTGGCCACTTGTTCCCCAATCACCCCTTATTTTATAGAAGTGAGACTAGGAAGACATTCCAAACATAAAGCTTTATTGTTTCCACTGATCAGATGCCATGTGGAGCTGATGCTTGTCTCAGGAAGAGTGTCAATTCAATACAAGGAAGATAGGAGTTCCTACTTTCAAGAATGAAGACATTGAAATATGGACTTACTGGATTATCTGGTAAATGTTTAATATGTTTTCAAAGATTTATTTTTTTAAAAGTCAGAGTTGCAGAGATATTGGGAGAGAGAGAGAAAAAAAATGAGAGAAAGAGAGAATGAAGAGAATCTTTCATCTACTGGGTCACTCCCAAATGGCTGCAACAGCCAAGGGTAGGCCAGGCTGAATCCAGGAGTCAGGATATTCTTCCAGATCTCCCTTGTGGATGCAGGGGCCCAAGCTTTGGGCCATCTTTTGCTGCTTTCCCAGGCCATTGGCCAGGAGCTGGATCAGAAGCAGAGCAGCTAGGACAGGAATCAGCACCCAGATGGGATGCCAGCACCACAGACAGTGGCTTTACCCGCTTGCCTCAATGGTGGCCCCAGGTTTAATATTCTGATATTGCTCAGAAGATGGGGAAATTGTGGGAAAATGGACAAATGAGTTTGGTTAAACTATTCATGAAATCACAATGTTAGGGAAACATAGTTACCCTACAACTGAGGACAGAAGCATAAGCACATATACCAGTGTATACACACTAAGAATTTCAGATTCTATTATATGAATCCTAAGAGACTGAATGCAAACTGCAAACTATTTCTTTTGTGAGAGTGGCAATTCAAATCTTGGGTCAGTTCTCATTTCATTAGCTTGGCTCTATGGAGTTTGTCCCATGAGTGCAATATTTAGGTTTCAGTAGGTGTTCAGAGTTTATACATAATTTGAGTTCTCCCTCTCTGGTGCTCTCTTTTTTCTAGCATTTCCCAACTAGTATTTAGTAGCTATCATTTCCCTAAACTCTATCCTCTACATAGTCAAGCACCAAAACTGTAGTTTGCTCCTTTGAATTTTAGTTACCTCACATGGCACAGGAAGGGACATATTCTCTGGCTAAAACCCTGGCAACCTATCCAGTGCTTTTTTTTTTTTCTTCCAAGGTAAGCTCCCCTCCATTTTCTTCCTATTTTTGTTCAATCTTTACTGTCTCCAACTAGGTTTTATATTTTGTTCTATTGTTCAGAATATAAAGTAATTACTTCTAATTATGATAATATTTGTGATTACCAATCATTATTTCTCATGCTTGAGATTTTTTAAAAAAAAATCTACCTTAAATCAATGAATTGAAATTCTCAGAATACCTCTTCTCAATTTCCAGGCTTTATTGCTTTCACAGTAGCCATAATAGCTTGATTTGATAGGATACCTCAATGTCTATATTACTGTTTTAATATTAAAATCTGCTTATTAAAAGCAGACTTTTAGCCTGGTAGTTAAGATGTCCATGTTTCACATCAGAGTACCGAGTATGATTCTCTGTTCCAGTTCCTGATCCTGGAGGCAGTCATGATGGCTCAAATACTTGCATTTCTATCACTGTTTTTGCAGTTCTTGGTTGCATTCCTGGCTCCCTGATTCAGCCCTCACGCAGCCCAGGCTAGTTGCAAGCATTTGAGTGGTGAACCGGTGGATGGGAACTCTCTCTCTCTCTCTCTTCCATTCTCTCTCTCTCTAATAAATAAATGGATTTTAAAAATTAAATATGTTTATTATCCTACATGTTGAAAACTGTACTTTTATTATGCATGACTAAGAAATGAAAAAGGCTAAAGGTTGTTTGAATCTTCCACACTAAAAAAATCAAATATTTGGGGATAGGCGTTTGGTGCAATAGTTCATATATCACTTGAGACTCCTGTATTTCATATCAGAGTGCCTAGGTTTGAATTCTGGCTCTGTTTTTTCAAGTCCAGATTCCCGCTAATGTGTTCCCTGGGAGATAGTAGATGATGGTTCAAGTAATTGGGTCCCAGAACAGAGTAGATGAGACTCTACTGGGTTCTCCAATATATGATAAGAGGCTTAATCTGTCATGCCATACTAAAATAGGGAATGAATTTGGCTTTAATTGTATTTACTTATGCCTACACTTTCACTTTGAGTAGTAGTATGACTTTCAAAACTTCCTATGTATGTTTTAGGCTTTAATATTAATTCATGTCCTGAATAGCTAGTGTTTTAGTCATTTTAATGGCAAATTTATTACATCTTAGTTTGAATATGTATTGGCTTTAGGCTTCCCTGGATAATTGCAGCATTTTTATTTTAGCAACCTTCAATATAAAACAATGTGAGATGACATATTGTTTTATAAAATTTAGTTACCACATCGACAGACTTTGGTAGACAATCTGGCCTATTTTGAAGTGTTGTAATATTTCCAGAAACTTCCTGTCTAAAGAACATAAATCAAAAGCTTAGGAGTATTGCAGATTTTAGTTTGAAACATGGCATAATCTTTAACTTGTTTTTTTTACTTTATGGAAATTATTCATTTCTCTGAAGTTACATAGAAATGGTTCTAATATTTATTGCCACTTCACTGTGTGCTAGTCTTTATGCTGCCCTGTTTGATTGTCAAAATAGATACTTAATATTCTTATTTGATATGCATATTTAAGTGTTCATAAGGATGATTAAATGATCTGTTCTAACTTATAAATTATCATAAATGGAAGAGCTAAACATTGAATTCAAATATTTTTCTCCAGTTTATACATAAATATGCTTTTATTTATGCCATATTACATCCAGAGCCTCAGTTTCTATCAGTTACTATGTCTAAAACATGAATAAAGTATGGATGCTAATTATTAAGAATTATAATAATTATTTTCCAGTGATTATAAAGCACTTATTTTTAAAGATTTTATTTATTTGTTTAAAAGGCAGAGTGACAGTGAAAGAGAGAAAGAGAGAGACAGAGAAGAGATAGAGATAGATTGAGAGAGAGAGAGAGAGAGAGAAAGAGAGAGAGAAAGGGCACTCATTATCTTCCATCCACTGGTTCACTTCCCAGATACCCATAACAGCCTAGGCTAGGCCAGGCAGAAGCCAGGATATCCCAGCTTGGTGACAGGTACTCAAGTACTGGAGCCATAATCTGCTGTCTTCCCAGGCACAATAGCAGGAAGCTGGATAGGATGTGGAGAAGCAGTGACTCAAATTATGCACTTGGATATGGCATGAAGACTTCCCAAGAAACAGTTTAACTTAGCCACAATCCCTGCCACTGCTCTGTGATCTTAGAAACTTGCTGATTATTTTGCTGTTGTTATTGTGGTTTTCTATTTGAAAAATAAATAGCAAAGTTGAAAATGTAATGTATAGTATAGTATTATGGCTAATGAAAAGGCAATAAAGCCTGGAATTTTACAAGAGGCATTCTGAGGATTTCAAATCATTGATCTAAAGTAGATTTTTTAAAAAAAAATCTCAGACATGAGAATAATAAATGATTGGTAATCACAAACATTATCCATAACTTCCCAGTCTCCCATGTGAGTGCTGGGGCCCAAGCACTTGAGCCATCTTCTACTGCTTTCCCGAGTCATAGCAGAGAGCTGGATCGGAAGTGGAGAAGCCGGGACTAGAACTCAGATGGGATGCCTGCACTGCAGACTGGGGCTTTAACCCATGGCACCACAGCGCCGGCCCCCAGATTAATTAATTTTTTTTGACAGGCAGAGTTAGACAGTGAGAGAGAGAGAGAGAGAGAGACAGAGAGAAAGGTCTTCCTTCCGTTGTTATGTTATCACTGCTTTGCTTCAATGAGAAAAAATGCTGTCTGAACCTCAAGGAAAAAGCAAGAGAGAGGAAACAATTTTGGTTAAATTAGTCACCATTCTTCCACAGTAACCCATCTACCCAAGCCTGAAATGGTGGTTTTGGGTAGATTGGTAGGCAAAAACATACCAAAAAAGGCACAGATCATAAAAGTCCAGCTCACCAATAATATTGTCTTATTTTTTAATTAACTGATTGATTTGAAAGGCAAAGTGATGGGGGGGGGGTGCAGAAAGAGAGAGCAATCTTCCATTTGTTGTTTCACTACACAAAAGCAGTTAACAGCCAGCCAGAAGCCAGGAATCCCTAACTTCATCTGGTTCTCTCATATGTGTGGCCAGAACCCAAAGACTTGAGCCATTATCCACCACCTCACTGGCACATATCAGGAATCTGGATCAAAAGTAGAGAAAGCAGAACTATCATAGGCCCTCCAAAATGGGACAAGACCATCCCAAATACCGGCGTCACTCGCTGCATAACACGTGATCAAATGTTTAAGTAGTAAAATACATTCATGTAATTCCTATCTGGTTAAGAAATAGACATTCAAAGCTCCACAAAAACCTCCTTCATTAACCCTTGTTAACCCTATCTCTAAATTAACCACTATCATTGTTAGATTAATTTGACTTGTTTTTAAATTTGTGTGAATAGATCTATAATATGAGCTCTCTCATGTAGAGTTCTTTTATTATTGGATCTTCTTTTAAGATGAATTCTATTACATGCAGCAGTAGGTATTTTGTTTTTATTTCTGAAGATTGTTCCATTGAGTGAATACATCAAAATTTCTTCAATTATTTAACTATGGATGAATGTCTGGTTTGTTATCAGTTTTTGTCTATTAGAAACTTATTATTAGCTTTTCAATCCTGTCCTTTACAGTACATATGAGAGAATTTTGTTTGTACCTTAATAGGAATAGGTTTTCAGAGCTATAGAATCTATCAATCATTCTACACGTTGTTATTTATGGTTACTTTGATTCTTCACTTCATTTTACCTTTCAGTAGAAATTTCAAATCAGCTTGCCAGTATTCACAAAAACCTACTGGGGAGATTTGATTATAATGAAATTATAAATCTGCTTTAAAAATTGATATTTTATAATATTAATTTTTTAATTAAAAATTAGAGCAAACTAAAGAATCAATACCTAAATTATGATTATTCATAATATGTTTGAATTAAATTGGACAAGAACATTAAAAGCAAAAATCAAGCATATGTTGTACATCAAAACAATTAAATGCGTACCTTATAGTTTTATTATTACCTGAAGTTTTTTTTTTTTTTTAATTTTGATCTTTAATGTGAGCAGCCATTCTAAAACTTTCAAAATTACTTGGATTATTTTTATTAAATATCTATTTTTATCAAACAATGTTTGACATTACTGTAAAATACATGATGATAGTCAACTAAATTGCTGTGAAACAGATAATGAATAAAAAGAGAGAACATTTTCCACATACTTCTAAAAACTACAGTGCTAGGTATTTAAAAATAAGTATGATTTGCTAATTTCCTAATTTTTTATCACTAATCATAAAAGTATTTGACTATTTTGATTATCATTCCATGGATTTTCATAGACATATGTACTTGTCTAAAGATAAATTCTACTACAAATTTTTAACACTGAACTATTTCAAGTAGAATTTTTTAACGTCATATCCATGTGCACACACATTAAGCATAGAATATTTATGTATCTCATTTTATAAAATATATATTACATTGATATACATTAATGAGTTATGTATAAGTATACACACATATACACATATGTAATACTCAAAATATTCCAATTTTTTTCTAATTTATCATCCATAGCCCCATAGAAATGAATATTTTATCGTTATTATTTATTGAAGTGCTGGTTACAGGTTTCTTAGTTGGCCAGGGATGCCACAGCAACTGTTACAGATTGGATGGTTTAGGAAACAAAGATCTATTTTTTTCACAATTTGGGAGCTAAAAATTTAAGATTTCGGTCCTCTGAGGCCTCTTCTCCTGGATTAAATCTGTTGTCTTTTTTTCCCCGGGTCTTTACATTGCATTTACTTGATCCTCTCTGCTTCCTACTCTCTTCCGACAAGGACACCCATCAGGCTGGATTAGGACCCTCCCTAATAACCTCATTTTAATTTAATTACCTCCTTACAGTATATCTATAAATATAGTTTTATTCTAAAGTATAGGCTAGGACTTTAACACATGAATTGTATGGGGACCTAGTTAAACTCCTAACAGCGGATGTGTTCAGTTTTTAAAATTAATTAATCTGGGCCAGCACTGCGGCTCACTAGGATAATCCTTTGCTTTCGGCACCTGCTCTCCGGGTTATAGTCCTATAGTCCCGGTCGGGGCACCGGATTCTGTCCCAGTTGCTCCTCTTCCAGACCAGCTCTCTACTGTGGCCCGGGAAGGAGGATGTGGAGGATGGCCCAAGTGCTTGGGATCTGCACCCGCATGGGAGACCAGGAGGTAGCACCTGGCTCCTGGCTTCGGATCAGTGCAGCATGCTGACCGCAGCAGCCATTTAGGGGTTGCACCAACGGAAGAAAGACCTTTCTCTCTCTCTCTCTCTCTCTCTCTCTCTCTCTCACTGTCTAACTCTGCCTGTCAAAAAAAAATTAATTAATCTGGGGGCCGGCGCTGTGGTGCCATGGGTTAAAGCCCCAGTCTGCAGTGCAGGCATCCCATCTGAGTTCTAGTCCCGGCTTCTCCACTTCCGATCCAGCTCTCTGCTATGACTCGGGAAAGCAGTAGAAGATGGCTCAAGTGCTTGGGCCCCAGCACTCACATGGGAGACTGGGAAGAAGCTCCTGGCTCCTGCCTTCGGATTGGCATAGATGCGGCCATGGTGGCCATTAGGGGAGTGAGCAAGCGGACGAAGTCCTCCCTCTCTCTCTCTCTCTCTCTCTCTCTCTCTCTCTCTCTGTAACTTTTTCAAATAAATAAAAATAAATCTTTAAAAAATAAATGAAATTAATTGAACTATACACTTATAAGTTGGATAAAGGTCCCAGCATACTGGAAAAAATTTCCAAGTAGCGGTTTTGTGATCTGCTCTCTTCTGCCCCAGCACCCTTTGCTGTATTTGAAATGCTTCCTTTGTTCTGGGCCCACCATGCTCGATTTGAGTTTTAATCATAGCAGTTTCATCGTTCAGATTTTTCTCCACATTCTGGCAAGAAGAGGTGAAATGATTTTTATTTTATTTCTTAGCGCCTCAGTCCTTAAGCTGATTATTTGGATCTCATAAAGAAATTTGGGCCTTTGTAGCCTTTTAGCAGTTCCCTAGACTTTCTTTAGACAAACTTCCAAATGAATCCTTTTTTTTTTCTTTGTTCATTGATCCTTAGGATTATATCTGTCCCTTTTCTAATCCCTACAGTATTTCAGCACAGCTGGGATTTGCACACAGGTCCTACACATCCTAAAGCGGTTGGATGTTCAGCCTTCTCCATGCCTTGTTCTCCAGTGTTCCAGAAACTGTTTGTGCTTACTCTATTCTTTTTGTCATCAATGCTGCTATTTCTATTTTAAGAGAGGGCTAAAAGTGATTATAAATATTGAATCATGGTCAAGATCTTATCCCAGCATCAAGTCTTGCTTTCATATGTTTTTTAAATATTTTTATTTCATTTTAATCTATGAGAAGAGAGAGAGAGAGAGAGAAAATTTCCATCCAATATTTTACTTTCCCAATGCCTGCAACAGCCAACGCTAGGCTGGTATCCCAGAACTCAGTTGGAATCACCCTCACCCACACACTAAAGCCATCATCTGTTCCCTCCCATGATGCACTAGCAGGAAACTGGAAAACATCCCAAGTGGTGGCTTAACCCACTGTACCATAACATTCCCACTCCCACACTTTTACATATTTTTAAATTTTAGTACTTTATACTGGCATCGTATTAACTTCAGAAACAGAAAAGTGGTAAAAGTAAACAATGACTGCTCAAGGACTGGTATTACTGCACAGTGGATTAAGCCACTCTTTGCAATGCCAGCATCCCATATTACAATGATGATTTAAGCACTGGCTGCTCCACTTTTGATCCAACTTTATGCTATTGCACCTGGAAAAGCAGTAGAACATGACCCAAGTGCTTGAGATCCTGCTACCCATATGGGACACCCAGGTGGAGTTCCTGGTTCATGGCTTTGACCTGGGTGTAAACCCGTGGGTGGATGGAAAATCCCCTTTAATATCTCTCCTTCTCTCTGTCAACAGTGCTTCAAATGAATAAGATAAATCTTTAAATTAAAAAAAGGAATGCTCAAGATACAAAGAAAATTACCTAATCAGAGTGTATTATCCTATAGTTTGGAATAGTTTCAGCGGCCTCCTCCCCTCATTTACATCCTCCCCCACCTTCTACATGCTAGGTTTCTAGGCATTTAGACTTACACTCTAATATTTTAACAACTACCAATTACTATTTTAAAATTACTTTTTTTAGCATGTATACCATTCAGTGGATTGCAGATATCCAGTGCATTTAATTTTCATCAAAAAGTAGGCTGAATTTAACTTCAAGTTATAATTTGAAAAATTAGGCCGACAAAAATACTGCTTATACATAGATTCCAAAAATGTAAATAGAATATTTATTAGTGTGTACTTATAATATATAGTATACAACAAATAATAGACATCATAATGAGAATACATATAAATATATGTTCTTATTTTAAATATGTAGTTGTTATGATATCTTCTCACCAGAATAAAATATGTAAATTAAAATATATTGCATTTGAAGTCTAGTCCATGTTTGGTGATATAACCACTATTAATATTCATTTCATATAATTACATATTTTAAATGCACATGAAATTCCATTTACATCAATTTGTTGCATAAATGGGAATATTCTTTGCATATTATTCTGAATTTAGCCTTTTATTAAGTAATGTCTTGATTTTTCCATGTTAATACACAGCTTATGCTTCTATCCTATGTGTAATATTTCACTGAATGGAATTTACTATCGTTCACAGTTATTTGCTATACAAACTTCTAGCTTCTATCATCTATATGTATTCACCTAAAATTCATATATTGAAAACTAGTTACTAATGTAAAAATATTAAAAAGTCCGGCATTGCAATGTGGTAGGCTAAGCCTCCACCTGTAGCGCTGGCATCCCATATAGGTGTTGGTTCGTGTCCTGTCTGCTCCTCTTCCAATCCAGCTCTCCGCCTATGTCTTGGGAAAGTAGTGGAAGATGGACCAAGTCCTTGGGCCCCTGCACCTGCATGGGAGACTGACTTGGCTTCTGATGGGACCTGCTCTGGCCACTGCAGCAATTTTGGGAGTGAACCAGCAGATGTAAGACATTTCTTTCTGACTCCTCCTCTTTCTGTAACTCCACCTCTCAAATAAAAGAGAGAGAGAGAGAGAGAGAGAGAGAGAGAGAGAGAGAGAGAGAAAGGCCTCTTTAAAAAAAAAAAAGTGTTAGAAGGCTGGACATATGGCTTCATTTCTGAAGTCTCTTTCCTCATGAATGAGATTGATGCTCTTGTAAAAGACTCCTCAAAGAGCTGCCAGTCACTTGTCCTCAACTGCCATGTATGATATGAGCACACAGATGTAAGACCCCACTTGGAAACAGAGACTAGGCCCTCTTCCAACATAATCTGCCAGTAGCACTTTGAGTTTCGTCTTCTCAACCTACAGAATTATGAGAACTGAATTTCTAGCACTTACAAATTACCCAGTCTTAGGTATTTTGTTATAGCAGCACAAACAAGTATACAAAAATGATGCAGTAAATTTAAGTAGCGTATTTTTGAAGACTATAAAACCTCCCAGCAATCCAAATGTTAAGATAGTTTAATAATGTCCAAATAAATGAAAAAAATCATAAACATTCTGAAAAAATAATCAAGAGGTAATAGGAAAATAAGAAAACATAATGAAATAACATGAAAAAATTATTCCAGAATATAAAACTAGAAATGAATCTCCTAACTCTTCCTGGTATAATTTAAACAATGAACATGGTAGAAAATTGTATATATCAAACAATTTCCATATCAAATGGCTAAGACATTTAAGTTGTATATAAAAATTAAGCAAAAAATACTAAACAACTGAGATGATCAGATTCTTTTAAAGAGATTTTATAGGATAAATTATATTATATTAATGTTTTATCCAGCCTTTAAAAGGAGATCTTGCCCTTTGCAACAATTTGAGTGAACCACAAGAACATTTCCTAGAACAAATAAGGCAGGCAGAGAAATAAAAATACTGCATGATCTCATATGCATGTACTATCTTAACAAGGAAGCTGAATACATAGAAATAAAGTATAGGAAGGTAGTTTATCAGGGTTGGAGGAGGTGAGGGAAATACAAGTCAAAGGGTACAAAGGTAAAGTTGACTCAAAGGAGTAGGAAGTTGTCTCAAATGAGTAGATCTAGGGAAGTAACTTACAGAGTGAGGACTGTAGTTAGTAACATCATTTACTGGAAATTAAAAAACAAAACTATACTATCCCTGTTCATAGTGTACCTTCCATCTGGCAGAGAATGCTCAGGGTTCACTGACCTTGAAAAGTCTTTAGCTATAAACTGTCCCCTGTACTTGGTGCCCCAGGAACAGAGCCAGAAAGGATAGTGCCTACCCATTTTTTCTTGTCAGCCTCCTGCATGTATGCAGCAGGAGGTTCTGGTTAAGGCTTCAATGCACCAGCTGGCTGTGGGTCTTGAGGAGGAAATGTAGGAGGTAGATAGGAAGGGAGACAGCCGGTGCAGCTAAGGGCTTGTCTCCTCTACCCTGCCCTCATACCTCCATGCTGTCTTCCCTGGAGAGCAGCAGACATGGAGGTGGGAGAAGTCAGTGTTTTAATCAGATTTCACAAAAATATTTTATTTATTTGAATAATGTTCCATTCAATGTAAAGATAAAAGTTGTGCTGAGTTGAAGATTGGCACAGAATAAAAATTATATACTACTCGAGGCCATAAAGAAAAAGAACAAAGAATAGATTTTGGGTAATCTTTACCACATCAGAAAAAGAAAAAAACTGCTAGGTGAAATGATGAATATTTAATTTAATTTAAATTTCTGTATAATTTTCACTTAATTTGAAAGGCAAAGAATGTTGAAGTGAAATGAAGACTATGAGAAACAATGACTTGATCAGCTCTTATCCTTACTGTCGAGGAACAACTTACTACTTTCTTTTAGTATTTTTGTTGTTCTACTTAATACCATTGGTTCAACACTTTAATTAACACACAGTTATTCTTACGTGTTTAAATTTCACTGAAAAGTGATTCCTGTTAAGTATAAGAGTGGGAATAAGAGAGGGAGATGTACAGTTTGGCACATGCTCAATTGGACTTACCCCTAATGGTAGAGTTAGAAACTTGCCAGAGATTCCAATCCCATCCCATCAAGGTGGCATGTACCAATGCCATCTCACTAGTCAAAGTGATCAGTTTCAGTTCATAATTGATCATAATGATAGGATTGAGAGTCAAAGGGATCGCATAAACAAGAATAGTGTCTGCTAATACTAACTGATATAATTAAAAAGGAGAGAACGATCCAACATGGGAAGCGGGATACACAGCAGATTCATTAAAGGGCAGATGTCCTAAACAACACTCTGGCCTCAGAATCAGCCCTTCAGGCATTCGGATCTGGCTAAAAAGCCCATGAGAGTATTTCAGGCATGGGAAGCCAAGACACTGCAGAAAAAAAAAAAAAAAAAAAAAAAAAAAAAAAAAAAAAACCTAAATGAAAGATCTCTGTGAGTGAGATCCCAGTGGAAAGAACGGGCCATCAAAGAAGTAAGTACCTTTCTCTGAAGGGAGGAGAGACCTTCCACTTTGATTATGGCCTTGTCTAAATAAGATCAGACTTGGTGAACTCACGAGGTTTCCATAGCCTTGGCAACTCATGACAAGAGGGTCGGGTGATTACTGTTGTCATAAACAAGAGTGTGAATTGTTAAATCAACAACAGGAGTCGCTGTGCACTTGCTTCCCATGTAGGATCTCTGTCTTTAATGTGTTGTACTTTGTGAATTAACGCTAAAACTACTACTAAAATAGTACTCTATACTTTGTGTGTCTGTGTGGGTGCAAACTGTTGAAATCTTTACTTAGTAAAAACTAAGTATATCTTCTGTATATAAAGATAATTGAAAATGAATCTTTATATGAATGGGGTGGGAGAGGGAGTGGGAGATGGGATGGGTGTGGGTGGAAGGGAGGTTATGTGGGGGGGGGGGGAAGAAGCCACTATAATCCAAAAGTTGTACTTTGGAAATTTATATTTATTAAATAAAAGTTAAAAAAAAAGAATGAAAGAGAGAGAGAAAGAGTGAGAGAGAATCATCCATCTGCTGATTCACTGCTCAAATGCCTATAACTTTTGGGACTGGGCAAGGCTGAATCTAGGAGCTGGAATCCAGTAGGTGTCAGGAATTCAACTAACTGAGCCATGACTTGCTTCCTGCCAGTATGTGCATTCTCAGGAAGCTGGACTCCTGAGAAGAGCTGTGATTCAAATACTGCCACTCTTATATGGAACTAAGGCATCCCAAGTGGCATACTAACCACTATGCCAAACACCTGCCCATATTTTTCTTTTTTTTATTTTAATCGATCTAAAAGGTAACAGTTGTTCAAACTGATACTAGCAAAAATGTATATAATACACATGTCCCAAGAAGCTACTTACCTATTTTGCCAAATATCAACCCCAGAATACTTTAATTTACCTGACTGTAATAATCACTTTAACATGTATATGCATATCAAAAAAACTGTATCATAATGAGGTACGTGGCTTCAATACACATTACCCAGTCCAAAAGTATTGTTTTTTTAAATTCTTCTAGCTGTTCATTTTTGGAAGATGCAGAGATTGGATCCAACTTAATCAAAATGTGGCCCCTTTCATATAAAATTATGATAATTACTGACAACAACAGCCAAGCTTGCTTTTTGCATCTACCTGGCTGCTGGCAGGAAAAGAAAACAACTTGTATGTTGGTAAAGAAAGAATCTGGGTGAGATGATGGTGGAGTCTAGAGTGAAAACCAAGTAGTTGTTTTGTTTACAGCAGGTGTTTAGCCTAATGGTTAAAGCATTCCACATAGCAGACTCATAGAATGATAATCAGTTTAAATAGCACTCTGACCTCAGAATCAGTCCTTAAAACATTCTGGTCTGGCTGACAAGCCCATCAGAGCATTTCGGGCATGGAAAGGCAAGACACTGTGGCAAAAAATATCCTACATAAAGGACTTCAATAGGTGAGACTCCAGTGGAAAGAAATAGTCATCAAAGAATTAGATATTTTTCTATGAAGGGAGGAGAGAACTTGTACTTTGCTTATGGTCTTGTCTAAATACTGATGGAGTTTGCGGATTCAAAAGGCTTTCATAGCCTAGGAAGTTCATGTCAAGAGCCTGGGGTGATCACTGACATCATACATAAGAGTATTAATTGTTGAATTAACAACAGGAATCACTGTGCACTAACTTCCCATGCAGGAAATTTGTCCTTAAAGAGTTGTGTTATAATTATGTCTAAATGTTCACAAAAGATGTATCATTCTTGGGTGCGTCTTTAAAGTTAATGAAGTTTCTAAAAGAAAAAATAGAAGTGAAATTAACTTCAATATGCAATGACTTTGAACAGCCCTTTTCTGGATTGTTGAAGAACAGTTTGTTTTTTCTTTTGCTTTGCTTTTTTTTTCTTTTTCATGCAAATTGATGAACTCTTTATTTAGTAGAGAGTTGGTCTTCTATGTATAAAATTAATCAAAAATGGACCTTAGTGGAGAATGGGACTGGGAATGGGAGAGGGAGGAGGAGGAGGGGTGGGAGAGTAAGTGGAAGGGTGGGTATGTTGGGGAAAATCACTATATCCCTAAAGTTGTACTTATGAAATGCATGAAGTTTGTATTCCTTAAATAAAATGTTTCTTTGGGGAGAAAATAAAATAAGATGATTAGCTTCCTTCTAATAAATAAATAGCAACAAAACTGGGTAACATTTTAATATTGCTTTAAATATTAGATTTTAGGATTTTAATGTTAAGGACTGTGACAACTACCTTCATAAAGGAACAATAAAAGAAATTAAAAAAAAAAAGAGAGACTCATGCCCCACATAGGAGTACCTGAGTTCAGTTCCAGGATCCAACTCGTGAATTCAGCTTCCTGCCAATACAGGTACTGGAAGGAAACAAGTGATGTCTGAAATAATTGGTCTATGCCACCAATATGAGGGGCTTGAATTGTGTTCCTGGCTCCTAGTTTCAGTACTGAGCCAGCCTCAGGAGTTGCAGATATTTAGGGTATGTGCTAGCAAATGGGAGCTCTCTTATTCCTTCATTACCTATCTCTGCCTCTCAAATAACTAAATTAATTAAATATAGACAAAAAGTTTTAAAATTTGAAAAAAGTACAGTTGAAGTAAAAACATTTAGATATTTACAGATAATAAGTATAACCCAAAAGAAATAAATATACAAAGTATATAAGGAGATTGTGATAAGTGAAGTATACTGAACATTAACTGAACATAACTATTTAAACAGTAAGTGTACAAAATACACGCAAGTAAGCATTTTCTAAATAAATGAGGAAAATGATAGGAAAACAATATTGGCATCTTTAATAACATGGCTTCAATCACAACAAATGAAGAAAGAAGTAAAAAAGTTTATGGAGGCTGGTACTGTGGCATAGTGGATAAAGCTGCCACCTGCAGTGCTAGCATCCCATATGGGTGCAGGTTCAAGTCTGGTTGCTCTACTTCTGATCCAGCTCTCTGCTGTGGCCTGGGAAAGCAGTGGAAGATGGCCCAAATGCTTGGGCCCCTGTGCCTGCGTGGGAGGACCCAGAGGAAGCTCTGGCTTCTGGCTTTGGATTGGCACAGTTCCAGCCATTGTGGCCAATTGGGGAGTGAACCAGCTGATGGAAGACTTCTCTCTGCCTCTCCTTCTCTCTCTGTGTAACTCTGACTTTCAAATAAATAAAATAATTCTTTAAAAAAAAACTGTATAGAAGAAATGTGATAAATATTCTGGGAGTAGAAAGGTAAAGCTGATGTGTGCAGTGACAATGAGTAAAGAACAGTAACTATGATCACTGTGTAAAGGAGAATGAGATCTTCTAATGATGCAAATGGGAAAATAAAAGTGGGATGGGGAGAATAGAAAGGAAAACATTGCACTGCCCAAACAAAGACCTCTTTAGCATGGATGGTTACCCAAATGTACACTCTCTCTAAAGTGAAATTCACTACATCCATAAAGGTGGAGAGAAAAGTGCTCACATCATGTGTGCACAACTTGATAAAACTAGTAATTCACAGCATAAGTGCATGCAAAGCAAAAATAAGGGAAAATAAATCATTCTTGTAAAACAGCACTTCAGTCAAAGAGGAACTTGAAAAGTACAGTTTCAGTATATCCTCATTTTTTCCACTTTAGAATTAGTGAAAGATGTAAGAACATGAGTGGAATGATTTATTTAAGCAATCAGGAAAATTTTTCTCAGAAGAAGCCTAAACCCTTAAACTGCACCAATGATGTAGATATACAGAATGTGACATTCAGGCATATCAAACATTACAGAGTAAAATACACCCACTATGAAGGATCTCAATACATCAACAACTCATATAAAATAAAATAGGAGAAAAGGCATCAAGCTTTTCACAGAGTATTGCCTTTCCCACTATCCTCCTTATTTACTCTTAAGATTTCAGACTATTAAGAATCTGTTTGCTTCAAGTGTCACTGAATAATCAGTCATCTTGGGAGTTACTCAGAAGAAAGCTTTATTTCTTTGTGACATGCAAAGGAGGCAGTAGGGAAGTATAGCACATTGAAGGAACTGTCTCTCCATGAAAAAGTCTGCTAGTGATTGTATAGCAAGGGTTAGAGGAATGTTCGAATGTAGGAAGAGGGAGTGGGAAGGCTCTTACTGCATGCAATATATACCCAGTATGTAGATCAAGTAGCATACAACTTTATGCATTGTGTGTTTGCACAAACCCTACACTTTCAATCTCTTAAATCTAATCTTTGAATTTCAGGAAAAGTGAGGTGAAACTTGATGATTTTATGATAAAGTAGCAGGTCAGTGAAGGGGAATTCATCACTGCTCATGAAGGCAAATAGAAGTCCCTGGAAAGAGATTTTCATTTAGAATATATGTTATTAAAGTGAATACTACATTAAGTGAAAACTGCTTGCAATAGTACATAGTTTTGATGGCTATTCTTTTTTTTTCTGAGTGTAATCCTAACGATAAGGATACAAATTTTTATACATATTGCAGATACTTCTACATAGGACTAGAAACACATTAAATTTAAGAATAAGTTATAATACTGCATATGATAATTTAACATTGATCATTCACTTACAAACTAATTATTGCATGATTACATGTCAGATACAATTATAGGACTGATAGTTCTAGCTAATATGCTCCTAAATTAAGGGTCTGTATCTAAAGATTCCAAGATGGCAGAATAGGGAAAGGGCACACTGAGGTAAGCTAGGGGTAAATAATAAAAAACAAAGCAACAACAACAAAATTGGAGGAAGTACATTCTCAGGGGAGAGTTAGAGAGAAATCACAGTATAAATTCTACTAAAGAAAGAGGAATTCTATAGGTCAGTGTGGAAGGTGTGGACATACAGCACGAACACAGAAAAAACACACGATGCCAGAAGCCAAGATCCAAAGAAATCACCAGCTTTGGAGTGTGAGGTGAGATCAGACTGGAACAGTCCATGCTACTGGTGATAGAGCTGGAGGGAGAGCATGGCATGAGTCCAGCCTGGAGCCATAAGAGTGATAGGGTACCTGCCAATCCAGTGAAAAAGGAAGAGAGGCACGTTTTCCTATCCCCATGTCCCCTATAGTGTTGTCCAACAACTGGCTGAGAGAGGGTGGGCACCATTTTGGGCATAAGTAGCAGCTACAGGAGCTCTTGTGTGTGTGTCAAGCAACCAGCTAGGACATATGCCATCTTGTCAGCAATAGTGGTGGCAGCAGCTTGGATGCCCATACTCGGAAACCAACAGAGAAAACACAACATTGTGAAATGGGTAGGGGCTGCGGTCAGCAGTGTGTGATCCAGAGATTCTACCAGCGGAAAAATCCACATTCCCTATAGTCTTTGATTCTGGATAGGAGGATTGACAAAGGGCTGCAAACCCAAATAGGATTGTGAGGTGCCCCCAGCCTCACAACATATCACAGACTCAGGGGCCAAAACCACCTAGGTGGTTCTTTTAAAATTGATGAATTTTTAGAGGGAGAAAGATCTTCCATCCACTTGTCTACTCCCCAAATGGCCGCAATGTTTGGAGCTGGGCTGATCTGAAGCCAGGAGCCAGGAGATTCCTCTGAGTCTCTCACATGGGTACAGGGCCCCAAGTCTTGGGCCATCTTTTACTGCTTTGCCAGGCCATAGCAGAAAGCTGGATCAGAAGTGGAGCAAACGGGAATCAAACCGGTGCCCACCTGAGACGCTGGCATTGCAGTGCCATGGCGTCAGTCCTCCAAACCCCTTTTATGAAATCTGCATCCCCTAATTCCAAAACTAGAAAAAGAAAACACACAGAGAGAATATCTCTGATGAACATAGATGCAAAAATCCTCAAAATATGCTAGCTAATCAAATCCAGCAGCACATCAGAAAGATCATTCATGTGGAACGAGTGGGATTTACCCTTGGTATGCAGGGATGGTTCAACATTTGCAAATCAATGAATGTAATACATCACATTAATGAACTGATGAACAAAAAAAATGATGATTTCAATAGATGAAGAGAAAACATTTGGAAAAATATAACATCCTTTCATGATGAAAACCTTAAGCAGCTTGAATATAGAAGGTACATTGCTCAACATGATCAAAGCAATTTATGAAAAACTCGCAGCCAATATATTATTGAATGGGGGAAAGTTGGAAGCATTCGCGCTAAGATATTGAACCAGACAAGGATGCCCACTCTCATCATTGCTATGCAATATAGTTCTGGGAGTTTTATCCAGAGTCATTAGGCTAGAAAAAGAAATCAAATAGATATAAATCAAATGGAAAAGAGGAAGTCAAACTATCCCTATTTGCAGATGACATGATTCTATATATAGGAGAACCAAAATACTCCACTAAGATATGATTGCAGTTCATAAACATACTTGGAAAAGTGTCAGGATATAAAATTAACACAAAAAATCAATAACCTTCATATAAACAGACAATGCCATTGGATGGGAAAGAGCTTCTAAGATTAATCCCATTCACAATAGCTACAAAAAATTAAATAGCTTAGAATAAATTTAACCAAGGAGGTCAAAGATCTCTATGATGAAAATTACAAAATACAAAAAATGAATTGAAGGAAACACAAAAATAGAAAAAATCTTCTGTGTTCCTGGACTGGAAGAATTAATATCATCAAAATGTCTATACAACTGAAAGCAACTTACAGATTAAATGTGATCCTGATTAAAATACTAAGCACATTCTTCTCAGATCTCGAAAAAAAGATGCTAAAATTCATAAGGAAACACACAATCCAAATATCTAAAGCAATTTTATACAACAAAAGCAATGCTGGAGACATTATAATACCAGATTTCAAGACATACTACAGAGCAGTTATCATCAAAACAGCCCTGGTACTGGCAAAACAAAAATGGACATGTAGAGCAATGGAACATAATAGAAACTCCAGAAATCCATCCACACATCTATGGCCAACTTATCTTTGGCAAAGAAGCTAAAATCGACCCCTGAAACAAAGGCAGTCTCTTTAACAAATAGTGCTGGGGAAACTGAATCTCTGCATGCAGATATATGAAACAAGACCCCAACTTATACATTACACATAAATGCACTCAAAATGGATCAAAGATCTAAATATATGAATTTATACATCAAATGACTAAAGAACATTGGGTAAACCCTACAAGATGCTGGCATAGGCATAGACTTTTTTGGAAAAGACCCCAGAAGCACAGGCAATCAAAACCAAAATTGACAAATGTGATTACATCAAGCTGAGAAGCTTTTGCATTGCAAAAAATATACAGCAATGTGAAGAGGCAGCTGATAGACTGGGAGAAAATAACAAAGGTTAACATCCAGAATCTATAAAGAGTTCAAGAGACTCAACAACAACAAAATAAATAATTCAGTTAAGAAATAGGCAAAGAACTTGAACAGGCATTTTTCAAGAAAGGAAATTCAAATGGTCAACAGACACATGAAAAAATTCTCAGGGTCACTAGCCATCAGGGAAATGTAAGTCAAAATCACAATGAGGTTTCACCTCACTCCAGTTAGAATGATTCTCATACAGAAATCAGCAAACAATAAATGCTGGTGAAGATGTGAGGAAGATAATACCATAGTCCACAGTTGGTGAGAATGTAAACTGGTGCTGCCTTTATGGAAGACATTATAGATATATGAGAGATCTGAAAATAGATCTACCATACGACCCTGCAATCCCACTACTTGGAATTTACCCAAACAAAATAAACTTAACATATGAAAGAGTTTTCTGTTCCCACATGTTCACTGCAGCTCAATTTACAACAGCTAAGATATAGAATCAACCCAGATGTCAATTAACTAATGACTGGATAATGCAATTATGGTACATACACACTATAGAACACTACTCAGCTACAAAAAAAGAAAATGAAATCCTATCTTTTGCAGCAAAGTGGATGCAACTGGACTCCGTTACACTTAGTGAAATATGCTAATCCCAAAATGACAGATACCATACGTTTTCCTTAATCTGTGGTAACTAATAGAGTATCTAAAAATTCAATGTATTGGAATGAAATTGCAACCTTGAGATTAGATGGTTGTTTATAGTTTTTGTCTCTACTTTTGAGGAACAGTGTGTTTTTCTTCATATTTTTTGTTGAACTCTTTACCTAGTATAGGGTTAATCTTATGAGTATAAAATGAACTGCAAATAGATTTTTATTTAAGAGTGGGGATAGGAGAATAAGAAGGAAGAAGCATAAGAGCATAGGTAGGAAGGATGGTAGGGTAGGAAGTATGACTATGTTCCTAAATCTGTGTATATGAAATACATGAAATTTGTATACCTCAAATGAAATTTTAAAAATTTAAAATAATAAAATAACCTATTTTAGTGAAGAAAGTATGAGATTTCTCAGCAACTATTGCTATGAAAGTGTAAATAAAACCAGTTTTGGGGATGACACAAAAAGTCTGAATGCATGAATGAAGCTTATAAGTTTTCAGGTGATAAGTTATAAAAATAATAAGTCTGTACCTAATTACCTGGAGACCTAGGAAAATGACCTAGGTAAAGTCACTAAAGGGAATAAGAAGAGAACAGTTAAATAAGCAGTTAACAAATATAGAAAATAAATATATTTTTGTATTTATAGGGTCTAGTAAGAAAATAAAATAGAAAAAAAGATCACATTCATAATAAGAAAAATACAACATATCTATGTATGCTAAATAATGAGAATAAATTAATATAGAATCATGTTCTCAGGTAAGAATATTATAATTATATGAATTAAAATTATATATGTGTCTAGACAAATCATGTAATAAAAATTTTAAATATTATTTTTGGAATTTAATGATATCAGGAAGATAAAATAAAATGTTTTATAAATGATCTTGAGAGGTGAGATTATGACTGCTAATTAAATAAAATATATATCTCTATGATCTAAAGAAATAAAATTGTAGTATAATGGTGATCTAGATCCATTAAAACTGAATAAAAGAGAAAATAAGTGTGTTGATAGGTGAGTGTGTTTTCTTAATTGTTCAGCTATAGGTGTACATCTTCTAGAATTTTACGTGATCCAGTAAATATTGTTATGAATTATAATAACAAGGTATTTATAACCAATTGTGTTTTGATGATTTTCAATTAATTATTTGGATAATGATATTACATCTATTCATGATAAATGAAAGGAAGTATAATAAATATGCTATTTAAATTATGTTTTTTCTCTTAAATTATGGAGATTATAAGAGTATAATCATATATAGTGAGATTAAGATTATTAAGAAAGGAAGAATTACTGTTATTTATTAAGTTTTCCTATATGGTCTTTGAGGACATGAATTAGGTCCTGTTCTTTTTAGCTTAACAGATGTTCTTGCTTGTCTCTTAAATGGGTATGGGATGGATGTGATGTATTTTCATTTGATTTACATGTTGCTGGATAGGATAGCACAAACATATTATTCCTATCTCAGTGGTGCTCCATTCTTGACAGGCTTTGAAGTTTCTGTACCCTATCTGTGATTTGTAAAGAGAGTAATAAGATGTTCTTTGACATCCCATGGAACCAGGTAAACAGGTACTTTGCAACAGAACAGCAGTGACTGATACTATCCATAACTGAATTTGCTGAAAAGTGTTGACTGATCAACAAAAGAATTCTTTTTATATATTCTTCATTGATTATCAGGTGATGAGTAATATCCTGCATCTGTCACTCTTGCTTATTATACATCATCCTGTGGCTCCATTTCTGTTGTTGACTGATTTTTGACTCTGATGATAGATTTCTTGTCTTACCCAAAGTGGGTACAGCCTTTTTATCTCCACTTTATCCATCTATACATTAAGACTTGGAATTTGATACACATCAGCAGATTCAAGTTGCCTTGCAAAGACCTTCCAGAATTTGCTGTTTGCAAGGAAATTACTGATTATAAAACAGATTCATCTAAGTGACTATGCCTGTAGCATTTAGCACAATATCTGGTAGTACAGAGCAATTAATCTTGTCATTGTTCCTTGGAGTCCCAGGAGCTATTTCAGATGTGTTATTATACATATATTTCCTCTCCTTCTTTGCCTTTCATTTGTATTGTGTTATGCATGTCCAATCAAGCCTGCAGGAGGTCCTTTCTGATGATTGCCTATCCAGATATCTGCAAATACATAGGCGACAACCCTAAATATCACTACCCTTGAGGAATGCCTTGTCTTTTCCAAACTGATGTCTGAGGTTACTGCCATCTTCAGTGACCTGATGATTCCTGCTGCTAGTACAGATGACACACACACACGCACAGGTGTGGAATCCTTTGTTCACCAACATCTCTCAGAGCTTTCCATTAAACAACAACAACTTTTTCATTCTCTGCTCACAGACTCTATTATTTTTCCCCAGGGAGCCTGCATTCCTCAGAGATCAAATCTTAGCATTTTACTTGATGTTGTCAAAATCACTTCTCTCTACAGAAAACTGAGGATTTGCTATCAAATCATGATTACCTGTAGTTCTTCTATTTTTAGTTCTTTTCATGGATGATCTCATAATTCCATATGAAAACAAACTCATGAGAGAAATTTACTTTAGCTATTTGAGTATATGTGGGGAGACTTGAAAAGATTAACATTAAACTTGGAACCTTGGGTATATTTCATTACTTTCCTTTTTCAAAATATTTATTTATTTATTTGAAAGGTAGTGTTACAGAGAGAAGGAGAGACAGAGATACAGAGATCTTGAATCTTTGATTCATTCCCCAAATGACCACAACGGCCAGGGCTGTACCAAGTTGAAGCCTGGAGCTTCTTCTGAGTCTCCAACGTGGGAGCAGAGATCCAGGGACTTGGGTCATCTTCTGCTGCTCCCCCAGGCACGTTAGCTGGGAGCTGGATGGGAAGTAAAGTAGCTGGGACTTGAACTGGCCCCCATATAGGAAGGCAGTGCTGCAGGCGGCAGCTTAACCTTCTGCACCACAGCATGGGCCCCTCATTATTTTCTTAAAATATTTTTCATTAGAACAAAATAAAAAGAAAAAAAAATGCAGGGCCACCGCGGAGGCGCAGTGGGTTAACGCCCTGGTCTGAAGCGCTGGCATCACATATGGGCGCTAGTTCTGGTCCCGGCTGCTCCACTTCCCATCCAGCTCTCTGCTATGGCCTGGGAAAGCAGTAGAAGATGACCCAAGTCCTTGGGCCCCTGCTCCTGTGTGGGAGATCTGGAAGAAGCTCCTGGCTCCTGGCTTCGGATTGGCACAGCTGCGGCCATTGAGGCCAACTGAAGAGTGAACCATCAGATGGAAGACCTCTCTCTCTCTCTCTCTCTCTCTCTCTCTCTCAGTCTCACTTTCTCTCTTTGCCTTTCCTCTCTTTGTGTAACTCTGACTTTCAAATAAAATAAATTTTAAAACAAACAAAACATGCAAACTTATGTCTCAGAAATAATCAGTAATGTGTGGTTTAATATTTACTTGATAAACTGAAACATATTACCTGTATTTCCCAGTTAACATTGTAACATAAAAACTATTCTATTCAAAAATTTCACTCAATCAGTATCCTAAGTAGTACTTTTATTAACAGCAACTGTGACAGTATCATAGCTCACATTTGATATGTGTTTTGTTATATTCCAGACCATATCTCAGATGCTTTCTATTTTTTTCTAATTTATTTATTTTCTTTTCATTTGAAAGTGAGGCATAAAGAGAGAGAGACAGACAGTTAGAGAGTCAGAGATAGAGAGAAAGAGAGAAACAGATTGTTCATCCTCTGGTTCACCCTTCAAATGCCCTCAAGAGCTAAGGTTGGGCTAGGAACTAAATCCATGTGAGTGGCAGGGACCCAAATTCTCGAGCCATCACCTGCTGCTCCTCAGGATACTAGAATTGGAATCAGAGCTGGGAATTGAGTCCAGACACTCTTGATATGGGATGTGGGTATCTGAAGTGATGTCTTAGGCACTCTGCCAAATGACCAAATGCTTTTTATATACTAGGTTTTTCATTTGTTCCAACATCCCTGTGAGTCACAAGCTATTGATATAACTACTTTAGAAATATTAAGTTTTTATATCAGCAGACTTTCTGGTATTATATGATAGTTCTCAGGGAGCACATGTTCATTCATTGAAGAAACAAGTAAATATGCTCAATTAAATAAGACACTCTGGTTTATTAGAATTTTTAAAATATTAAAATAAGAATGATATATTCATTCAATTCATACACAGTACTTTTTTTTTTGACAGGCAGAGTGGACAGTGAGAGAGAGAGACAGAGAGAAAGGTCTTCCTTTTTGCCATTGGTTCACCCTCCAATGGCCAGCGTGGCCGGCGCGCTGCGGCCGGCGCACCGCGCTGATCTGACGGCAGGAGCCAGGTGCTTCTCCTGGTCTCCCATGGGGTGCAGGGCCCAAGCACTTAGGCCATCCTCCACTGCACTCCCAGGCCACAGCAGAGAGTTGGCCTAGAAGAGGGGCAACCGGGACAGAATCCGGCACCCCGACTGGGACTAGAACGCAGTGTGCCGGCACCACAAGGCAGAGGATTAGCCTATTGAGCCGCAGCGCCAATAGTTGTCCTCTTAAAACGGGCCATTGAAAAATTTAAGGAAAATGGAGTTATGTGATAAGTTTACTTTGATATAAGATTTTGTGAAATCCATGTATAAAATGGGTTCCTAAAAATTCATGGAAAATGCATATTATGAGAAAATCATGCATGAGTTTCAAATTGTTGCAACAAAATAATTTTTAACATCATTGATTTCCCTACAAAAAGTTTTGAAGTATTATCATATAATATAGATGGACACATAAATTACAAAGGTAGTTTGGGGCTACAAACCAAATTTAAGGCTTGGAAATTGTAAGATCTCTAAACAAGATTTATAGCTTAGTGAAATAGGCTGTGCTTTATATCACTTTTCTTAACTGTTAAAAATAAAAGCAAGCGACATGCTCAATAACTATACACTATTTATATAAAATGTTTTATTAATATAATTAAAAATTGAAACCATCCACAATTTCCAAGTTTTCAATGTACTTGTTTGCATGCATGGACAGAAATATTGACGCAGGGGTGAGTGTTACAAAGTGCAGATTAAGTCATATCAGAGTGCCCAGTGTCAAGTGTCGCTTCTGTTTCTGATTCATCCAGCTTCCCTCTAATGAAACAGGGAGGCAGCAGATGATGGCTCAAGTACTTGAAACGTTGCTACTTATGTGGAGACCCAGACATGGTTGTTGTCTCCTGGCTTTGGCCTGACCCAGTTCTGGTCGTTGTAGGAGTTTGAGGAGTGACTCAACAAATGAAAGATAAATCTCTCTAGCTTTCTTATCTCCCCGCCGCCCACCCCCCACGCACATCACTCTATCAAATAAATAAAAATTTATAAATAAACCAACACATATAAAAAAGAAATATTGAAATCCAGGGTTAAAAATCTGGGTTGGCTATTATTTGTGCATTTATTTATTTATTTATTTATTTTTTTGGCAGGCAGAGTGGATAGTGAGAGAGACAGAGAGGAAGGTCTTCCTTTTGCCGTTGGTTCACCCTCCAATGGCCGCCACGGTCAGCGCACCGCTCTGATCCGATGGCAGGATCCAGGTGCTTATCCTGGTCTCCCATGGGGTGCAGGGCCCAAGGACCTGGGCCATCCTCCATCTGCACTCCCTGGCCACAGCAGAGAGCTGGCCTGGAAGAGGGGCAACCGGGACAGAATCTGGTGCCCCGACCGGGACTAGAACCTGGTATGCCGGCACCGCAAGGCAGAGGATTAGCCTATTGAGCCACGGCGCCGGCCTATTTGTGCATTTAAAACATGTGTGTGTTGAGGCTGGTGCTGTGGCTCACTTGTTAATTCTCTGCCTGCAGCACAGGCATCCCATATGGGTGCTGGGTTCTAGTCCTGGTTGCTCCTCTTCCAGTCCAGCTCTCTGCTATGGCCTGGAATAGCCATAGGAGATGGCCCAGGTACTTAGGCCCCTGCACCCGCATCGGAGACCAGGAAGAAGCACCTGGCTCCTGGCTTCAGATCAGTGCAGCACCAGCAGTAGCAGTCATTTGGGGAGTGAACCAATGGAAGGAAGACCTTTCTTTCTGCCTCCCTCTCTATCCCTCTACCTGTCAAATAAAAAAAAAAAAAGATGCGTGAGTTTCTATAGAGCAATTTCTCTGGAAAATATACTCACTAAAAATTAAAGATCAGTGTCATTTGTCGAGGGTGAGATTCTCATATAATTCATTTTTCTCAATACATTTATATCTTTTAAAATGAGTGAATGAATTATTATTAAAGACAGGGAGGATAGATTTAATTTAGTAAAAGAACATAATTTCTGGTTCAAAATATATATGCAGTGCTCTCCTAAAATTCTCACACTTTAAAATTTAAAAACATTTATTTTCAAGTGACATAGAAATTTTATTTGAAGATTGGAACTATGTGATAAGATGTATCTTCTAGAAGTTGATAAACAGTTTAATACTTTTATAGATATTGCCTCCATCATTATTTAATGATGCCTCCTTGATTGTCGATTACAAATTTCATACTCTCTTTTCTGAATTATATACTGTGTTCCACTGAATTACCTGTCTGCTCTATTGCCTTAGCTCTATAGTGTTTTTATTAATTCCTTGAATGTCAATGTCAGAGGTTTTCAGTTGGTTAAATGTCATGTTTCCCTATTCAGTATTCCAAGGTTTTTTGCTTCTAATTCTGATGATCATAACCCAAGGCTTAATTACAGGAAATAATCACATCTGCTTGGTAATTTAACATTTGCACAGTATATTCCTATATTCCCTGACAATGAGGTGCTATTATGCTTCTCAGCTGATAAACAGGTTCAGAGAGGTTATCAACACCTGAGGAAGCTGTTACCCTTTCAAGATGGATTTGTGTCTATACTTGTTTTTCGTTGAAACTCATGTCATTACCTCTAAGATGAAGCATTTTTTAAAACATCAAAATAAAAGCATTGTGAATTAAAATATGAAGGACCATACTGATATCACCACAACTTTGATTTCAATAAACTGAATAAAACACTCTCTGGATTACTTTAAACTTCGATTTTTATCATGTTGTGATGATGTAATTTGAAGTATATCTACAAGAACATTACTTTGTTTGCTGAATGTTGACAATAATACATTTTAAAGATTTATTTGAAAAGGTAAAGTGACAGAGAGAACTAGAGTCAGAGAGAGACTTTCAACTTCCAGTTCACCTTCCAAATGTCTGTGACAACCAGAGCTGGGCAAGGTAGAAGCCAGGATCCAGAAACTCCTTCTTGATCTCTCATGCAGGTAACAGTGACCCAATTACTTGAGCTATTGCTCCAGGAACATTAGTGGGATAGGAAGCAGAGAACAGAGACTTGAACTGATACTCAGATGTGGGATGTTGGAATTCCAAGTAGCAGCTTAACCCACTGTACCACACATTTCCTTCTATTTTTGCAGGTACTTTAACCATGAAACTTTCTCTTTCCATCCCTCCATCCATCTATCTTTCATCTATCATCTATCTATCTATCTATCTATCTATCTATCTATCTATCTATCTAAGTACATATGGGTACTTTTATCCCCAGTTCAAAGGCATTTACTTTCAATTTGGTATTATCCAGTACTTCATAATAGAGTTTGAGAAAAGGATGAAAAATGCTTAATAGCATAACATCTCCTTAGTAACTTTGGCTTAATTCTTTGTGTAGCATTATCAAACACTTAAGTACCTAACATTTTCCAAGAATCTATGATGGACTCGTAATTCCCAGAAACATATTTTTGTCTGAAAATACAGAGTTATCATGCCATGACCTTTTTCAAAACCACTGTATGGAACCTGCAAGCTATAAAAATGTAAGTTTTAAAATGTATAAACTCTTACTTCCATAGTAACATGCAACTGAATGTTTCTGTTTAACATCAAGCTATTGTTCAGTTTCTCTGCTGCAACTCATTCAATTCAATTACTCGGAGCAGCTTGGCAGTATTCCACATTTTGGTCATTTCCTTGATGGTTTTCCTTACTTGGGATGTCTTTTACTATGATTTCTCTTGAGTAACTCCTTACCTATTATCAAGTCATGCTCTTCCTAGGGTTATATTTATGGAATTAATGTTTCTGACCATGTTCCTAATACTTATTCTTGACTCTTCACATTTGTTACTTAGAGTACAGTATACAACCATGTTAATGTGCTCCAAAGGCAGAGGTAGAATTGGATTGAAGCTCAAAATATGGGGATTCTCACAATAGGTTCAGTTTATCGCCAGCTACATTATTTTCATATTCTTCAAAGCTTTTTTACCATATACAAGAACAATGATAAAATCTGTGATGATTACTTATAATGTCTATTGAAAGGCATAAAAAATAGTTTTGAAAAGTGTTCTGGTAACTTGCGTTTTATAAACTTATAATATTTCTTACATTGTTTGCAGACAGAGCAGGCCATCACCATCAAAGGAAAGCTTCACTTACTTGTAGCAAGCAAGAGGGAGAGGAAAGGTGTAGTTTCTGAAAAGAGACTGAGTACCAGAGAAGCGGCTGAGGAAGTTTTGAAGTGTGGCACCTCTCCTACTCAAGCAACAACATTGTTTTGTGTCTGTGATGGTCTGGCCCCTTCTGAGTACAATTTTGTGAGATAAGCTTTCCTTGTACATGCTCTGAAAGACAAGGTCAAGGAGTATGTACTTACAAACTGATCCAAATTCTCTGCCAGTGTTCCAATGTCCACCTTTTGCCTAAATTCCACACTCCTCCTCTCCATTGCAGCTTCAACACGCCACACCAGTCACGATCCTGGGGAACAATATGAGTTCTCTTGAGTCTTGTCTAGAGGGCATTGCTGCATTTCTGCTCTGTTCAAAAATCCTAGTTCTAGGTCAAGGTCCCTCCCCAGCCCTTGTGGTCTGCACCTCTCCAACCTGGGATGCCTGGAGTGATGAGATGGCCTCACCATTTTAAGGTGGAGAAAGAGATCTGGGGATACTCATCTTTCCTTTCTCCAACTTTTGACTCTCTAGAAATCACTCCATTCTTCTTCCATATGGGAGACTTGCACTCATGACCACCTAAGAATTCACCTCTTTGGATGTCTCCTACATAATCTTAAGACCCAAGCTAGGGAAATACATTAAGCCAAAGAAATTAATCTTTTTCTGTAACTCAATTTGGCCACAATATAAACTAAATAATAATAGTCAGTGGCCTGAAAATGGAAGCTTTGATCTCAAAATTCTTCAAGAATTAGACAACTTTATCAATTGCAATGGAAAATGGTCTGAGATTCCCTTTCTGTCAGGTAGCAGATTCTCCTCCTTAGAGAAAATTCAGATCTAACTCCTGAGTCGGTAATGTCTGAGCCTGATCTTGATCCTGCTTATCATGCCTTTCTACCTCCTCCTCCTCCACCTCATGACACTTAGGCTACAAATACCCAGCTCGAAATGCTTCCTCACCTTCCAAACCTATTTCTCAGGCTCGTTCTTCTCCCAAGTCTCCTGCCTCCTCTCTCCCCACTCCTCATGCCCATCACCCCCTCCATGAATCAGCTAGTGCTGCCCTGGCTACTGCCACTCTCAGTCCTTTGCTGAGATGCCCACCTGGATTGCCAGGTGTATGTTCTCAATAAAATTGTGTAACTTTGCTTACCCCAGTCAAAACAAAAGACAAAACAAAGACAAAATCAGCTGTGAGTCCAGATTAACCTTGAGGAATGCTCCTTGTCTAGCCTTTTTCTATCCTTTCCCCTACCTTGTCTAGAGGCAACCAAAATCTCTGCCAATATTTCTTGGAGACAGAGTCTTGCCCACTTTGTTTTAACCCAGCCACCTTAGCTTTTCCCTGTCCTGCTCTCTCATTCACCCAAAGTCTCTTTGCCACACTCCTGCAGGAGGAGTTATAAGAGATCTAGGCCAACTTATTCTTTCAAACTCTCTATTTAGGTTCTTCTGATCCTCTTGGCTGATCTGCTCAGGGTCTGTTCACTACCCCCTCTTCTTTGTCTCAAGTGTTGGGAAATGGGGTGGAATCTTACATCGGTTTAGTAGTCAAGACTTAGCACTTGGACTCAGTCAACCCTCCCTACTAAAGGATGCCAGGTAACTCATTTTCCCTATCTCCTTTGCCACAATTTTGAGAAAGCACTAAGAAGAACTGGTCATAATAGGGTTCATTTTAAACAGCTTTTCTACCACAGAGAGGAGCCTCTGCAGGGCCATGTTTTCTGGTCTCCTTAAGTTTTTCCCTAGACTAACAAGAGTGGGCCCGCTGGCTGCTCTGACCCAAGGAGCTCATGTTTTCTCACTTGCTAAAGTAGGAATGCTTCTTTGACCACGTATTTAAGACCCATCTGTTCTCTGCTGTCAATATACGCCTTGTTAAACTGTAAAGCTCTCTGATCACCACTGCCTAAAAAGATAAAAGTCTGTGAAAGCCTGTTATGCTTTCTAAAATGCTATAAACCGTTGAGGTTTTGTTTTGTTTTGTTTTTTCACTCATGACTGGTTTAAATCTTTTGTCATCCACAATGTGATTCTCAAAAAACATTTATCTCTTTAACAATGCATTGTTGGAACTATGTTTAAATATCTTTTCTAAGCTAAATATTTTCCTGAGACTCCTAGGGTTCACAACACTTCAGTACCTGTTTTCTATTTAAGTCCTCCAAAATTCAAAAGCTGCTATAAAATAACTAATTGATCCAGGAAACAAACTTTTATGAATCTCAGGGAAGTTCCTCTTTCCTGTTGTCTCATTGAGTCTTAATTACTTGGAAAACTGAGTCTTAAAGGAATTATCTTTAGAAGCTTATTTTTGAATGTCTGAGTGATCACCTTAATTCTGATTAGATCTGGCCCTCAGCTTTTGTGAAAATGCTCAGGTTAATAGTTTTACTTTGACCAAATGGCTTACACCTCTGATAGTGCTTTCACATTTAAAGCTCTAAACTGAGTCTTGGACCTTGAGGCCTCTAGCTGAATCTCTTGAATTCTCAAAAGATGAGGCTCTCAATTGGGAGAGATAATATCTATATAAGGTTGTGTGAAAAACATTGTGTGGTTATCAAATGATGTCAAACTTAGGCTGTGCTTATGTAAAGTTGTGATGTGTTACACACCAGGGCTAATCAACTGTTAATGGGATGTGGTTGGAGAAGAATGGACCCACCACCCATAGACTTACACCAGACGTAGCTGTAGCTTATCCTACATACTATGTTGGCTGCATAATAGTGACAAGCAATCAGGATGCATATTTTTTTCCTTCATCCCCAGCTTCTGACTGTGGCCTGTCAGCACTGGGACAGGGAGTTGGCTAAATTTTACCCACTACATTTCCATCTTGGCTTCCAATCTTGCCCTGCTCTCTTGCTCAAGTTGAAATCGGGAATGACCCCTAAAATTTATACAAAATGTGGCTCCTTAAAGTTCCCCAGAAGTGCCATCTGGAGTGCCACATATGCTACTGGAATTTGGGATGCCATGCAATATCACCATATGCTTATTAATAAATCCACAATATTAATAAGCCCAAGAGGGTTCTTGCCTAATATTTACAGAAGAATTCTAAATACCGGCACAGATAAACGAGGCAGCATGGTGCATTTTAAGCTTTTATTTCGTGAGAAAGATGCATAGGAGAGTGAGAGCTTTATTTAAGAGAGAGAGGTGAATAGGGGTTCATACCGAGCAGCAGGAACCAGCCACATGGAGGAGCATCTAGGCCAGGAAGAGTCAAACTCAGAGAGTAAAGAAGGGCAGGATGCACCATGTCCCAGGTTTTTAACCCACTTCCAAAGGGGAGTGGTAAATTAATCTGATTGGCTGGTTGGCACCCAGGTGTGGCCAGGTAGGGCATGAGGTCACACAGGGGCGTGGCAAAGGTTTCAGGTAGGGTGTGAGGTCATACAGGGCGTGGCGAAGGCGTGGACTTCCAGCTCACAAACCTAATCAATTTTAGCCTGTATGCCTGCCTACTTCAAAGTCACCAGCCTCTTTCCCTGTTTGGAAAATTGGCCCTCTTCCCTGTGCACAAAAGCTATTATCCTAATAAATAGATAAATGTTGTAAGGCGACTGACATGTTTGATCCTATCTGAAAGGGCATAGTCCTTCTTATGGGAACTGTCTTAATTCACAAAAAAGACAATGTCAAAGCATGACCATGACTACAGATTTCTAGTTCAGGCCACCCCTGGTATTAAAAAATTAAAAGTAAAATAACCTCGATTAGTAACTACTTTACATGGTGACCTACCATCAAGAGACCAAACAAGGCCAGTCCAACCCAAATAGCTTTGTGTTCTTTTTTCATCCCATCCCTTCCTCCCTCCTCCCCTACCTCTCTCCCTCCCTTTGTCTCTCTTTATTTCTTTCTTTCTCTTTCTTTCTCTTTTGTTCTTCCCACCTGTTTTCAATGCAAAAATCCAGGGCATTGGACAAACAGCCGCAGTGACAGAGGCTGACTTCTAAAGAAGCTCTGCCCACTCTGGAAAAAACAAAAAACAATAAATAAATGAATAAAATCTGTCCACTGGAAGTGAGATTTCCCCGACCGCTCAAGGATTCCAGGATCAGAATCACAAAACCTGTTGACCGGAGCTGAAACAAACCCTGTACTCAGCTTAACATTGCTATCGAGGGGACTAACCCCCTTTCCACAGACCCCAAGCCGCCTATAACTTCTGCATTTAAAAAAGATGTTTTTATTTATTTGAAAGACAGAATTACAGGGAAAATGAGAAAGAGGGAAAAAAAGAGAGAAACTTTCATCTGCAGGTTCCTTCCACAAATGGCTGAAATGGCTGGGGCTGGGCCATGCCAAAGTCAGGATGAAATCAGGAGTGACTCCTTAAATTTTATACAAAAATGTTCCCCAGAAGTGCTATCTGGGGTGTCACATATGCTACTGGAATTTGGGGTGCCATGCAATATCACCATATGCTTATTAATAAATCCACAATATTAATAAGCCCAAGAGGGTTCTTGCCTAACATTTAGAGAAGAATTCTAAATACCGGCACAGATAAACGAGACAGCATGGTGCATTTTAAGCCTTTATTTAGTAAGAAAGATGCATAGAAGAGTGAGAGCTTTTTCAAGAGAGAGAGGTAAATCTGGGTTCATACCAAACACCAGGAACCAGCCACGTGGAGGAGCATCTAGGCCAGGAAGCCTGGGGTGCGTGTGTCCAGAAGGCCGCACGCCCTGGAGGCACAGAGCTACAGCAAGCCCCCTCTTGGCAAGAGGCTACGGAAAAGAGAAGGGCCAGGACAAACTGTATCCCAGGCTTTTAACCCACTTCTAAAGGAGAGTGGTTAATTAACCTGATTGGCTGGTTGGCACCCAGGTGTGGCCAGGTAGGGGCATGAGGTCACACAGGGGCCAGGGGCGTGGTGAAGGTATCAGGTAGGGCATGAGGTCACACAGGGCATGGCGAAGGCGTGGACTTCCAGCTCACAAACCTAATCGATTTTAACCTGCATGCCTGCCTACTTCAAGGAGACAGAAACTTCATCCAGGTCCCTCATCCAGGTGTAGCAGCCCAAGTACTTCAACCAATCTCCTGCTGCTTTCTCAGGCATATTAGCAGGGAGTTGAATTGGAAATAGAACAGCTGAGCTTCCAACTGGCCCCATATGGGATGCTGATATTGAGATTGGCAGCTTTAGCTGTTACTCCACATCGCTGGCCCCAGATTTCTGAATGTTGTTTCCAGCTATGTAAACTCCCATGCCTGAGACACTAACACCCTTCAGTTGCCCTTCATGCTACCTGCATAAAGTTCTGAGTTACTTCTCTTGAGGCGGAAATGTTAAGTTAGCTAGGTAAACAATAACCTATATGCATGGAAGGGACCAAAAGAATTGGAAATTTGTGTATGGTTAAATGAGGGAAAAGATAAAGTAAGCCCTGGAAGCAGACCAGCATTTGTGCATCAAAAATCTTGCTTTGTTCACACCTTGTTGGGTGGGAATCTTTCCTGTGCTATATACCTGAAGTAGGCAGGTTAAAATACAGGTTAAAATTGATTAGGTTTATGAGCTGGAAGACCACGCCTTTGCCATGCCCCTGTATGACCTCATCCCTTACTGATACCTTCACCACACCCCTGTGTGACCTCATGCCCCTACCTTGCCAGACCTGGGCGCCAACCAGCCAATCAGGTTAATTAACCATTCCTCTTTGGAAGTAGGTTAAAAGCCTGGGACACAGTGTGTCCACCCTTCTCTTTTCCCTGGCCTCTTGCCAGGAGGGAGGCTTGCTTCAGCCCTGCACCTCCTGGGCTTCCTGGTTTAGATGCTCTTCCACGAGGCTGGTTCCTGGTGCTCGGTATGAACCCCTATTTACCTCTCTCTCTTAAATAAAGCATTCTCTTGGCCTCTGCATTGCTGCCAGTGATGAGCAGTGGATCGCAGCTCGAGGTGCTTGCTGCACATGGCTTTGGCCTGCTCTCTGAGTGGTATGGACGCTACCCTAGTTTCCAGACTTTCCCCTCTCTCCAACCTGAACTAAAGCCTTCACTTTCCTAGATACCTCTGAAGTAGCACCTTGACAGTAGGAACTCCATTTTGGAGAACCTGAGACTCCATTCTGGGAAGGTGCCCCCCCCCACACCGTGAGACTCTGGTCTGAGACTATGATCTAAAACAGTTGAACAATAGCAGTCCACTACATCACACTTGGCAGAGCACAGAAACCCCCTACCATGACCGCTCAAGCTTGGAAGTGAGTAGGCTATACCTGGGTTAATAATAAAAATGTAATTTGTCTATGTCCTACATATGATTAAAACCAATACCTGGATTAATGTCAAGATTATAATTGAAATTGTTAAGATTGTAACTGGTATTGTCAAGATTATAATTGATACTAGTTTTGCATAGGTTTTAGGTCAGCTTGACCCCAGTAACCATGTATTCCCCCCGATCCTAGCAACCATGTATTCCCCTCCTGATTTTGTGGTTTTTGCCTGTATAAACCCTGTTGCTTTGGGCTTCAGGGTCGAGAGTTCTTTAGGGCATGAGCCCACTCTCCACCGCCGGCAATAAAGGACCATCAAATTTTATCAATGTGTGGAGCTCCTTTGTTTGCACTCGCTTGCACTAAATAAAAGCCTAAAACGTATCATGATGCCTCGTTTATCTATGGTGGAATTTAGAACTCTTCTCTAAATAGGCAAGAACCCTCTTAGGTTTTATTAATATTGGGGATTTATTAATAAGCTCATGGTGAAATCGTATGGCATCCCAAATTCCGGTAGCACATGTGGCACTCCAGATAGCATTTCTGGGGAACTTTAAGGGGCCACATTTTGGTGTAAATGTTTAGGGGCTCATGGCCGATTTCATACCAAGGAGACCATTAGGTCCTTTATCATGACCATTATGGAGCTCTTGAAAGAATTTTGGGAATTCTGTACCCAGGAAACCCTCCACCCAGTGGTGTCCCAAATAAACAGAGGGAAGGGGAAATGGAGGGCTCACACCTCTTTAGAAGTATCCCTTAAGGATCCTTTTCCATTACAATCGACCATTCCAACTGGCCTTATTAGGTCACTTCAGCTACCAACTGAGCTACAAAACTCAGGTTTTCCCTGCAGGATTCACTTTTCCAGATTAAAACTTTCCCAGATCCAGAAAGATAACAACAATGGTGAGGCCCTGTCTCCCTGCTATTCCAGAGGACTCAGAAAAAGATATGTCTGCTCACAATACCATGAAACCTCCCTGTCTGACTTCAGATAGTTTCATGGTCTTGTCCTGAACCCTGTTGTTTTACTCCCCTTTCCAAATGGAAGAATAATTTCACTTTCCTCTGGGATCCGTTCCTCTGGGTGATTTTTTCCAGTGTACTCCTGAGTGCCTTTATCTCTCCTTAAGCTGTTCTGCTTATTCTGAGCTCCAAAATCCAAAGATGATTTTCTTGCCGCTTCTGCAGATTACTGCCAGGATTTCCTGGTGTGTATCGCTGAGAATGTGTGTTCAACCTCATCCTCTCACTTTTAAATAACACAAACACAAATCTCACACATAGGATGGATTTGTTAGCATCTGTTAAGCCACTGAGGCATGAATCGTTGACCCTAAACTGGATGAAACTGGGCACAGATAGATCATCCAAAGGCTAGTGGAATTTTTATTTCAAAACATTAAGACAGAACATTGTAAACTTTGTCAAGGAGACTTTCTGCAGATTCCCCACCCACCTTGCCAGGGGCTGTGTGACACTCTATGTGTCCACATGACCTCCCCACGCAAGCAGCTTAAAAGGGACTCTGCCTGCTACACAAGTGGAATGGAGCCTGACTTCAAACCCTCCTCCCACTGTCCAGGAGGGTTCTACTCCCATTCTCTTTACCCACCCACTCTGTCCCTCTTGAAATAAAGTATGATCTGCCTTAATTAGTCATCTCTGAACCTCCTAGAACACTACAAGTTCTAAAACCTAACGGTTTTGAACAAAATAAGATAAATTTGCTGAAAGAAAGTGAGATAAACGTTTTCACTGCATGCATATGGAAAATACAGTTTTAGCTTTACAAAATTGTGAAGGTGAGAAAATAGGTGATAGCAAGGTTTCATAGAGCGCCACTGAAAAACATCTCTAGTTGACACTGATTTGTCATGAATTTTCAGTGAAACTCATGTGTTTATTATATTCCTGCTGTCAGAGGACTTCACTGTCAAAAGACCTCAGATAATACTGTTTAAAAATGGTGCTATAAAAGTTACTAAAAATCTGACTGGTTCATTTTTTTCTGTAAACTTTAAGTAAAACTCTTCAGAAAAATGCTGAGCTTTGGAAGATTAGCTTTCTTACTTCAGTCATGTCATTTCCTTCAGTTTCATAGTATGCCTTTATTCTACTCCCCCAAAGGAAAATACATAAAGGGCGAACGTACACACTAGGAATTTCATCCTTTTGTCCTCCTAATGGTTGGAACTTCTGGCTTGAATCCCTTTTTAATTTATTAACTTAGAAAATATTTTCTATTTATTTATAATCCATGTATCAAAAGAGCATAGATAATGAACGTATGTTTCAATAACTATGCCAGATGCATAATTTCCTACTCTGTGCCATCACAAGTAACTGCATATAGCCCTAGAATGATCCTTTTTACATTGCTTTGTGATTTTTGCCTTATGTGACTTGTCCTCTTTCCTTCATATTTTTATTTAAAGTAACAGCTTCAGTAAAACTCTTCTTCCATCCCAGTTTACATTTGAATCTGCTATCCTAGGACTCCCCATTCCCATTCTCTGAGTCTCCCCCTTCCATATTATTTATCCTACTTTTTAAAATTATTTTATCATTTATGCATTTTTGTTAAATATATGACATATGTGTTATATGTATTTTTATTATGTTTATCATTTATGTATCTTCTCTTATGTAAATGTTGATTTTCAATTTCTCCATTTTTTTTAATATGCAGTAGCTGAAACAGAAGTCTTAAGTGATTTTTGATGGTATAGTAAAATATTCCTGATAAAATTTTCAGTGATGCCAAATCAGAACACAAGTCTCATCACAATGGCTTCACTTCCATTCAAGTAAAAGCCACACAAATTTTAAAAAGAAATGCTGAAGGCAACAAAAAAAGTTCTAAAATGTATGTAAGCTGTTCACTCTAGGAATATTGCCTTCTTGGTTAGCAAGTCAAAAGCCTCAGCTCAGTGTCAATGAAACTGATTGCAGTGTTACCGTATCTGTACTATAAAAGTTGATCTATAAACACCTACAAAATTCAGAGAACTTGTTTGCCAGGCTAAGTTTCTTAGCATCACATGGGCATATTCATAAGGAATCTCCTCAGTCTCTTCAGTAGTCAAAGAAAAATTCCTTTGCAATTGCCATTGCTACCACAAAGAGGACCCAGGCTTTTAGGGGGCTCTCAGTAGTAAAGAAAGTGGCATTTCACTTTAGCATTGTCTTTGAGCATTGATACTGGTTAATTTATCAATCAGAATGCTTCAACAAACCCAGGCTGCATTTGAAGTTGTCAAGCAAGCTGCACAAAACTTTTGAAAATTTGGGCTCACAATAATACTAACGCATTTATGCTATAATCCCTATAGCTGATGATTTTGTGTGTTTAATCCCTTTGCAAGAAAAGTCAACTTTCAACCAATGGTTTTCCTTCCCTAAGGCAAGTTTAAGTGTTATTTCTTTATTAGGAGATGCAATGCCTGGACAGTGAAAGTGTAACTCACAAAAGATGAGTGCCCCAAACCTCCATCTTCTCTCTTTTATTGGTTATTCACTCTTCAATTCCGTTACATCACTAGATTCCTTAAACTCTCCCTGTGGGAGTCAGATAAAATGACTTGTGGCCCAGTGTTTCATGTATCTCTGAGAGTGGGAGGAAGAGTCAGTCACTACTCCAGCAGTGAAACAAAATGACTCTGGTCTTTTTAATGGGTGTCTGGGGATAAGCAAGCAGTCAAGAGAAGCTGAGGGATCAGAAGCAGCATATTAGTGGTGTCAAATTCACATTTCATTACTGTTTTTGTATTTTACTTCCTTATTTGAGTTGTGAGCCTAAGAAAGCTATTAAATGATATTTGAATTCAGCATTAGTTTGAGGACTCTTTTATCATTTAAAATACAGAACTATATGTATCATGACTTTTTTCCTTTACCAAATTCACTTAAAAGTTTTCTGAAATGCCATATCCTATAACATCAGGGAAGTACAATCGAGAAACAGCATCCTTCTGAGGAAAGCAGTGCGGTATGAAATAGCTTCTTTCTTTTTTCCAGGCAATGTGAAATATAGTAGTGGATATAAATTCCATTATTACAATCCTGAAGAATATATTAGATCAATATTAGTGGGAAGACATTTTTGCAGTTTTAGTTTTTTCTAGATATGGCAAACATAATTTGGTAAATTGGTGAGAATTAAGTTTGTGTCAACTGGGAATATATGTGTATTTTTATCATCTTTACTTGTAGGCTAATCACACTGGCATCACTCTCTTAAGACCTTCCCCAAAATATTCTAAGGAACTTTGGCACAACTTATCTAATTCAGTGTGGCAGTCTTCCTTACTAACTTTTATGATCACAACTGGGAAAAGGTGTGTCTTCTGTCTCCACCTCAAGAATTTGCATTCGGAGTAGAATATTAGAGAAATGGAGTGCTATAAATATACCTGTTTATCTGCTCGAGGAAGAGAAAGGAATAAATCAAGCACTTAAAGTGTCAAATTTTCCTACTATAGTCAACAGTTAATATCCAAATAATCAACAGTAGCTGTGGAGATAGGAACTGTTGGCTATGCACTAGAAAAATCGAAAACTCTAACACTACTACACTTTATTCCTTTCTTTCCCCTTTCCTACATTTCTATTTGTAGAAAAGTCACAAAATAGTTTCTGGAGATGATGAGATTTCAAGTCAGCAATTTCCTCTGAAACAGTTCAAGAAAAAAATATTCTTAATACTCTATGTTCAACTATTCAACAGGATTTTTACTGTTCTTTATTTTATTCAAAAAATATTTAAATAAAGGCAAATGGAAACATCAGAATTATAATGTAATAGAAAAACAACAAGCAATATATAGTAACATTGTTAATAAATTTTAATCAAAGATAAATGTTAAAAACATTACTATTTATCATTTGTAAATAAGTTATTGAAGCAATTTAATGATTTATAATTATAAGCCTAACAGCTCAAATGAAAGTCTGTTTATATGTGTTTAAATTAAGAATCTCAGAGCCAGTGCTGTGGTGCAGTAAGTTAATCCTCTGCCTGCAGCACTGGCATCCCATATGGGCGCTAGTTCTAGTCCCAGCTGCTCCTCTTCCAATCTAGCTCTCTGTTATGGCTTAGGAAAGCAGTAGAAGATGGCCCAAGCTCTTGGGCCCATGCAACCACGTGGTAGACCAGAAAGAAGCTCCTGGCTCCTGGTTTCAGATCAGCTCAGCTCTGGCCATTGCACCCATCTGGGGAGTGAACCAGTGGATGGAAGACCTTTCTCTCTGTCTCTCCTTCTCATTGTCTATAACTCTATATCTCACATAAATTAATTAATTAATTAAAATAAATAAATAAAATCTTTAAAAAATAATTAAGAACCTAGCTAGTGATTTCCTCTCTTGTATATTTAATAGTCCTTATTATTTTCTACTCAAGTAATACTTGATTTAGTTAAATAGATTTAGTTAAATATCTTAACCATCATAAATTAATGCAGTCTTGGCACTTAAAAGTCAAAGAATCTTGGCCGGCGCCGCAGCTCACTAGGCTAATCCTCTGCCTGCGGCACCGGTACTCTGAGTTCTAGTCCCGGCTGGGGTGCCGGTTCTGTCCCAGTTGCCCCTCTTCCAGTCCAGCTCTCTGCTATGGCCTGGGAAGGCAGTGGAGGATGGCTCAAGTGCTTGGGCCCTGCACCCTCATGAGAGACCAGGAGGAAGCACCTGGCTCCTGGCTTCGGATCAGTGCAGCGTGCTGGCCATAGTGACCATTTGAGAGGTGAACCAACGGAAGGAAAACCTTTCTCTCAGTCTCTCTCTCTCTCTCTCTCTCTCACTAACTCTGCCTATCAAAAAAAAAAAAAGTCAATGAATCTCATTTTGGAGAAAAATGTACTGATGGATTGAAGTGTTCTAGACAAGAAGAACTATTTCAAAATACCTTATTAAGATGTTGAATATAACTGCATCTTTCAGTCTGTATCATTGTGCCTACTCCTTAGGAAACTTCTGAAATCAATTATAAAGAAACAACATGTCAGGAAAATATTAAGGATGTAGTATTTTTTCAGTAATTTGAGCACCCACTTAGAGGGAGAATGGGTTTAGATTGAAGTTATGGAGATATGAATAAACCGTGTCTGCCTTTTAAATTCTTATTTCCTTCCAAGAGCATAAGCGAATTCATTATATATTCTTCCTCACAACATACCATATATTTGTTTAATTAATTAATTAGTTTTACAAGTTCAAAGATAGAGCAACAGAGGGAGAGGCAGGAAGGGCGAGAGGGAGGGAGAGATCTTCCATGTGTTGATGCACACCCCAAGAATTCCATCATTGTCTCCCACAGGGGCCCAACAACTTGGGCACCATTTGCTGCTTTCCCAGGTGCATTAGCAAGGATTTGAATCAGACACCTGGATCTTAAACTGGCCCTCTGATATGTGATGCCGACATCAAAAGGAAGGGCTTAACCAGCTGCATCACAATGTTGCCCCCTATGTCTTCTTTTTTTTTTTTTTAATTTTTGACAGGCAGAGTGGACAGTAGAGAGAGAGAGAGACAGAGAGAAAGGTCTTCCTTTTGCCGTTGGTTCACCCTCCAATGGCCGCCGCGGTAGGCGCGCTGCGGCCAGCGCACCGCGCTGATCCGATGGCAGGAGCCAGGTGCTTCTCCTGGTCCTCCATGGGGTGCAGGGCCCAAGGATCTGGGCCATCCTCCACTGCACTCCCTGGCCACAGCAGAGAGCTGGCCTGGAAGAGGGGCAACCGGGACAGGATCCGTGCCCTGACCGGGACTAGAACCCGGTGTGCCGGCGCCGCTAGGCGGAGGATTAGCCTATTGAGCTGCGGCGCTGACCGCCCCCTATGTCTTCTAATGGCTTTCCCCCCTCTATGAAAATAGAGGGAACTTCCTATAAATGATAGGGTTCAAATATTGTCAAAATATTGTCAACTACCTTAGAGGAATTCAGTATTCACACAGAAAAATGGGAACTAAGGAAAAAAATCTCCAACTCAAAGTTGGGAGAAACTTTTGCTGTCTCTGTTCACTTCATGAGGGAAAAATCAAATCTTTTGAAAGGGACACATGTAATATCATTTCCTGGAGAAGTAGTCTGCTTCACCAAGCACCTCGCTGACTAAGTAGGGTCTCCACTGCCAGGACAATGTGAAAATGGGACAGCGGACTGCTAGGTGCAAGAGTAGCCACTGGTGATAAGAGCTATACTACTGTTGTTATCTCTGAAACCTTAATCACATCTTATTTTACATTACATTACACCCTCAAGAATTAGTCTCATGAAATAAGGACAGGGCTATAGTTGAAGCGATGCTGCTATTTGGAACACAGTATTAGTCTGGGAATCAGCATGGATCCAGAAGCTGGAGGAGGTACTGAAACTAAGAAGCTGACACTAGGAATCTGCAAATAAACATTTAGTCACACAGCTAGAGGGGACTTAGGGACCAAATAATGAGTCTTCAAAGATTTCTAGATACTTTTATGTATGGGATCCTGATGAACTGAAACTTTTTCAACAAAAATATGTGTCTTTACCTATACACATTTAGTGTTATTCGTGGTAGTAAAATTTTATAGGCTGGGGAAGAATGAGAAATCCCAAATAAAATTTAGAATGAAGGAAAGTTTTAAACGCTCACATGTCAAAATCAGTGCATTCAATTTCTGTAAGTGAAATTATGAAAATAAAATATTTCAACCCCCCAAATGCCCGAAAGATTCCATAGAGTGGTTAGGATAAGGGCAAGCATTTGGCAGGGTTGCTTCGATGCAGTTTGGGATGCTAACCTACCACATGGAGGTGCCTCAGCTGCATTTCCAGTTCCAGCAGCCTACTAATGTACACTGTGGGAAACAGCACATGATGACTGTTACTTGAAAAACTGATGGCTCAACAACTTAAATAAATAATTGAATGATTAGGCCACACAGGGTATCAGATTTTTTCATGACAATTTGTCTTTATCAAGTACACCACTGAAATGACTTTGAATATTCTTCCAATGAGGAAAGTAACACTTCTGCTCCTTTGCCACTATCTTGTACAGGAAGCAGTTGAAGAAATGTTTTTCTAAGCACCAGGGAATTATCTCCACCTGTGGCGCAGTCTTCCCAAATGTGGAATTATTGGATAAAATTTGCCTATCTCCATCATTAAAGACTATCATTTGCCTTACACTTAGAAACTCAAAGTAAAGAAATTATGCATCTTATGATTAGTCCTGAGGTGCTTTGTAATGTTGGCTGAAATATGTCTCTTCAATATTATTCCTTTTGGAGAAAATAAATTCTTACCTAGAAATTCATACCTGAAGATTTTTTTAAACCTGTTTTTTGTAAGCAATTGGACTTTTAGTGTGAATTATGACAAAGTTTTTCTGGGATTTTTTTCTAACAGTGCCAAGTTGTTTTGGCTATGTGAAGAGTCAATTTCACATCATTTATCAGTAATTATAATAAAGCAGATCCAACTCACAGTGTAGATTAGCTGTAGGTGAGTCAACATTATTAGTAGTTTTATTGATTTTCAGCTTTCCTTTTAGAAAATGGCAATGCTACTACCAGTGAATAACGATGGCAATGAAAAATCAGCTATCAGCCCAGGATGGCTGGTTATGTCCTATTTTTGACAAGGCCAATAAATACAGAAGGAGCATATTGACTTTGTTCCCTAATTTTGTCTGTACCTTCCAATGAGGAAGATCCTATCCAGTGTACCATGTCACACTCTAACTTTTAATACTATAACATCCATAAGTACAAACAGACTTCACCCACTATAATACGACTAGGGATTTGGTCAGTGTCCTACAAGCAAAATCATTGTGTACTGTAACATGAATATTATTACCAGCAGGCTTTTAAAATGCCGTGTTGACACTGGTGAAAATTATACATTTCTACCATAATCATGTCTGCTATGTGTATATGTCTATAAATTTTTAAAGATTTATATTATTTATTTGAAGGGTAGAATTAGAGAGGGAGAGAGAAGGAGAGGGAGAGGGAGAGGTGGAGAGGGAGAGAGAAAGAGATGAGAAAGAGAGAGAGAGGAAGGTATTCCATCTGCTGGTTCACTTCCCAAACAGCTGCAGCAGTCAGCAATGGGCCAGGCCAAAGCTAGGAGCCAGAAACTTCATCCTGGTCTCCTCCATGGGTGCAGCAGCTCATTCTCTGCTACCTTTCCAGGAGCATCAGCAGGGAGTTGGAGTAAGTGGAGCAGCCAGGACTCGACCAAAATACCAGCTTCTATGCCTTTCTTGTTTTTCAATCACTCACATAGTTGCACAATGGTGAATATGTTACCTGCTTATTCAAGATTCTTATGTTTTTAAAAGTTTTACTTAATTAGAAATAAGACATTAGTCACATCCAATTACAAATACTACCTTCATTTAATTATCAATCATTTTATGAAAAGTGTTGAAATGTCATGATCACTGGAATTTGCTCTAGAACTAAAAGTAAGGCAGTTACTCAAGGAATAGGTAGAGTTTTGGAAGCACCTTTAAGCCATAGTTGATGATTTTGTATGAGACTATTGCTGTCTTCAGAAGCTGAAACAGCTACAACAACAAATAATTTCAGATGTTGAATATTTTTATGAGTTGTCAGAGGCAAATATTTGAACTCATCTTTTGGACTCAAGAATTAATGATTGTGTGTGTGTGTATATAGGGGGAGGGGAAGAAAGTGGAATTTCATCAACACACACCCAAGGTTCAAGAAAAATAAATATTATTTAAAAATCATACATGCATTTCCAAAATGTGGCACACCAAAATAAACTTACAAGAGTTGGAAAATTTTTGAAGTTCATGCATATTTTTTCATAATGCATATTTCCACACACTTTTTGAAGACATACTAATATATGATTTTAGAAATTTTTTGGACCAAACTAAACATTTAATTTAATTTTCTGTGACTTTTGAAGTACCTTGGTATTACTGAATTTTTAATAATAATCTTAGTTTACTCTAATTGCAAATAAATAGCAGAAAATTTCAAAGGGAATTTCACAAAATTCCTATAAGTCTTTTACTTAAATTCAATAATTATTTATATTTCAATTTGTTCCTTTGCTTTTGCTTTATCATTTTCTTTCTGTATCTAACTTCAGTAATAAGTATGATCATTACACTTATAAGTGAAATTATTTTAAAGAATGAAAATGAGGCATTTGAAATTGGTGCTGTATTTTGAAAATTATCATAATACTGCCAATTATATTTTAAAAATTTTTAAAAACTCTTTAAATCTCATTCTAGATCATCTGTTTATTTAAAGACTGCACAGCTTTGTTTGTTGTAATGTTTCTGCAACAGGAGAGGCAACAGAGAGCTAGAATTACAGGTAGGTACCACAGCCTTGACCTGGTTTTGCCACCTATCCACTGGATCACTTATAGTAGGTGAAATGACTTCTCTGTGTCTCAATTTCCTTGTATGTAAAGAGAAGAGTAAATGAGTGAATGTGTGTCAAGTGCTACAAACATCTCTTGGTATATAGCAGGAACTCCATGCTATTGAATAAATATAAAAGTGTTTAGCAGATACTCAGCTCTCAATATATATTTGCTAAGTGGATAAATAGATTTGGTGACACATGAGGTAGTAACATAAATTGCACAAAAATCTCAGCTACTTAAAATCAAACAAAAATTAAAAGGATAATCCAATCACTTGCATGGCACTAGGGGATGATTGCTACATGCAGCCCTTCAATTATACAGAAAAACAATGCCAATACCAATACATAGCTTTCCAGACCAATTAGCTATCCACATGCTATGCGCATATGAGAGGAGAAGAAAAATAAATGGTGAAGAATGTAATGGAAGGCATTTACAGGCCAGAACTGAAATAAGAATGGAAGAATTCATATATTTCACTAGCATCTGTCATACCTAAACATAAAAGTATGATGAATATGGTCTACCTGTCAGCCAAGAAGAAACAGAAAATTATTTTGGTGAATAGCTATTCAGATTCCAATACTGTAAAACATGTGATTTAAAAAATGAAAATTACAACTTACATCTATTAATCATATTCAAAATGGTAGAAATTTCATTTGTATATAGAATTTTAAAATTACAGTGATTAGAGTAGCAGATCCCTGTAAGTGACTAAAAATGTTTCCCCATGATGATAAATATCAATGACTCAGAGGTGAGTAATCAAGGGGAATGCAAAGGCTGAGGCAGTAGGAAGTAAATGATAATATTTGGGGAGCAATGAGTAATCCAGTGTGACTTGATTCCTAGGATGAATGTGGGCATTAATTAGAGGAAGAAGTCATTGACTTAGTTTGTTGATAATTGTGTTAAAATGATGACATCATTATGCAGCTAGTGTATGTTATCACTAAAAATTAAAATGGAAACCATATCTGTGTTAATTTTTATATTATATCATAGAAATGTAAGGACAAAAATCTTCATTCTTTGAGAATTATTAACATTCTATTTTGGTAAAATAGGCTTTATAATTTTATAGATTTAAACACTGAGGTGGTTATTGAAACACAAGCTATTTGATAGTCGTTTCTAAATGAGAGATAATTTTAAAGGTTAAAAATAATTCATCAGGGTCTATCTCTTCAACTAAACTTGACTCTCTTGCCCACATTGAAATGCCACCAATCTAGGCTACTGATCGATTTGTCATAAATGGTTCTAATAATAATGTTGAAGTTTTAACCCCATAAAGCTAATGACATTTGTGACATCACAGATATAAGGTTTCTTAACAGAAAAAAAAAAAAACTTGCAGAGAAACTGCTTGTAGAAAATAGTAAAATAATGTTTTTGAAAAAGTAATATGAAAGTCTTTTAAAAAATTTTAGTAATATAAAGTTAACAGATTTTATGCATTCCATAGGTACAGTTCCAAGAAGATAACTGCACTTTCCTCATTTGCATGCTCCTATGTAGCACCTCTCTCTCTCTCCCTGTCTTCAGTTTTTGCAAAGGCATAATTTTAATCCACTCTATATTCACAGACTTAATTCACCACTTTTATAATATTCACAAGTAAAAGTAGGAAAACTACAATTCCATAGCAGTATAAACAAGAGCTAAAAAGTCTATTATGCAATGTACCTACAGCCTAATTAATGGAATCATTAAGCCCATTTGTTTATGCTAATATATTTCCATTTTTGTTTCTGATCTCCTGTACACAGAAATTACTAACAGCGAGTCTCCTTTGTGTCCTGTAACTCCTATGGTATAAATTAATGGAATCCTCTTGCAATTGAAGTTAAAATTGATGGAATGTAACTAATATATTTATTGTTATCAATATATTAGTATTATATAACCTATAAATATCATTGTATTATAAAATTTCTACATAATTATGCATAGGTCAGATTCATTTAAATTTTCTTTAGTAAGTGTAACTTCCTGTCATTAATATCACTCAGAATGCAACTTGTCTATAAATCTTCCTCCAGTCACTCAGTTTTACAACCAGGAATATCTTTCTCAAGGACTAGACAGGCATCTATTTGAAACATAATAATCAAAAAAAGACAATGCTCAAATTTCTTAGCCTTTGTGAGAGAGTAGACAACTAACTTTGATAAGAACCTATTAGCAAACACATCTGGCCTAATCAATCATATCATTCTTAAACACTCTTTCTCTTTTACTCAGTGGAGTTGAATGTAATGTTTCTCCCATGTTTGACCTCTATTACAGTAGGTGTGTGTGTGTGTATGTGTGTGTGTGTGTTAAATTTATGCACACATATTTTCATGGCAACATTATTTACAATCATAAAAGCAGAATAATCAAAAAGATAGTATGGTTAAAAAAATTCTACATTGTGGTCTCTTTTAGTCATTCAACTGTATATTAAGCATGATCCCATTTAAGTAAATGTATACACACAAACACATTCTGACCACAAACTTCAACTTTCTTGACCAACTCCTCCTTCTGCTAATAATTTCCCACCTCATAGGTACTTACCTACAAAATTGTCCTATCCATAAGTTTCTTGACTCATTTACTTCACTATCAACTGTATTCACCTATTTGCTAAATCCTAATGTCCCAAACTATAAGTGAAATACTTGCTTTCTCCATGCCATCAAGACAGAGCTGGGGAAGACTGAAAGCCATCAGAAATGCATTATTATCAATCTTAGGTACATCCTTAACACATAATGTTTTTTTAGCTCTATTGCAATTTCTTAGGTGCCTGTACTCATTTTCTGTGGATAGTTGTAAGCCACAGAGGAAATGAGCTCCTTCTATCAAAGGCCATTTTCCAAGTTCCTTTGGGAGCACATCCCCTGCCAATGCCTTACCCAATCTGTCATCTATTTTCCTCAAGAATCTCCTACTTGTTTCTCTTCATTGGAAGTTTCTCTGTTGCATGAAATACACTCTTCTTTTTATTTCCCACTTTCAATCCATTTCAATCATCCCCTATCACCCAAACTCCAAACTTCATAAAACTGATCTTCATATGGTTTATCAATAACATCCAGTGGAAATCACTCACTACCTGACTTGCCACTGCTGCTTTCACACAGTTGACTATTCCTTTGGATTTGGAAAAGTTTCCTCTTTGTCCTTTAGGATACTAAATTCTGCTAGTTTGAATTCTTCCATTATCATAGTTTCATCAATTTTCCTTTGTTTTCAGGGGTCTTATTCCACAAGCTCAACTGTCTTTTTAATTACTTTCACTGTCTTTTTAAAAATATTTATTTTGTTTATTAGAAAGACTGAGTTACAGAGAGAAAGGGACAGAGAGAGAGAGAGAGAGAGAGAGGGACAGAGACAGAGAGAGATCTTACATCCACAGTGTACCCCACAAATGGCCGCAATAGCCAGGGTTGGGCCAGACCAAAGCCAGAAGAGAGCTTCTTTTGGATCCCCCACGTGGGTACAAGGGCCTAAGGACTCAGGCCATCTTCTGCTGCTTTCTCAGGCACATTTCAGGGAGCTGGATTAGATGTGAACATCCAGGACTGGAACCATTGCCTATAAAGAATGTAAGCACTGCAGGAGGCTTGACCTGCTGTGCCACAACATTAGCCCCTCACTGTCTTCTTTTGTGACTTAACTAATGTCATCAAATGAAAATACAATACACATGCCAAACAATTTCAAGTTTTGATCACAGCACAGAGTTACCTTCTGACAGACATCTCCACTTAGTTGGGCAAAAGTCAAGAATAAAGTTTTCTTTGTTGTTTAGCTTCTGGTACTTTTTTTTTCTGTGACCTATTTCATAGCCTGTTATGTAGCAATTGTTGGAACATTTATTATTTGATTTTATTTGATTTCATACAAAATATTATTGTGTTTGCTTTTCAAATATTCCTCATAAACCATGATTCCAAGACAAAGGTCACTGTCTTCTAATGTTCCCCAATGTATCAATGCCACTGAAAGTGAAATGCCCATGACTACAAGCATTACTCAAAATTCTGGTTCAGGGAATCAGAAGAGAGCAGAATTGTTTTGCTTTCTCAACCCTAAGGATTAAATTTCAACTAATGCAGCCTCACTCATGTTACAGTTCCTTTATATTAAGTTTATGGTCCATCAGATGTCTAAGGCTGCTTTTCCTTTTGTGGCTTTTGGCTATGGTTTCTAAATCTTATGCACATTTCTAGTCAGTATGTGGTTTTCTCACAACTGCATCCAGCTGCAGGCACTGACAGTTATCAGTCAGAGCATCCTCTCAGCAAGGAAATGCCTGTCAGAATAAGCTACAAGTTAAAAGGTGACACACATTTTATTTTTGAGTACTATTGCCATGGATAATTTACGTGAGACTAGATTTTGTATGAATGAGTATAACAAAACTTAGGCCTCGTAATTATTCTTTTCCTTGTTAATATCATTGAAGAACTTAACACAATTCAAAATAGAGAGGGAAATCACTTGGTGTATATGGTATTAAAGGTAAGTTGCCTATGACATAAAGAGGTTAAATAATTCCCTTGAAGTTCTATAAGTCCCAAACACTTACCTGCCTAACTACAAATTTTTCTCAACTTTTACAGATGTTAATAATAGGATACTGGGGGCATGACAATTAGATAATATGTCAGGTATGACATATCTCTTTTCTATCCCCTTTTGTATAACTTGAGTATATTTGTGTTCCATACTTCACTAATCACTTGTGCCAAGCATTTCCTTTGATTAAGATTCACTGATTTTTACAGAGAATGGAGTATCTTTTTTTTAACTTTTTTCTATTTGTTTTGTTGATTTTGTTTTTGAATTTTAACTCACATATATAAGGGAAAACATGTAATATTTCTCTTTATGAGTCCAGATTATTTCACTCAATAAGATGTCCTCCAGTTGTGTCCATATTGCTACAAATGGTAGAATTTCATTCTTTCTTAAAATGTTTAAGTTATATTAGCTTCATGTATTCTATATAAATATATTCTATATTTATCTATATTAGATAAATAAGCTACAAATGCATCTCAACGACCTAGAAAAACAACACACCAAACTCCAAATTAGTATGAGGAAATAATTAAAATTAGAGAAAAAATAAAATTGAAACAAAAAAACAAATACAAATGATCAGTGAAATTAAAAGTTAGCTTTCTGGCTGGTGCCATGGCTCAATAGGCTAATCCTCTACCTGCAGGGCCGGCAGCCTGGGTTCCAGTCCCGGTCGGGGTGCCGGATTCTGTCCCGGTTGCTCCTCTTCCAGTCCAGCTCTCTGCTGTGGCCTGGGAGTGCAGTGGAGGATGGCCCAGGTCCTTGGGCCCTGCACCCGCATGGGGGACCAGGAGGAAGCACCTGGCTCCTGACTTTGGATTAGTGCGGTGCGCCGGCCTCAGTGCGCTGGCCATTGAAGGGTGAACCAACAGTAAAGGAAGACCTTTCTCTCTGTTTCTCTCTCTCACTGTCCACTCTGCCTGTCCAAAAAAAAAAAAAAAGAGTTAGCTTTGTGAAAAAAAAAATTGATACATTGGCCCAACTAACCAAAAAAAAAAAAAAAAGGAGAATACTCAAATCAATAATATCAAAGGTGAACGGAAATGTAACAGATACCAAAATTAAAAAAGACTCATCAGGAATTACTATGAGGAGCTGTATATTTACAAATTGGGAAATGTAAAAGAAATGGAAGATTCCTGGACACATACAATCTACCAAAATTGACTCATGAAGACATAGAAAACCAAAACAGACTAATAATCAAGATGGAGATTGAATCAGTAATACTCTCCCAAGAAAGAAAAACCAAGAACTGCTTGCCTCCCTGCTGAATTTTACCAGATATTTAAAAAACACTAATTCCAATTTTTCTCAAGCTATTCAAAAATTGAAAGGGGAAGATTCCTTCCAAACTTTGTTTATCAAAGCCAGCATCACCTTAATACCCAAACCTGAAAAGATACAACAGAGAAAGAGAACCATAGACCAATATCCCTGATAAACATAGAAGCAAAATCCTCAACAAAATATTAGCTCATCTAATGCAAGAAAACATCAGAAGGATCATTCATCTGGACCAAATGAGATTTATCCCTAGTATGCAGGGATAGCTCAACATTCACAAATGAATAAATGTGATACAACACATTAACAAATTGATGAACAAAAATCATAGTTATCTCAATATATGCATAAAAAGCATTTGATAAAATACATCTTTTCATTATGAAACCTTAAGAAAACTGGGTATAGGAGAGAGAGCGGCAAGATGGCAGAATAGGAAGGGAGCACACTATTAGTCTGGGGGAGAGACAGGTTAATAAAAGTGGAGATACTGCAGGGTCAAGGAAGAGTAGGGGAAGAAACAGCAGAGGAAACTCCTCTGGAACTAGTGATTCACGGTGGACCTGCGTGGAGAGCGTGGGAGCCCAAGTTTGGGACACCAGCGGCAGACTCAACACACCAGCGCTGGAATGCGAGGTGAGCCGAACCTCAATAGCCCAAGACACCAGCGGGCAAGTGGAAAAGGAGGCTAGAGGGAACGAGGCTTGAAACTCAGTGGGGAAAAGTTCACCAGGCTAACTAGAAGAGAGAGAGAGGGAAAAAAAAAGTGACTGATATGGACACTAGTTTCTCTCCGCTCACCCCTCAAAGGCGAGCAAGACAAAGAGCAGGCGCCATTTTGGAGATACGTCATAAGCAGGGCGACCTCAGGTCTGCACCGGCCCTGAGCCTAGCAGAAAAACCTGACTCTGGGGGGAGGGGTGAAATAACAGGAGATTAGGATCTAACTTGGCAACCCAGTGGGAGACTGCAGGAGAATTGGAGCCCACACTGAGGGCAGCACAGATTCCCTGTGTGGTCCGTGGGAAAGAGCTTCCAATCTCTAGCTCCTGTGGGTATATCATTTGCCTGCTAACTACCTCCAAGTACGTTCAGCTGTGCGGAATTACTTCCCTTTTGAATCAAAAAAAAAAAAAAAAAAAAGAAAGAGAGATTTACTACGCCTAACCTGGGAGTGTCATCTTTGACACACCCTCAGCCCTGAGGAACCAAACACAGCTCTCAGTCCACACTCATCTCAAGCCTCTAAGGCTCCACCGAAAGCAGACACTCCACTTAATATAGAGCCATAGTGTACCAAGAAAAAACACCACAGTGAAGAAACCAAATATCTCCAACATGCCAAACAACAAACGCAAAAACCAAGGTAACAAGAACAAAGAAGACACTATGATGTCCCCAAATGAAAAAGACACCCCAATTCAAGATTACGAAGATGATGAGATCGAAGAAATGCAAGAAGCGGATCTCAAAAAATTGATAAGAACATTAAGAAGTTCTCAAAAACAAATTCTTGAACTACAGAAATCCTTAATGGACAAGATAGAAAATCTCTCTCATGAAAATGAAATATTAAGGAGGAATCAAAATGAAATGAAACAACTAGTAGAACAAGAAACTGTGATAGTGACGAGAAATCATAATGAAATGAAGAATTCAATAGATCAAATGACAAACACATTGGAGAGCCTTAAAAACAGAATGGGCAAAGCAGAAGAGAGAATATCAGACTTAGAAGACAGAGAACAGGAAAGGAAACAAGCAAACCAAAGAAAAGAAGAAGAAATTAGAAATCTAAAAAATATTGTCAGGAATCTACAGGATACCATTAAAAAACCGAACATTCGGGTTCTAGGAGTTCCTGAAGGCATGGAGAGGGAGAAAGGATTAGAAGGCATTTTCAGTGAGATACTAGCAGAAAATTTCCCAGGTTTGGAGAAGGACAGAGGCACCTTAGTACAGGAAGCTTATAGAACCCCTAATAAACATGACCAAAAGAGATCCTCACCACGACATGTTATAATCAAACTCACCACAGTGAAACATAAAGAAAAGATCCTAAAATGTGCAAGAGAGAAACGTCAGATTACTCTTAGAGGATCTCCAATTAGACTCACAGCAGACTTCTCAGCAGAAACCCTACAAGCTAGAAGGGAATGGTGAGACATAGCCCAGGTACTAAGAGAGAAAAACTGCCAGCCCAGAATATTATATCCTGCAAAGCTCTCATTTGTGAATGAAGGTGAAATAAAGACCTTTCATAGCAAACAGAAACTGAAAGAATTTGTTGCCACTCATCCTGCCCTGCAAAAGATGCTTAAAGATGTGTTACACACAGAAACACAGAAACATGGTCACCAATATGAAAGAAGGTAAAGGAAGGAAACCTCACAGCAAAAGATCACAGGAAGCTCAATTTCTCTTTGACATAGAATTAAACTCTGATGCTCTGTTAAAGCAATGTGTTAAAGTAATCTATTATGTTCTCTTGATGTCTGTTAAATTCTAATTGTTCAAAAACAGCTGAATTTTTATTAAGAGCTATGGGTTATTTAAATATGTGCTTATTTTCAAAGATTTGAATAATCACCTTGTAACAATGATCAAATTTGGTCTATGTTATGTCATCATTTTAAGGAATCTTATTTCAACCAGGTATTTTGGACTTTGAGCCTTCTTGGCATTCTTGACAGGCATTCAAAAAATCAAAGTTTCAAACAATCTGGTCTCTAAAATTTCCAGTAAAGCTTGGACTTTGGTTTTTCCAGTTTGGGCCCAACTGAAAAAATCGAAGGACCTATGTCTCTCATCTTATAGAGACACCAACTAATCAGGCTATTTGGATTATATTAGAAGGACTGTCAAGATGTGACGTGGTACCAAACTTTAAGTTTCTATAATGGAAAATGCTATTAATACAAATGTTTGAGAATTAAAAAGTCTAATGATCTTGTGTTACTAGACATGATAGTTATCTTAATGAGAAAGCCCCAGAGGCCTAAAGGGTTAAATACTTGTAAAATCCTACAAGTGCTTTCAAAAATACTGTGAAGTAAGCAAGTGCCTCTTGTTGGTTGATGAGTTTATAATTTTAAACATGGCGACTTAAAGTCTTTTGTCATCCACAGTTATATATGATTTGCTGCTCATAAAACTAAAGCGTTGTTGGTTCTGTGTTTAGCTGTCCTCCTATAGGTTCCTATGGACTTTTTCCAGCCACTTCTATTGTATCCAGTACTTTGGGATGGCTCTGTAAACAGATGAAGCCAATAATGTATTAACAGTACCAACTGAGAGAAAGTATGGTTAACTGAGGTTACTAAAAACAAAAAGCAATTCAAATCAATTGGCAATCTACAAAAAGAGTTAAAGATTTTAAAAGCTATTATTAAAATTGCTATATTGGTCTACTATGCTATGTTATATATGTGTACATGTTGTATGTCCATATGGGAAAATTTTATTAAGAGTTTTATTTTAAATGGCTTATAGATAAGATTGTCCATAAATTTAAGCTGCTAAAATCAATCAAAGGTAGATTTTAATTTGTGTGACCTGAATCTGTGTATCATATGTTTTAAACTTGTTGGTAGAAAGAAACTAAAAACATTTTATATGGTTATGCTTAAGTTTACTGGTTAAACAAAGTACACCATGTTAGATATTTAAGAGGTGTTTTCAAATACATGATTCTTAAAATTTATAGAAGGCATTGGACCTTCTGGTAAATGTTTTCTTAAGTTGTTATCTAATGGTTGAAACGGTTTGCTAAGTATTCATGCAATATTGCTATTGTCAGCAAGCGATCTAGGACTTGCTCCCTCATTTCTCTATTCTAAGCCCAACTTGTTCTTTCATCTCTCTATTCTCTTCAAGGTAGGAAACTAATTCTATTATGAAGGAATCTGTAGGACGCACAATTTAATCTTTAGACCTTATGCAAGAGATGGCTAACATTTTTCTGTAATAGCATAGCCAAAATAAGAACTTAAATTATAATCTCATAGCTAGATTCTCTTCGCCATCAGCGAAGTATACAGTAAGTAGAAAAAACCTCCCTTTCAGACCAAAGGGAAAGAAAGTTTTAAAGTGAGAATATAATTTTCCTCATGGGCATTGTCTACCTTAGAAAAACTACTACAGAACATGCCTGTGACTATAGACTTGTAGTTCAGGCCACCGAAGATTAGAGATGGGACACGGGCACTCCCTTGACTTGCATCCTCTGGTCTGCTTTAACACAAACCAGGAGGAAAAGAAAGCTAGGCATCAGAAGCAATGGGTGGCGGGCCTATTAATGGCTGATCTGTACAGTGATCTGCCCTCAAGGAGACCCAACAGGCCAGTCCACTGCAGTGGCTTTCAATGTGGTAAGCCTTGGTTTCAGCAGAAGTCAGCTTGTGAAGAGCTCTGGCAGCTCTGCCAAGAGTTGGATCACTGGTAATGGACCTGCCCTGGAGTCAAAGGATGCCCAGGTCAGAGCCACAGATCTTACTGGCTCTAAGCTGAAAAGCCCTTCACTCAGCCCAACTTCCAAAGTGACCACTGCAGCTGAGGGGATGGCCAAGTAGGGTCAGCAGCATTGCAGGCAGAACTGTAAATTTCTTGTTAGAGATGCCACCTGCCTTTACCTGGCCAGCTCTCCTCCCAGGCCAGCCAAGTAATGAAAGTCAACAGAGTGCCTTCCCCTAGGAGGTTCACACCTCCCTTAGGATATACCCCATGTGAAGAGATAGATAGGTCTGGGCCTCTTAACTTACAAGGCCTAAAGCCCAAAAGATTGTTATCAAGCCCCTTCTATCAGGTTCTATTTGCCTCTAAATCAGAAAACTTAATTGTAGCTTAGACAGCACCTTTCTTAGCTCCTCTAATAATGACTCTGTGCTTTGTTCTAGACCCTGTCTAGCGCACTTGGGCCTCATTCCTTTGTAATCATAACCTCTACTCTACCACCAATGTCTCTACTCCCAACATGTGTGTACTGATGGTCCTCTTCCCCACTTAATGCTGTATAATTGTTCAAACCTGGCAAATGCCACTCTTAGGATCATTGGTTACTATCCTCACTCTGTCTCTTATGACCTTGTCTAAATATGATCAGAGTCGGCAAACTTGGAAGGCTTCCATAGCCTTGGCAACTCATGACGACAGCCTAGGGTGGTTACTGGCGCCATAAACTAGAGTGTCAATTTGTTGGGTCAACAACAGGAGCCACTGTGCACTTGTTCCTCATGTGGGATCTCTGTCCTTAATGTGCTGTACATTGTGATTTAATGCTATAACTAGTACTCAAACAGTATGTTTCACTTTGTGTTTCTATGTGGGTGCAAACTGTTGAAATCTTTATACTAAATTGATATTCTGTATATAAAGAGAATTGAAAATGTATCTTGATGTGAATGGAAGGGGAGAGGGAGCACGAGAGGGGAGGGTTGCAGGTGGGAGGGAAGTTATGGGAGGGGGAAGCCATTGTAATCCATAAGCTGTACACTGGAAATTTATATTCATTAAATAAAAGTTAAAAAAAATTGAAAAAAAAAAGAAAACTGGGTATAGAAGGAAAATTTCTCAATACAACCAAGGCAATTTATGACAAACCCACAGCCATCATCTTATTGAATGGGGAAAAGCTGGAAACCCTCCCCCTAAGACACAGACCCAGACAAAGATATCTACTCTGATCATGGCTGTTTAATATAGTCCTGAAAGTTTTAGCCAGAGCGTTCAGGAAAGAAAAGAAATCAAATGGATACAAATTGGAAAGGAATAATTCCAGCTATCCCTATTTTCAGATGACATGATTCTATACACAGGGGATCCAAAAGACTGCTGAGAGACTACTGGAACTCATAAGAGTTGGTAAAGTCACAGAATATAAAAGCAACACACAAAAATCAAGTGCATTTGTATACATAGATAATGCCATGTCTGAGAAAGAACTTTAAAGATCAATCCCATTCACAATAGCTACAGAAAAATTAACTACTTCAGAATAAATTTAACCAAGGATGTCATTAGTCTCTATGATGAAAATTATAAAACATTAATTAAAGAAATAACTAGAAAAAGAGATAAGAAAAGGAAAAAATATCCCATGATCATGGACTGGAAAAATCAATAACATCAAAGTGTCCATACTACTGAAAGCAACTTACAGATTCAATGTGATCCCAATCAAAATACCAGTGACATTCTTCTCAGATCTAGAAAAAAGTGATGTTAAAACTCATATGGAGGCCGGTACCACGGCTCAATAGGCTAATCCTCCACCTGTGGCACCAGCACCCTGGGTTCTAGTCCCGGTCGGGGCACCGGATTCTGTCGCAGTTGCCCCTCTTCCAGTCCAGCTCTCTGCTGTGGCCTGGGAGTGCAGTGGAGGATGGCCTAAGTGCTTGGGCCCTGCACCAGTATGGTAAACCTGGCTCCTGGCTTTGGATCAGTATGGTGTGCCGGCCGCAGCGCGCCGGCTGCAGCGGCCATTGGAGGGTGAACCAACAGTAAAGGAAGACCTTTCTCCCTGTCTCTCTCTCTCACTGTCCACTCTGCCTGTCAAAAAAAAAAAAAAAAAAGCCTCATATGGAAACACAGGAGACCCCAAATAGCTAAAGCAATTTTATGCAACAAAAACAAAGCTGGAGGCATCACAATACTAGATTTCAAAACTTACTATAGAGCAGTTATACTAAAAAAAAAAAAAGGTACTTGCACAAAAACAGACATATAGACCAATGGAACATATAGAAACTCCAGAAATCAATCCATGTATCTATAACCAACTCATCCTTGACAAAGGAGCTAAAGTCAATCCCTGGAGCAAAGACAATCTCTTCAACAAATGTTGCTGGTAAAACTGCATCTCTGCATGCAGAAGTATAAGACTGATTAGACCCCTACACTACACCTTACACAAAAAATCCACTCAGAATGGATCAAATGCCTAAATCTCCAACCCCGTACCTCAAATTACTACACAACATTGGAAATATATATTTTCTTTTGTTCTCTTCTAGAAGTTTTACAGTTTCATATTTTATATCTAAGTATACAATTTTGAGTTGCACTTCTGAAGAGAGTATGGCTTGTCTACATTTTTTTGGCATATAACTGTCTAGGTGGTCCAGCATCTTTTGCTGAAAAGACTGTCTTTTTTCTACTGCTTTGTCTTCTGCTGTTTAGAACCCTCCTTTGGGCAGAAAACTGGTAACTCTGGTGAAGATGACTTCACACAGAGTGTTAGCCAGACATGGGGCAAAAATAAAAGTTGTGCAGGGATTCCTCAAAGTGGCAGCCCTGACCTGAGAAGTACACGGGAAGAATCACCATGAAAGAATGACATGGTTTGAAAATGCAAATTCTGGGATTCTACTCTTGGTCAGTGTTTGTAAAGAGGTTTTCCCCCCATGTATTTTGTGTAATTTACCAGCAGTTTATGATAAATTGCATGTCTTTTAGAAATTATGCCTCCATAGAGAAATATATAGACAACAGGAGAGATTCCATTTATATATTTCTCACCTTTTCCCCATATAGTTCATGTTGAAATCACCAGGGCCAACCCCAATGTTTTCTTCTTTAGCCCCCCAAAACTGAGAAATAAAACTATATAAAAACTAAATAAACCTGTTAATTTATAAATTTCCCAATCTCAGATATTGTTACAGTAACAGAAAACAGAGCAAGACAGCACCCCATGCCAAGAGGCCTCTCAATACGGATGCCATTGTCACCTCATTGGTCTCTGACCTTTTGTCAGGACATCTCTTCAAATGATGTCCCTCTTGCTCCAGACCTGGTTGGAATTATTCATGAAAGCAGAGAAGGGGAGTGGAAAAAAAAGAGGGGAGAAGACACAGAAAAGTCAAAGTAGTATTTGTAGGTATAACATTCTCTAATCTAATCTAGACAAAGTAGTTAGAGCTTGATGAACCTAGTCAGATTATATATCACTATTTAATCCTCTTCTACCTCCAAATTAAAAAAATTAAATAATACAATAAAATTTTAAAATAGTATGATGCAATATTTGTCAGGAAAAGTAGGGTGTGTGCTTGTAAGTCGTTTATATAATTTTTTATTTTCACTAAGACTTACTTATATTTGCTGACAAATACATATAATAACAGTAGTTCAAAAATCCATAGTTATCCAAATTACATGACCATTATATGCTTATCTGAATTTGCATTGTAGCAAATATATAATTAAAATTCCATTTATTTAATTAAAATCTAAGTGACTGTCTATACTTGGGTGAATCTATTGATTCAAAATTGTTAGAGAGAGATCAAAAGTCATTTGTAGTTACATTCTAACAATAATAAAAACTAATGAAAAAGAGAAAATGAGGTTTTGTGATTCCATGCCTGTGGAAATGTAATCAACTATTTTGTGGAACAAGTCAAAGTAGCACACTATTAAGATTTAGAAAATTGTATTTGGCCGGCGCTGCAGCTCAATAGGCTAATCCTCTGCCTGTGGCACCGGCACACTGGGTTCTAGTCCCTGTCGGGGCACCGGATTCTGTCCCGGTTGCCCCTCTTCCAGGCCAGCTCTCTGCTGTGGCCCGGGAATGCAGTGGAGGATGGCCCAAGTCCTTGGGCCCTGCACCAGTATGGTAAACCTGGCTCCTGGCTTTGGATCAGCGTGGTGTGCCGGCCGCAGCGCGCCGGCCACAGTGGCCATTGGAGGATGAACCAATGGTAAAGGAAGACCTTTCTCCCTGTCTCTCTCTCTCACTGTCCACTCTGCCTGTCAAAAAAAAAAAAAAAAAAAAGAAAGAAAGAAAATTGCATTTATTATCTTGAAGTAGTGATAACTCAGATACACTGTATAGAAGGAAAAATGTGAGCATACTCAAAAAGTTTATGAAAAATGTAATATAAAGGTATTTATTTTGGTACAAACATTTTTTTTTAAATTCACCTATAATTTTCTCACAATATGATTTTTTCATGAATTTTATTATGACCTCTTGTGTACACAAGCTTCAAAACTGTTTTTGTACAGGAATAAACATATTTTAATTCCATTCTCTAGAAACTTTTTGACATCCCTTTGTCTTTACTATATGGAAAAGTGACCCATTATCAATGCTGTCCTAGGGGATGACTGAGGGTTACAAATCAGCTATCTGAACTTCTCTATGCTTTTCTCTCTCCCTCAGAACAAGTTACAAGACTCTTTTGGCCCTTATGGTTTGCATTTGAGAGTTCATTTGTCTCTGCCAAATTTTATGGCTTCCAGACATTAAACGGATTTTTAAATAGGAGGATGGTGAGTTTTCTGTACTTTTTAAGAACTTACAGTTTCAGCAGAAATTGCAGATAGTCATTTCAGTATGAGGTTAGTCCTAGGTCACCAGGCAGTGAGAGTTTACTTTGTGCCCAAATGGACAGAACATGGACTTAGTCTTAAACAATGTAGTTTGCACTGATTATTGTAACTGACTATATATGGGAAAAATGCCATGAACAGCTTATACTTCTGTAAGTTTAGCTTGATCTCCTAATGATGTAGATGAATTCAGGGTAGATTAAGACATGAAGGTAAGTTTTGTAGACATTATTTTCTAAAAGTCATATTTTGGTCTTTTTATTATCTGGGAATTATTATTAAAATTGTTATTGTTTCCTGTGAGAAATTAAATGAATTGCATTTAACATCAAGAGAATGAAATGATCCTATATGAGCATATGGTATGTGAGAGATATTGAATGAGACCATTTCTTATATCATGTAATTTTATCTATACATTTATCCTTTTTATTCTCCATCTACAGAGTATATGCAATGACTGATAAATACATCGCAGAGTGGAAATTGTAGCCTAGATATGACTGAATTCAAAAACCTACCATTTTTTAAAAGGAAGTCACTAATGCATTAGATTTTCATGGTTAGAACAGATGTATGCTAATTACTATGACACAATTTTTATCAATTCTCACATAATATGATAATAATACAAAGAAGAAAGAGTTATTGAGTTCATAGGTAGAATTCTAAGAATATAATGGTACTTTCTAAAAAAAACCTAATATATTCAGTTTTAACCCATAGAAGCATGTTAAGGAAATAGCTTTTTGCCAGAAATATTTGGATTTTTAAAAGATCCTTGTTTTGTTCAAGATATGCTTTCATTAGAAATTTCAACATATATTCCTTATCAGCTAAGTTTGAATCTTTACACCAACATCGCAATTAATTGATCTAACTAATATGACCAGTACAGTAGTAGCTGATTTATAAATATACATCAGTGTGTATTCATACTGATATTACATTTGGGCTATTGAGTAGTTAGTTAATTTAATTCCAATATCAACAGATGGACGTTGCTTAGATAACAATTACATTTTCTCAAGAACATTCACCTTTAACGTCTATTGAACCAATGCTTAACACATACAGGGCTTGGGTACTCATTTTCTCCAGTACCAGATACAATTGGATCACTCTGGCACAAAACTCTACCTTTACTTAAACACAAATCTATATTTGAAATACTTATCTGAAGCAGACATGAATCCCCTTATTCATGACAGGCTTTCAAATACTAAAGAGATATATCTAATTCCCCTGTGAGACAACTATTTGTTCTTTCAAAACGCCATGCTGCCTTCCATCATCTGTCTTGTGAAATAGTTCAGAGTTCTTTCAATTCTTCTTCATTGTTTTATCTAAATTAGTTAAACTTTGTAAACCTGACATTGAGCAAAACATTTGAGGAAATGTCATACTTTTAATCCTTTCAGCCAGGACATCATGCCATTTGTAATACACAATTATAAATACTTTGGAAATCATCATTTTGTAGGATCTACAGAATCTAATAAAGTCTATATAGTTATCTTTTAAAAAGTTAACTGGGAGATTACACAATTTAAATCATTTTCAATTTTTTACAATTAACTGTAAGAAACTGAAAATGTAAATGACAGTTAAGTGGTTAATAAATGTTTACCCTCTGGGCCGGCACTGCGGCTCAATAGGCTAATCCTCTGCCTTGCGGCCCCGGCACACCGGGTTCTAGTCCCGGTCGGGGTGCTGGATTCTGTCCCAGTTGCCCCTCTTCTAGGCCAGCTCTCTGCTGTGGCCCGGGAGTGCAGTGGAGGATGGATGGCCCAAGTCCTTGGGCCCTGCACCCGCATGGAAGACCAGGAGAAGCACCTGGCTCCTGGCTTCAGATCAGTGCGATGCGCCGGCTGCAGCGCGCTGGCCGCAGCAGCCACTGGGGAGTGAACCAACAGCAAAGGAAGACCTTTCTCTCTTTCTCTCTCTCACTGTCCACTCTGCCTGTCAAAAAATAAATAAATAAATAAATAAATAAATGTTTAGCCTCTGATGGTTAGATCAGCCATAAATGATTGTGCTAACTTATGCAAACATTATTTTAAAGCTGACTGGGTGAGTAAATTGCATGTTTTTCTTACCATATATTCATCTTAAAGATTCAATACACTATGCCCTAACAATAATAGGGTAGTTACATAGTTCAATGGAAAAGTACTAAGGTCAAACCTCATATAATACAGATAATCAAATTGTTCTTTTAAAGCTTCTTCCCCTTTCACGATTTTTATTTGTGCTAGAAGTTTTAAATCAAAAACCAATTAGAATAAAATAAAATCTAATTTTATGGGCCATGGAGACCATGCAATTTCATTTATCATTACAAAGTCTTTCCCACTTAGATTTTTTTCAAGTGCTTTATTCCTAGGGAATATGTTTTTTCTGACTGCATCAGTAAACTTAAGATGTAACATTGTTCAATTTTCCTTGTATGTGGCTTTGTTCTCACCTGACATCAGCTTAAGTCAGTTGTCAATCTCCACGATGCAATGAGAACTAATTCTTGCCATACTGAATGTCTTGAAATAGCTGCTGCAGTTTCAATGAAATCTATCACTGAAGAATACTTTTGGACACCTTGAAAATGCAATCCTTTAAAAAATTCATATTGAGTTCCTACATGAGGCAATCTTTTTTGAGATTTATTTATTTTGGAAAGAGTGACAGAAAGAGGAGAGAGAAAAGGGGATAGAGAGATAAAGAGAGAGAGAGAGAGAGAGGGAGAGAGAGAGAGAAAGAGAGAGAGATTCATCTTCCATCTGCTTGTTCCCTCCCCAAATGGCCCACAACATCCGAGGCTAGGCCAGGCTGAAGACAGGAGCCTGTTATTGGACCTTCCATGTGGGTGGCAGGGCCTAATTATTTGGGCCAGCATGCACTTCCCTTCCAGATGCATCAGCAGGGAGTTGGCTTGTAAGTGGAACAACCAGACTTGAAGGAGCATTCTGACATGGGATGCCAGTGTCAATTGTGGCTGAACCTGAAGGACCACATGCCAACCCTGTGGCATTCTTTATTAAAAGTAAAAATGCACACTTCTTTATTGATTATAATATTAACTTTAATATCATATATCGTTTTGTACATATTTAACCAAAATACAATATGTTGAAATCAATTTAACTTTTCTTCTTAACAAAAAATTAAATTAAATTAGTATAGGAACCTTTCACACTTAATACTAAATATATCTCAACAGTAATTTATAAAAAGAAATACTGTACCTTGCTATATTTTAAAGTTATAGGAAGTATTGTGCTTTGGATTCTGAACAAATGACATTCTCACATTCTGCCTATCTAAATTGCATATTTCAAATGTGAATAAGAACATAGGAAAATTGTAATAGAGACTCATAAAATACAATCTTTAGTATATGCAGACATTCTGTCCTTTGCCTATGCTCTATCATAAGACACATTATTTTATTTTATTTTATTCTAATTTAAACCTACCATAAATTATAAAACTTGCAACTTTAGAATTAGTGACTCACAGACTGTGTACCTTCTTTGATTACTGTAGTGCACCTTAGTTACTCTATCTGGTACTAAATAATTTGTGACAAAAAACTTGGCAGTTGAGAGGATAGAGAGGGATGGAGTATGTGACAATCAATATGATGACAGGCAGTAAATCTTTGGGAAGTGACAAGAAGTTAAGATAGATGTCATTAAATAGACTGACACCATCTTACTCTGCCAAATCATACCAAATGTGAATTCATTAATGTTTTTTAAAAATATTTATATATTTTTTATGTGAAAAGGGGATGAGAGAGGGATAGCTCATCCACTGGTTCATTCCCCAAAGGTCATCAACAATCAGAGTTGGATGAAGACAAGAGAGGAATGCAAAGCAGATCTCCTATGTGTTTGGCAGAGACTCAATTATTTGAGCCATCACCTGCTGTCAATCAGGGTACACATTAGCAGGAAACGAATTGAAAGAAGAGCCAAGGGTAAAATCCAGACACTCTGCTAACAGGATGCAGGCATCTAAATCAGTGTCTTAATTGCTAGGCCAAATGCCTACCCCAATAATTTTTAATAAAATATTTTTGTTATATTAAAATATGACACTTGGATTATGATTATCACCATGAAGTAAAATGGGATTAAGTCTTGATCTCAAGACCCTGTATTGAGCAGGGTAAAGGCTGAGATTGAAACATGGTTGTGATTTTATCTGAACAATTCAATTCAACTTTCTTTGACTTATTTTTATTTAATATTAAATGAAGATATGTGCATCTATGTTGTCTATACAGTTATGCTATTGTGTTGTTGATGATAGTGTCTAATTTTTTTTTTGACAGGCAGAGCACACAGTGAGAGACAGACAGAGAGAAAGGTCTTCCTTTACTGTTGGTTCACCCTCCAATGGCTGCCGCGGCCGTCACGCTGTGGCCTGCGCACCACGCTGATCTGAAGCCAGGAGCCAGGTGCTTCTCCTGGTCTCCCATGGGATGCAGGGCCCAAGGACTTGGGCCATCCATCCTCCACTGCACTCCCGGGCCACAGCAGAGAGCTGGCCTGGAAGAGGGGCAACCGGGACAGAATCCGGTGCCCTGACCGGGACTAGAACCTCGGGGTGCCGGTGCCACTAGGCGGAGGATTAGCCTAGTGAGCTGCAGTGCTGGCCGATGATAGTGTCTTATTAAACAAAATAAAGAATACAGTTAGTCATAGAGTATTGTGATAATGAAACAAAACAAATCCTGACCTTTTTTCTTTCTAGAATGTCATTTATATCAAGGAGTTGTATATTTACCTTCAAACATAAAAGGGAATTTTTAAACTACATCTTGAATCCTTTCTTAAGTAACTATTTTAGTTCTAAGCTTTTTCCACCTCCTCTGTCAAACAACACTTAACACTTTTGTTCCCTGTGCCACTGTTTTTTCACTTGATTGTTTCCTCTGTTGCCCATTAGACCTATTGGATTGGATAATATATCGCTTTCATTCATCATTGAATATGCAGAAGACAACAGGAAGGGGAAAAATGCATTAATGAAAGGGAAAGTATACACATTTAGCCAGATTAAATGAAATCAAATATCAGGCATTGTGAAATCACTTACAATAGAAATGAAATGCAAATTTAGATATTAATGAGATACATTTTTAGTTAAATAAATTGTCAGAGTTTTGCATTATTTTCATAGTAAATTTTAAAAGTAAGTTAAGCCAGTCTGTGGGGAGGTATTATTAAATTGGTGGGGGATAAATTTGCTTATACATACCAACTAAGAGATTCTAGAATATTAATTTGACCTGGCCAAATGAAGTAAAAACATAAAAGGTATAAAACTTTGCAGCTCAGCTCTCAGTGAGGGTTTACCTATGCATTAGTGGGTAGATGACTGAGTTCCTGTGGAAAGAATGATGTCTTCCCTAAGTTTCCTATAAATGATCTGTAATCCAATGGCCACTTGAGGGTCTTTTTTTTTTTTTTTGACAGGCAGAGTGGATAGAGAGAGAGAGAGAGAAAGGTCTTCCTTTTTGCCATTGGTTCACCCTCCAATGGCCGCTGCGGCCAGCGCATCTCGCTGATCCGAAGCCAGGAGCCAGGTGCTTCTCCTGGTCTCCCATGTGGGTGCAGGGCCCAGGGACTTGGGCCATCCTCCACTGCTTTCCTGGGCCATAGCAGAGAGCTGGCCTGGAAGAGGGGCAACCGGGATTGAATCCGGCGCCCCAACCGGGACTAGAACTCGCTGGGCCAGTGCCGCAAGGTGGAGGATTAGCCTGTTAAGCCACGGTGCCGGCTTTTTTCTGATAAAATCTTCTAAGCCACATTAACTACTGGTCACATCAACTTTTGTCATGTTACCAGATGCCATCTCCAAGATTGACTATGACTGCACATTTCTGGCATGGACCCTCCAAATGTGTTATCATTTTTTAGTCTCTCTCTATAAATCTCAGTTCTAAGCCTATATTGTTACACAATACTTGGTTAAAATAAACAGTGGGGACGTCCATAATCCTTTGTTAATAAAAAGGTTGTTTTTCCTATATACAATAAGCTATCTAGTCTAGAAGTTAGTAGTATTCTAAGTTATTTACTCCACTTTAGATGATTGAAATAATTTGTCATGTGATAAAATCACGGACTCACAATGTGCGATTTCTAATCTCAGCTCTGCTTTTTATCAGATATTGAGTGTTAGGAATTCTGTGGTAGGTTTCAGAAGCTGGAGAAAGGTTTGAAACATATTCTTCCCCTGAGGCTTCTTTCTTTTTGAGGTTTATTTATATATTTGAAAGTTAGAGTTACACAGAGAGAGAAGGGGAGGGAGAGAGGGAGGGAGGGGGAGAGAGAGAGAGAGAGAGAGAGAGAGAGAGAGAGAGAGAGAGAGAGAGAGAGAGGTCTCCATCACCTGGTTCACTCCTCTGTTGGCCACAACAGCTGGAGCTTTAATGATTGGAAGTCAGGAGCCAGGAGCTTCTTCCAGGCCCCCCACGCAGGTGCAGGAGCTCAAGCACTTGGGCCATCTTCTACTGCTTTCCCCAGCCCATATCAGAGAGCTGACTTGGTAGTGGACTAGCCGAGACTTGAACCTGCGCCCATATGGGATGCTGGCACTGCAGGTGGCAGCTTTACCCACTATGCTACAGTGCTGGCCCCTCCCCTGAGGCTTCTAAATACAAGATTCTAACTGATGCCTTGAATTTAGCCCAGTGAGCCTTGTGTTGGACTTCTAATCTACAGGATTCTAAAACAATAAAATGTCTTGAGCTCTAAATTTGTGATAGGTTCCTTCAACAGCAATAGAATGCAATGTACTTCTTTCTTATGCCTTTTTCACATAAAAAGTTGATTAGAATGAAAACTCTTAAAGAATATCCAATATCAATTTTGGAATGAACTCATCTACAGTGAAAATTTAGGCAGGTCAGTCTTTAGTCTTTCCCCAGGGAATCCCCTATCACGATAAACCTGTGGTTGCTTCCTGTTTTCTGCTCAGAACATTCTGCGGTCTGAATGTGTTCCCCTAAATTCATTTGTTGGAAACTCAATCAACAAGGCACCAGCATCAGAAGATAGATCATCTATGGGAAGTTTTCTATCACAGTGATTCCCCTTCTTGAGTAGCTTGATGCTGCCAAGAAAGCAGCTGGAAGGAGTGGGTTCTTTCATTTCTCCTCTTCCGCTTTGTGAGAACAAATAGCACATTCTTCTTTCGTCCTTCATCCTTACACCCTATGAGGATGCCGTAAAACAACAACAAAAACAACAAAATCCTCACCAAGTTCTGGCTCCAAAATCCTCACCAAGTTCTGGCTCCTTAATCCAGAACTTCCCAGCCTCCGCAGCTGTGGGAGAATGAATTTATGTTCTGTATAAATTACCCAGGTTGGAGTAATCTGTGATGGCAGCACAAAGGAAACTGCCAGAAGTGTGTCTGAGTATGAGCTTTGCAAGATTTTCTAGTTCAAATTGGGCCTTGATCACCACACTTCTCCCTGAAAATCAGTCTCTTTCTTCTTTATGGATTAGAAATAGATTTTAATATACAAAAAATAAAAATAAAAAAGTAAATAGATTTTAACATAAAAGAGATTTGTATTTCACCACCCATAATTTACTCACCCTGACTAGTGGAAATATCCATTAAGTCCAGCCTTCCCATGCTTTTAAGTTATCCTTGTTGTTATTTTCCATTGTCGTCTATTACTATCCACCCAAAACCAAAGGAATTATCTTTCTTTGATCTTTCTAATTATTCACTAGCCCTTTTGGAGTTAACTCTTAAGTTATCTCTTTTATGTTTGTAGTCCTTTGGAGAAAATGACTCACAAAAATCCAATATTCACTATAAAATATGCATTTATAGCTTTTAAAGTAAAAACATGGTCTTTTTACTTACTTAGTCTGCTGCTAATGGATACAGTTTCAATATATGCAGTATAATCCAAATACCTTGTGTGCTTCAGAATTCAGTTTTCATGGCAATAACTTATCTAAGAGCATGCTAATAACTTCTATAAGTTAAAAAATTATCAACATGTAGTGCAAGGTGAATAACAAATCAGCTCTGTATTTTGCCTTTTAAAAATAGCAGGGCTCACTAGCCTGGACATAATTCAGATAAATTATGAAAAGCAAATGAGTAACCACACTCACAAATAACCTACCAGAACATTTAAATGTACAATTAATGCATAGATTGCACTAAAACTGGTAAACAATCTCCATTTATACATTTTAGCCATTGAGGCTTATTAACAAATCTAGAATTGCATTTGTTTCATTAACACTCTTTGTTACACATTAGAGAAAGTATAAACAAGATAACATAAAAAGCTAATAATATTGTAGAACTTAGTGTCTAAATTTGGCTTCCTGCACCATTCTAAGTTTTTGTTTTTAAACATTTATTTAATACATATACATTTCCAAAGTACAGCTTATGGATTACAACGGCTTCCCCCCCGCCCATAACTTCCCTCCCACCCTCAACCCTCCCATCTCCCAATCATTCTCCCATTCCATTCACATGAAGATTCATTTTCAATTCTCTTTATATACAGAAGATCAATTTAGTATTATTAAGTAAAGATTTCAACACTTTGCACCCACACAGAAACATAAAGTGTAAAATACTATTTCAGTACTTGTTACAGCATTAATTCACATTGAACAACACATTAAGGACAGAGAACTTACATGAGGAGTAAGTGCACAGTGACTCTTGTTGTTGACTTAAGAAATTGACACTCTTGTTTATGGCATCAGTAATCTCCCTAGGCTCTTGTCATGAGTTGCCAAGGCTATGGAAGCCTTTTGAGTTCACCGACTCTAATCTTATTTAGACAAGGTCATAGTCAAAGTGGAAGTTCTCTCCTCCCTTCAGAGAAAGGTACCTCCGTTCTTTCCCCTGGGAGATTCTGAGGCCAGAGTGCTGTTTAGGACATCTGCCATTCTATGAGTCTGCTGTGTATCCTGCTTCCCATGTTGGATCATTCTCTCCCTTTTTGATTCTATCAGTTAGTATTAGCAGACACTAGTCTTGTTTATGTGATCCCTTTGACTCTTAGTCCTATCATTATGATCAATTGTGAAATGAAATTGATCACTTTGACTAGTGAGATGGCATTGGTACATGCCACCTTGATGGGATTGAATTGGACTCCCCTGGCACGTTTCTAACTCTACCATTTGGGGCATGTCAGCTTGAGCATGTCCCAAATTGTACATCTTCTCCCTCTCTTATTTGACTTAGATTCTGGAGATTCAGTGTCCAAGATCAGGCAGCCTCGTTAATCTGGTTGGTGGGGGGGCTGGCACTGATATGGCATGTGTGGAGGGGTGATCATATGATAAGCCAGGAAACTTACCGAGAAGCTGGAACAGGGGCCAGCCTTGTGGCGTAGCGGGTAAAGCTGCCTCCTGCGTGCTGGCATCCCATATGGGTACCGGTTTGAGTGCCAGCTGCTCTACTACTTTTTTCAGCTCCCTGCTGATGGCATGGGAAAGCAGTGGAGTAAGATTCAAGTGCTTGGGGCCCCTGTACCTGCTTGGGAGACCTGAATGAAGCTCCTGGCACCTGACTTTGGATTGGCCCAGCCTGGACTGCTGCAGTCAATTGGGGAGTGAACTGGTGAATGGATGATCTCTCTCTTGCTCTGTTCTCCCTCTATCTATATCTCTGTGGCTCTTCCTTTCAAATAAATAAATGGATCTTAAAAAATATTAAAAAAAAAAAAACAAAAGAAGCTGGGACACACTCAGCTTCAATAACCAAGCTTCTTGCAAGGACTTCCTTCCAAAGGCAAGCTCTCCATGATCTGAAGATGTCCACTGTGCCTTCCTCCTGGTTGCCATTATTGCACCAAGTCTCCACCCTAATCCATCTATCACTAGCACAAATACAGCAAACTCAACACAAGATAGGTTTCAGCATCTGAATGAAACTGGGAAGCAAAATCCTGTGTAAGCCTTAATTCCCTCCCACTCTTTTATCTATTTGTGCATCTGGTTGGGTAGCTTCTATTTAACATCTGTTCACACATGTCTGCCAAGATTTTCCACAAGTTTCTTTAGCATATTAATTACAGTAATTTTGAATTCTCTAATAGATACTTCATCTCTAAGTGTGGTTCTTAAGTCTTCTTTGTCCCCTACTAATTTATCTTGTTTCTTTCTAGGTCTAGGTATTTGGAATAAATGACAGATGTCATGTGCGGACAGTAAACACTTGGATAAATAGTACTTAGGCCTTTAAATGTCTGTGTCTCGTGTCTTGCAAGGTTGTTAGTGTGTAATTTCAGTCAGCTTAGTCAGGAATTGAACTGGATTCATATTTCATTGTTGCTGTTACTGCCACTAAATGGGCATTTCTAAATCTGTATAGTTACCTTTTGCTTGTGGCAGGTGTTGATTTTGCAAATGGTTTTACTCAGTGTTTCTGTTCCATCAGGAAATTTCGGCTTTTCCTTCATGACTGCATTTCACAGAAGGTCTCATACCTTGCCTGTGTTTCAGCAATAAATTATTATTGCGCATTTTTGCAGTTTTCTAGTCTGGAAGTAAAAACAGAAAAGTGATGATCTTGGTTTGATTCAACTTCAGGCTTACACAGGTTTTTAGTTCTTGCAATCAGGAATTGAATTTTTCACTTCTAACACCATTGCCCAGTGATAACCGAAATTCAGTGATTTGGGGCTTGGATGATCTTACCTCTCACCCAAGAATAGCAATGGGTATTCACTTATGCCTTGCAAGTACCAGCATTAATATTCTTCCCCACAAGCCTTGAGTGTTTTTTCCCACATCCAGGAACAAACCACTGAGGAAGGAGTTCTCTGATCTCTTCTTCTTTACTAAATCTTTCTTGACAACATCCTGTGTAGTTTTGGGGGAAGTGAATGGTAGGACACTTTCTTGCATTTTGGCTTCTAATGTTGCAATATACTCACATTTGCTGACACCCAAATGTTATAAATGTGTTAATAATTTTGGTTGAATTTTTCTTCCCACCCACACTCTGTCAAAGTCAGAACTTCTGTCTCATGTTTCAGAGGCAAGGCCCTGTTGCAGAAAATTTGTCCATCCTTTGACCTCAATTCTCTGATGAGTAGAAGATTTATAGATCATCTTGCTTTTTCTAGTCATATTGGAATCAGCACTCTTTCAAGTTTTGAATCCTAAAGAGAAGCCATAAATTATCTATATTTCCTTTTATACTAAAAAAATGCCACAAGTGTGCAGAAAACATAGCAAAATAATGCATTAAATCCCATTTTTCTCTATGCTTAGAGCAGACTGGAAAACTACAATAGTTCATAACTCAATGTGTTGTCACAGAATGGAAACTAGGAGGGGTCTGCAAAAAAATCATGGCAAATTCATCTTATGACAAAACTGCATCGATTAAAAAAAGTTTGTCTCAGAATGAACTTACCTTTTAATCTCATTCTTGCCATGAATATTTGAGGTGCCCTTTCATATACAACATTCTGTATATTCTGCTATTTAGACCCAGAAAGTCACTTCTTGCCTCCATATATCCAAATAAGTTATGTATAAGATTACTTATTATAATTTTAATGAGCAATAGTAAGATGCTGAAAACAGACAAATACTCATACAAAGTACATCACTTTGAGAGGAGTCATCCACAGAGTACTAAGTAGTGAAAATATTTGAGTTATATCTCTACAAAACAATATTAAGGGAAATATTAAAAGCAATGTGCTGGCCGGCGCCACGGCTCAATAGGCTAATCCTCCGCTTTGAGGCGCCGGCACACCAGGTTCTAGTCCCGGTCGGGGCGCCGGATTCTGTCCCGGTTGCCCCTCTTACAGGCAAGCTCTCTGCTGTGGCCAGGGAGTGCAGTGGAGGATGGCCCAAGTGCTTGGGTCCTGCACCCGCATGGGAGACCAGGAGAAGCACCTGGCTCCTGCCTTCAGATCAGGACGGTGCGCCGGCAGCAGCGCGCTGACCGCGGTGGCCATTGGAGGGTGAACCAACAGCAAAGGAAGACCTTTCTCTCTGTCTGTCTCTCTCACTGTCCACTCTGCCTGTCAAAAAAAAAAAAAAAAAAAAAAGCAATGTGCTATAGCATCCACATAAAATGCTACTTATAGATCAGATGTTTGGTGGAGCATTTAAGATGCCAGTTGGAATGCCCACTTCCGATACTGGAATATCCAGGTTTGAGTCCCACATTGGCTTCCAAGTTGGTTTCTTGATAATATACACTCTGGAAATAGGCAATGATGACTCTAGTACTTGGGTCCCTGGCTTCGACAGGGAATATTCAAATTAGGTTATAGGCTCTTGGATTTGACCTGGTCCAGCCCTGGCTTTTTGTGGCATTTGGAGAGTGAGTCAGTGGTTGGAAGATGCATCACTATATGCCCCTTTTTGTACCATGTACAAGTATACATTTATAAATTCCCTTTGTTCAAGATGTATTTATTTATTTGAAAGGCAGAGGGAGACAGGGAGAGGGACAGAAAGAGATCTTCCATCTGCTGGTTAACTCCCCACAACAGCAGGAGCAGTCTAGAACTACATCTTGGCATCTTGTGGGCAGAAGGGTTCTGGGTAATTGGGCCATCTTCTGCTCCTTTTTCTGGTGCATTGCCAAGTGGATGGATTGGAAGAAAAGCATCTGGAACTTGAACAGCCATTACAATACAGGGGTGAGAGTTGCAAGTAGAAGTCAAACACACTGTGCCACAAGGCTGGCCCTTCCACTGATATTTTTTAAATATAAAATTAAATAAGGGTCCAAAGAAATAACACAATTTCCAAAATAAACATAAAAATCATATAAAATGTTCATAACTGCCTTATAGTAATATCCAAATATTAATATAGCTCCAAAATTTAATCAATGGGAGAGGAGATATTGCTATTTTCATACAAGCAGTTAAAATTGTATAAAATTAAGGTGACCAAAGTGTGGCATAAGTATACTCCCTTTTCTTGTGTTAAACTGTTTAAAACTTAGTGGTAGTTCAGTAGTACTTAAACTTAGTGAAGTAAACATTTAAAATTGTAATTCAAATAGGTAATTTTAAAACCAGAAAGAAATGTTGAAATTGCAATGTTAAAAAGTTTTATTTTTGTGATTATGGATGCTCTAATTCACAAAATAAAGAAAAAGATCATGCTTAAGAAACTGCCGATAGGTTTTTATTCTCTTTATATTACAGAAATACTTTTCTAGGTGGATGATCATCAAAACAATATGAAGTTATTTATGGAATATAACCAATATCTATGTGTATGTAAATTATATTATTCACAATTATATTGCAAGGTAACAATAGAGACAATTATTTTCCTTCAAAAGAGAAATGAAATATTTCACTTTCAATAATGTCTATGTATCTGTATAAATTGTTTTCTTCTAATATAATGTTTATGAATCTAATTTAGTTAGTTTTGCAGTATTTTCCAGTCACTAAAGTAAATAATATTATCATGAATTATCAAGAGATCAAGTAAGAGAAGTCAGGAAAATATATCTGATATATTTCATTCTCATGAAATGCATTGAACATTAGGTACTCATAGATTTTTTTCATATTTAAAGGGTAAAAATAAATCCAAAGCAATTCAAGAGTCTGTCTTTCAGTGCCATAAAATTATGACTGAAAATATATAGCCCTTTTAATTATTTATAATTTTCATCTACTCATGTTCTGTAACTCAACTTTTAGGAACTAAATCCAGTATCTTAATTTTGTTGATTTTAGTGACATTTTCAATGTGTTATGAGAATCTTTGGAAAAAAATGTTTTTTTTTTTTTTTTTTTTTTTTTTTTTGCTAAAGATTGTTTCTTTATAATGTCACTGTCCTTTTCTTTTCATTGGGTTTTGAGTTACTGATGACATTCACATTAATTGTTAGAAAAGTATAATATGAAGAATAAATCAGGGGACGTTTCAGTTCTACAGTTCCAACAGATAAATAATGTCAAGTTTCTTTTTTGTGAAATTATCCTTTTCTGCTAAAGTAGAAATTGGTAAAATGTAAGCTAGGATTACATTGCATACTATATTGTCAATTTTAACATTTTAGTTCAACTGTTTCCAGTATGTTCATTTTTTTTTCTATATCAACAGTTACAATTTCACCAGAATTACTTAAAATCTTATCAGGGTACTGTTATTTCCAACTTATGATTGTACTATATCTCTAACCACATCAAGTGTCCGGTTTGGCCAAAATTCTTAGTTATCTCCCCATATACAATACATTAAAGAATAAAAGTCTCTTAATGCCCCAAGGGTTCAGGTTGCAAGAGAAGCTTATGTAACATTTGAATGAAAATAAAGTGAAAATGCTCTTACTAATTTTGAATTTTGACGTGCAACTAGAAAATGGCTTATTCAAATGCACAAAATTAATTCTAAGAGCTATGTAATTTTTCACTCTCACTAAATGTAAATCAGGATCATCTCTTCTACCTGCTAGTTGAAACATGAGTACATTATTCTGAGTACTTATAAACTTTCTAGTGAGTACTTGGGAAATGATTTCATGTGGTAAAAACAGAATGAACACATTTAAAAAATTGTATTGAAATTCAGGCTTTGATATTTTTAGCACCATGATTTCTAAAATTTAGTAATGTGTGAAAATCTATATGAATGATATTTATTAATTTCCAAAGATCATACCTCAGCTGTAGATATTCCTCAACACATTTGTTTCATTGTGACTGCTTCCCTAGCCTTTCATTTATTTTATTTTAGTGTTACTAAAATGTAGTGTTACTCAACAGTATAGGTTTTAGGTAGGAGAGAGGCACATGGACCCAGGCAAGAATATCTGCAACAGTTCATTGGTTTTCCAGAGGATGGTTGCCACATTGTACTCTCAGAGGGCCAAACAACCAATACAAACAAGAAAATGTGTAAGAAACCGGTTTGAGTAGATTTTTTGAACTTGCTATATATGAATACATATTGCTTACAGTGAAGGGCCAGCCCTATCCACCTTTTCTATATCCTGATGTATATTACAAGCAGGAAAGGTCCTCTTGCTTTTCCCTTTCTGTATCTTGGACAACTCCCCCAACTCTTGCTGTAAAGTCCTGGCAAAGGATTTTTCAGTGAGACAGTTTCTTTAGGGAATAGTACTTTATTACTGTCTCCATTACTTGTCATAGGAAAGTGTTCTGAGTAACTCCCACTCAAGGCTGATTATTCAGTAATATTCCAAGTGAATGGAACTTTTGTGCTCAGTAACAAAATTGGAGACACACAGGATTGTCCCTAGTCTAGGATTGTCGTGACTGGGAACTGGGAATAAAGCAATTTAGCAGAAGCAGTTTAACGTGGGCTTATTCATTCTTGGGAAATTGTTGCTCCATCTTGTTGGTACAGGAGAGTTTGCTTGGTGGTCCTAATCTGGTATCTCAGAGATCAAAGGTAAAGTGCCTACCTGGACTCTTTTCTGCCCAGCACCCCAGGGACTCAAGGAGTGAGTTATTTGAGATTGCTGCTCTTATAAATGTCTAAAAGTTGTTAAAACCAAAACGTAAAACAGGGAGGCTCCATTTGGAAAGTAATAAGATCGAGAAAGTGATGTCCTTTTCCTGGAGATGCTTGAATGAAAAGTGTCAGGGTTCACTCTGAAGGATGCAGTATTGCAAAAGGATAACTGAAGAACTTTTTAAGCCAGGTTTATCTGTTAGTCTGGTTTACTTGAACCTGCCCCTCCCTGTTTCACAAGTGTGATAGCAAGGATAACTTGGAAAGAGAACTACTGGAAAAGACTATTGATCAGAAATTGTAATTACAACTCACCACCAAGAGCCCCTAGGAACTTGAAAATGGATAATACTCAAGTTAATTATTTCTTTCCTAAACCCAAAGAGAAAGGAATTCTCATTATTTTTTTAGAAGATTTATTTATTTATTTATTTATTTGAAAGGCAGAGTTAGAGAGAGAGAGAGAGAGAGAGAGAGAGAGAGAGAAAAGAAAGAGGTCTTCCATCCGCTGGTTCACTCCCCAGATGGCCACAACGGCCAGAGCTGGGCTGGTTTGAGGCTAGGAGACAGGAGATTCTTCCAGGTCTCCCATGTGGGTACAGGGGCCTGAGGACTTGAGACATCTTCCACTGCTTTGCCAGGCCATAGCAGAGAGCTGGATCAGAAGTGAAGCAGCCAGGACTCAAACCGGCACCCATTTGGGATGCTGGCACGGCCTACCTGCTACACCACTGCTTCGGCCCCCAGAATTCTCATTCTTAACAGCCCCCATAAGAACAAGAATCTCTTTAGATTTATAAGAGTAAAAGATAAGGGGGCAGGATACCTCTGGTACTCAGTCCTGTGCCTAAAATCTCAACTCCTAATACTAAGGATCTACAAAGACTCCTATCACATCCCCTGATTTTAAAGCTAGCTCTGTATCTACAGGAGCCGCTCAGTCAGCACTATACCCATCCCTTCTCAATGGCGCAGTTCAGATAATCTGGCATGGCGCTAGCTGTAACCCCTGAGGAGATGTGTTCCCTGTCTTAAAGGTTACAGATGGGGAAGGGAAGGTGATTAAAGTGCATGTACAATTCACCACCTCCGACTTGGATAATTAGAAGGCACACATTAAAAGCCTACGCTGAAGAATCCCTGTCACTTCTAAGGGGAGTTTTACAACCCACAACACCACCTGGGAAGATATTCAAACCTTAATGATCACTTACCTGACAATAAAGGAAAAGTGAACTTTGCTAGCAAAGGTCAGACAACATGTTGACAAGCAGCACACCAATCACCATGGTAACCAGGTATGGAGGCCAGCTGAGGAATCAGTCCCAATGATGGTCCTAAACTGGGACTCCACTCTACCAATAGACATAAAATAATTAATTTAGTATAGGACTACGTTGGTGAAATGCATGCCAGAAACACGCAGCCTCCTTATTGCCCCACTGACCCCACCAAACTGGAGTAAACTAAGAGAGCTACAACAGAGGAAATTCTGTCTTCCTAGGGAGGCCAATGAAGTGTTTCAGTGTACTTCCTGGGACTCTGAAGCCCAGAGAAGTTAGGGAGCACTGAACATCTATCCCCTATCTCAGAGTGCTTGGAACATCCAGAGAAAGCTTTCAGGACTTGGATATGGCTCCTGAGACCAATCCCTTTCTGTTGGTAGAGTTTGCCTTTAAGGTTTTAAAAAACAGAGACACGGCACACAATAAAAAGGATTACAAAAAGAAATCAAAGGGGATGATTTTATTGGCCATTATTCTTCAGTCTGCTGAACCCAGCAGATTAGGGAAACCTCTGTGTGTGACAAAGCCTGGCCCCCAGTGCAGGACTAGTAATAGGGCACCAACTAAATTGGAGTCTTACTAGTGTGCATATTGCAAGCAGGAGGCACATTTGAGGGCAAATGGATTCTTTTCTGCTCTTCTTGACAGAAGCTCAAGAAGGGTCAGGGGCTCCCTAATTGGCTTCTTACAACAAAATCCAGTTCTTTCCCCAAAACGCCTGAGTTACCCTAGGAATAAGGGGAGAAAGTTGTGTTTTTGTTGCATGAGCGTTTTGCCCCTCTAGCCTGGGAGAAGGCAGCATCCTCATTAAGCAGGAAGCAGTTCAGAAGACTGACCTTCCTGCCTCTCCCTGCATGAATGAGGAATGCAGTATCTGAGGGTGCTTTTGGAACCCAGAGTGCAGCACAGAAGCATATACAGAGAGGCTGAAACAGTTTCCTCTTCAGAGCTTGTTTTCAGAGGATGATCCAGGAGTCTAGCTTGTGACATTGAACTCAGGGAAGGTGGACCATAGACAACACAACCTGTGAGAAGCCAATCTGAGTCAAATTTTTGAACAATGGATCAAGAACTCTGCTGCTTGAGCTGGAAGGGACATACTCATTCCCCTTTCCTACATCCTGCGTGTTTACTGCAAATGGGGAAGACTCTTTGTTCTCCTTTTCTACATCCAGATCCTCTCTGACTCCTTGCTTCTTAGTAAAGCAGTTTCTTTAGGTAACTATATATGCCCCCGTCACCTTTACTTGTCACAGAAAATAAAGCTCTCCTCCAAGATACTCCCACTTGAGGCTGATTATTCAGCAACACCTCAAGTGTATGGATCCCTTGTGTCTGCTAATGTTAGAAATAAGGCGTTACTTTTCACAAGCCAATTGGCTTTCTCCTTAACTAGAATAACTGATACTCTGTCAACTGCTGATAATGTACCCTCATAGTGGACTACATGGATTCCTTAACCTATTCACACAAGACTGCCAAATACTCCACAGATTTTCATGTTAAGGGTTTGCTGAGTCACTATGGTGATTTTTGCTCAAATTGTTTTTGTATTTAAGGCACTTGGATCATTTTCTGCTGCTTTCCCAGACACATTAGCAGGTAGCTGGATTGGAAGTGGAGCAGCTGGGTCTTGTACCTGCAGCTTTACCCTCTACATTTGCGTTTTCCCCACATATTGTTTCCAACGAATGGAAGTCTATGAATGATCACAAGAGATTAAATTTCTGTTTTTGGACTAGATGTGGATACCAATAGAAGATTGATTGAACACTTTGACTCATTATATTTTTTGATTCACATCAAAATTGAGAGGAAGGTATAGCAGTTTGCTATATACATCCTTCCTTCAAACTTGAATAAGCTCCTCAACAGTCAACATCCTACACCAGAAGGGTATATTTGTTATCAATGAACCTGACATAATAGTAAATTAACACACCCTTTTAGGATTCACTCTGATGTTGCACAGTCCATGGGTTTTGACAAAGGCATCATGACTTCTACCATTTTAGTATCACATAGAATGATTTCACTGCCATAACAATCCTCTGTGCTCTGCCTATTATTCCCTCCCTCTCCTCAAATCCCTGCAAACAGTGATCGTGTTACTATGTGTATAGTTTTGTCTTTCCCAGAGCATCATATCTTTGTAATAACACTCTATGTTGCCTTTTAAGATTGTATTCTTTCACTTAGTAATACGTATTTGAAGATCTTCCATATCTTTTCATAGCTAGATTGTTAATTTCTTTTTTGCACTGAATAATATTCCATGCTCTGGATAAAGCACAATTTATTTATCCATTCACCTACTGAAGGATTGCTTGACTGCTTCCAAGTTTTGCAATTGTGAATAAAAGCACCTGCAAACATTTGTATGCAGATTTTTCTGTGAACACAAATGGCTGACTCATTTGACTAAATATCAAGAGGTCGATTGTTGTGTTGTAGGGTAAGAGTTTGTTGGGTAAGAGTTTGATTAGCTTAGAAAGAAACTGCGCATTATCCTCCAAAGAGGTTGTAATATTTTACAGTTTCATCAGAAATGAATGAGAATCCTTGGTTTTCAAGATCCTCCTCAGATTTTGGTGTTCTTGGCATTTTAGATTTTGACAAATCTAATAGTTATGTAGTGGTATTATATTTTAATTTGCACTTCTTTGATGACACATTATGTGCAGTATGTTTCATATGCTTACTTGACAAATGTACTTTTCTATTGTGAAATGTGTGTTAAGGGCTTTAATTCATTCTTTAATTGAGCTATTGTTTTCTTATTTTTGAGTCTTAAGATTTCTTTGTACATTTAAATGTACCTTTATCAGATATGTTTTCCACAAATATTTTCTACCAGCCAATATCCTGGTTTTTTTTTTCTTTTTAATTCTGTTGACATCTTTCTTTTTGTTTTTAAGATTGTGGGTTTGGGTCTTTTTTTAAAAGATTTATTTATTTATTTGAAAGTCAGAATTACACAGAGAGAGAAGGAGAGGAAGAGAGAGAGAGAGAGGTCTTCCATCCGCTGGTTCACTCCCCAACTGGCTGCAATGCTGGAGCTGAACCAATCAAAGCCAGGAGCCAGGAGCCTCTTCCAGGTCTCCCATGCAGGTTCAGGGGCCCAACGACTTGGCCCATCTTCCACTGCTTTCCCAGGCCATAGCAGAGAGCTAGATTGGAAGTGGAGCAGGCGGGTCTCAAACTGGCACCCATATGGGATGCCGGCACTTCAGCTCAGGGTGATAACCTACTGTGCCACAGCGCCAGCCCTGACATTATCTTTCACAGAGCAGAAATGTTTAGTTTTGATGAAGTCCAACTTACCAGAAATTTCTTTGATAGATTTTTCATTTACATTGTGTCTAAGAACTCATTGCAAAACCCAAGATTATCTAGATTGTCATTTATGTTATCTTCCAGGACTTTTATAGTTCAGCATTTTATATTTAATTCTATTGTTCATTTTGACTTAATTTTTATGAAGTTTATCTAATCTGTGATGTGATTCAATTTTTATCTATTTTTAAAAGCACTTGAAAAGTGTATTTTTTCTCTTTGTAATTACTTTGTCCTTTTGTCAAAGATATCTTGACTATATTTGTATGTATCTATTTCTGGACATTGTATTATTTTCCATTCATCTATTAGTCTATTTTATTACCAATACAATACTTTATTGATTACTGTAATATTTTAGTGAGGTTTGATGTCATTTAGTGTCAGACTTCTAACTTTGTTCTTCTCCTTTCATATTTTGTTAGCAATTCTGGGGCTTCTGCTTCTCCATCTAAACTTTGTTATTATTTTATTGAAATTCATGAAATAGCTTGCTGGGATGTTGATTGGAATTATGTTGAATCTATACATCAAGTTGGGAAGAAATGACATCTTGACTACTTTGGATTTTCCTATCCATGATCTTTGGGTAGTGTCTACTTAGGGCTTTTTTAACTGTATTCATTAGGCTTATAGTTTTGCTTGTGTAGATTTGTATTACATTTATACATAAATATTTCACTTTGAAAAAATGTTAAGGTAAATTATACTGTGATTTTCATTTCAAATTCAATTGATTACTGTTAGTGTATAACAAAATGGCTGACGTATATTAACCTTGTATCCATCTATAATCTGAAATATAATCACATATAGTCTCAGGAATATTTCATTAATTTTTTTCATATTTTCTATATGTATGATCATGTCATCTGCAAAAAGACATTTCTTTTTTGAAATCTGTACAATTTTGCTTCTTTTTTTGTCCCATTACCATTATCTACATTAAATAGTTAGTAAAAGGAAAATTTGCTTTAATTCATATCTTAGCTGGAAAATTGAGTTTCTCACCATTAAGTATGGCACTGCCTGCTTTTCCTTTATAAATTTTCTTTATTGGGATAAGAAAGTTCCCCTCTAATTTCAATTTTGTCAGAGCAATTTATTGGACTTTTTCACATGTATTTATTGATATAGTCATGTGACCTTTTCTTTAGCTTTTTAACATAATGGGATGCATTGATTGACTTTCATTTTTGTTTTTTGGATTTTATTTGAAAAGCAGAGAGACACACAGAGAATGACTGAGAAACAGTCTAAAGGGTATTTTCCCATCTCCTTCCCTCCCTACCCTCTCTTCATCAGTTTTTCTAAAGACATAATTATAATCCACTCCATATTCACAGGTTTAATTTGCCATTAATAATAGTATTTAACAAATAAAAAATAGGAAGGCCACAAATCCACAGGAGTGTAAACAAGGACTAAAAATGAAAATTATTCCACAATGACCATATAATTCTTATACATTTTGGCAGTTTAAATAAGTATTGACTCAATTTTTTTAATAGATACAGTCCTACTCAGGTTGTCTACTCGTTGTATAAATGTTGGTATTCTATGTCATTAAGGGATTAGTCCATTTCATCCAGTATCCCAAAACATTTTCCATCTCTCTGGAAAGGTTTTAATATTTATAACACAGTAGTTCTATAAGCAATGATGTTATTTATTTTAGTCTTTATTTCTTTCACTTTTTTAAAGGCAAAAAACTCAATATACATTAGTGAAATTGGTATTTTGGAATTTGATTATTGCTTCTAGCCCTTATCTATGTTCCTGCAAACGATGATCTTTCTACTTTTTATGTGTTATTAGGTCTGTGATTATAAAGTAAATTAAAAATACGTAATCACAGAATTTAAAACAGAAAAAAATAAATAAAGGAAAGATGAAGGATGGAGGGATGGAAATATCATTAACACAGACTCACTGATACCTTCCATCTACTGGTGCAGTCCTTAAATGGCAATAACAGCCAGAGTAGTCCATGCCAAAACCAGGAGACTGTAACTCCACCAGGTTTCCCACATGGGTGGCAGGGCCTAGATATTTGAGCCATCTTCCACTGCCATCCCAGGCCCTTCACAAGAAGTTGGGTTCAAAGGAGAATAAAAGGACGAGAAGTGGCACTCCTATATATGTTGTACCAGAGTCTCAAGTGTCAGCCTAAACCACCAAGCCACAATACCTGGCCCCTCCTTCAGTTCTGAAGATCAATTTTGGAGGCTAAATGAAGTTGATATTTTTCTACTGTAAATATTTTTAATATTTTGCTCTATTCTTTTTTTGTTTGCCCAATTTATGAGAAGCTCAATGTAATTCTTTTTACTCATTGTAAATAAATGTTTTTAACCCTATAACTTCTTTTAAGAATTTTTTTTAAATCTGTTTTCCTACAATTTGAATAGGATAAAATAGACTTTTTTTTTTCTGTTTTGTTTGGTATTTAATTTATATGGTGGAATCTGGGCTTTCTAGACTTGTGATTTGATATATAATATTTATTTGGGAAGAGTCTCAATTGTTATTTTCTAAAATATTTTTCCATTTATTTCTTTCTCTGTCTCTCTCTTTCCCATTTTTTCTCTTCTTCTGGCATTCCTATTATATGTGTGGTATACATTTTGTAGTTATTCCAGTGTACATAGAGTATTCATTCCATCCTATCTTTATAATTCTTTATTTTTCAGTTTTGAAAATTTCTATTCACATATTCGTGCATTCTGTGATTCTTTCATTAGCTTGTTGAATCTAATAATGAGCTGAGGAAAGACAGTTTTCCTTTTTTTAGAGTAATTTTAGTTTCTAACAATTCTTTCTTAGAATTTCCATCTGTCTGTTTACATTACCTACCAGTTCTAGTATCCTCATCTACTTTTGCCATTATAGCTCTTAGCATATTGATCACAGCTATTTTAAATTCCTAATCTGATAATTTCCAAATCACATAGATATTTGAATCTGGCTCTGATGCTTGCTCTGTCTCTCCAAAGGGTATTTTTGCCTATTTTTGTAATTATTCTTGAAAGCTGGGCGTGATGTTCTAGGCAAAACAAACTCTGGTATTGAGACCACTGTTGGTGTAGTAGTAATTTGATGGGGTAAGAGAAGGATTTTACTGTCTCTGATTAGGTCTCAGTCATTTGGTGGGACTTGGTCTCTCAGCTGTGAACTTCACACCAGGATAGAGCAGGATGGGGTTTAGCATTTCCCTTCCCCCACACTGAAGACTAGTGGGAATTACAGTTGGGTATTTTCCCTCCCCTATATGGATCATTAGAGGGGCCTAGAATTGGATTTTTCCCCTCCCCCTGGTACGTTAGGATTTGACAAAATCCCCAAAAGTTATTCCTTGGTAAAATAGCTTCTCTTGAGGGCAAGTCTTGAGAAGAAAAGCAGAATACTCCAGACAATTTCAGTATGGCTACTTTTGCGCTCCCTAGGAAGCATGAGAAGATTTTTCACAAATCATCACTGTAAGACTCTAGTAAAACCCCTGGAGCTAAAAGTTACAAATGCATCCTGGCCCCGGTAGCCCACCCTCACCCCAGCCTCCCTGGAGTTTGGAACTCTCAGCCATCTCCACACAGCCTCCGGTGACCTGTCATTTACAGTGCCGGCTGTGCTATTCTCTGTTGGCTCCTGCTGAGCTTTTGCTCCTGGGTTTCTGCTACACTAAGCTGTGATTCTCTGGGTTTACCTGTCCATCTTTCCAATTCGGGAAGCTTTGGTTTGCACTGTGACTTCACTTTTCTGACAGTTCTTAGAAGAATAGTTGATTTTTCAGTTTGCTATGCCTTTTAATTGTTAGAATGAAATAATAACTTTGAAGCTTCTTACATTATTAAACCAGAAATTAATCTTGTCTGTTAATTTAAATATAGAGGCTACCCCATTCTTCATGTTTAGAGTCCTTTTATTTCAAAGATGAAGATGAGTACGAAACTGTTAACACATCCTGTGCTCAATTATGAAGGCTAGCCCAGAATGCATTCTGTATCAGATTACATTAAACTTTGAACACATTATTTTCTGTGAAACACGGGATCCTCCTTAGTAGTTGTAGTAAATAAGCCAAAGATCTTGGTTATTTCCTACCCAAACCACCCTACTGAAACTTATTCAGTTATGCTGAAGCAAATTCAGCCATCTGCTCTACCATAGCTCTGGAAAGACATAATTCTCATCTTACAATGACCATACAACAAGGATAAGAATAGTTATTATTTTCCTTTTGTGTTGTACTTAGGAAATATGTGAACCCTGTATTATGCTATAATCATGGAATATCTGTGTTTCACAAAGCCTAACAACATGCAATGTGAATTCAAGTAGATTCGGATTCAATGATAGATGAAATAATAATGACCACTATCTCCCAATAGATGATCTTGTCTTAATCCTGGAACCTGAAAACATTTCAGTTTACATGATACAATGAGCTTTCCAGATATGATGAACTTAAAGAATTCGATGTGAGGCTGGAGCCGCGGCTCAATAGGCTAATCCTCTGCCTAGTGGCGCCGGCACACCGGGTTCTAGTCCCAGTCAGGGCACCGGATTCTATCCCGGTTGCCCCTCTTCCAGGCCAGCTCTTTGCTGTGGCCAGGGAGTGCAGTGGAGGATGGCCCAAGTCTTTGGGCCCTGCACCCCATGGGAAACCAGGAGAAGCACCTGGCTCCTGCCATCAAATCAGCGCGGTGCGCTGGCCGCAGCGGCTATTGGAGGGTGAACCAATGGCAAAGGAAGACCTTTCTCTCTGTCTCTCTCACTATCCACTCTGCCTGTCAAAAAAAATAAAATAAAAAATAAAAAAAAAAGAATTCGATGTGAGGGGATTATTCTGTCCAGGTACACCAGTGTGATAAGAGAGACACCAAAATCACGGAAGAATATATGAGCATAGAAGCAAAGGTTAGAGTGATGCAATTGCTAATGTAGAAGATAGGAAACTCACCAGCCAACCAATGGAGGCGGCCACTAGCAGTTGGAAAATATAATGAATGGATATCACCTCTAAAGCCTCTGGACAAATGCAGGGCTGCAGGCACTGTGTTTAATCCAGTGAGACTTCTAATTCCTGTAACTAGAAATAATAAATTTAGCTCACTGCATTTGTGTTAATGTCTGATAGCAGCAACAGAACATGAATATAGGTCCAAATCTAATTTCCAATACATGTTAAAATATGGAACCATATTTCCTGGGTTTAAAAATGAGTTGGTTGGGGCCAGTGCCGTGGCATAGTGGGCTAGGCCTCCATCTTCAGTGCTGGCATTCCATATGGGTGCAGGTTCATGTCCCAGCTGCTCCTCTTCTGATCCAGCTCTCTGCTTATGGCCTGGGAGAGTAGTGGAAGATAGCCCAAATGCTTGGGCACCTGTACCCATGTGGGAGACCCAGAAGAAACTCCTAGCTTATGATCAGCTCAGCTTCAGCTTTTGCGGCCATTTGGGGAGTGAACCAGTGGATGGAAGACCTTTTTCTCTCTCTCACCCTCTCTCTGTCTGTTACTATACTTCTCAAATAAGTAAATAAATAAAAATCTTTAAAAAATGAGCTGGTCTTACAAAACTATATTTGCAACAATACTGATACACACAGGCAGTTTTATACCTTTGTCAAACCAATGGTTAAGAATGTTATAGTAGTATTATTTTAATATCTGTGATTATTTTTAAATTTACTGAATATAGGTGAAATGATCATTTTTCCATTCAAGTATTGTTTATAACAGCTGTCTATATTCCTACTACACTACAGTATTCTTGTTTTTTATTTATTAAACTTGTTATTCAGTGAAGCATTAAATCTTTTTACTAATATGTTAATTTAAAATATGCTATCTCAAAAGCTAAAAAAAAAGAGAAAGAAAGGGAGAAGGAGGGAGGGTGGGAGGGAGAGAAGGAGGGAAGGATGGAGGAGGGAATATTAGTATTTTTTTCTTTTTTAAGATTTATTTTATTTATTTGAAATGGAGAGTTATAGGGCAGGGGGGAGAAATAGAGAGAAAGGGAGAGAGAAAGACAGAAAATCTTCCATTCATTGGTTCATTCCCCAAATAGACACTCTCCATATGGCCACAACAGCCAGGGTTGGGCTAGGCTAAAGCCAGGAGCCAGGAGCAAGGAGCTTCTTGTGGCTTTCCCATATGGGTGCAGAGACTCAAGGAATTGAGTTATCTTCCACTGCTTTCCCAGGTGCATTAGGAGGGAGCTGAATTGGAAGTGGAGCAGCCGGGACTTGAACCAAAAGAATTTTATCTACAAATTACATGGAGTCTGTCAAAATCTAATTAAAAATTAAAATAAAAAATTTAAAAAGTGAGTTGATCTTAAAGCAGTGAGGACCTTAAGTTTCAGAAACTTTTATAATGCAGGGAGTTGAAAGGAGAGAATGATGTAGTTTCTTGGGAAGGGAGTTACTTAGAGTGTACATGATGAAGACAAGTCTATGGTGGCAAGATCAAATGACAGGTAATATAAGGATTCTGAAGTGTCTAGTGAAGCAGGAATAGCCATGTATTGTAGGCATGTGAGTAGATACATAGTTTGTCCTTCTCCATGGTATGCATTTAGAGCTGATCCCAACCACTGTATAGCCTCAAGGCACACTTTGACATACCAGTTAAGGCACCTACTAATTTTTTTCTTTTCAATTGGAATATGTGACATTCAAAATCTCAGAAAAATAGGAACCATTCAAAGTATTTAAAACCTATGTAATTGAATAGAAATGTGTTATATGAATGATGGAGCTGAGAAGATAGAAACAAAAATTGAGGATACTCTGATATTAGCTATAACAGAAAAACACTACCACATTTAATCTGCTAAGACAAAGTGAAAAGTAATAGTCCAGAAGTTGGGATCTTCCTATAGACATTGTAACTATGGCTTGTTACTTCGAAGCTGGTGCTACTTCTGAAAATTTGAATCCACACTACCATCTGCTATCATTCAAAAAAAATGGAAGTTAGTGCCACATATTAATTTCTCAGGTTGGAAGTTTGCTAAAACTGCAGCCAAAAAACCTATTATGCCGAGTTCATGTTTTCTGCTGGGCCAATCAGAGTAAGGAGAGCCAGGAAAGGAATGAGAGCAATTGGCTCTGGGCTACTGTAACATGCTATTAACATGCTATGTTAAGGAAAATGAAAGTGCATTACATTAAAAAAAAAACCAAAAAAACCTTCCTGGCTATGTCAAGGAACTCTAAATAGAACATATTGAAAAATAAAGACTTTGTAAAATATATGTGGTTTTTCAAGACATAATGATGATCAAAACTGAGATGCATAAGATGAATAGTTCTATTTATATAAGTTTACTTCTAATTTTATTTGTCTGCAGATCTCCAGCCTGGTATACGGCACGCATTAGAATATGTTAAACTGTGTTTGCTCTTACATGAACTTTACATGTATAATCTGACCATTATAAATCACAAAATCAATTTACACACTAGAAAAGTTACACAGGTACAGTATCCAAGTGATTTTTTTTTCAGAAGAGTTTTATGGAAAAATTAAGATGTACTGTACTCTTATGTTAACATAAACAAAAGCATGATACAGACTGGAGACAGTGTAATCAAGCCATAATTTTGTATATTCTTATACTTCAGGTACATTTGGCACTGATAATAAATAATGTAGAAACAAACAGTGAAATATAAATGATTTTTAAAACTGTATGCTATGAAGTTGATGATTTTCTGTATTGCTATACATAATCATTTCAAGCATAATATTATCATTGACATTTTAAGTCAAAAGTGAAAATATATGCCAATTAGTAGGCAATAATAATTTTCCTTGAGTAGCTTATAATAAGTACTCAGTACAGATGATTGGCTTCACAAAAAAATAATCACGAAGTCATAATCTGTCTCTTAGTATTCATCCATCAGAACTGTGACAGATTTCATGCCCTTCTGTCATAATCGATTGCATCTTTCTCAGCCGACAGAATGAACACATGGGGGAATTTCTGGATGATATGATGGCCAGCATTCCCTTCTGTCAGGAAATTTCAAGGTACATTCAGTGAAGTTTCATTTTAAATGTACCAACTGACTGTGGTTTCATTTCTCAAAGCCTCAAAATGGAATTTTCTGCTCTAATGCATTGTTCTGTGATGTTAGGAAATTTTCACATTTTCTTTACAAATCTTCTGGCATCTTTGGCATGTATTCCACTGCAGGAATCTGAGTATCATTTACGGTGTCTCCATGTAACATGGGTTAATCATTCCACTTTGAATCAGTCTTCGGATTTTGAAAGCCTCAATTCGGTTTCCTCAGTGTAACCATACTGTATTAAGCTTCAGCAAACCTCTATTTATTCCCATCCTAAGAAGATTACAGTCTGATAAAATAAGTACACTTATAAAGCACGACCATAGAAAATACTGCATATAAAATTAGACCTGCAAATAACATTAGGATTTATAATTACTAGTGGGTGATTAGCTCTCTGAATGTTGACATGAGTCTTTAGAAGTAAAATAAACCATTTAAGCATAATGGGTTTCAGTTTGAAAATCAGATATGTGTTTGTATCACACAAGTGTAGATATGTTTTGTACCTGATTTATACAGCTACAATAAATTAGACATGGAGGTTCGCTTGTGTTTTCATAAAAAATGACAATATATTTCTTGGATATTTAGAGTTGAGTTGAAATTTTCCTTGCATAGCAAGGACCCAGCTACATGAGCCATCAAGTGCTGTCTTCCAGGGTGTGCATTGGAAGTTGGAATTGGGAGTGGAACCTAAACGGGAACCTAGGCATTCTCATATGTGATACATGTGGATTAATGTCTACACCAAAGGTCTGCCCCTGGTCAATGATTTTTCTTTTTTCTTTTTGATTTTATTTATTTATTTGAGAGGTAGAGTTACAGACAGTGAGAGGGAGAGACAGAGAGAAAGGTCTTCCTTCCATTGGTTCACTCTCAAAATGGCCACAATGGACAGAGCTTCGCTGATCTGAATCCAGGAGACAGGAGCTTCTTCTTGGTCTCCCACACAGGTGCAGAGGCCCAAGGACCTGGGCCATTCTCTACTGCTATCTCAGGCCACAGAAGAGAGCAGGATTGGAGGAGGAGCAGCCGGGACTAGAACCAGCACCAATATGAGATGCTGGTGCCACAGGCAGAGGACTAACCCACTGGTCAATGACTTTTAAAAAGAGACTTACTGTCATCTTCTCAATTAGTTCTGTAGTAGTTGATTTATCAAATTATCTCTTTATTGGATTAATATTGGTAGTATAACTCTTACTACCTACTCACCTATTTCCTTCATGTTTTTAAGCTTTTCTTTTACAATACAATTTAAATGATGAAAGCAAAATCTTGAGTATCTTGAAGACACATTAAGCAATGGGGGAAGAATGTCAGTAGAAATTTACAAAATAGTCTTGAGAAAAAAGGTGTTCAGAACTCCTTACGATTAACTAGAGAGAGAGAAAGACAAAGAGACCTCTATCCACTGGTTCACTCCCCAAATGGACACAAACACCAGTGCTAAAAGCCAGGGGTCAGGAACTGCATCTAAGTCTCCCATGTGGGTGCAAGGGTCCAAGCATTTGGGTCATCCTCTGCTGTTTTCTTAGGCACATTAATAGGAAGCTGGATTGGAAGTGGAGTAGCTGGCACTCAAACTGGCACCCATATAGGATGCCGGAGCTGCAGGCAGTTACTTTACCTGCTAAGGCATGGCACTGCCCAACATGCTAATTTTAAATAGTTACGATGGGCCGGCGCCGCGGCTCACTAGGCTAATCCTCCGCCTTGCGGCGCTGGCACACCTGGTTCTAGTCCCGGTCAGGGCGCCGGATTCTGTCCCGGTTGCCCCTCTTACAGGCCAGCTCTCTGCTGTGGCCAGGGAGTGCAGTGGAGGATGGCCCAAGTGCTTGGGTCCTGCACCCGCATGGGAGACCAGGAGAAGCACCTGGCTCCTGCCATCGGATCAGCGCGGTGCGCCGGCCGCAGCGTGCCAGCCGCGGCGGCCATTGGAGGGTGAACCAACGGCAAAAGGAAGACCTTTCTCTCTGTCTGTCTCTCTCACTGTCCACTCTGCCTGTCAAAAAAATAAAAAAAAATAGTTACCATGGTATATATTTATGTGTATTTCAAAACAAATTGCACATAATAATTACACACATTTTTCATTACCAGTTACAATTTATATAGAAAGCTTTATCTGGGTAGAAATATAAATACAACATGACTTAGTATTTTGCACCTTTGAATTGTATTCCATCAGACTTTAATTAAAATAATTTTAAGGTGTAGTTAATATCATTTATAGTTCATGTATTGAAATGTGTTGTTATGGAAAGATAATACCATAATTTTTCTATATTTAATCTCCATTACTAATAAAGTGAACAGAAAGGGAAATTAACAAATTACTGGACAATAGATCTAATCACTTTCCTCAGATAATGAATTTCTTAGTGTTTCTATTTGTTTTTCATTTTATGATAAAATGCTTATTTATTCACTCATGAAACAATGATTCATATCTTTGTCAACTTTGTAGCTAATTTGATTCACTTCAAGCTTGAATATTTAGACTGTTCTCTGGAGTTTTAGAGTTATTTAATTATTTTTGTTGTTGTATCTTTCTTTATTTTCTCATTCCATAGAATCCAAACTAATTAAATAGGAAGAATGAGTGTGTATTTAGACTTGTGGTTGACATTTTCCATTCTCTTACTCCATGGTTCATATAGGAGCATTTTTAATTTTCCTCAAATCCTGCTAGTAGGTTTCCCAGGCATAAAATTACTTAGTCTCGAGAATATGGACTATGTACATGTGAAAAGAATTTAAAATAAATAAATATATATATATATATGCCTCATAAACCTCTGAGGTATATATCAGAGAATGATTGCTTATGTACCAGATACTTCACAATAAAACAGAATATGTTATTTTACCAGAAACAAGATATATTCAAAAAATGCAAGCTTCATATGTTCCTTTCATTTTTCTTATATTTTCAACCAAAATAGCATATAAAGTGGAAACTGTGTTGCTTTGATTTTAATAGAAGAACATGAAAAATACCTGCCCTCATATATTATAATGATGAGAGTAACATTAATACTTGGTAATATTCTCATTTACAAAAGTTCATCTAACCAATAAAAATGAAAACAGATTAAATAATTCAGATATAGAATAATAACAGATCATTTTATAATAAATTCTATTTTCTTTATAATTCTTATATTTAACTAAAAATAGGCATTCTAGAAATAATTTAACCAGTAATAAACTCATTTAGTCAGTAAGAAAGCAATAACAAATGAGGTAGTTTGATGGAAGTTTGATATGTACCTTACTCAAAATTAGTGACCACTAATAAACAATATATAATAACCTAAATACACTAATAATATATTTTATCAGGCATTAACCCTCAAAATAAAAGTATCCAAGAATCCAAACTGATATAAATAAATGATTAAATAAATAAATAAGAAATAAGACTTTTTTTTACAAAGAATCTAAATATACTATGTAGGTCTTTGTCTCTTCAAGGCATGAATCTTACTCCTCTCTTCCACTATCTTGACTGTGACATTCACAGATTTGTTCCTAAATTCTACAGCCTGGTAAAAATGAAAGGATTAGTGGCAGAAACTGGCAACCACCACCTTAACTAGGTGAACAAGGTCAATATCCTCAGTGACAAGTCATGTTGATAGCCTGCACTTCTGATATGTGACAAATGGTACTTTTGTTCTTTCAAGACCCATAACCTCAGTCCAATCAAGAGGAATACATAAGACAAACCTGAGCTGAAGCACATTCTATGGAATGCTCCTCAAAATTGCTAAGGTAATGAAAAATAATGGAAGGTAAGGAAATTGTACAGACCAGAAGAAACAAAGGAGATGAGATCATGCAATGTGATCTCTTGAGTGAGGATGCTGGAACAGAAAATGTACAGGAAAGGAAAATTTAGTAAAATTTAAATCCAGTGTGAAATTTGGTTAATAATAACAATGTGCCAACGTTGGTTGGTAGTCGAGAAAATATATCACAGTAATGTAACATGTTAACTAATGGAGGGGTTGGCACTGTGGAGTAGTTGGTTAAGTCTTAGGTGCTGGTATCCCATAGAGCACTAGTTCAAGTACACTTCCAATCCAGCTCCCTACTAATAGCCTGGGAAAGCAGTGGAAGATGGCCCAGGTGCTTGGGCGCTTGCACCCACATGAAGAACTGAAAGAAGCTCCCGGCTCCTGGCTTATGATTGGCCCAGCTCTGACCATTGCTACCATATACGGCCTGACCCAGTGGATGGAAGAGCTCTCTCTCTGTCTCTCCCTGTCTCTGTCTGTTACACTGCCTCTCAAATAAATAACTAAATCTTAAAATAACTATTGGTGAAACTGGATGAACAAAATACATGACAACTTTACACCTGTGAAGAATGTATGTAAACATTTGCTTCTGTTTGGAAGATTAGTCTATGATTGCTCAGTAGTTTGAGTTGATTGGGGCTATTCAGACCTCTGTAATTTGATGGAATTTTTTTTATTTTTTCTACTGCTTACTGAAAGATGATATTTCAAACTACAATTGTGGATTTGTCTAGTTCTCTTTTGGATTCTGTCAGATTTTATTTCATTCAATTGGAAGTTCTGTTTTTAAGTGAATTAGCTATTGAAGCATGCTGTCTCCTGGGAGAATACAATATTTAATGATTATGCAATATTTTCCTCTTCTCTTGTAAAACTCCTTGATCTGAAGCTGCCTTTGTCTATTATTTAAGTAACCTCTCCAGTATACTTCTGATTGATTTTTTCAATGAATCTCTTTTCTTTCTTTTTTACTTTTAGTGTATCTACCTGTGTATTTTACATGGGATTCTTATGAAAAGTAGTTAGGATTTCCTGCATTGTGCAACATTCACAGCATTCTATATAGAATCTCAGGCCATTTACAAATAATACAATTATTTATATATCAATCTGCTGGTTTGTTTCCATTTTTTCTCTATATTCTGAGTCCCTCCTTCTCTTTTTCTGTTTGGTATGAATTTCATGTATGCTTTTAATTGTTTAGTTTTAATTCCATCATTACCTTATTAAGTATAACTCTTTTCTACTTGTTAAAATGGTTGTCCTACTAACAGAGCACCAAAAAAGGAAACCTGTTGAAGTGAAATGGACACTATGAGAAACAATGACTTGATCAGGCCTTGTCCTGACTGTTGAGGAACAACTTAATACTTTATCCCTTTTAGTATTTTTTTTTTGTTCTACTTAATACTCTTGGTTGAACTCTTTAATTAACACACAATTATTGTTAGTCAATTAAATTTAACTGAAAAGTGATCCCAGTTAAATATAAGAATGGGAATAAGAGACAGAGGAGATGTACAATTTGGCACATGCTCAATTGGACTTGCCCCAAACGGTAGAGTTAGAAACGTGCCTGGGGATTCCAACTCAATCCCATCAAGGTAGCATGTACCAATGCCATCTCACTAGTCAAAGTGATCAACTTTCAGATCATAACTGATCATAATGATAGGATTAAGAGTCAAAGGGATCACATAAACAAGACCAGTGTCTGCTAATACTAATTGATAGAATTTAAAAGGAGGGAACAATCCAACATGGGAAGCAGGATGCATAGCAGACTCATAGAATGGCAGATATCCTAAACAGCACTCTGGCCTCAGAATCAGCCCTTATGCATTCAGATACAGCTAAAAAGCCCATGAGATTATTTCAGGTATGGAAAGCCAAGACACAGTGGCAAAAAAAAAAAAAAACAAAAAAAAAACAAAAAAACAAAAAAACAAAAAAAAAACACCTAAATGAAAGATCTCTGCAAGTGAGATCCCAGTAGAAAGAATAGGTCATCAAAGAAGGAGGTACCTTTCCCTGAAGGGAGGAGAGAACTTCCACTTTGACTATTGCCTTGTCTAAATAAGATCGGAGTTGGTGAACTCAAAAGGCTTCCATAGCCTTGGCAACTCATGACAAGAGCCTAGGGAGATTACTGATGCCATAAACAAGAGTGTCAATTGTTAAATCAACAACAGGAGTCACTGTGCACTTACTCTGCTGGCCCACTCTCCAGATGGCCACAATAGCCAGAGATGCGCCAATCTGAAGCCAGGAGCAGGGGCCCAATGACTTGGGCCATCTTCCACTACTCTCCCAGGCCACAGCAGAGAGCTGGATTGGAAGAGGAGCAGCTGGAACTTGAACCGGCACCCATACGGGATATCGGCTCTTCAGGCCAGAGAATTAACCCACTGTGCCACAGTGCCGGCCAAGATATAACCTTTATATAGCCAAGATATAACCTTTTTAATGTGTGATTTGTAAATTTGTTCCTCATATCTGTGACATGCTCTTTTTATTCTTACTTCTAACCTTAACATAACAAAGTTTCTTAATTATGATGAAGTCCAATTAATTATTCAAATGTACTTTTGCATTGCTTTTAAGAAATATTTATGTAACAAAACCCAGGAAGTTGTTTTCAATATAGAAGATCTCTACTTGGATTTATGTCTATATATGTTTTATATATATATATATATATATATATATATATATATATAGCAAAGTTTCCCAGTTTTGCACATGGATATCTAGTTGTTTCAAATAAAACTGTTGAAAAGACACTCGGCTGCGTTTGTATCATTTTCAAAGCTAGGTTGAACATATTATAGTTTTTTTTTCCTAGATTTTTCTTTGATGCAATTGGTCCTTTTTTCTATTCTTTGGTGAATACAGTGTCTTAACTTTTTTTTTTTTGACAGGCAGAGTTAGTGAGAGAGAGAGAGAGAGAGAGAGAGAGAAAGGTCTTCCTTCCATTGGTTCAGTCCCCAAATGGCCACGACGGCTGATGTGCTGTGCTGATCTGAAGCCAGGAGCCAGCTGCTTCCTCCTGGTCTCCCATGCGGGTGCAGGGCCCAAGCACTTGGGCCATCCTCCACTGCACTCCCTGGCCACAGCAGAGAGCTGGACTGGAAAAGGGGCAACCGGGACAGAATTCAATGCCCCAACCAGGACTAGAACCTGGGGTGCTGGCGCCACAGGCGGAGGATTAGCCAAATGAGCCACAGCGCCGGCATTAACTATTGTTTATAGTTTTATCCTAAATTGTATTGTGTGAGTCTTCCAACTCGTCCTTTGCCAAAAAACGTCTTGACTACACTAATTTATTTTTTTCCAAAATTTGGGATCAGTTTATCTACTTATATATAAAGACTCCTTTTTTAATTTTGGAGGGGGCTGTTTTAAATCTATGGCTAATGGGGCTGGCATTGTGGCTTAGTTGGTAAAGCTGCCACCTGCAGTGCCAGCATCCCGTATAAGTGCTTGTTCGAGATCCAGTGGTTCCACTTCTGATCCAGCTCTCTGCTGTGGCCTGGGAAAGCAGTAGAAGATGGCCCAAGGCCTTGAGCCTCTGTTCCTGCATGAGAGACCTGGAAGAATCTCCTGGCTCCTGGCTTCAGATTGGTGCAGCTCCGGCCATTGTGGCCATCTGGGGAGTGAACCAACGAATGGAAGACTCTCTCTGTCTCTCTCTTCCTCTACTCTCTCTGTATAACTCTGACTTTCAAATAAATAAATAAATCTTTTTTTTTTTTTTTTTTGACAGGCAGAGTGGATAGTGAGAGAGAGAGACAGAGAGAAAGGTCTTCCTTTTTGCCGTTGGTTCACCCTCCAATGGCTGCTGCGGCCGGCGCATCGTGCTGATCCGAAGCCAGGAGCCAGGTGCTTCTCCTGGTCTCCCATGTGGGTGCAGGGCCCAAGCACTTGAGCCATCCTCCACTGCACTCCCGGGCCACAGCAGAGAGCTGGCCTGGAAGAGGGGCAACAGGGATAGAATCCGGCTCCCCAACCGGGACTAGAACCCGGTGTGGCGGCACCGCAAGGCGGAGGATTAGCCAGTTAAGCCACGGCGCCGGCCTAAATAAATAAATCTTTTAAAAACTTTAAAAAATAAACCTTTGGCTCATTTCAGAAGAAACTAACATTGTAGCAAAAATTATATCTTGTAATAAATTAATACAATACCTCTTTACACATGTTAAACACACTGTTTAAATACTTTCTCTTTTTAAATCCACATTATATAGTTTTGACTCACTCTGCACATAGATCACTAGGTTAATATTTACATATTTCAGTTTTAGGATACTGTTATAATTAATACTTTTTGAAAATTTGTTTCTAAATGGTCATTTCTAAAGCATAAAAGTGACTCCTTTTTATCTTTTGATTTTATATCACGTTAACTTGCTAAATTCCCTTATTGCTTCTAAGACAATTTTGTAGATTCTTTGAAATAAAAATCCTGTCATCTGTGGATAGGAGTAACATTATCTCTTCTTTTCCTATATGAGTGACTTTTATTTGTCTTGCCGTACTACAGTTGCTGAAAATCCCAATGGGACATTCTCCGCCAGTTCCTTATCAAAGGGAAATAGCATTCAGTTTTTTCAAAACTAAATATGATGTCCCTTTGTTCCTTGAAAGCTTTTTTTTCTTTTGTATATACCTTTTATCAGATTGTGAAAGTTGATTTCTATTCCTGGCATACAGATAAGCTTTATCAAGAATCAATGTTGAATTTGTCAAATAGTTTTGTTGCATCTATTGATATAATTGTGTACTTTTTGAAGACATTTATCAACATTTTTGGGAGTCAGAGAGAAAGAGAGAAGAGACACATACATAGATAGATGAGTGAGCTCCCCCAAAGCCTACCGGCCTAGTACTGGGTTAGGGCAGGAAAAAGGAGCCAGAAACATAATCTAGGTCTCCTACCAAACTGGAAGAAACTGGATCCCTTAAGTCCTTACTGCTACTTCATTTGGTCTGCAGAAAGCTGGAGTCAGGATCTAGATCCAGGGATCTAATTTGGGCACTCCAGTGTTGAACATCAAGGTCTTATTCACAAGGCTAAACTAAGGTGTGCTTATTTTGATTTGGTAAACTTTTCAATTATTACTGGACTACGTCAAAATTTTACTGATGCTTATTTTTGTATTCTTTGATAAAAGAATAATGTTTACAATGAAAAAAAAAACTTTTTTTTCTTCCTTCTGTTGATTCTAATTCTTCAAAGATATAGAAATATTTGAATTTTTTTCTTGAGAGAATGGTATTGTAATCTGTCAAAAACAGTTCATTTCAATCCAATTGTCTCATTTATGTGCCCAAATTCTTCTGTAATACTCCCTTATTATTTTCAAGTTTCTGTGTCTGGAGTGATATCTTCTCTTTCATTCCTAGAACTGGTGATTTTCCCCTGACTCTTCATTTGCCCATGTGGCTAGAGGCTTATTTATCAAACTTTTCAAAGAACTAGCTTTTGATGTCATTTATATTCTTAATTGGCTTATGGTTGTATCCTTATTCCATTTGTTCTTTTAATACTATGGTTTTTCCAAAGCCTCAGTCAGTCAAAGTGGATGATTCAATCATTGAAACTTCATCTCTTCATTTGATGAAACAACAGAAATCATGCTACAAGCCTTGCTTTTTCTTGATTCCTTGCAATGCAAACTTTTTTTCTTCTAGTTACCTTTGAGACTTTCATCTTTGACTCATGGATTATTAAGTAGTGTATTTTCAAATATCTCTATTTCTATATATCATTCTAATTTTGGCATTTTGTTCAATTTTGAAAGTGTCAGGTCTAATACTTGAATTTTTGTAACACTTTTAACTCAAATGAAAGGCAGTTTTTAATCAATAATATATTCTACCTTGTTGAAGAGTTCACATGCATGTGAAAATGATGCTTATTCTGCTATTGTAGTGTACTATAGATATCAATCAGGGAAATTATTTATTGATGCTTCATATCTTAACTTCCCTGATTTCCCCTACTTGTTCTATTAATTATTTGGGGATAAATTTTTTTATTCCATGTAATTTGAAGGTGTGTTTGTAAGGCACATGCAAATTGAGGATAGTAGATCTTTTGGGATCTTTGATTGTTTATCACTATGTAATGCTGTATTCATAAATGCTATTTTAATTATTTTACTTTGCATTGTCTTATCATGTTATAGCCATTGAAATATTAATTAGTACTTGCAGGACATGATTGTCCATATTTTTGCTTGTGTGCTATCTACAATATTATGTTTCAAGCAAATACTTTTAAACAAGTATAAAATAATTTTAAATTTTAATGTAACCTGTCAATCTATCTTTAAATGACATATTTTGAACATTATATTTAGCTAACAATTTATATCATTATTTAAGGCCTATATTTTATTATTTGTTTTTCTTTTTTTTAAATATTTATTTTATTTATTTGAAAGAGTTACAGAGAGAGGAGGAGACAGAGAGAGAAGTCTTCCATCCGCTGGTTCATTCCCAGATGGCTGCAACGGCTGGAGCTGTGCCGATCTGAAGCCAGGAGCCAGGAGCCAGGATCTTCTTGCGGGTCTCCCAAGTGCGATGACCCAAAAACTTGGGCCATCCTCTACTGCTTTCCCAGGCCATTGCAGAGAGCTGGATTGGAAGTGGAGCAGCCAGGACTAGAACTGGCACCCACATGGGATGTTGGTGCTTCAGGCCAGGGCTTTAACCCGCTGTGCCACAGCACTGGCCCCTATTATTTTTTTCTTGTCACAACACATTTCCATTACTGTTTCTCCTTTTCTTACTTATATAATTTTTAAGAATCCTTCTTAAATTTATCAATTGAATTTTAATTATATATCTTTGTTTATGTTTATTCAAGCTTATTCCAAAGATTATAATATACTCACCAAATTTTATATCAACTTCAATTAACATTTTACCTATAAATTTTTAATTATTAATATTTTAAAATTTCAATATATTGATACTTGAAACTAGAAGTTCTTTCTATTTTATTTTGAAACTCAGAGTTACAGAGAGACAAAGATGGAGAGAGATCTCCCATCCTTTGATTCACTACCCAGATGGCTGCAATGGCCAGGGTTGGGCAGGGCAATGTCAAGAGCCAGGAAATTCATCCAGGTCTCCCAAGTGGGTGGCAGGGGCCCAGTATCTTCCACAGCTTTTCCTGAATCATTAGCAAGAATCTGGATCAGAAGTGGAGCAGCTGGGAGATGGCCACTGCAGGTAGGACTTTTACTGGCTACGCCATAACACCAATCCAACTTTCTGTTTTCTATTCCCTTGATAGTTCAGATTCTCCTGATTCTTTTTATGGCATATATGTTCTAGTATCTTGTCCATTTTTCATACAATGTTATTAATATCTTTAAATATTTTGAAGAAAGTTTAAATTGTTACTTCAGTAGACAGGAGATTCAATGAAGTGCACACTGTAAGTACGGGTTGGCCTAGTTTCTGAAGGCTGGAGTTCCAATGTCATTTTTGTTTATAAACTCCAAGACATCGGTGTAGGGGACAACATCTTGGACAAGATCCCCAAAATGTAGGCAACAAAAGCAAAACTCAACAAATGGGACTGTATCAAACTCAGAAGCTTCTTCACAGCAAAGGAAATGATCACACACACACACACACACAGACACGTACATGCAGTAAATTAGCACAAAGTCTAACATGCTGAAATTAATTTGAACATGTTACTCAAAATGGATAGATTTTCTTTGTAATTGGATTACTTTTGTAAAGTATCTGTCAAGAATAAATTTAGAGGGCTGGCTTTGTGGCAAACCAGGTTAAGCCTCCACCTGTGATGCCGGAATCTCATATGGGCACAGTTCGAGACTAGGCTGCTCTACCTCTGATTCAGCTCCCTGCTAATGCATCTGGGAAAGCAGTGGAAGATGGCCCAAGGGCTTTCAGCCCCTGCATCCATGTGGAGCCCTGGAAGAAGCTCTGTGCTCTTAGCTTCCATCTGTTCCAGACTGGGCCATTGTGGCCATTTGGTGAGTGATCAGTGGATGGGAGATCTCCCTCTCTCTCTCTCTCTCTGGCCTTTCTCTTCATAATTTTACCTTTCAAATAAATAAATAATATATCTTAAAAATAAATTTAGATGATGACTAGAAGCATGGACTGTTTGATGATATTTTTCTAAACAAATTTCAATAAATATCTCTCATTTATTGAAGTAACTTGTACAGTTCTTTATGCTTTGTAACAGTTTCCTTTGAATTCTTAATCCTCAGATCTATCCTTGAGTTACAGTTTTTCATATTATATATGTATGAGAGAGATGAGGTATAAAATGTCCAACAGCATATACAATTGGAAACAGCTATCAATTGACAGATCTATCTATCATTATATATTTATCTTTCTATCTATTTATCTATCTATCAACTATCTAAGTATCTATTTTAAAGGAAAAGTGATAGAGTTAGGGAGAGACAGAAAAAGATTATTCATCGCTTCACTTCTGAAATGTCCCTAACAGTCAGGTCTGGATCTGGACAAAGCAAGGAGCTAGGAAGTCCATCCAAGTCTCCAACAAAGGTGGCAGGGACCAAAGTACTTGGGCCATCTTCCACTGCCTTCCCAGGTGCAGTGGTGGAAGCTGGTATGGGAGTGGAGCAGCTGGTACTCATAGCCGCACTACAATATTGCAATTCACTGTCCCAAGTGGCAGTTTAACCTCTGCACCACAATGAAAGCCCAAGGAACTGATCTGTAAACCACATTTTTTCTGTTTTATACAATTTCCCTGTAACATAATTTCAATTAAAATTAGGGATAAAATTTATTAGCTGCAATTGCATTTGTTTTTTCAGAGCTCATTGATACCATTAAAGAAAAGTAAATTTGAAATAATTGATAGTAACTACATAAGAGATAGGCACATTTTATGTCCTAAAATATTATTATTTGGATCAAAAATTAAAATGCAAAAGTATATATTTTATAGTTTTTGTTGCTAATTTTAGAATAAACTTGGCAACATTCTAAAAAATGTATTTAGCTATTGAAATCTACATCTCAGACACACACACACACACAGAGAGAAGAATACAAATATTTAAAATAGTAACATGTGGGCGGAGCCAAGAAGGTGGAATAGTAAGGGCGCGCACTGATAGTCCGGGAAAAGATAGTTTAATAAAAGTGGAGTTACTGTAGTCTCAGGAAAAGGCTCAGGAAAAAATTACAGAGGAAACTCTCACAGATCTAGTGGATATGATATGGAGGACCTACGGGGAAAGGAAGGTCACCCACCGCACAGAAGCCCAGCCACAGAGTCTGCGCACCAGCGCTGAAAGGGGAGGTGAGACAAAAACCTCGGTAACCCAAGACATTGGCAGGGAAATGCAGAAAGAGCCTAGAGGGAACGAGGCTTGAAGCCCCACTGGGGAAAGTTCACCAGGCTGACTGGAGGAGAGAAAAAAATGAATAAATAAGGGGAACCGGCACAGACACTAGCCTGTCTCTCCACTCACCTTACAAAGCCAGGCAAGACAAAGAGCTGGCGCCATTTTGGACATATGTAAAGTGGTGCCCGCCATCAGCCAAGCAGAAAAACCTGACTCTGGTGGGGAGAAATAACAGGAGGTTAGGACCTAGTGAAAGTGTGGAGCTAACGAACTGAAACTGTGAAAATCTGAGGGTGGGCGAAAGAACTCACCGAGTACACAAACTTGGTAACCTTGGCAACCTGGTGAGAGACTGCAGAGAATTTGAGACCACACTGAGGGAAGCATAAACTCTTTGTGTGGTCCCAGGGGTAGAGCAGACGAAAGAGAGAGAGAGCGAGCTAGAGAGTATAACCTGGGTGAGTTACCTTTGGCACACCCTTAATCCTGAAGAACCAAACAGAGCTCTCTGGCCACACCCATCACAGCCTCTAAGGATCCATCAAAAGGAGACAGTCCACTTAATCTAGAGTCATAGTATAACGAGAAAAAGCACCACAGTGAAGAAACCAAAGAATATCTCCAAAATGCCAAACAACAAATGCAAAAACTGAGGTAACAAGAACAAAGAAGACACTATGATGTCCCCAAATGAAAAAGACACCCCAATCCAAGATTATGAAGATGATGAGATAGAAGAAATGCAAGAAGCAGATCTCAAAAAATTGATAAGAACACTAAGACGTTCTCAAAAACAAATTCTTGAACTACAGAAATCCTTCATGGACAAGATAGAAAATCTCTCACGTGAAAATGAAATACTAAGGAGGAATCAAAATGAAATGAAGCAACTAGTAGAACATGAAACTGTGATAGTGATGAGAAATCATAATGAAATGAAGAATTCAATAGATCAAATGACAAACACATTAGAGAGCCTTAAAAACAGAATGGGTGAAGCAGAAGAGAGAATATCGGACTTAGAAGACAGAGAATAGGAAAGGAAACAGGCAAACCAAAGAAAAGAAGAGGAAATTAGAAAAATATTGTCAGGAATCTACAGGATACTATTTAGAAACCCAACATTGGGTTCTAGGAGTTCCTGAAGGCATGGAGAGGGAGAAAGGATTAGAAGGCCTTTTTAGTGAGATACTAGCAGAAAATTTCCCAGGTTTGGAGAAGGACAGAGACATCCTAGTACAGGAAGCTCATAGAACCCCTAATAAACATGATCAAAAGAGATCCTCACCACGACACGTTGTACTTAAACTCACCACAGTGAAACATAAAGAAAAGATCCTAAAATGTACAAGAGAGAAACGTCAGATTCTCTCAGAGATCTCCAATTAGACTCACAGCTGACTTCTCATCAGAAACCCTACTGGCTAGCAGCGAATGGTGAGATATAGCCCAGGTACTAAGAGAGAAAAACTGCCAGCCCAGAATATTATATCCTGCAAAGCTCTCATTTGTGAATGAAGGTGAAATAAAGACCTTTCATAGCAAACAGAAATTGAAAGAATTTGTCGCCACTCGTCCAGCCCTGCAAAAGATGCTTAAAGATGTGCTACACACAGAAACACAGAAACACGGCCATCAATATGAAATATGGTTAAGGAAAAAAACTTACCAGTAAAAGATCATAGGAAGCTCAAAGCATATACTACAAAATATCTTTGGGAAAATGGCAGGGTAAAGTCACTACTTATCAATAGTCACATTGAACGTTAATGGACTCAACTCTATAGTTAAAAGGCACAGACTGGCTGAATGGATTAAGGAATAAAACCCATATATTTGCTGCCTACAAGAAACACATCTTTCCAACAAAGATGCATGCAGACTGAAAGTGAAAGGTTGGAAAAAGATATTCCATGCCAAAAGAAACCAAAAAAGAGCAGGCGTAGCCATATTAATATCAGACAAAATAAACTTTAACACAAAAACTGTTAAGAGAGACAAAGAGGGACACTATATACACTATATAATGATTAAGGGTTCAATTCAACAGGAAGATGTAACTATTACAAATGTATATGCACCTAATTACAGTGCACCGGTTTATTTAAAAGATATGTTAAGGAACTTAAAGGGAGACAGATTCCAGTACAATAGCACTGGGGGACTTCAATACTCCACTCTCAGACATAGACAGAACAACCGGACAGAAGATCAACAAAGAAACAGGAGATTTAATTGACACTATTGCAAAAATGTATCTAACAGATATCTACAGAACTTTTCATCCTACACATAAACAATTTACATTCTTCTCAGCAGTACATGGAACCTTCTCTAGGATTGACCACATACTAGGCCATAAAGCAAGTCTCAGCAAATTTAAAAGAATTAGAATCATATGATGTAGCTTCTCAGACCACAGTGGAATGAAGGTGGAAATTAGCAACTCAGGAATCCCTAAAGAGTATGCAAACATATGGAGACTGAACAACATGCTCCTCAATGAACACTGGGTCATAGAAGAAATCAAAAGAGAAATCAAAAACTTTCTGGAAGTAAATGAGAATAACAACACAGCATATCAAAACTTATGGCACACAGCAAAAGCAGTGTTGAGAGGAAAGTTTATAGCAATAGCTGCCTACATCAGGAAATTGGAAAGGCACCAAATAAATGAGCTTTCAATGCATCTCAAGGATCTAGAAAAACTGCAGCAAACCAGATCCAAATCTAGTAGGAGAAGAGAAATAATTAAAATCAGAGAAGAAATAAACAGGATTGAATCCAAAAAAAAAATTACAAAAAATCAGCCAAGTGAAGAGCTGGCTTTTGAAAAAATGAATAAAATTGACACACCATTGGCTCAACTAACTAAAAAAAGAAGAGAAAAGACCCAAATCAATAAAATCAGAGATGAAAAAGGAAACGTAACAACAGACACCACAGAAATAAAAAGAATCATCAGAAATTACTACAAAGAGTTGTATGCAAGCAAACAGAGAAATCTATCAGAAATGGATAGATTCCTGGACACATGCAATCTACCTAAATTGAACCATGAAGACATAGAAAACCTAAATAGACCCATAATTGAGAAAGAAATTGAAACAGTAATAAAGGCCATCCCAACAAAGCAAATCCAGGACCAGATGGATTCACTGCTGAATTCAACCAGACATTTAAAGAAGAACTAACTCCAATTCTTCTCAAACTATTCAGAACAATCAAAAAAGAGGGAATCCTCCCAAATTCTTTCTATGAAGCCAGCATCACCTTAATCCCTAAGCCAGAGAAAGAATAGCTTTGAAAGAAAATTACAGACCAATATCCATGATGAACATAGACACAAAAATCATCAATAAAATTCTTGCCAATGGAATACAACAACACATCAAAAAAATCATCCACCCAGAGCAAGTGGGATTTATCCCTGGTATGCAGGGATGGTTCAATATGTAAATCAATCAATGTGATACACCACATTAAAAAACTGCAGAAGAAAAACCATATGATTATCTCAGTAGATGCAGAGAAAGCATTCGATAAAATTCAACACCCTTGCATGATGAAAATTCTAAGCAAATTGTGTATAGAAGGAACATTCCTCAATATAATCAAAGCAATTTATGAAAAACCCATGGCCAGCATCCTATTGAATGGGGAAAAGTTGGAAGCATTTCCACCGAGATCTGGTACCAGACAGGGATGCCCACTCTCACCACTGCTATTCAATATAGTTCTGGAAATTTTAGCCAGAGCCATGAGGCAAGAAAAAGAAATTAAAGGGATACAAATTGGGAAGGAAGAACTCAAACTATCCCTCTCTGCAGATGATATGATTCTTTATTTAAAGGATCCAAAGAACTTTACTAAGAGACTATTGGAACTCATCGAAGAGTTTGGCAAAGTAGCAGGATATAAAATCAATGCACAAAAATCAACAGCCTTTGTATACACAGGCAATGCCACGGCTGAGGAAGAACTTCTAAGATCAATCCCATTCACAATAGCTACAAAAACAATCAAATACCTTGGAATAAACTTAACCAAGGATGTTAAAGATCTCTACGACGAGAATTACAAAATCTTAAAGAAAGAAATAGAAGAGGATACCAAAAAATGGAAAAATCTTCCATGCTCATGGATTGGAAGAATCAACATCATCAAAATGTCCATTCTCCCAAAAGCAATTTAAGATTCAATGCGAAACCAATCAAGATACCAAAGACATTCTTTTCAGATCTGGAAAAAATGATGTTGAAATTCATATGGAGACACAGGAGAGCTCGAATAGCTAAAGCCATTTTGTACAACAAAAGCAAAGCCGGAGGCATCACAATACCAGATTTCAGGACATACTACAGGGCAGTTGTAATCAAAACAGCATGGTACTGGTACAGAAACAGATGGATAGACCAATGGAACAGAATAGAAACACCAGAAATCAACCCAGATCTACAGCCAACTTACATTTGATCAAGGATCTAAAACCAATTCCTGTAGCAAGGACAGTCTATTCAATAAATGGTGCAGGGAAAACTGGATTTCCACGTGCAGAAGCATGAAGCAACACCCCTACCTTACATCTTACACAAAAATCCACTCAACATGGATTAAAGACCTAAATCTATTACCTGACACCATCAAATTATTAGAGAACATTGGAGAAACCCTGCAAGATATTGGCACCGGCAAAGAATTCCTGGAAAAGACCCTGGAGGCGCAGGCAATCAAAGCCAAAATTAACTAATGGGATTGCATCAAATTGAGAAGTTTCTGTACTGCAAAAGAAACAGTCAGGAGAGTGAAGAGGCAACCGAGAGAATGGGAAAAAATATTTGCAAACTATGCTACAGATAAAGGATTAATAACCAGAATCTACAACGTGATCAAGAAACTCCACCACAACAGTGGTAAGAACAGGTCATCAAAGAAGGAGGCACATTTCTCTGAAGGGAGGAGAAGGGAGGAGAGGACTTCCACTTTGACTATGAACTTGTTTAAATATGATCAGAGTCAGTGAACTCAAAAGACTTCCATAGCCTTGGCAACTCATGACAAGAGCCTAGGGTGATTACTGATGCCATAAACAAGAGTGTCAATTTGTTAAGTCAACAACAGGAGTCACTGTGCACTTACTCCTCATGTAGGATCTCTGTCCTTAATGTGCTGTACATTGTGATTTAATGCTATAATAGTACTCAAACAGTATTTTTCACTTTGTGTTTCTATGTAGGTGCAAACTGTTGAAGTCTTTACTTAATATATACTAAACTGATCTTTTGTATATAAAGAGAATTGAAAATGAATCTTGATGTGAATGGAAGGGGAGAGTGAGTGGGAAAGGGGAGAGTTGCGGGTGGGAGGGAAGTTATGGTGGGGGGGAGAAAGCCATTGCAATCCATAAACTGTACTTTGGAAATTTATATTCATTAAATAAAAGTTAAAAAAATTAGTAACATGCATAGCAGAATTTGAAGTCGGCATACAATAAAATTTAATTCATAACAGAAATAAGTAATTGAAATAAACTCTAAAGTCAAAGAGAAAAGTACCAGAAAAAATTATATCACAGTGGTGTCAGAAAGCAGATGCATTTATACCAACAAGTAAGGAGTTTTAGCTTCTGAAGAGAATTACAGAGGATGATCTGAAACCTGATATAATGGACGACTGGCTGATAAGTTGAGAAATGAGGCCTAAGACAGGACAGCACTGGAAGCAGCAATCTTCTGAAGTAGCCATTTATGGATTGTGGAAGTCAACTTTGGTGTGTGAGAGGTTGTCTCTGGAGATTTGGAGGTTACAGGAAATAATGTCCAAAGTGGAGAAAGACAGCAAATATTCTCCTCAAAAATAAAAGTAAAATCAAATAAATACTTTTCTATTAAACAGAAGATGGGGCCAGCGCCACAACTCAATTGGCTAATCCTCCGCCTGTGGCGCTGGCACACCAGGTTCTAGTCCCGGTTGGGGTGCCAGATTCTGTCCTGGTTGCTCCTCTCCCAGTGCAGCTCTCTGCTGTGGCCCAGGAAGGCAGTGGAGGATGGCCCAGGTCCTTGGGCCCTGCACCCGCATGGGAGACCAGGAGGAAGCCCCTGGCCCCTGGCTTCGGATCAGTGCAGCCCACCGGCCGCAACGCGCCGGCCTTAGCGGCCACTTATGGGGTGAACCAACAGAAAAAGGAAGACCTTTCTCTCTGTCTGTCTCTCTCACTGTCTAACTCTGCCTGTCAAAAAACAACAACAACAACAAAAAAAAAACCAGAAGATGGTTCCTTCTAATAGAAAAACCTAGAACATATCATCAACTCTTCACCTACCAATGAAGGAGTAGTTCCTTGCCAATCAAGGAACATCAAAGATATTTTTAAAGTAGAGAAAAATGGCAACACACACACACAGACTTCTACAACATGTAAACAACAGACTACTTTGCAGTTGAAGAAAACACTCCCCAAGACAGTCTCACAACTGGTGAAAACTCTAGCAAAAAATGTACAAGAATAAAATCTCCATAAAATGTTTTGCAGAGAGGGAGCAATATTCACTTTAGAAAAGCAAATATCAGAGTTAATCTTCTGTGTAGAAAGTTAAACGAAAATAGATTTTAGTAAAAAAAAAAAAAACAAGATTGGGAACAGGGGATAGAAAAAGAGGAGGTGTAGGAGTGTGTGTGGGAGGGTGGGTACAGTGGGAATTACTATGTTCCTAAAGTTGTAGTTATGAAATGCATGCAAATAAAAAAAAGAAAAAGAAAAGAAAATATTGAAAACAGTTAAGTAAAGCCCAGTTGAAAAATGAAGATTAGCAAATTAGTCAGATCCAAGAAAAAGAGACAGAAAATACAAATTTCTTCCAGAAATATAATCTAATTTACAAAATATAAAAGAAGGAATATATTTTATTGAAAGTAAGATAATAGTTTGAGTACAGAGATTAAAAATGGAGATCAAAAAAGAAGAATAACGAGGAAATACATAGAGTCATTAAAAGGATCATCAAGAATTAGATATGTAAGATCAAAAAAAGAAAATGATACATCTGTAAAATTACAGGAGGCAAAAGTTAAAACAATAAAAGAGATGCCTCAATCTCTGTGGTCTGAATGTTAAATGTTATGATCCATGATATTTTATGGAAGTAAAACTGTAAGGTATATGGAGTAAATAAGAACTAAGAATCTCAGAAAATTGAGCCCCAAATCAAATTTTGGACATGCTATAGTAAAACTAATGTGTATAAGACTGATCAAGAAAAACAACAAATGCTTGGGCATCTAAGCAATAATACTGCCATGCACAAAGAAATAAAACCAGATTTGCATACAATTTCTTCATCCAAAGCAGTATTTTTAGGAAATTCAGAAAAATAAATATGAAACTTTATTAAATTGATGCTATTTTTACTTTAATGATATTGTGGTTATACAGAAAGTATTACTTTTTCCTGGAAGATTCATGCTAAAGTGTAAGGATAACATAGAACGATATAATTATGTCTGCAGTTTCAATTTGTTCATCAAAATATCATGTCTCTGTGCATGGTGTGTGTGTGTGTGTGTGTATGTAAGACCAAAGGGAGAAAGAGAAATTTGGAAAATGCTACCAATATGGCATTTTATGATTGAGAGGTATATTTGTGCTCACTGTATTATTTTTTGAATTTTTATGTTTTTATTTTCTTTTTCATCTATATTGGGAGAAAAACTTTGAGATATCTCAAATCCATCAAAAGTTTTCTAAGTGAAGGCAGGGGTTCTGCATTCTCTGCTTTCAGCAATGTACACCAAGCAATATTTTAAAAAAACATACAGAACACCATGGGTTCTAAAAGGCTTTTGGAAAAGTCTAATCAAAAGATAAGAATATTTGGGTGAGTTTTTGAAATCCATACCTACTTTTTATAGTATGAATTTTTTGATGAACGTTTTGAAAATCCCTTGCATGTATGAATTTCAAAAAATTTGAGCCAACATCAACTTACATTTTAGTTTGATTTTTCCCTTGAACTTTCTGATGTGTCTTTATGTATTTGTCTGCTTTTTTGACACTGTATCAAAATACTCGAATGAACTTACATATTACAAGAACAACAGTTTTATATAGCCCACGGTTTTGGAGGTTCAAACTCCACACAGCATGGTGCAGGCTTACCTATGGTAAGGGGTTCATAATATATGGCGGATTGGTGGATGGTGGAGTGCAGACATTGGAAGAATCACATGGTTAGTGACCAAGTGGAGAGAACGAGGAAAACTCAGGCTCATATAACAATTCCCATGTGAGAACTCTCTTCTTGGAGAACACACCTTCAGTAACCAAATGTCTACGATGTACCCCTCCTCCTAAATGCTCTACTGCCACCCAAACAAGCCATTCTAGAAATCAAGCCTTTTGCACATGAGAAACATAGTGGCAGTGTGGGGGTCAGCATGGGATATTTAACATTCAAACCACAGGGATGGAAGTAACTGTATGGGAAACATGCTCATGGCCATCAAGAATTTTGTTATTTTTATAAGATTTATTTATCTATTTGTAAGACACACACACACACACACACGAACATCTTCCATCGCTGTTTCACTCTCAAAATGCTCAGAATTACATGCACATTTTTGTAGTTACTCCTTGGGTAATTAAGCATAGTTAATTCAAGTAATGCATACACTTGAACGAATTGTAGCTGACAAATATGAAAACAAACAGGTGCACGATCTGTTTTGTGTTTTATTTAATGAGCCGCGGTTATAACAGTGGGAGCAATACTGAGGTTGGTGAATGTATTTCTGTACCCCAGTTGTGAAAATAGTTCTCTTTAAGAAAGAGAAAACAGAGCCTGAAGTTGGGCAATTGTAAAGCATTTGCCTGTGACCCTGGCATTGCATACGAGGGCAGGTGCATTTCCAATCTAGCTCCCTGCTAATGGCCTAGGAAAAGCAGCAAAGATGATCCAAGTGCTTGGGGCCCTGTCACCCATGTGGAAGACCCAGATGAGATTCTCTCTCTCTCTCTCTCTCTCTCTCTCTCTCTCTCTCTCTATCTCTCTCCCTCTCTCTCTCTCTCAACACCAACTTTCAAATAAATAAATAAATCTTAAAAAAGAAAGAGGAAACAAGAAATGTCATGATTTTCATAGGAAACAAATCAAGGAAACTTCAGAAAAGAAAATTTTAAGTCTAAAAATGCACATTTCCTAAATCGTAGGCATACATACTAACGAAAAAAAGGTTGTTCAAAAATGACTTTGCTTCCACTCACCTTCAATGGGAAGGTATTAGAATTCCTATAAGAAAAGTCATTATAAGATAAGTAGCTTTAGATCCCATTCCATTATTTTCATCATTCATAAGTGCTGTTTGCACCAGCTTTAGTGCACATTTGTTGGAGTGATTTATTTTGCTATTTTCCCCCATGTGCAGGAATAAAATTGCTACAAATGATTCCCTTCAGCCATTTCAACATTATTTTGTAGCAGAATTTCAAATATAAAACAAAAGCACAAGTATTCTAGAGTACAAGGTGCCAGAGAAAATTAATAGCAGTCTGTGTAAACAGGTAGAACTGACAGAATCTGTGTTTCTGAGTTGTCAGGAACATCTTAGAGTCCGAAGTTGGTATTACAAAAATAATAAAAGGAAATTCTCTTAAAATACAGAGGTAACTGAGGAATAATTTAAAAATCTTTATAATATATTGGCAACTTGCTAATTATCCATGGTATATGCCGGATGGGTAGTAGAGGTAGGTGTGCAGATGTTGTTCTTGTCTAAAACCATTCGTGCCTGGAGATTTCTAACATAGTGTTCCCACAGAAATATGTGAAAATATAACTTCTTAGGCAAAAGACTTTTATTGTTAAAGAAGGGTAAAATGTTTAACTTAAGAGCAAGATAAAATTACTTTGAAATGATTTGCTGCTAAGAACATTGCTTCATATTATATAAGAAAATAGACAAAATTACAAAGTTAGAAATTTCCACATTGTATCTATTTTCATTTATATTTTTCTTACTGTCATGTTGCCTCTTTCAACAATAATTAGCATATATATTAAATTAACCTTTAGGTCAGCATAGCAGTTCTCAAGTAATACTCTTTCTCTTTAGTTCTACCAAGCCCTTCTAGCTTCTATAATAGTTTTTTTCAGGTTTTCTGCATATTAAATGTATAAACATCATATAGGAATTAGAAGTCTTACTCGAAATCATTACATGAAAATCGATCATTCTGTTATACATGTTTTGGGGTTTCCCTTGTACATCCACCCCCAACACCTCCCCATGTCAATGAAAAATACCACTGACTTAGAAGAAAGATTATTTATTGACTAGCTATTGTGATAAAGGCACAGGTCTCTCTACAATTCCTTTAAATTGCCTTTAGAAATAATATTAATGCATTACTATTTTCATCATTTAATATGAAATCAAACTACCCATGATTAGACAAAATATTCAGTAACAGAGCCAAAATCTGAAGCCTCATACTTTCAGCTTTTTTTCACCTCAGGAATAAGCAACTATGTCAATGGAACATCACAGAAAGTCCAGAGAGAGATGAATGTAGTGTGTGTCTGTGTATGTGTACATACTGATCCATGGGTGTATTTTATATATTAAATTATATATATTAATATATAAATTTGAGTTTATGAACACAGAACTATAAATCAGTAATAAAAGAATATATGAGTAGCGGTCTACAATAAAAGCTATTGGGATAGGTGTTGTGATACAACTGTTTAACTCGCTGCTTAGCAGCCTAGTTCCATTCCCAGCTACATCACACTTCCAATCTAGGTTCTTGTTAATGAATCCAGGAGGTGTCAGGTGGTGATCCAAGTATGTGGTTTTGTGATACCCATATGTGGGGTCTGGATGGAATTCCTGGCTCCTGGCTTTGGCCTGGCCTCACCCTTGCTGTTGTAGGACTCAGTGAATCAGAGCATGAAAGATTCTCTCTCTCTCTCTCTCTCTCTCTCTTTGTCTCTATCTGGCTTTCAAATAAATAAATATATCTTTAAAAATAAAGTTATTCAGACAATGAATTATATCAATGGGTGTGGGGAGGTTGATTGTTAATTCACACCAGGAGAAAATCCAAATGGATCAGCTTCCACAAACTTCAATATTTCTCTTAGGCAAAATTTTATTACCACTCCAAAGGAAATAATAAACACAGTGTAATCAATAAACGACAGAGACTGCATATATAACTGATGCATGTCAGTATCAGGAATATATAATTAATAATCAAATACATAAATATAATATGACAAAAAGAATACACCATATATATGCAGATAATACATTTCATTAATAATAAAATACCATGACTTAAAAGAAAAGTAAGATACTATGTCATCTGTGTTGAAAAGAAAAAACAAACTGTACAAATTCCAAATTTATTTTTCTCTGTTTTGGAGAACCAGTAAGGAAAACACATACACTTTGGTTTACTAAGTGCAGTTTTGTAATATTTGCTTAGGTTGCAGATCTATATTTTCTATTGTTGAGTAATTCCATTTGTAGTTTTACATGCTGGAGATTTTCTTTCTTTCTTTTTTTTTTTTTTTTGACAGGCAGAGTGGATAGTGAGAGAGAGAGAGAGACAGAGAGAAAGGTCTTCATTTTTGCCATTGGTTCACCCTCCAATGGCTGCTGCGGCCAGCGCATCTCGCTGATCCGAAGCCAGAAGCCAGGTGCTTCTCCTGGTATCCCATGCGGGTGCAGGGCCCAAGCACTCGGGCCATCCTCCACTGCACTCCCGGGCCACAGCAGAGAGCTGGCCTGGAAGAGGGGCAACCGGGATAGAATCCGGCGCCCCAACCGGGACTAGAACCCAGTGTTCCAGCGCCGCAAGGTGGAGGATTAGCCTGTTAAGCCACGGCACCGGCCAAGGAGATATTCTTTCACACATTAATAAGAAGGCAGGCATAAGATTCTTCATAGATCTGCCATTATCCATAGCATAACCATTGGAAGCAATTTAAGAATCCATTTGAAGAATGAGAAAATGAATTGCATTATAGTTAACACATTTCTCCAAAATAAATGTAATATAGCCAAACATATTCACATGGAATCAATAATTGTATTTGCCAAAATTCCTCTTGTCAAAAAAATTGAAAATTAGGGCCAAGCTTTTGGTATGGCAGTCAGGATGCTACATTAGATGCCAATCTTCCATATTGAACTGCCTGGGTTCAGTCCTGGCTCCACTTCAGATTTCAGTATCTCCCACTTGTGTGGGAGACTTGGATTAAGTTCCCTGCTCCTGGCTTAGGGTTGGCTCAGCAACAGTTGTTGCAGGGATTTTGAGAGTGAATCAGCAGATGAGAGATCTCTCTGTGTCTGTCTGTCTCTTTAAGTAAATAAACTCTCTACAAAAAATAAAAAATAGAATAATGCATTTAATATTTAATGTTATTTAATTTTTTAAATATTTAAAATATTTACAGACTATTTTAAATCATTCCAACATATGGTCAATGTGGTCATCCTCTTTATATCTATGTGTCTACACATTATCATCTATATACTCACACACAGGTGCTTTTTAGAAGCATGGTACTGGTACAGAAACAGAATGATAGACCAATGGAACAGAATAGAAACACCAGAAATCAATCCAAACATCTACAGCCAACTTATATTTGACCAAAGATCCAAAACTAATCCTTGGAATAAGGACAGCCTATTCAATAAATGGTGCTGGGAAAATTGGATTTCCACGTGCAGAAGCTTGAAGCAAGACCCCTACCTTTCACCTTACACAAAAATTCACTCAACATGGATTAAAGACTTAAATCTAAGACCCGAAACCATCAAATTACTAGAGAGCATTGGAGAAACCCTGCAAGATATAGTTACAGGCAAAGACTTCTTGGAAAAGACCCCAGGAGCACAGGCAGTCAAAACCAAAATTAACATTTGGGATTGCATCAAATTGAGAAGTTTCTGTACTTCAAAAGAAACAGTCAGGAAAGTGAAGAGGCAACCGACAGAATGGGAAAAAATATTTGCAAACTATACTACAGATAAAGGGTTGATAACCAGAATCTACAAAGAAATCAAGAAAATCCACAACAACAAAACAAACAACCCACTTAAGAGATGGGCCAAGGACCTCAATGGACATTTTTCGAAAGAGGAAATCCAAATGGCCAACAGACACATGAAAAAATGTTCAAGATCACTAGCAATCAGAGAAATGCAAATCAAAACCACAATGAGGTTTCACCTCACCCCGGTGAGAATGGCTCACATTCAGAAATCTATCAACAATAGATGCTGGAGAGGATGTGGGGAAAAAGGGACACTAACCCACTGTTGGTGGGAATGCAAACTGGTTAAGCCACTATGGAAGTCAGTCTGGAGATTCCTCAGAAACCTGAACATAACCCTACCATACAACCCAGCCATCCCACTCCTTGGAATTTACCCAAAGGAAATTAATTTGGCTAATAAAAAAGTCATCTGCACGTTAATGTTTATTGCAGCTCAATTCACAATAGCTAAGACCTGGAACCAACCCAAATGCCCATCAACAGTAGACTGGATAAAGAAATTATGGGACATGTACTCCATAGAATACTATACAGCAGTAAGAAACAACGAAACCCAGTCATTTGCAACAAGATGGAGGAATATGGAAAACATCATGCTGAGTGAATTAAGCCAGTCCCAAAGAGACAAATATCATTTGTTTTCCCTGATCAGCGACAACTGAGCACCAAAGGGGAAACCTGTTGAAGTGAAATGGACACTATAAGAAACTATGACCCGACCAGCTCTTGTCCTGACTCTAGATGTACAATGTAATACTTTATCCTTTTTAGAATTTGTTGTTGTTTTTTTTGTTGTTATTCTAGTACTAGTGGTTGAACTCTGTAATTAACACACAATTATTCTTAGGTGTTTAAATTTTAACTGAAAGGTGATCCCTGTTAAATTTCAGAGTGGAAAAAGAGAGGGAGGAGATGTACAATTTGGGACATGCACAGTCAGACTTGCCCCAAATGATGGAGTTAGAAATGTGCCAGGGGATTCCAATACAATCCCATCAAGGTGGCAGGTACCAATGCCATCTCACTAGTCCAAGTGATCAATTTCAGTTCACAATCGATGGCTCTGATAGGTCAAAGAGTCAAAGGGATCACACAAACAAGACAAGTGTCTGCTAATACTAACTGATAGAACCAAAAAGGGAGAGAAGGATCCAACATGGGAAGCGGGATACACAGCAGACTCATAGAATGGCAGACGTCCCAAACAACACTCTGACCTCAGAATCAGCCCTTAAGGCATTTGGATCTGGCTGAAGAGCCCATGAGAGTATTGTAGGCATGGAAAGCCAAGATACCATGGAAAAGAAAAAAAAAAAAGAAGAAGACCTAAATGAAAGATCTCTGTGAGTGAGATCCCAGTGGAAAGAACGGGGCCATCAAAGAAGGAGGTACCTTTCTCTGAAGGGAGGAGAGAACTTCCACTTTGACTATGACCCTATCGGAATAAGATCAAAGTCAGCGAACTCTAAAGGCTTCCATAGCCCTGGCAACTCATGACTAGAGCCTAGGGAGATTACTGACGCCATGAACAGGAGTGTCAAATTGTTAAGTCAGCAACAGAAGTCACTGTGTACTTACATCCCATGTGAGATCTGTCCTTAATGTGTTGTCTAATGTGAAGTGATGCTATAACTAGTACTGAAACAGTATTTTTACACTTTGTGTTTCTGCGTGGGTACAAACTGATGAGATCTTTACTAATTATATACTGAATCGATCTTCTGTATATAAAGATAATTGGAAATGAAAAAAAAACCTGGTGTTAATTGGAAGTGGCATAGAAAATTAATTATTTTTTTTAAAAAATATTATGTAGGATCTCTGTCTTTAATGTGCTGTACACTGTTATTTAATGCTATAACTAGTACTCCAACAGTATTTTTTCACTTTGTGTTGCTATATGGGGGCAAACTGTTGAAATCGTTACCTAATATATACTAAACTGATCTTCTGTGTATAAAGAGAATTGAAAATGAATCATGATGTGATTGGAAGGGGAGAGGGAGCGGGAAAGGGGAGGGTTGCGGGTGGGAGGGAAGTTTTGGGAGGGGGAAGCCATTGTAACCCATAAGCTGTACTTTGGAAATTTATATTCATTAAATAAAAGTTTAATAAAAAAAAGTAATGTTAGAGTACTTTTAGATTTACATAAAATATTGTGAGATTTCACAAAGTATTGCCACTATCCCATACCTGGCTTTATATATTAATATTATATTACATCATTATGATGTGTTATGATGTATAGTTCATAACTGTTGAAAATATATTGATATATTTTATTTATAAAAATCCATACATCATTCAGATTATTTTTGATTTTACATAATGTCCTGTTCCTGTTCCACAGTGACATGCAAAATACCACATTACATGTAGCCATAATGTTTTCTTAGAGTCTTCTTTGTTAGGACAAATTCTCTTTGTTTTTGATTAGTTTTACAGTTACAAGGAATATAATACAGTATTTTGTATGCCTCAGTTTGTATTTGCTTGATGTTTTTCTCCTGACTACAATGTGATTATTAGTTTTGGGCAGGTGAACTGTCATTACCATTACATCAAATCAAGGGTACAGATCAACATGATTTTCCACTGTTGATGTTTGCTTTGGTTGCCCAATTAAGGTAGTATTTGTTAGGTTTTGACATTGTAAATTTACTATATATCCCAATGATTGTTACTGTACTCTTTGGAACAAAGATGCTATACAGAGCCCACACTTAAAGAAATATTATCCTCTAATTCTTTAATAATGGAGAATTTATATAATTTATTTAAAATTTTCTTACAATGGAAATTTGCATCTCCCTCTCTATTTATTTACTAAGTTATATATTCACATCCATGCCGGGTTATGATTGGTTATTTCATACTTTGGGACATACCTCAACTGTATACATTGCTGTTCAAATTATTCCAGGTTTGTATAATGGGAGCAGCTTCAATTGGTTCCTGTGACTATTATATCCTATAATTTTTTTAACTTTTATTAATAAATATAAATTTCCAAAGTACAGCTTTTGGATTACAGTGGCCTTCCCCCCCCATAACTTCCCTCCCACCCACAACTCTCCCATCTCCCGCTCCCTCTCCCATCCCACTCACATCAAGATACATTTTCAATTACCTTTATATACAGAAGATCAATTTAGTATATATTAAGTAAAGATTATGTTACTGCCTTGCCTTCCTTCTTTTCTATTCACTCCATTATTTTATGGTGTTACAATATCCCAGATGCATTGTGTTATTTCTATCCCAGACCTAGAATCAGCCATTTCTTCCAGAAGTCCTGCTTCCTTCCTTTGTAGACAGTATTAGAAATTCTGGTAGATATATAGTTATTGCTACTGAAGTTTTGCTGTGACTATACCCTCCTAGGTGTCAACACAAAGTGATAAACATGACCATATTAACATGTCTATACACATATCTGAAATATTTCAACATTTAAACATGTTTATATAGTCAGTTTTCATGAGTACATTCTGATGCTTCTGCTATAGACTATCAACACATGGTGATCCTAATCTCTTCCCTTTGATTCTATCTAACACACACGCTGACAAATGGAAATAGAATGCCACAATCCACCATCGTTTACTTACTTGTTCCATTCCAGTATAAACATGTTTTGGTTTCACAGTTGCTAACCAGACTCCCAAGGGAAATACTTTCCCAATAAAAGCAGACTGCTATGCAGGTTTCCTTTTTTATTTTATCGTACACTCAATTCCAAAATCACCTAGATAAGCTCATTTACTCCACACATTCAGTAATATCATTTCATACATCTGTAACAGATTGTTTTGTCAAAGTCACCATATCATTTGGGATCTAATAATCTCTTAAATTATTTTTATTTATATGCATTAAAGTTTGCGTACATCATTCTTTGTATCATACATTTTTGTGGTTTTGGAAAACGCACTGTGTTACTTAAATATCTTATTCTATTTTAACAATTATTATAATATTTAGTATATTTTTATTATAAAAATTTTGTATTGACACAAAATATCTATACTACTGTGGAATATAATGCAATATTTCAACAGATATACATTATATATATATATATATAAATATATATCAACAGGTATACAACAGATATAAACAATAGCAATATACAATAGCTATTCCATTTCCTTTATCACATGCTATAGTTACCTTATTTTGTTCTGTGGCACCGCAGAACCCATCATTTTTATCTGACTGCATTTTGAGACTCATTGTCATATCTTCCATTCCCCCAACCTTCCCAGCCTCTTTTAATCCCAATTCTGACCCAAATGCCTACACACACACACACACACATATGTACTCCACAGATGAGAGAAAAAGTGTGTTATTTGTGTTTTTGTGTTTGCCTTATTTTACAGCACTATATTGAATGGATTCTTTAAAAAATCACCTGTGCTTCACCTATTTATGTATATTTTTGTAGTCACTGATATTTTTATAGGGTTTAGAATCTTTTCTTTTCCATAATGTCATATACATGATATCATTTAATATGTAGACTTTTCAGATTACCATCTTAGATTTAATGTTATGTATTTATCATTTTTTCATGTCTTTTCAAGGCTTGTTAGTTCGTTCTTATTTATCACTGAATAATATTCTATTTTATGCATGCACTGCAGATTTTCTTCATTTACAGATTGAGGATCACCATGATTTCTTCTACATTTTAGGGATCAAGAATATAATTGCCACAAATATTCATGCATAGGTTTTAGTGTGGGCACATACTTTCAAAACGAGGGGATGATTTCCACATCATATTATCAACTATGGTTATCTTTGTAAGAAAAAACTGCCATAAGTTCTTCTAAATGACTGTACCATTTTGCATTCCCACCAACCCATATCAGAGTATTGTGTTTTCCACATTAAAATAGCTTTTTTAAAATTTTATGTTCTACTAATCATATTTCATTGCTGCTTTACTTTTTATTCTTACTAATAATTTAATTTTATCTAATAATTTAATTTTAACCATTCTAATAAGCATATTTCATTGCTGTTTTTATTGTTATCTTAATGTATTATTGAACATCTTTTCATAAACTTGTTTTCTGTGTTTTCTTTAGTGAGATGGCTATTTAAGTCTTTTGAATATCACTTCTTTATATACATTGGATACAAACTCTGACCTGGTACAATTAGGACACTTGGTTTATAAATTCATAAATCTCAATTTTTCACATATAAAGAAGTTATTAGCTATCCTTATCTTCAGATTCACTTGTAATCATATTCACTACAATTTACGGAAATGTACCTATCACAGTGTCCATAACAGAGATTCTTTTAAATATGAGCTAATATTTCATGACTATTAAGAGAAACAACTCACTGCAACAACCCAATGATAGGAATAGATTAAAATTAGTATTTATTATCATTAGTCTTATTGTATCAATTCACAAACTCAGGAAGTGAGTAAAGCTTCCATCTAAACTCCTTACAACTGAGGCCAGAGTGCTGTTTAGGACGTCTGCCATTCTATGAGTCTGCTGTGTATCCCGCTTCCCATGTTGGATCGTTCTCTCCCTTTTTTAACTCTATCAGTTAGTATTAGCAGAGTGTTGTTTATGTGATCCCTTTGACTCTTAGACCTATCAGTATGATCAATTGTGAACTGAAATTGAATCAGCCCTTAAGGCATTCGGATCTGGCTGAAGAGCCCATGAGAATATTTTAGGCATGGAAAGCTAAGACATTCTGGTAAAAACAAACAAACAAACAAACAAACAAACCTAAATGAAAGATCTCTGCCAGTGAGATCCCAGTTGAAAGAACGGGCCATCAAAGAAGGAGGTACCTTTTTCTGAAGGGAGAAGTGAACATCAACTTTGACTATGAACTTATCTAAATAAGATTGAAGTCAGCGAACTCAAAAGGCTTCCATAGCCTTGGCAACTCATGACAAGAGCCTAGGGAGATTACTGACACCATAAACAAGAGTGTCAATTTGTTAAGTTGACAACGGGAGTCACTGTGCACTTACTCCTCATGTAGGATCTCTGTCCTTAATGTGTTGTTCAATGTGAATTAATGCTATAACTAGTACTCAAACAGTATTTTACACTTTATGTTCTGTGTGGGTGCAAAGTGTTGAAATCTTTACTTAATATATACTAAATTGATATTCTGTATATAAAGATAATCGAAAATGAATCTTAATGTGAATGGAATGGGAGAGGGAGTGGGAGTTGATAGGGTTGCGGGCGGGAGGGAAGTTATGGGGGGGGGACAGCCATTGTAATCCATAAACTGTACTTTGGACATTGATATTTGCTAAATAAAAGTTAAAAAAATTTTTAAAAAGTACAACATGTTGTTGTAGGAAAAGCTGCTTCTGGGAGACCTCCATACACAGTCTAAGACATACTGACGCCATGAACAGGAGTGTCAAATTGTTAAGTCAGCAACAGAAGTCACTGTGTACTTACATCCCATGTGAGATCTGTCCTTAATGTGTTGTCTAATCTGCAGTGATGCTATAACTAGTACTGAAACAGTATTTTTACACTTTGTGTTTCTGCGTGGGTACAAACTGATGAGATCTTTACTAATTATATACTGAATCGATCTTCTGTATATAAAGATAATTGGAAATGAAAAAAAAAACTGGTGTTAAATTGGAAATGGCATAGAAAATTAATTTTTAAAAAAATATTATGTAGGATCTCTGTCTTTAATGTGCTGTACACTCTTATTTAATGCTATAACTAGTACTCCAACAGTATTTTTTTTTCACTTTGTGTTGCTATATCAACAGGTATACAACAGATAAACAATAGCTATATACAATAGCAAACTGTTGAAATCGTTACCTAATATATACTAAACTGATCTTCTCGAATTGAAAATGAATCGTGATGTGATTGGAAGGGGAGAGGGAGTGGGAAAGGGGAGGGTTGTGGGTGGGAGGGAAGTTTTGGGAGAGGGGTAAGCCATTGTAACCCATAAGCTGTACTTTGGAAATTTATATTCAATAAATAAAAGTTTAATAAAAACAAACAAAAAACAAAAACAAAAACAAAAAAAGACATATATCTAGCCACTTACTATGAGTAATTTACAAAACAAAATGATGTAATATTATGAAATTTATTAAATCTAAACACAAACATAAAACAATAAAATCCATACAACTAATAAGGATCAGAGGCATTCTGGCTCTAGATCTAATATTTTAGCCATCATGATTCACATCTTCTTGTATAAGTGATATAAAGTTCAGGCTATTATTATTTGTGGCATCTTTTAAGATTTTAAAATACATTACTATGGCCGGCGCCGTGGCTCAACAGGCTAATCCTCCGCCTTGCGGCGCCGGCACACCGGGTTCTAGTCCCGGTCGGGGCACCGATCCTGTCCCGGTTGCCCCTCTTCCAGGCCAGCTCTCTGCTGTGGCCAGGGAGTGCAGTGGAGGATGGCCCAAGTGTTTGGGCTCTGCACCCCATGGGAGACCAGGATAAGCACCTGGCTCCTGCCATCGGAACAGCGCCGTGCGCCAGCCGCAGCGCGCTACCGGGGCGGCCATTAGAGGGTGAACCAACGGCAAAAGGAAGACCTTTCTCTCTGTCTCTCTCTCTCTCTCACTGTCCACTCTGCCTGTCAAAAATAAAAAAAAATAAATAAATAAAATAAAATAAAAAAATAAAATACATTACTATGATTCATTTCCTCCCTATCACTACTTTCCTGAGGCAGAGAACTGTTGGACATTGAATGACTTTTCTGGGCATTAAGACACTTAAGAAGTCTTTTTTGCTCTAATAGCTGTGCTTTTCCAGGAGTAGTGAAATTTCAAGCCCTAATATTAAAGTTTTACAAATTTTATAATGCAAGCTATTCCCCAATGCAGACTTTGCTATAGATTGCTCTTATTTAGAAACAATAATCCTAAAATTATGCTATCATAATAATCAGTATTCCATAAAAAAATACATGATCAGAAACGATTCTAAGGAGATCAGACAGAGAGTATGTTGTCAGTGGTCTTTTTTGTGATTTGTTTCTTCTTGCGTCCTCTGGCATAGGGAGCCAGAAGATCATGTGTCACCCATGATCTGAAGCAAGTCACACCCTGCAGAGAGTTTAGCGAAGCTTTCAATCACAAGGCGCATTCGTTCACTCAGGATCTAAACAGGAAAGATGCCTTCTAAACCCGGAATTTAGTATTTTTTCCATGAATTACATATAATGTTTTTTTTTTTTTAGGTAGAGCAAAATACACAGCCTCTTATAATTTAATATATCATTAAAATTATAAAGAGAAGGGGAAACAATCAGATTCTCTCTCCTAGCCGCCAGAACTCTGATATTTGCTAGAATTTTTTTCTATGTTAACAAAAATACTACCTTGTGGGAAATGGTCTTATTATTTCATATTGATTTTGGTATTAAAATATAGAAGATAGAGGCAGGGACTAATAATAAAAAAGTAATTTCACTAGAAAATTGTCATTATCTAAAGTAGTTATAGAAACTATCCTGCAAATCCCATTGAAGATATGAAGGAGATAAAGCACTGTGTTACCTTAAAAACTCACAGGCTTTGGGGGACAAAGGTTTCATAAGTCTGCAGATTAATTCCACGAACCATGAATTCCCTGGCAGTGGAATTTCAGCTGCAACTGTACCACTATGTTATTAGGAGAGTTATGACAACTGTTAAGAGATTGATTAAGTAAAATAAGAAACAACAAATAAAAGTTTATATCTCAAGTCCCCTGTTCTAGGCAATCCATCTGAGTAAGGGATGACAAATTGTTTTCTGCTTTAGAGGTATGAAGAGCAAGAATATGCTACTAATATCTAGTTCAGAGTTCCACTAATTTTTTTTTTTCCTAAGGGAAAGGGTTTATTGCTGGGGAAACCTGACAGACCAGAGGGAAGGGGCAAAGAAGGAAAAGAGAGAGAGAGCACATGTCTGGGAAATGGGTCCAAATACCCCTTTGTCAGGGGGCAGGTAGGAAGTAGGAGTAATGAATTCCATTAGGGTGGGGGTGGAGCTGACACCAGTGGTTGAACCATGAGGTTTAGGACCAAAGCCTACTGGGCAATGTGGTACTGGGGGCCAGGGCCTAATATGGCATCTGGGGCATAGATGGTGTCACAAATAAGATACCATCATTTTACTAACATTCCCACCTTTTATTTTTTAATAGAGCAGGCATTGTATGGGATTACTTGGGCCCAAAGGTCCAGGAAGGGTGAAGGGGCGATGGTCTATCTTCTATAGCTGCTTCCTGCTGACTTGGGGCGATGAGTCTCAACCTGTTATCTCCTGGGTTGGGGAGCCAGATAGCAGCATTTGGTTGACTGTCTGGTTGGTTAAGGCTTTTGTTCATCACTAATTGTTATTAATAATCACTCTTGCTAGTGAGTCGTTTAAGTGGTATGCTTTATTTCTCAGACAAGTCAAGAAGCCTTAACTCTCCTCTTCCAAAACTCAAAGCTTATGATAAAGTATAGCCATCATCACATAGCATTATTGCATAGCTTAACTTACAGTTTAAAATGCAATATATTTTAAAAGAAAATCTGCTTGTCTCTGATGCAGAGACTTTGAAAAATCATGGTGGTTACCTACCCTTGTTGAACACTACAGACTAGAAACATTGCATGTTGCATACATATTGAAATTGGACATAAATAAAAGGGTTAGTTTGCCCCATACAATTGTTAAAAGCAAATAGCTTATCGAAACTCTCCACAGCACCTAAGACAGGCCAAACATGTGCCCAGCCTGCTTGATTGCCAACCTCCACCTGCATGCCTCTTAGCTCTGAAGTTGACTCTACTATTGTCCTATCTTACATATTCAGGCCTGGAGAAGTACACAAGGCTTACTTCTCATATGCAGAAGCCATTAAATTAGGATTGCTAGATTGTCAGTAAAAATAGAGAGCACAGCCAGCGCCGCGGCTCAATAGGCTAATCCTCCGCCTTGCAGCGCCGGCACACTGGGTTCTAGTCCTGGTCGGGGCACCGGATTCTGTCCTGGTTGCCCCTCTTCCAGTCCAGCTCTCTGCTGTGGCCAGGGAGTGCAGTGGAGGATGGCCCAAGTGCTTGGGACCTGCACCCCATGGGAGATCAGGAGAAGCACCTGGCTCCTGCCTTCGGATCAGCACGGTGTGCTGGCCGCAGCACGCTGGCCACAGCGGCCATTGGAGGGTGAACCAATGGCAAAAAGGAAGACCTTTCTCTCTGTCTCTCTCTCTCACTGTCCACTCTGTCAAAAAAAAAAAAAATAGAGAGCACATAGTTAAATTTGAATCTAATAAATTATTGATTGTTAAGTGTAAATATGTCCCCAAAATTGCAATTTATCCATGGTTAATAGAAATTCAAATTTAAATGAATGTCCTATATTTTACAACCTTTGGTTAAGTAATTTTTATTTATACTCTAAATAGAATTAAACTCATCATTTTGCTGCTTGAAATGGGCTCTTTTTAATTTTTAAAATTGATTTTAAAATTGCTGGATGAATTGGTTCATTGGCTGATTGGTTAATCTTTGGTCTTATGCATATTTAGAAAGTCTCCCAGGCACTCTGGTTATATGAACTGCAGCTTTGACAACAACATTTCCTATTCCTCTAAGCAATCAAAATTCTTTCTGCAAACACACTGGGTTTTCCTGAGCCCTAATATGTACTGATGGAAGTCCTTGAAGTGCCAGACTTCTTGCCAGCCTGCATTATGTGAGACCTACTCTTTGCTCCCGGGTTCTGTGTTAACACATTCTAACAGCACCATGTTCTGTTTAATGGTCTATAGTAGACGTATGTAGATGTCCTACGTACTGAGCAAGTGGTCCACAAAGCAGGTTGACTTTTTCCCTTTCCTATACTTATCATTACATAGACTCCCCAATCATGTATTCAGCTTCTTTTGTTCACTTTCAAATGGTTTTTATGCATTATCATTTTTCATACCCCCTCAAATGACACACAATATGCACAGTGACTTCCAGGATCAATGCTTTTTTATCACTTTAATCTAATGCCATTCCCCACCCTCTGAAGAACACCAACAAACTAAGAACACTAGACAAAAATAATCTGAAATGAAGATCAGAGTGTTCAAGCAATATTTTAGTAGTATATAAGAGAAAGAAAGACTTCTATGGCATGAGAAGGGGAGGGTCAGGGGAGTATAAAGGAAAAAAAAGGTGGATGTCTGAACCAACAAAATAATTGCTGTGTTTCATGGTGCTCTATGGAGTAATGTGGTCTTGTACTTCCATACTTCTTTACATTTTATTATTTGGTACTTGTTATTCAACTCTGTTTTGCAAGAGGCTCCATGACAACATGGCCTCACAGGGCAGAGGAAGAAACTGTAAAAAAATACTTTTGCAATTATTCAAAAGTGCTTCTTATCTGAAATATTTATGCTACTACTCAAAAATAACATTTTAAGAATATAAGAAGGCCGGCGCCATGGCTCAACAGGCTAATCCTCCGCCTAGCAGCGCCGGCACACTGGGTTCTAGTCCCGGTCGGGGCGCCAGATTCTATCCCGGTTGCCCCTCTTCCAGGCCAGCTCTCTGCTGTGGTCAGGGAGTGCAGTGGAGGATGGCCTAAGTGCTTGGACCCTGCACCTGCATGGGAGACCAGGAGAAGCACCTGGCTCCTGCCAGATCAGTGCGGTGCACTGGCCGCAGGGCGCAGGCCGCGGCGGCCATTGGAGGGTGAACCAATGGCAAAAGGAAGACCTTTCTCTCTGTCTCTCTCTCTCTCACTGTCCACTCTGCCTGTCAAAAATAAACACAAAAAAAAGAATATAAGAAACTTTCCATCCTGTAAACATTATTTACCTTTTTTTTCATAGAGAAAGAAATCACATCTCCTGTGGTTTTGTTGATGATTAGCAAGTTTTGGATTAGGTAATAAATTGTGTAAAAATATTGTCATAACATAAAACTATCATTGCAAACTGATATGCATATAACACTATTTAATAATATTTAATTCACAGATGATACTTACTTAAATTTTTCCCAAGAAAATCTACCTTATATGAGATCAAGAGGAAAACTTACATTTCTGATTGGAAAATAAAATAGCATTTTCTTTTTATAAAAAAAAATATGATTCACAAGTTTTGGTTTTGAAAAACAAGAAAATGACCAATTTCAGTAAATTCTTTATCCAAAGCTCTATATTTACCTGCTCTTTCCTTAATCTGAGACTAAGATTACAGTTTTAATATTAATTGCTCTTTTATTTTATGCATTTTATTAAAGTTCTTAAAATTATTTTATAAGTAGAAGGAAAAAAATCACTAAGGAATAGAAATGTTATGGGCTTTGCCTCAGGTGGATCTCTGACTCATCAAAAAATGTAATTGCGGATTGGCAAATTTAATTTGCATCAGAAATTTGACTTTTTCTTTTACCTTCATTAGCATTCACTGACCAATCATTTTAAGGCCTTAAAGTCTTTGTAATACTGCACCAATGCCTATTATGAAAACAAGAAACCTCATAAATTTAATATTCATGAGTATGTAAATATTAGAAATTAATTCATATTTATACATTGAATATGTGTAATTGATTTGTTAAATGGTCTTCCCCAAATTATGAATTATAATCATAGGTTTATATCATAAAAAGATAATGTTAAACATCAGTAATCAAGAGAAGAAGGAATCGGCATGGACATTAGTTTGGATATTGGAAAGTACAGATAAGGATGTGTGTATATGTATAAATTATAGGTGTATAGATAGATTATATATGGGTATATATTCAGTATAAACAGGTTTGATGTGTATTTAGAATATTTAAAAGCAAGGATAAAGAAAAACAGAAGAAAGGTATACCTGTTCAGAGCATATGAATTTATTTGTATAACACCAAGAGAGTATAAACATGTTGGACACTGAAAGTAGTTCATCTAATCAAGGTAACATAACCTTTAAGGAAAGAGAGAAACAGATATCCATGTGCTGGTTTGCTCCCCAAAAGTCTGGGCCAGCTGAAACCAGGAGCCCAGAATTCAGACCAGGTCTCTCACATACATGGCAGGCACCAACTACTAGAGCCATCAGTTGCCTTCCAGGGTGTACATTAGCAGCAAGCTAGAATCACGAGTCTAAATTGGTAATGAAACTCATGTAGGTGCCATAACTGCTAGTTTAAATTCTTGCTTAGTCTTTTAATATTTTTAAATGGAGGATTCTCTTTTGCAAATATAGGTATTATTTGTTACACACATTTTTGCCTATATGTAACAAACTATATACAAGCATTTTTTAAGTAAGGAAATTCCGGTCTGCAAAAAAAAATCACAAACTCCCAACCTAAACAGATTAAGGTTTACGTTACAGTTAATCTGAAAAGTGGCTATGTCACAAAAATAATGCCATTATTATTTCTTTTGCTTCATGTATATAATGACGTAATTAAATAACATTTTATAGATCTATCATAGTGATTCACTTAAACTAGGTATGCATATATTTTGTATAGTGCCTGAAAGTGAAAAACATTCGATAAATTACAACTGTTTTCCACCTTATGACTTCTTATGACTCTGGCTCTCCTACCTTTTTCTTCCCTTTCTTCCTCATTTGTGTCTTTTTTATCACTGACATATTTTTCTTTTTCTTTTCTTTTCTTTCCCTTTCTTTTCTTCCTGTTTTCTCTCCCTACCTCCCTATTATTTCTCCTTCCCATTAAAATGTTACCTTTTCTTTTAACACTTTTATTCTCTGCTTGTTCCTTTCTTCCCACTTCATCTTGTCTAATCTGCTACTAGATGCCCATGTTTCCCCGCCCCTTCCTTTTTTCTCTTTCTTTCTTTTTCCTCTCTGTCCTTTTCTCCTCCAGATTCTTTTCCTAAACATTCTGTACACATACTGTCCCTCTTTTCCTTCGGTTTCTTTGGAATAACATGAAACAGAAGGTGTAACAAGAGAAATAAATTTCTAGTCCTACCAGAACATGTTGCTACACCATACTTCAATTTCAGTTTTCATAAATCTAATTGAGTGCTTTTACATAAAATCAAACTAAATTATGTAAAACTTTCTTCACTGTACTAGCATTTAAATTTCCAAATATATTAGTTTCATAAAATAAAACTCAGAAAAAAATTTTGAAAAAAATTCTCCATATTTGTTTTTACATAGCTTGTCATCTGCACATTGTATTTTTTGAACAATTTTTATTTCCATAAATCCTAAATAATTGTCTTGATTAAAATATTCAGAAATTATAATTGAAAGGTAGCTAAAATATCCTGTAATAAACTTAAATTAATTTACTTAAAAGTGATATGCCTATTACTTTAAGCAGATTATAAAGGCAAAGAACCACACATTTTCATATACTTTAAGAAAAAGGGATGAATTATCAAATTCTAGTTAAGAAAGAAGTGAGGCAATTATCATGGAATAGGTTATGTCACCTTAAGCTTACTCAAGAAAGGCTTACTTTACTAGTAAGCTACTTATTTTAATTCTAAATTCACGAGGGCACATGCTGCCTCTCAACATACGTCTGTTGTGAGTTCAATATATTTGTCTTAATTTAATTTCCGTTCTTCCAGCTTACAGATAATGAAGACAAATAGGTCTCATATTCCAAACTCTGTCAGTGTTACAGAAGACTTAAAAATATCCATCATCATTGCCTATATTCCTTATTTAAAATTTACAGAAACTTTCTTAGTCCATTAATTTGTTTACATAAGAGGAAAAAAGAGGTCTTTGAATTTTAATACAAACAAATTTATCACCCTTTCACATTTACATGTGCATTTAGAATGAATTAAAGTTCAAACTCTTACCTCAAGTTTACAGCCTAGATTGTTTTTTAAGCATCCATTTTGGAAAAGATAGTTACTTTATTCATGATTTTTACACACTTATTGCAGAGATAATGAATTTAAATAGTTAATTTACTCTCCTCACTTGCTCTATAGTTGTTGTTGTTGTTGTTGTTGTTGTTGTTTTTCTGACAGAGTTAGACAGTGAGAGAGACAGAGAGAAAGGTCTTCTTCTGTTGGTTCACCCCCAAAATGGCCACCAGGGCTGGAGCTATGCCAATCTGAAGGCAGGAGCCAGGTGCTTCTTCCTGGTCTCCGACGTGGATGCAGGCACTCAAGCTCTTGGGCCATCCTCCACTGCCATTCTGGGCCACAGCAGAGAGCTGGATGGGAAGTGGAGCAGCTGGGACACGAACCCAGTGCCCATATGGGATGCAGGCAGAGGATTAACCAAGTGAGCCATGGTGCCAGCCCTCTATAGTCTTATGTTTATTTTTTTTTCAACTTGATAAGTATATTAAAAACATATGAATTGTTGTACCTGAGCAAGTGCAAACAGAGAAGCACCACACATTGATAAAATTTGATGGTCCTTTATTACCAGAGGCATGCTCTAAAGAACTCTCAACCCCAAAAACTCAAAGCAACGGTGTTTTATAAAGTCAAAAACCACAAATGGGGGAAGGGCAATACATGGTTGCTGTGGTCAAACTAACCTAAGGCCTATGAGAAACTAATACTGATTACAATCTTAACAATAGACAAATTACAATCTTAACATTAATACAGTGCAGCCTATCTGTTTTAAGCTTGAATGACCATGTCTGGGAGTTTCTATGTTCTGCCAAGTGGGATGAGGTGGACCATTACATCATAGTTTCAGCAGAGAGTCTCATGGTGGGGGTGCTTTAGCAAGATGGAGTCTCTGGGGCTCTAAAATGGAGTCCCTTCTGTCAAGGTGTCACTTCAGTAATGTATACATTTTTTTTTCAAAAACCATAGGTTCATTTTGGGCTTTACCTATCCGATTTCTTTCTTTCTTTTTTTTTTAAATGCCTAAGAATGATTGTGCGTTGATTACAGACTTCAACCAGTGTTCTTATGTAGAACAAACAGAGCAACAACAACAACAACAACCACAACAACAAAAATACTAAAAGGAATAAAATAGTAAGTTGTCCTATCGATTTCTTAAATTATATCTTATAAATATTATCATAAATATCTCCAAGGCACCAAGGGTAATTTTTGAGAGCCCATAAGATTCAAAGTAATATGATCTGGATATTTCTTTCAGAATTTGGATGTTTGAGTCTCATAACCAAGATACATAAGATGACCTATTTCCAGTGTCCCATCTCATTCTTTACTTTTATTTCAGATGATAAAATAAAAGTTATTATGATAAGACATGATTGTGCACAGTGCAATGTAATTCTGCATTACTATAATCTGAAACTCTTAAAAAAAAAGCAGATAAAAGAGAGGCAGGATTGAGGAAAAGCAGTAAGATTTGTCAGAGAGAAAATAAATTTTATTGTAGGTCACTGTACATATCAGTAAAGCAAGTCATTCATTGAATAGTTTAGTTTTGTTTTATTTTGTTTTGATCCAGGGTTGGAAGTGTCATTGCAGCAAGCAAAACGGAAGCTATATTTTCAATGGGATACATTCCATGATATATCACTTGAGACTATCATGGAAGTCAATATGCAATACAGGAACTCAAGGGATGAGTTAAGGCAATTCCTTGCAGAGATCTCTAGAACTTCAGAGTCTAAAGGTTTTTTTGCTATAAAGAAATATGAGTATAACAATTTGAGGTAAGGAGCAAGGAATCTATTTCTTTTTTTTTTTTTTTGGTCAGGCAGAGTGGACAGTAGAGGGAGACAGAGAGAAAGGTCTTCCTTTTTGCCATTGGTTCACCCTCCAATGGCCGCCGCGGCTGGCGCGCTGCGGCTGACACACCACGCTGTTCCGATGGCAGGAGCCAGGTACTTATCCTGGTCTCCTATGGGGTGCAGGGCCCAAGAACTTGGGCCATCCTCCACTGCACTCCCTGGCCACAGCAGAGAGCTGGCCTGGAAGAGGGGCAACCGGGACAGGATCGGTGCCCTGACCGGGACTAGAACCCGATGTGCTGGCGCCGCAAGGCGGAGGATTAGCCTGTTGATTCACGGCGCCGGCCAGGAATCTATTTCTATCACAAAAAAATTAAGAATAATAAGGGCAAACTATTTGTAAATATTTGAACTGTAATAAGAATATACATAGAATGAGGTTTAGATTATTCTTTAGTGTTTGTAGGATATATTGCAACAGCTTAGAGATCTACATGAATAAAGGACTAAAGTAGAAAGTAGTCCCTACTGCATAGATGGTGCCTCAGGTCGCTGCATAGGATAAATAGGGAGAGATTCATGGGGGAAAAGGCCAAGGATTCAACATGATAGTTGATTGATTATTCAACAATTATTTATGGAGCCTATATTGTTGCAAGAAATTAATGGAAATGAATGTGGTCACAGGGATTTGATGGTAAGCAGACTGAACTGAGAAGTGTCTATGGCATTGATTCTAGGCACCCTACTTATAAATGGGTTTCAGTAAATTCATGTACAATAATTATTATATACTGCAGAGGATGCATGTGCCAAATAAGATGATAAATAACAGCTGAATTAGTTCATAAGGAGAATGAACCCAAGTTTGAGGAAACATGGTCATGATCCAGAAGCCGAGGTAGGATGCATACTGTGTGGTTTCACAGATGACACAAAGTTGAAAGAACCATCTTCTTAAATGGATTTTGATTATAATTCCTTTGATGCTGGCATATACAGAGTTAGATGACCCTAAAATGATACCAAAATAGCTCTACAACTCATCATATTTACAGTTTCCAAAAACAAGGAAAGGAGTCTAAAAACAGGTTCAAGTATCTACTACATATTATACTGCACACCTACTCTCTACTCAAAAGAACTATGTTGTTATTCTATTGCAACTGCAGATAAAGCAAATATATAAGTATATAGCATGATTTTTAAAGTACTGTGAGGTGTAAAATGTCTAACATTTGAGCCACATACATTTTCAATAGGCTTGCTGATTTTGTGATCTTCATGCATTTGCCCTTTTAAAACAAGAAGCATCTAAGGTTCTGTATTATTAGTATCACAATGAATTTGGAAAACTTTCTGATTAGCTTGTTATTCATTTTTTTAATAAAATCCAATTTTGCACTGTTCCATAGCTGGTTTGACCCTGTAAACAAAGCATGATAGTGAAATATTTTCCTTAGCAAACATGCATTCCAACGAGCCATTACTTTTGTAGAGATACCGTCTTTCATATATTTAATTCTGTTTCAGCATATGACAGTTTGAATGTGTATTGCTAAGATTTATTTGATAGGGTGTTGTCTCATTTTCATTACCCCATCTACATTTTTTCTTTTCTCTTCTACAGATAATATAAATCAAAATCTTAGTGCCATAAAACTTAATTGTACATTTTGCAATTCTGCACCATTACAAAAGAGTGCTATCCATGAACAATGCTTTATGTATTTTAGTAGTTTATTTGCCTCTTCTGTAAGATAATACAAATGGCAATCAGCACAGGAACCCACACATGGCAGATTTTCATGGTACTATCATATCAGTTTAGGTGCTATCTATGAAACCTGATGAGCCTAGTAATAACTTTAGAAAGCGGGGTTATCAAAGGAGTGCCGATTTCAGCAGGAAAGAGAATCATCTACAACTGGCAATCTCCGAAGACTGCCAAATTACCCGAAATCCTATTCTACAAGGCAGTAATTTTAATGTACCAATAAAAAGTAACTCCTTTTTTTGGGATAGCTATTGTGCTTGTAATTGCACACTCAGAAAGCAATTTGCATAATATTGCAAAGAACTACATTATAAAATATGCTGATAAAAAAAGATAGTTTAAGATGAATGTAAAGTCATTTGTCCCTACTCTGTCTTCGTTTATATTTCATTCACTTATTAAGCACCTATTGTATATTCAACACATATAAGTCTCTGGGAATAACAAAATTTAAAAGAGCTATCCTATATTCGATAATAATCTAAGTTTTAGTACTAAGACTAGTAAATGGATAGTAAGAGTAGAACTTTACGGTTCTCACTATAGAGAGGTATATGTGTGTGCATGTGTGTGTATATCTCAAGAATATTATATATATTATATATATTTTATATATTATATATTATATATTATATTTTATATTATATTTTATGGGATTGAAGGCTTGTTAATGATGAGTCAAGGAAGTTATTTAGATGGGATGACATTTACTGAGTTAGAAAAACAGGACATTGGAGTGAGAAAAACATTCCTTGTAGATAGAATGTAATTTTGTGTTTTTTAAGGGTTATTGATTTATTTGAGTGGTAGAGTCACAAACAGTGAGAGGAAGAGACAGAGAGAAAGGTCTTCCATCAGCTGGTTCACTCCCCAAATGGCTGCAGTAGCCAGAGCTGGACTGATCCAAAGCCAGGAGGAGCCAGGAGCTTCTTTCCAGTCTCCCACAAGAGTGCAGGAGCCCAGGTACTAGGGTCATCTCCCACTGCTTTCACAGGCCATAGTAGAGAGCTGGATCAGAAGAGGAGCAGCTGGGACTAGAACCAGCTCCCATATGAGATGGCAGCACTGCAGGTGGAGGACGAACTTACTGTCCCACAGCACTGGCTCCAAGAGAAAATGTAATTTAGAACACACAGAAAATGAAGGTTCGGGGTGTATCTTGGATAGAGAAAACAGTTGGAGTAACTATTGACAAGAATAGGGGAAAAGATGAGAATATAGATTGAAAAGATAGAGGGCCAGATAATAAATTTGTATGACATGCTACATTCCTTAATTTTAATGCTGAAAGTAATTAGTACCCATTGAAAAATTTATGGAAGAATATATTTTAATCTGATTTGCATTTTTAAAAAGATCACTGTGGAATACATTTCACAGAGGCAAGAATCAAGACCTTTTAGGAGGCTCTTGCAATAATTTGAGTGAAGATGTAGGCAAAAATTAAAGCAGTGAGTTGGAGGGAAAGAAATTAATTATGAGACACTAAGAAAGTAGAATCAATGCAAACATTGGAAGAAAAGGAAAAATAAGGAGTCAGGTTTTTACCTCTTTTGAAAACTTCATGTTTTTTCATAGTCCAGATTTTATCTGCAATACTAAAATATATGATTTTAACTCTAAGAAGGAATTAAAAAGTGATTTTAACTCTAAAGATTTTATATGTAATTCTAAAATATATAATTTTATCTCTATAAAGGACTGCTTTTATATAAACAGGTTTAATATTTCTTTCACCTGCCATTTTTAGTAGGATATACTTATGATAATATATATTTCATAAGAGACCAAATTTTTGTGCATGCTGGGCCCATTTTTTCCCATGCTTGTATGAAAAAATTAACTAATATCTATAAGGTTCTTGTTCAGTACCTAGAACATATTGTTTTTGTGTTTATCTTTTATATATGTGGCTTTCATTATTGTATACATTTCTGGAGTACAACATGATCATACTGATTTTCAAAAAAGAAACATCGGTGCATGTTTCACATCTGTTGGTCTGAGCATATGTCTGAAATTGCTAAATCAAAATTCATAAATAAGTTGTAAATTAAATCCTTCCAATTAGCTATCTGGTGATTTGTAATTTTTTTATTTTATTTTTTTATTTAACACAGCGGCCAGCACTGTGACATAGCAGGTAAAGCTGCCTGTAGTGCAGCATCCCATATGGGCACCTCAGCTACTCCTCTTCTGCTCTAGCTCTCCTATGGCCTGGGAAAGCAGTGGAAGACGACCCAAGTCCTTGGGCCCCTGCACTCAGGTGAGAGCCAGAAGAAGCATCTGGCTCCTGGCTTCAAATCAACCAAGCTCTGGTCATTGCAGCCATTTCAGCCAGCAGATGGAAGATCTCTCTATCTCTATCTCTATCTCTCCCTCTCTCTATATATATAACTTTACCTCTCAAATAAATATATAAATAATTTAACACATAAAATTTTACATATTAATTGAGTGTCATGTATTGTCCTGATATACATCTAAATTGTGAAGAAAAATCTACAGAATGGGAGAAAATATTTACAAGTTACATATCTGATAAAGGAAATAGTGATATTTAACATCTGTGAAATAATAGCATTGAATTGTTCACTTATTTCCTGACTTTTGGAATTTGGAATAATTATTTGCAATTATGTAATTTCCCTTTGTTTTAACTCTCTTAAGAGAATAAGTGAAACTAATGTAATTATTCATAGTTTTGTGATCTCAAGCATTTTAATTGTTGAAATGAAGCTCAAAAATCATTGTCATTTAAATCATTATCATATTCAAATGATGTATTTCAAAGAAAGTATATTTTCAGCATCTGTATTCATCAATTTCAATGAAAAACACTTTAAAACTAAGTTTATTAGTTTCTATTTTTATGTATATATACCACAATTTCTTTTTAAAATTTTTAATATAAAGAAAACCGATTTCATGTATTTCATAGATACAGTTCTAAGAGGATAACTATGCTTCTCTCCCTCTCTCTTTCTCTCCCTCAATCCCTGTGCTTTATTCCTTCCTTTTTTTTTTATTTTTGCCAAAACATAATTACATTCCACTACACAATCACAGGCAAATGCACTGCTGAATGTAATATTAAACGTAAGAAGTAGAAAAACTGCAGTTCCACAGGAGTATAAATAAGGGCTAAAAACAACAATCAAATCACAAGATGTTCATTGCATTCCTTTGGTTTTTGTATTCTACATTGACCCCCACATATCGGAGCACACATATGATATTTGTGTTTTGGGGACTAGCTTATTTCATTAAACATAATGATTTCCAGTTGCATCCATTTTGTTGCAAAAGGCAGGATTCCGTTTTTCTATGGCTGAGTAGTATTTTTAGTGTATATATACCATATTTTCTTTACCTAGTCATCAGTTGTTGGACCTCGGGTCGATTCCATATCTTAGCTATTTTGAACTGAGCTGAGATAAGCATGGGAGTATAAATAACTCTGTAATATGTTGATTTCATTTCCTTTGGGTAAATTCCAAGGACTGTCATGGCTGGGTCATATGGTAGATCTATTTGCAGATTTCTGAAGAATCCCCATACTGTTTTCCATAATGGTTGTACTAGTTTACATTGGTTTTCCACTCAGATAATTTGCCTATTTTTCAATATATTCATATATCATGTCCTTGGAAAGTAGTACTAGATAAAACTCTTGATCACATATTCATCCACTTTTTTTTATTTACTTATTTTTTGTTGAAAGAGTGACAGAGAGAGAAAAAGAGAGACAGAGAGAGAGGAAGTAGGGGAAAGAGATCACCCATCTTCTGATTCAGGTTGCAGCCAGGAGCCATGAACTCTATCCAGGTTCTCCACATGGTAGCAGTAATCCAAGCACTTGAGCTGTCATCTGTTGCCTTCCCAAGCAGATTACCAGGAAGCTGGGCTGGAAGTGGAGGAGCTTGGACTCCAACTGGCACTCTGATATTGGGTGCAGGCATCCCAAGTGGCAGGGCAGCTTAATCCGTTGTGCCACAGAATCTACTCCTGATTCATTATTTTAAATACCCAGTGTAGACTTCCCTTAATTTATACATAATTGCATATGTTTTAAATAGCTTTGACAGCCAAAATACTACTTTATACACAACCCTCAAAACATTAATATTCCCAAAAGCAGTGGTGAATTGCTCTTCTGCTTTTTTCATTGTTCTTTCTCAAATGCCTTGGGTCTCCTTTGCTTTTAGGGTGAACACAGAAAGCAATATTTAGCTTCTGAAAGCCCCTCAGAGCCCAAGCTACACTGCCAAAGAACAGAATTCTGTGCCATAGAGCATGAAATAAATGTAGATCTGAGATGCTGGCCACCTCTTTCAGCAGAGGCCTTCTGACTGAAAAATCAATTCAATAAAAAAACTATTATTCACTGGAGCTTTTCAGAAAGAAGTAACAAAGTATTTTAACTACTTTAAAAACAAGAAACAAGGAAAGAGTCTGTTAATTTAGTGTAGAAGGTGGTGTTATTCACACATAATGAACATCTGCAGCTTGCTTTGCAGAGGACAGTGAGCTGAGTCCCAGTGCATCATTCAGTTCAGCATCAACACAAGATAAAAAAGCAACAAAAGGGGAATGTTGAAAGGTGAGAGTCTACTATTTAACACAGAGCTCCCCAAGGCTGAGCCCTAATCTCATCTTTCCACGGGTTCCCCTGTCCAAATTCTCCGGGGATTTCAGTTTCTAGGTCAATTCTCTCACAAAACAAAGGTTCAGAGAGAAAATTCATGGGGAAGAAAACAGCTCTCAGACTGATTTGGAGATAAAAAAGTGAGTTGGGCAATGTGTCCTGCCCACGAGGTGTGTTTTGAGGTATGGTGGAAGATGTAATGGTTTTACAAGAATTTCAGGGAAAACTTTGGATTTTGCAGAGTTCTTCCTGAGACAGCACTGTGTTGGCTTTCCTCGTAGGGCTTATTTTGAGAATTACATAGGATGATGTACAAGAAATCCATTTATAACTGCTTCCTATATGGCAATTTATAGTTATTTATGCACAAGCATACAATTTAAAACTTTCTTACTCCTATGATTATAACTTTGGGTAATTGCTAAACATTTATAAGAGGGTACTTTAAAAAGTTTGTGGAAAATGGAATGAAAAGATGTTTATTTTGGTGTGAAAGAATTTTGAGATATATGTATGGTCTTTTTAAAAACATAAATTTTCCATGAACTTTTTGAAGACCCCCTCATACACACGGATTTTAAACATTTTGTGCACTAAATAAGCAACTTTTATTCTACTTTTAATGAAAATGAAAATGTTAAGTGCCCTCTTATGTGAACATGCTTTGTAAATGATAAAATACAATGACAAAGTGAGCCTTAATTTTATTTTCTTTGTTCCTTTAACCTCATATAGTAATTCTGGGGAATCTCATAGTTTAAATCTGTAGAGTGTCGGCCGGTGTCGTGGCTCACTGGGCTAATCCTCCGCCTACGGCGCCAACACCCTGGGTTCTAGCCCCAGTCGGGGCGCTGGATTCTGTCCCGGTTGCTCCTCTTCCAGTCTAGCTCTCTGCTGTGGCCCAGGGAGAGCAGTTGTGGATGGCCCAGGTCCTTGGGCCCTGCACCCACATGGGAGACCAGGAGGAAGCACCTGGCTCCTGTCTTTTGATCGGCACAGCGTGCTGGCCACAATGCGCCAGCCTTAGCAGCCACTTGGGGAGTGAACCAACGGAAAAAGGAAGACCTTTTTCTCTGTCTCTCTCTCTCTCACTAACTCTGCCTGTCAAAAAAAAAAAAAAAAAAAAAAAAAAGAAAGAAAGAAAATTACAGAGTGTCCCTAAATATTTCATTCCATTTAATCCTATACTGCTGAGTAACATGCCACAACTCTTAGGGCTGACTGCAGATGTGGGTTTTGTAATCTGGCAGAAAATCTGAAGCAATGTCCTCAAAAAAGTTGTTGATACCTTCATTTATATTTATTGGTGTCTTAATAAGTGTAAGGCCTATATTAGATAGAAACAAGCTGTATTTGTCTCCACTAGAATTGGAAGGAAATACTTTTTCAACGAATTTTCTTCATTACAAACATCGTAGAGCAAAGTTGACACATATCTGAAAGTGCAAGAAAATAACATATAGGCACCCAATCTCAAAGCAATTACCACTGTCAATTGTGTTTCATTTCAGAATTTTCTATGCACATTTTTACGTTGTTGGAGTATAATTTCAAAAATATGTATATAAGAACGCACATTTTATATTAATGATTATCTAAGTTAATACATGTTTAATCAGTGTCATTTTAAAGTCTGATATTTTCTCGTGTATTTATAATTATTTTTATTTAGCATTATTTATTTGAGAGTTCGTGATATAGGCAGAGAAAGAGGTAAAGAGAGCATGCTGCCAAGCACTGGTTCACTTCCCAAATACACCTAATTTGGGGGCTAAGATCAAACTAAGATAGGGCCTCTGTAAGCAATCCGAGGCCCCCATGTGAGTGGCAGAAACCCAATAACTTGAGTCATCACTACTGCTTCCCAGGGTCTGCCTTAGCAGAGAGCTGCAGTCAGAAGCTAGAACTTGGTCTCAAACCCAAGGACTTTGATGGAGGATTTGGGCATCTTAACTGACAGGCTAAATGCATGTCCCCCCTCCTTCTAATTTACTCATTGTATATGTTTAAGCACCTTACATTCTGTGAATACTATGAGATTTTGTTTAACAGCTTGGCACATAATTTTATTGATCCCAAATCATGTTATTCCCAAAAGCATACAATTGTCCATTTTCAGAATAATTTCTAATTTATGCTTCTGCTCTTGGACCTTGATCTTCTCTGTGTTTTCCTAAGTTGACTTACTCACTCCTGTTAAATTACACTGCTGGGTTGATAAAAGGGAAGTAGCAGGCTTATAAAAAAGACAATTTCGTACACCTTTCTCTGGCCTTCTAGTCTTTCTCTACTGCCTCACGTTAACAGAACCTGACAAGAAACCAGGAGGAATATAGCTTAGGAAATTCCAGCCCCAGGATCAAAAAGCAGATTTGTACCTGAAACGTTTCCTCACCAGGAAGCAAGGAAAGATGAACTCCTTTTCCCATCTGTATGAGACATCATATTTCTTGTTCTATTTTATATACCAATGCCAATTTTATAGTGTTGTTTTCTTATTAATTTCAAGATATTCTCTATGTATTTTTAAAATGTCCATCTTCTGGGGCTGGCACTGTGGCACAGTGGGCTAAAGCCCTGTCCTGAAGTGCCAGCATCCCATATGGGCACCGGTTCTAGTCCCTGCTGCTCCTCTTCTGATCCAGCTCTCTGTTATGGCCTGGAATAGCAGTGGAAGATGGCCCAGGTCCTTGGAACCCTGCACCCGCATGGGAGACCTGGAGGAAGCTCCTGGCTCCTGGCTTCAGATCTGCACATCTCTGGCCATTGCGGCCATCTGGGGAGGGAACCAACGTAGCAAAGACATCTCTCTCTATCTCTACCTCTCTCTGTAAATAAAATTTTAAAAATAATTACCATATTCTCTGTGTGCATGCATGTGTACTTTTGTATTTGTGTGTATGTGTGTGTGTGTTTCTATTTATCTATCAATAAAGCCATAGAGAAATAAACAGATATAGAGGATATATTCTCTGTGCTCAAAGATCCCACAGACACATTGTGTTCTTATTTCTCTCAGTTTACTTTCTGGGATGCATATTCTGTTTCCTGCTCATCATGATGTCACCTAAATGTCTTTGTACCTCAGGACTCTTTTTATCTTAGGTCATGAGCTAGAGATGTGACTCGGTTTCATGCCATTAAAAGTAATCTTTATGGCAATATCTCCCAAATAGCTATTTTAAAACAAGCTAAGACATCTTTCCTGACGTTCACAATCACATCCTACTGTCTGCTTGACACTTCTATTTGATAAATGTAAGAATCTAGAATTAGGTTGTTAGGGTGTTCAAAGTGAAAGTACTTGGCATAAAGGTTAAGATGACACTTGGGACACTTGCATTCCGTATCGGAATGCATGAGTTCACATCCTGGTTCCATTCCAGGAAGCTGGAGTCAGGCGTCAGTTCCAGGAATCAAACCCAGGTACCCAGGCACCTGGACATTTTAATCATCAAACACCTGCTCCTTCAAATTCCATTTTATGATAGCTATTTGTGTACATTGCATCCTATTTCCAATACAACTGATCTATATCCTTCTACCTTCTTTAACTAACAGAATTTTTATATAGATGGCAATTAAATATTTTCCAACTTGAGTATAATACATAATTTTAACATATAGTTTTTATCCGAAGCTTTGATATTTGACTGAGATCTGTCAATGAATACAATTTATTTACATCATAGTACTTATTCAGCAACATGGATGACAATGTTGCTGCATTCCAGATGTTGAGATAACTACCAGAAATGAATGCATGATCTTTGCACTCACAATGTCCTATCATCTAAAGGAGGGCGGTGGCAACTATTATATATATATATAATATATACTATTATATTATATTATATATTATATTATATATAATATATTATATTATATATTATATATACTATATATTATATAGTATATATTATATATTATACTAAAGCGATCTTCTGTATATAAAGATAATTGAAAATGAAAAAAAAAAACCTTGGTTTTAAATTGGAAATTACATAGAAAAATAATCAATCTTTTTTTAAAAAAAATATCTTGCAGAATCTCTGTCATTAATGTGATGTACACTGTTATTTAATGCTATAACTAGTACTCCAACAGTATTTTTTTTCACTTTGTGTTGCTATGTGAGGGCAAACTGTTGAAATCTTTATATATACTAAACTGATTTTCAGTATATAAAGAGAATTGAAAATGAATCTTGATGGGAATGGAAGGGGAGAGCGAGTGGGAAAGGGGAGGGTTGCGGGTGGGGGGGAAGTTGTAGGGGGGGAAGCCTTGTAATCCATAAGCTGCACTTAGGAAATTTATATTCACTAAATAAAAAAAAAGTAGTATGTGAAAATATTCTGATAGAGTTAAATACAATTTCCCAAAAAATTCCAGAGAAGTCATAGATAAAATTAACAGGTACTGACAAAAATATTTTTTAGAAAGGTAAGGAAACAGAAATTAGTGAGCTTCCCTCCTACCTCATTTGGAATAAAAGTCAAAATCCTTAAAAGTCTTTTGTTGGCCTTCTGCGAGTTAGGTACCACCTTACCACTGCCCAACACCATGACCACAATTTTCTCCCTCTCCACTTCTCTCCCTCTCTCAACCCTAAACACACTGCCTTCTTTTTATTACTGTGCACACTGTGAGCACTCCTTTTCAGGAACATTGCATTTGCAGATCCCATTGCCTGAAAACGCTGTTCTGCCAGCTCCTCATATTGCTTACGTCCTCAGATCTTCCAAGTATTCAATCAAGTATCACCTAAGGGAGAACTTATCATCGTCACCTCAAAGATCCTCATAGTACTTTCATTTTTATTTTCTGTTTTAACATCTATTACCTTGTAATATATTTCCATTATACTTACCTTGTTTATTCTACATCTTCCTACAACTGTTAGATTTAAAGAACATGATTTTTTTAAATTTTCTGCTTCCTAATTATACACACACACACACACACACACCTCCATGACTTCTGCAACATTCACACTTGTTATCTATAGAATCAGATGCCTCTGCAAAAAGTTTTAACTAAGGAAACACTTATCAGGAACTTAACCCTTTGCAAGGATTTTACTAGACCTCATTCTTATTCAAAACCATCTGCTCTGCTGAAAGCTACTTAGGTATGATTATAAAAGAAAATCATGACATATTTGCTACTGAAAAGCTCAGCAAAATTTATCAAAATATAAAAATAGAAACTCAAAATAACCTTCTGATGTGATATTAAGGTGTTGTAATGTCAGAATATTGCAGAATGTCTTTTTAGATTGAAAATCAATGTTTTGAAAATTGGATTTACAAGGTAGAATTGTTATTATATTGAATTTAGGTTAAAAAATGAACAATGGATTTTGTGAGTTTCCATTTTAGACAATGCTTTTTATTCACACTCTCCATCTCACTCTTCTTTTTTAAAAATAAGCTAATCACCTCCCAAAATTTCTATCATTCATCATTTTTATGGTTCCATGGTAAATATAGTATTAATCATCCATTTTCTGTGAAAGATATGACTCCACTCCCTAACTTTGCAATGTGTAACTTGCTGTAATATCTTAATTGTTTATTGCCTTTGGCAACATTATGAATCATCTACTGAAAATCATGCCTTTTTGAATCCAGGCTAGACTCTGAGTGATGTGCAGTTATTCCCAACTAACATGACAGAATTGAAAGAAACCATCTGCCTTTTTACCTCCACAACCAGTTTGGTCTCTATGTCATGCAATTCATTATTCTTGTGTTGTAAATGATTTTGTAATTTCTGGGATCTATCTTTAAATGTATCCTCCTTGGAATTATCAGAATGCATATTTTTTCCATTCATTGGCATTAAAAAATCGATCATACTAATGACCTTTCAGTGGAATAAAATTCTGGATATGAACACTACAATAAAGATAATTCTAATCAGTATTTAAATTAAAATTCACCAAAAGAAACATATATAAAGTTATTTCAAATCAAATAATACAATTCAGCAAAATAATCTTTGAGTTTAATACCACAATGTTCTCATTTTTATTTGCCTTTTTATTGAATAAGACAGTTTGATTGATCTAAAATTGAATTTTCTGCTTTTACTCTTTTATTACCAGTGTCATGAAGTTGGATGAGTCATTTTCTACATTTTTGAACTGTAAGACATTAACACTTTGGACATGAGATCCCTGAGGCTTATTTCGTTGCTATTATGTTGGCTTTCTTTTTCTGCTCTGAATTCTATTACATGGAGATAAGCATACAGGAGGAGAAAAGGTTAGAATAGGAAAAAAATAACAATGGATGTAGATTGAGGCATGTATAGAAATATAACTGGAAACAGAAAAAATTAACAGTGAGAGCAAATCATAGAAAAAGAAATGTATGATGTTGAGCTGAGGTTTGTTACTATCCCTAAATATTTTCTTTTAATTCCAAAACAGAAATATATATTTCAATGGAAAGATCATTGCTGGGATTCTGAGATTATGAGCAGGGAGGAACAGTTAGGAAGATGGCTAATTTTACGTACTAACACATTATATAGTCTAAATCCAACATTGCACATATGGCATCTGCAGAAATCATGAAGTTTCATGATCAAAATCCAGTCAGTCTTATAAATGTTAAGATCTTCCCTCAAAATTTAATCATCTATCAACTAGTATCACACCAGCCTTATATTTTTTTTCTTCTTGTTTCCAAGGAACTCATAGTTATTGTTCTGGCGTCTTTCATTTCCATCCTTTCAAGCATCTGCCCCTAGGGAAGACGCAAAGAGTGTGCACAGGCTTTGATGCATCCAGTTTGGGGTTATCGATTTCACTTTCCCTGTGAGTCTCATTACCCTACTACTTGTCTCTGCTTAGCCAGCATCAAACTTGAAGTAAACAAACAGAATATTAACTTTCCGGCATCACAAAGAAGGGATAGGTTAGACTTTGAATGTTTTTTTTTTTTTTTAAACTGCTTGTACAAGTCCATCCTTTTATAGATAGATGAATTGTGGCTGCATGGGAGAAGGAATTTGCCTAGGTACAGACACAATGTGTGGATTTAATTACATACAATGGCTCAGATTTGGAGCCTTGTAGGGTTTGTCAAACTGAAGTGGAAAATTCTCACAAAAGCTGTTACTACTGAATTGTCTTGATTTTGCTAAGCCATGTATGGTCAACTACAGCCACCACACATTCCAAAAGCTGTTCTGTTATTAGAAGATATTTAAAGAGCTCTAGCACAGAATCATCAAAGTTTGCTGTATCCCTAGACCCCAGATTTAGTAATAGTTTCTGAATTATTTTCCATGGATCTTGTTGTCATCTTTTACTATGCTTCTGGGAGTTTGCTTTCTTTATAAATCCCTTTACTTACTTTGTATTTTAAAAGCCATGTAGCACATTATTTTTATAAAACTTGTTTTCATTGTCATTTTCTCTACTGCCCTTAAAATTTTCTTGACTGTTTCCTATAGTATTTACTCAGCAGTCTGAAAGGCTTGCCTTGTATCTTTTATTATATATAAACCAAATTCTCTTGAATTAATTTCAGAATAAAAGGATACTATATAAAATTTATGTCTGCTTCCTGCAGTGAGTTTTTCTTTTCAGAAAGATTCTTTATTCTTTGCTTCTTAGATTCGCATTTTCCCTCTGGTACTGATAGAATAACATTTTTATTTGAAATGTTTCTAAAAATGTATTAAAATAATACAACTCAATATCAAAATAATGGACTTACTTTTAAAAGGGGACAATATATTCTGAAAACTAAAAGCTTGAATATGGTTCTTCTTAAAATAATTTATTTTTATATTTTTACTATTTTTATATTTTGGTAATATATTTGTCCTATTTTTAAATATTTTCTATTACATTTATGAAAATAGAAAGTCTAAGTCACCAAATGATAAACATACTTGCTAAAGGAAATTTGATTCCAAGACAGACATAAGCGCTTTTACTTGATAAATTGTAATATATCTCTTAAGTGCCAATTTGTCTATACATTTTCCATCTGGTTATATAATTTTCCAAAAAAATTTTATTCAGAAATGAGCACATAATTGACAAAAGTGAAGCTGTCAGTATCTGATGATAGCTTATGAATCCCAATATATTAAGTTTATGAGATCTATTCTTTCATGTGACTATTTTGTAAAAACTGGAATTAATTATTAAAGGCACCATTATTTTAAATATAATATATAATGTTTTATAACTTCAACATCTTGAGCAGATGTATCATATCAGAAAATTTGTGAATTGGGTTGTTCTGTCACATTATTCCATATATGTTTGTATAAAAGTATAAAACACATACTGGGAATAGAAAGCAAAACTCTAAATGTAATCGTTATCAAAATTAAAGCAAAATATTTCCCCCAATTAACTAGGGAGAATCAGGAAAGTCATAAATACTCAAGTCATAAATATAAGATGAAAATATTACCATTTAAAATATTTATAGAAGTGAGCCATAACATACATAAATGACTATAAATTAAACTTCTCTATGATTTCACAAATATCCTTGAATTTCTCTAAAAGTAAGTGTGTTTTTAAAAGAATGTCTAAAACAAAATGAATAGTTTAATGATATAGCAATGGGAAAAATTCACAGAGAAAAGAAATCAAATGTGCAACAGCCTGGATGAGGCTGAAGCCAGGCACAGGAAATCCAAACTGCTCTCCTACAAGGGTAGCAGGGGCCCAGTACTTGGGCCATGTTCAGTTGTTTTTACAGGCGCATTATCAAGAACCTGGATTGAAAGCAGAGTAGCCAAAACTCAAACAGGCATTCTGCTGTGGTACCCTGGTGTTCCATCAGCAGCCTAACTGTTGTACCAGAATGCCTACCTCATATACTAGGTAGTTTAAACATATCTACTTAATGTATTATTGTTTCAGTTCTGCTTATTTTGACTTTAAGTATTTAATCAATCCTACCATTGAAAATAGGATCATCATTGCAATTTCCAAAGGAGATAATATAACCAACTGTCAAACAAACTAAATTGAAATAGAAGTAGGCGGCAAGATGGCGGAATAGGCAGGGAGCACACTATTAGTCCGGGAGAGAGATAAGTGGAGATACTGCAGGGTCAAGGAAGAGTAGGGGATGAAACAGCATAGGAAACTCTTCCGGAACTAGTGATTCACAGTGTACCTGCGTGGAGAGCATGGGAGCCCAAGTTCGGGACACCAGCGGCAGACTCAACACACCAGCGCTGGAACGCGAGGTGAGCTGAACCACAATAGCCCAAGACTCCAGCGGGCAAGCGGAAAGAGGAGGCTAGAGGGAACGAGGCTTGAAACTCCGTGGGGAAAAATTCACCAGGCTAACTAGAAGAGAGATAGGAAAAAAATAAAAAAAAGTGACCGATACAGACACAAGTTTCTCTCTCTCCGCTCACCTCTCAAAGGCGAGCAAGACAGAGCAGGCGCCATTTTGGACATACGTCATAAGCAGGGCGACCTCAGGTCTGCACTGGCCCTGAGCCTAGCAGAAAAACCTGACTCTGGGGGGAGGGGTGAAATAACAGGAGATTAGCATCTAACTTGGCAACCCAGTGGGAGACTGCAGGAGAATTGGAGCCCACACTGAGGGCAGCAGAGATTCCCTTTGTGGTCCGTGGGAAAGAGCTTCCAATCTCTGGCTCCTGTGGGTATATCATTTGCCTGCTAAGTACCTCCAATTACGTTCAGCTGTGCGGAAATACTTCCCTTTTGAATCAAAAAAGAGAGAGATTTACCACACCTAACCTGGGAGTGTCATCTTTGACACACCCTCAGCCCTGAGGAACCAAACACAGCTCTCAATCCACACTCATCTCAAGCCTCTAAGGCACCACTGAAAGCAGACAGTCCACTTAATATAGAGCCATAGTGTAACAAGAAATAACACCACAGTGAAGAAACCAAATATCTCCAACATGCCAAACAACAAACGCAAAAACCGAGGTAACAAGAACAAGGAAGACACTATGACGCCCCCAAATGAAAAAGACACCCCAATTCAAGATTATGAAGATGAGGAGATTGAAGAAATGCAAGAAGCAGATCTCAAAAAATTGTTAAATACATTAAGAAGTTCTCAAAAACAAATTCTTGAACTACAGAAATCTTTAATCGACAAGATAGAAAATCTCTCTCGTGAAAATGAAATATTAAGGAGGAATCAAAATGAAATGAAACAACTAGTGGAACAAGAAGCTGTGATAGTGATGAGAAATCATAATGAAATGAAGAATTCAATAGATCAAATGAAAAACACATTAGAGAGTCTTAAAAACAGAATGGGCGAAGCAGAAGAGAGAATATCAGACTTAGAAGACAGAGAACAGGAAAGGAAACAATCAAATCAAAGAAAAGAAGAAGAAATCAGAAATCTAAAAAATACTGTCAGGAATCTACAGGATACTCTTAAAAAACCCAACATTCGGGTTCTAGGAGTACCTGAAGGCATGGAGAGAGAGAAAGGATTAGAAGGCCTTTTTAGTGAGATACTAGCAGAAAATTTCCCAGGTTTGGAGAAAGACGGAGACATCCTAATACAGGAAGCTCATAGAACCCCTAATAAACATGACCAAAAGAGATCCTCACCACGACATGTCGTAATCAAACTCACCACAGTGAAACACAAAGAAAAGATCCTAAAATGTGCAAGAGAGAAACGCCAGATTACTCTCAGAGGATCTCCAATTAGACTCACAGCTGACTTCTCTTCAGAAACCCTACAAGCTAGGAGAGAATGGCGAGACATAGCCCAGGTGCTAAGAGAGAAAAACTGCCAGCCCAGAATATTATATCCTGCAAAGCTCTCATTTATGAATGAAAGTGAAATAAAGACCTTTCACAGCAAACAGACATTGAAAGAATTTGTCGCCACTCGTCCAGCCCTGCAAAAGATGCTTAAAGATGTGTTACATACAGAAACACAGAAACACGGTCACCAATATGAAAGAAGGTAAAGGTAGGAAACCTCACAGCAAAAGATCACAGGAATCTCAAACCATATATTAGAAAGTATCTTTGGCTAATGGCAGGGCAAAGTTACTCCTTCTCAATAGTCACATTGAATGTTAATGGCTTGAACTGTCCAGTTAAAAGACACCAATTGGTTGATTGGGTTAAGGAACAAAACCCATCCTTTTGCTGCTTACAAGAAACCCATCTATCCAACAATGATCCATACAGGCTGAGAGTGAAAGGCTGGAAAAAGATATACCATGCCAACAGAAATGAAAAGAGAGTGGGCGTAGCCATCTTAATATCAGACAACATAAACTTTACCACAAAAACTGTTAGGAGAGACAAAGAGGGGCACTATATAATGATTAAGGGATCCATTCAACAGGAAGATATAACGATTATCAATGTATATGCACCTAATTACAGGGCACCAGCTTATTTAAAAGACTTGTTAAGGGACTTAAAGGGAGACTTAGACCCCAACACAATAGTACTGGGGGACTTCAATACTCCACTCTCAGAGATAGACAGATCAACAGAACAGAAGATCAACAAGGAGACAGTAGATTTAAATGACACTATAGCCCAAATGGATCTAACAGATATCTACAGAACATTTCATCCTACATCTAAGGACTTTACATTCTTCTCAGCAGTACATGGAACCCTCTCTAGGATTGACCACATACTAGGCCATAAAGCAAGTCTCAGCAAATTCAAAAGAATTAGAATCATACCATGCAGCTTCTCAGACCACAAAGGAATGAAATTGGAAATTGGCAACTCAGGAATCCCTAGAGCACGTGCAAACACATGGAGATTGAACAACATGCTCCTGAATGAACAATGGGTCATAGAAGAAATTAAAAGAGAAATCAAAAATTTTCTGGAAGTAAATGAGGATAACAGCACAACATACCAAAACCTATGGGATACAACAAAAGCAGTGTTAAGAGGAAAGTTTATATCAATAGGTGCCTACATCAAGAAATTGGAAAGGCACCAAATAGATGAGCTTTCAAATCATCTCAAGGATCTAGAAAATCTGCAGCAAACCAAACCCAAACCCAGTAGGAGAAGAGAAATAATTAAAATCAGAGAAGAAATCAACAGGATTGAATCAAAAAAAAATTACAAAAAATCAGCCAAACGAGGAGCTGGTTTTTTGAAAAAATAAACAAAATTGACACCCCATTGCCCCAACTAACTAAAAAAAGAAGAGAAAAGACCCAAATCAATAGGATCAGAGATGAAATGGGAAACGTAACAACAGGCGCCACAGAAATAAAAAGAATCATCAGAAATTACTACAAGGACTTGTATGCCAGCAAACAGGGAAATCTATCAGAAATGGACAGATTCTTGGACACATACAACCTCCCTAAATTGAGCCAGGAAGACATAGAAAACCTAAACAGACCCATAACTGACACAGAAATTGAAACAGTAATAAAGGCCCTCCCAACAAAGAAAAGCCCAGGGCCAGATGGATTCACTGCTGAGTTCTACCAGACATTTAGAGAAGAACTAACTCCAATTCTTCTCAAACTATTTAGAGCAATCGAAAAAGAGGGAATCCTCCCAAATTCTTTCTATGAAGCCACCATCACCTTAATTCCTAAGCCAGAAAGAGATGCAACATTGAAAGAGAATTACAGACCAATATCCCTGATGAACATAGATGCAAAAATCCTCAATAAAATTCTGGCCAATAGAATGCAACAACACATTAGAAAGATCATCCACCCAGACCAAGTGGGATTCATCCCCGGTATGCAGGGATGGTTCAACATTCGCAAAACAATCAACGTAATATACTACATTAACAGACTGCAGAAGAAAAACCATATGATTCTCTCAATAGATGCAGAGAAAGCATTTGATAAAATACAACACCCTTTCATGATGAAAACTCTAAGCAAACTGGGTATGGAAGGAACATTCCTTAATACAATCAAAGCAATATATGAAAAACCCACGGCCAACATCCTATTGAATGGGGAAAAGTTGGAAGCATTTCCACTGAAATCTGGTACCAGACAGGGATGCCCTCTCTCACCACTGCTATTCAATATAGTTCTGGAAGTTTTGGCCAGAGCTATTAGGCAAGAAAAAGAAATTAAAGGGATACAAATCGGGAAGGACGAACTCAAACTATCCCTCTTTGCAGATGATATGATTCTTTATTTAGGGGACCCAAAGAACTCTACTAAGAGACTGCTGGAACTCATCGAAGAGTTTGGCAAAGTAGCAGGATATAAAATCAATGCACAAAAATCAATAGCCTTTGTATACACAGGCAATGCCACGGCTGAGGAAGAACTTCTAAAATCAATCTCATTCACAATAGCTACAAAAACAATCAAATACCTTGGAATAAACTTAACCAAAGACGTTAAAGATCTCTACGATGAAAACTACAAAACCTTAAAGAAAGAAATAGAAGAGGATACCAAAAAATGGAGAAATCTTCCATGCTCATGGATTGGAAGAATCAATATCATCAAAATGTCTATTCTCCCAAAAGCAATTTATACATTCAATGCAATACCAATCAAGATACCAAAGGCATTCTTCTCAGATCTGGAAAAAATGATGCTGAAATTCATATGGAGACACAGAAGACCTCGAATAGCCAAAGCAATCCTGTACAACAAAAACAAAGCCGGAGGCATCACGGTACCTGATTTTAGGACATACTACAGGGCAGTTGTTATCAAAACAGCATGGTACTGGTACAGAAACAGATGGATAGACCAATGGAACAGAATAGAAACATCAGAAATCAATCAAAACATCTACAGCCAACTTATATTTGACCAAAGATCCAAATCTAATCCCTGGAATAAGGACAGTCTATTCAATAAATGGTGCTGGGAAAATTGGATTTCCACGTGCAGAAGCTTGAAGCAAGACCCATACCTATCACCTTACAGAAAAATTCACTCAACATGGATTAAAGACTTAAATCTACGTCCCGAAACCATCAGATTATTAGAGAGCATTGGAGAAACCCTGCAAGATATAGGCACAGGCAAAGACTTCCTGGAAAATACTCCAACAGCACAGGCAGTCAAAACCAAAATTAACATTTGGGATTGCATCAAATTGAGAAGTTTCTGTACTTCAAAAGAAACAGTCAGGAAAGTGAAGAGGCAACCAACAGAATGGGAAAAAATATTCGCAAACTATACTACAGATAAAGGATTGATAACCAGAATCTACAAAGAAATCAAGAAAATCCACAACAACAAAACAAACAACCCACTTAAGAGATGGGCCAAGGACCTCAATGGACATTTTTCCAAAGAGGAAATCCAAATGGCCAACAGACACATGAAAAAATGTTCAAGATCACTAGCAATCAGAGAAATGCAAATCAAAACCACAATGAGGTTCCATCTCACCCTGGTGAGAATGGCTCACATTCAGAAATCTACCAACAACAGATGCTGGAGAGGATGTGGGGAAAAAGGGACACTAACCCACTGTTGGTGGGAATGCAAACTGGGTAAGCCACTATGGAAGTCTGTCTGGAGATTCCTCAGAAACCTGAACATAACCCTACCATACAACCCAGCCATCCCACTCCTTGGGATTTACCCAAAGGAAATTAATTTGGCAAATAAAAAAAGCCATCTGCACATTAATGTTTATTGCAGCTCAATTCACAATAGCTAAGACCTGGAACCAACCCAAATGCCCATCAACAGTAGACTGGATAAAGAAATTATGGGACATGTACTCCATAGAATACTATACAGCAGTAAGAAACAACGAAACCCAGTCATTTGCAATAAGATGGAGCAGTCTGGAAAACATCATGCTGAGTGAATTAAGCCAGTCCCAAAGAGAAAAATATCATTTGTTTTCCCTGATCGGTGACAACTGAGCGCCAAAGGGGAAACCTGTTGAAGTGAAATGGACACTATAAGCAACAATGAACTGATCAGCTCCTGTCCTGACTTTAGATGTACAATGTAATACTTTATCCTTTTTAGTATTTGTTGTTGTTGTTGTTGTTCTAGTACTATTGGTTGAACTCAATAATTAACACACAATTATTCTTAGGTGTTTAAATTTTAACTGAAAAGTGATCCCTGTTAAATCTAAGAGTGGAAAAAGAGAGGGAGGAGATGAACAATTTGGAACATGCTCAATCGGACTGGCCGCAAATGGTGGAGTTAGAAATGTGCCAGGGGATTCCAACACAATCCCATCAAGATGGCATGTACCAATGCCATCGCACTAGTCCAAGTGATCAATTTCAGCTCACAATTGATAGCTCTGATAGGTCTAAGAGTCAAAGAGATCACACAAACAAGACAAGTATCTGCTAATACTAACTGATAGAATCAAAAAGGGAGAGAAAGATCCAACATGGGAAGTGGGATACACAGCAGACTCATAGAATGGCAGATGTCCTAAACAACACTCTGGCCTCAGAATCAGCCCTCAAGGCATTCGGATCTGGCGGAAGAGCCCATGAGAGTATAGCAGGTATGGAAAGCCAAGATATCATGGAAAAAAAATAGACCTAAATGAATGATCTCTGTGAGTGAGATCCCAGTGGAAAGAATGGGGCTATCAAAGAAGGAGGTACCCTTCTCCGAAGGGAGGAGAGAACTTCCACTTTGACTATAACCCTATCGGAATAAGATCAAAGTCAGCGAACTCTAAAGGCTTCCATAGCCCTGGTAACTCATGACTAGAGCCTAGGGAGATTACTGACGCCATGAACAGGAGTGTCAAATTGTTAAGTCAGCAACAGGAGTCACTGTGTACTTACACCCCATGTGGGATCTGTCCCTAATGTGTCGTCTAAAGCGAAGTGATGCTATAACTAGTACTGAAACAGTATTTTTATACTTTGCGTTTCTGTGTGGGCACAAACTGATGAGGTCTTTACTAATTACATACTGAAGTGATCTTCTGTATATAAAGAGAATTGGAAATGAAAAAAAAAAAAAAACAACCTGGTGTTAAAATGGAAATGGCATAGAAAATTAATTAATTTGAAAAAAAATTATGTAGGATCTCTGTCTTTAATGTGCTGTACATTGCTATTTAATGCTATAATTAGTAATCCAATGGTAGTTTTTTCACTTTATGTTGCTATATGGGCAAAATGTTGAAATCTTTACCTAATATATACTAAACTGATCTTCTGTATACAAAGAGAATTGAAAATGAATCTTTACATGAATGGAAGGGGAAAGGGAGCGGGAAAGGGGAGGGTTGCGGGCGGGAGGGAAGTTATGGGAGGGGGGAAGCCATTGTAACCCATAAGCTATACTTTGGAAATTTATATTCATTAAATAAAAGTTTAATAAAAAAATTATTGGCTTAAAATACCACAACTGTCTTACTGTTCTAGACTTTAGAAATAAAAAAAAAAAGAAATAGAAGTAAAATAATCAAGCAATGTATAACAGAGCTGAATACTGCAACAAAATTCAGTAGATGGTGGATATAAAGTATATATTTGGATGAAGACACAGTCATTCCCCAGAAAAGCTAAGAACTAAGTCAAATTATAACTATTTGAATTCATTGGTGATTGTGCATATAATTTTTTCATGAATTGTGGTGGCATATAGGAAGAAATGTATCTGTATGTGTGTGATTTGAGAATACATAAAAGTCTTTGGGTAGTTACCAAATAATTAGAACAGGCTATATATATGTTACATAAGCAGAATTTGATTGGAGAATCTATATAAGGGGATATGAAGGAATAACATCTAATTATTAATTGTATAGATTGTTTACTATTGTCATGCATTTAGGTAGTGCTAATTTCTACCTACATATGACTGCGTTTCAGGGCAATGTAAATGATTTAGATTTCAGTTATACAGATCATATTTGCATATACAGTTTACAGAGGGGCAATGTCTCTGTAGTCTGATTTATTTGTTTTATTACGAAATACAGTGTTTCTCTCCCACAGTTTAGAAACTTTCAAAGCTCATTGATTGTTTTATGAAAAATTTTTTCCTATATCATAGCTTCAGATTTTATATCCACACGAGCATTGGGGCTGGCACTGTGGCATAGTATAAGCCTCCACCTGTGGCGCTACTAACCCATTGGGCACCAATTCATGTTCCAGCTGCTCCTCTTCCCATCTATCGCTCTGCTTATAACCTGGGAACACAGTGGAAGATGGCCCAAGTGCTTGAGCCTCCAGACCCATATGGGAGACCCAGAAGAAGCTCCTGACTCCTGGCTTCAGATAGGGCCAGCTCCAGCTGTTGTGGCCTTTTGGGAAGTGAACCAGTAGATGGAAGACCTCTCTCTTTGTCTCTCTGCCTATAACTCTGTCTTTCAAATAAATAAATAAATCTTTATTTTAAAAATCAAGCTCCAAGTTAATTAAATGGATAAATAGTTACAATGAAAGAGTATGATGGTTTTACTCTGGTAAATATGCTAGGCATATCACGATTGCAAATATGCGCTACGCAGAGAGACAATTTTCAGATCAATGAGGATGTTTCAAGCACAACAAAAGATGTTATTCATGCAAGAGAAAGAAGAAGCACATCAAATTGGACAATAAGTTCAGCAGGGTTTATTGATTTATGACAAATCAGTAAAATTGGAGATAAAATGCATTCTATTATAGTGCTTGTGCTGTGGATAAAAGTATTGATAAGTAACTCTATTCTTGCCTATAACTTACCGGGTATCTTCAGTGGAAACAGAATTCTTAATTTTATTTCTATTTTCATTGCATTTTCAGAACAGTTTATCAAAAGAAAATAATTTTCTTTGATTTGTACCTGAAACATGTGTTAGGAAGAACATCTTTTCCTAACAGATGTACTATGTAAAGAGTATCAAGATGCATGGAAATCACTCATATCCTTCCTTTTATAACATGATTGCTCAGTTAATTATACACATCCTAAACATGTAAAGAAAAGAGAACAGATGGTAAGAGCTTAGATTATAAAGAGAAAAGTCCATGAAAATAACCTTATTCATCATAGCTTGAATTTCTTTGCTCAAATTATTTTTTCTATGGATCAGAAAAAGATGATAACACTGAAGAAAAAGAAAAATTCAAGAACATAATTCTGATATCAAAGTCATCAATGTGTACAGAAAATAAAGAGAGGAACTAGTTCTTAAATCCCTATAGAGAACAAAAGTTCACATAAAAAAAGAGTAAACTTCAGAGTTCATAGAGTTATATAAGAAATTTATTTAGAACTTTAGAATCCACTGGAATTTACATATTAAGGAAATGAGTTTATCAACCCAGTATACCCTCACCAAAACACCATAGGCTTGAAAAGGAACCACTCCTCTAGAAAGTAAATGCCAACATCCCGGGCTTGCCTCAGCCCTGCTCAGACCCACTCTCTTCTTAGACCTTGTCTAGGTCCCGCAGCAGTCCAGATGGGCCTCTCACAGAAAGTACTTGAGGCAGATCAGAATTCCAGTTAGCAGTTCCTCCTGTCTCTCCAGAGTTGGTACTCACATTATGGAATCCAAAAGCAGATAAATGATAACAAAGAACCATATATTTTGGTGCCTTAAAAAAAAAAAATGCAGGAGATCCAAGATGGCTGAATAAGGAAAAGATACGCTGATTCTGACCACAGGAAGAAAACAGATGAAAAGTCAAAGAGCTGCGTGCCTTCCCAGGGGATAGCTGAAGGAATGATGGAACACTTAGGAGCAAAAATCTAGGGTTGTTTGAGGGGTAACTCACATAATGTATGGGGAATTTCTAACATAGTAACATGTGAGCACATATACAAACTCAATAACATTGCATTGCATAGCTTTTCATAATACATGCTCAATAAACAGTGCCCAAATGTAGACTTTGCAACTCTTGTGATTTTTCCAACGACTTGCTATTTCCCTAAAGAAAAGCACAAATTCTACTAATTCTGACATTTTAAAGCCTCTCAGCAGTCCCTAAAGTCCGTGCTTGAAATTTACAAGAGATTGTGGCTCTGTTGTAAATTAGAATCAGATAAGAACACAGGATATTCCTTATGGCTCGTATGAAGTTGCTTTAGCATGAAATGAAAACTTAAAAATATGTTAAAGAATGAAACATGGTATTTATATAATTCATTGCTCTGATGCCATCTGTACAATATCTTACAGTTACCTTCAATTTTTTGAATCATTGACAGCCCTATTTTGCTTTTGATGAGAGTCTATTACTGCAGGCGGGGGTAGGGGAACCTGCTCCATGCTTATACATTACAGAAATGAATTTTTCCCTAACCCTCTAGAGATATAAAGGTAGAGAAAGGGAACTTACTAGAATTTATTAAAGCTACACTGAAGAGTGCAAAACTACTTGCATCTTACCACTCTGAAAGATGGAATATTTCCAGGATCAGGACTGAAGTGTGCATGTGCTCCTGAGTCACCCGATCTTCAGGCCCATGATGCCAATTTTAATTTGATCTGGGTCTAGCCTTAGACATGGTCTGTTAATGACGTGGATGTACTTTAACATACCTTCCTGCTCTTAGCCTAGTTTCTGGACCCAGAGCTACTGTAGGCAACTTTAAAATATATTTTCCATAGCTTTATTTGGGACAAAAGAAACCTGTGTGTTCCGTGGCAGGACTGCCAAAGTCTTGTCCCAAAAGGCCTTTGGTAATTCACTAGCCTAAAATCTCATTTAAGCTTGCTGCTGCCTTTTCTCAATCCTTCTACATTATTACTGTTCATTAGGAAAATAAATCACCCAGGTAGCTTGGCCTTCTGACTTCTGCAGTCCTTTTGTTATGTATTTCTGTTAGGCCATCAACAAAACACACCAAACACACCAAACACCGGAGTAAGGGAAAGGATTTACTGAGGAAACCCAGCAGGCTGGAGGGAAGGGGCAAAGAGGGAAAAAGGGAGAGAAGGAGAGTATAAGAGAGAGACAGAGAGGAGAGGAGCTAGCAAGGAGAGAAGAGAGAGCAGAGAAAAGAGAGACAAGAGGAGGAGAGGAGAGCAGAGGAGAGGAGCCAAGAGAGCCATGTGTTCAGGAACAGGCCCTTTTAAAACTTTACAGGGCGGAGGGCGGGCAGGGAATCAGGATCAGCGAATCCCATATGGGCCTCAGAAGTACTGGAATTCACCGTTTAGTGATAATGAAGACGACTGGTGGGGGTAGTGGTGGCGGTGCAGAGGGTTGCGGGTAGAGGATTTCTAAGCCAATGAATTACTCAGATTGAAGGATGATCTCTAATTGGTGAAACATCTGGGACCTGTGAGAAGGTATGTCCCACTGAAGAGGTAGAGTCCAGAGGCATAGGATCCAGAATCTGAGTGTGTTCTGGTTGAAGAGATAAATAGGAAAGTTATGGGAGTGAAAGAAATTCCCCTGAAAGTGTGGGATTCAGTAGCTAAAAAGTATCTTGCTAAGAGAGAGGCTCAATGGCAAAGGTGAGAGAAAGGAATGTGATAAGGTGGCCAGGCCAGAGGTAACAAATGCTGTGCTGATAGAAGGCAGGCCAGAACACAGGGTGAGAAAAGGAGTAAAATGAGCCAAGTGAGCATTGGATGGCTGAGAAGGATTCTTGTAGTCACAATGAGACAGGTAGCAGAAGATGCAATAATAACAAAAGTAAAAATATGAAAAGAACTGAGTGATAAAGAGTACCCTTGAGGAAAAGGGGATGAAACTCTTGTTTTGAATGGAAAAATAGGCCTGGAACATGAAAACTTAATTAGAGGGGGCTCTGATGATACAGATAAAGCTAGTGCAGGTAAATGTAGATATGTAGAGTTGGGAGTCCAAAAGTGTAACAAGGATAGGATGAGGAAAAGGGGAAAATGTGAAATTGAAGATAACACAGCCAGGATACAGTTCAATGAGGGAAAACAGGCCTCTGCAAGCAGCACTTGCCAAGGGGTTGTCAAACAGAATAGCATGGGAGAGAACTCCCACAGAGGGTAGGCAATTGTGTCTCTATGAGAAAGAATGAGCAGGCAAACACAAGTTTTAGAGAGGTCTGAGGCAAACTGGCGTTGCAGAAAGTCTGGCAAGAGATTGAGATCAGAGATGGACATAACAAAGAAGCTCAAGAACAGAAGGGGACACAGCACGACCAGCATCTTCCCCAAGATCCTCTTCAGCCAATGCATTCTTTGGCACATAGAATGGCACACAAATGAAGCACATGTTTGGCAATATCTGTTCTTTTCAGGGTGCTTCTATGGGGTATGTAGGGAAATAAAAAGAGGAAGCTTCAGTCAGAGGTAAAAATGGGAAAGGAAGCCCTGTTAAGCCTAGCAGGGGAACAGCCCTCGATGCATACTATACTGACATATTCCTTGAATCCTTGACAAATGGTAGGCTTTTCACACTAACTTTCTGGCTGTTAAACTTTAAACATTCTTTCCTGTGTATTCCCCTCCCTTATACTCACTAATCTACTCTGCAACCCTGGAATAGCATAGAACATGATCAAAAGAATGAAGAAAGAGGGGAGAAAAGAAGTGAATTACCTATTTGGAGCTCTTATAACTCCAAGACTGAATACACAATGTGTAATAATCACTGGAAATAATGGAAGACTCAAACAGGTACAATGATTATCATTTTTCAAAGGTTTATTTATTTTAAAATTATTTTAAAAATTGTAGAATGTTTCAGTTTTTTTCATGTACATCATATCATCTGCAAATATGGATAATTTGACTTCTTTTACAATTTTGATATCCTTTACTTCTTTATTTTTTCTTAATTGCTCTTATTAAAACGTCCAGTACTATATTGAATAAGAGTGGTGAAAGTGGACATCCTACTCTTGTTCCAAAGCTGAGGGGAAATGCTTTCAGTTATTCCCCACTCAGTTATGATACTGGCTCTTGGTTTGTCACATATTGCCTTTATAATTTTGAGTAATGTTCCTTCTTAACCTGTGAGCTTCCACTACAGTCCTCCTCTCTACCAACTGAGCTATCGAAAAAACCGCCCCTTCTATACCTCATTTGTGCGAGACCCACACTGGAGGGGAGAGCGGGGTAATGGTGTGCTTCCATAAGAAGCACTGAAGACAGGCTTTAGTGAACATGACTGTCCTTATTAATGACCATGTACACTTTTTAAAGGGCAGGCAGGAGGGGTGTAACTAATTCAGGGCAACATTAATTCTATAGGACAGAACTGACACTGGTGCCAATATGCCTCTTCAATCAGCTTGAAGGTCAGGTAGCTAGGATAGCTTTCCAGGTGGTGCTAATGGGCCTGGGCCACACCCTGGGAGCTGTTTACCTGATTGGCAATTACAGGGCCTTTAATAGGGAATGGGTGGGGAAAAGTGCCTGGGGCTCCCACCACCTGCCAGCAGTCAGGTTGTGGGGTCCTTCCAGGGAGGCATGGTGTGCCATGTCCTCTCAACTTCCTGCATGGACAGAGCAGGCAGACTCCCTGCCAGGTAAGAGTATCACCCAAAACTTTGTGGAGGGTTTTTATCATGAAGGAGTGTTGAATCTTATCAAATTATTTATCTGTGCTTATTGAGATGACTATGTGTTTTTTTGTTCTTCATTCTATTGATGTGCTTTATGACATTTATTGATTTGGGAATATTGAACTACCCTTGCATTCCTGGGGTATATATATATATATATATATATATATATATATATATATATATAAAACCATGATGTATGATATTTTGGATATGGTTTTGGATTTGATCAGCTAGTATGTTGTAGAAAATCTTTGTATTAATGTTCATTAAGAATTTAGGTCTGTAGTTTTCTTTTCATGTCATATCTTTCATTTTCGTATCAAAGGGATGCTGGCCTCATAAAGAGAGTTTGGCAGATTTCTATGGTGTTCAATATTATGAAACAATTTGCAAAGTATTAAACATTTGTAGAAATCAGTAGTAAAGCCATCAGATCCCAGAATTTCCCTGATGGAAGACTTTGGGTTACTGTTTCAATCTTTTGCTTGTTATGGATCTGTTTAGATTGTCCATATCTTCTTCATTTAATCTAAGTAACTTATATGTATACAGTGACATCCATTTCTTTGTGGTTTTCCAGTTTAGTAGCACATAGTCCTTCATAGTAATTTGTTATGATTCTTTATATTTCAGTGCTATCAGTTGTAATGTCTCCTTTTCCATCTCTAATTTTATTTATTTTCTCTTTATTTATAGTCTGGCTAGAGCCAGGAGCTTCTTCCAAGTCTTCTACATAGTTGCAAGGGCCCAAACACTTGGTCTATCTTCTGCTGCTTTCCCAAGAGCATTAGCAGGGGGCTAGATCAGAAATGGAGCAGCTGGCACTCAAACCAGTATGGACATGGCATGCTAGATTCATAGGTTACAGATTTACCCATGAAGCCACAATGCTGGTCCCTTGCCTCTATTTTTGATATTATAAAAAATCATTGCCAAATCCTAAATCAGGAAGATTCATTCCATGTTATCCTTCAAGAGTGTTGCAGTTGTAACACTTACATTACTATTTCTGATGTATTTTGAATTAATTTTTGTATATGTTGTGAAGGAAGTTTCTGTATTAAATACATAGATATGGTCGGCGCCACAGCTCAATAGGCTAATCCTCCATCTGTGGCACTGGCACACCGGGTTCTAGTCCCGGTCGAGGCGCCGGATTCTGTCCTGGTCGTTCCTCTCTCTGCTATGTCCAGCTCTCTGCTATGGCCCAGGAGTGCAGTGGAGGATGGCCCAAGTCCTTGGGCCCTGCACCCACATGGGAGACCAGGAAAAGCACCTGGCTCCTGGCTTCGGATCAGCGTGGTGCACTGGCCACAGCGCGCCAGCCACAGCGGCCATTGGAGGGTGAACCAATGGAAAAGGAAGACCTTTCTGTCTGTCTCTCTCACTGTCCACTCTGCCTGTCAAAAACAAACAAACAAACACATAGATACCCAGTTTTCCCATCACTACTATGGAAAAATGCTCTTTGCACTGAATGATCTAGGTATCCTTATCAAAAATCATTTTATTATATATGAAAGGAGTTATTTCAAGGTTCTCTGCTTTTTTTGTATTAAAATGATAATAATAGGTGTTTTTAACTGGATGATATGAATGATATTATCATATAATATAAATGCATTTAATACAAATTTTAAGTGCAATGATTAGATAAAGAAAAATGTAATCCATTGCAGTGGACTACTATATACAGCCTTAATAAAGATGGAAATTCTATCATTTGCAACATGGATGAACATAGAAAACACTAAGAAAGTGAAATAAGCCAAGCAAAGAAAGACATACATGACATTAAATGTGGAACTTAAAAGGACAAGATCATGGAACAAGAGAGTAGAATGGGGGCTGACACTGTGGTGTAGCAGGTAAAGCTGCTGCCTGCAGTGCCAGCATCCCATATGGATACTGGTTCATGTCCCGGCGGCTCCATTTCCAATCCAGCTCTCTGCTATGGCCTGGGAATACAGTAGAAGATGGCGCAAGTCCTTGGGCCTCTGCACCCATGTGGGAGACCCAAAGGAAGCTTCTGGCTCCTCCTGGCTCGTGACGGGATAGGCCCAGCTTCGGCCATTGCGGTCCTTTGTGGAGTGAACCAGCGGATGGAAGACTTCACTCTCTCTGTCTCTCTCTCTACCTCTGCCTCTGGTAACTCTTTTTTTTTTTTTTTTCAAATAAATAAATAAAATCTTAAAAAAAATAGAGAGAGAGTGGAATGGTTTCCAGAGGCTGAGAGTAGGGTGGAGATAGATATATGTTAGTGCATGTATACAGAGCTTCAGATAGATAAGGCAAGCTAGTTTTAGTGATCCATAGCAAGGTGATCATATTTAACAATAACAAACTTTATATTCCAGGTTCTCTATTATATTCCATTTACTGATGTATGTGCTAGTATTGCCGTAACACACTTTTTAAAAATGCTGTAACTTTGTAAAAAGTTTTGAGATCAGGAAATATAAGACTTCCAATTTCGTTTTCAAGATTATTTTGGCTTCTTTTATAATGATTTATTTATTTGAAAGGCAAGGTTAAAAAGGGGGGGAGAGAGAGAAGTATCTTCTGTCTGCTGGTTCACTCCCAATGGATGCAATAGCCACAGCTGGGCTGAACCCAGGAGTCAGGAGATGCTTCCAGGTGTCCCACAGGTACTCCCCTGTTCTGCTCCAGGGCTGGAGAATAAGTACTTGGGCCATCCTCTGCTGCTTTCCAAGGCATATTAGCAGGGAGCTGGATTGGAAGCAAAGTATCTGGGACTTGAACTGTTGCCCATATGGGATGCTGCTGTTGCAGGCAGCGACTTATCCAGCTACCCCACAATACCAGCCTCTACTTTGACTTCATGAGGTCTCTTAAAATGTCATATGAATTTTTGGATAGATATTTCTATTTTTATGAAAAATTTCAGTGAGATTTTAATAGGAATTACATTAAATTTATAGATAATTTTGTGTAGTGTTGGCATTTTAACAATATTAATTCTTCCTGTCCATAAACACTGATGTTTTTTGACTTTTTGTTGCTTTAATTTCTTTCTGCCATGTTTTGTCGTTTTCAGTGTGCAAATTTTCTAACAAATGATGTCATTCCTAACATTTCTGCACAGTACATTTTTGGTGAATGGAAATGCAACTGATTTTTTTTTTGGATGTTGAATTCATTGTGTGTATGTGTAGACTTCATATCCCGTAAGTATGCTGAACATATTTATTAGCTGTAATAATGTGTGACTATATATGTACAAACATTTTTTATAAGATATTCAGGGTGTCCAACATTTAGGATCATATCATCAGTAAACAAAGATAATTTAATTCTTCCTGTCAAATTTGCATATCTTTCTTTTTAAAAATTTTTTAAGGAATACAACTTCATGCATTTAATATATACAAATTTGGAAGCATGGTGAGTCTTCCCCCCCCTCCCTCATTTCCTATCCATACTCGCACTTTTCTTCCTCCTCTATCTTCCTTTCCCATCTTATTTTTTACAGAGATCAATTTTCAGTTAATTTATACTCATAGGATTAACCATACACTTTATAGAGAGTTTACCAAAAAGTATGATGAAAAAAGAAAAAGAGAACAAAAACAAACAAGAAAAACTTTGCTCCTCAACAGTCAAGGCAAGGGCTGTTCAAAATCACCATATCTCAAGGGTTAGTTTTGCTCCTATAGATTACCTTGTAAGTACTCCATTCATACCTTTTTCTTGCCTAGATGCTCCAGTTACCTCTTCTAGTGCATTGTTGAATAGAAGCAAGGCATCCTACTCTTGCTCCCTGGTCTTCTGATGAAGAAAAGCTTTGAGACTTTCTTCATGGTACATGAGGTTAATATTAATTTTTAATTTCTAGCCTTAATTATGTTGTCTGTTTTCTAGTTATCATAGATTTTTATCATAAAAAGTTCAAATTTTGTACTATGCTATTTCTGCATCACATGAGATGATCCTTTTTCTCCCTGATTTTTGCAACTTGGTATACTACATTGATTTTCATATGTATCACTGCCATTGCATTTCACCTATAAATGTCCTTGGTCATAGTATATAGTCCATTAGTGTGCAGTTATTCTGTTTTCCAATATTTTGTTAAGAAATTTGCAAATATTCATAAAAATATTGGTCTGTAGTTCTTTTACTACTCAGCTGGGAGCTTTTTGGAATAATTGCAAGCTTCAATGCAAATCTGGAGAATTAAAATCTACCCTTCAACAAGATCTCTATATGACTTTTTGTATTATGCTTGCACAAATTTTCTCATCTTTACATTTTGTTTCATTTGTTTTAGTCATATCTACTTATAATAAAATATGTATTAAAAATTCTCTCTCCCTCATCTCAACTCAAATTCTGATCAAGCCCCAAGGAAAAGGTGACCTTTTTCCTTAAAACCTTCATTAAGTATCACTGCTATATATGTTCCATTTTTGGTTTTATAGAATCTTTGCCCTCAGAAATTCTCAAGAGGAATTTTGTTTCAATAAATGTTTTTCTATTGACGTTAGTGGTTTTTTTTTTTTTTCACATTCTCAGTTTAAACACTCCAAACTGTTTAAAAGCTACTATTCTAGTGAAAATTATATGAACTTGGAGATCATAAATAGTAAGTTTTGTTCCTTGATTTGCTATTTATTATATGTGGGGAATGAGGAACATTAATTAACACACCAAGGATGCATTTTCACTGGCTTATTTGGTCTACTAGATGGCAGAGACCATGCAAAGTTCACAGAAAATGCCTTTGAAGCAGCTCAATAATTTTCAGCCAGCATCCACACTCTCACATTCATTGCATTAGACAGATGAAATATAACTCCCATGAGAATCTGGAAGCTCCTCCATTTCAGTTCCTCCCATTTTCAATAATAGAAACTGCCTTTTACCTGGGTATCTAGTTGCCTGGAATAAAGACTTTATTTTATTGCTTTTTTCATGTGCACAAGGAAAATGAAAGTGTGATGTGCAGAATATCATTTGGATGGTGGACAGGTCAAAGTGGAGTGGAAATCTTGATTGACAAATTTGATTTTTGGTAAGAATTACAGAAGAACAAGAAGAAAGGATTTAGACATTTGGAAATCTTCAGTTTTCATATTACACCTGGAAAACCTGTTTGACTTTAAATAAAAGTCCATTTTAGTCTGTTTAACCCAACATTATTTTGTATTTTTGGTCACTCAATTGAAATTAATCTTAACTCATACAAATACTTGAACAAAAGGAGAAAAATTTGAACAGTTCATGATTATATGTTCTTAAAGCAAAGCTCAACCTTTATGTGTTGAATGACAATATACTTAAACGTTGCATTCTCAAATACAGTCAAGGGCTGCATAATCACATTTAAAAATGGATGGATCCTATGTGATAGTGGTCCCACAAAATTGTAATGGAGCTGAAAAACTCCCTTTATCTAGTATCTTTAGTGTTCATTTTCTATGTTAAGATGCTTAGATTCTCAAATAATTCACATTGTGTTACAAGTGCTCTCAGTGTTCAGTACTGTAACATTCTTTTCAGGTTTGTAGCTGAGAAGTAATGGGTCATACCATAGATCTCAGCAGTGTAACAGGCAATGCCATTTAAGTTTGCAGAGGTATACTCCACGATTTTCATACAATAACAAAATTATCTAATGAAACATTTCTCAAAATGTATTCCCATTGTTAAACAATGTGACTATATATTCATTCTAAAATGAGGAATAAATGTATATACCTCATAGAAGCTGTGAAAACAAGAATAATTCATTGCAACATCTAAATTAGGAGTCAGTACAGTAAGGTGTGTGGGTGATAGCCTATTGTCTGCCTGCTTCTATAAATACATTCTATAAATAGATTTCATTGGAACACAGTCAAACCATTTGTTAATGCAGTGTCTTTAGCTGTTTTCTAATTACAAATGACAATTCATGGGCCATGGAGCTTAAAACAATTATTATCTGACCATATATAGCTAACTCCTGATTGAATACACAGGAAATGACAATCCAATTATGTATTTTCTTTCTTTGAAACTTTGAGGTAGTCTTGCTTGTAAAGTGATTATGTCACCAACCAACTCTCAAACACACATGAGCAATGGGTCTAATATCTGATTAATGCGACAGGGTTTACTGGTATAATCCCTTTGGGACAGAGTATACATCCAGTAATGGCTGCTATGGATTACTGCTTCAGTCTGCAGCCTCATAACAGAGGATAACAGATCAGTCAATGATAGATGAAACCTATGTCCCATTCATTACTACAAAAGGTTTAAAAGCCAGCCTACATATAAACCCATTCCCAAGCAAAGTAGGGTACTTCTTATGGGATATAATTCACTTATCTTCATATATTAGATGGCAGCCAGGCAAAAAATCAGTCAATTTAAACCCAATTGAAGTGATCTGCAGCAGGCCCCAGAAATCAATGATTCTAATGAAATATGTATCCTGGAGTAACAACACATAGAAATGTTAAAAGATCCAGATCCTTCTTTGACAGCTAGTACAGCATTTGATTTGAGGGATCCTATTCACCCTTTATAGAAACCACCCCAGTGTTTTTCCACGTATCTTGTTCTGGTTCTGACTGCAAAAGTATCCAGGCTTACTGACTAAAGTAAGTCTAGCAGACATTACAATACTTTTTTTAAGCTAGAAACAGGCTTAGTTCCTCAAGAACTATGCCAAGGCAGTAAAACAGTTCCTAGGAAACTATTAAGGCATTAAAGTTTTTGCTTAATTCTTAGTTGACATGTGTACCTGCCTCAGTTGAAAGTATCTGTAATAGATTTAATTATATTTACTTCTGTTCAGAATTCAAAATTGCCACTGCCTTATTCTAAAAATGAGATTTTCAGCATGTTCTGTTCATATAATTCATTTCTTTTATTTACAAAATTGAGAAACTATTCAATTTATTTCGATAAACATGACATAACAAAACACTCTGTCACTTTGAGATATAGAGCTACATTACATGTGATTCCACCTCTCAGCTAAAAATGCAGTGTTGTAGACACATAAATGCTTTATACACAGTCAAAAATAAACAATGTAAGGAATATCCTCACTATGGAAATGACTGTAACATGGGGTAGATAGATTGATCATAGTTTAAATGCTAGCTTTTACAATTGCTTATATGATACTCTGAGCATCTTATTTCTTACTTGTAAAAAACCAAATTCTTTGTACTTGTTAACATTAGAATTAGACAATATGACATATGTAGGACTTTGGTATTTGGAGGCTTTCTATTAGTATTTGTTCACTGCTCTATTTTGAATGCATATACAAGCATGGAAGAAAGAGCTATTCTAATGAAGTAAATCTGAACAAAAATTCCGAAACCAAATTAAAATATAGATAAGATTTGCAGGTACAAACAGATCATTCCTGGAAGCCAGAGAATTTGAAGATGAGGGTATTAAAAATACCAGGCAGTATTCTCAATTTAGACATAATGGCTGTGGGAGGCTGAGATAGGAAACAAAATTAGCTAGTTTTGTGAGATAGTGGAAAGGATTAAAAAGTATAGAAATGTGTAATGAACTGCATTATTGTAATCCAAATAACTTATGAAACATGGAATGTCTCAATATTTATTGAATGGATTAAATTAATCATTTAAATGATTTCATTTAAATTAATTTAGAGGTGTGCTTTTACTTCAGTTGATGTACCAATTATTGCTAATATAAAGGCAACTGCTCCTATTCTTCGGAAAACATTTGTAAGTTATTGCAATGAGGTAGAAAACTTATTGAATGTTAGCCTAATAAACTACTATGTACATTATTCTGTTTCCCAGAGTAACTGACTTCATGTCAATTTTTAAAAATAAACTGGGCAACAAACACACAAATACATAAATGCATTCACACATGTTTGTATATAAATGCCACATATACACAAACACACCTACGTGCACACACATCTCCCATGTAGTAATGTCCCCCAAAGAAAAATATTCATGACACTGATGCTGTTATCTTCTTTGTCTTTTCTGTCACGTTTTAAAATTTCATTTTTTAGTTTCCCAAAAGAATAAATGCCACCCAGTGTGGCAGTCATGCTAGAAGCTCCAGGTCTCTGCTATTTCCTGACCATATTCCAGATTAATGACAATAGTTAGAAAGAACAGGAGCAAATGAAAGTCCAAAATTTAGAAATAAATCAAGAGGATAACTCCAATTATCATCATGGGAAGGGGTTTATGTCTAAATATAGTGTTCTTTCCTCTTATTCTTATTACCCTGTAATGATGATTTAAAAACTAATAACCAAATCAAAACATGTAGGCTCTCTAGGCTTGTTCTGATAGAACCAAAGAGACAGAGGCTTGGAAGTATGTTTACCATTCTGTACCCCAGCTCTATTTCAAGCTCTGAAACAGAACCCAGAGGCGTAAAGGCTGATGGGAAGCAGTCTAAGGCTACATCCTTAAGATACATGGAAAGACGTGTGAGAAGGTGAGGTGGGTTGAGCATTAAGGAGACAGACCCATAGAATTTTTAATGTATTATTTTTTTAAACTTGTTTTTAATGTTGACATAGTGTGGCAAAGACAGTGACTTCAGTTGAAGGGATGGCGTATTAATTTTGAGGGGATCTAGAATTTGAATCAGCTTTTCCCTCTCCCAGCTATATGACCTAGGTCAACTCATTCAGCATTCTCTGGTATTATAGGGGTAGATGATTTTCAACAGTCACTCTTGCTTTGATGGCAGAAAATGGATGGCTGAAATCCACAGAGATAAAAACAAATAAAATCTCAATTAATAAACAAACAAGATCCAGCATTTAAAGACTTTGGAGTTTCAAAACAATTCCCATCCCTCTAGTAAAGAAACTAATGAACAGTAAAATGACCAATTGTGAGCAACAGATGGAAAACAGTAATAAAAAAGAGACATCTGAAAGAGTTCATCACCTAGATAATCAGCCCCTGAATAATTCAATGATGACTGCACTTCCTTTTCACATTGCTCAAACATTTAGCAAAACTCATTGATGTTATTCTTATGACTCTCAAGAGGTGACTTCTATCAAAACAAATGCTCTTCCATAAGGCTCTAATACTTATGTAAAAAGAGCATCAGTGGAAGTTGTTCCCATTTGTCAATCATTGTTGATTTTTGTATCCATTCAAAGTTTTCCCTGTCTCCTGCTTACTGAATACCTCCCTCCTAACAGTCCCCACTACTGGTCCTTCAGTCTATACCTTAAGTGTTAGCACCACATACAGATTCTTGCTGCAGTCTCCTGCTTGCTCATTCAGATACCAATTATGTTTGCAACTGGCTTGCAAAAAGCTTATTGTATATTTTATACATAAATATAGGTACACATTTTCTGTAAACTATATACTAGTAAACTAGTATATAGAAAAGTCAATCTACTCTACACCTTTCTCTCTCTCTCTCTCCCCTACCCCTTTCTCTCTCCCCTCTGTGTGTCATTCTGTCTGTAAAATACACGGACAAAATCAATTTTCTTAAAATAGCCTTTTAATGACTCCTTTGTTGAATTCACTGTTAATTAATTAGAACTTTGTATCTATTATTATTCTCATTCCTCAAGGTTATTCAAATTACAGTTAACAGATTGATGACCAGACGAGAATCTGATTGCATGTCACATACATAGCATTCGCATCAGTGCCTGGCACATAATTGTTCTGTAAGTATTTATGTAATGAACTCTGTATTAGTTTAACTAGGGTTCTTGTGCCAAATTACCACAAACTTGGTAGTCTATGTTTAAAATGCATTCTCTTACAGTACTGAATGCCTGTAGTCCAAAGTCGAGGTGTTAATATGGTTTTGAGGGCAAAAGGGGAGGATATACCTTCTTCCTATATGTATTGGCTTGCTAGAAATCATCATCCGTGGCTGGTAGACAAGTCAAAGACACCATCTTTGCACTATCTTCTCTCAGGTGTCTATGTGCCTGGCTCAACCTCCTATAAGGACACTTTCATTATACTGAGGGTCCGTTCCAGTTAAGCGTGATCTCATTATGAGCCCTATATTAATTACATCTGTAGAAACCCTATTTACAAATAAGTTTACTTTCTGAGTTTCTGCATTGACTAGAATTTTGGGGGGACTGCCATTCAACTTACTACATATTCTTTTGATGTAAGAAAAGGAAAATATTCCTCCTCTACTCACTAAGAATCTCCAGCCATGCCTAAGGATTAAAATGTCATAAGACACATTAATATAAACAAGCTTATACATGTTATTTAGAAATGCTAACATATATGAAAGTACACGCACAAGAAAAATAGAGACCCAAAGAACAGCCAGGGTCCCAGGCCTATTGACTAGGTTGAATAATTATGTAAGTAGTAAGTTGTGAAAACAAGACAAGACAGAAGAATTTGGTCTACAGAAGTTAATTGAGGATAAACGACTAGGAAGAAAATAATTGTTTAACAGGACTTATTTGTGCAATTTTGTCTTAGCCTAACCCCCTATTTCTGGTGATAAGAATGTCTTTCTTCTTCCAGGTATAAGGACACCTTTTACATAGAATTTTACCTCCTGCTTCCCTCCTTCTTCCTAAAAAAAAGGTCAGTGTGCCCTTCTTACATCTGCATTTCAAGCATTTTTAACATCAAATAATCAATATGTCAAAGTACCACGTCTTATGGTAGTATTATCTGAATATTATCATTGGTTAAGGTATTTCTAATTTAAAGTGTTTTTTAACCACTTTTATCTGGGAATGAAGACTGATTAATAATGTGAAAGTCTGATAACTCAAAATATATAAAAACAAAAAAGTATAATAAGTTACAGTGAATAGAAAAGTCATAATGAAGTTTTTGATGCCTCAAGCAAGAGCAGCTGCAAGAGTGTGAAACATGTTGTCAACCATAAAGTGAGCACAGAATGAAAACAGCATGAAGCCTCAAGTTAGGCAATTCATTAAAGATACTTATTTCTTATATAAATGATATAGAGTAGAGGAGTAAGGAAGATAAGATTGTATTAGAGGAGTCCATGGAGCCATAGCTCTAACATATTTCAGGGACATTTAAAAGAAACTCATCAAAAGGAATTTCTAGAGAATATTTATTTTCTGTAATTATGTGTATAATTTTCTAGGTTTCATATTACCACAAGCTCCTTATGGGAAGGGATTAACCAAGTATTTCCTTTAATAGGCATATGGCCCATACAACAAGGCAGATATGTATTTCATAACTCATAATATTTAGAAGGCATGCACTACCTACCAGGTACCACACAGTAGGTATTTAATCATTCTATTGTTGCTATTGAAATAAGTGTATTTAAGATAAAATTTACATGCAAGTAAAGATATTAGGAAGAATATTTTTCCAGGAGTTATGTCTGGAGTGGTTAACAGCATAGCTATTTCTGGGTATTACTGGAAGAACAGACATTTGCTACAACTAGGGAATGAAGGCAGGCTTTTAATACAAAGAAATAAGAATTAATTAATATTGTTCCGCTATCATAAAAGCTCCTCTTATACTTAGTATGATGTATTCTGTTTAGTGGATTCTGGAATAGGCAGACGTAATTTTGTTAGCACTGTTAGAAAACTGGTCTCTCTATTTATTTATTTTCCTGAACACAGGAGTGCTTGTTGTTAATTCTGGCTCACTAAAAGCCCCTGTGCACCACTACTTACTCTAACATAATTATGCAGGTTGCTCTGCCTATATGGATTACCAAACATATTTATTCCAGGAAAGGACATATTTGTTGTAAAACTGTGGATGTGATTTATTAATCTATTAGCAACCAGTGTATGTATTAGATTTCTGTCTCACCAGGAAATTGGGGTGCTTGGTAGTTTAATGAATACTTAACCCCTAGGATGCTTGGGGTTGGAGGAGTAGTGATTAAGGATAAATCTCCAGTAGTATCAAATTAAAGTCAGGTACACAGATACTAGTTGAAACTGGAAACCTAAAGTAGATAACCAAAAGTTGAAAACGGAAAAAACAAAGATGTATGGGAGTGGGGATGTCTTCAAAAAATTTATGCATGACACATATTGTGAAAAAAAACTCCTATGCTTGCATTTCAGGGTTGTTGTATTTTTTTGTACCAAAAGAAACTTATCTTTCAGATTTGCCTTTCCATGAACTTTTTCAAATACCTTTGGTTGTGTACAATTTCAAAGCACATAGATAGACAGGTAAAGAATAGAGCCCAGAGAACTTCCTTAAAAAAATCAAAGTAAATAAATAGAAACTGAGGGTTTCTTTTTTTGGTTGTTGTTGTTGGTTTCTTTGTTTTCTTTGTTCACATTTATTGTGAAAGTTATATGTGCTTACCGCAAATGATTAAGTAAGCAATTGCAGTAAAGGTATTTCATTCTTTGAGAGAATGATAAGAAGTTTACAATCATCAAGAAATCTAGCGGCCAGTGCTGTCACACAGTGGGTTAATCCTCCCACAGTGCTAGCATCCCATATAGGCACTGGTTCTAGGCCCTGATGCTCCTCTTCCAATACTGCTCTCTGCTGTGGCCTGGGAAAGCAGTGGCAGATGGCCCAAGAGCTTGGGCCACTGCACCTGTGTGGGAGACCTAGAGGAAGCTCCTGGCACCTGATATAAGATCAGCTCAGCTCTGGCCTTTGTAGTCATTTGGGGAGTGAACAAGCAAATGGAAGACATTTCTCTCTGTCTCTTCCTCTGTCTGTAACTCTATAAATAAATAACAATCTTTTAAAAGAAAGAAATCTATCATGTACCATCTTATTTTAACCACATTTAGTGATTATTTTATAGGCTCCATTTAAAAGACTAATTCAAATGACATACAGACACAATATTTATCATATCGTATCATTTGAAAGGATGGGTAATTGCAACTAGTAGATTACAATGCTAGATATTCAAATTCTTGAATCCATTGTAATTATGTCACCTTATTACTGCACATGTCAACAGTTCATTGTTAGTGAATTTTAGTGAAATCTTAGTAAAATCTTGTTTAATCATCCAAAATTTCTTTCCCATGTATTTACCTACTTCCTTCACTTTTCAAGCATAATTCATGTAATGATAGGAAGCAGAGACAAGGAATTGTGTTGATTAATTTTATTTGCCAATTTCACTATTCTCAGCACTCAGTTATTGGGTGTAACATTATTCTAGATGTTTCTCTGAAGGTATTACTTACAAGAGATTAATATTTCAATCATTAACTTCTGAGTTAAGTAAACTATTCTCCATAATATAGGTGTGCTTTATCCCATCATTTGAACATCTTAGTGAAAGAAACTGACTTCCCTGAAAGGAAACTGTTTTCTGTCTGAAATTGTAATCCTTGGCAACTCATGACGACAGCCTAGGATGGTTACTGGCGCCATAAACTAGAGTGTCAATTTGTTGGGTCAACAACAGGAGCCACTGTGCACTTGCTCCTCATGTGGGATCTCTGTCCTTAATGTGCTGTATATTGTGATTTAATGCTATAACTAGTACTCAAACAGGATGTTTCACTTTGTGTTTCTATGTAGGTGCAAACTGTTGAAATCTTTATACTAAATTGATCTTCTGTATATAAAGAAAATTGAAAATGAATCTTGATGCAAATGGAAGGGGAGAGGGAGCGGGAGAGGGGAGGGTTGCGGGTGGGAGGGAAGTTATGGGGGGGGGAAGCTATTGTAATCCATAAGCTGTACACTGGAAATTTATATTCATTAAATAAAAGTTAAAAAAAAAAGAAATTGTAATTCTTCTAACTTGTTGTTTTGCCATGAAGATTTTGGACTTGCTATGCAACTATGAAAATTCTAATACAGGTAGCTGAATGAGAATCAGAGCTATGATAATTGTTTTATCATTTAACCTTTATATAAGACTTTAAAAATAATTTTTGTAGTGAACATTTAGAAAATGAAACATTTCTGCTTTTGGTGAAATTGTTTTGGGGACCTTGAAGGTGAAATCATTTCCTATACTGATATCTTGAATTTCTTCCTCTCTGTTGTCTTCTAACAATGTCATAGTTTGTGATCTCATATGAAGGTCTTTGATTTTTAGTTGATTTTGATATAGGGTAAGAGGTGGGGTAAAGTTCTTTCTACTGCATTAAGTCATCCAGTTTTCTATGCATTATTTATTCAAAAGGATGTGCTCTCTCTTTTGTATGTTCTTGATATCATTGTGAAGACTTGGTTGGCAACAGATATGTAGGCTTATTTCTGGGATCTCTATTTCATTTGCTTGATCCATGTGTCTGTCTGTATCCAGTACAAATCTGTTTTGCTTACCATTAACTCATTTTGTGAATTCAGGTATTGTAATTCTCCCAATTTGTTCCTTTTGTTCAAGACAGATAGGTTATTTGGGGTCTTTTGTGTTTTCATAAGAATTCTTAGTTTGAGTTCTATGACAAATATCATTAATATTTTAATGGATATTTCACTGAACTTGTAAATCATTTTTCGGTAGTACAGTTATTTTAATTGAATTGATTTTCCAATCCATGGACATGAGATGGGGAGTATATTATTTTGTCTGTTTTCAATTTCTCTCATCAAGGTGTTAAGTATTTAAGTACTTGCTTCCTTGGTTAAATTTATTCCTTGGTATTTTATTTCTTTTGTAGCTGCTGTGAATGTGGATTAAACTCATTATTACTTTCTCAGTAAGTTTATATTAATGTACAAAAGTCCTACTGATATTTGTATGTTGACTTTGTAGGCTGCAACTTCACTGAATTTGCTTTTCAGTCCTAGTTGTGTTTTGGTGGAGTCTTCAGGTTTTATATACATAGACTATATCAGCTACAAATGGAGATAATTTTACTTCTTTGTGAAATCTAATAATAGGTCATAATTGCTGATGCTTTCCATAGATTTAACAATGTTCCTTGTGTTTTATATTACGTCTCATAGCAATCCCATGATATAGTTATGATATTACATTATCATTTTACAATGACTAAAATCAAGTGGTAGAATAAGTCATCAATGTTTATAGCTGGTTATCAACAGAGTCAGATTATAACCCCAAACATTTTGTTACCTAAACCCACATCCCAAAATACTGTGCTCTACTGCTTCTGAATAAACGTACTGCATTCAGCCAAGAAGATGGGGAATTTTCTATTAATGGCTTACCAGGCTGTTGCTTAATTTAATATAATAAAAGGTTCCAAGACTACTAGAAAGAATCAAGTGGTTTTGGAACAGTAACCTAGGAAATTGATTTTAAGACATGCTTCTGTTATTAGCTATTGCGAGGAAGAAATGATGCAGATATTCTCAGCACATAGAATTATAAAAGTGTCCAGAGTAATAATTTGTCGATAATTAAACTTCTTGGAAGGTGACCTTGCTATCGTATAGGGTTTTCCAGTAGGATGTATTCTACCATTGTTGACTTTTTTTTTTTCTTTCTACAGGCACACATTTGATTTTGACTATATAGAAAACTTTAAAGGAGACATTATATAAAAATGCATAAACACATTCTGATGTAGTAAAGTTGGCTAGAGGTGTTTGTAATAGCCACAACTTGGTTGAAAAAACAAAGAGGGTAACAAAATATGGATTAAACTTAAGGGATATTTCATCTATTACATTATCTCTCACCTGGACTACTACAAGAGGGATTCTCTAGGTCATAAAGGGAACTAGGGGTAGCAGACCATCAGCATCTTGTGACCAGTAAAATTTACTTCATGAATGATTTTTTAAAGATTTATTTACCTATTTAGTTGAAGGGCAGGTGACAGAGACAGAGAGACAGAGCGAATGAGAAAGAGATCTCCTACTATTGGTTCACTCCCAAATGCATACAACAGCCAGGTCCGGACAGGCCAAAGCCAGGAGCCAGGAACTCCATCCTGGTCTCTCACATGGTGGCAGGTGGCAGGTGCCAAATCAGTTGAACTCTCTTCTGTTGCCTTTCCAGTAGCATTATCAAGAAGCTGGACTGGAAGTGGAACAGCTGGGACTGGATAAAGCATTCGAATATGAGATGCTTAACCCACTTCTCCACAATGCTGGTACCTCTTGGATGATTTTCAATCTGTTTTCTGAGAAGTGCAGGACAAAGTAGTTTCTTAGCATGTATTGCTGAATGCACAAATAAATTTTACACTACAACTGAATTTCGGTGCCTAATGATAAAGAAAATCATATATGCTGAAATCATAAGGCATTAGAGAAAGGTATTACACAGTTGTAGTAAAATGCAAGAGGCTTAGTGCACTGTACCAGGCGAGTTAAGTTAAGATCAGGTAGTGACAACGGTATGTTTGGCTCTCTCTTTCAAACTTTATTCCCTTCATTTGGGTTTGATGAGGAGGTGGAGCACTGCATCCCAAAAAGTCACCTTGTGGAAAGAGAAAATCACGTGGGAAACAATATTGTGCACTATTTAGTAGTGCGGGTTTTAGCATTAAACTTGATGTGATTGCTAACTCTAATTCCTATTGGAATGTGTTTTGGACAAGTCCCTTCTGTTATGTGAGGTTAGCCAAAGCCCCTTTAACCTTTGAATGTTACGGGAGAGTCTGTTTTGAAGGTACATGTCCTAAAACCCAAAACCTGTGCAATCCTCTTTATGGAAAGATCAAAGTCAAGTTTAAACAATTTGATATTTCATGTTAAAATTAATGTCAGTGGACACTTTTGTGTACACTGGACACAGTTGAATTGATCATTATTCTGCCTACAAAGAAATGACAATGAATGGACATTTTTGTTGCTTGATGTTTGAAATTTTAACCATCATTTAAGTCAAAGAATTAGAAATAAAAATAAGGACTATGTTTAGATATTATGCGTGATGATCTAGCTTACATTTTTCAGTGCATACTTACTTACTTTGAGCGACAGTAACATTGGAAGGCATAAGCATTTTAAAAGAAATAATAGCACAGATAAAATGAAACAAGAAAGTCATTTTATCTTGAACATCAAAAAGAAAATAAAAGTGGAAAATCTTTACTTGGAATTCAATAAAACCTCACAAGGAGATCTAGCAGTGGAAAGAAAAAAATACTGAAATAACTGTAATAAAAACTGGTTTTCTCATAGTTGTAGGTGAGATAAAACCTGACACTGGATTACTAGCTAGGGAAGTAAATGCAGCTTTATGAATGGCTCAGAGGTTGATAAAAGAGAGATTCTAGGGCTGAGAAACTACCATATAGAGCATCCTAATAATCCTGAGTATAAATCACTATTAAAATCATAGCCATATGTGTTGCTGACAATATTGACTTTTACCAGGTTTTGCCAATTGGGGAAACAATATGGAAATCAATGCTTTATACAAACACTAAAATTAACTTCTTAATTCCAAACAACAAAGAGATTATTTAATCACTAACATATTCTCTAGCACTTTTGAAGATACAGAATGCCTTTAAAATATAATAGATTTCATGTTTAGATATGCCATGTTGAAATCATGGGCAAGCAGCCAAGCAAATCAAAGTATACATTGAAATAAATTGAAAAATTTAGTTCTCATACTATAGCTTATGAAAAAATTATGATCCTTAACCCATTGAAAATAATAAAATGATGTTAAAATCAGAAAAGGATAAAAATTATACACATTGTTTTATTAACTACTCTTGTTGCTCTAAAATAGCTGACATGTATTTTTTCTATTATTACAAATTTAACATATGTGTACTGAAAGATCTAGAATTATAAGTTATTGAAAATAAAAATATAAAATTGTATCTATTGGAAAGACTCATAATTCAATATATAATTTAATAATAATTACCATGGGTAGTATTGATTGGAAACTGAAGAATGTCTTAAATAGGTTTTCTTTTTTTTTTCCAGAGTGTCTTGGCTTCCCATGCCTAAAATACTCTCATGGGCTCTTCAGCCAGATCCAAATGCCTTAAGGGCTGATTCTGAGGCCAGAGTGTTATTTAGGACATCTGCCATTGTATGAGTCTGCTGTGTCTCCCACTTCCCATGTTGGATCACTCTCTCCCTTTTTGGTTGTATCAGTTAGTATTAGCAGACACTTGTCTTGTTTGTGTGATCCCTTTGACTCTTAGACCTATCAGAGTCATCAATTGTGAACTGAATTTGATCACTTGGACTAGTGAGATGGCATTGGTACATGCCACCTTGATGGGATTGTATTGGAATCCCCTGGCACGTTTCTAACTCCATCATTTGGGGCAAGTCTGATTGAGCATGCCCCAAATTGTACATCTCCTCCTTCTCTTTTTCCCACTCTTATATTTAACAGGGATCACTTTTCAGTTAAAATTTAAACACCTAAGAATAAATGTGTGTTAATTACAGAGTTCAACCACTAGTACTAGAACAAAAAAAAATACTAAAATGGATAAAGATTTACATTGTACATCAACAGTCAGGACAAGAGCTGATCAAGTCACTGTTTCTCATAGTGTCCATTTCACTTCAACAGGTTTCCCCTTTGGTGCTCAGTTAGTTGTCACCGATCAGGGAAAACAAATGATATTTGTCTCTTTGGGACTGGCTTAATTCACTCAGCATGATGTTTTCAGATTCCTCCATCTTGTTGCAAATGACCGGGTTTCATTGTTTTTGACTGCTGTATAGTATTCTATAGAGTACATGTCCCATAATTGCTTTATCCAGTCTACTGTTGATGGGCATTTGCGAATGAGATCCCAGTGGAAAGAACGGGGCCATCAAAGAAGGAGGTACCTTTCTCTGAAGGGAGGAGAGAACTTCCACTTTGACTAGGACCCTGTCGGAATTAAGATTGAAGTCGGCAAACACTAAAGGCTTCCATAGCCTTGGCAACTCATGACTAGAGCCTAAGGAGATTACTGATGCCATAAACAAGAGTGTCAAATTGTTAAATCAACAACAGGAGTCACTGTGTACTTACATCTCATGTGGGATCTGTCCTTAATGTGTTGTCCAATGTGAAGTAATGCTATAACTAGTACTGAAACAGTATTTTTACACCTTGTATTTCTGTGTAGGAGCAAACTGATGAAATCTTTACTTAGTATATACTGAATCGATCTTCAGTATATAAAGATAATTGAAAATGAAAAAAACAACTTGGTGTTAAATTGGAAATTGCATAGAAAATTAATCAATTTTTTAAAAAAATATCATGTAGGATCTCTGTCTTTAATGTGCTGTCCATTGTGATTTAATGCTATAACTAGTACTCCAACAGTATTTTTCACTTTGTGTTGCTATGTGAGGGCAAAGTGTTGAAATCTTTACTTAATATATACTAAACTGATCTTTTGTATCTAAAGAGAATTGAAAATGAATTTTGATGTGAATGGAAGGAGAGAGGGAGTGGGAAAGGGAGGGTTGCGGGTGGGAGGGAAGTTATGGAAGGGGGAAGCCATTGTAATCCATAAGCTGTACTTTGGAAATTTATATTCATTAAATAAAAGTTTAAAAAAAAAGAATGTCTTAAATAAATCTAATTCCTCCTACTAAATTGTTCTCTATAAACTAGCAAATACTGAAGTAAAGTAATAGAGATAACAAGATATGTAGATATAGGACAGAATATATTAAATATATTTGATGTTGAATAATACATAAATAGAGTAAATATATAATGAATAATAGCATTTACTTCAGGATTCTCTGTCATGCAAAATAAAGTTTGTAGAGTACTTTCTTATTTGTTAAACAAAATAACAGTATGATTATTATTATTCAATTAGAGCACAAGAAATAAATATGTTATATTCCTATTTTTACTTTCTAAAAAAGGGACATATAAATAAAAGGCATAGACTAGTTCTAATTCATTTACTTTCTCCTTTTTATAAACCCTACCAATATAAATATCCTCGTCTAAATTCATGAAAATGGTTCTAAGAGTGTATGCCTAGGGGGTAAATGGGGTATTCTTTTCGGATTCACTTCAATATCCATTGAATGCTGCCAGCTTGCTCATGAAATTATTGCACCAATTTACCTCATGTAAGTAACATGCTCCCTAATGTATATTAGCAGACATTAGAAATGATTTTCTCATAGTTTTTCTCAATTGGTAATTCTTATCTGAATGATGGAACACAGAAAATTAATTGAGTCACTATTTTCTCAATTCTCTCAAGGATGGAACATAACTGCTAGCATTCTAAATGAATTGAAGATAAGGTAATTCATTACATAATGTTAAATGCCTTAAGGGATTGTGTCTTCATAACCTCTTGAACTCTGATTGAGAAAAGCTGCATCATGGATGGGACCTGCTATTCTGTTGAGGAAAAAATGCATTTTGGTATTTTAATGTGAGGTTCACACCCTCATTGTAATGTTTTAAATATGTTTTTTTTTTTTTTTTGACAGGCAGAGTGGACAGTGAGAGAGAGAGACAGAGAGAAAGGTCTTCCTTTTGCCATTGGTTCACCCTCCAATGGCCGCCGCGGTAGGCACGCTGCGGCCGGCGCACTGCGCTGATCCGATGGCAGGAGCCAGGTGCTTCTCCTGGTCTCCCATGGGGTGCAGGGCCCAAGGACTTTGGGCCATCCTCCACTGCACTCCCTGGCTACAGCAGAGAGCTGGCCTGGAAGAGGGGCAACCGGGACAGGATCGGTGCCCTGACCGGGAGGATTAGCGGAGGATTAGCCTAGTGAGCCATGGCGCCGGCTAATATGTTGTTGTTTTAATGAAGCTTCATAACATTTTTTTTTTAAGATTTCAAACAATCGTCATCTTACCATCAATGCTACTCCAACTTAACTTGCTGGACTCTGTGATTTAATAATTTACTTTCTAAAATACTATCCACTTAACTTATCAGTATAGTACTTAGTGCTTAGCTTTCTGTATTAGATATAAGCTTCAACCTAATCATTTGGAAAATAGTAACTGTTCAACAAAGAGTTGTCAATTAAATGAATGTTGGACATTTATTCGTATCTAGAGTCATTTATCTTTGTTTGCCAATGAACTCTTCTCCTTTTGTTTCTGAGCATTACAAATATCTTTTGTAGTCTAAATTGTTGCTTCTTTTTTCCTTAAAGAACGTATTTATTTGAAAGGCACAGTGACAGAGGAGTGGGGAAAGAAAAAGAGAGAGGGACAGAGAGAGATCTACCATCCACTGGTTCAATCCCCAAATGGTAGCAACAGTTATGGCTAGGTGAAACAGAAGACAGGATCCAAGAACTGCATTTGACTCAGCCCTTCACTCAGCCCAGCTTCCAAAGTGACCACTGCAGCTGAGGGGATGGCCACGTAGGGTCAGCAACATTGCAGGCAGAACTGTAAATTTCTTGTTAGAGATGCCCCCTGCCTTTACCTGGCCAGCTCTCCTATAGGACAGCTAAGTAATGAGTCAACAGAGTGCCTTCCCCTAGGAGGTTCACACCTCCCTTAGGATGTACCCCATGTGAAGAGATAGATAGGTCTGGGCCTCTTAACTTATAAGGCCTAAAGCCCACCAGATTATTATCAAGCCCCTTCTGTCAGGTTCTATTTGCCTCTCAATCAGAAAACTTAATTGTAGCTTAGACAGCACCTTTCTTAGCTCCTCTACTAATGACTCTGTCCTTTGTTCTAGACCCTGTCTAGCACACTTGGGCCTCATTCCTTCATAATCATAACCTCTACTCTACCTCCAATGGCTCTACTCTCAACCTGTGTGTACTGATGGTCCTCTTCCCCACTTAATGCTGTATAATTGTTCAAACCTGGTAAATGCCACTCTTAGGATCATTGGTTACTATCCTCAACCTGTCTTTTATGACCTTGTCTAAATATGATTAGAGTCGGCGAACTTGGAAGGCTTCCATAGCCTTGGCAACTCATGACGAGAGCCTAGGGTGGTTACTGGCACAATAAACTAGAGTGTCAATTTGTTGGGTCAACAACAGGAGCCACTGTGCACTTGTTCCTCATGTGGGATCTCTGTCCTTAATGTGCTGTACATTGTGATTTAATGCTATAACTAGTACTCAAACAGTACGTTTCACTTTGTGTTTCTATGTGGGTGCAAACTATTGAAATCTTTACTTAATATATACTAAATTGATCTTCTGTATGTAAAGAATATTGAAAATGAATCTTGATGTGAATGGAAGGGGAGAGGGAGCGGGAGAGGGGAGGGTTGCGGGTGGGAGGGACGTTATGGGAGGGGGAAGCCATTGTAATCCATAAACTGTACATTGAAAATTTATATTCATTAAATAAAAGTTAAAAAAAAAGAACTGCATTTGATCTTCCACATGGATGGATGACAGGAACCCAAATAATTGGGCCATCTTTCATTGCCTAACACGTACATTTGCAGAAACCGGGATGCAAAGTAGCTGAGACTTGTACGGGGTACTCTGATACAGGATATGAGTGTTCCAGGCAGCAGCTTAATCTACCATGCCACAATGCTCACCCCAACTGATCTTTTCCCATAGTGTCATGCAACATAAAATCTTTTCATATAACCCAATTTTCATATCAGCATATGATGTTTAAGTATATTATTCAAGTTATAGTGAAATTATTATTTCAGAATATCTTATTTTTCATATAATCCAAGAATATTTTATTCTGGACACTAGGTGATTAACAGACATATAATTTGCCAATATATTTCCCATTGTGTAGGTTGACATTTTATGTTCTTAATAATGTGTTTTGATGAGTAAGATTTTAATATTGAACAAGTCCTACCAATTTACCTTTCTGCCACTTTTTTCCCCTAAGTTTTTGGTGCCATTGCATAGTGTCCATTGCCAACTCCACGATTATGTGTTATTTCTATAATTTCTCCTAAAAGTTTTATAGTTTTAGATCATATTTGGTTTGTGGACCAACATTGATTTAAATTTGTATATTGTGTAAGGTCAGAGCAAGCATCATTCTTTCGCACATGGGTTTCCAATTACACCAGCACCATCTTGAAGACTGTCATATTTCACTGAATGATCTTGGCACACTTTCCCATAAATAGGTAACAGGTGCAATATGATGCAATTTATCACAGTGCATATCATATAAAAGCACTTAATAAAATTTTTATTAGTACAACACAGTAGATATTGATATTATAGGATTACTCAAATGAATTTTTAAATTAAGCAACACAAAAGGAAAATATGTATCAAATGTATTTTGTAAAAAATCAAAATGTAAATATATCATCAAGATTAGATAACTTAAGGTAACATTAAATGAAAAAAGATCCAGGGGTGAGAGAAATCATGAATAATTCAACTAAAATATATAATTAGGAATGCTTGTTAAAGTCTTAGACAGATGGATCTGCTAGTTTATGGAAGATGTGAAATTGCTATCAGCTTGGTAAAGAATTCTTACATTGTTTATATTCTCAATGCAAAATTATCAGATATTCATTTATAAAAAACTTTTTACTATAAATATCTGCTATATTTTCTTTCCCTTTCTTATCTTTCTAAAAATCTGTGTAAATATATCATGTTGCAGTTACTGAATATTAGAAAACTTCCAAAAGAGAAAGTTAACTAAGTTAGAAATATTTTTCCAAGAAAATTGCTTTGTAGAAATGCAGATTACTCCTTTGTTATAAAGAAGGTTTAGACATGTAATATACTGTATTTAATTTTGATTTTGATAAATAATCTTAGTGAAAAATGATAAACCTGATTTTAAAACTATATTTTAATTGATTCATATTTCATGGCCTGATTTTAAGATCAGTAGTAGGGGCCAGCATCGCGGCTCACTAGGCTAATCCTCTGTCTGCGGTGCCGGGTTCTAGTTCCGGTCGGGGCGCCGGATTCTGTCCTGGTTGCCCCTCTTCCAGTCCAGCTCTCTGCTGTGGCCCGGAAGTGCAGTGGAGGATGGCCCAAGTCCTTGGGCCCTGCACCCGCATGGGAGACCAGGAGAGGCACCTGGCTCCTGGCTTCAGATCAGCATGGTGCACTGGCCAGCTGCGGCCATGGTGGCCATTGGAGGGTGAACCAATGGCAAAAAGGAAGACCTTTCTCTCTGTCTCTCTCTCTCTCACTGTTCACTCTGCCTGTCCAAAAAAAAAAAAAAAAGTTAAAAAAAAAGATCAGTAGTAGGCTTATGAATATCATGAAAGAAATAAATTATATGCCTTTTTTCCTGTCTATGTGGCTTTAACTGAAATATAAACCAAAATTTTACAGAATATAAAGGACAACACTTTCTGCCATATTACATATGGTCTCCCATTACCTTAAACTCTTGCAAGAAATGAAAAAAAAAAAAAAAGAAGAAGAAGCAAATTTAAGTTCTGGTAGGATAGAAATTCAAAAGTGCTTAAAGAATTATATACTGGGGCCGTCGTGGTGGTACAGGTTAAATCCCTGACCTGAAGCGCCAGCATCCCATATGGGCTTCGGTTCGAGTCCCGGTTGCTCCATTTCCAGTCCTGCTCTCTGCTGTGGCCTGGAAAAGCAATATAAGATGGCCCAAGTGCTTGGGCCCCTGCACCCACATGGGAGACCTGCAGGAAGCTCCTGGATCCTGGCTTCAGATCGGCGCAGCTCCGGCCGTGGCGGACAATTGGAGAGTGAACCATTGAATGGAAGACCTCTTTCTCTCTCTGCCTGTCCTCTGTGTAACTCTGACTACAGAACATGCCTGTGACTATAGACTTGTCATTCAGGCCACCGAAGATTAGAGATGGGACTTGGGCACTCCCTTGACTTGCATCCTCTGGTCTGCTTTAACACAAACCAGGAGGAAAAGAAAGCTAGGCATCAGAAGCAATGGGTGGCAGGCCTATTAATGGCTGATCTGTACAGTGATCTGCCCTCAAGGAGACCCAACAGGCCAGTCCACTGCAGTGGCTTTCAATGTGGTAAGCCTGGGCTTCAGCAGAAGTCAGCTTGTGAAGAGCCCTGGCAGCTCTGCCAAGAGTTGGATCACTGGAAATGGACCTGCCCTGGAGTCGAAGGATGCCCAGGTCAGAGCCACAGATCTTATTGGCTCTAAGCTGAAAAGCCCTTCACTCAGCCCAACTTCCAAAGTGACCACTGCAGCTGAGGGGATGGTCAAATAGGGTCAGCAACATTGCAGGCAGAACTGTAAATTTCTTGTTAGAGATGCCCCCTGCCTTTACCTGGCCAGCTCTCCTCCCAGGCCAGCCAAGTAATGAAAGTCAACAGAGTGCCTTCCCCTAGGAGGTTCACACCTCCCTTAGGATATACCCCATGTGAAGAGATAGATAGGTTTGGGCCTCTGAATTTACAAGGCCTAAAGCCCAACAGATTATTATCAAGCCCCTCCTATCAGGTTCTATTTGCCTCTCAATCAGAAAACTTAATTGTAGCTTAGACAGCACCTTTCTTAGCTCCTCTAATAATGACTCTGTCCTTTGTTCTAGGCCCTGTCTAGTGCACTTGGGCCTCATTCCTTTGTAATCATAACCTCTACTCTACCACCAATGGCTCTACTCCCAACATGTGTGTACTGATCGTCCTCCTCCCCACTTAATGCTGTATAATTGTTCAAACCTGGGAAATGCCACTCTTAGGATCATTGGTTACTATCCTCAACCTGTCTTTTATGACCTTGTCTAAATATGATCAGAGTCGGCAAACTTGGAAGGCTTCCATAGCCTTGGCAACTCATGATGACAGCCTAGGATGGTTACTGGCGCCATAAACTAGAGTGTCAATTTGTTGGGTCAACAACAGGAGCTACTGTGCACTTGCTCCTCATGTGGGATCTCTGTCCTTAATGTGCTGTACATTGTCATTTAATGCTATAACTAGTACTCAAACAGTATGTTTCACTTTGTGTTTCTATGTGGGTGCAAACTGTTGAAATCTTTTTACTAAATTGATCTTCTATATGTAAAGAGAATTGAAAATGAATCTTGATGCAAATGGAAGGGGAGAGGGAGCGGGAGAGGGGAGGGTTGCGGGTGGGAGGGACGTTATGGGGGGGGGGAAGCCATTGTAATCCATAAGCTGTACACTGGAAATTTATATTCATTAAATAAAAGTTAAAAAATAAATAAATAAATAAATAAAAATATTTATAAAAAGAATTATATGCTGTACTAGTATCTATACTCTTCCTTGGAATAAATATTATAAAAGTATATAAATTTTATATAATTTAAAAAAATAATTAAAAGTTATATGCCACAAAGATATAGTAATGAAAACAGCATGGTACTATCATAAAAACACATAGACCTATGGAACAGAATCAAGTTTCCAGAATTACAGCATATAAAAAGTATACAAAAAGTGTATAAAATAATTTATAATAAGCATTATAAAGGGTTATTATTTTACTCAAAATGTCACATGACTGAAATTTTAAATAAAATAGAAAAAAGATACAATTATCATGTCTACAAATAGATTATTATTCTATCTCTTACAATGCAAAGTGGATTTATGTAGGCAGTACAGTTACATTGAAATCCACTACTCAAGAAATAATCACTGGTAATGGAAATGATCAAAATTTTATTCACACTATGGAGATAGAAAAGATGTTCACTTGAAACTAAATTAAAAAAGGGATTTTTAAAGTGTAAACCATCTGTATTATGCAAGCATGTTTTAAAATATTACAACTTAATACATGACAAAAATCAATAAAATTAGACAATTAAGTTGATATAATAAAATGAAAATTGAGTATTCATATGATAAAAATTTTTAATTATCCCATGAATTTGATATATTGATTTTTTCCAAAGAAACTCTTTATTTAATGAATATAAATTTCATAAGTATAACTTTAGAAATATCGTGATTCTTCCCACATAACCGCACTCCCACCCCCACTCCCATCTCACCTCTTCTCCTATTTCCAATCCCATTCTCCATTAAGATTCATTTTCAGTTAACTTTATACACAGAAGACCAATTCTATACTCAGTAAAGATTTCAACAATTTGGACACACAAACACAAAATATAAAAAACTGTTTGAGAAGAAGTTTTACAGTTAATTATCATAGTTCAACTCACTGAGGACAGAGATCCAGCATAGGGAGTTAGTGCACAGTGACTCCTGCTGTTAATTTAACAATTAATACTCTTAGGTATGACTTCAGTGATCACTCAAGGCTATGGAAACCTTTTGAGTCTACAATGTCTGTCAGTATTTAGGCCATAAGCAAAGTGGAAGTTCTCTCCTCCTTTCAGAGAAAAGTACATCCTTCTTTGGTGGCCACTTCTTTCCACTGGTGTCTCACTCATAGAGATCCTTCATATAGGACATTTTTTTTTTTTTTGCCACAATATCTTGGCTTTCCATGCCTGAAATGCTCTCATGGGTTTTTCAGCCAGACCAGAATGCCTTAAGGGCAGATTCTGAGATTAGAGTACTATTTAGAGTGACTGTCATTTTATGAGTCTGCTCTGTGGACTGCTTCCCATGTTGAAACATACTTTTCTTTTGTTCTTATTTATTTATTTAGATGATCTCTTTAACACTTAATCCTATCTATATGATGAATTTAATACTTAATATGAGCACTTTAACACGATGGCATTATTACCACCCAGCTTAATGGGATTTGGAGTCCCATGGCAAATTTTTAACTGTGCCCTTATAAGTATGTCCATAGGAATGTAGGCAGAACTATACAGCTTTACAGTTATGAACATCCTCCTTCCTTATTCTCACTCTTATTTTTTACTTGGACCTATTTTCAATTGACTTATATACATATGATTAATTCTATGTTAAGTAAAGAGTTCAACCAATGCTATTAAGAAGAAAAAAACTGTTCCTCGACAGGCAAGAGAAGGGCTATTCAAATCACTGCTTCTCAAAGTGTCAATTTCACTTCTACAGGTTTCCTTTTAGGTGCTCTGCTACTTATTACAGATCAGGAAGAACATATAGAATTTTTCTCTTTGGGAATGGCTTATTTCACTATGATGTTTTTCAGATTCATTTATTTTGTTGCAAAGGACCAGATTTTACTTTTTTTACTGCAGTATAGCATTCCAGAGAGTACATATCCCATAATTTCTTTATGCAGTCTTCATTTGCTGAACATTTAGATTGATCTCATGTCTTAGATATTGTGAATGGAGCTGCAATAAACATGGGGTTGCAGATAACTCTTTTATTTGCTGATTTAATTTCCCTTGAGTAAACTCCCAGGAGTTGGATGGCTGGGTCATATGGTTGGAAAATATTCGGATTTCTGAGGTATCTTTCATAGTTGTTTTACCAGTTTATATTCTCACTAATAGTGGATTTGGACACCTTTTTCCCCACATCTTTGCCAGCATTTGTTTGTTGATTTCTGTATGAAGCCATTTTAACTGGGGTGAGGAGAAAACTCATTGTGGTTTTGATTTGCTTTTCCCAGATGGCTAGTGATCCTGAACATTTTTTCATGTGTCTGTTGGCCATTGGATTCCCTCTATTGAAAAATGTCTGTTTAAGTCCTTTGCCCATTTATTCACTGGGTTGTTTGTTTCGTTGTAGAGTTTCCTGATCTCTCTCTATATTCTGATTATTAATCCTTTATCAGTTGCATTGATTGCAAATAATTTCTCCCATTGTATTGGTTGCCTCTTCACTTTCCTGTTTGTTTTGCAGTACAGAAGCTTCTCAATTTGATGTAATCTCATTTGTTAATTTTTGCTTTTATTGCCTGTGCCTCTGAGGTCTTTTCCAAGAACTCTTTGCCTATGGCAATATTTTGCAGGGTTTTCCCAATACTCTCTAATAATTTCGGTATCAGGTTGTAGATGTAGGTCTTTAAACCATTTGAATGAATTTTTGTATAAGATGTAAGGTGGGTGTCCTGCTTCATACTTCTGCATGTGGAAATCCAGTTTTCCCAGCACCATTTGTTAAAGAGACTGTCCTTGCTCCAGGGATTCTTCTTAGCTCCTTGGTCTAATATAAGTTGGTTGTAGATGACTGGATTGATTTCTGGCGTTTGTATTCTGTTTCATTGGTCTATGTATCTGTTTTTGTACCAGTACCAGGTTGTTTTGATTTTAACTGCCTTGCACTATGTATTGAAATCTGGGATTGTGATGTCTCTGATTCTGTTTTGTTTTATAAGATTGCTATAGCTATTTGAGGACTCCTGTGTTTCCATATGAATTTAAGCATCATTTTTTCTAGATCTGAGAAGAATGTGTTTGGTATTTTGATAGATATTGCATTGAATTTGTAAATTGCTTTTGGAAGAATGGACATTTTGATGATATGGATTAATCCAATCCATGAACCTGGAAGATTTTTCCATTTTTTGCATCTTCTTATTTTTCTTTCTTTAATGCTTTGTAATTCTTATTATAGAGATCTTTGACATCATTGGTTAAATTTATTTTTAGGCATTTTATTTTTTTGTAGCTATTGTGATTGAGATTGATCTTAGAAGTTCTTTCTCAGCCATGGCACTGTCTGTGTATACAAAGGCTGTTATTTTTTTGTGTATCGATTTCTTGATGTAGGCACCAACTGCTATAAACTTTCTTCTTAACACTGCTTTTGCTGTATCCCAAGTGCCCTATAATTAGTTTCATATATATTTATAACATCTTCCTGTTGAATTGATCCTTTACTCATTGTATAGTGTCCTTCTTTGTCTCTTTAACAGTTTCTGTTTTACAGTCTCCAAAATGCCTTCTTGACTTGGACTCATCCTTGGCCACTCAAGCCCAATTTTACCAAGAATACTACTAAGCTAGATTAAGAATTCCTTCACCCTTGATACTTAGTCAAGTTACTCATTCTACCTTTCATATCCAATTAAGTTTTTCTTCTTCCATCCTTGAAATCCTACCAAGTTTACCTTCTACCACTCTTTAAAACTAGCCAAGTATCTTTGAGTAAATTTCCATTCATTGCCCTCTTCAATCTGGCTGTTGACTCAAATCCTGACATATCAACTATATTCAGTATACAACTCAGTTCTAGACTAAAACCTTTCTCCCCTGTTGCACTAGGTGGAATAGTCTTTCTTAATTTTTAAAAATGTTTATGTATGCATTTATTTATTTATTATTTGAAAGGCAGTGTTATAGATAGGGTGGGGGTAGAAATTGCAGATCATCCATCTATTGGTTCACTCCACAAATGACTTCAAGGGTCTGGTCTGGTCCATGCCAAAGCCTGGAGCCCGGAACTCCATCTGGATATCCAAGAAAGGTGATAGGGGCCCAAGTACACGAGTCATTTCCAGGTACTTTCCCAGGCTCACTAACAGGGAGCTGGATCAGAAGAGGAGTAGCCAGGCCTTGAACTGGTACTCATATGGGATGCCATCATTGCAGGCAGCAGCTTAACTAGCTGCACAAAAATTCTCCATAAGATTTTGTTATAATTTTTCTTTTTAACAGTTTGGTATCATGACTTGAATATGATTGTGCTTATCCTTAGACTCCCAGTCCTCCTCTCTCAGGATTCCAGATGCACATCTTTGAATCCTTTGTCTTCATACTTCATGGTGAAGGGCCAGAGTAACTACATTTTGAAAAAGTGCCTCCATTCAGGGAGGCAGGCCCGACTTCCCATAAAAGCAGTGTCACTCAGGGGAAACCAAAACAGAAAAGCTTGTTATTGTTCACCAAATAAGGAAATTCCCTGGGTCCGAACCAATCAGGAACAACCAAGTTCGATCAGGAAATACCAGAGGTGACCCTAGCCAAGCCACTGTTACCCTACACCCCTCAATGAGGTAACCCTGCTTTAAAAGAGGCTCCCGAGCACGGCTCAGGGCCTTCCCCTGCCCTCCACCACGCAGTTGGGTAGATGGGGTCCCTGCCGTGGCTTGTACTTCCGAAAGAAACCTTGATTTTGCATTTTGGTGTGTTCAAGTCTCTGGCAGCGTTTGGGGATCCAACAATCTGGGCACAACAATGGTTGACACATGTTGTGGGCTCAAAGGTTTTGTTCCCAGAAAATCCACATGTTAAAATCTGATCCTCAATTTTATGATTTTAAGAAATGGTTCCTTTGAGTAGTAATTGGATCATGAGGGTGGAATCACAGTGAATTGGATTAGTGCCCTTAAAACAGACCAGAAATCTAGCTCAATTTTTTTTTTCTCCATGTGAGCAGCTGTCTGTAACCAGGAAAATGACCTTCAGCAGAATCCAACTATATTAGAAGCCAAATCTGACTTCCAGCCTGAATAACTGTGTGAAATATGTTCTCATTATTTATAAGCCACACTCTCTATGATTTTTTATTAGAGCAACCCAAACTGACTAAAATAGAATCATTTGTTTAGAATATGTGAAATTCTTTTTTTTAAAAAAATATTTCATTTATTTGAAAGACAGAGTTATAGAGAGAAATAGAGAGAAAGATCTTCCATCTGTTGGTTCACTCCCCAGATGGCTGCAATGGCTCTGAAGCCAGGAGCCAGGAGCCAGGAGCTTCTTCCGGGTCTCCCATGTGGGTGCAGGGGCCCATGGACATAGGCCATCTTCTGCTATACCAGGCCATAGCAGAGAGCTGAATCAGAAAAGGAGCAGCCAGGACTCGAACCGACGCCCATATGGGCTTTAACCCACTGCACCACAGCGCCGGCTAGAATATGTGAAATTCAATGAGATCTCATTTGGTTGAGTCTTAGTTCTTTGGTAATTATAATATTTTATTTCAAATAAATAGAGTTTTTTGTATTGTTTTTCTTTGTAAATATGTGATGTGTAAAGATCTGTTTAGTTTTTTTTTTTTCATTGTTACTATTATTTTGGAGCCTCACACTGCAACAGGAAATTCTTTCTTATGATTCTCTTCTGAAACTTCTGCCGACTCCTCTTCCATAATAGCACTAACGTTGTCTACTTCCCCCCTTGTTGGCCTGATTCTACTCAGGATAATTCAGAATATTAATGGCCTCTTGGGAAAACATAACATTTTTCACGTTGGCTTATTGGGGATTTCTCCCTTCCAATCTCCTCTGCTCCTCCTCTACTACATTTCACATTTTGCCTTTCAGCAACCTTGAGTCTTTTGATGTTTCTCCTTCAAAACCGCTGTCTCCTCTCTTTTCTCTGTTATTCCTTGCCAGATTTTTCCCTTCCCATTCTAGCACATGGACTCTCTATGGTGCTTGAATTTAAGGCCCCCTGTCCCCATCAAGGACTCTAAAAGGACTGAGCAAGTCTAAAAGCAACCTCTTGAGACTGAAAAGACTAACTCACAACAGGCTATATCTAGCACATAATAGTTACTAAGCTAATTGAAACCTTAGCACACACACATATAGTCTATTCTAGATCAACTGAAAAATTGATTTCCTACAAAATGACATGTGAGGCACAGACAGTAGACAGATCTGAAGACACATATCTATGAAAACTATCTTGATGTCGTTATTTGAGGGAGAGGTCATGAATGATACCAGTATCAACCTGAAAATGAATTATAAGTACTTTTCTAGCCAATGTCATGAAGAAAATTCATGCATACCACACACCCACAGATGGTTAATTTACTTAGTTGTAATTAAATGAATCTGTCTATTAATTCTTGCTTATCTTAGTACTTATAGTGAAATAACAAGACTGAATATTCACATATTGGTTTTACACACTCACTGAAGCCAGAGAGACAGAACTATATGATTTATGAAAGTCTCTACTAGCTCTTTGAATAAAGGCTTAACCCAATCCAAATGTAATTAATTAACTTAAAATAGAATCAGTTTTATCAGCAGCTTATATTTTCCTTCTCAGCTTCTTTCTTTATCTTTGAGGACATGAAAACAAAAGCAAGCAAAAAATATCTACAAAGGCTTGATACCCATAAATAACATAAGAGAAAACTTAATTTCAGTATCTTGAAGAACTCTTACAAATAGGCAGATAAAACTGAATTGAGAAAAGGATGATCTAAGCTTTCTTTCATGGTTTTCACAACATCATCTCATGAAAGAGAATTCCTGATAAAATGCAGAAACATTCCATGCAAAAGTAACCTTTTCCTCTGACTCTATGTCATGATGTTTAGAAACAAAAAGAAAAAAAAGGGAAAAAAAAAGAAAAAAAGAAAATGGGCACTCTTGTCTTTACTGTGCACATACTGTTTTGGAAAAGTACAAATTCTGTGTTTTCCTTTTCTTCTCATTTTTTTCCACATTAACTAAGAGCAATTTTTTTTCAAATAACTTAAGTAGGATATAATTATTCTACTTTTCGTGTGTTGAAAGGCATGGAGGAAATTAGTAGTGTTGCCAACTTGAATCATGTTAATTCAATGCATCTGAGAACATATCATCAAATCTTGATAACATTTTTCTTCCAAATATTTTATAATATTTTACACTCTACTCTTTCCTGGGATAGAAATACTTGACCACTGTCATAAATTCATAATATGCCTAGCTTCTGTTCTCTCTGTCTTCTCTCTCTCTCTCTCTTTTTAAAGACAGATTTGTTTATTTATTTGAAAGTAAAAGTGCCAGAGAGTAATCCTCTACCTGCTGATTCACTCCCCCAATGCCAGCAACAGCCAGGACTAGCCCAGGTTAACACTAGGAGCCCAGAATTCCTGTGGGTGGCAGGAACAGAAGTACTGGGACCATCATCTGTTGCCTCCCAAGTGCATTATTAGGAAGCTAGACAAAGAGTGGAAGAGGCAGGACTTGTACCAGCCACTCTGATAGGGGATGCAAACATCCCAAGCCATAGCTTACTCTAGTGAGCCACAATGCCTGCTCCTCCTTCCCTCTTCAACCTACTTTTGCTCCAAGACATTTTGAAATGCAAATTTTAACAAACACTCTTTTGTTTATATCAACTTAATGGATTCTCAAGGGCTTTTTACATTACAAGTATAAAAATTTTCAAAACTTCAACTTAGTCTATGTAGATCTCAAGGGTCTGGTCCTACATATCAACTCAGAGTCATTTCACAATCCTTTTCTCTCCTTCTCCGCACCTCAGACACAGAGTTATCAGTCTCTAAACATGTCATCCCCTCTTCTGCCTAATGTTAGGTATGTCCCTCACTTTGCCAGGAACCCCACCATCACCACCACCACCACTGCACACACCACACACACACACACACTCCTTTACTTCAATTTAGGTAATTTTCCATTCCTTTACAATTCAGGTCAAATGTTTCTTCCTTAAGGTAGACTTCCTTGACCATAACTACAGATACACATGATTTCTAGGATTTCTTCATCTAAATCAAATTCAAATGTGGATTAGACTTCTTGGATATAATTTCTAAGTGATAATTCTTACCTAAAAGCTTATGAATTAAAGATAAATATTTCATGGAGCCAGAATTGTGGTGCAGCAGGTTAAGCCGCTGTTATGATGCTGGTATCCCACCTCAGACTGCCAGTTCAAGTCCTGGCTGCTGCACTTCTGATTCAGCTTCCTGATGATGCACCTAAGAAGATAATCTGGCAGATAATCATGTAAGTATTTGGACCCCAGCCAATTATGTGGCAAACCAGAATGGAATCTCTAACCACTAACTTCAGCATTGCAGCATTGCACAACCCTGACTGTTTTGGCCATTTGTGGAGTAAACCAGCAGATGAAAGATATCTCTAATTCTCTCTCTCTCCCTAGCTATCTCTGGGTGCCTTTCAAATGCATAGAGTCTTCCAAAAAGGATAAAAAATGTTTCCCATGCAATCTTAACACAGGGAAGAGATAAGCATTGTAAACACTACTGTTGACAATGGTGGAGAGGCTGGCATTGTGGCATAGCAGGTAAAGACTCTGCCTGCAGCCCCAACATCCCATATAGCACTTGTTCTAGTACTGGCCCTACACTACTGATCCAGATCCCTGATGATGTGCCTGGAAAAGCAGGGGAAGATGGCCCAAGTACTTGGGTCCCTGCACCCATGTGGGAAACCTGGAAGAAGCTCTTGGCTCCTAACTTCAGATTGGCTTAGCTCTGGCCAATGTGGCTATTTGGGGAGTGAACCAGTGGATGGAGTCAGTCTCTCTCTCTCTCTCTCTCTCTCTCTCTCTGCCTTTCAAATACATAAATAAATCTTTTCAAAAACATGGAAAATGAAGGCAGTCATCAAAGACATACTATTTCTAAAAAAACAACATGGAACATGTAGGCAGTTCTCTGTGGCTCAAAGCTTTCAAAGTTACTGCTTTCTAGATTCTTGATTTTGCCTTTTGAGTGAATTTTCCTTTGACCCATTTCAACTGAATATTTCCTTTATCTGAATTTTGACTATGGAAATACAGGGCTCCAAAGGTCTCTTTTCAGTCCAGACTAGAACTATGGCTGATAGTACAGTTCTCTTAGTAACTTTGAGTCCCCTATGAATTTTTTATCACTCCGTTAGACAAAAATCACACTAACAAATCTCTTCAAGATAAGACTTTATCAACTTTTAATTTTTTCTGAGTATACCAAAGAACAACCACATATTTTAAAAAAAGATTCTAGCCAGCGCCATGGCTCACTAGGCATTTCTCCACCTTTGGCGCCGGCACCCCAGGTTCTAGTCCTGGTTGGGACACCAGTTCTGTCCCGGTTGCTCCTCTTTCAGTCCGGCTCTCTGCTGTGGCCCGGGAGTGCAGTGGAGGATGGCCCAGGTCCTTGGGCCCTGCACCCACATGGGAGACCAGGAGAAGCACCTGGCTCGTGGATTCGGATCAGCGCAGCACGCTGGCCACAACGCGCCAGCCTTAGTGGCCACTTGGGGAGTGAACCAATGGAAAAAGGAAGTCCTTTCTCTCTCTCTCTCTCTCTCTCTCTCTCTCTCACTGTCTAACTGTCCAAAAAATTAAAAAAAAATTTTTTTTTTAAAAAGGATTCTAAAAGTATTTGTTACTTGACTCAAGGTTTCTCTGAAGAAGTCTAACAACTCAAATGAATTAGTATCAGGATGGGCATTTGACCTAGTGTTTAATTCACCAATTAGGATGCACACATCCCATATCAGAGTGTCTGGGTTCAACACCCTCTGCGTTCTAGACTTCAGCTTCCTGCTTTTGCAGACTCTGGGAGACAGAGGTGGTTGCTCAAGTGATTGGGTTCCTGGAACCCACATGAGAGGCTTAGATTGAGTACCTGGATCCAAGCTTCAGCCAGAGTCAAAAACCATTTTGGGCAACTAGAGATTAAACCAGTTGAATGGTAAATATTCATATCCCTGCTATTCAAGTCAATACATTATTTATTAATTTTTAAAGATCTTTTTTTATTTATTTATAAGTCAGAGTTACACAGAGAAAGGAGAGGCAGAGGGAGAGAAAGAGGTCTTGCATCCGCTGGTTCACTCCCCAATGGGCCCCAATGGCCAGAGCTGTGCTGATCTGAAGCAAGGAGCCAGGTGCTTCTTCTGGGTTTCCCATATGGGAGCAAGGGCTCAAGGACTTGAGTCATTTCTACTGCTTTCCCAGGCCATAAAAGAGAGCAGGATTGGAAGTAGAGCATCCAGGACTCAAATTGGAGCCCATACGGGATGCCAGCACTACAGATGGTGGCTTTATCTGCTAAACCAGAATGTCGGCCCCTCAAGTCAATATATTTAAAAATTTTTAAATTATTATTAATATCTTATGTTCATTTTAGCCATGCTTTCATGTGAGTACTTTGGATTTGATTAAGCCATCTTCTAATGTTAGCATAATTTGTCATCTGATGACTCAAGATTTTTAAATTACATAAATCCTGTCTTTTTCACACTTGACATTTGCTCTTTAACTTCCTTTTCTCTTTAAATACACTATTTTCAATCAACAAAAAGTAATCAGGCAGCATCTTGAACCTTCTGCCAAGAAATCTACTTAGCTAAATTGTGGAGTTCATCATGTATATTTTCTGCCTTTCATACTGCCATAAACAAGTGTTGCCAAACACCATTACATAAGGATCACCTTTATTTAACACCCCCCTCCCCCCAGCATTTGTTTTACTTTTAAGTACTCATTGGCAGCCTTTCTAAGGAGCGAAGGTATTTTTCACTAACAGGCTCTTTTTTTTTTTTTTTTTTTTTTTTTGACAGGCAGAGTGGATAGTGAGAGAGAGAGAAACAGAGAGAAAGGTCTTCCTTTTTGCCGTTGGCTCACCCTCCAATGGCCGCTGCGGCCGGCACATCTCGCTGATCCGAAGCCAGGAGCCAGGTGCTTCTCCTGGTCTCCCATGCGGGTGCAGGGCCCAAGGACCTGGGCCATCCTCCACTGCCTTCCCGGGCCACAGCAGAGAGCTGGCCTGGAAGAGGGGCAACCGGGATAGAATCCGGCGCCCCAACCGGGACTAGAACTCAGTGTGCCGGCGCCACAAGGCGGAGGATTAGCCTGTTAAGCCACGGCACCGGCCTAACAGGCTCTTTATGACTCTAGAATTTTACTAGTACTCCACTCCTGCCCTTCCAGTTTCAACTCAATGCCTAGCCCTGTAGCCACTCCATGTTTACAAGTATTGTTATGGAAGCACTAAAAATCCAGATATCTATTAATATGTAATAAATTGTATAAAATATATTTCTGAAAATAACACTTACTCACTTATCTTTCAGTTTATGCGGGTCTCAGACACTGGAGGCGCTTGCCTGGATGTTTGCACTACAGGTTACTCATGTTGACTTTACAGGATGACAAGGGCCAAAGTCATCTGAAGGTCTGAATGAGGCTGGTGAATCTATTTCTGTATCCGTGTGTGTGTGTTTATGTTATATGCTTTTATTTATTGTTTTTATTATTTTTATTTATATAAAAGGAATTGATTTCATAGATTTCATATATACTGTTTTAAGAGCACAATGATACTTCCCATCTTACCTCCCATTCACTCCCACTCTCCATCCTCCTTATGTTTCTTTTAATTTTGACAATGATGATATACTTACAGTTTTCTTTATAATCACAAGCTCAACCCTCCACTAAATACAGAATTTGACATAAGAAGTAGGAAAAAAAAAAAAACCCTGTTCTTCAAGAACAGGTCTATAAAATATAAAGTAATAACTTTTGTGATGGGTAGGTTGGTATTAATAAATTGATTCTTTCCATGTACATATCTTGGAAATGAATGCATGAGCATGTTCACACCATGGCAAATGGTCATTGCCAAAGTGATAGAACAAAGGACCCAATGCAGAAAACACAGTATCTTTAATGACCTAACTGTTGAGATCCAACACTATCACTTTACAGTAATGTGCTGGTTTCAAAGGTCAGTTTCATCTAACATGCAGTGGGACTGTGTACACAAAAGCATGAATATTAGAAAGCAGGACTCATTGCAGGTAATGTTAAATGCTTCCTATTAAAATACATCAAACCTCTTTTAAATAGTCATGATATATCTCACTTATAAATTAGGATTTAGAAAAGTGATTTAAAAACAATAGTTTCTATTTTTTTCAAGATATTCTCTCAGGAGAAGAGTTGTGGTACAGCAGATTAAGCCATTGATAGAATATCTGCATTCCATACCAGAGTGCCTGTTGCAATCCTAGCTTTTCCATTTATGATCCAGATTCCTGCTAATGTATCTGAGAAGGCAGTGAATGATAACTCAAGTACTTGGGTCCCTATCACTCATGTGGGAAACACAGATGGAGTTCCTGCCTCCTAGCTACAGCCTAGGCCAAGCATAGCTCTTATAGGTATTTGGTTAGTGAACCAACAAAAGCTAGATTTCTTTATTTCTCTCTCTCTTTCTCTTTCTCTCCCCTCAGCTTGTCTACCACTCCCTCCCCCTGTGTCACTCTTCCTTTCAAATAAATAAATAAATCTTAAAAAAAAAACTCTACTAAATTCAAACACCTCTTATCACCAATTTACACTCATAAAATCCATTTCTGCATCACAGAATGAATATATCTCTTATTTACTGTGAACTTTTGTATTCTGTATTTCTCTTGCATTCAATTTCTGGATTTATATATCTCTTAGCTTGGTATAGTAATTTTGTCTATAATTGCAACCATAAATTCTTTAGTATCCTAGTCATTTCAAATGATTAGTATGTCATCACTTTTACCCAGAACCTGAAACATCCCAACAGTTGTTTATGATAGAGTTGTGCTTGTTCTTCATGCTGGTGTCTGTAAATCTCTTTAAAATTAAACTCTTAAATTACAATGAGACCAAAATGTTTCTTCTGCACTTTATTAGTTATCTCAAATACGTTTTAAAAGTATTTTAAAAGGACTTGGGGTGGGCATTTGGGTTCCACTGGGAATGCTGGCATCTCATATGAAAGTGCCAGTTCAAGTTCTAGCTACTCCACTTCTGATCAAAATTCCTGCCAATGCACTTGAGGAGGCAGGAAATGATGGTCCAAGTACTTGAGTCCCTGATTTCCATGTAGGAGAGGTACGTGGAGTTTCTGGGTCTTGGTTTCAGGCTAGCACAGCTGTTCTAGCCACTTGCAGAGCAAACCAATAGATAAAGACCTCTCTCTCTCTTTTCCCTATCCCCTGACCCCACCAACCACCTCTGCTATTCTGTCTTTCAAGTAAATAACTCTTAAAAATAAATGTAGGACTTATGCTTATTAAAGAATGAGAATTGCCTCAAACAAATAAGTTGGTGGTTTCCATTGTTGACATTGCCAAATTGTTCCTTCCAGAGCTTCCATTTTTCCTTGTCTGATGAGAAGCAAAATAAATCAAATAGCAACAACAACAACAACAACAAAAAAAAAACACAAAAAACAAAGAAGAGTGAAGTTTGTAAATTGGGTTATCTCTATTTCATTTACACACCCTGATTTCTTTTATAATGTACATATTATGATTATTGACAAGGGCTTGGACACCTGTGAGCCAAACAGCTTGGGCCAGAACCCAAACTTAAATTCTTATTGGATGTGGAATCTAAGGGAAAAAATTAGCTGCCTCTTTCCCTCTTTCCTCACTTTCAAACTGTTAGCAATTTTGCAGCATTGTTGGCAGCATTAAATAGAACAATACACATAATATGATTATAGAATGCCCGGGCATACTACAAACACTCAATAAACAGTAATGATTATTATTTTCACTGAAGTAGCCACTTTCTTTCACTACAACAACCCTATCAATAACAACTGTACAACTATGAGATATTTACTGAGTTGTTTTCATTGAATATAAATTTCTCAATAAAAAGTAAACATACTTCCTTTTGAAGCAATTACAGCCTTATTTCACAGCTTAGCTTCTGACAGATTGCCTTCTGCTAAAGGGTGTGGATTTAAATCATTTTGTTTGCATTTGATTTGGCAGTAGTAACAGAAATGTGTTGGCATGATTTTTTTTTCCTATCTTTTCCTAATTTTTCACCTCTTGAGATGGCCAACTAACTAAATAAATGTATGTATTTTAAAATATATGTGAGCATATATTTATAGATGCTTGTTTGTGAAAATTCATGTATGCTACATTGGTAACAATATAATTAAGATGATCTTTTTGGCTCCATGCCCCCATATCCATATCTTTACATAGCCAACAAAATCAAGAGTGTTCCCCAAGCTCTCAACTCTTATGGCTAAAGCAAAGTTTGATTCTTTATTCTTAGTATAATATACTTCCCACATATATTAAATCCTGACCAAGATTGTTCCCCCAGCTCTCAATTCCCTTGGTCAAATGAGAATTTGATTTTTGTTGTTAGTATAATGTCTTCCCCAGTAAATCCTAACCTATGACTTTAACATGTATCAGGAGACATGCTTCGGCTCCCTGTTACTAAAGCACAGACTGATTTCACATGTTGGTAACAGCAGGATCCTCTGGGAGTCACTGCTGATTGTCAAGAGGTTTTTACAGACTGTAGAAGGGGAAATTCTCAGGAAAGATTCAGGATAGTGATGGTTTTGATTGGCTAATTGGGTGAAAGTTCCAGGGAACAGACAACAGAAAACACACAAAACATTAACCCAAGGCACATAAATTCCTTGTTATCTAGACCATTTACATCAGCACAGAAAAATCTTGATTATAGCACTAGCATATGACAAAAACAGCGTTCACAGAAGCTAGTTGCTAGATGTTTCTCAAGTCCTCTGAGACTCATCTCCAGATGGTGGGGGAGGCCCCGCCATCCCTCTCTCTCTAGCCAGAAGTTTATCACTCTATCAATACCCCCCTCTGAAGAAGTAATCCTAACTACTCCTGGGGGGTGTCAATGATTGTTCCAGTTACCTTGAGCTGGAAAGGGGCCATACTGGAGACAGCAGTCAGGGTTCCTCCTCCAGAGGTCTTTCCAGTGGTCTCTTGCATAAGCCTTGCATCTGTGGTTCCATGTTGGAATAATTTAAGAGCTTTATCTTTATCTGATGTGTGCAAATAAGCTGCCTCTGTTGTTTTCTAAGCAGGCATTTCTAAGGGAGTAGAACTATTTTTATTTCTTCTTTCACGTGTAAGTGTCAAAAGAATCCCAATGCCTAATGAAGCACTCTAAAAGGCTGCATGCTGAAGATGGTTTTACCCATCTGAAATGAGAGGACAAGAAACAAAGTAGTTCCTAAATTTCCACTTCTACCTATTTAAGGCATCCCTCAAGTTCCTGGGCTGTGGAAGCATAGCATCCTTGATCCTACAGCTGGGAGAGAGTAGAGAACTGGAGTAGCCTCTTTAACCTGAACCTCCATCCCTTGTAATCTTGGAAACCTTGATCCTGTAAATCATGGGTGTGTATGTACAGCCTAGCACTCATGATCATGGAGGGTTAAGCTGGCAGGAGTCATCCTTATCTGCACATAATTTTGATCTCCATTCTGCCTCCTTGTTTGTACTGTAGATATTGATGTAACTAGCTGCTGAAGACACCCTGCCTGCTTCCAGCCAGCATATTCCTGAATTTTAAAGCAGACTTCCTGGAGGAGCTGATAGATGATATTCCGCAGGATTATATTTTGTAGGCTTGAATCTCTTATATCATACCCCTATCCTAATTGCTCTGTGAGCCTTCTGGGCCCAAATTTTTCATCTTCATGATAGTATGAACATCCCCCTTTCTCCCAGTTTTAAGCTAGTAATTCCTGGCTATTTAACGTTTAGCTGGCTGATGCTTTTGTCAGTCCCCTTTGAAGAATCTGGCCTGCTCACTAAGCCTGCAGGATTTGGCAGAACAAAGTGCCATTTACCCGTTATTTTTTTTCTTCAGCCAGCCATAGCTGTTCAGCCAAATGATGTGTGTACATGTCTATCTCAAGTCTACTAGGCAGTTTTCTGTCCCCGATGTGGGTGCCTTGCCCAGAAGTGGAGATGCCCCAGGGGTGAATCGCCCCAACCTATACAATAATTGAGACATCCCTCCCCTGGGGGTTTAATACTTAGTGTCAAGACATATGGGAGGTTATGAACAAGGTTAGGAGTGTAGGTGGGGAGGCAGCCAACTCTCCATCCCAGTGTTGACTGGGCCCTGGACAGACATTGAGGGGAAAGGAGCGACCATGTGTTCCCATTATGGTAATCACCACATAACCAATATAGCATGCAGGGCAAGCTATTTGAGGAAAGTCATGGGGGTGTGAGTGTGTTCCAGAACCTTGTCTCATTTAGTCTGGAGTATAAAACATCAGATTTTATATGAGCATAACAAAAGTTTTCCATCATTTAAATTAACTCAAATAGTTATTATGTATCCCTATGGTAGTCTTATTTTTTGAGAGTACCAGAGACCCAACTGAAAGTTTCCAGGTCAAAAGAATCAATTTAGAGATTTAAATCCAAAGGACTGTCAGAGGTCTAAGCCATTTTTTCAAAGTAAAAGTAATAATAATCAATTTAACCGAGAGCGGCAAGATGGCAGAATAGGAAGGGAGCACACTATTAGTCCGGGGGAGAGACAGGTTAATAAAAGTGGAGATACTGCAGGGTCAAGGAAGAGTAGGGGAAGAAACAGCAGAGGAAACTCTTCTGGAACTAGTGATTCACAGTGGACCTGCGTGGAGAGCGTGGGAGCCCAAGTTCGGGACACCAGCGGCAGACTCAACACACCAGCACTGGAATGTGAGGTGAGCCGAACCTCAATAGCCCAAGACACCAGCGGGCAAGCGGAAAGAGGAGACTAGAGGGAGCGAGGCTTCAAACTCCGTGGGGAAAAGTTCACCAGGCTAACTAGGAGAGGAAAAAAAAAAGTGACCAATACGGACACGAGTTTCTCTCTCTCTGCTCACACCTCAAAGGCGAGCAAGACAAAGAGCAGGCACCATTTTGGACATACGTCATAAGCAGGGTGACCTCAGGTCTGCACTGGCCCTGAGCCTACTAGAAAAACCTGACTCTGGGGGGAGGGGTGAAATAACAGGAGATTAGCATCTAACTTGGCAACCCAGTGGGAGACTGCAGGAGAATTGGAGCCTGCACTGAGGGCAGCACAAATTCCCTGTGTGGTCCTTGGGAAAGAGCTTCCCATCTCTGGCTCCTGTGGGTATATCATTTGCCTGCTAACTACCTCCAATTACGTTCAGCTGTGCGGAATTACTTCCCTTTTGAATCAAAAAAAGAAAGAAAGAAAGAGAGATTTACCACACCTAACCTGGGAGTGTCATCTTTGACACACCCTCAACCCTGAGGAACCAAACACAGCTCTCAGTCGACACTCATCTCAAGCCTCTAAGGCTCCACCGAAAGCAGACAGTCCACTTAATATAGAGCCATAGTGTAACAAGAAAAAACACCACAGTGAAGAAACCAAATATCTCCAACATGCCAAACAACAAACACAAAAACCAAGCTAACAAGAACAAGGAAGACACTATGACGCCCCCAAATGAAAAAGACACCCCAATTCAAGATTATGAAGATGATGAGATAGAAGCAATGCAAGAAGCGGATCTCAAAAAATTGATAAGAACATTAAGAAGTTCTCAAAAACAAATTCTTGAACTACAGAAATCCTTAATGGACAAGATAGCAAATCTCTCTCGTGAAAATGAAATATTAAGGAGGAATCAAAATGAAATGAAACAACTAGTAGAACAAGAAACTGTGATAGTGACGAGAAATCATAATGAAATGAAGGACTCAACAGATCAAATGACAAACACATTAGAGAGCCTTAAAAACAGAATGGGCGAAGCAGAAGAGAGAATATCAGACTTAGAAGACAGAGAACAGGAAAGGAAACAGGCAAACCAAAGAAAAGAAGAAGAAATTAGAAATCTAAAAAATATTGTCGGGAAGCTACAGGATACTATTAAAAAACCCAACATTCGGGTTCTAGGAGTTCCTGAAGGCATGGAGAGGGAGAAAGGATTAGAAGGCATTTTCAGTGAGATACTAGAAGAAAATTTCCCAGGTTTGGAGAAGGACAGAGGCACCTTAGTACAGGAAGCTCATAGAACCCCTAATAAACATGACCAAAAGAGATCCTCACCACGACATGTTGTAATCAAACTCACCACAGTGAAACATAAAGAAAAGATCCTAAAATGTGCAAGAGAGAAACGTCAGATTACTCTTAGAGGATCTCCAATTAGACTCACAGCAGACTTCTCATCAGAAACCCTACAAGCTAGAAGGGAATGGCGAGACATAGCCCAGGTACTAAGAGAGAAAAACTGCCAGCCCAGAATACTATATCCTGCAAAGCTCTCATTTGTGAATGAAGGTGAAATTAAGACTTCTCATAGCAAACAGAAACTGAAAGAATTTGTTGCCACTCATCCTGCCCTGCAAAAGATGCTTAAAGATGTGTTACACACAGAAACACAGAAACACGGTCATCAATATGAAAGAAGGTAAAGGAAGGAAACCTCACAGCAAAAGATCACAGGAAGCTCAATTTCTCTTTGACATAGAATTAAACTCTGATGCTCTGTTAAAGCAATGTGTTAAAGTAATCTATTATGTTCTCTTGATGTCTGTTAAATTCTAATTGTTCAAAAACAGCTGAAGGGTTATTTAAATATGTGCTTATTTTCAAAGATTTGAATAATCAGCTTGCAACAATGATCAGATTTGGTCTATGTTATGTCATGATTTTAAGGAATCTTATTTCAACCAGGTATTTTGGACTTTGAGCCTTCTTGGCATTCTTGACAGGCATTCAAAAAATCAAAGTTTCAAACAATCTGGACTCTAAAATTTCCAGTAAATCCTGGACTTTGGTTTTTCCAGTTTTGGCCCAACTAAAAAAATCGAAGGTCCTATCTCTCTCATCTTATAGAGACACCAACTAATCAGGCTATTTGGATTATATTAGAAGGACTGTCAAGATGTGACGTGGTACCAAACTGTAAGTTTCTATAATGGAAAATGCTATTAATACAAATGTTTGAGAATTAAAAAGTCTAATGATCTTGTGTTACTAGACATGATACTAGACATGAGAAAGCCCCAGAGGCCTAAAGGGTTAAATACTTGTAAAATCCTACAGGTGCTTTCAAAAATACTGTGAAGTAAGCAAGTGCCTCTTGTTGGTTGATGAGTTTATAATTTTAAACATGGCGACTTAAAGTCTTTTGTCATCCACAGTTATATATGATGTGCTGCTCATAAAACTAAAGCGTTGTTGGTTCTGTGTTTAGCTGTGTTCCTATAGGTTCCTATGGACTTTTTCCAGCCACTTCTATTGTATTCAGTACTTTGGGATGGCTCTGTAAACAGATGAAGCCAATAATGTATTAACAGTACCAACTGAGAGAAAGTATGGTTAACTGAGGTTACTAAAAACAAAAAGCAATTCAAATCAATTGGCAATCTACAAAAAGAGTTAAAGATTTTAAAAGCTATTATTAAAATTGCTATATTGGTCTATTATGCTATGTTATATGTGTGTACATATTGTATGTCCACATGGGGAAATTTTATTAAGAGTTTTATTTTAAATGGCTTATAGATAAGATTGTCCATAAATTTAAGCTGCTAAAATCAATCAAAGATACATTTTAATTTGTGTGACCTGAATCTGTGTATCATATGTTTTAAACTTGTTGGTAGAAAGAAACTAAAAACATTTTATATGGTTGTGCTTAAGTTTACTGGTTAAACAAACTACACAATGTTAGATATTTAAGAGGTGTTTTCAAATACATGATTCTTAAAATTTATAGAAGGCATTGGACCTTCTGGTAAATGTTTTCTTAAGTTGTTATCTAAGGGTTGAAACGGTTTGCTAAGTATTCATGTGATATTGCTATTGTCAGCAAGCGATCTAGGACTTGCTCCCTCATTTCTCTATTCTAACCCCAACTTGTTCTTTCATTTCTCTATTCTCCTCAAGGTAGGAAACTAATTCTATTATGAAGGAATCTGTAGGACGCACAGTTTAATCTTTAGACCTTATACAAGAGATGGCTAACATTTTTCTGTAATAACATAGCCAAAATAAGAACTTAAATAATAATTTCATAGCTAGATTCTCTTCGCCATCAGCAAAGTATATAGTAAGTAGAAAAAACCTCCCTTTCAGACCAAAGGGAAAGAAAGTTTTAAAGTGAGAATGTAATTTTCCTCACGGACATTGTCTACCTTAGAAAAACTACTTCAGAAGGCCAGTCCACTGCAGTGGCTTTCAATGTGGTAAGCCTGGGCTTCAGCAGAAGTCAGCTTGTGAAGAGCCCTGGCAGCTCTGCCAAGAGTTGGATCACTGGAAATGGACCTACCCTGGAGTCGAAGGATGCCCAGGTCAGAGCCACAGATCTTATTGGCTCTAAGCTGAAAAGCCCTTCACTCAGCCCAACTTCCAAAGTGACTACTGCAGCTGAGGGGATGGTCAAGTAGGGTCAGCAACATTGCAGGCAGAACTGTAAATTTCTTGTTAGAGATGCCCCCTCCCTTTACCTGGCCAGCTCTCCTCCCAGGCCAGCTAAGTAATGAAAGTCAACAGAGTGCCTTCCCCTAGGAGGTTCACACCTCCCTTAGGATATACCCCATGCGAAGAGATAGATAGGTCTGGGCCTCTTAACTTATAAGGCCTAAAGCTCACCAGATTATTATCAAGCCCCGTCTGTCACGTTCTATTTGCCTCTCAATCAGAAAACTTAATTGTAGCTTAGACAGCACCTTTCTTAGCTCCTCTAATAATGACTCTGTCCTTTGTTCTAGGCCCTGTCTAGTGCACTTGGGCCTCATTCCTTTGTAATCATAACCTCTACTCTACCACCAATAGCTCTACTCCCAACCTGTGTGTACTGATGGTCCTCTTCCCCACTTAATGCTGTATAATTGTTCAGACCTGGTAAATGCCACTCTTAGGATCATTGGTTACTATCCTCACTCTGTCTTTTATGACCTTGTCTAAATATGTTCAGAGTCGGCAAACTTGGAAGGCTTCCATACCCTTGGCAACTCATGACGAGAGCCTAGGATGGTTACTGGCAGCATAAACTAGAGTGTCAATTTGTTGGGTCAACAACAGGAGCCACTGTGCACTTGCTCCTCATGTGGGATCTCTGTCCTTAATGTGCTGTACATTGTCATTTAATGCTATAACTAGTACTCAAACAGTATGTTTCACTTTGTGTTTCTATGTGGGTGCAAACTGTTGAAATCTTTATACTAAATTGATCTTCTGTATGTAAAGAGAATTGAAAATGAATCTTGATGTGAATGGAAGGGGAGAGGGAGCGGGAGAGGGGAGGGTTGCGGGTGGGAGGGAAGTTATGGGAGGGGGAAGCCATTGTAATCCATAAGCTGTACACTGGAAATCTATATTCATTAAATAACAGTTAAAAAAATAACCAATTTAACCAAAGCTATTGGACAGATTTAGTCAGAGTTCCTATAATCACTCAAACAATTAAATATAGGCAGATAATGCTAGCGCCTTTAAGATTCAATTTTCAGGGCTGGCACTGTGGTTCAGTGGGTTAAAGCCTTGGCCTGCAGTGCCAGGCATCCTATATAGGTGTCAGTTTGAATGCCAGCTGCTCCATCTCTGATCTAACTCCCTGCTAATGTGCTTGGGAAAGCAGTGGAAGATGAATCAGGTATTTGGGTCCTTGCTACCCATGTGGAAGACCTGGAAGAAGCTTCTGGCTCCAGGCTTCAGCCTGGTTCAGTCCTGAATTTTGTGTCAGGGAGTGAACCAATGTATGGAAGATCTCTGCCTCTCCTTCTCTAACTCTGCCTTTCAAATACATAAATGAATCTTTGAAGAAGTTAAAAAGAGTCATCAACAAAATGTAAACTTCAGAGAATGAAAAAAAATCTTAGGTTAAAAAGGATTAAGAGATTAAGGCCTCTCTTTTGGCATTCTAAGTGGGGAAACCTATCTATGCCCTTGTTTGCTGACATTTGAAACTAAGGAGGAGTAGGAAGGAGAGAGAAGAGTGCAGATTTTAGTCCAACACCCTAACAGGCAGTTGGAGTCTGGATCTGAGAGAGTCTTCAGGCAACACTGGGGAGCCAACCCAACCAGAAACTTACAATTACCCCAACACAGTCTCATGCATTGGATGAATTTCCACAAAAAGAAACTGAGGCAGAACAACATTCTCATTGCTGAAAGGCAGAGGGGGATCGATCAGGTTTACTCCTGCAAGCCTGTCCTCTAAATCTTAAAGACTATTGCCAGCCCTAATTGTTCTTCACTGGCTGACGGAATACTGGTGTTTTTAACTTGAAATGGACTAAGATGGTGAACAAGGATATAAAAAAATAATAAACACGCGCAGTCCATTTTTACTCACACTTCGATGATCCTGGACAAGCACCCATCCACCCCAAAAGTGTCTGCAGATTCATGTCTTTTGTCCATGAAGAATGAGAAGCACAGGCAAGGAAGAGTATGTAAAGCAGAAGTAGTTTTCTGAAAGAGAACAAGGAAAGCAGAAGTGAAATAAAACGTTCCTGGCAGCCCCAAGAGGGGCCCCTGAAGAAGGGAGCCATTGAGTGTTAGTCAAGGCATTTTTATAGGCTGCTTAAAGGGGACATTCTCATGACTGGTCTCAGAGAAGGAAGATTTTGATTGACTAATTGAGTGAAAGTTCCAACTGAGACTTGGAAAAGACAATGTAAAACACATGAAATTTCCTCCAAGATGCATAAAAGTATTGTTACCTAGATCAGTTACAATAGCACAGAAAAACATTGATAGTGAAATCCTTTACAGAAGCAGGCTCCTTGGCTTTTCTCAGCTCCTGCAAGACTCACCTCCAGATGGTGTGGTAGGGTCCCCCCTCGATCCCTGTCTACCTAGCTAGGAGTCTAACTCTCTATCAAGATGATCCTGATGAAAAATGAAGTCAATACGTTACCAAATGTAGTGTGAATAACACGGAGGTGTCTTCCAGTCTCTAAGACGTTAAAATAAATTATTCCATTTCTGACATATTATATATGTGATTATTTTATAAAGTAAGTATAAAATGATAATATTTGTGCTCAATGCTCAAATTTTGATTTTCCTCATTATTTTATTATATCTGTGATTCTGCATTAATATGTTATTTCCATTAATCATGTTTTGGATTAATTCATTTGAGATTCAGATGTTTGTTACTAAAGTACAGATTTTTTTAATTTTTATTTTGAGATAAAGAGAAACCTAGAGAGAGAGAGAGAAAGAGATAAAGGAAGAGAGAGAGAGAGAAACTCCCATCTGCTGATACACTCCCCAAATGCCTGCAGGGGCAGGGACTGGGCACAGCTGAAGGCACAGCTGCCAAAGCAGTTCAACTCCCGTGCAGGTAACAAGGATCCAACTACTAGAGCCTGCATTAGCAGGAAGCAGGAACAGGGAACCAGACCTGAGGCTCAAACCCAGGCACTCCAATGTGGGATGTAGGCATCCCAGTTGGCAGCTCACATATGTTAAACTAAATACTCACTCCTATAAATACCTTTAATGCAAAAATATCTCAATTCTTTTTTACCTAGTACACATTAGTAGACGTTCCAAAAGGATTTTCTCATTTGTGAAAAATACATTTATATAAATCAAAAAAAATATTCTAGTCATAACAAGCTATGGTGCTGGATTTAAAACAGTTAATTATGGATGAACTGAGATCATTAGATATTCTAATTGTAGGTAAAAATATAAATACATATGGCTACAGATGCTTCAAAATATCTTCATTGTTGTAGTTCATAATTTTGGAGTGATACTATCAATGAACAATTAGTTCATTTGTTGCCGGGGGACAGAGTTACTTGGCTGTATTTGCTCTTGAGAAACTATATATTTCTCTAAATGGGAGTTCACAAAGAACTGCACATACCTGTGTACACACTTGAGTACTTGAGTCAGCCCTGATCTTCCCTTTGTGGTTACTTTATGTTGTGGAAAGAATGAAAGATAACAATAAAACAAAAGCAAATGGATGAAAGTGTCGAACTGTGGAAGAAACATGTCCTGGGTGAGGATAGGCAGACCACTTGGGATAAGGTAACATATAAACTGTGTGATGAAGTGAATTTGTAAGCTTTGCAGACACCTGAAGAAAGAATCATGGCTTGCAGTAAACAGCCCAGAGCATGGAATCGTATCAACCTATGTTTGTACTGTGATCCCACTTTTTCTTAAAGAAATGATATCGGAAACAGTTTTTTAAAGTTATCTGAATATGTATATTCACTAATCCCTAAACTGTGATATAAATATCTGCTTTAAATGTTTCTGTGACTATTAGGAAAATCTAACTAAATATGGCAACTTGCACAGTGTTGTTAATGTTCCAGATTATTAGGTCTATCACCTTTCCTCACATTTTGAATATCCTAAATTGCTTTAGACTTTTGCAGGACCATATATTCCTAGTATTCTTTCTTTTCCATTCACATCAATTTATTCAGCATCAATTTTTAACCTTGAGTGGCCTAGACACATTCAAAACCATATGACTTACAGATATTTAGAGCAAAGCCTGGAACTGCTTGTACTTTCTGTAAAGCAGACCCAGTGTTGGCACATTTACAATTCATATTATCAAGAGGACATTTTTTGTTTATTTACAGCCAGTGACATTTTGCACAAAGCATAGTAGTCCTTGATTCTCATGCATGGTAGAAACATAAATATTTTCGAAAGAATATACTTTTGAAAATTTTTTTCTGTATGCTAAAGCTCCACCTTTGTGGCCTTCTTATATATTCCAAACTAAGATTCTCTTGTATTATTTGACAAATGGTTTGATTATACATTGAAAGAGAACAGGAAGTATGGTTTGAATGTGATTTACATTTTCTTGATAGCCTATTTTTTTAACTACATGTGGACAAGCACTTAGTTTGTTTCCTTATCTAGACTATTGAGGACTAATGTTAAAATGACCATAGGAGTGCAGATAACTCGCTGCTGTTCTGATTTCTTTAAAGAATAGACAACAAGTTTATTCAAAGAAGCTAAATATCACTAAATTATTAGGAAACATGATAAAAATCATATTGGGATATAATTTCATAACTACTAGGATGGACATCATAAACAACACTGATAACACATGGGATATAACTAAAAAGGGAACTTAAGCACTCTTGGTGGTAAAGGAAATTGTGACAGCCATTATGGAAAACAGTATGGAAGTTTTTCAGTAAAAATAAAAACAGAAATGCTAATTGACCCAAAATCCCACTTCTAGGTGCATAAACAGCAATAGCATGTCTGTTTTCTCTTTCCAGATGGCATCTGAGGTATGTGTAGTCTCTCTATCTATAAAATATTTCGATGGGGCACTGAGGACCTAATATCAACCTAGACAAAACCTCTAAAGAAAGAGATTGTTTACTGGTATTCCAGTCTTTGATGTCAAGACTACCTGCAGTTTAGGTAATCTTGTACTCTGGTTCTATTAAGGCCAGGAGAGATCCTATTTATAATTGAATTATATCATCCCAGTAGGTGTAAGCAGAGTACAACTTCAGAAAAGTACCAATCTGTGTTCTTAACCCACACAACAGGTTTATTTAGTTGTTTTGGAAAATAAACCAAATGTTTGGCACAGGAAGAAAATGGCCCACACCTGGATGAGGACCACCCCAGGAGTTAAAAGTGAAGGGGGAAAGGGTCTACAGGTAAAAATGCTGAGTCCGCTGCTGCATATGAAATTAGGTTGTCAATGTTATGTATAGGGATATTTTAGTTAGGAAAATTAAAAAACAGTCAGATTACTCCTGGAGCAAAGGAAAAAAATAAGAATAAAATTTTCAAGGAAAATCAAACATTGGGACAAAGAAAATATAAAAAAAAGAACAAGAATATTTAAAAATTACTAAAAATGTAAAATATTGAGGATGCATCAATATTTAACTTGGAGGCTAATTTGTGGATATATGTCATTTTTCAATTTATGTACAATAAAAGAATCAATCAATCAATCAACTAAGAATCAATTTTTATTTTATAAAATCTGAAACGGTCATGGACAAAACGAATAATAAAATAAAATAAAATAAAATAAAATACATGAACATAAGAGGTAAGGGAAATAAAGACAACACCCTGATACTTTGTAGATTTGAAAAAAACACAAGAAGAGATAGATTTGCGTAATCTAAGATATGGGAAGAACATAAAAAATGCTGTGAAATGGGATGACAATCTTGGGACAGATTAAATAAGTTGTATCTTCTATTCCTTTATGTTTAACTGGAAAATGATGATGAAAATGTAAACATCCAAAATAATCAATCTTATAGAAATTTGCCTAACAATAAACTTAAAAATCCAAGCTGACTTTAAGTTGTGGGGAAAAATATGTAAAATTCATGAGTGAATTTCCTTAAGAAAAAAATTATCATTGCTGTTTTACAGAAATTCCTTGAACTTCTAAGAAGAATTTTTACAGAGCAAAAAAAATATATAAAAATATCTCATTCCACTTGATTAAGCTGGCAAATTTTTTATCTAAAGTATAAGAATAACTCAGAAACCAAACTCACTTAAATCTATGTAAAATACTGCAAGTTGATTTTAGTTACCTATTAAAATTATATGTGTACAAAGAAAGTTTATTCCAGGATCATGAGTATTTCCATATAAGGAAAATATAATCAGTACATTAATAGAGAAAAATTATGAATCTCTATACAGACTGAAATGTATCCTTACAAAATTCATAAATTGAGTTCCAATCCCAGTGTGGTTATATTTGATGATGGACCTTTGAGGGATCAAGTTAAATGAGGTCACACTATAATAACTGAATGAACAGGTAGTCTCACAAGAGGAAGGGACACCACAGCTTGCCCCTTCTATCTAAGCTACAGGTAGACGGCACCCATCTCAAAACCAGGGAGAGCACCTTCCCCAGAAACAGAATTTGCTGGCACCTTGAGTGTGGACTTCTAGCCCACAGAAGTGAAAAGAAATGGATGCTGAGTAAACAGCCCAGTCTGGTTCTAGAGACCCTAGGAAACTAATATACCCATAGACATTTCAAATGTATTTGATAAAATATCATCACTATCACTGAGTTTTTAAAATATCATTATGTTGAAAATAATGGGAGATATACTAACCTTAATTAAAGGAACCAATGCTATCAAGACCAACATGAGAATGGCTACAGTAATATATATATATATTGTTATTAAAATTCTGTTATAAAGTTACAAGAAATAAAAAAATTAAAAATCTGTACTACAGATGTAGATCAATAAAGATTAATTTATACGATTCTTTCTTGAAAAAAAGAAACCATCAGTAATGCTATTGGATGAAAACTATGTTGAGAAACTTATACCTTTTTATAAGCAAATGTTACACAGTTGAAGAATATAAATAAATAATTCAGAAATTCAACAAAGAACTTAAAACACTTTGAAACGGAATTAACAAATCTACAGGGAACTTAAGAAGAAAACCACAAATTTTCAATGAAGGATCAAAAACAGTAAATGAATAAATGGAGAGGATACAAAGGTTTCGTATGATTTTAAAGGTTTTTTTAATTCCCTTATTTAAATTGTGTTTGTATTTGTGAGTGTGTGTGTGTGTGTGCGTGCATGCATGCTAATTGTACAAATAATTCAAACACTACATTAGACTACTAAGATCAGTTTATTCTTTTTGAACAGATTTGGGGCAATGTAAGCATTGCTTGGCATTATTTATCTAATTTTCACACCCAAAATATGTGAATGTTTAATTGTAGAAAGTAAATAGTTGTTTTCTCTAAACAGTACCTATGGAATACGTGAAATATGTTCTCTTTACCATAATAATGTATTAAAAATTTAAGAAGTATTCATTTCAATTCATTACTAATCTCTAACATAAAATTCAAGAGCAAGCTACATGGTCACTCTGCAAACTATTGAGTATGCATCCAGTATATTCCACTGACTCTACAGAAGTCACTAAAGAAAATATTACTAATTCTTGCAATGAATATGCCTTTCTCAGGGCACAGAACACATTAATAAAATGATTATATGTATAGTATGTTGTGAAACATGCTGTAGGAATAAAACACAGTGAATTATAAATTGAGCTAGGAAAAAAATTGACAATTCAGTGGATCACTCTGCAAAGAATATTATCAAACATGCCCTTTGCATATTTACTTGCATCCAAATACTATCATATACACATTTTTTTCATTTTTTCTAAAGGCATTTCAGCCTCACTTTTTGACATCTCAGATATTTTTGATGCTAGTTTCTGAAATGAATAACCACTCAGTTATCTTTTGAATTGAAATGTTTTGTGAAGGTCTCACATGAATATTTTTAAATGTCCATTCATGAAACTGAATTAACTCTAATGTTTCCTGTAGGTATTTTGACTTACTGTGTATTTAAAGAATCTTTTGAGACATAATAATTTCAATATCATGATGAAAATAATTTAATGAAATGAAAGTTAAGAGATATAGAAATATTTTAAGTAAGTAAAAATGTTCAACAGCAACCTATTTATTTATCTTTATGAAATACTTTAGGAAATACTTTACTGTAAGAAAGTAAAGGATCTTACTGCATGAGTATCGTGTTGTCATCACTCAATGCATCACTTACTTCTCTGGCAAAATATTTATGTGATAATTCATATGTCATTTCTTTGAATAGGTAATTCATTTTTTTTAAGTCCTTCCTAAATGATAATGTATTATGGCCCCTTTCCTCTCTCTCTGTCCCTCTCATTCTCTCTCCCTCTCTCCCCCTCTCTGCTTCTTTTTCACCCCATGTTGATAGATGAGAGAGAGAGAGAGAGAGAAGAGAGACAGACTCAGGAATTTTCTCAGTGTTAGGGATGCTGATTCAGTTCTCTAGCAGTACTGGTTAACACCATGTAGATGTTTGTTGAATTCAATTTTACTCCAGGATTCTTGTTGTAACATAGGTACTTGCAACTTGTGTTTATGCTATATTGATTATTTATGGATGTTTTATAAAACAGTAATGGTTACTATAATTTTCTTCTGGCTCAGTTCTTAAAAATTAATATATTAATTTTAGAAAATAGAGAGAAGCTATGGAGTAAAAACCATTATCTTCTGCAACTGAGAATGATTTTTTGCAATATTCTCTAAATATAAAGCAACTAAAATAGAGCACTTTATTCTGAACCACCTTGCATTGACTTTGGAACTTGTTATGTAGGCACTAAGTAAATGCTGCTCAAAGAATAATTAATGAATTTTTGAAACTTCCAAGAATTAAGTTTTGAATGTTGAATAATTGGACTTGTATGTGAGAAAGGAAAGATATCACTGATACAGGAAGCATTCTAGGAAGGAAGGCTTATAAACGAAAAACTACACTGGATTGGATGTGTGCAAATCAGCAAATAACTGGTTGATTATATGCCAAAAATTCAGCCTTTATAATATAATACTAATATATTTCTCTCTCTCTCTCTCTCTTTTTTTTTTTTTTTTTTTTTGGACAGACAGAGTGGACAATGAGAGAGAGAGAGACAGAGAGAAAGGTCTTCCTTTTGCCATTGGTTCACCCTCCAATGGCGGCTGTGGCCTGCGCGCTTCGGCCGGCCCACCGCACTGATCCAAAGGCAGGATCCAGGTGCTTCTCCTGGTCTACCATGGGATGCAGAGCCCAAGCACTTGGGCCATCCTCCACTGCACTCCCGGGCCACAGCAGAGAGCTGGCCTGGACGAGGGGCAACTGGGACAGAATCCGGTGCCCCAACTGGGACTAGAACCCAGTGTGCCGGCGCCGCTAGGTGGAGGATTAGCCTGTTGAGCCATGGCGCCAGCCAATACTAATATATTTCATATACTCTCACTAAGGCACTTGTTCCTTTGTAATTCACCAGGATACATTACAGTATATCACTATATTCCACAAACATATAATGTAAACATATATATTTTTCTATTGCTGAATTTTCAGTGTTTGACATAACATTCTCAATTGATTTTATATCAATGATTTAGGGAAGAACGTTATAAAGGTACTTTAGAAAATTTTAAGTGTGTTGTGGAAGAAAGCCTGTTTGAAATCCATGCAAATTTTTAATAAAACTCATTTTCTTGGGTGCAAACTATTGAAAGCTTTACTTAATATATGCTAAATTGATCTTCTGTATATAAAGATAATTGAAAATGAATCTTGATGTGAATGGAAAGGGAGAGGGAGCGGGAGAAGGGAGGGTTGCAGGTGGGAGGGAAGTTATGGGGGGGGGGAATCCATTGTAATCCATAAGCGTACTTTGGAAATTTATATTCATTAAATAAAAGCTTAAAAAATAGGAAAAATAATACCCACCTCTAAAGAGATAGTTGTGAAGATTCAAGTAGGTAATATAAGGCACTTGTCATAAAGTAATAAACAGAGTCATAATTACAATGGGAAAAAAATAAAATTCATTTTCTATGAACTTTTTGGAGACCCCTGGTAGGTATTCTTTTAAAATAATTAATCTGGAAAATCACAAACCATAAAACTGACCATATTAACCATTTTTGCACAGTTCATTAATATTAACTATGTGTGAATTGTCATGTGCCAGATATCAAGAACATTTTCATCTTACAAAAGTGAAATTCTGTATATATGTCGAATAAAAACTTTCCTCCCTCCCTCTCTGCAGTCCTCTGCAACCAGCATTATATTTTCAGTTTCTGAGTTTCACCATTTACTATACCTCATGTAAGTGGAGTCAATCTTGTCTTTTTGTAACTGATTATTTCATTTATTATCATGTTCCCTCAATTTTCATTTATGTTGTCATATATGACACATTTTTTTTTCTTTTTTAAGCCAGAATGATATGCTAGTGACTGTATATACCATATTAGCTTTATCTACTTACCCATAAATTGACATTTAATAATCTTTGATTTCTAGGCTTCTGTGAATAGCACAGCTATAATAAAGGTGTAGGAGTCTCTCTGTCAGATTCAGTTTTCATTTATTGTAGAAGTGTACCAAGTAGTAAAATTACTAGATTATATGACAATTCTGCTTTGAGGAACATACATGTTCTTTTCTATACTGCCTGCATCACTCACACTCCCTCCTACCATAGTAAGACTTCCAATTCTGGGCTGGCACTGTGGCACAGTAGGTAAAACTACTGCCTGCAGTGCCAGCATTCCATATGGGCTCCAGATCAAGTCCTGACTGCTCAGTTTTTAATCCAGCTTCTGGACCATATGCCTGGTCCACCTGCTTGGGTCTCTCCCACCCATGTGGGAGACCTGGAAGAAGATCCTGGTTCCTGGCTTCTCCCTGGCCTAGTCCTGGTCATTGTGGCCATTTGGGGAGTGAACCAGCAGATGGAAAAATCTCTCTCTCACTGTCTCGCCTTCTCTCTCTCTGTAACTCTGCCTTTCAAATAATTTTTTTTTGACAGGCAGAGTGGATACTGAGAGAGAGACAGAGAGAAAGGTCTTCCTTTTGCCATGGGTTCACCCTCCAATGGCTGCTGCGGCCGGCGCATCGTGCTGATCCGAAGCCAGGAGCCAGGCGCTTCTCCCAGTCTCCTATGCGGGTGCAGGGCCCAAGGACTTGGGCCATCCTCCACTGCCTTCCCGGGCCATAGCAGAGAGCTTGCCTGGAAGAGGGGCAACTGGATAGAATCTGGCTCCCCATCCGGGACTAGAACCCAGTGTGCCGGCGCCGCAAGGCAGAGGATTAGCCTGTTAAGCCACGGCGCCGGCCTCAAATAAATTTTAAAAAAGAACCAAAAAAGACTTTCAATTTTTCATATCCTCACTAACACAACACTTGTCATTGTTATTTTCTGATTTTTTTCCTGAGCTATTATTTGTTTTAATAGTGCCCACTCTCATGGACACAAGGTCCTATCTCATTATTTTTATGGAAACCTCCCTAATAACTAGTGATGTTGAGCTTGTTATTTTTATATGCTTGTTAGACGTTTGCACATTTTCGTTGATGGAATGTCTATTCAAACCGTTTACCATTTTTTCCATTTATTTTGAAACAGATTTCATATATACAGTTTTAAGAGCATAATATTTCCCATGCTCCCTTCTTCCCTTCTTATTTTTCTTTTAATTTTTGTTATGACATACTTTGAATTTACTTTATAGAAACAAGCTTTATCCGCCACTAAATGAAGAATTCAACAACTGGTAAGTAGAAAGACCACTAAGAATCAGTTGTTTGTTCTTTTTTGTTGTTGTTGTTACTGATCAGTCATAATGATCATTCCTTCATTCAGGATATGAACCTCTTATTGGATATATGTTTTGCAAAAATCTTTTTCCACTACATAGGATTCTTTTCACACTGTTGATTGTTTCTTTTTCTGTACAGATCTTTATAGTCTGATATAATCCCACTTTATATTCACTTTGGTTATTGTACTTTGAACAGCACAATTAAGAAATCATTGTTCAGACCAGTCTCATCATGCTTTTCTTCATTTTTCTCTATGAGTTGTAGAAGATATGTTATGATTAAGAATTTAATCTGTTCTCAGTTTATTTTTGTAACTGGTGTAAGATAAAAGTCCAACTGTATTCCTTTCCATGTGGATGTTATGTTTTGTCAATATTAGGAATTTTTTTTTATTAATTGGTTTGAATGTTACAGAGAGAAAAGGAGACACAAACACACACACACACACAGAGAATGAGAGAGAGAGAGAGAGAGAGAGAGAGAGAGAGAGAGAAAGTTTCCATGTGAAGGTCACCCCCAAAATGACCTGAAGGGCCGATCTAAGCCAGGCCAAAGCTAGGAGCCAGAAGCTTCATCCTGATCTCCCTCATGGGTGCAGGGACTCAAGATCTTGGGCCATCTTATGCTGCTTTTCCAAGTGTATTAGTAAGGAACTGAATAGGAAGTGGAGTAACTGGGACTCAAAAAGGTGCCCAAATGGGATGCTGGCATTGCAGGTAGTGGCTTTACCCACTAGGCCATAATAGCAGCCCCTTGGGAGTTATTTGTTCAAGAGACAAATATTTGTGTGCATTGATCCCCTTGTCAATAATAATTTGACCATATATATGGCTATTTCTGAGTTCTTTATTTTATTTATACGTTCATTGTAACTTTTTGTAATATATTTATAAATTGTAGTATGAGACCTCCATCTTGGTTTTCTTAACCAAGACTTTCTTAACCATAACTCTTTAGACCTTTCAAGATCCATTGAGCTTTCATATGCATTTTAGGTCAGTTATGCATTCTTAATTCATTGTTTAAATATATATGGGAGTTGATAGAGCAGGAAGAAGAAAATATATTTTGTTGCAATACCTTTATTATTCAATGTTGTAATGAGATTGAAAATTCTCCAAAGCCAGATCTTGCTCTTCTTGCAAGATCCAACAACAGTGGCTCTAGGTATACTGTTGTTTTACCCCACAGCAACACATTCTAATGCGCAAATGTAACACCCACCTTAATGTTTACTAGTATTGTTATTTTTTAAAACCCATTTCTATTTTCTTTTTAAATAAATAGTATAAACTGTATATTAGCTGTGATTCAATACTACCAAAGAAAAACTATCTTGTACTTCAAACTTTATGTGTATTAATATGTAGGTCTAGAACATTTTTTTCTCCCTAAAAAAATCTTTCAACTTGGACATTTTGTTACTATGCTTTTCTTTTAAGCAACATAGTTATTTATGAAGTATTGTGAACTTATAATAAAAGAGACTAAATCTTATACTTAGACTGAGTAGATACATCATCATTGGGTACATTTGTTCAATATTTATTTAGTACATTTAAAATTTGAGTGATTAAACCCCAATCTATTTAACCTTTGCATCTTCTCACATGGAAGTCAGCATTATGCTGAAGGAAATTCATGTAATTTTCCAGCTGAATATTTTGCTATATTTGCATCTGTGCTTGTATGCTAATAGCAAACATTTATTGATTGCTTTCCTTTGTCTAAATACTATGATGATTGCTTTACATACATGAAGTCATTTAAATGGGATGCCTACACTCTGTAAGAATTTTTACATTGTTTCCCCTCTAAAGATAAGAAAACTGAGATATGGTATCATTTTTCTCCAATTTTTAAAAGTTTCATATTCCATATATTCAGTTTTACTTTTTCATTCAACCTGTAGATATTACTTGCTGATATTTGAATAGCTAAATCATTCATTTTAACCAGTGAATCAGTCATAACTGTTTATCTTTTTCTTTCATAGTGGAAAATTGCATAATCTGAAAACTCTGCTATCATTTATACTGCTTTGTCATCATATTTATTTGCTCCCTCACAGCAGAAAACTAAATCACATGGAAACTTTGCTTTTATAAATAGTTCTTTGTGCATGTCTATATTGTATACATGTTTCAAAGTCTAGCTTTGGAGCAAGTTGGTGACTAAGCCTCTTCAATGATTGATTTGCCACAGAGACATCAATTTAAAAAGCTATTCATTTAACAAACTACCTTCAAAAGAGCTAAGGAAGCCAGGTGAGAGAAACTAATACTAATAAGAATATATGCACTGAAGAAGGAAAGTTGTCTGCTTCACTCATCGCCTGAATGACAGCAGTACAACATGGAAAGGAACACTTTGCCACTGGGAGAGGAATACTAGCTTTCAGCCAGTGATACCCTACCCAACAAAGCTATCTTAAAGATATGAAGAGAAGGTAAAATATTTCCAGACAAAAATTGATAGAATTTATAACCACCAGACTTGTCTTGTAAGCATGCTAAAAGGATTTGCTCATACTGAAAGAAAGATGATGAATAAGAAGAAATTATTAGAACATAGATTCTGGCAAGAAAATCATACAAAAGCAAATGTCTTAATATTATAAACCTGGCATGTAAACTTCACATTTAGTGTAAAGACTAAAAATTGAAACTATTAAATAAATATATTAGTAAGTAAATGACAGAGAATATAGAAAAATGTAAAATGGGATATCAATATTTCAAAATACAGAAAAGAATGGAGTGCAAGTGTACAGTTACCTATTAGTATTTTATAATTTTCTTTTTTGTTTATTTTCTTAACTTTATGATGAAAGTTTATTTGCTGTAATTTTTAAAAGATTATTTATTTGAAAGAATTACAGAGAAAGAGAGGGAAAGACACAGAAATAGAGAGAGTTGTTCCATCCACTGGTTCACTTCTCATATGGTCACAGTTGCCAGCACTGGGCCAGGCCAAAGACAAGAATCAGGATCTTCTTCTTCCAGGTCTCTGATGTGGGAAGCAGGGGACCAAACACTTAGGCCATCTTCTGTTGCTTTTCCCAGGCCGTTTGCAAGGAGGTGGGTCAGAAGTGGAACACCCTGGACTTTAACTGGTGTTATATGGGATGCAAGAATCTCAGGAGGCAGCTTTACCCATTATGCTACAATTCCAGCTCCATAGCTTGTTATAAAGAAATTAAGTTTTGTGTAGGCCTCTTGATAATCACAAAGCAAAAAATATATAAAAGATATACCAAAAATAATAACTAAGATGTTAAAATACAATACTAGGGAAAATCAACCACAAAGAAAAACTGTAAGAGGAGAAAGAATGAAAAACTACTATATGGAAAATGAGTAACACATTCCCAATTAAGACACGAAGTGATGAATGAATAAAACCAAGACTCAACTATGTGCTGTTTACCAGAAATTCACTTCACCTTTAAGGACATACACAAACCCTGCCCTGTTTTAGGGCAGACTATCTCTATAGCTAGCAGAACAGCCTTTCGCTCAGTAGATGTGACCCTGCTTAGCACAGCATGGAAAAAATAGATCAATAAGCCACAACCCACAACAACCACTACTGCAATAATCAACGCATAGGAATGGAACCAAAATTTCACGAGTCCCCATCAGTAATCAACCAGTCCCGTGTAAAGGTGATAATTGTCAGGATAGAAACATGGGTAGCACTAAGTTTTAGCATTTGTTCAGTTAAAATGAAGTGTGCCTGAGAAAATTCCTTATCCCAAGGGCCTCTGATATAGGCTGACAAGTTAGACAGGCAAATTGGTGACACAAATAACTGTGTCGCGAACATCACAATGGAGGTTTGCCAAAGCAGTACCTTGAAGGGCTGATCCCAGAGTCTGGTCCAGTTACTGTGCATGAGCAGCCTGAGAGTTTGACATCAGTGCTGCACAGATCAGCACCACCAGCAGCGAACCTATTGGATTGGGGGTCAGAAGCAGGCATTGGGCTTGGTCCATCAGACTCTTGAGGTCTCCCCATGTCAACTGATGTTGGGAGGGGGCAGGCCTCCTCCTCTTTAGGTGTCTCTTCATTGGTGGCGCGTTCAGGGAAAGGCACTGAAGTTGGCTTGTTGGAGGGTTGGTTTTTGGAGATTGGGGTCCAGGGTTTGATATTTCGGCCGGTATACACACAAGCTGTGGAGCGATCTCTGGAAAGACACAAGTGAAACCTCTTCCCATTGTTGTGAGGGAATCAGGCCCCTTCCATTTTTCTGTGGTCGGGTCCCTCCATTGAACCAGGGGCAACTGGGTTGGGCCTGTGAGAGGTCTCCAGTGTCTCTCACTGCTGGTAGCTCTCCAGAGGGTGAAACTTTTAAGAAATTGAAGGTGAAAAGAGAAATGTCTACTGCCTCAAGCCATGGATACATGCCCATGGCAGTTTCCCAAAATTTTTCAGTTTCCTTCTGTGTCAGTTTAAGGCCGAAAGTTTCCAACAAATCTTGCAAGAGCTTAGGCCTGAGGTCTTTACTTGGGGTCTGGTCCATAGTGAAGGGCTAAAGTGAGTAACCAATCAATCAGGAAAGCAAAAGAAAGAGCTAAAGATACATCTACTGACAGACCAGTCCAACAGGGCAATAACAGAGTCCCAGAGAGAAAATGAGGGTAGCCAAGAGAATTACCACAGGGGAATAGTAGAAGATCCACATGAGGAGCTGATGATCATGGCAGGGGCCCCTAGAAAGAGATGGAGGTATTTTCTCATGTGGTAGAGAGTGGTCGGAGCTGATGACCAATGGGCAATGCCTCCTCACCTAGCAGGGTGGGCTCCATGGACTCCACCCTTGCCTACCTTACACTTCTAACTGTTCTGGCACCAGCTGCGGCCTCGTCCTGCAAGGCCCACACTGTCAGCATGGTGGGGCAACAGCATTATTTGACTAGAATCACCGGAGGCAGTTTAGGTAAACAAGTCTGTTTATTAACAATCAGGCACAAGTTTTTATAAGGCAAGCAAAGGGAGTAGCTCACTCAGGGTAGCAACAGTAATTCTATAGGATATAACAGATACTGGTGCCACTACACTTCTCCAATCAGCTTGAAGATCACATAGCCTTCCAGGTGGTCATATGGGTCTGGGCCACACCCAGGAGCTGCTCACCTAGTTTACAATCACAAGGCCCTTCAACAGGGGGTGGGGGAAGGGGAAATGCCTGGGGTCCCTGCTGCCTGCCAGCAGCCAAATCATGTGTGGGTCTCAATGTGCTAAGCCCCTGGCTAGAGTCTTTCCTGGGAGGCATGGTGCGCCATGCCCTCTTAACCTCCTGCATGGGCTAGGCAGGCAGTCTCCCAGCCAGGCACAGGATTGTCCCCACACAAAGTGAAATGATAGAATAAGATCTTCTATGCAAGTGAAAACCAAAAGACTAGCCATTTTTATATCAACTAAAATAAACTTTGAATGAAAAGCAGTAAAAAGAGATATCAACAGTTCCTATTTAATGGAGAGGTCAATTTAGCAAGAGTAAGTAATAATTTCAAATATTTATGTACTCAATATTTGAATACCTGAATATATGAAGCAGCAATTAATAGACCTAGAGGGAGAAATAGGCTCTATCATGATAATAGCACACATTCAGTAACACAAAGATTACCAAGAGAGAAAAATCAACAAAGAAATAGCTAAATTAAACTGCAATCGAAACCAAATATATATCAAAGGTCATTCTACCTAATCACTACAGAATACACATTCTTATAGGCATATAACAGACATCTACCAACAATTCCATTCAATCGCCATATAATACGCATTCTTCTGAGAAATTAATTTCCAGGATAGATTATATGGTAATCCACAAAACAAATCTCACCAAATTAAAAAAAAAAAACTGTAGTAACATTAACTATCTTTTCTTACAATCCAGGAAAATTAAAAATCAGTAAAAAGATAATCTTTGGAAGCTATAAAAATACATGAAAATTAAGCAAGTTACTCCTGAGTAACCAATGGATAAAGGAAAGAATTAAGAAGGAAATTAAGAAATGTTCTTGAAGCAAATAACAGCCAGCATTTAAAGATCAATGTGATATAGCAAAAGCAATACTCAGGGGAATATTTGTAGTAATCACTTATATACAAAAAAAGTAGAAATCTCAAATTAACAACCATTGCAGCACCTCAAGGGACTAAAAAGACAAGAGCAAACAAAACCCAAATTAGGAGAAGGAAAAAAGACAATTTGAAAGGCCAGTATCAACAAAAGTGCACAAATATGCAACAAAATACTAGCAAACTTAATCTGATATCACCTTAAAAAGATTATTCATATTGATCAAATGGGATTCATCACAGGGATGCAAGAATGATTCAACCTATGCAAAGCAATAAATATAAGAGATCTTATCAGCAGGGTGAACTAAAGAAATCATATGGGGGCAGCGCCATGGCTCACTTGGTTAATCCTCCGCCCGCAGTGCCGGCATCCCATAGGGGTGCCGGTTCTAGTCTATGTTGCTCCTCTTCCAGTCCAGCTCTCTGCTGTGGCACTGGCATCTCATATGGGCGCCGGGTTCTAGTCCTGGCTGCTCCTCCTCCAGTCCGGCTCTCTGCTGTGGCCCGGGAGGGCAGGGGATGATGGCCCAAGTGCTTGGGACCTTGCATCCACATGGGAGAACAGGAGGAAGAACCCGGCTCTTGGCTTCGTATTGGTGTAGCTCCAGCCATAGCAGCCATTTGGGGGGGTGAACCAACAAAAGGAAGACCTTTCCCTCTGTCTCTCTCTCACTGTCTAACTCTATCTGTCAAATAAAAAAAAAAAAAGAAATCATATGATTATCTTAGTAGATGTAGAAAGGGTATTTGATAAAAGACAACATTGATTCACGACAAAAATTCTGAAGGAATTGTATATAGCAAGAATATACCCAGCAAAATACAGATCACTTATAACAAATCAACAGGAAATTTCATGCTGGATGGAAAAAAGCAGAAGGCATTTTTGTGAGATCTTAAAAAAGACAATGATGTTCACTTTGGCCACTTCTATTCAAATACTGGAAGTCCTAGCCAGAGTAAATAGGCTAGAAAAAAAGGGGGGAATCCAAATTAAAAAGAAGCAAGTCAAATTGTCACATTTGCAGATATATGATTTTACAAAATCCTCTGAAGAATGAATAAAAGTAATAGATTAATTCAGCAAAGTTGCAGGATATATGCTCAACATACAAAATCAGTGGCATTGCCCTATATCAATAATGAATTACCTGATAAATATGTCGAGAAAGCAATTTCAATTTCAATAGCTATAAAATTATTAGCTAGAAATGCTTTTAACAGAAGAGGTTAAATAACACTGGAATAAGTGTACAAAACATTGTTAAAATAAATTAAATGGAACAAAAAGAAATGGAAATGTTTAAGGACTGGTAGAATCAAGATTGATATAGTATCCACACTTCCTAAAATGATTTAGATATTTAATACAATCCCTGTCATCATCCCAATGACATTCTTTACAGAACTAGAGAAAAAAAAATCATATAATCCATATGGAACCACAAAAACTCCTGATATTCAAAACAATCTTGAGGAAAGGAACAAAGCAGATGGCATTATAGTACATTATTTCAATATATATTAAAAAAAATAGAAACAAAAACAGCATGTTATTGGTCCATTTAGACGAACAGAACAGAACAGAGAGCTTAGTAAAAAACCCACATATTCACAGCCAACTGATTTTTTAAAGATTTATTTGAAAGACAGACTTACAGAGAGAAGTAGAGACAGAGAGAGAGGTCTTCTACCCAGTGGTTCACTGCTCAGATGGTCGCAATGGCCAGAGCTGTGCTAATCCAAAGCCAGGAGCTTCTTCCGGGTCTCCCACTTGGGTGCAGGGGCCCAAGGACTTATTCCATCTTCCACTGCTATCCCAGGCCATAGCAGAGAGCTAGATCGGAAGAGGAGCAGCTGGAACTAGAACTGGCACCCATATAGGATGCCGGCACTACAGGCCAGGACTTTAACCTGCTGCAACACAGTGCTGGCCCCAGCCAACTGATTTTTAACAAAGGTGTCAAGAACATGTGTTGTAGAAAGGATTATGTTTTCCATAAATGAAGCTGGAAAAACTATATATCCACATGTAGAAGAATGAAACTAGACCCCACCTTTTACTCACTACAACTATCAATTCAAAATGGATCCTATACCTAAATGTAAGACCTACAACAATGAAACTGTTATAAAACTGGAGAAATTCCTCAGGTCATTGAATGGACTAGGAAATTTTTTTTTATATATCAAGCCCCAAAAGCATAGAAAATTAAAGTAAAAATATGCATAGGGTACCTCATCAAACTTAAAAGCTTCCACACAGAGTGAAGAGATAATAAATGGAATGGGAGAAAATATTTTCAAACTGTTCAATGAAAAGGAGTTAATAATCAGAATATATAAGGACCAAAAGAGTGAATAGCAATGAAACAAATAATCGAATTTAAAATTTGACCTAAATAGACATTTCTCAAAGGAAGACATATGATTGGCCAACATAAAGATGAAAAATTGTTTAATATCACTAATCATCACGAAATTGCAACCAACACCAGAGAAAGAAATTACCTAACTCTAATTAGAATGGTTATTATCAAGGAGACAGAGGATAGCAAGGGCTGATGAGTAAACGGGGAAGGGGCAACACTTGCACACTCTTGGTGAGGATGCACCTTAGTATAGCCATTGTGGAAAAGAGTACCAAGATTCTCAAAAAATTTAAAATAGTACTACCATATGATCCAGCAATTCCACTACTGGATAGGTATCCACTGAAAATGATATCAGGCTGTAAAGAGAAATCTGAACTCTCACATTCACTATAGTTCAATTCACAATGGAAAATAAATAAAAATAACCTAAGTTTTCACCAACTGACAAATTCATAAAGAAAATATGGTGCATATACATGATGGAATACTGTTCAATCATGAAAAGGGGTAAAGTCTTGCCATTCGCATCAATATTGATGAATTAGGTGTTCATTATTTTAAATGAAATAAGCCAGGAACAGAAAGACCAGTACCATATGATCTCACCCATATTAGGAATCTAAAAAAAGTTTATATCATAGAATTTGAGGAGTAGCGGTTATCAGAGGCTGAGAGAGTACAGGGGGAAAAGGGATGATCTCTGTTTGATTAATGCATACTAAGAAATAGTTTGATAGAAGAAAGAAGCTCTGGTGGACTCAGTGACTATAAATAATAAAAATTATGGTATATATACCTTAAAACCCAAAAAAAGGTTTTGAATGTCTTCAACGTTTGAAAAACATTTTACTTTGACTTCGATAGGATAGAATATATATACATACTAAAGCATCAGATAGTTCCACATGAATATATACAACTTTTATATATTAGTTAAAGATAAAGAGTAGTGTATAAGTTGGAAACTATTGTTATCAATTATTTAGTATAGTAACCTCAAAATGAGATTATTATTTGGAAATAACATTTTAAAATTTATTGTACATAAATAAAGGGTTAGCACCTCACCAGGTTTTTTCTAGTCCAATATGGAAACATAATCCCATGGTTCTCTTTCTTTGTATTCTACAGAATTAGAATTTATACAGTTATTTATGTATCCCCTGATAAGTGAAATGTTTGTCTTTGGGATTAACCTTGTATATTATTAACAGACATGGTTACTACAGATACTAGATATATTTTTTTATATTATGCCTCATATTTCTGTTTTAGAAGACTTATAACCAAGGTTCTAGAGAGATACCCATGTTCTTTGCACACCTTTATTGATTGTTTCAGTTTCCTTTATGTGTTAAATTTTATTTAACATTTGATACCTAAACACACAGCAATATTTCAACATTTGAATATAGTATAAACTGATCAAATCAACAACTTTATCCCCATCTCCCCACCCTTCCTCCATGGTTTGAGACTAACAGCTCTTCTAGTCCATTTCTTTATACAGGATATGAAGCCTTCTTTGCAAACTATAGCTGACTCACTGTGCAGTGGAGCAGTAGCACCTATTGCTGCTATCTAACTGCATTTTGGTACCCTTTGTCCTACATCTCGCTACCACCCCATATTCCCTAATAATTCCAGATCTCTAATAATCTCTTTTCTAATTTCATACAGATTTTTTAAAACTTTGACATATGAGAAAAATACAGATTTGTCTTTCTGTGTTTCCTATTTCACTAAACATAATGATCTCCATTTCCAATCACTGTGGTGCAAATGTCAAAATTTCATTATTATTTATGACTGAATCACATTCCACTATGTGTTAGCTTTTATGTAAATAACAATGGTAAAATGTAGATTTTTAAGATGCTTTCATCCATCAAAACGGTTATTTTAATTTCTAATCCCCTTCATTGTTTCTTATCCACCAGCTATATTACATGTCCTCTCTCTCTCTCTCTCTCTCTCTCTCTCTCTCTGTGTGTGTGTGTGTGTATGTATGTGTTTCTACAAAAGGATGTACATATGTATATAGTAATAAACTCTCAGGGAAAAATTGAGATTTTAAATATATACTGAGCAGAATACCTTATGCTTTTCATCCCTCCTTTCTAACATATAAATTATCTGGGAAGATTGCATGATAACACCCTTCTCGTACTATGTGCTCATGAGTTAACTGAGCCACCTCCTTTTGTTCATGACTCAGGAATGGCAGAGTTTCTCTAGGTTTTCTCTAGAAATCTCCATTTCATGCTTATGTGATAATAGCAACTCACATATCTTGATGATGATACAATTCCATTTTGTACGCATGTAAACTCAGACATAAATCTTTCCTGCATGGTACTAACTTCTGTTTACTTTAATCTACAGGCTGAAAAAAGATCTAATCAACAAGTTAACTGAACTGTGAAATATTTTGGACTGAAACAAAACAAAAATGGTTGTCATGTTATTGGGGGATTGAAAAATTACTTCAGTATTAAAGCATGCTATGTATATGGCTACCAAGACTCTGAAAAAACAGTTTTCCTCTTTCTCAAATACAAATCCATGCTCAGCAGTTCATCACTGAAAGATCATGCTGGGCACGATGTTCCAGGAATCTAGAACCAGGGCATCAACAACATTGCATAACACATCAGCCAGATTTTCCCTCTTTTACTTGCAGGCAGGTAGAAACAAATTAAATATTTTCCAGATATTTAATCCCTTTTACTCTCTATCTATAGTTTCTTGGTTTTTCAGGTACACAACCAATAATCAACATCTTATCTCTTTGGGGGTACAAAATAATAACTCAGAATCTATAAAAATTCTTAAACTTTTGAGTGTCTCATTTCAGATATCTAAGTAATGGTGTTCCATTCTGCCATAATACTTGATACCCTTCCAATATCTATTTTAATAGATTACATACAAATCAGAAAATGTTTCTTTTCATTTGTTTTCTGAAATGAACTCAGAAAATTCAGTTGGTGACAGTGGCCAGTAGTAACAATTCCTAGCTAGGTCAAATTGTATATTTGAGGGTGGCAGGAAATAACCGTGATGATACTTCAATCAATTTTCCACTTTTGCTGAGAAACTTCAGACTATGACCATCTCAACTATGTTTATCACTGCTGTACCATCTTCTAGAAATCTGTAATGCACCCAAAAGAACTGTTTCTAGGTACCTAAAGCATCTGCAAGAAGGGGAACATGGACTCTCACTTCCATGTTGTACAATTCCAAATACTGGATGTACTCAAGGTATCCTGAAAACTGAAAAAAGCAGATTTAGAATAGTTTATTTGAAGCAAAATATGAGTAAAATAAAACAAAAATACAACACAAAGGTAAAAAAACTGGTATGTTATCTATTCAGATTATTCAATAAACTCTTTAAGCATTATAACATGATATTGTTGTCTGTTGTCTATTGTCTTATATTTCGCTTCCAATACATATAGCCAGTAAAATGTAAGTATACAGGGACAATATTATACTTCCTCTTGAATTAGAGACAACAATACACTAATAGCTAAAAGATGGTCAATAAACAAAGATTGAATAATCAATACCTATGAGCAGAATTTATTTTGTTTTATTAATTCCACGTCAGACCAAAAGCTTCATTCATTTGATTTTAACTTATTTTGTAATTTCATCATTTTACATTTCCTTTTTATTGATTTTTCTATTCAATCTAGGAATTATTCACTCACTGTTGAAGTCAAAAATATGAAAAGATAAATAGAAATTTTTTAGTCATTTCTCCAATGTTTTCCTCTTTGGACAAGCAGGAGAGTACATTTTCTTATGAGTTATGTTTAATATTTTATCTCCAAATTGCCAGACAAAAAATAAATGAAAAAATCCTGGAATATTTGTTATATATCGAGCACTAGATAGGCACATTCATTATATAAAAGAGTATTTAATTCTCACTACAACCACACACAGTAGATATAATTATATAATAATTATTCAATGTTATTATCATAAATATAAGAAGTGTAAGCTTGTATATTTATGCATAATTATTGTTGGCAATGAACCAGTTATAAACAAATTTGTGTCTTCATATAGTTTCACACATGTACAAACAAAAACAAGCAGGATACATAGCAGACTCATAGAATGGCAGATATCCTAAATAGCACTCTGGCCTCAGAATCAGCCCTTAAGGCATTCAGATCTGGCTGAAGAGCCCATGAGAGTATTGTAGGCATGGAAAGCCAAGACACTGTGGCAAAAAAAAAAAAAAAAAAAAAGAAGAAGAAGAAGAAGAAGGACGAAGAAGGAAGAAGAAGGAAGAAGAAGGAAGAAGAAGGAAGAAGAAGGAAGAAGACCTAAATGAAAGATCTCTGTGAGTGAGATCCCAGTGGAAAGAACGGGGCCATAAAAGAAGGAGGTACATTTCTCTGAAGGGAGGAGAGAACTTCCACTTTGACTAGGACCCTATCGGAATAAGATTGAAGTCAGCGAACCTTAAAGGCTTCCATAGCCTTGGCAACTCATGACTAGAGCCTAGGGAGATTACTGACGCCATAAACAAGAGTGTCAAATTGTTAAATCAACAACAGGAGTCACTGTGTACTTAAGTCTCATGTGGGATCTCTCCTTAATGTGTTGTCCAATGTGAAGTGATGCTATAACTGGTACTAAAACAGTATTTTTACACTTTGTGTTTCTGTGTGGGTGCAAACTGATGAAATCTTTACTTAGTATATATTGAATCGATCTTCTGTATATAAAGATAATTGAAAATGAAAAAACCAACCTGGTGTTAAATTGGAAATTGCATAGAAAATTAATCAATTTTTTAAAAAATATCATGTAGGATCTCTGTCTTTAATGTGCTGTACACTCTTATTTAATGCTATAACTAGTACTCCAACAGTATTTTTTCACTTTGTGTTGCTATGTGGAGCCAAACTGTTGAAATCTTTACTTAATATATACTAAACAGATCTTCTGTATATAAAGAAAATTGAAAATGAATCTTGATGTGAATGGAAGGGAAGAGAGAGTGGGAAAGGGGAGGGTTGCGGGTGGGAGGGAAGTTATGGGGGGGGAAGCCATTGTAATCCATAAGCTGTACTTTGGAAATTTATATTCATTAAATAAAAGTTAAAAAAACAAACAAAAACAGATTCTACTGTAAATATCATCACTTAGATACACCATAAGCATGAAACTTCTTCCCTCAAGAACTAAGTTACACAGAGAATAGCATCTGTAGTGTTCTAAATCCATATGTATTCTACCAAAAGTCTGTAATTAATTTATACATGATTTTTTATTTTCTATCAATGAAATATATGAGAAGAAAAGCTTCCATTTTGTAGGCCATTAAGTGAAAAATTAATGACAAAAAGATTTTGGCCATTCTGTTGTAAGAAATAAATTAATACATACAAATAATCAATTGTTCATGTGTATTTTTTTTTTTTTATTTTTGACAGGCAGAGTGGACAGTATAGGGAGACAGAGAGAAATTTCTTCCTTTTTGCCGTTGGTTCACCCTCCAATGGCCGCCGCGGTTGGTGCGCTGCGACCGGCGCACCGTGCTGTTCCGATGGCAGGAGCCAGGTGCTTATCCTGGTCTCCCATGGGGTGCAGGGCCCAAGCACTTGGGCCATCCTCCACTGCACTCCCCGGCCACAGCAGAGAGCTGGCCTGGAAGAGGGGCAACCAGGACAGGATCGGTGACCCGACTGGGACTAGAATCCAGTGTGCCGGCGCCGTAAGGTGGAGGATTAGCCTAGTGAGCTGCGGCGCCAGCTGTTCATGTGCATTTTAAAATTTGAACAGTTTATTTTAATCATGCAAGAATCTTGTTAGGGAATTATTAATGATAATTGATATTGTAAGAATTATTCAGTAATGATTACTTGTTACAATATAAAGTTATAGCCATGTACTTATATCAATCATCTTTTCAGATTGAATTTGATTTTATTACAAAAGAATCTTTGAATAATTTTATCTGACATTAGATAAATTGTTATTTATTAATCTAATTCAATTATCTGGCGTTTCCTATTACTTTTTTTTTTTTTTGACAGGCAGAGTTAGACAGTGAGAGAGAGAGAGACAGAGAGAGAGGTCTTCCTTCCATTGGTTCACCCCCTAAATGGCTGCTATGCTGGCGTACTGCGCCGATCCGAAGCCAGGAGCCAGGTACTTCCTCCTAGTCTCCCAAGCGGGTGCAGGACCCAAGCACTTGGGCCATCCTCCACTGCCTTCCCGGGCCACAGCAGAGAGCTGGACTAGAAGAGGATCAACCAGGCCAGAATATGACACCCCAACTGGGACTAGAACCCAGGGTGCCGGCACCATAGGAGGAGGATTAGCCTAGTGAGCTGTGGCGCCAGCCCTTCCTATTACTTTTAATATAAGGTTATAATTTAGCAGCATTTTATTTCATTCAATTTTCAAAATTATATCTGTATAGGGTTATGCTATGAATTATAAATATAATAGGAAATGGTTGTATCAATTTAATTAAGATATCCATAGCCTCAAAATACCTAGCAGTTTTTCCTTCTAACTGAAACACTAACATTTGATCAACATCTTTCCAAATCCCTCCAAACCCTCGCCTCTGGAAACCTACATTCTGACCCTGTGATTTTATGAGTTTGATTCATTTGTATTCCACATATAAGTGAGAATATGAAGTACTTAACCTTTTGCATCTACCTTATTTTATTTACCATAATATTCTCTAGGTCCTTACATGTCACAAGAGCCATGATTTTTTTCTTTTTTGAAGGTGGGTAGTATTTCATTGTTTATATATACCATATTTTTTTCCATTCATCCATTGATACGCACTTAGTTTGATTCCATAACTTGACTATGTGTTAACAGTTTTGCAGTAAACACGGGAATTCAGATATATCTTCAACATACTAATTTTAAATATTTTGGATAGATATCCAGGTTGGTATTATCAGATCACATGGTAATTCCATTTTCAGATTTTTTGAGGGACCTTCATACAATATTCCATAATGATTGTACTCACTTACATTCCTATCAGCAGTATATGAGAGTGTCTTTTCTCCATCATTCACTAATGCTTTCTATCTTTAATTTTTTAAAAAACCATATTTATTTACATTAATTTTTTTGGAAGTCAGAGAGAGAGTTACAGAGACAGAGAAAGAAAGCCAGACAATCCTCCAACCTCTGCTCTACCCGAAAGCCAACAGTCAAAGTTGCAAGAGCAAAGCCACTAACCCAGAACTCAACTGAAGTTTCCACATGGATGCCAAGTACCTGAGCAATCATGTGCTGCCTTCCTGCCAGGGTGCACTTTATTGGAAAGCTGGAATTGGAACTCAAGCTGGGACTTGAACCAGGCACTCCAGTATTGAATGCTGGTATCCCAAGTGGCATAACTACTGCCCCAAATACCACGCTTCTTGTATTTTTAAAATGTAATTATTTATTTTACTATTTATGTATTGAACTGTAGTGAGAAACAGAGAATTCCATCCTCTGGCTAACTCCTCAAATATCCACAATAATCAGGGCTGAGCCAGATTGAAGTCAGTAGGCTAGAGGACAGCCCAGCCCTTGGTATGGCATGGCCCCAATTATTTGAACTATCACCTGCTACCTGCCATGTTGTATACTAGCTGAACATGGAAGCTGAACCAGGACTTAAAGACAGACACTCTGATATTAGATATGGGCATTCCAAGTAGTGTCCTAACCACTGAGACATGTATCTACCATTCATGTTTTAACAATAGTTATTCTGACAGGTGTAAGGTGATATTTTATTGTGTTTTTAATTTGCTTGTCCTAAATCTTGATGTTGATTATTTTTTGTATATTGGTTAAATATTTGTATTTTTCTTCTTTTGAGTAATATTCACTAAGATTTTTACCATTTTATTGAAAAAATCTATTATTTTTATTGAGTTGTTGGAGTTCCTAATGTATTTTGGATATTAAATCCTTAACATATATATGTCTTGAGAACATTTTCTCTTATGTTGTTGGCTGCTTTTTCAGTCTATTATTTTATTTGATTTGTAGAGCTTTTTCTAAATTAATTTTTCTTGAGCTTCTGATCAAATAAAAAATCATGGCCCAGATATTTTTCTTCAAGTATTTTTATAGTTCCAGGTCTTACATTTAAATCTTTAACACATTTCAAGTTGGTCTTTGTACACAGTGTAAGCGTTTAATTTTATTTCTGCATATGCTTATCTGGTTCTTCCAACTCACGTTATTTAAGAGTCTTTACCCCATTGGTTATTCCTAGCACCTTTGTCTGAAATCAATCGATGATAGAAGCAATTATCCATTTTTGGGCTCTCTCTTTTGTTCATTGACTATGTGTCTTTCTATTCTTTTACCATGATGCTTTAATTACTATCATTTTGTAGTATAGTTTGAAGTCAGGTAGTGTAATAGCTCTAGCTTTGGTCTTTTTGTTGAATAACTGCGTTCAATTTCTTTCTTGTTCTATATAAATTTTAGAATACTTGATTCCATTTCTGTGAAAAATGGCATTGGAATTTTGATAAGGATTGCATTGTATCAACAATTAGGTAGAAATTACTGGTTTTTTTCCTGAGAAAACAGAATACATGTTTATTTTATTTCCCATATAATGATAATTTTCAGAAAAAACAATCATTATAATACTCATTTTTTCTTATTTTTACTTAGTTACTATTACAATAATTACAGTTATTCTACCTCTGCTCAAGTTGTGCCACTTTAGACAACGAATGCCTATTCATTGTCTAATTCCAGTCTTTTTTCAAAAAGTCCAGTTAGACTTCCAACACTTCTTTATTTTCTAACGTATTGAGATGTTTTAGGCCCACTCTGTTTAGCCACATTACAGATCTGGAATTAGTTATTTCTCAAAAGTAAAATCATATTTACAACCAGTGATCTACTTCCTCTGAATTCTGATTGTAGGGACAGGTGTTAGTTGAGTTGTCACTCTGGACACTGGCAATCTTGTATCAGAATAGCTGGATTACAACCCTGAATTTGCTTCCAAGTCCAGCTTTTCTGATATGCATTCTGGGAAGGAGCCGATGATTGTCCAAACAGTTGTGTTCCTGTCACTCACATGGGAAATTGGGATGGAGTTTCCGGCCATTGCATTTGACCCAGCCCCAACTGTCCCAGTCATCTGAGGAGTGAATCCACACATGAGAGATCTCTCTCTGTCTTCTCCATACATATGTATATCACGTTATATGAGCTGAAATAACTGTCATTCAATTTTATTGATTAATCAGAAATATTTTGATCAAATCCCAGGTTTAAGTAAATAGAAAAAATAACTCCCAGTTGTGAGCTAGATTTGCATAAAGTAGATTTACAGATGAAGATTAAATAGTAGTTAAGTCCATGCTGTCTTGGTCTAATTTTTGTCCTAAAACAGAATACCCGAGACTGGGTAATTTATAATAAACAAAATGTATTGGCTCAGAGTTCTGGAGGTTGGGAAGTCCCGTGTGAAGTTGTCTTACTGAACAGAAAGGCAGAAAATGAGAGAACAATAAGGGGCGGGCAACAACATTGACCTCACCCATAAAGGTGGAGCCCTCAGGGCCTAAAAACCTGTTAAGGTCTCAACTCTTAATTCTGCTATAATGGTAGTTAAATTTCAAAATAAATTTTGGAAGAGTACATTCCTATCACAGCATTAAGTCCCTGACTGCCTCCCATTCAAATGTGTGTTCTTCTCACATACAAACTGCATTCATTTAATCCCATAGCCCTAATAGTCTTAATTTGTTGTGGTGACAACTCAAAAGTTTAAAGCCAGAGTCTGATCTAAATTAAATGTAGGTGAGACTGGAAGAATGATTTATCCTGAGACAAATTACTCTTCAGCTCTGAGAAAGAAATCATAAAAAGTTATTTACTTCTGAAATATGATGGTCAGACAGTCACAGATAGATATTCCCATTCCAAAAGGGAGAAATAGGCAAGACAAAAGGGGTAACTGATCCTAAGTACTGAACCTAGCAGATGAATCATTAAATATTAAGGCTCCAGAATAATCTTCCCTACCTTCATTTCCCACATCCTGGACTTAATGGGACAGAGGTTGGGAAACCAAGGCATCTGCAGCCCTGCCCCTGTGGCTTAACTGACCTTAGTAATAGTCACAGATTAAGGTCTTATGCCTGTGGCTTTCCCAGGTGAGTGTTACATGCTGGTAGTTCTGCAGTTCTGAGGACGTGCCCACTAAGCAGTGCTTGTGCCTGCAGAATTAGCATCAGGTGGACACAACCAAAGTTTACAACTTATGCCTTCCAGAGGGGAGCTGCAGTCACATTTTTGTCCAGTTGCTATATCACTGAGGTGACCAAACAGCACTGCATTGGGATGAGGAGAGTAGACTTTTAAGATTCGCATAGTAGCAAATGCTTATTTCTCTTGGATGCCTCCTCGGAAAATTTGTCTTCAAAGTGCTAGTGCTATGAGTTATGATGGGAGGGACAGCCTTGAAATGCTCCAAAATTATTTTTGGCTTCATGAATAGCTCCTAGCTTACTTCCAGCCACATTTATCTTCATATCAAATGGTTACTTGGCCAAACTTCTGGTTTTGTTTCCAAAATATCTTTTTACAGTTTATGTGATCAGGTTGGGAATTTTCTAAATTTCTATGTTCAGCTTCCCTTTCGATTACAATCTCATCTTTAAGTAAGTTCCCTCTTCTCAAGTTTTATTGCACGCAGTGAAGAGAAAGCACGCAGCCACTTCCACATTTTGCTTAGACGTTTCTTTAGCCAGATATCTGTTTACCACTCTGAAATCTTGCCTTCAACAAAGCCCTGGGTCATGGACATAATTCAATAGAGTGTTTTACAACTTTATAACAACGATGACCTTTCCCCCAGTCTTTGATATCTTGTTTCCTGTTTCCATTTGAGATCTCATCAGAATGGCCTTTACTGTCTACAATCTTCTAATCATAGCCACTTAGGAAATCTGTAAGATGTCTGACACTTTCCCTGCAGTTCTCTATTTCTGAGTCCTCACAAGAATCGCTCTTAATACTCCATTCCTGGAAATCTGTTTTCTACCTTGCTTCTTGAAATTCTTCTAGCCTCTACATATTACCATGCCCAGTTGCTAGGACACTTCCACATTTTCAGGATTTTTTTTCCAGCAGCATCTAACATCTCTGGTAGGATTTCCATCTGAGTCTGCATTATTCTGCTGTAACAAAAACCTAATCCAGGGCAATGCATAATGAACAGAAATGGCATGGCCCATAATTCTGAAGACTGGGGAGTCCACTATCAAGGTAGTGCTGTCTGTTGAAGGTCAATATTGCTGCATCATCACACAGCCAAAGGAAAGAAGGTGAGAAGGAGAGAAATATGGGGCTAATTTCACACATTTATAACAGCATCAATCCCACAAATGAGGGCAGAGACTTAATGGCCTAATCACCTCCCAAAGTTCCTGATTTTTGATATTGTTAAAACGGAAATTAAATTTCAGCATGAGTTTTGGAGGGGACAAACATTCAAACCATAACAAGGAGTAATGTGGGTTAGTGAAAGGACAGTGGCTTTCATTTAATCAGTATCCATTCATTCCATGTATACTATATGTGAAGAACATAACAGTATCTAGGGATATGAATGCTGACAAAAACCTTCCCTTCCTAGAATTTCATTCTAGTAAGTCTTTAGGGAAAGCATGCATGAAATGTGATTTTGTAGTTGAGTGCCAATAAAGCAGGCACACAGATTAAAGGAAATATGCTTCATAGAAACAGTACCAGGCACCAGAAGTTATAATTACTTTGGCAACTTTTAACAAGAAACATAGGAAAAGAGGTTACAGTAGACATACATATATAACTAGTGAAGAAAATCTAGATATAATCAAATTGACACTCTTATTTTAAGCATAACATTAAAATCATTCTTTTGGTATAGTTTTGTTTTTATCGAACAAGATAAAAAGGTAGTGCAGGAGGCATCGGTGCAGTATGTTAAGCCATCTCTTGCAATGTGCAAAGCTGGCATCCAAAATCAGATTGGCAGTTTGAGTTCAAGCTGCTCTGCTTTAGATCCTGCTCCCTGATAATGCACCTGAGAATTTTGCAGAAAATGGCCCAAGTGCTTGGGTCCCTACACCCATGTGGGAGACCAGAAGAAGGTCATGGCTCCTGGCTGCAGATTGGCCCAGCTACAGCCATTGCTGACATTTGGGACGTGAACCACAGAATGGAAGAGCTTTCTCTCCAACTCTCCATCTCTCTGTTAGTAACTCTACCACGCAAATAAACAATTTTTTAAATAAATAAATAAATCTAAATAAAAGAATCCTAGAGCACTCTAAACATTATTTTGGAGAAAATATAACATAGTTATCCATTAAACAGAAAGACATTTCATATCCAAATAAAATATAGATATATAAGTGGAAATAAAACATCATAAAATAAGGAAAAATTAAAAATTCAAACCACATATTTCAATAGTGTGTTGTAATGTACATAATTTCAAATATTTGAGATGCATTTTTGAATTATTTTATTGTTTAACATGACTTTTTTTAAAGATTTATTTATTTATTGAAAGTCAGAGATACACAGACATAGAAGGAAAGGCAGAAAGAGAGAGAGGTCTTCCATCTGCTGGTTGGCTCCCCATTGGCCACAACGGCTGGAGCTTTACTGATCTGAAGCCAGAGTCAGTAGCTTCTTCTAGGTCTCCCACATGGGTGCAGGGGCCCAAGGACTTGGGCCATCTTCCACTGTTTTCCCAGGCCATAGCAGAGAACTGGATCAGAAGTGGAGCTGCGGGGACTCGAACCGGCACCCATATGGAACCCCTGAATTGCAGGCAGCAGCTTTACCTGCTAGGCCTCAGTGTTGGCCCCACAGGCCATCCTTTAAGCCCTCAAATTCATCAGGTTTTGAGGTCTTCACAAATATTTACTCACTATATAATTTACTTATATAATTATAAATATTTATCTTGCTATATAATTTATCATAATATTAGTAAGTAGGTATAACATTTATTTATATAAAATATAGATATACAATGTTCTACCTTCCTATATACCTATCTCTGTAGATCAAATACCATGTCTATATACCAAATTTATGTGGGTTCTTCAAAATAATCATGGAAACGGGTATCATGAAAAAATGATACATAGATTTCATTTTTTGCAACAAAATAATCATCTTTTTCTTCAATTTGCCATGAACTTTCTAAAGTACTCTTGTGGATATAGACACATGATGGTAAAGAACTCATATATATATATATATATATATATACACATATATAAATATTTATGTATATATACACATATATATTTGTTTGCAAACCATGCAGTCAATAAAAGGTGAATATCCAGAATCTATAAAATGTTCAAGAAATTCAACAAAAACGAAACAAACAATCCAGTGGAAAGAAGGGGGCATCAAAGAAGGAGGTACCTTTCTCTGAAGGGAGGAGAGAACTTCCACTTTGACTAGGAGGACCCTATCGGAATAAGATCAAAGAAAGTCGGCAAACCCTAAAGGCTTCCATAGCCTTGGCAACTCATGACTAGGGAGATTACTGACGCCATAAATAAGAGTGTCAAATTGTTAAGTCAACAACAGGAGTCACTGTGTACTTACAACTCATGTGGGATCTCTCCTTAATGTGTTGTCCAATGTGAAGTGATGCTATAACTAGTACTAAAACAGTATTTTTACACTTTGTGTTTCTGTGTGGGTGCAATCTGATGAAATCTTTACTTAGTATATACTGAATCGATCTTCTGTATATAAAGATAATTGAAAATGAAAAAAACAACCTGGTGTTAAATTGGAAATTGCATAGAAAATTAATCAATTTTTAAAAAAATATCATGTAGGATCTCTGTCTTTAATGTGCTGTACACTGTTATTTAGTGCTATAACTAGTACTCCAACAGTATTTTTTCACTTTGTGTTGCTATGTGGGGGCAAACTGTTGAAATCTTTACTTAATATATACTAAACTGATCTTCTGTATATAAAGAGAATTGAAAATGAATCTTGATGTGAATGGAAGGGGAGAGGAAGCGGGAAAGGGGAGGGTTGCGGGTGGGAGGGAAGTTATGGGGGGGGGAAGCCATTGTAATCCAAAAGCTGTACTTTGGAAATTTATATTCATTAAATAAAAGTTAAAAAAAAAGAAATGGGAAAAGGACTTGAACAGACATGTTTCAAGAGAGGAAATTCAAATGGCCAACAGACACTTGAAAAATGTTCAGGATCACTAGCCATCAGGGGAATGCAAATCTAAACCACAGTCAGGTTTCACTTCATTCAAGTTAAAAATGACTCTCATACAGAAATATAGAAACAGAAAAAGCTGGCAAAGATCTGGGGAAAAAGGTACCCTAATCCACTGTTGGTGAGAATGTAAACTGGTGCAGCCACTGTGGAAGACAGTAATGAGATATCTCAGAAATCTGAATATATCACTCCTGGAATTTTCCCAAACCAAAAGATATCAGTATATGAAAGTTATTTGTATTCCTATGCTCACTGAAGCACAATTCACAATACCTAAGATATGGAGTTAATCCAGATGTCCATCAACTGTTGACTAGATAAAGAAAATGTGGTATATATACACTATGGAGTACTACTCAGCTGTAAATAAATAAATAAATAAATAAATAAAAGAAATCCCCGCTTTTGCAATACGATGGATGCAAGTGGAAACCATTATACTTAATGAAATAAGCCAAACCAAAAAAGACAGATATCATATGTTTTCCCTGAGCTGAAGTAAATTATAGAGTACCTGAAATGTAATGTATTGAAGTGAGAATATTTTGAGATTCAATGATTGTTTACAGTCTCTCTCTTGTTGAGAACAGTGTTTTTTTTTTTCTTCATATTATTTGTTGAACTCTTTTACTTAGTGTAGGGTTAACTTTATGATTATTAAGTACAAAGATCATTTGTAAAATTTAAGACTGGGAATATGAGAGGGAGGAAGAAGGATTGGCGTGTGGGCGAGAGGAAGAGTAGGGTTGGAAGTATCAGTGTGTTCCTAAATCTGTATATATGAAATATATAAAACTTGTATAATTTAAATAATTTTTTAAAAAAGTGAAGGAGTGAGACTTGGATATTCTGTAATAGGATTACAAGCATCAGAAGCAATTGAAATAACTACTGCGCCGTGTGCCCTCTGCCCTTCTAAGCTTCTATTGTTGCATGGAGACACTATTTCAAAGTTACCCCTATGCAAATTACAACCTCATCTCCCAAGACCCATTTATTTCTTTTTCTTTTCTTTTTTTTCTTTTAAAGATTTTATTCATTTCTTTTAAAGGTAGAGTTACAGACAGAGAGAAGGACAGGGAGAAAGATGTTCCATCAGCTTATTCACTCCCCAATTGGACACAATGGTAGGATTTGGCTGATCTGAAGTCAGGAGCCAGGAGCTTCCTCAGGGTCTGCCATGTGGGTGCAAGGCCCAAGCACTTGGGCCATCTTCCACTTCTTTCCCAGGCCATAAGCAGAGAAGTAGATCAGAAGAGCAGCTGGTACACGAACAAGCACCCATAGGGAATGCTGGTGCTTCAGCCAGAAGCTTAGCCTACAATGCCACAGAGAGCCCCCCTCCCCCATTTATTTATTTATTTTAGTTGTTTCACACCAAAATAATGGTGTTTGTTCTTTACCCAATGATTATTTTATAGGTCTTTACAAGTTATTATTTTAATTTATATTATATGATAGATACTGCCTCAGTCCATTTTGTGTGACCATGACAAAATACCCAAGACTGAGTACTTTATAAGTAAATAGGTCTATTTAGATTGTGATTCAAGTAGTCAGAAGACTAAACACCAAGAGACTGGTATCCTGGTAAATGTCCCCTTTGTCCGAATCTCAATGCTTTGGAGAAAGAGAAAGAGAAAGAGAAACAGGCGCTTACAGAGGAGAGGTGCTTGCAGAGCACATGGAATGGCCTCACTTTGTTAACAACCTGCTTTTGTGAGAACAAATTTATTACTTTGAGATTCAACCCATTTCATAAACCCACCCAGGAGGGGAGATCTTCCAGGACTTCATGACTTTCTACTCAGCCCCACTAGCTCAACAACCTCTTATGCTGGGGACCAAGCTTCCAGCATAAGGACTTTAGGGGAGATAATTTATACAGACCACTGCAGATGCTGACAACTTTGTCAATCACATAATTTTAATCACTTGAGAACCAGGTTCAATATCCTGTTTTTCTAAAACATGACTCTCTGACTTCTCTGGGAAAGGTTGGTCCTTTGTAGTAACATATACTCTCAGATTTGCTGATGCAAATAGAAACTTGATCTATTTGTACAATACTTGCAATTGCCAATTCTGTACTTAATCTGCCTAGGTACAATTCCTGAATCTGTAGTTCAATCAAAAATTTAGAAATCAGCATAAGTAGAGATTTCAAAGAGAATTTTTCAAGCTGTAAATTAATATACAAATTGTAAGATACATCTTTGATAAATTTGGTTTTTATTTGAATTATTATAATATTTTTCTCAAACTGGATGGAAACTTTTCTCATATTTATCATTCCAAAAAGACAGATACCATATGTTTTCCCATATTTATCTATATAAACATGATAAAGAAATTTAAAACATAATTATCATATTTGCATATCATCAATACTCTAATTTTTTTTTAACTTTTATTTAATGAATATAAATTTCCAAAGTATAGCTTATGGGTTACAATGGCTTCCCCCCTTCCATAACTTCCCTCCCGCCCGCAACCCTCCCCTTTCCCGCTCCCTTTCCCCTTCCATTCATGTAAAGATTCATTTTCAATTCTCTTTATATACAGAAGATCAGTTTAGTATATATTAGGTAAAGATTTCAACATTTTGCCCATATAGCAACATAAAGTGAAAAAAATACCATTGGATTACTAATTATAGCATTAAATAGCAATGTACAGCACATTAAAGACAGAGATCCTACATAATTTTTTTTTCAAATTAATTAATTTTCTATGCCATTTCCATTTTAACACCAGGTTGTTTTTTTTTTTTTCATTTCCAATTCTTTTTATATACAGAAGATCACTTCAGTATATAATTAGTAAAGACCTCATCAGTTTGTGCCCACACAGAAACGCAAAGTATAAAAATACTGTTTCAGTACTAGTTATAGCATCACTTGGCTTTAGACGACACATTAGGGACAGATCCCACATGGGGTGTAAGTACACAGTGACTCCTGTTGCTGACTTAACAATTTGACACTCCTGTTCATGGCATCAGTAATCTCCCTAGGCTCTAGTCATGAGTTGCCAGGGCTATGGAAGCCTTTAGAGTTCGCTGACTTTGATCTTATTCCGATAGGGTCATAGTCAAAGTGGAAGTTCTCTAATACTCTAATTTTTTAAAGTTTGTTTTAGGAATGATTAAATGAACAGCACAGCTATAATCTGGTAACAAATTAATTAGCCAAAAGTAGTTCCTATAGAATCTCATATTCAGAAATACAATGTTTTGACATTCACAGTACAAAAGATACTTGATTTTAACAGATATTTCCACTCAAAAAATAATTACCAAGCAAATAAACAGATGTATACTAATATCAGAATTGAAAGGAGTGATTAGGATACATTTTCAGGCACTAGCTAGATGAATTTGCCTCAAGGTAATGTATTTTATTTTAACATTGGCATTTATATCACAGATTTTCTGTACTAGGCAGAGCAGAATATGCACTTGTGTTTTGTTCTTGTATGCACTGTAAAAGTTCCTTTCATTGACAATTTGATTATTATTATTTAAGTATAGAAAGTTTGAAAGGGGAAAATATTGAAGCTAGTTAAATTTGTAGCTTAGTAATCCTCTATAGCTATACAGTTTATTTTCTTACCTAAATCATGTAATAAGTTGTGTGGTTTATAAACATGTAATCAATGATAATGTATTTTTTCTGATAGTATTTACAATTTTTAGATTGTAATAAAGTATAATATGAAATGTGTTCATGATGGGCAGAATATTTGTATCATGTTTTATTTTCTTAGATTACTTCTCATGAAATAGTACCCCCAAATTATGAATGATTTGTATATAAACTTTTATTCTGTTACTGAATAAGAAAGAATGATCAATTGTCTAAAACAAAGCTATGGTTTGTCATTTTTAATTTCTATGTGACACTGATCTCCCTACTCCGATGATTTCTTACAAAAGATCAAATCATTCCTTTAAACTTCATCAAAGTATAGCAACATGATTAAAGCAAAAGTGTTCAAAATGGTACCTTCACTGGAAACATCAGTTTCACCTGGGAACTTATTAGACATGCAATCTTTGAAGTTCTACCCAAGACTCATTAAAACAGAACTTGTTGAGTCTCATAAATTGGTAATTTAATAAGCCCTCCAGATGATTCTGACATATGCAAAAGTGATGTTTTCAAATAAATACTAGAATACCATAGAGGGCTTGACTAGGGCAATGAGTAGTAGACCTGTGTACCCATAGAGTCTCAGAGAGCTACAGAAATGTGATTGAATCCATGAGAGCTACCACTTGGCCTATGACCAGAACCATGAAGGTATGTCCTCCTGGAGCCTTGGGGACCCAAACCATACCCCTAATGTGTCTGAAAACAGAATTTCTATAAAAATATTCTAGTCCTTTAAAATTTATTATTTGCCCTATTGGTTTTTGAATTTGGTCAGGATCTATCATCGCTTCATTCTTTCCTAACTCTCCCTAGTCTAGTGGTTATCCCACTAATGCATTTTGGAAGCACATAATTTGTTAAAATTCACAAGTTAAGAGCTCGAAAATTGTCTTAAGGTGAATTGTGCCCTGATTCTCATCCAAATATTATTTAGGTGATATGTAGTTTTTCATTTTTATCTTTAAATGATTGAAAAGAATAATTAATACACAAGGGGTGCCACATTATGTCCTAAATATATGAATACATTGTATAATGTTCAACATTTGCTAAACATATCTATCTCCTCTTTATCAGTACAGATGTCTATATTTAATGAAAACATTTAAAAGCATTTCTTCTAGATTTTTTATAAAATGTCTATACAGTACATTATTGAACTATAAATTAGCATATAGTAGTCAATTTTTTCCTATTCTCCAAACCTCACTCTTACAACTATCCCCAGCTTCTGGTATCCACCATTGTAAACTGACATTCTATGAGATTATTTTTTAGACTCCATATGAGATCATGCAGTATTTATCTTTCTTTGCTTGTGCTTGGAATATTGATCTCCAGTTTCATGCACATGTTGTAGAGGATAAATAGTATCCCAATGCATATATGTATATTTTCCTTATATATTTATCAAGTGAAGGACACCTAGGTTGTTTACATTTTTTGGCTATTGTGAGGGGTGATACAATGAACATGGGGTGCAAATACCTCTCATTAGTTTCATCTCCTTTGATATACACTTAGTAGTGGGATTGCAGGATCATATGGTAATTCTATAATTAATTTTTTTAAATAATCATCATATTCGGGGTGGGGCTTTGGTTAATGGGCTAAGCTTCTGTCTGCAGCACAGGCATCCAATATGGGCACCTGTTCATGTCCCCACTGTCCTTCCAATCCAGCTCTCTGGTGTAACCTGAGAAAGCAGTAGAAGATAGCCTCAGTGTTTGGGCCTTTGCACCCATGTAGGAGACCCAAAAGAAGCTCCTCTTTCTTGGCTTCAGATCAGCCTAGCTCTTCCTGTTGTGGCCATTTGGGGAGTGGTCAGCGAATGGATAACATTTCTCTCTGTCTCTCCCTCTCTTTGTAATTCTAACTCTCAAATAAATAAATAAAATCTTTAAAATAAAGAATTATCATAGTGTTTTTCATAAAGGATGTAGTAATTTATAGTCTACCAACAGTGTGCAATACTCTATTTTATTTTTTCATATCCTTGGCAGTCTTTATTATCATTTGTCTTTTTTGTAATAGCCATTTTAACTGGAATTTCATTGTGGTTTTGATTTGCATTTCTGTGATGATTACCACGATGAGTTTTTTTTTTTTTTTTTCATGCACATGTTGGCCATTTGTATGCCTTCCTTTGAAAAATGTCTACTCAGATTTACTGAACATTTTCAAATTAATTTTCACTCTTGTTCTATTGAGTTTAATTTCTTAAATACTTCAATAATCTGGTTATTAGTCCCTAGTCAGATGTGCAGTTTGCAAGTATTTTCTACCTTTCAGTGGATTAGTTTTTCATTCTGTTTTTTTTTCCCTTCCAGATACAGAATCTTTACCATGTGATGACATCATATATATATATATATATATATATATATATATATATATATATATGACTTGTTTACTGTACTTTGGTGGTCTAATTAAAAACCCCATCCACTCTCAAGTCCTGAAGTATTTCCCCTATAATTTACTCTAATAGTTTTGATTTGAGCACATATAGTATTGATTTTTTCATGCTCTTCTCTTATATAAAGCCAAGCATTATAAGTATACACATGTATAAAGTACATAAAGTGATAAAAATTTATTCAAAGGCGAGAAAATTAACACACATGCATGCATTGGTGTGGACTGCCCATGGGAAGAAATTCTGTCATGAGAGGGCAGTGGACCAGAGGATTTCTCAAAGGGAGAAAGACATAGAGGCGGCACTTGTCCAACCATGGTCCCCAGCAAGAGAGGGAGAGAGAGAACTTCTCCTCGATACTGATAGGGGATGCTAATTCTGTAGGCATAAAGCCAACTGGGAACTTCATGGTATCTCCACATGGAGTTTAATATCCACATTTTCATGGCATTCCCTATATGTCTTGGATGGAGCAGGTACATACTGGAAAAGGGGAAATTCTGACTGACATGTATAAGGATAGAACAACATATGAGGATTTGTAATGACTTCCAGCTCATGTAGACTTAAATAGTGACTTAGTTACACCACATCAGTTTCATAGTTTCAGGTATTCCATTTGGGTCTTTAATTTTGAGTTGATATTCATTTGTGAGAGACAGCAACCTAACTTCATTATTCTGTATTGTACAAATCCAATTTTCCCAGTAAAGCTATTCTTTCCCAGTGCATGTTCTTAACCCTTTTGTTGAATTGGCTATAAATGGATGGGTTTACATTTTAGGATCTCTAAGTGGTGAGTTTTCTATCGTCTGTTATTTTCTTTTTACTTCTCACCATTTATTTGTTTCAGTCTGAAGAACTCCTTTTAGTAGATGCTGGTGTATCTCTCTGGTGATGATACATTCTCTGTTCTAATATTCCTGAAGAGATGAATTAAAGGTGATTCTGTTAACTCAGTAAAAGAGGAGGGGTGGTAAAATGGTCTCAGTCATAGAGATTATTTGAGTGGTGGTGAAAAAGAATGTTGATCAAAATATAGACAGTAAAGAACATTCTAATGAGGTCAGATCTCCTGGGGAAACGAAATGCATCATAATGGAAAATGGAGGGTAGAACATCTTGATTATTAAATAGCATAGACCTTGGCTGAATTGTATTCATGTGCAAATGCTTTGTGGAAGGTAGCATTTACAAGTGATGAACCATGATAGTCAGCAGAAGAAATGCATAGGCAAAGTGTTTAAAATGTTGCATGGTTTATCTTAACTGCTTGTAGCAAACTACGAAAAGAAAAAAAAAATAAATTGAAGATTCAATTTATAATTAAAAGGGAAGCAGAAGTTTAAGTTTAATTTTAGGATGTGGAAAATTTTCATCTGGGTTAGACTGTGAACGATAAAAAAAGCATGTTTGGGAATAAATCAAGAGTTGTAAATTTTTAAAAAAGAGAAGAATATGCTTAGAATAAAGACAGATATTTATCTAGGAAATGGGAGAATAACTCTAATGATATTTTCTACGTCTTTCAAATTCCCAGTCTATTCACAAAGCCAAAGGGCTAGGGCATCAGGGCAGAATGTTTTCAAGGAAGGAGAACTCAGACCCACAGTATCCCAGAGCTCAATCTCCTAGGAAATGAAATTTCAAGTGCTTGGATGAAGATTCCAAAATAATACATTTTCTCTAATTTTGGAAGTCGATATCAATATGGAATAGAAAAGATGGTGCAGATGTCACATAATTTGATAGATCTTTATAAATATTGCTTCAATGAATTATACCTTGTAAATAACAATATGCCTTTCTTTCCCCATGTTATGATCATTGTCATGACTCCCTTACTTTGTGTTGCTAATATCGTTATTTTCAAAAAGGAAATAGTGTATGTGTGTATTGTCTACATTTGAGGTGAATGTGGCAAAATGTTAAGAAAAACTTATTAGGGCCGGCGCCGCGGCTCAATAGGCTAATCCTCCGCCTAGCGGCGCCGGCACACCAGGTTCTAGTCCCGGTCGGGGCACCGGATTCTGTCCCAGTTGCCCCTCTTCCAGGCCAGCTCTCTGCTGTGGCCAGGGAGTGCAGTGGAGGATGGCCCAAGTACTTGGGCCCTGCACCCCATGGGAGACCAGGAGAAGCACCTGGCTCCTGCCATCGGATTGGCGCGGTGCGCCGGCCGCAGCGCGCCAGCCGCGGTGGCCATTGGAGGGTGAACCAACGGCAAAGGAAGACCTTTCTCTCTGTCCCTCTCTCTCTCACTATCCACTCTGCCTGTCAAAAATACAAAAAAAAGAAAAAAAAGAAAAAAAGAAAAAAAAACTTATTAAATTTTAAAACTAAAAAAAGTTTTTAATAAAAAAATCAAAATAGCTGTTAAAGGAAACTCGATGAAATTCAGACAATCCAAGATTCTGATAGATTTGATGGACAGATGGAAGCAAAATCAATCAGAAATCCTTCAGCTGAAAAGTACACTAAGTAAAATTACAAATGTAATAGAAAGCATCAATAGAAAAATGAATCAAACAGAAGAAACAGCCGGCGCCGCGGCTCACTAGGCTAATCCTCCACCCTGCGGCGCCGGCACACCGGGTTCTAGTCCTGGTCGGGGCACCGATCCTGTCCCAGTTGCCCCTCTTCCAAGGCCAGCTCCCTGCTGTGGCCAGGGAGTACAGTGGAGGATGGCCCAAGTCCTTGGGCCCTGCACCCCATGGGAGACCAGGAGAAGCACCTGGCTCCTGCCATTGGATCAGCGCGGTGCGCCGGCCGCAACGTGCCTACCATAGTGGCCATTGGAGGGTGAACCAACGGCAAAAGGAAGACCTTTCTCTCTGTCTCTCTCTCACTGTCCACTCTGCCTGTCAAAAAAAAAAAAAAAAAAAAAAAACAACAACAACAACAGAAAAAACAACCAGTGAGCTCAAAGACAGCATATCAAAAATACACAGATGGAGGAAAAATACAGAAAAAAAAAAAAAGAAGGAATGAAGAGGAATGAAGAAAGCTTATGGGAAATATGGGACAGCATGAAATGAAAAATATTCAAGTTGTTGGGATTCAAGAAGAACTTGAATATGCCAAATAGATAGAATGTATATTCTAAGATACAATGACATCAAACTTCCCACACCTAGTTAAAGATATCTATCCATGTACAAGATGGTCCAAGGTCATCAGTGAGATAACCAACCAATTCTACCCCAAGACATATTATAGTCAAGCTCTCCAAGGATAAAGAGAAGATCCTCAAATCTTGCAAGAGAAAAGAAGCAAATAACACATAAATGTTTCTCAATTCATCTGACTGTAGACATCTCAGAAGAAACCTTACTGGCCAAGAGGGAGTATGAGACTTACACAGTACTGAGGGGAAATTCACTTACAATTACAAATATAGACTGAAAGTGAAATAATGGAATAAGATCTTAGAAGCAAATGGTATGCAAAGAAATTGAGAATAGCTGCATTTTTCCCAGATAAAATAGACTTTAAATTTCAAACAGTAAATAGAGAACAGCAAGATCATTATAGAGTGATAAAGTCTCAATACAGCAAGAGGAAATAGCTGTTTTAAATATGTGTGGTCCAACGTTGGATCACCCAAATACGTAAAGCAAATTTTAACAGACTTGAAGGGAGAGATAGCCCCCTAACCAATAATAGTAGAGGAACTTAATTTTGACTTTCAGAAATGAATAGATCATCTAGACAGAAAGTCAGCAAAAAAAACAGCAGGATTAAATTTCATTCTAGATCAATTGAACCTAACAGACTTCAACAAAATTTTCCATCCAACAGTTGCAGAAAACACATTACACTCAAAAGTACATGGAATGCTTTTCAGGATAGATCACATAGTAGGTCACAAAAGTTAAGTAAAAGAATATAAAATATATTGATTTTCTTTTTATACCACAATGTAATAGATAGAAATCAATAATATTAAAAAACTTTGCAAACTACACAATTATGTAGATGTTAAACTTACTCCTGAACAATCATTGAATCAAGGAAGAAATCAAAGAAGAAATTAGACAATTTCTCGAGATGAATGAAAGTCAATTGAATACAGCACAAACAGAACTAAAGGAGAATTTTGTATTAATCAATGACAACATCAGAAAATCCCAGAAAGCCTTCAAACAACTTATCACTGCACCTTAAGGAATAAGAAATAAAAAGTATCCAATTTGAAAGGAAGAAGTCAGATTATCACTGTTTGTTGATGACATGGTCCTATATGTAGAAAACCTGATAGACTCCATCAAAAAATTTTTTCAGAATTAAGAAACAATTTCAGCAAATTTTCAGGATATTAAGTCAATATTTAAAATCTACAGCATTGCTACACTAAGAGTGAATCATTTGAAAAAGAAATCAAGAAACTTATTCCATTCCTTGTAACTACAAAAAATCTTCCATGTCCATGGATTGGAAGAATAAACATCACAATGTCCATTCTACAGAAAGCAATTTACAGATTCAATGCAACTCTAACAAAAATATCGAGGACATTTTCCTCAGATCTAGAAAAAGTGATGCTGAAATTTATATGGAAACACAGGAGACTCTGAAGAACTAAAGCAATCTTATACAACAAAAACAAAACCAGAGGCATCACAATATCAGATTTCAAGACATACTACAGGGCAGTTATACTCAAAACTGCTTGATAATAGCACAACACCAGATGGGTAGACAAATGGAACAGATTAGAAACTCCAGAAATCAACCCACGCCTCTACAACCAACTTATCTTTGAGATGGGAGCTAAAATCAATCCCTGGACCACAGTCTCTTCAACAAATACTGTGGGGAAAACTGGATCTCTATATGCAAAAGTATGAAGCAAGACCCCTACTTCACACCTTACACAAAAATCCATTCAAAATGGATTGTAGACCTAAATCTATAAGCTGATATCATCAAATTATTAGAGAACATTGGGAAAACCCTGCAAGTCATTGGCATATATTCTATAAGGTCTTAATAGATAATATACATTTAATTACAAATTATAATGAGTCTTTACATATAAAAACTATATAAATGATAAGACAAGTATTTTATTAAAATAAGTTCAGTTTTTAAAATTTAGTTAGCAGTATGAGGGAATTTTGCCAGTGATAAAGGGGAAATAAAAGTTAGCCTCAAAATTTCAGACAGCATAACACACAAACATGCTCTTTTTGTTTTTTTCCCTTTAACTCCCAGAGTTCCCTTCCCTTTTATGATGTCACTTCTCAACATCACTAATTGGAATTTATAGTACTTAAGTCTTGGCAACTCTTAGGTGGGGGAAATGTCTGTACCAAGATTGTAAGTCTTCTTGTCAATTATTTTTTGTTTCAAACTTAATGAAATATTCTAGGTAGCCTGATGTTTGTTCTCTTTGTCGTGAAGACATGATTTTTTATTTTTGTTACTCTTTATTATTATGTCATTCCTAAGCAAAAGTGAATGTATTTGGGCAAACATGCATTCTCAAGCAATATCATACGTTGTTTTGATCTAATACTTAGCTAATCCATACACTTCAGAAAAATAGATACAAGGTTTTAGATGAGTCTTCTTAAATGTCAGTATTGTTTCACTTCTTATCAGATTGTATTTTGGGGAATATAAAACAAAATTGTTCATCATTCTTTATTTGGGTAGGAAACAATCGAGTCTCTCATCTCCCCAGGGACCATTTGCAAGAACACCAACCAAAAGCTAATTATACCCCTTCCAGAAATACTGAGATGCAAAAGTACTTTCTACTGTAAATTATCAAAACATAGAAGTTATATACTAGTGGTTTATTTATGCTTAGTGTGTGAAATATTAAGCCTTTTTACTGTAATGTAAATTTAAAATGTTATCTCAAAAACCAAAAAAAAAAAAAAAAAAAGGGAGAGAGGAAAGAAAGTGGGAAGAAAAGGAGAAGTGAGGAAGGAAGAGAATATCATTATGTTCTCAGAAGTGAACCTAAAAAACATATTATATCTGTTAAAAACTAATTTAAAATTAAAACTAAACATTTTTAAAGAGAAAAATTTTTCAGTAAGTCAATCTTTTTATGGATGGCATGGAACAAAGGTAAACGGACGTAATTTTGAGACATAACCGTAATTGTGACTGGGTTATATTCTTAGACTACTCTTAAAGTGAAGGTGAAACATATATCCTGAAAATAAGTGGTTGGCATTGTTGCACAACTGGTCTAGCCACTGCCTGATATACAGGCATTCTACTATATCAGAGCACCAGTTCATGCTACTGCTGCTTCTCTTCAGATCGAGATCCTCACTAACGCACAAGAGGAAGGCTGCAGATGATGGTCCAAGTACTTGGGCATCTGCCACCCATGTGGAAGACCTAGACGGAGTTCTGGGCTCCTGGCTTTTGCCTGGCCCAACTACAGCTGTTGTGGCCATTTGAGGAATGAAGCAGTGGATGAACAATCTCTCACTCAATCTCTCTGTCAACTCTGCCTTTAACATAAAATAAATCTTTAAAATATAAAAAAATAACTTTCCCACAGACACAGGTATCTAGTTTACTCTAAAAAATCATTTTTAAAACAGATTTATTTATTATTTGAAAGGCAGAGCTAAGAGAAAGGGACACACACACACACACACAGATTGGGGGACAGGGGAGAGATCTTTCATCATCTGGTTCATTCCCCAAATGTCTGCAATGGCTCCGGCCGGGCAGAGCCAAAACTAGAAGCCAGTAGCTTTATCCAGTACTCCATGTGGGTGCAAGGGCCAAGCACTAAAGCCATTTTCCACTGCCTTCCCAGGTACATTACTTGGGGAATGGCTCTGAAGTGGAGCAACCAGGAAATGAAACTTCACCCACATGTGATGCTTGCATTACAGGTGGTGGCTTAACTGTCTGTGCCACAATGCTGGTACCTTTATTATTTGTTTAAAGGGCAGTTTTCAGTAAAGGTTTGTCTGTATTTGTCACAATCAAAGTCTCAGAGACTTGATTACTATTACACAGTAATCTGTGTACTGGCATCAAAAACGGCAGAATTATACTACATCTTAACTTGTGATATTTAAACACCATAAACATCAATAGCATTATTGAGCTTATGAACATTTCATGGCATTCTGAAGAAAAATGGTTAAAAATACATTTTTGATCTTTTGATTATTTCTATGTTGTGTTATTGTAGAGGATTCCCCAAATTCTCTACTTACTGTAGAAGGAAAGTGTGATAGAATTAACAATCAATTGGCCTCTCCATAAGCCAATGAAGCACACACAAAAATCTTTAGCAACAAATTATTGTATTTCCTTGGATTGAAGTGACGATTCCTCTTTTTATTTATTTATTTGAAAGGCAGTGTGACAGAGATTGAGGGTGGAAAAGAGAGAAAGAGTGAAAGATTTTTCCATCCTTTGGTTCGCTGCCCAAATGAACTCAACAACCAGGTATAGGCCAAGCTGAAGTCAAGTGCCAGGAACTCCATCCATCCTGGTTTCCCTCATGAGAAGCAGGGACACAAGTTTTCGGGCCATCTTCCAGGTTCATTAGCTGGAAGCTGGATTGGAAGCAGAGCAGCTGAGATTCCAACCTGTGTCCTGATAGGGGAAGCCAGCATCACAAGTGGTGGCCTTAGCACTGGGCTACAAAGCTGGCTCCACGTGGAAACTCTTAATTCCTTCAATACAGAGAATCTAAACAGTAGAACATAATTTTCGATTCTGTTTGTCATTTATTTTAATTCTTCTGAGAATGTCTCAGGCATTGTTTTATACATAATGTTTCTATGAATGTAGCTTGTAGCTGAAAAAGAAACTTTTCCTCCTTGATCTTAGTTTACCCTCTTCCCAATTTATTTGTCCTTAATAACTTGGCTCCATCCAAACCTCAATACTCCACAAAATATTTTCATCTTTTGCCTTAAATTCCAATTGATACTGTACTAGTCAACTCAGTTCTTCCATTTCTTAAGATTTACTCTGTCTGTCTGTCTATCTATCTATCTGGAAGTCAGAATGAGAGAGAGAGAGACAGAGAGAGAGAGAGAGAGAGAGAGAGAGAGAGAGAGAGAAATCATCCATCTATTGGTTCACTTCTTCAGTAGCCACAAATAAACTTAGACAGGGGCTTCATATAGATCTCCTGCATGGGTGGCAGGGGTCCAAAAACTTGGGACATTTTCCACTGCTTTTCCCAGGCCATTGCCAGGAAACTGGAATGGAAATAAGGTAGCCAGGATACAAACCGGCGCCAATATCGAATGCCACCGAAATAGTGGTGGCTTTATCTGCTATGCCACAAGACAGGTCCCCAGTTTTTCCATTTCTAATGTTGGATTGGAATAAGAGAATTTTTTTTAGTCCTTTGAAATTTAAAAATTCTAAATAATATAAGGTGAATAGTAAAACTGAATTTGAATTCTTTAAATTTTAAATACATCATTCTATCAAATAGTTAAAGCTAAAAATGTGTTATTTTAGGACTGAGGTATTTTGTCATTTCATTTTAGATCTAATCATCTTATTTGGGGACACTGTGAAATCCACAGAGGGCCCTCATGCTTCTGTTGTTTATCTGAACACCATAGTTTCCTATGCCTCATTTAATAAATTCACAGAAAAAAGTCATTTATGGGTTATACGAATTAACTCTTACATTTTCCTCTGAATTTGTGAATGCTGAATTATTTTCCACTTTGTATATTTGATTGCTGCCATAATAGGATTGTATTTTACTGAAAAGAAACAGAAAAAATCATCTGGATATAGCAATCCTGCCCATTCCCTAAAAAATGGAAGTGAGAGTTTGCCTCAAAAATTTGGTATCAAACAGAGCACCTAAAATCTGAACACTTAAACTTCCAATATAATCTCATATCTGCTATACATTTTACATTTTTGTCCCCCTAAGAAATAGAATCCACCCTTAACATACTGGTCTAGGTGTTCACCTTAATCTGAATAAGAGCTCATCAACCTTGATATGCATGAGGGTTTGTCAGCCTTGTCACTAATACTGACATTTGAGGCTCAATAATTCTTTGTTGGAGTAGGAAGTGGAAGGGCTTGGGAGAGGAAGGTTGACAGCATCATGCAGATTGTAGTATGTTTAGCAGCTTCCCTGGTCTTTAGTTGCTAATTACCAATGTCATTGTACTTGGCCTGTTCAGTGTGCATATATACCCACACATGCACATGATACAGATAATCAAAAGGCCTTCAGTTGCAAAATGCCCCTAGACAAGGAATTCAGAATTAATCCATGCTAAGAAATACTGATCCAGAAAAAATGTTAGAAAATTTTAACTCATGTAGAGTCATTCCTCAGCAAGACAAAAACAAAACAAAACAAACAAACAAACAAACAAACAAACAAAAACAGGGATAGTTGACTTTTGTCTTTATACAACGATCTCTAGAAAATACAATAAAGGTGATTTAGTCATTGAAATTTCTATGGTATTATTTTTCTTACAGCTGACTTGGAATTTTAAAAGCTTGAAATGCTGGCAGGATACCTGGGTTTTTTCACAGAGACAGAAAATCTGTGGACAATTCACAGGAACTAGGGAAGATAACACATTGTTGAAATCCATTGAGTTTATAATTTATTCAACATTTTGAATACATAAGCAGAGATAGTGAATGATAAGTAAAGGCAGTTATGTTTTCTATTGAAATTAGAAATATTTCATCCTAAAAGAGAAAAATATAAAATAGGTTAAATATTCCTTCAAAAATTTTTCTGGTGGTAATATAGGAGTAGATGTTTTTCTTTTTTCTTTTTTTTTTTTTTTGGACAGGTAGAGTAGATAGTGAGAGAGAGAGACAGAGAGAAAGGTCTTCCTTTTTGCCGTTGGTTCACCCTCCAATGGCTGCTGCAGCCGGCGCATCGTGCCAATCCGAAGCCAGGAGCCAGGCGCTTCTCCTGGTCTCCCATGCGGGTGCAGGGCCCGAGCACTTGGGCCATCCTCCACTGCCTTCCCGGGCCATAGCAGAGAGCTGGCCTGGAAGAGGGGCAACCAGGATAGAATCCGGCCCAACCAGGACTAGAACCCGGTGTGCCGGCGCCGCAGGGCGGAGGATTAGCCTGTTAAGCCACGGCGCCGGAGGAGTAGATGTTTTTCTTAAATAAACCAAGGTATTCATGTCTCCTCCATTGAGAACTCTCTTTTATTTAAGGAAACCTAAATCTAGTTTCTCTTTCTAGAGTTGCAACAGCATTACATTTCATGTTGCTGACAATGCAAAACCTTTGCTTCAGAAAACTCAGAAACTGAGAACGATTTTGAAATGATTGGGTGGACGGGTCTGAAATGAAGACAGATTCGTGGTGTTACATTCCACTTCTTATTAGTTAATATGGGATATAAACTATTGCATTTCCTTACCTATGTCCAGAGAACTTAAAGCAAGCACTAGTCACAGTGGGAAAAAAACCTTTTTTTTTTTTATTTGTTACAATTTCTTTTTCTTGTAAAAGTTAATGATTAAATTAGATCTTTGTCTTGTCAGATTTAATTTATAATAGAAATTCATTTACATTCATATGAAGATATTTGTTCAAAATTTAAAAAAATCAAGAGATACACTAACGATTTGCTGTTTTGTATAAGACAGTTTGTAAATTTTTTATAAGAAAAGGAAAAAATTAGAATCCGAATATATGATAATCCAGAGAATTTGGATTATTATTATTATTTCCAGGGAGGAAAAGGTAGAAATGCTTTCATCAGCAGAGTCAGATTTGGGGGAAAAGATGAAAAATTCTATCTAGTCTAAAAGGTGAACTGATTTAATTGCTTAAGACATAAAATTTGCACAGTGAATGGGGGCTAGGGTATTTAGTTCTCTGCTACTTGGAGTTCTTATAAACTATTCTCAGCAAAACAGCAAACAACCAACGTTTATTTCACTGTTACTACCTGAAACTTAACCAACCATAACAAACATATAGATATATGACCACAACGGAAGTTTGTGTTGTGCCATATTGCTGACAGTTCACTCTGCCTCTCCTAACAAATGGCTCTTCAATTACAATCCTATAATGACAGTTCTGCCAATTCTTAAATCCTTATAAAGAAATACTATAGTATTTCTTTTATATCCCTGTATTTTTCTTTCATTTTAATGGTTCTGACTCATTCATACTACTACTTTATGCGTTTTAGTAATTCATTCCTTGTAGTATTCCATTACATGGTTATATCACACTTAGTTTATCCATTTTCCTGTTGATGAGCTCTTGGGTTTATCTTAGTTTTGGGGTTACGAGTAATGTTGCTATAAACATTTAAGTCCATTGACCTCTCTTTTGGTGGAAATACATATGTATTTTGCTTTGTTCCTTTTTGTCTTTAATTTCTCTAAGTAAAATTTTTAGTTTTCTTTTTTCTATATTTTTATTGAAAATTATAATATTTTATTGAATTAGCATCTGCCATTGTTTCTGATATATAAAAGCTAATTCATACTCATAATTAGAACTTGTATCAGAAATAATATTACATTCATTAGGTGACCCTAAAAATTCTTTTTTGTTGATTTACTGAATATTCTAATCATTTTATCTTGAATAAAAATAATTTTACTTCTTCTTTTTACTTTTTGATGTTACTGCCTCATGCAATAAAATGGAGAGTATGGAATACAACATTGAACAGAAATGGTAGAGAAGAATATGTTTGCATGATTCTGATTTATACTGGAAATAGTCAATATTCCACTATTAAGTCTGATTTAACAATAGTATTGTCTAGACATTTTATCGATGTCAGGAATATGTTTTCTGTGTCTAGTTATCTCAGAAAGTTTCAGTTATAAATAAGTCTTAAAAACTGTCCTGCATATACTAAGATGGTCAGATGGCTATAATTTTTCATGTGGAGTGGCTATATTTGTTGATTTTATATTGAAGCAACCTTGCAGTCTGGAAAGTGGTATGAAATATTGGCCATTTTTATATATTTAAGTAAGATGTATTAAATTTTAAGGAATTAATTGTCCATTCATGTAGGGATGCCTTTAATATTCATTTATGGTAATGACCTTATAAGATTGTTGCTATTTACATTGGTCACAAAATGATTTGGACTAGCTGTCCCTCTCCTTTTATCATGAAATTTTTCAACTATTTTTTTATTTTTTATTTTTTTAATTTATTTGACAGATAGAGTTAGACAGTGAGGGAGAGAGACAGAGAGAAAGGTCTTCGCTCCATTGGTTCACCTCCCAAATAGCCACTACGGCTGGAGCTATGCCGATCCGAAGCCAGGAGCCAGGTACCTCTTCCTAGTCTCCCACGCGGGTGCAGGTGCCCAAGCACTTGGGCCATCGTCCACTGCCCTCCCAGGCCACAGCAGAGAGCTGGACTGGAAGACGAGCAGCTGGGGCTAGAACCCGGCACCCAAATGGGATGCCAGCGCGGCAGGCAGAGGATTAACCAAATGAGCCACAGCGTTGGCCCCGTAAATTTTCAACTATTAATGTAAAGAGTTAGAGCACTGATTTTAAACTTTTTAAACTTTTTTGTTATATAATCAATTAAAGTTATATATTATCTCCTACCATTCAACTTATTTGATAATTTGTGATATATTATGCTATTTTCCAGTTTATGTTTTTTTTTATTTTTTTTATTAAACTTTTATTTAATGAATATAAATTTCCAAAGTATAGCTTATGGGTTACAATGGCTTCCCCCTCCCAAAACTTTCCTCCCACCCACAACCCTCCCCCCTCCCGCTCCCTCTCCCCTTCCTATCACATCATGATTCATTTTCAATTCTCTTTGTATACAAAAGATCAGTTTAGTATATATTAGGTAACGGTTTCAACAGTTTGCCCCCCATATAGTAACACAAAGTGAAAAGAAAAGAAAAAAAAATACTGTTGGAGTACTAGTTATAGCATTAAATAAGGGTGTACAGCACATTAAAGACAGAGATCCTGCATAATATATATATTTTTAAATTAATTAATTTTCTATGCCATTTCCAATTTAACACCAGGTTTTTTTTTTTCATTTCCAATTATCTTTATATACAGAAGATCGATTCAGTATGTAATTAGTAAAGATCTCATCAGTTTGTACCCACGCAGAAACACAAAGTGTAAAAATACTGTTTCAGTACTAGTTATAGCATCACTGCACATTAGACAATAAACTGAAAAGTGATCCCTGCTAAAATTAAGAGTGGAAAAAGAGAGGGAGGAGATGCACAGTTTGGGACATGCACAATCAGTCTTGCCCCAAATGAAGGAGTTAGAAATGTGCCAGGGGATTCCAATACAATCCCATCAAGGTGGCATGTACCAATGCCACCTTGCTAGTCCAAGGGATCAATTTCAGTTCACATTCGATGGCTTAGACAGGTCTAAAAATCAAAGGGATCACACAAACAAGACAAGTGTCTGCTAATACTAACTGATAGAATCAAAAAAGGAGAGAAAGATCCAACATGGGAAGGGGGATACACAGCAGACTCATAGAATGGCAGATGTCCTAAACAACACTCCGGCCTCAGAATCAGCCCTTAAGGCATTCGGATCTGCCTGAAGAGCCCATGAGAGTATTGTAGGCATGGAAAGCCAAGATACCACGGAAAAGAAAACAAGAAGAAGACCTAAATGAAAGATCTCTGTGAGTGAGATCCCAGTGGAAAGAACGGGGCCATCAAAGAAGGAGGTACCTTTCTCTGAAGGGAGGAGAGAACTTCCACTTTGACTGTGACCCTATCGGAACAATATCAAAGTCAGCGAACTCTAAAGGCTTCCATAGCCCTGGCAACTCATGACTAGAGCCTAGGGAGATTACTGACGCCATGAACAGGAGTGTCAAATTGTTAAGTCAGCAACAGGAGTCACTGTGTACTTACATCCCCTGTGGGATCTGTCCTTAATGTATTGTCTAATGTGCAGTTTATGTTTTTATAAGTTTGCATTGTGATTTCTGTTTGAGGATTGCCTCTTTGGAGGAAGCTGCTTTTTAAAAATATTTATGTAGAAAATTTATTACTGATTTCTAATTCAATTCGTGGATGATCAAGAATATGCTGTATAGGGGCTGGTGTTGTGGAGCAGCAAATTAAGCTAACACTTGTGATCCAACCTCCCAGCATCAACTCAAGTCCTGGCTTGCAATCCAGCTCTTTGTCGATTTGCCTGGGAAGGCAGTAGAACATGGCCCCTGCCACCCATGTGAGAGACCAGAATGGAGTTCCTGGCTCCTGACATCAGTCTGGCACAGACTTATATATTGAAACAATTTGGGGAGTGAACCAGCAGAAGGAAAATCTCTCTCTCCATCATTTCATCTCTCTCTGTCACCCAGCCTTTCAAATAAATTAATAAATGTTTTTTTAAAAGTTTATGCCTTGGAAGGTAATGGATAATGCCCAGTCAACCATTTTGAAAATATCAAGTTTAATAGCATTGTGTAATGAATTTCATATATTTTCTCTTCCAGAACATTTGGAATAGAATAATCCATAATGATAGCTGGGCATCAAAATTTCCTCAGTAGTATATGTATGTACTTTACTTGGATCCAAGTTTAGAGATTCAGGTTGAGCAAGATGAGTAAATTTGTTGTATGTAGTCATTTAAGAAAACCCTTGCTACATAACTTACTGGTGAATTTATTCTATATTTTACTCAAATCAAATTTTATGGAGTTACAATAATGTTCCAAGTTGCATGTTGACAATTTCATTCTTTAATCATGTATCAAAATTCTATATTTTATGTACTGAATTATTAATTTTGTGAACTCTCAAAATAGTAAAACATTACTTAAGTATGTTTTGTGTGTATGTATTTGAAAGTTTCAAATTAATTCATAATCAACAGAGTCTATGTCTATGGAACAATATAGAATAATAATTCTCTAACAGATTTTACTATTGATTTCCACTACACATTTTAAGAAGATCATAAAACTACATACCATGGGAGTAAGCATGTTCATATAATAAAATGAGAACTTATGAATGGAAAATAACTTATAACACAATTCCATCTCTCAGATTTTCCTTCAAATAAAAAAAAATGACATTCCACATCAATACTTACAATGCACAGACACATACACACTCAAAGGTACCTGGGTATGCCATTTAAAGATTAGGCTTGGTGACGTTTTTAGAATATATTGAAAACCTACTTTATTTACCATAGTATTTGTAAAGTGATATTTTGATTTAATGTCATTTTCAGGAGAGCTTGGAGCATGAATTGGAAAACATAACTAAGATATGTTTTTGTATGTTAAACATTACATTGCTAGGTTTATTACATTAAATCTATTTATTACATTATTTTAGGTTTTCATATTAAAATGTGAAAAGTGGCCAATGGAGATAGAAATACATATGTAGAAATATTAAGACATGCATTTCTGATAAGGCAAATTGGTTACATAGAGTTTTTGATGGTGAGTACTTATGTATAATGATTACTACATAGCTTCATTTTGTATAAGTTGACTAAAACATCTCCCTTTTATTTTATAGCCAAAAAATAAACTTTGGAACATATGATAATTATATTCCAGGTAAGAAAAACTTTGATATTTATAATAAAATTTACATGATTAATTTTATGGACAAGTGATTATGATTCTCCATACAGAGTGTAAAGCAAAAAAAAAAACCTGCCATGAAATATAATTAATAATCAACATTTATTCTCCAAGGAATCATCTCAGGGGCTCAGTGGACATCTTATAAATATATTTCATTTTTTTAATGAAAGAAATATTAAGCAAATATGTTCAACCTTATAAAAATAAATACAATAACATTTTAGTAATCACAATATTAGATAATGTTTTTTTAAGATTTATTTATGTATTTGAAAGGCAGAGTTATAGAGAGGCGGGGGGGAGAGAGAGAGAAAGAGAGAGAGAGAGAGAGAGAGTATTCCATCCATTGGTTCATTCCCCAAATGGCCACAATTGCTGGAGCTGGGCTGATCCAAAGCCAGGAGCCTGGAGCTTCTACCAGGTCTCAGACACGGGTACAGGGGCCCAAGGACTTGGGCCATCTTCTACTGCCTTCTCAGGCCATTAGCAGAGAATTGGATCAGAAGTGGAGCAGCCAGGACTTGAACTGGCACCTATATGGATGCTGGAACTGCAGGCAGCAGCTTTACCCAATGCCACAGTACCGGCCCCAGAATTATATAATCTTATAGTTGAAAATCAACATAGAAATTAGATAAATAACTTCTCACTAATGTCAGGAATCTCTTCTACTACATTCCTGATAGACTGTTTCCATCTTATAACTGGCCAAAAATCTCATTACTGGATGAGGGAAATGTACAAATGTACTTAATTTTGAAAGACTTCCAAAATTAGGTGTTTTCCCACTTAGATAGAGCTTAAAAATGACTTTCATTCTCTTTTCCCCAGTTATTCTGATACTGTTTCTAGGGAACTCACAGGAAAAGTTCTGTTTTCTCTTACATAAACTGGCACTGCAAATGTTCAAATACAGTGATGAGATATCTCACTGTCCTCATGGTAACTTAAATATCCTCTATCATTTCTGTTATAATTTCTGAGTAACTTGTCTATCTTCTTTAAATATGTCACATATAATAATGCAGTTGTTGAATATATTGCACTTACTCTTGTAACTTGGAAAATGACTACTGACAAGGACTGTGGGGTGTTGATTTAAAGCTTTAGTACTCCGATTTATTACCAAGAAACTGAGTATTTTATGTTAGACATTGGACTAAGTACATTGGGGTTACAGAAGTATTAATGCATTTTCTTCTCTCAATAGAAGGAAAGACTCACAATATCACAAATATAAAGATTTAAAATGAAGTGGTAATACTGTTTCTTTCCATTTATTTCATAACATATAGTTATGTGTAAAACTGGTTAAGATAGAAAAATCAACATTTTTCTCATATTGATAATAGAATTTCAAATATTACTAAATGAATAAAGCCATAATTTTAATAATTTGTTTATTTACATGATATGTATTGTACTGTAACTCATTTCTGATGCATTTCTAACTTCCCCAAATTATATATTTTATGTTTTTTATTTTAGTCAGTGAATTAAGCAAAAAATCATGGAATCAGCAACACTTCTCCCTGGCATTTCCCAAACCACAGCGACCAGGAACAAAAAGAAGATCAAAACCTTCCCAACTACGAGACAACACAGCTCCTGTTAGTATTTAAAAAATTATATAATTATTAGTAATAAGAAATTACTTGTTAGAGATTAGATTATTATGTCTAGTTATATGTGTTATAGATCAGAACTGACTGACAAAATTTCTGGGATGGTGGAAATCACATTTGAAAAGAGGCTAGTGCAACTGAGGCACTGAATTTTACATGTGAATTAAATTTAACTGAAGTAAAGGAAATCATGTTTATACATTGCTGATAGATGCCATTATTTGACAGCACTGTTGAAAATAATCCAAATTCTAATGTGGGGAAAGTAGATATATTACTTGAATATCTTTTGATACAATTGATGCCCCCACCCAATATTTCGAATTGACTGTTAGGCAACTCCACATTATAGAAAAGGTGTTCAAGGAACAGAGAAACTCAAAAATCCTAATGTTATGGTTTCACTAAGGAAATGTTCCCCAGTAGGAACAGTCCCATTCATTAGAGTCAGATTTACTTTAAAACTTGATGAGATTTCAATGCTTCATCTGTTCCTTTTAATTTTCTTAAATTCTAAGAATTAGAAAATAGATGTTTCCCAACACTTCTGGAACTGCCATGAAATGGAAAATGTTTAAAGAAATGTTTCTGTGGCCAGCGTTGTAGGGGTAAAGCAATAGCCTGTGATGCCACCATATGCCAGTTCAAGACTTAGCTGTTCCACTTCAGATCCAGCTCCCTGCTAATGTGCCAGAGAAATCAGTGGAAGATGGCCCATGTGTCCATGTCCCTGCCACCCAAGTGGGAGACCAGGAAGAAGTCTGAGGCTCCTGGTTTTCTCCTGGCCCAGTCCCGGCCTTGGCAGCGATTTGAGAGTAAACCAGTGGATGGAAGATCTTCTCTGTCTGTCTCTTCCTCTCTCCCTTTGTAATTCTGCCTTTCAAAAATAATAATAGTAATTTTTTTTAAAATTTTTTTCACAAAATAATCCTCTCATCAACTCTTATTTATTTTAGGAAATAAATCCCATCAATACTGATCAGTGTTCCTTCACTCCTTTCCGTGATTTATTTTTCTATTGTTTAATAATTCTTCAAAGTAGCTCTTTGTATCATGTACTTTTGCAAATCTTTGGTTAGGAGTTTAAAACAAAAGGCATCATAGCATGTAATGAATGTCATACATCCTATTATTTCAGTTACTGATCTAATGATAATTGATATCCTGCTAAGTATTATGAGGAATTTTAGGTTTTTCCTTTAAGTACAGTTGGAATTATAGACTCTTGGTTTTGCCCTGGACCAACCCTCATCATTACCAGCATTTAGGAAAAATGGCAGTGGATAGAATATTCTCTCCCTCTCTCTCTCTCTTATTTTTTTAAAGATTTATGTATTTATTAGAAAGTTAGAGTTACACACAGAGATAAGGAGAGACAGACAGAAAGAGAGAGAGGGAGAGAGAGAGGTCTTCCACCCGCTGGTTCACTCCCTAATTGGCCACAACACCCAGGGCTGCGCCGATCCGAAGCAAGGAGCCAGGAACCTCTTCCAGATCTCCCACACAGGTGCAGGGACCCAAGGACTTGGGCCATCTTCTACTGCTTTCCCAGGCCATAGCACAGAGCTGGATGGGAAGTAGAGTAGCTGGGACTCGAACTGGTGCCCATGTGGGATGCCGGCACTGCAGGCAGTAGTCCTACCCACTACGCCTCAGTGCTGGCTCTCTCTTTCTATCTTTTCCTCTCTCTCTGCCACCCTGCTTTTGAATAAATACATATATCTAAAAATTATCACACTAAGAACATAATAAAATATGAAATCTATAATTTACTAAATATTTATCAAAATATAAGGTATTGAAATTAGAATATATTTGGTATGTGTTAATATAGACTTATTTAAAACTTGTCCATCATTTTCTAACCAATATTTCAGGTAATTAATGAAGAAAAATTAAGAAGTCGTAAACAACCATTATGGATGCACCGTTCTTTAATGAGAATTTCTGAAAGACCATCTGATTATTTAGCTGCTCGGAGGAAGCCTCCACCCAAACCAACTCCTTCCCCAAAGGGTGCTGGGGAAAAACCTTCATCCCCAGAAGTAGGTAAGAAAGAAAAAGATGACAAGAAAGCAGAGAAGGAAAAATCAGATTCAGAACCAGAATTAAAAGGTAAGCCAGATGCAAAGAAAGAAAAAGGTGCAGCTAAAGATGCTAAAGATGAAACAAAAAAAGGTAAAAAAGATTCAAAGAAGGACAAGGGTTCAGCCACAGAATCTGAAGGGGAAAAGCCAGGTTCAAAGAAAGATGACAAAAAAGGTAAAAAGGATTCAAAGAAAGGCAAAGATTCAGCCACAGAGTCTGAAGGGGAAAAGCCAGAGGCAAAGAAAGATGACAAAAAAGGTAAAAAGGATTCAAAGAAAGGCAAGGATTCAGCCACAGAATCTGAAGGGGAAAAGCCAGGTTCAAAGAAAGATGACAAAAAAGGTAAAAAGGATTCAAAGAAAGGCAAAGATTCAGCCACAGAGTCTGAAGGGGAAAAGCCAGAGGCAAAGAAAGATGACAAAAAAGGTAAAAAGGATTCAAAGAAAGGCAAGGAATCAGCCACAGAGTCTGAAGGGGAAAAGCCAGAGGCAAAGAAAGATGACAAAAAAAGTAAAAAGGAGCCCAAGAAAGGCAAGGATTCAGCAACAGAGTCTGAGGATGAAAAAGGAGGTCTAAAGAGAGATGCCAAAAAAAGTAAAAAAGAGACCAAGAAGGGCAAAGACGCACCCACAGATTCAGAAGCTGAAAAACCTGGTGAAAAGAAAGATAAGGAATCAAAGAAAGGTGATGAAGCAAAGGACGCCAAGAAAGACACAAAGAAAGATGCAAAGAAGAAAGACAGTAAAAAGGACAAGAAGGATGAAAAGAAGCCTGGAGAGGCAGAGGGCGAACCAAAGGATGACAAGAAAGGGGCAAAGAAAGATGCTGGAGACGCAAAGAAGGATGCAAAGAAGGGGGGGAAGAAAGATACCAAGAAACCCAAATAGGTCTTAGATAAGGATGCAAACTGAAGGAACAATTCAAAATCATAATCAACAATAGAGTTTAGCATTTAAAACCAAAAGCAACAGTGAAAAAAGAAGGTTCAAGAAATTAGTCAAATCATTTTTAAAGGACAACAAAGAAGAATACAAGGAGGACTCAGGACAAGATACATAAAACATGAGAAAGATGTTAAGATATATTAAGGGAGTTCATTGAAGACTTTGAAGGCACTTAGGCTACCTTTGGGGATATGAAATATGCAACAAAAATTCCTAGAAAGGCTAAACTAAGACTAATCAAGCAATGGTGTAGAAGATAATGACACCAAATCTCTGGATGCAAAAATAAAAAAAAATCAATATAAGGTTTTTCAGAAAATATCTGAGAAGGGATATACTGTATCTATGAAATTCAAACAAAATCTCAAGCTGCATCCATATGTTTCAATTAAGAACTAGAGGTGGCACAAAAAGAAATCAAATAATTTTCAGAAAATTGCTTTGAAGTAAATATGAATTAAACATTCCTCATCAAACTAAAATGCCATTACTACCTTGTGAGTCAATACCTCCATCCCTGAAATTTAAACAATCCTATGTGCACAGTTTTTGAAAATTCTACCTGCAAGACAAATGAAAACACTTGGTAAGTTTATTTTATTTTAATCCAAATTAAATTCAAAATAGTTGAACCAATTTAAAGGGCTAAACTGACACTGTTTTTAAAATAGATCCATAATTTTGCAGATTTGCTTTTTTACTAAAATTTTATCAAGTTTGCATTTTCTCTTTATCAGAAATATTTGAAGAAGATGGAAAACTCAATAAATAAATGAAATTTTTAAAAAAATTTCAACAAAAAGTTTAAGGAAAGTACAGCTATTTATCATACAAACAAATTATGGTAATATGATGTTATGTTATATAATCATTATAATAATCATCAAAAGTCCATACTTCTCCACTCAGTTCCAAATTCATGTAGACAACAGTAGCCAAATTCTTTTCTTGCATAAATTACTAACAAGATCAAACTTAAATAATACTTATGAAGGAACATTTTTGCTAAATTGATAAATATTAAAGTAACCCAAAATAACCAGAATTTCACAGAGTATAAAAGAATATATACATTTTATTATTTAGATATGGAAATCTTTAGCTTCAAATTTTTATAACTCAATATATTGAAGTCTGTTTTGACACACAAGTCAATAATGTGAAGAAAAATAAAACACAATAGAAAGTAAAATAAAACATCATTAAACTTCCCAGCTACTGGCAATTCATTCACTTCTAACTTAAAACATTCTCTGTAAGATAAACTCAACATTATTCCAGAAATTACTAATTTTCCTTCACCTTTATCATTTCCAGTATAAACTCTGGATTCAAGATAAAGATCACTGGCACTAAAGAAAGGAGCTTCTATTCCACATACTATTAAAAGAATGCATACAGTTAGGTGTAGTGGCTTTGACTGATTATTGAGCATTGGCTCCTTTGCTTTGTGCATAAACAAGCAAGGATCAGTGACTGTGGTTAACTTATGGTCTGCCAGGTGAAACCACCTGTTTTATCCTGATCAGTTATACCAGCAGAGAGTGTCAAAACCTGCCTCTGTTTTCTCTCTCACCTCCGGTTACTACCTTGTTCTCCCATTTACTTATGGGAAAAATTGTATATGCAGTTTTTAAAAAAAATTTTCTTAAAACGTTGATATCCTTCTGAAGATTTAGAGAACACTAAAAGTATTATTTTTCCTCTATAAAGGACCCATAAAAATTTATTTTGGGGACTAAAAAATTAGATTTTAGAATGTATATTAAGAGAACAATTGAGTTTCTACTTTTATTATTCTAGTGAAATGACCAAGCGTATTCTTGTGGTCATATGTAATGGTACTATTGTGTGTGTGTGTGTGTGTACCCCAGTTCTTCTGTTCAATATATAATTTTTCTCAGTTGTTGCATTTATTCTCATGATTTTATATGCCATTCTTGGCTGTTGAATCTTACGTATAAGCCCAAACTTTTCCACTCAATTCGGAATCCAGATATACAAACAGTTAATTACCAATCTATTTGACTGTCTTCTAGGCATCTCAAAATTAACATGGCCTGAGGAGAACCCTTGACACTCCTCCACTGAACCTATTTTTCCCCAAGTCTTAACCAAGTCAGTAAATGGCATTGATATTCAATCTACGACTTAATCAAAAATGGTGAGTTGTCCACAATTACTCATTTTTTTTTATTCTCCTGCCTGTTAGCATGTCCAGATCCATCTGCCTCTAAAGAAATCAGAACTAGCATGCTCCATTAAATTTCAACTGTTTCTGCACAAGTCCAAGCAACCATTATATCTCACTTGGAAACAAAAGCCTTGTAAATGCAGGTGATTTCCTCTGCTTCATCTCTCACAACAACCCCACAACCCATTTTCCACATAGAAACCATCATATTTCTCCTCTAGCCCAAAACATTAATGCATTTATGTCAATTTTATCATGAACTTTTCTTTTGCTCTGGTTTAATATTAAACTAGTCACTATTTCTCTGATCTTATGTGGCACTGATATTATTCTTGTCTCCATGTTCTATCATTCTGGATTTTTTTATATATTTATATATTTAATTACATGCAGTCTTGTGATATTAAGCCTTCACACTTATTACCTCTTCCTAGAATGCAAGTCTCCTAAAATTTCACATTTCTGAATTATTTAAATGATTTATTCACAGTTAAATTTTACATTTACAAGCAGTTCTAATTGGCTGATTTTTAGAGAGCTTTTAGTTTGTCAACAAAACTTATCAGAAGGTAAGGGGATTTCCATAATGGTTTTTAGAGAAGTTTTAGTTTTTCAACAAAAATTAGCAGAAAGTATGAAGAATTCCCACAGACTCCTTATCTATGTGGGTAGTTTATCAACGTCCTCCACCACAGTGGTACCTTTGTTACAATTTATGAATTTACATTAATATATTATTATCATTCAGAATCCATTGTTCACAGGAATGTTCTATCTAGTTTACATATTTTATGAATTTGCACAAATTTGTAATCATAGTTCCACCATTGTAGATGAGGGTACCTCAGAAGGTTTGCAGAAAATGAAAATAAAACATAGGTTTATTTTCGTACAAAAATGTTTGAAATCAACTTCTTATATATTAACATTTTCCATGAACTTTTTGAAGATCCTTTGTAACGTGTAGACTCATTTCACTGTCCTAAAAATTCTCTACCTATTCCTTCTTTCCTCTCCCCAACTCTGGGCAACCAATAATATATTCACTCTCTCCACTGTTTTGGCTTTTCAAGAATTTCATGTAATTGAAATCATACAGTACTCATGCAGAGCCTTCACAAACTGCCTCCTTTCATTAGTAATGCATATTTACATTGATTTCCTTTGTGTCTTCTTCATGGTTTGAAATCTCTTCTTTTTTTCACTTTGAGAAATATCTTACTGGCAGGTTGTACCATAGTTTATTTAATTGATTATCTTTGTTGCTTCAAGGTTTTGAAAATAATGAATAAAACTGTTATATTACCACCTAACAAATTTTTGTTTTATAAACTGTAAATTACTAATAATATACATATGAACTGCTACAAATATCTATTTGCAAGATTTTGGGGAACATAAATTTTCATCTCTGTTATGTAAATACTAAGGAACATGACTGCTATATTGTATAGTAACAGTACATTTTGCTTTTTAAGACACTTCCAAATTGTCTTCTGAATTAGCTATACTGATTTGCATTTCCACCAGCAAAGAGTTGCTATTGCTCCACATCCTTGCTAAGTTTTGATGTTGTCAGTGTTTTCTATTTTGTTCATTCTGAGAGGTGTGTAATGGTATCTTGTTGCTTTAGTTCGCATTTCCCTGATAATATATAAAGTGGAGTATTTTTTCATATACTCATTTGTAGTTTTTATACCTTCTATGCTGAGGTTCATGATGAGCTCTTTGCTCATTTATTAATCAGGGTATTTGCTTTCTTATAGTTGAGTTTTAATATCTTTTGTGAGCATTTTGGACAGCAGGGTTTCTTTTTTTAACTATGAATGCCTTTTGCAGATATTTTCTCCAAATCTTTAGCTTGTCTTTTTATTCTATCCTTCAGATATAAAAAATATTTTAATGAATAAACTCAAGCTTTTCAATTCTTGCTTTGCATCTTTTTAGACATAGCTAGGTAAAGGTCAACTAGATGTTGTTTTCCTGTGTTATCTTCTAGAAGTATCAGAGCTTTGTGGTATTAGCTAATTTATTTTTCATTGAAAAGCAAAAATTATAAATGTTTTATATGATATATAACATCAAGTTTTGATATGTATACATCGATTAATGGCTAAGTTATTTAATATACACATGTACATACATATTTATCTTATCATAATATATAAAATCTAATTTCTCAGAAATTTTAAAGTATAAAATATGTTGTTGGAACCAGCTCATATCCCAGAAGTTCTACTTCCAATTCAACTATTTGTAATGGCCTGGGAAGAGCAGCAGAGGATAGCCAAAGTGTTTGGGCACATTCCACCTGGGAGACATAAAAGAAGCTCATGGTTCCTTGTGGCCATCCGGGGAGTGAACCAGCAGATGGAAGATATCTCTCTCTGGGTTCACTCTCATTCTCTTTCACTCTCTGTCTCCCTCACTCATCTCCTTCACTCTCTGTAACTCTTTCAAATAAATAAATCTTAAAAACATATGTAGTTATTAATTATAATCACCATATAATAGATACCTTGAAATTATTCTAACTGAAATTTTGTATAGCTTGAACAATACCTCCCTGGTGAACCAACCCCCAGTCCATGGCATCTACCACTCTACTCTCTGATTCCATGAGTTAAGTTTTCAGATTCCACCTATATTTGACAATGAGAGATATGTTTATGTCTATGCATGGTTCACTTAATTTTTCCTTGTTTTTCAGGTCCAACTATGTTGTCACAAATGACAGAATTCCTTGTATAAAAACTGTATAGCATTTAACTGTGCATGTATACCATATTTTATTTACTTCCTCATTCTTAAAAGGATACTTGTTCATCCCATAACTTGAGGATTGTGAAAAATGATCTGATAAACATAGTAGTGCAGATAATCTTCAATATACTGACTTCAGATGCACACTCCACAGTGTAATTGCTAGATTATATGTCAGCTGTATTTTTTATTTTGGGAAATCTATATACAGTTTTCAATAATGGTTGTACTCATTTACATTCCTTCCAACACTGCACATGATTTCAGATTTCTTTGCATCCTCACCAACACATGTTGTGTATTTTCTTTATTACCATCCTAATAGTTACGAAGCAATGTATCATTGTGGTTTTAACTTGAATTTCCTTAATGATTAGTGATGTGGTAGAGGCCTCCCCAAGGTCAGACAGAGAAAAAGTTTACCCTGGAAATGAAATATGCTCATTACCTGTTTGTCTATGAATGCTTCAACTGTAGTTATTATCTGCTTATATACAACCATTTCAAGTTCTTGCTATTTCAGAGCAATGGTGTTCACTCTCAGACTTACAGCTCAGTATGTGTGTGGCAAAAATCATCATCAGTAACTATGTACACATGTGTAGTATTGCGTCAATTCCTGTGGCTGCCATGTAGCATTAGAATATCTAATAAAATTATGCAAGAAACTATGTAAGGGAGACAAAGAGGCTAAAACTATATATATATATATATATATATATATATATATATATATATATATATATAAATACCCCTTCTATGTTTCAAGCTCTGTCTTTTTGGATACAAATCCAGTTGAGTATTATGACGGCAAATATATTAAGACTGATTCCTGGCCTTGGTGTTTTGCCTCTGTTCACATATCTGACTACAATGTTGAACATTTTTTCATATACCTATTGGCCATTTTCAGATTGTCTTTTGAGAGATATCTATTCTAGAACTTTGCGTATTTTTATACAGCTTGTTTATATGTTAATGAGATGTTTTTATTTCTTAATTATTGGTATATTGTCGCCTTAAGATATCTGTGGTCTGAAAATATATTCTCCTATTTGTCCTTTGCTCTGCACAAGCTTTTTCGTTTGATGCCATCATGTTTGCTTATTTTTATATCGTTGCCAGGATTTTGTAATGGTATAGTAAAAAGTTTCACCAAATCCAATATTAAGCCATTCCTCTAGGTTTTCTTGTAGTAGTTTTAGAGTTTCTGGCCTTATGTTTAAGTCTTTATTCCAGTTTGAACCATTTGATTAAAGTATGAGATAATCTCTCAGTCTCATTCTTGTGTATATGGATATCCAGCTTATCTAAGACCATTTACTAAAAAGACTAATCTTTCTCCACTGTGTATTGGGAACCAAAGTTATGTATTGGTTCATTATATACATGCTAGGTTCTTTCTGTATTATCTATTTTATCCCACAGGTAAATATGTCAGTGTTAGTATTATGTTTTTTAGATTACTAGAAATTTGTAATGTATTTTGAGGTCAGGCATTGGGATACTTTCTGCTTATTGGCTTTGCTCAAGAATTAATTGCTTGGAAATTTTTTTGTAGATAAATATTTGTTTTAGGATCATTTTGTCATTTTTGTGCAAAATGTTATTGTAATTTTTATAGTGATTCAATTAATTATGTAAATCACTTTAACTATTAAATTTTTCTAATCCATAAACCTAGAATACCATTCCATTTATTTGACTGTCAATTTCTCTTATCAATGAGATAAAAATAAATAAAATTTCATGAAGATATTGAGATAAATGTTTTCAGAGTATAGGTTTTTCTCTTCTTTGATGAATTTATTCCTAAGTATTTTTTAAAGATTTTAGTTGAGAGATAGAGTTACAGACAGAGAAAAAGGTCTTCCATCTGCTGGTTCACTCTCCAAAAGCCATTAAGGCTGTAAAGGCTGGAGCCAGGAGTTAGGAGCTTCTTCCAGGGACCCAAGCACTTGGACCATCTTCTACTTCTTTCCCAGGTAGGAAGAGGAGCAGTTGGGACAGGAGCCCACACCGATATGGGAAGCTAGCCCCACAGGTGGAGGCTTAGCCTACTATGTCACAGTGCTGGCCCCGGTTCCTAAGTATTTTTGATATATTGTAAGTAAAAAATTGTTTCTTTTCTTTTTTTTAAAGATATATATATATATATATATATATATATATATATATATGAGTGTGTGTGTGTGTGTATATATTTGAAAGGCAAAATTACAGAGAGACGGAGGGACGGAGGAAGGGGCAGAAGAGGGAGAGGGAGAGGGAGAGGGAGAGGGAGAGGGAGAGGGAGAGAGAGAGAGAGAGAGAGAAAGAGTCTTCCATTCACTGGTTCACACCCCAACTGGCCACAATGGCCAGAGCAGTGCTGACTCAAAGCCAGGAGCCAGGAGCTTCTTTCAGGTTTCCCATGTTGGTGCAGGGGCCCAGGGACTTGGGGCCATCTTCTACTGCTTTCCCAGGTCATAGCAGAGAGCTGGATTGGAAGTGGAACAGCTAGGATATGAACCAATGCCCATATGAGATGCCAGCACTACAGGCGGTGGCTTTACCCATTATGCCACAATGCCAGCCCCAAATTGATTTATAGATATCTTTTTAGGATAATTCACTACCAGTGTACAGAAATGCTATTAATTTATTGTGATCATGTTGTATCCTGAAATTTAACTGAATTCATGTATCAGTTCCAACAGTTTCATTGTTGTTCACTCTTTTTATCACATAAGATGAAGTGATAGAAATAAGAAGTATATGTAAATGATTAATTATGTTCTGCAGCTGCTCCTACAAATGGATTTCCTTGATATCCAAGTACTGAGTAACTGACAGTTTATACTAAAATTATCTGTACATGAAAATATACAAATACAACAAATTGGTTGGAAAGTTTAATTTTCTATTTTTTATTTTTTGCATCATGAAGACAGGATACATTTTTCTATATTCTTTTCTTTTGTGAACTTGAAAGGTCTTTTTTTCCTTTCTTGTTTTCTAACTGAGCTCCTTGTACAACTCTGATGATATGGGTTTTCCAAGTAATAGAGACATGAAGTAATCATATTTCATAAAAAATATTTCACATATAACATTGTTACATACATTTGGTGGTTAGGGAACTTATTATTGCACTTGGGTACTTCAGGTTCAGGGAATTTAAGCTATTACTTCAGAAGAGGCGGTAGTCATTCTATAATGGCACTTGAAAGCTGATGAAACGACATAAGTGACAAAAACGAGCTCCAAGCAAAGCTAACTGATCTTGTAAAATGAGGTAAGGGAGAATGACTAAGAGGATAAAACACCATTAACACAGTTCTAAGTAGGACTCAATTTCTCAATTGATGGAGGAGAACCTAGAAACATTGCTCTGTGAGTTTATACAGTGGAGTTTCCAAAAGTTTCGTCACAAAGTACACAGAAAATTTGCCTCCAGAGAAGAGGTATGAACTTAATGTTCATAAGAACTGCAAATTTATATGAATTATTGTAGCTATTATTTTTGCATATATTTTGTCCTTCTTAGAAAGGGAAAATTCAAAACATAGAAAGACAATCTGCAAATGCATTATTCAAATATTCTTTGCCACATATCTTTGACAGCCATGAAGGTAAACCATGATAAAACTTGCATAACCCCCTTTGAAAATGAGAAGCGGTGGGTAATTTTCTAATGAAAATAAACTACTAAAAAGATTTAGAATGATGAGGCAAAAATATATAGCCCTGGTCTCTTATAAGTCAATATCCTTTATTTACATTATGCTTCAGTTCTAATTTTAAAAAGATTGGACAAGAACTCATTAGTAAACATAACACATGGAAGAATCCTTGTGTTTTGAGCATCATTGAACATTGTCTCTAAAAGATCTTATAATTTATAATAAGGCATAGCTCCCAATTCAATCCTTTCAAACTTGGTATTTATTTTATGATATTTTATCTTAGGTTCTCTTTGTTAAAAAGTTTCAAATAAAACTACTTACCTTAGCCTAATCTAGATTCTAACCCACAAAAAAATAAATCATCTAGGTGAAAAAGTTATAATATGTTATTAGTAAAAATAATGTGAAACAGTATCAGGTAGACATATCTAAAGAATGATTTAGTTTCATCAGGCTAATGTGTTTGGGGAAAAATAACAAATCTCTAGCCACTGAATCTGTTCAAGAATTAATTTTGTAGTTCTCAAAAAATTACTAAACATACTACTTGCTTTGCCTTTAATCAGTTTTTGAAAACAAAAGGAAATATTTGCAACCATCATTGATTTGCGTTTTCATAGTGGACAATAAATAGGTGCCAGGGTGTATAAAGAGGCTAACTGAGTAACAAACCAGTGATGGGTGCATTTTAGTCTTGGGATAAAGAAGATAAATGAAAAACATACAAATTCATGGACATGGGAAAATGTATTTTGTTGATTCAACCAAAAGGCAAACATATGACTTTATCATTAGAAATAAGGTACAGTAAAATCTAATATAGTCACATGAATCATCTCTAAAAATACTCATCATCTTTGAGTATTGCTTGAGATCCCTACTCGAATTTCTGAAGAAGTATGAATTACTATGCCTTTTGTCTTTTAAAAAAATGTATTCCTTTTTTGTCTTTGACTAGTGTACGTCTTCCTTCTCTAGTTAAAACCATGTCTTTGCATCTTCTAAACTTCTAGTTTAATTTCTTTTTTGTCCCCCATGTATCTATCTATCTATCTATCTATATATATATATCAACATATAGTCCACTTTAAATATATGTGAACTCAGCAAGAGAGAAACATGGAAACAAATCTCAACTACTGACTTCCAGTGTAAGTTCAAAATGAAAATTGCAGCAGACTAGACATATTGGAAATTATATATAATTAATATATTATATAATATATTATTATAAATAATATATTAAATATTACATATTATTTTAAAGGAAATATACAAAATGATATATAATATAATGTATTATATAATATATATTATATATTATTTAATAACATCTTATATTACAATAATTTTATATTATGAAATATTTTATAATTTTATATTAAATATTGTAATAGTATATTATATAATAATATATAGCATTATATTATACATTCTATTTTATATAATATTACATAATATTATATGATATATTATTTTATATATTAATTATATACATAATTTAGTCAAGCACCAAATACATATTATGTATGTGTGTGTATATATATATATATATATATATATATGTTCTTCACCATATTGTGTCTATATCCACAAGGGTACTTTAGAAAGTTTATGGCAAACCAAAGTAAAAGATGATTATTCTGTAGCAAAAAAATGAAATCTATGTATCAGTTTTTCATAATACTCATTTCCTTGATTATTTTGAAGACCCCACGTAAACTTGATATATAGATACAGTATCTAATCTACAGAGATAGGTATATAGAAAGGTAGATAATTGTATATTTATATTTTATATAAATAAACCTATTCATTAATATCATCATAAATAGATTACATAGAGAGATAAATAATTGTAATGACCTCAAAAACTAAAGAATTTGGATGCTTAAAGAGTGGCCTGTGGGGTCAGCTGTGAGGTGTAGCGGATAAAAGCTGCCACCTGCATTGCCGGCATCCCATTTGGGCACTGGTTCAAATCCCGGCAGCTCCACTTCTGATCCAGCTCTGCTATGGCCTGGGAAAGCAGTGGAAGATAGCCCAAGTCCTTGGGCTCTTGCACCCGCATAGGAGACTTGGAAGAAGCTCCTGGCTTCTGGCTTCGGATGGGTATAGCACCTGGCCATGTTGGTCAATTGGGGAGTAAACCAACAGATAGATGACCTCTCTCTCTCTCTCTCCTTCCCTCTCTGTGTAACTCTGACTTTCAAATTAATAAATAAATCTTAAAAAAAAAAAAAAAAAAAAAAAAGCAGCAGCTACAGATAGCAGGGATTCAGCACCATGGTCAGAGAAAAGGCTGTGAACTGCTCTTCTCCAGAGCACATTGTGATGGACAGATCTTAGCCTACTGCTACTTTCAGGCAGAAAGGAAGTAGAACAGTATTGGCACAGGAGTTATTGTGAGGTATAGGCAACAATAAGTATAGGTTGATTTCCTTTCTATTGTCTCCCCCCCCCCCCACAGGCAGAGTGGACAGTGAGAGACAGAGAGAAAGGTATTCCTTTTTTTTCCCGTTGGTTCACCACGCAATGGCTGTCGCAGCCAGTGCGCTGCACCTATCCGAAGCCAGGAGCAAGGTGCTTCCTCCTGGTCTCCCAGGTGCTTCCTCCTGGTCTCCCCTGCGGGTGCAGGGCCCAAGCACTTGGGCCATCCTCCACTGCACTCCCCGGGCCACAGCAGAGAGCTGGACTGGAAGAGGAGCAACCAGGACAGAATCTGGCTCCCCAACCAGGACTAGAACCCAGGGTGCCAGCGCCACAGGTGGAGGATTAGCATATTGAGCCGAGGCACTGGCCTCTATTGTCTTTTAATCACCCAAGAACTATAACCACTCAAGGAACATAACTTCCTTTGGGAGGGAGTGGCTTCCATATACCTAATGGTAGTGAAGAAAATCAATGTTATTAATAATATTATAACCACATGAAAGGTCTCCCACCTATCATAACATCAGGATCTCTATCATGAATATATGGGTGAAGTGTTTTCACTGCCTATTGGGCTTACCATTTTTTATCTCATTCACATATTCTTTCATAGACTTTGTGTGCTTATTTTTAAGTGTTAAGCCAGTTATCCCACCATTGTTCTATTATTTAATATTGTAAGGTATTCCAAATTCTTGTAAAACATTGTTCATGAATGTGGCACAGATTCTTTTGTTATCTCTGTCAGTTAACTACTAAATCTCAGACTGTTGTCTTAGCTTTTCATAAATCATTACTTGTATAAAGGGAACAAAAAAAGAAAACAAAGCTGCATGCTGATTGATCCAATTGATTTTAAAAGCGAAAGCAGTTTCCTTCTTGGAAGAGTAATTGTCTTAAATGAAGTAACTTAATGTTATAATGGGGTACAATAACATGGAAGATAATGCCCCGAGCATTGCAGAGATATAAGTTTATATGAGAAATAATTGTATACATAAAAGATAAACACTTTTGAGGGAGAAGAAGGGCAGCTGGCAATTGATAATAGAGAAAAATCATCCTATGTGACAATGTGAAGCTAGAAAAAACAAAACAAAGCAAAAACAGATTAGGGAGAAAATACCTTTTATATATGATGGGCATCTAGTTTTAGGCCACTGATGTTTGAAATTGAAAATTACTTTGCCTTACCATATTCTATTGTTATCTGTTATCATCTGCTGCCCCAATCCTGCAATAAGTCATTTGCAGGGCAGGTGTTTTGTATAATAGTTAAACCATCACTTAGAAAGCCTGCTTTCCATACTGGAGTGCTTAGGTTCTAATTCAAGATTCCTCCATGATTCTAATTTCCTGCTAATATACACCCTATTAGGAGCCTCTTTTTGCTCAATTAATTGGGTCCCTGTCACCCATGTGGGAAACCCAGATTAAGATCTGAACTCCTGGCTTTGGCCAGGCTTAGCCCCAGGTGTTGTATTTAGGGAGTGGCAGAGAGATCACTCACTTGCATCCGTTCTCTCTCTCTTTTCTGGGGTTGGGATAAATAAAAATATCTAAAGTCATTTGCACTAGCAGCCTTATTTTGATTCTGTATAACAAGAAATGCAGGATTTATTAAGATAAACAAAATAGAGGACAATATGTCTTCAAAAGGAGATTGAAAGTGGGCAGCATTTGAAAAGTTTAAATTTATCTTCCAAAAATTCAAAATAATATCAGGAAGCTAGAAAATCTTCAAGTTCAATTGAATATAGTTAAAGGTTTTTTTTTTATATCTAAACAGAAATATCTACAGAAAGCTGTAGGTTTGGAAATATATAGAATTAATTTCTTTCATAAAGGCTACTTAATCTTAAAAGATATTAGAATTTCAACTAACTGTTTCTTATCTTCTTTAAAGAATAAGCATATTTGGAACATAGTATTATTTCTAATTATGTTCAGTAGATTCTGCTTTATCTCATCACAAACTTATTTCATCTCAGCTGCCTCATCTATAATTACAAATTATAATGTAATTATATCCATAACCTATAAACTTTTTCTTTTTCATTTTAACAGATTTCTGTCTAGTTGATCTGCCCACTGATGAAGGCTCCCATTACTACTCTATTGGAGTCTATGCTTCCCTTTAGGTCCATTAACATTTTTTTAAATAACCTGGTACCCTAGCACTGGGTGTGTACACATTTATTACAGTCACATTTTTCTGTTGAATTGACTCCTTAATCATAACATAGTACCCTTCTTTGTCTCTTTCAACAGTTTTTGTGTTAAAATCTATTTTGTCTGATATTAGGATGGCTACACAGGCTCATTTTTGCTTTCTATTAGCATGGAATATTTTGTTCCTTCCTTTCACTTGCAGTCTGTGTGTCACTTGTAGGTAAGGTGTGTTTATTGTAGGAAGCAAATAGGTGAGTCTTGTTTTTTCATTCTATTTATCCAGTATATATCTTTTAATTGGAGAATTTAGGCCATTTTTAAAGATTCATTTACTTATTTGAAAGGCAGATTTGCAGAGAGAGAGGAGAGACAGAGAGAGATCTTCCACTTACTGGTTCACTCCCTAAATGGCCTCAATAGTTGGAGTTGGGCCATGTCAAAGCCCAGAGCCAGAGGTTCTCCCTGGTCTCCCATGTGGCTGGAAGGGTCCCAAGGACTTGGACCATCTTTTGCTGTTTTCCAAGGCAGTTAGCAAGGAGCTATATTGGAAGTGGAGCAACTGGGACTCAAACTAGCAACCATATTGGATGCCGGCACTGTAGACAGTGGCTTATCTTGTTATGCTACAACTCTAGCCCATTCATAACCTAATGGATAGCCAATTAGATCCTCCTTTTTATTTTCCTAAATATAGTTAATAAATTTTCTTAGAATTTATGCAGGAGTTGTACATTGGCTTTTTGGAATGCCATGATTTTAAAACAATCTGACCAGGCAAAACAACAGAAATTGACTCTCATTTTTTGGAGATTAGGAGTCTGTCATCAAGCTGTTTGGCTGAGATGATTTCTTCTGAGACTTCTCTCCTGGACTTGTACATGATGATTGTCTTCTCTCTTTCACACAGTCCTTCCTCCCTCTATATCTGTGTCCTAGAGATGTTAGACTAGGGTTCACATTAATGACCTCATTTCCCCTTAGTACCTTATTTAAGGCCTTGCTTCCAAATACAGTTACATCTGGGATACTAGAAGTTAGGGATTCAATATATGAATGTGGATAGAGACAATTCATTCTACAACAAGTGATACCTGACTTAGTTTACTTTATCATTTTAACCACTCAGAATCATAAAGTTCTTATCTAGGAGTTTTAGTAAAGGAATCTGTACTTACTATTTTGGAGGAAATTGCTGATCTGAGGAGAATCTTTAGAATCTTATTTGACTCTGCTTTGATTCTATTCCAGGGCTAACATGAAGATGCACTGGCCATTATACCACACTGGAGGAATGCAACATCACATTCAGTTGCTGATTTCCCCATCGAAGAAGTTGCTTGCCAGCTCTAATTTTGAATTGATCACATTAAACACCTGGAGAAAAAAAAATCAATTAAAAACATCTACTTTCCACAGCTATAAGAGTTTACGTCCCTATGTGTTATTACCTAACTCACAACCACAAAAACATCCTTGTTTTGATAAACTATTAAAACATTCTTAGCTAAAATCATCTGTTTTTACTATGGTTCCCCCTTGACTTGGCTTTCAGTATTTGTTTCTAATATATGGAGGGATCCTCCTCTTTTTTATCACACAACTTAACTGCCAGAATTAGAAGTTTATATTATCATGAAGCCAAGTACACACTATACTGAGGCTCTACCCTGTACTTCTGGGACAGGTTTCAAGGCTCAGTGGGATAATCTGCTGCTTGGGATGCCCACATCAGATATCAGAATGCTGATTCTAGTCCCAGCTACCCTGCTTCCAACCCACCTCTTTTCTAATGCTCCAGGAATGGTAAGAGATGATGGTTTATGCACTTAGATTCCTGCCATCCATGTGGGAGACCTAGATAGATTTACTGGCCTCTGGTTTTCACCTGGCAGAGCCTTGCCTGTTCTGGTCATTTGGGGAGTGAACCAGTGGATGGGATATTCCTTTACTATCTCCTCCTCTCTCCTGTGTCACCATGTCTTTCAAATAAATATATATGCATATCCTTATGTTGAAAATTCAGTTTCATTTTTTAAACTTCATTTGTTATACAATTTTCCTGTATTTTATATATATAGATTGAGGAATATAGTAATACTTCGCACCCTACTATTCCTCCTGCCCATGCCTCAACCCTTCTTCTTCTTCTCTCTCCCATTCCTACTCTTAATTTATACAAAGACTAATTTTTTAAAAGTTTTAAGTTTGTTGTACGATGTTATTCCTTAAGTTCAGTATGGATCTTATTTTATGCTTTACCACTGTTATAATTTGGTTTCGTTCTTGTGTGGTTTTAAATTTTTTCATGTATTCTAACTACCATTACATAGAATTCCTGCTTAATTCTAGCTGGATGCTCTACAAGCCACAAAAATATTCAGGGCCATAATTGCTAGTATCCCTCACCATACCACATCTCCCTTGGACAGTTTGAAATTTAGCAAATGAATTTTGTGAATATGTAGCTCCTTTTGAAGTAGGCAGGCATACAGGTTGGAGTTGATCGGATTTGTGAACTGGAAGACCACGCCCCTGTGTGACCTCATGCTCCTACCTGATGCCTTGGCCACGCCCTTGTGTGGCCTCATTCCCCTACCTGGCCATACCGGGGTGCCCACCAGCCAATCAGGTTAACTGACCACTCCCCTTTGGAGTGGGTTAAAAGCCTGGGGCACAGTATGCCCAGCCTGCTCTTTTTCCCTGGCCTCTTGCTAGGAAGGGGCTTGCTGTAGCCCACGCCTCCAGGGCGCATGGCCTTCGGGCCACGTGCTCTAGGCTTCCTGGCCTAGATACTCTTCCACGTGGCTGGTTCCTGGTGCTCGGTATGAACCCCTAATTACCTCTTTCTCTTAAATAAAGCTCTCACTCTCCTATGCATCTTTCTTACTGAATAAAAGCTTAAAATGTACCATGCTGCCTCGTTTATCTGTGCCGGTATTTAGAATTCTTCTCTAAATATTAGGCAAGAACCCTCTTGGGCTTATTAATATTGGGGATTTAGTAATAAGCCCGTGGTAAAATCATCAGGCACCCCAAATTCTGGTAGTACATGTGGCACCCCGGCTAGCATTTCTATGGAACTTTAAGGGGCCACGTTTTAGTGTGAATTTTAGGGGGTCTTGTCCGATATCACTTTGAGTTAAATCAAAACCATCATTAGGCAATATAATTCTTTTCAAGAAAATTAAAACCAATATCAGTAAATCAATATATTTTGACTTTCACATAATTTTTCAAATAATTTCAAACCCGTTACAATCTAGTTCTGTTATTGTTCAAGCTTATTCCAATTAACACTCCACATTTATTCTTTAACCCAACAACACATATCAATAGTCTTTAAATAATGAAATAATTTTAATTATGTATAATTGATATTTTGAAAATTGAGCTTATTTAATATATATTTTTGATGAGTCTGTCATGTGAATATACCAAGAAACTATCAACATAATTAAATAATAGATATATCTATCACCTACAAAATACTGTTATGTTGTTTTGTGTTATTTTAAACACTTACCAAGAGATCTATATTCTAACAAAACTTTAAGTATGTAATACAATACTGCTGATTATGTACTTTATGCTATAAGGCAAATTTCAAGGACTAATTAATCTTATGTAACTATTATGTTATGCCAGCAAAACACTTTCACTCCTATGACCCCTTCTAACCAAGTCTCTCTCTATGAAGTTGGATATGTTAGTAACTTCATGTAAGTGGGAACATGCAGTATTTGATCTTCTGTTACTGCCTTATTTCACTAAATATAATGTGCCCAAGGTTCATCTATGTTGATACATATAACAGGATTTTCTTATTTATAAAGTTTGAATAATAGTCAGCTGTATGCCTATACTATATTTTCTCTATTAATCTGTCAATGGATATTTGAGCTGTTTCCATTATTTTGTTTTGTAAATAATACTTAACTGAACCCAAACATAGAAATATTTTAGAGATCCTGATTTCAATTCTTTGGTGTACATACCCAGAAAAGGAATTGCTGGATGTTACTTATATTTAAATTTTTGAGGAATGTTAATATTAGTTTCCATTTTTCATATCCATTAATAGTGAGATATGTTACAAATTAATTAATATCATTACCAACAATTATCTTTGAATTTTTGATCTCACCATAAATAATGTGAGATGACATCCAATAGTACTTTTGTATTGCATTTGTATGATGATTAATCTTAAGTAGATTTCACATACTCATAGATTCTTTATGTCTACTTTTTACAGATGCCTATACAGGCAATTTGCCTGTTTTTTTTTTTTTTCATTAAATTGGTTCTTTCTCTTGTCTTTTGATTCTTTCAACTTAATAATTTATTATTTTTGAGGCAACATTTATTTTACATTATGAATCAAATGTTTAATAAACAAAGAGTTTACCAACTAAAAGTAAAAACACCATAGTTCCTCAGGGAAGGAGCAATGGCTATAAAAAATAATCAAATGAAGGCTATTTAGTCAATGTGTTCCTTATAAATTATCTTTTATAAGTTATATGGTTTGCAAATATTTCTCCCACTTCAAAGGTTTCCTTTTAATTCTGTTGTTTTTTTTTTTTACTATGTAGTAACTTATAGTTTGCTGAAGTTCAACTTTTTATTGCCTACAACAATGTAAAGAAATTTGTTCCTATATTTTCTTTTACAATTCAGTTTTTACGTTTCAGAATGTAGTGCATTTAAGGTCATTTTTAGCATGATGCAATATAAGGGTCTAATTTACTATTTCTTGTTTCTCTAAAATATTTTCCTTCCTCAGTGTTTTATCATACTATTTACTTGACCTGGAGTAATTTTTTCCCAAAGAAACCTTTTATTTAATGAGTACAACTTTCATAAGTACAACTTTAGGAATATAATGATTCTTCCCACCATACCTGTCCTCCCACCTCACTCCACCCCATGCCCTTCTCCCTCTCCCATTCCCAGTCCCATTCTAAATTAAGATTCATTTTCAATTAACTTTACACACAGAATACAAACTCTATACTAAGTAAAGAGTTCAACAATTTGCACACACACACACAAAAAAACTGTTTGAAAATAAGTTTTACAGTTAATTCTCATAATACAACTCATCAAGGATAGAAGTTCTGCATGGGAAGTAAGTGCACAGTGACTCCTATTGTTAATTTAACAATTAACACTCTTACATATGATGTCAGTGATTACCTGAGGCTCTTGACATGAGCTGCCATGGCTGTGGAAGCCTTTTGAATCCACAATCTCCGTCAGTATTTAGACAAGGTCATAAGCAAAGTGGAAGTTTTCTTCTCCCTTCAGAGAAAAGTACATCCTTCTTTGATAACCACTTCTTTCCACTGGGGTCTCTCTCACAGAGATCCTTCTTGTAGGACATTTTGCCACAGTGTTTTGGTTTTATATGCCTGGAATGCTCTCATGTTTTTTTTTTTTGTTTGTTTGTTTGTTTGTTTGTTTTTTTGTTTGTTTGTTTTTTTAGCAAGACCAGAATGCCTTAAGGGCTGATTCTGAAGTCATAGTGCTATTTAAAGTGATTGTCGGCTTTGTGGACTGCTTCCCATGTTGGAACATTCTTTCCTTTTTAATTCTATCTATTAACATTGCCAGACACTTGTTGACCTGGAGTAATATGTCCTTTCATTGGTACCACATAAAACATTTATGTATTAATTTTAATTTGGGAAGCACAGAGACAGAGACAAAGGTCTTATCTACTGGTTCACTACTGAAATGCCTAAGGAAACCCAAACTGTGGACTGAATCTGAGATTTGGAAACTAAATCCTGATCTCCCATGTGAGTTACAGGAACTTGGTAACTTGAGCCATAACCACTGCCTCCCAGGTTCTGCATGAGTAGGAAGCTGAAGTCAGTATCAGGAGCTACATTTTAAACCCAAGCACTGTGATATTGGACATGCATATCTTAAACTGGGATTTTAACTCTGGGTCAAATACCCACTCCCTGTCAAAATATTTTTATAATCTCCACTGCCCCCAGTCAAGCAACTATTTTCTTAGAACGTTTTTAGGCTGTTATCTATAATCTGTGCTTAAGCCCTAGGTGGCCATTTGCTATGAAATGTGCAAAGTATCACTGTGTTCTTAAAGATATATTATATTACATGACGTTTGTTTCCTTTTTATAAATAAAAAAGTTTAAAGAAATATGCAAATTTTACATTCACAAGCAAAGTCAGAGAAAGTATGAAAAATGTTACAATTCTTCCAAAAGACATGTGTTTAAAGTCTCCATTTGTTCTAATCATAGTTGGCTTCATGATGAAATGACTACTGAAGGTATATATTACCAAAATCCAAAAATGCCCATCTGATGTTGACATGCTCAGTGACCATAATTTTGAAATTCTTAATAATTTTACATACGAGTTTGTGTTTTATAAATAAAGGTCTATAAGACAGTGTGGACCAGGCCCATGTAAGATGAGTTTTCAGATGATGGCCATTTAACCTCTGGGGAAGGATAAGGTGGCAGTCATCCCTGACTCCAGTAGCTAGCTCCTCAATGATTGCATGGTAGCCTCCTAGTGCATACCCAGTCTAGATACTGAGCACATGCCTATATGGAATTCACAATCCCCTGGTGGTTTTCTGGCTTCCATGGTTAGCATGTGAGTTTTGACTTCTTGTCACTGGCCAAGGATTTGCAGTTTCATTTTAAACTGAGTTCCTCAAATTAGATATCTGACCTTGTATCTCAAAAATCACCCCTTACAAGTCCATTCTATACCAATTTTTCTAGTGCAATTGGAGTTGTTTTTTTTTGCCACCATGCTAACATGTTTAAACACTTCAAATTAAACAACAGCAAAACAGAAAGTAAATGGCACTCCACAGCTACTGGTTATCTTGCTTTTGGATAGATTAAAAAATTTCATATCATGTTACAATTAATATTTTTCTGAAGACCATATGTGTGTATATATATATGTATATATATATATATATATAATTAAATACAAATCACATGCCACCATAATCTAAGAATAGAAGTTCTATATTTCAAAGATGTAAAGGTACACACAATATAGTACATAGAACAGGTGCCCTGTTCTGGAACTTATTTTTTAGCTATGTTTTTATGATATTTTTTGGCTTTCAAACCTCATACTTTTATTTTTTCTTATATTTTTCATTTGTTCAATCTAAACATATGCCTGGAATATAACAGATACTCAATAAATACTATCTTTCTAAAAACAATCATCTTCTATTATTGACTCAGAAAAGTGCATTGAGCTATTAATTAACTCCTAAATATATCCCATAAGACATGGCCTGGAAATCAGAACAGAAAGAACAAAATTAATCTTCACAATTAAGTGAGGATCTTAGATTTTCCACATTTGAACAAAGAGTAAATAGGGCCTTAAAGGGAAGCAGTAGAAAAAAAAAAAAACAACAACAACATAAAACAATACAAAAACTGACCAGCACTGTGGTTCACTAGGCTAATCCTCCGCCTGCGGTGCCTGCACCCTGGGTTCTAGTCCCGGTTGGGGCACCGGTTCTGTCCCGGTTGCTCCTCTTCCAGTCCAGCTCTCTGCTGTGACCCGGGAAGGCAGTGGAGGATGGCTCAAGTGCTTGGGACCTGAACCCGCATGGGAGACCAGGAGGAAGCACCTGGCTCCTGGCTTTGGGTCGGTGCAGTGCGCCAGCCGCAAAGCCCCAGCCGTAGCGGCCGCTTAGGGGGTGAACCAACAGAAAAAGGAAGACCTTGCTCTCTGTCTCTCTCTCTCTGTTTAACTCTGCCTGTCAAAAAAAAAAAAAATACAAAAACAAAAGATATTGTGATTGCCATACTATGCTGATAATACTCCAGAAACACTACTTAAGATCATGGCTGAGCTTTTTGTGATGCAGCAATATCTTGTGATAACATGTTCCACAATGCTCAATAAACACAATAGCTAGGCTACAGCCCTGAGCAGTAATTGTGCACAGAATGTCAAAATGAACGGCATGCTACTAAAGTACTCCATAACGGAGACCAGTGATCATGAAAATGCATTGCTCATCAGCTGGATAGTCTCAAAGAGAGCAAAAATTCACCCCATATTCTGAGCTTCCCAAACTTCATTACTGGAGGGAATAGAATAATAATGAACTACCACTAAAAATGATTGCAAACACTTTGCATTAAACAGACACCAATGTTTGCAACATAAAAACCAACATGACACACATACTATCAGTAACAGGTAAGTAACCTGCCACACATACAGGTGAGTTTCCCATAAGCACACAGAAAACAAGAGGCATAGCAGGAGTTAAACCACTCCTCTTCATCTCAGGAAGCTGTACTCTTAACCTTTATGTCATATGATCTCTGTGCTCTGTATCTTAATTTCCTAACATAGCTAAATACAATTTAAATCTTCAGTTTTCCACAGATAATACCTGCATTATAATAGCTTGGTTTCAATTTCTTTTTTTTTTCAACCAACAGGACAAAATAAATATCTAAATGTATAAAAATCATTGAAATGTGTTACTTTTATAATATATAGTCACATTTCGCTTTTCTCTCAACTACTTCAGATGCTGTAGTACATTTCTCAGGGTTTAGCAGCAATGATAATAGATTTTAAAAACAGAATATACTATTTTTATTTCAAAGTGGTATGGGAGTGATATTGTTTATTCTAGATTGGTTATTATTATATTTACAAATTAGATAACTGCTTTAACTTCTAAGTAAGCTTAAATTCCTTACCATTTTTCATAGTATGCTGCTGATAAAAAGTAAAAGTGTCTAGATTACATGGTTACAATTGCTATTACATTGATGAGTCTTTTATTAAGAATTGGCAGGCCAGGAGGAAGAAGTGTAGGAGTGTGGGCAGGAGGGAGGGTAGTATGGTAAGTATCACTATGTGTCTAAATATGTGTATATGAAATATATGAAATTTGAATACCTTAAATAATTTTTTTAAAAAACTGGCAGGTCACCTTCACAATACACATTTTGACAGGTGGTGTTTGCTTGATAGAAATATTAAATAAGGCAGAAAAACAGAGGCAGAAACAGGCCTGGCAAGAATGTCTGAATGGTACTTCACTTTTAAATTTCAGTTAGTTTTCAGTAGCTTTAGCAATTGAAATAACACATAGCCATTGTTACTACTGGATAGTATATTCAGAAATTCAACGTATTACCTTGGAGCTAATAAGTCAGTGTTCATAGTGAAAACAGGAAACAAATGGGTCTCACAAGTTATATAGAATTGAATAGAATGTACATGAATGAATTATTTATGAATTTTTAAATAAAGATTGAAATAGATTTTCATAATAAAGCATTCTAAATACAACTAAAATTTATTCAACAGCTATTGTAAGTCAGGAAATAAGAGCCTTATTATGATTCTCTATTTGCTTAACCTGTAATAAATTTTCCTGATCTAACTTTAAAACATATTCCATAATTATTCTCTTTGTTTCCACTGCTCTGACTTGACTAACACAGTTTTTTATTTTATGTTTTCATAATAAAAAATACTTAGTTAATCATTCACTCTTTTTCCCTGCCTCCTGAGTATTAGGCTGTCTTTTAGAGTACCCAATGGAGCTCCCTCCTTTAGGCTCTATATCTAATAAGGACAATCTCTTCTATTTGGAGAGGGGTATGAAGAGTCCAAATGTTCAATAGTGGTGTGGGCCACTGTGATCATATGCAAATAACCTGGGGGCTACACTCGTAGCTTCAAACAGAAGAGTAGGAATTCAGCAATACAAGATATTGATATTTGACACAATATTTGTGTTCTCATTTTTATTATTTCACATGTAGTTGTTCACAGTGTTAAAAATTTTTAAAAAATTTTTATTATGTACATAAATGCATCAGAATCATTCCATTATCAAAGGTTGAGCATTTGTATGTTCAAAGTTTTACTGATTATAAACAATGCTATAATAAATGGCTTCAGCATAACAAAAAGATGCTGACATTTGTTATACATATATAATATTGCATGGTATTTTAGATAAGTCTGAAGCAGAATAAAGTCTTATAAATTTTTGGATGAAACATGCCTGTCTTAATTGTGAAGTTGTTGATTTGCATGAATGCCATAGAGGCATTATATGTGAACTTTTAGCATTAGCCTGTTAGTGTCCTTAGGTAGGCAGTACTAGACAGATGCTATAAAATACACTTGAGATTCGGGATAAAGAAGGGAACAAAAAATGTTCACCTTAAATATAAATCATTGTCTCCAGAAGCAAGCATAAGGGTCACATGTCATCTCAAGTTGATTCCAGGTTTGAATTATATCTAAGATGCTAACAAGAGTTATCTCAAGAAATTTTGTTAGATTTTGATTGGTATTGCATTGAATGTATAAATTGCTTTTGGGAGAATAGATCTTATTAAAACAAAAATAAGAAGAAATGATGACTTATTATGGAGAAACTATGACAATTTCTTAAACCAAGTTAGTGAAAACACTCAAAAAATTAATGCAAACCCAAAGGATATGAAAGCAATTTAATTCAAAAGTCCTGAAATTGGAGCACTGCCTCTGTAAATCAGGTTTGCAAGTAAATCAAAATAGAACTAGGTGATTCTGCCTTACTGTCAGAATCAAAACAAAACAGAGAACATAATTAAGCTGAAAGTAGGTTTAAGAAGAAAAATGAGATATTAAGGGGCATATTAAACACATGAGTGAAAAATAAAATTGTCAAAATATAAATATACAAGACTAGTGTCTGCTAATACTAACTGATAGAATCAAAAAGGGAGAGAACGATCCAACATGGGAAGCGGGATACACAGCAGACTCATAGAATGGCAGATGTCCTAAATAGCACTCTGGCCTCAGAATCAGCCCTTAAGGCATTTGGATCTGGCTGAAGAGCCCATGAGAGTATTCTAGGCATGGAAAGCCAAGACACCCTGGGGAAAAAAAAAAAAAAAGAAGACCTAAATGAAAGGTCTCTGTGAGTGAGATCCCAGTGGAAAGAACAGGGCCATCAAAGAAGGAGGTACCTTTCTCTGAAGGGAGGGGAGAACTTCCACTTTGACTAGGACCCTGTCAGAATCAGATCGAAGTCGGCGAACCCTAAAGGCTTCCATAGCCTTGGCAACTCATGATTAGAGCCTAGGGAGATTACTGATGCCATAAACAAGAGTGTCAAATTGTTAAATCAACAACAGGAGTCACTGTGTACTTACAACTCATGTGGGATCTGTCCTTAATGTGTGGTCTAATGTGAAGTGATGCTATAACTAGTACTAAAACAGTATTTTTACACTTTGTGTTTCTGTGTGGGTGCAAACTGATGAAATCTTTACTTAGTATATACTGAATCGATCTTCTGTATATAAAGACAATTGAAAATGAAAAAAAAAAACTTGGTTTTAAATTGGAAATTGCATAGAAAATTAATGAATTTTTAAAAAATATCATGTAGGATCTCTGTCTTTAATGTGCTGTACACTGTTATTTAGTGCTATAACTAGTACTCCAACAGTATTTTTTCACTTTGTGTTGCTATGTGGGGGCAAACTGTTGAAATCGTTACCTAATATATACTAAACTGATCTTCTGTATATAAAGAGAATTGAAAATGAATCTTGATGTGAATGGAAGGGGAGAGGAAGTGGGAAAGGGGAGGGTTGCGGGTGGGAGGGAAGTTATGGGGGGGGGCAGCCACTGTAATCCATAAGCTGTAATTTGGAAATTTATATTCATTAAATAAAAATTTAAAAAAAGAAGCTACCCCATTCTAGACAGTTTAAATTGCCATTTATGAGAATTGAAAATGAATCTTGATGTGAATGGAAGGGGAGAGGGAGCGGGAGAGGGAGAGGGGAGGGTTGCGGGTGGGAGGGAAGTTTTTGGGGGAGAAGCCATTGTAATCCATATGCTGTACTTTGGAAATGTATGTTCATTAAATAAATGTTTAAAAAATTTTAAAAAATATATAAATATTAAACTGATAAGAACAGATACTACACTTGATCTTAGCCAAAAGGTAATAATGACTCTGTCCTTTGTTCTAGGCCCTGTCTAGTGCACTTGGGCCTCATTCCTTTGTAATCATAACCTCTACTCTACCACCAATGGCTCTACTCCCAACCTGTGTGTACTGATGGTCCTCTTCCCCACTTAATGCTGTATAATTGTTCAAACCTGGTAAATGCCACTCTTAGGATCATTGGTTACTATCCTCACTCTGTCTTTTATGACCTTGTCTAAATATGATCAGAGTAGGCAAACTTGGAAGGCTTCCATAGCCTTGGCAACTCATGACGACAGCCTAGGATGGTTACTGGCGCCATAAACTAGAGTGTCAATTTGTTGGGTCAACAACAGGAGCCACTGTGCACTTGCTCCTCATGTGGGATCTCTGTCCTTAATGTGCTGTACATCGTGATTTAATGCTATAACTAGTACTCAAACATTATGTTTCACTTTGTGTTTCTATGTGGGTGCAAACTGTTGAAATCTTTATACTAAATTGATCTTCTGTATATAAAGAGAATTGAAAATAAATCTTGATGCAAATGGAAGGGGAGAGGGAGAGGGAGAGGGGAGGGTTGCGGGTGGGAGGGAAGTTACGGGGGGGGAAGCCATTGTAATCCATAAGCTGTACACTGGAAATTTATATTCATTAAATAAAAGTTAAAAAAAAAACCAAAAACAAACAAACAAACTAAATATATATATATATATATATATATATATATATATATATATATATATATAAATATAACAAAACTGTGGGCATACCATATATACCATTTTTTTGTTTTACTTTTTGCTTATTTTTTATTTTGAAGAGTTCAAATCTACAAAAAGGTTGAAAGAATAGAACATGAATACAGGTATGCTCTCCACCCAGATTTATTAATTGCCTACCTACATATGCATGCACACACAGGGAAAGATTGGGCATTTGCATTTATGTGCGGTATGTGTATGAACATCCAAGTTTTTATCTAAAATATTTGGGAGTAAGTCCCATTCATCATGACAGCCTTTGGCACAAATATACCAATTTTTAAGGACAGTGGACAATATGCCCTATATGTAACATGGTTTAGAATTATGTGTACAACACATCACTCAGTGTATCTCTCATTATATATAAACAGGATACAAAAGGGAAACTGAAATTAAGTGGCTTGATTGTATTTGTATTTTTTTTTTACTTTTCAGGAGGTTATTTACATAGGTGGATATTTTTCCTACTTTATTTTTTAATTCTTTTCATCTGGATATTTTAAATAAAATATCATATTAAATATTTAAGCCAATTAAATTCCAAAGGTCATAGGTTCTGGATACACTGTAATTTTAATGATTATATATAGTATATGTGTGTGTGTGTTTGTGTTTGAGTGTGTGTTTTTACTTTAAACTATTTGTAATCCATCACTCAGACAACCACTGATTCTGTCATATGACCCACTCAACCACTCAGTTCTTGTTCTGGAACATAATTTTCCTGGGAAATGTTTTGAAGGTTATGGTTTGGTGTGATTTTTAATATTTGATGGTATGGTGCTACTGCTATTAAAATTTTATTTCATATTATTTGAATTCTTAAAAATTATATTCTTGTGAGTTTTAGCATTGAACTTAAAGTATTTCTGACATTTTGTATAACTTAGCAACATTCCATAGAGAAGCAACTAAAGGTGAAACTGAATCTCAGGTCTTTTTAGATTATTCTCCAAGTTATTCCATATTCATTAATGAAAGCAGGATCTTTTCCTGTTAAGATAATTCTAGCATTCCATCCCCGTAGCCATTGTCTTAAGCTCTATCAATATATGCCTTTAATGAGGCTTTGGACACTTGACGTCAACGCCAAAACTGCTAAATTAAACTGACCTCAAATTTTTGTACTAAAATTGTGAGATAATAAATTTTCACTGTTGTTTAAACTAATTAAGAATTTGTATAATTTGTTACTTAGCAATGGAAAAGTGATGCACAGAGCAAAGAATTTACATAAAAAGCTTTTACTTGATCTCCAAATATTTTGTTTTGGTTATCCAGTCTGGAATATATTTTTAATCCCTTTACCTAGTATTGTGGTACTCAATTCTAACACAAAGTAGCAAATGACATTATCAAAATGGGAAAATAGGAGGTGTTCCAACTCATGTCCCACAACAAAAATTGGTTACTCATTTATGGAGAAAAGTCCCTTTGTGTGAGCTTTGGGATCTGTAGGAACTTGAGAAATGCCAGTGGAGCCCTGCCTTTTCATTGTCAGAAAAGTGAATGCAAGCTGGTCAAAGAGACCCAAAAACAACATGGCCTTGGTTTTGCTGTTAGAACCATACACTAAGGGACTAAAGAGAAGCCACAAACTCCTAAGCCTCCTTCAACAAGCCCATTGGTTGTGGATCCTGAAGTAACCTGTTCCTAGCTCCAGTTCCTCCAAGCATTATAGACTAGCTTTCCAAGGAGATAGTACAAGACACGGCCATTGTTATCCCTATAGGCAAGGCTGTCAGCTGTGATATAACTAAAGATCTAGAAGTAGCCCTGTATCCAGGCTTCAGCCTTGCTCAGTCATAAACTTGGGGAATTTCTGCCCATCCTGGGACCCAGCACATGCAAATCCACCCTTGCCAGCAGAGGATGGATTATAGAACTAAGTATAGCTGTTGACACTGAAGTCACCATATGACTCCATTCCAAAACGTATCAGCTATATCCCAAGTCCAGTCCAGTGCTACCAGAGACCTCTCTAGGGACCCCTTTGGAGCCAAATCATCCTTATATCTGGTATCAGGCCTGCCATCTGTAAATCCAATGACAAACGCTGGAGGAGACTTTTGTCCTAGCACCAATCCACTGACCAAAATCCTGATGGCAGTCTCACCTACACAAGGACCAGAGAAAAATGCATACCAGTCCAATGCCCTGATTAATAGCCAGGCCACTACCCACCACAGGCCCAGAATCAGTTATGTGACCTTGCTCCAAGCACACACAACAGAAATGCTAGTCCTGGGTCCTGACAAGATAGGATCTTTATGTGTTCAATACTGCCTATGAAGAATAGAAGAAGTGTTGGCTCATTGAGAGCACTGCAAGGTTATAGGAAAACAAAGCAAGGTCACACAGATCGTAATCAGTCAAACATGACATCACCAAAACAACTAAGAAAACTGCAGGAACCCAAAACAGAGATCTAAAAATGGCTGACAAACAACTCAAAATAATCATCTTACCGAAGTTCAGTGGGATGCAAGAGAACACAGACAACCAGAAAGAAATCAGAAAAAAACATAAATAGAAACTCTCGAGCTGAAGAATACACAGATCTCAAAACGCAGAGCATTTCAAAAGGACGCAGTCAAGCAGATGAAATAATCAATCAAATCCTCCAATTGCCATTTAAAATTGGGCAGTGAGAAATACCAAACTTTTTTTTAAGGTGGACACATGAGAAATGCATGTGTAATATATAAGTCTGAGAAGGAAGCTAGTGAGAATAACAGGTAAGAAGCTCATTTAAACAAATAATGAATGAAACACCACAAATTGTGGTAGGGATTCATGTATACAGATTCATTTAGCACAAGTACCACAATAAAAGTAAACTTAATATTATTCCTAAAACATAATCAAATTGTCAAAAGAGATTTTTTTAAGTCTTTTTTTTTAAATCTTTTTTTAAAGAGCAAGAGAAAAGTGATTCATAACATATACTACCACTGGATATATCAGCAGAAAATTCAGTAGCCTGGGAGTGATTGATATATATTTCCAAAGTTGTAAAAGAAAAAAAAAAGAATACCGAAAAAGAATATTATATCTACCAAAGTTATCCTTCAAAATGAAGGAGAGAGCTAGGGCAGGTTTTGTGTCCCAGCAGGCTGAGCCAACATTTGGGACTCTTGCACCCCATATCAAAGTGCTTGTTTAGTCCAGGCAACACTACTTGCAATCCTGGTTCCTACTAATGAGCCTTGGAAGGCCGCAGTTGACTGTTCCAAATACATGGCTCCAGCCAGACATATGAGAGATCCATATGGATATTTGGCTCTGACTTCAGCCTGGCCCAGCTCCAGATGTTATAGGCCTCTGAGGAGTGGATGAAGACCTATCTTCTCTCTATTTCTCTGTCTCTCTCTATGTGTCTCTCCTTCAAATAAATAAAATTTCTAAATACAAGAAGGAGAGATAAAAGCATTCCAAAAGAAAAAAAAAAGAGAATACTTAGGGAGCCTACTACCATTAAGCTTATCTTTATGAGAAATGATAGAGTTCTTAAAATTGAGATAAAGGATTATAAGTAATAGCACAAAATAAAAGACTTAAAACCTCTCATAAAAGTAAATTCATTGTAAAATTCACAGTATAAAATTATTACTGTGATGCATTATTATTTTAACACTAGTCTTAAAACACAGAAGTACTAAAAATAAACATAGCTACAATAATTTGTTAATGAATATCCTACAAAGTTTAATAAAAAGCAAGGGATGACAATAATAAAGTGTACAATTTTGTACATGATTTAAATTACACTTTTAAACATAAAAAGTGCAATGTTATGTTCCATGATAACTACAGGACAAAGTCTGTAGTGGATATACAATATACCCAAAGAAAAGAATTCAATATAGCTTTAAAAACCAGTAAATGATAAAGAAACACAGAAAGAGATGAGGAAACAAATTCCAAAACTACAAAAGCAATGATCAAAATGATACAATGAATTCCAATTACCAAAATGACTTTAAATGCTAATGGTTTCAATTCTCTGATAAGAAGACATGAAGTAGTTGAATGGACTAAAAAAAAAAAAAAAAAAAAAAAAAAAGAAAATCCAATGAAGTGATTCCTAGAAAAGACGAATCTCCAATTTAAGGACAGACATGGGCTGAAGGTGAAGGGATGGAAAAGTACATTCCATGCAAATTGCTAGTAAAAGAAAACAAGAGTGGTCATATGTATGTCAGATAAACTAGACATTCGGTTGTTATAAGAGGCAAGATCACTATATAATGATAAAGATGTTAATTCACCAAAAGTATAAAACAATTATAAATATCTCTGTAAACAACATGTAATATATAAATACATAAAGCAAATATAGAACAGAGGGAGAAAAGAAACAAATACAAAAATAGGGGATTTCAATACCCCGCGTTTACATCAGGCAACCACCCAGACAAAGATTAAGACGGAAATACTGGACTTAATTTACAATTTAGAACAAATAGACCTGAGAAAACATTGTAGAGAATGTTCCAGTCAGCATGTAAATTTATATGTTTCTCAAGAACAAATGAAACATTTCCCATATGCATCATTTATAAAGACACAAAACAAATCAACAGATTTAAGATTGACATTATAAACAAATATCATTTCCAATCGTGTTGATATGAATGAGTAAACAAAATAAGAAGACAACTGGAAAGTTAACATAATAAGTATCATATATGGCAAGCTCACAGCTAACATGATTTTTTTTTATTAGACAGGCAGAGTTAGACAGTGAGAGAGAGACAGAAAGGTCTTCCTTTCATTGGTTCACTCCCCTAATGGCCACTACGGCCAGCGATCCGAAGCCAGGAGCCAGGTGCTTCCTCTTGGACTCCCATGGGGGTTCAGGGGCCCAAGGACCTGGGCCATCCTCCATTGCCCTCCCGGGCCACAGCAGAGAGCTGGACTGGAAGAGGAGCAGCCAGGACTAGAACCCGGCGCCCATATGGGATGCTGGTGCCGCAGGAGGAGGATTAACCTAGTGTGCCATGGCGCAGGCCCCTACCTATGTCTTAAATAGCTTTTGTTTGGTAATAATTTCACTATATATATATATACACACACACACACACATTATATATATATATAATATATACACATTGTATGTATATATATGTGAAATCATCACCTTGTACACCTCTAATATATGTTTTATTGTTAATTATATCTCAAAAAGCCAAAAATATTGAAATCAAAATGGCTGATATGATTCTAATTCCTAATAGAGTATTAGATCTTAAAATTCGTGTAAGTGTAAAGAAGGAGGCAGAAGAAAGCAGAACCATTCCATTTATTCCTGGAAAACTGTCAGTGCTTGAAACCTGATCTCACATATGGCAATTTTCTTTCCCTTGGTGATTAGAAGTGAGTGTTTACAGATCAGTGCTGAAATTTGCACTTAATTTTCTAGGAGGTCGGAGAGGTAATAATTGAAACACAATAAAAATGAATCTGACATTTGAAAATAAAGACAGATTATTATTAGCATTATTATTATCATTATCACTACTATTATTTTAGCACAAAAGAGAAAGTATATGAATAAAAATAGAGCTATGATTGCTTAAGATGATGTGTGGAAGTGTGTTCAATTACAAAGGCGACATCCAGGAGGAAATTTTAGGGTGGATGAATTGTTTTGTATGTTATTGGGATAGATGATACATGACTCTAAACTTTGTCAAAACTCAGAAGAGGGGCCGGTGCTGTGGTGTAGTAGGCTAAGCCTCTGCCTGAGGTTCCTATCTCGGCTGTTCCTCTTTCGATCCAGCTATCTGCAAATAGCCTGAAAAGCAGTGGAAGATGGCCAATGTGCCTGGGCCACTATACCCAGGTGGGAGACCCGGACGAAGCTCCTGGCTCCCGGCTTTGGATCAGCTCAGCCTCAGCTGCAGTGGCCATCTGGGGAGTGAGCCAGTGGAAGGAAGACCTTTCTTTCTCTCTGCCTTCCTCTCTGTCTATAACTCTACCTCTAAATAAATAAATAAAATCTTTAAAAAATAAAAATAAAAAAATTCATAAGAGTTCTATATTACTAAGGGTGAGTTTGAATTTATGAGGGTTCTCAATAAACTTCCTAGGAATGGATGTATCATTAAAAACTATGTATGGATTTCAATATTTTTGCAACAAAGTAAACTTTTTATTTCATTTCTCCACAAACTATTTGCAGTACCCTCATTATGCAAACTGAACACACACACACTCACACACACATACAAAGTATAATGAGGAATCCTAGTGTAGAAAGCAGCAATGGGGTTTGTGCTGTGGCATAGTGGGCTAAACCTCTGCCTTTGGCACCAGAATTCCATATGGGTGCTGGTTCTAGTCCAGGCTGCTCCTCTTCCAATCCAGCTCTCTGCTAGGTCCTCAGAAAGCAGTGGAAGATGGCCCAAGTCCTTGGGCCCCGGAACCTTGTGGGAAACCCGGAAGAAGCTCTGGTTCCTGGCTTCAGATTAGCACAGCTCTGGCCCTTGCAGAAAGTTGGGGAGTGAATCAGCAGATGGAAGACCTTTCTCTTTGTCTCTCTCTCTCTCTGTAACTCTACCTCTCAAATAAATAAATAAAATCTTAAAAAAAAAAAAGAATGCAGCAATGACAAGTGGATCTAACTACATGAAAGAGAAATGAGTATCATGTAACTGTATAAAGTGTTGGGGGAAAGGTAAATACTTTTGGGAAATGGTGTTTTTTAATTAAAAAAAATTTTTTGACAGATTTAGACAGTGAGAGAGAGAGAGAGAGAGAGAGAGAGAGAGAAAGGTCTTTCTTTTCCATTGGCTTACCCCCCAAATGGCCGCTACTGCCGCTGCGCTGTGCCAATCCGAAGCCAGGAGCCAGGCGCTTCCTCCTGGTCTCCCATGCAGGTGCAGGGCCCAAGGACTTGGGCCATCTTCCACTACTTTCCCGGGCCACAGCAGAGTGCTGGACTGGAAGAGGAGCAACCGGGACAGAATCTGGCACCCCAACCAGGACTAGAACCCGGGGTGCTGGAGCCGCAGGTGGAGGATTAGCCAAATGAGCTGTGGCAGCAGCGGAAATGGTGTTTTGATGGCAATCATGGAGCTAAAGACAAGTAGAACTCTACATAAGCATTATACTCAAAATTTAGTAGGTAAACATATTTCATGAAACAGATTAGTAATTCTGCTTTACATGTAGATAGTGGGTGAACAAATAGGTAAATGTACTGTGAATATTAGGAAATAAGAATCTCATTGTCAGAGTAGGGAGGTTATAGATAAGCTGGATGGAAGGCTGTTCTAAACACTGTGTTCATGACTTGAAGTTTGAGACATTGTATGAACTTGTGATTAGCTATATACACACACTCAGCATTTAAAGCTCCATTCACAATTATTATACATCAATACAAATAAGCAAATTGTTGGTAAAATTACTGAACCCAGGATTAACACAGGAAAATATCTAATTAGAGCGTCGTATAGTATTGAAAGTAAGAAAAGTGCTCATTGAACAAAAGGGTGAGGGTCTGTCAGAGTGACACAGGAACCAAGCCCAAGGAATCCCCATTGGAAAGATTAACCATAGGAACAATTTCAACAACAAAAATGAATACTATAGTATTGGATTGCAGAGAAAAGCCCTAACTATACATTGATGAATCCCTACTGCTATAACTTATTAAATAGATAATAGGGGAGACAAATCTTCCATACAGAAAAAGAAAATCTCAAATATTATATGTAAATACATCCTTCTCAAGGTGATGAAGTTTAAACCCTCATTCCTTGATTATGGGTAGGAATTATTAACTCATGTCCAAATAACTGAGTACTGAAAGGGGAAAACTAACTTAATAGAGAAGAAGTCGAGCAGGTAGTACCTTAACAAATTACATTAACACTATCAATGATGTCATGTGGTTATATGTTTCCCATGATATCGTATGATGATGTTCTTCTCCAAAACCTATCACATAAGTCTAATCATTTTTTTAAAAAAGGTAGATAAACTCAAGTAGAGGAACATGTTACTAAATATTAACAACAGTCCTCAAAATATTCAAGGACTTGAAAGATGAAGGAGAATGACAGAGGAAACCTGACAAGTAAACATAATTGGGTGTTATGTAGTAGAAAAAAAACATAAATGGAAATAACCAGGAACATCTGAATACAGTCCAAAGCTAACTAAATAGTAATGTGCTTTATAATAGTACTCTGATTTTATTTTTTAATTATAAGTTTAATTAGTTTTTACAGATTCAATGTGCTTGGTAGATACAATTCTAAGAACATAATGATACTTCCTCCCTCCCTCCCTCCCTCCCACTCTCTTTCTCCTATCTCCTTCTTTCTTCCTTTCATTCTTATTTTTAGTTTTTTTAGAAAATATATTTTAAATTTATATTATGGTAAAAAGGCTTAATAACAATACATTGAGGTAATTTAAAATTCTACCAGGGTAAACTGAACCTGAATAATGGGTACATGAGAAATCTTAATACTATATTTATAATTATTCTATATAACTATAATCACTCTGAAATTAAAAAGTTTATTTTTACATTAATAAATATATAACAATGTAGATTATTCTAGTGTTATCAGAGTACATTGAATAATATTTAGTATTTTACAAATGATGACTGCAACAGGATATAATGTCAGACCAAATCAATGAATAGATCTCTGCATATCTGAGTGGGTTGTGAAATAGCAAAAATATTAAACTTTTCTAGAAAAAATGCATTTACTATGGATCACTGCACAATTTTGTTTAAAGACACTAGTAATTTGCACTTCAGGTCAAATAATTATTTCCAAATAACCATTTGTGAAAATATTTAGGAGAGTAGCATTCACAGGAAGAGAAAACTTCTCTACTCAATATTTTTGAAGTATTTTAATTTCATATTATAAATTGGGATATAGTGAGATTGAAATACATTTTGATATCTAAGAGTACATTCTCTTAACAACCTTCCATTTGAAGCTGCCCTGAGTGATTTTTAAAGCATATATTTTTGTAAATATTACAGAATAATTTATTTTTTATGTGGATTTCATCAGGTTCTGTAATAGGAAAACATATATTGAACATAATATAGAGGTATTTAGTCAATTTAAAAATAAATCTCCCAAGTGCAAGTGCATGGTGCACTCCTTTATAGCTCATAGTCATAAAATTATAGCTCTTGAATAATTCCTTATGTGTCCTTTAACTAAGACTTTTGGATATTTTTCTTACTACTGTGGTGGGATATTTTATTTCATATCATTTTCCTATCACTCTGGTATAAAGAAAATCTATGATTTTTATTCATTTATTTCACAACAAAATATTCACCAGAACCATTTATTATTTTTGATACTTGTTCAGTGATCATCATAAAATGTTTTGTGTGAAAAATCCTATCTCCTACAGGGTAAAAACAAGCAGTGTTATTTTCTAATGCTGAGTGACACCTGATGTGATTTTCCAGCATAATTGTATTACCTAGTATTCCCAGAACACAGTCATAATAATCATGTTACCCAATAATGGCTTTGTTCTAAGCTTCTAAGCTTTAATGTGGACATCTTTAAGATCCCGTGATTACAGTGAGTTGCTTGTGTACTAGATTTGTTTGTTTTGCTTATAATGTCTATGGTTTATTTGTATAGATTACAAAAAGAATCACAATTGCTAAGATTGTACTGTGGGATTCTCAAAGTTTGTGCTTTGCCTAGTTACCCCTTTACCTACTAGCAAGTGTCAGCTGAGAAAGAATTTAATACATGGGGTGCATCACACAATGTCTCAATTATAATAGAATCCAGCTGCGTTTCTGACCCTTCTTTTCCATTCCTGTGTTGTTGAATGCTAATTTCCTTCTGCCAAAGCAGAGTCAGCAATATCACATGATACCTGCTTTGGTTTTGAATACATTGCAAGCATACTAGAAGAAAAATATTCATGGGAAGAATATATATGGAATGAAGTTCTTATCATCTGCAACATTTTAATAGTCAATTGCTAGAATCTAAAGGGAATATCACTTAAATAGTGCTTTGGAATATAATATTGCAAGGTATCAATAACTTCCAAGTCACTAAGTCTACTTGAAGTTTTTCAGTTCTTATTTCACTTAACCAGAGAGTAACAAATATGACCATATCTTTGCTTTTTAAACATTGCTAAAAAAATAATATTGTGACATTTTTGTACCATGCTGCTTGATTCTTTCCATATCCACTTTCATGTCCTCTGTCAGCTGCTTAAAAAAAAAAAGCTTCGGCCAGCGCTGTGGCTTAACAGGCTAATCCTCCGCCTTGCGGCACCGGCGCACTGGCACACCGGGTTCTAGTCCCGGTTGGGGCGCCGGATTCTATCCCGGTTGCTCCTCTTCCAGGCCAGCTCTCTGCTATGGCCCGGGAAGGCAGTGGAGGATGGCCCAAGTCCTTGGGCCCTGCACCTGCATGGGAGACCAGGAGAAGCACCTGGCTCCTGGCTTCGGATCAGCACGATGCGCCGGCCACAGCGGCCATTGGAGGGTGAACCAACTGCAAAAAGGAAGACCTTTCTCTCTGTCTCTCTCTCTCACTATCCACTCTGTCAAAAAAAAAAAAAAGCCTCTAATCTATTTTAATCTCCTCCTTCTCCTCCTCTTCCTCCTCTCTATCTCTTTCCATAAACACACAAACACACACACACACACACTCACACACACACTAATGTGCTTCAGAAAGCTCATAGAAAATGGAATTAGGGTCTGAGGTTGTGGTGTGGTGCATTAAACTGCCTCCTGCGATATTGGCATCCCATATGAGCACTGGCTCAAGACTCAGCTGTACCACTTCCAATCCAGCTTCCTACAACTGCACCAGGAAAAGCAACAGAAGATAGCCGCTGACACCCACTTGGGAGACTTGGATGGAGTTCTTGGATCCTGATTGGCCTTGGCCAGAACTGGCTGTGAGGTCATTTGTGGAGTGAACAAAAAGATGGAAAATCTCTCTCTCTCTCTCTCTCTCTCTCACTCACTCTCACTCTCTCTGTCCTGTAATTATACCTTTATAATACTTTTTTTTTTTTAAAAATAGAATTTTAAAAAATTTATTTTACCCCAAAACTGAAATCTATATGTATCTGGAGTTTTTAAATATTCATGATAAAAACATAAATGCTTATTATGAAAGAAATTATGTGGGTCCAGTGGGTTAAAACCCCCACCTGCAGTGCCAGCATCCTATATGGGCAACAGTTTGAATATCAGTTGTTCCACTTCCAATCCAGCTCTCTGCTATGGCCTGGGATAGCAGTAGAGGATGCTCCAAGTGCTTGGGCCCCTGCACCCATGTGGGAGACCCTGAAGAAGCTCCTGGCTCCCGGCTTCAGATCAGCTCAGCTCTGGCCATTGCAGCCATTTGGGGATTGAACCCATGGATGGAAGACCTCTCTCTCTCTCTCTCTCCTCTACCTCTCTCTCTCTCTCAAATAAATCAAGTAAATCCTTAAAAATTATGCATAGATTTCAAAAAGTTTTGCACCAAAACAAATCTCTTTTAATTCTCTTTTTTATGAACTGTAAAAAGATCTTTGTGCGTGTGTGTGTATGTGTGTGTCTGAATGTGTATCTGCATGTGGTGTATGTTTGTGTATTTTTACTGAGATATCTTATGAACTACCGTCTCTTAAATGGCCAGTTTGGACTTTAAGCCCTCTCTGTAATATATATCTGAATACTCGACTGGTACCTCAACCTTCCTTAAACTTGCATCCTGATAGATACTTCAGGAAAAAAAATGTCCCAAACTAAATTAATTTTGTTCCTTTCTAAATCTGGTCTTCTTTTAAAATATACCCTTTCAGATATTATAACTACTTTTCAACAGTTTGCTCAAGCAGAAACCTGAATGATACTAAATTTTAATTCAACTGATTTCCCATACCATTCCCCCCCCTCTCTCTCATTTTATTTATTCCATTTGGACCTATTGCCACCACCCTAGTACATGCACCAACACTGATAGATAGCCACATCTTCCTGCTTCTATTCTTGCCCCTTACAATATTTCTTTCCAGTACTAGGGAGAAAAGTGATGACTGTTTTATTAAAAATCTAATTATATTCTTTCTAATTAAGTTATCTAATTATTTTTTTTAATTATATAGGGTAAAAAAAGTCTTTCAAAACCTCTCCCAGATATTGATCCAAATTTCTTATTCTATAAACTTTTCACTTAATCAGTCTCATTAAATGATAGTGGAACACTTTATTTTCTGAATGCTGCATATTTTCTTTCAATGATAAAATATTACATCAGTATAGTCTCCCACAGCATTTTATCTTCACTTGTTTTTCTGTATCTCTCTATATATAACATTTTATATTTTACTTGTCTTTTTAAAATATATCTTTGAAGCCAATTTGATTTAATCTCACTATAACTTCAAACATTTGTGTTAATTTACTACCATTATAGTAATGTTTCATTCTTCAGTAACACATTTGTAATTAGTATATCTAAATAAATACACACACACACACACATAAATAAGCACATATATTAGCACTAACTCCTAGAAGGCTTCATTGGCATTTTCAAAATAAGCTTTTATAACAGTTTTCTTATGCCCATTCTAGGTTGCAAAACAACCTAGGTTAAAATTAATATCTGGTTCAAATCATTATAAATAAAATGATTCTGTGGCAAAATGCAAACTTTTCCTTGAACATGTAATGATATTTGTTCACCATTATCTGTGTTGACTTTTTTGCCTGAGGGAAATTGTAAACATAATGATTTTATTTTTCATTATCATTACCTTTTTCCATTCCCCTTCATTTTGAAAAGGTACATTTTTGACAATTTTCTTGTCTTCAAGATTATTTTTTGATATTACAGCAGGTTTTGCTATGCGTAGTAGAATTGGGCCAACACTAGAAATTTAGCTATTATCTGTCACTTATATCTCCAGATTCATAGTAATTAAATGAATTTATCACTATGAGACTTTATGAGGCGCTAGAGAGCTTAAATTCAAAAGGCATGATCTGTCATTTAGAATCTCTCTCCAAATACATACTATTTTTATTTAATTTTTTTATTCACATAGGTGAACAAATTTCATATATTTCACATACACAGATTTAAGAGTATAATACTTCCCACCCTATCCTCCCTCCTATCCATGCTCCCTTCCTCTTCCTTCCTTTCTTATTCTTTCTTTTAATTTTTACAATGACATACTTTCAGTTTGTTTTATAATCACAAGCTTAACCTTCCACCAAATGAGGAATTCAACAAGTAGTAAATGGTAAAAAACATTGTAATTACAAATCAGGGAAAACCTATGATATTTATCTTTTTGGGATGGTTTAGTTCATTAAGCATAAATGATTCCAGTTGCATCCATTTTGTTGCAAAATACAGGATTTCATTCTTTCTAGGACTGAGTAGTATTCCATAGTGTATTCTTATCACATTTTCTTTATTCAGTCATCAGTTGATGGACATCTTTGTTGATCCCACATGTTAGCTATAGTGAATGAGGCTACAAGAAACATGGGGGTATAGGTAATGTTGATTCCATTTAGTTTTGGTAAATTCCCAGCAGTGAAATGACTGGATTATATGGTAGATCTATTTTAAGTTTTCTGAGGAATATCCATACTGTCTTCCATAATGGTTTGTACTAGTTTACATTCCCAACAACAGTGGATAAGGGTACCTTTTTCCCTACATCCTCAACAGCATTTACTGTTTTTTCATTTGGGGGTAAGAACCATTCTAATTGGGGTGAGATGACACATTGTAGTTTTGATTTGTGTTTCCCTGGTGGCTAGTGATCTTGAGCATTTTTTTGTGTCTGTTGGTCAACTGAATCCCATCCTTTGAAAAATGTCTGGGACTGATGCTGTGACGTAACCGGTAAAGCCACCGTCTGCCATGCCAGTATCCCATATGGGTGTGGGTTCAAGTACTGGCTGCTCCACTTCTGATTCAGCTCTGTACTATGGCCTGGGAAAGCAGTAGAAGATGACCCTTTCCCCTGCAGCCGCATGGGAAACTGTGATGAAGCTCCAGGCTGCTGGCTCTGGATGGGCTGAGCTCCAGCCATTGTGATCATTTGGGGAGTGAACCAGCAGACAGAAGAACTCTCTTTTTCTGCCTATGTCTCTCTGTAAAGCTACCTTTCAAATAAATAATAAATCTTTTAAAAAATGCCTGTTCATGTCCTTTGCCAATTTTGTACCTGGGTTGCTTGGTTTGTTGCTGTTGTTATTGTTGAGTTTCTTGAGTTCTTTATAGATTCTGGTTATATAATCCCTATCAGTAGCATATTTTATCCCTTATATAATCTGGATATCTTATTCCTTTATCAGTTGCATATTTTGTAAATATTTTCGGCCATTCTGTCCATTGCCTCTTCACTATGGTGTTTCCTTTGCAGTGCAGAGCTTCTCAGCTTGATGAAATCCCATTTGTCTATTTAGGCTTTGATTGTGTTTCTGGGGTCTTTTCCATGACGTCTTTGCTTTGCCACTGTCTTGCTGAGTTTCCCTGATATTTTTCTCTGGTAATTTGATCGTATCAGGTCATATATTAGATCCTTGATATATTTAGAGTTGATTTTTGTAGATGGTGTAAGGTAGTGGTCTTGTCTCATACTTCTGCATGTGAAGATCCGATTTTCCCAGTACCATTTGTTGAAGAAACTGTCCTTTCCCCAGAGATTGATTTTGACCACTTTGTCAAAGATTAGTTGGTTTAGATGTGTAGATTAACTTCTGGGGTTTCTGATCTGTTCCATTAGCCTACATGTCTGTTTTTGTGGCAGTACCAGCCTGTCTTAATTATAAGTGCCCTGTACTATGTTTTGAAGTCTGGCATGATGATGCCTCCAACTTGTTTAACATAATTCCAATTTTTACTCATTCAATATGATGTTGGCTGTGGGTTTTGTATATTGTCTTGATTGTGTTGAGATACGTTCCTTCTAAATCCAATTCGCTTAAGGTTTTTATCATGAAAGAAATGTTGTATTTTATCAAATGCTTACTTTGTATCTATTGAGATAGTCATATGATTTTTATTATTTAATTTGTTAATGTGATGTATTACATTTATTGGTTTGCATATTTTGAACTACCCCCTGCATACCAGGGATAAATATGCCTTTGTGGTTTAGTGGAATATGTACTCTTTCAGTGGATATTCAGAGCTGTGTGCTTGGTGGGGTCAGGGAGCTCCAGTCAGTGCTTGAGTGTGGTTCAAGAGTCCAGAGTGACACCCAAGTTGGGCATGGTAGATCTCCTATATTGTCAGCAAGCGGCGAGTGTATGATCACAACAACTGGTGTGATAACTGCCTCACCTACCCTCTGCCAAGGTGGTTGATATCCAAAGCAAGTCCACAGTGGCTACACACCCAACTGATGCAAGAATATGAACCACACACAGGATCTGTGCAGTCCTCAATGTGAGCACAGAACACTCTACAATGACCCACACAAACACTGAGTTCCCATTTTAAGTCAACTTTATAAAAAAATAACCAAATAAAGAAAAATTCAACTAATATTGTTAGACCTAGGAGAGAACTGAACTTGCAAGGCAAACCACACCCTTAGATTTAGAAGAGAAAGATGAATCTAGGGAGTCACAGCTGATATCTGTTTCCCTGGAACAAAATCTTTGAAACAAAAAATGTGAATGACACTTAGAGTGTAATTTGGCTGTGGTCTTAGGTATGTCCCTGTAATTTTGTGGACTTTACCTCAAGAAATTTCCTCTGGTTCTCATGATGAGGACAGTGGCAAAAAAGATGCCCTTGTGTTTCTGTCAGGTGGAGGAGCAATTACTATGAAACGTGTTTCATTTTCTTTGTAACAAAGGCCTACCCACTAGGGGTGAAACTTTGCCAAAGCTTTTTCCAGAGTTGTGGAGAAAGGAGATTTCTCCCACTCCTGCAATTGATAGCTTTCCTGTCTCACCTGAAGGGAAAAGATTTTATGCTGGAAGAAACACGTTAAGTTCACAGGAAAGAAATGAATGACCACTAACTGATTGAGATTTAATTGGAGTATTATAGATTCCTCCACCTCCCCCATACCATGCAACCAAATCAAAAAAGCCCCAGAGTAATAATAGTGGATCGCAGCTAAAATGAACAGATTTCCATGCAAGAGTACTTAAGGAAATTCACACAAAATGGAAAACAAAAGCAGAGCACTACAGGAATATGGAGCTTCTGATACCTATTGGTACAACAAATATTCAGTGTATCCAAGCTCCTAGCCAGATCAATATGAATGTTCACACCAGAGGCCTTTTATGCATCAGTTACTGTGCCTTCTAAAGCATGCCTAGGGAGTGTGATAGAAGATGGAAGATCTCACTTTCTCTAATTCTGACTTTCAAATAAATATTATAAATCTTATAAAAAAGATACAAAGAAGAATTTAGGAACTCTGAAAAACTATGAACTTTGGTTAGTAATAATGTATCAACATGGTTTCATTCATTGTGAAAAATGCTACTGCAAATTGTTAATAATGAGGAAAACTAGCCAAAGGAGTATATAAATTCTTTACTTAAAATAATTCTGTACTATAGTTGCAATTCTAAAATTGTTCTAAAAAAAATAATTAAAACTTACATATAGCTCCACAACATAGAAAATTCAAAAAGAAAACATTCCAAGAATGTATCTTTATATATTAGATGAATAAATTGTAATCAAAGAGTCAATTGATGTTTATCTAATATTGGAGAATATATATTTAGTCAAAGCAAGTTTAACAGTCCTCTAGCTCTTGTTTGTCACATAAGCAAGAATGCATGTTTAGTTCTCTAAATTCTGAATTGACATTCCTTTTTTAAAAAAAGATATGTTTATTTATTTATTTATTTAAAAGTCAAAGTTACACAGAGAGAAAGAGAGAGAAAAGTCTTCCATCCGCTGGTTCACTCCCCAATTGGCCACAATGGCCGGAGCTGTGCCAATCCAAAGCCAGGATCCAGGAGCTTCCTCCAGGTCTCTCACATAGGTGCCGGGGTCCAAGGCCTTGAGCCATCTTCTACTGCTTTCCCAGGCCATAGCAGAGAGCTGAATTGGAAGTGGAACAGCTGGGTCTCAAACTGGCATCCATATGGGATGCCAGCACTGCAGGCAGCAGCTTTGCCTGCTAGGCCACAGTGCCGGCCCCTGAATTGGCATTCTTTTTTAGGTCTTCTCATCTTATGGAGAGTTTGAGCAGTAGGATAAATGCAGGGCCCAAGTGAATCAACCCATAAACCAGAAGGCAGTTTGCCAAGGAAATCCTCTATGGAGGAGGCTTTGTGAAGAAATAACTTGGAGAGAAGGAGTCCTGTAATCCCTTTTCTTTAAGGGTCACATTTTCCATTCAGCACATCTCTCATGCAGATTTGAACTCTTAATTAAATTCATTAGATAAAATGTTTGCTCAGCTGTGCAGGTTGATCCAAAGTTACAAATATGCCTCAGAGCACAATTTTTGATTTATGGAAAAATGTGTTCAAAGCATCTATTGATGGAATCAAATTTAAGCTGTGTCATTTTAACAATGCTCTGAATATTTCAGTTCACACAGTTTAAAATCAATAAGGCCAATCACATTATTTAGGAAAAAATTTTGATACTGTTTTATCAGATGTTATAAAATACAAATGTTTTAAAATTTTTAGTACAACAAATTCTCATTTTTTCTGCATTATTAAAATGTAGTATAGTAACATCATTTACATGTTACATGCATTCAAATAATTTCATGAAATTTAGAGTCATCAAACCTCTCAGACTATCATTCCCCCCCGCCAAGTTTTACCTACTCTACGCTAACTTTAGCTGGATTTAATATTTCTACTTATGTGAGTTTGTGCAAGTTTTTCTGACGAGGCTTATATTTTTCTTCTTTTTAAGTCTGGTGGTAGTTCGTAGGAGGGCTTCAACCATTTTATAGGCTTGACATAAAAATTAAATGTGATATTTTATGTTAAATAGATATTACAAGGGGTGGCTTCTAGGGTTTGTTCACAATGTAGTTATGAGGAGAGTGAGGAGAAAGGAAAGAGATTTGGGGAACACAGACTGACTAGCATTTCATTTGTTCTTAACTTCCCTAAGGAATAGAACCAGAAGACAGATAAGATATAGATTCTATTTTACAAAAGGACACATTCAGTGAAGGAGATAGAAATCAAACCAGTGACTACAGTTAAGCAAAAATAGGTCCTATAGGAGACTGGAGAATAACAAGTCCACATATGAGGCCATAAGGAAGAAATAAAATAACCTGTTATGCTTATGAATTTCAGCTGATATCAACGTTAAGTCTCATCCTTGATTCATTCAATATTTAGCCCAGTTTTAAATGGAGTCAGAAAGTCAAAGAATTTACCTTCATACCCAAATGTGAATTGAAACTATGTTTTCTATTTTTTCCTTCTTCTAGGCCTATCTAATCTCTTTGACTCACAGCATAACTTGGGCTTCTCCTAATAGGAGTTTTGATGATAATTTAGAACACTGTGTAGAAGAATTTCATGTGCTATATCTCCCTAACTCCATTTCACTTTTCTCAAACAAGTTAGTAATATTTTAATTCTTATCCTTAAAAGAAAATAGGAAGCTTCCAACATATTGTTGAGATTAAATGTATCATCAAACACTGCTTTTGTAGATCAGAGACAGCAACTCATTTCAGAAAAGATAAAACAAAGAATCTTTGTTTGAAATACACATCATAAATATGACAATAATACAGATGCTTATTTAGATCTCACTATACATAATACATACTATAGTTTTGGGTTCTACAGTTTCCTAATAATGTTCAGAATATCTATTTTTCTGTTACTGAGAAATGTTTATATACAATAAGTTCAGAACAAATGATTAAGCAAAAAAAATAAACAATCTGATCATGCATAAAACTCATTAACATATTTTAATAATTTTCTTATCTCCTTATATCTATATTATTTCTCACAAGTTCCCACAAAATTATAGCAAGTTTTTTCTTATATAAAATAATCTTGTAAACCTTATTCATCAAGAATGCATAATATTTCATTGTACTTCAGTAAAAATTAGCCACTCTTTAGTCATTTTAGAAATTTTGTAACTGAATTATAATATGTTCAATGTCACGGTACTTAAATATATTTTCACAATTTCAATTTTTCCTTGCAAATATTCCTCAATATGTAAATGAATAGCACTTCAAACAATGCAGTGATATTCAAAGTTCTCAATACAATATGAAATCCCTCCAACAATGTTGAGGAATGCCAATCTCACCATACAATTATACCAGTTGATTTTATTTTCTTTCTTGTATCTGCAACTTTGGTAAACACAAATACTAATACTATGTTCATGCTCTTATCCTTTACTTTTATTGAAACTGAACTTTTTATAGTATGCTTATTGATCGTTTTATTTCTTCTGCTAATAACCTGTATTCTTTGTTTTCCTCATTGAAGAATGTTTTCTTATCTGTTGTATATTAATAATATTGAAATTTGGTCATATTACATATAAATATTTCCTCAACTGTCTGTCCTTTCCCTTCATTACTTTTGTTATTTTTAACCTCTAGAGAACTGTATTTTCTAGTTGTTTTGATCCATTAAATATTTGATTCTCAATTTCCTTCTTCATAGTAGAAAGCATTTCCCAAAATATTTAATATTCAAAACCATTTATACATGTGTGTTGAAGATTATCAATTCAGTTTAATTGTAATTTCTGTCATTATGATGTAAACTTGCATAGGTAAGCAATCTACTGGGTTATTTCCTCTAATTGCTACCTATTGTGTTACATACTTGGGGTTGCAATTCAGCATGGTTGTAAAGAAAAAGATGGGGCTGGAGTTGCGGCAAAATGGGTTAAACCACTGTCTGGGATGCAGGCATCCAATAAGGATGTTGGTTTGTGTCCTGGCTGCTCCACTTCTGATTCAGCTCCCTGCTAATGTGCTTTGGAAAGCAGCAGAAGATGGCCCAAGTGCTTGAGCCCCTACAGAGACCCAGAAAATGCATCAGAATCCTGGCTTCAGCCTGGCTTGCCCAGTCCTGGCTGTTGTGGCCATTAGGGGAGTGAACCTTGAGATCAAGATATTTCGAAATCTCTCTCCCCTCCCACCCCACTCTCTCTCTCTCTTCTCCCTCCCTCTTTCTTTGTATCTCTGACTTCCAAATAAAAAAAAATAAATCTTTTAAAAAAGAAAAAAGAAAAAACTAATGAGTTCTGGAATCATGAGATGGGCAAAAAAATGATTATTTCTTCAGAGGGATGGATTTCTGATGTCCTTGCCATTACATCCATTGTAATCTATAGTTATACCTACATCTTCAGAATGAGTCAATAGTTTAATACCCATTGGAAGACACCTCTCAAATGCTATTTCAGAGAATGACGCACAAGTTTTAAATTCAATAATATATGTCTTTGATGCTAGTAAAAATGTGAAATTAAGCCTATATTCTCTTAAAGTTCTGGAATAAATAATACATAAGATTTATCACGTTGGCCGCTGCCACAGCTCACTAGGCTAATCCTACGCCTGTGGCGCCCGCACCCCAGGTTCCTGACCAGGTTGGGGCGCCAGATTCTGTTCCGGTTGCCCCTCTTCCAGTCCAGCTCTCTGCTGTGGCCCGGGAAGGCCATGGAGGATGGCCCAATTGTTTGGGCCCTGCACCCACATGGGAGACCAGGAGGAAGCACCTGGCTCCTGGATTCAGATCAGCGCAGCGTGCCGGTCACAGTGCAACTGCCATAGCAGCCATTTCAGGGGTAAACCAACGGAAAAGGAATACCTTTCTCTCTGTCTCTCTCTCTCTCACTGTATAACTCTGCCTGTTTAAAAAAAAAAAAATTATCACTTTAATCATTTTAAGTGTGTAGTTCAGTAGTCTTAAGTATATTCCCACTGTTTTCAGTCTATCTCCAGAACTTACTAGTTTGCAAAACTGAAATCCAATTTCCATTAATCAACTATCTTTATTTCCTCCTTCCCTATTCCTAGAATACATCAGTATTCATTTTCTATCAATTTGACTATAATGGATATTTCATACAGATTGAACCCCACCATATTTGCTCTTTGTGACTAGCTTATTTCACTTAGCATAATGGCCTCATGGTTCATTTTCAGAATTTCCTTCTGAAATTTTCCTTCTGAAAATTATCTGTGTATGTACATGACAAATTTGGTTTATTCATTCATCTGCCTCAGGCATGTTTATTTCTTCCCCTTTTGGCAAGTGTAAATAGTGTTTTTATAAACATGGGTGTATAAATATATCTTTAACACTACTTTCAATTCCTTTAGATATGTGTCCAAAGTGTACTGATATATTACACAGTAATTCCTTTGCCATAATGTTTTCCATAGTGCTGCCTGATTTTACGTTCTGATCAAGAGTTGAGCTTCTATGTTGAAATATAATTTTCTCTCATCCATTGTTTATGGTGCTCATTCCAACTTTTCATATGTCTTTATGGATACAGTAAAATTCTAGAGTTAAAACTAAGATGCAGATTGATTTTGATCCGTGATTGCCCCAGCTCTGGTCTCCAAATTGAGGGTTGAAGTTATTTTCTCCTACAGGTGGTAAGAAGTTAGGAAACAATTGTTTGATCTTTTCAAATTTTCTGAGATTTTTCATTTGTGTTCCAGGTGTTCTACTCTTCAACTTTATTTGGCAATGAAGACTAAGTAGAAATAAAGTTTTCACAACCATAAAAATGACACATCTATAGATTATGTACAATTTAATTTTTGACTCATAGCACCAAAGGGGGCTCTTTTTATTTATGAGAGATCTTCAAAAAGTTCATGGAAATTACATAGTAAGAAAAAATAACGTATCGGTAGCAAATTGTGAACTGAAATTATATTATCTTACATGACAATTTTCCACAAACTTTTTGAAGTTACTTTGTATCATACTTTGGTTATGGGAATGAGTATTTCATTATACTTAACCAGAAGTCTAAGACTGCTTAAAGTTTTCATGTTATGCCAGTTGCAGATTAAGCAATATCTTTTGGATTCTGCAACTCTTTTGGAACCAGATGCTAATGTTTCCTCTGGGACAAGATTTATGGCAGTTGTTTAACTGATTCTGTAAAGACTCTTAGCCTGAATTAGTGGTATTTTCACTAGAAGTTAAATGGTGTAAAACTTTCTCTGACTAGTGTGCAGAAAATTCAAAAACCTTAATAACCATCAATGTTTATTCTCAACTGCATTTCCACAAAATAGAGAAACCAAGAGCTAGAGCAGTATTCAGAACAGGAAACAAACAAACAAAAAAGCAATCACTCAGGTAGTGCACATTTCTACATGGAAATTCTGTGGTTGAGAAGCTCTCTAAGATAACATGCTTAGGTGTAAATGTACAAGCCGCACTGATCATGAGATGGAATAGTAGGAATTAGATGAGACAATTTAATCAGAAAATTGAATTTCTATGCTGGAACCATTGAGAACACTGAAAAAAATTTTACCCAGCTTTTAGGTATTTAAAAATCAACTGTAATTGTATATATATTTGTGAATACATGAAGACAGTAAAATCAATTATATTTTTTATTTTACTATTACTGAATTTTGAATCTGGTAAATTTTAAAAAGTCTCAACTAACATACAGATAGCAATTAAAAGAATAGTGATATATAATTGTATAAGTGGTCACTTGCCAGATCGTTAATCTATTTTGATCAATTTATTCAAAGGTAATAATTTTATAAAAAGTCTACATGACTGAAGTATCATAATCTCAAAAATTAGCATATTTTGCATTTTATGACCTTATAGTGTTTAATGAATAACATACCTGTTTCTATCTATAATGTACTAGAATAATTAATAAGAAAAAGCCTACTAATAATAATTTTATTTTATATCAACCCAAGATTCATAAATAAAAGGAAATTTCAAATATTGAATAGCAGAGTTGCATTTACTATACAAAATGTAGAGTGAATACCCTGTGAGAAGGGTGGATATATCTTACCTAAATAGAAAGGCTTTCACTAATCCTATGCTAGCTACAGATTTCAACTGATCTACCACTAAGCATAATGGTTTCCAGTTGCATCCATTTTGTTGCAAAAGACAGGATTTCATTCTTTTTTTAAAATTTATTTATGGCTGAATAGTATTCCACAGTGTATAGATACCACACTTTCTTTATCCAGTCATCAGTTGATGGACATCTGGATTAATTACATATCTTACCTATTGTGGATTGAGTTGCAATAAACATGGGGGAACAAATTACTCTTTTATATGTTGACTTCATTTCATTTATCTCAAAATTATCATATGTTTTCTCTGTGGCAGTTAATACAGAATACAAAAAATATAGGAATGAAATGGTTATTTGGGGATATGATTGTCATCTTTAGCACTTGTTTTTACTCCTGCAGAATTGTGGTTTTCCTACTTTATTTGTTAAACATTATGGTAAATCATTAATTAATCCTATGAATATAGAGTGGATTAAAATTATGTCTTTGCAAAAACTGATGAAGAGAGGCGAGGGTGCGAGGTGAATTTTGGGGGAGATCAGGCAAGTGAGGGAAGTGTGGTTGTTTTTTTGGAATTATCCTGTGGAATCCATAAAATCTATTCTCTTTATATTACCATAAAAAAAAAACTAAAAATGATTTACCACCAGCTAAAATACTAATGTCATTTCAACTTCCTATAACCACTGTTATAAAGGAGGGGAAGGAATCTTATATATGCTGCTCAAGATCTTTCCTTGTGGTGTTTTATTTGTTGGTTTTTTTTTTTTTTTTTTTTTTTTTTTTTGGCTGGCACGCTGCAGCCGGTGCACTGTGCTGATCCGAAGCCAGGAGCCAGGTGCTTCTCCTGGTCTCCCATGCGGATGCAGGGCCCGAGGACCTGGGCCATCCTCCACTGCCTTCCCAGGCCATAGCAGAGAGCTGGCCTGGAAGAGGGGCAACCAGGACAGAATCCGGTGCCCCAACCGGACTAGAATCCGGTGTGCTGGTGCAGCAGGTGGAGGATTAGCCTGTTGAGCCGCGGTGCCAGCTCCTTGTGGTGTTTTCAAACTTTTAATAATTTTCATTTAATTGAGGGAGAAAGACAAACACAGAGAGAGAAACCAAGTCAGACAAGGAGAAATCTTTCATCTGCTGGTTCCTCTCTAAATGTCTATGAAAGCCTGGGCTGAGTCAAGCAGAAAGTAAGAGCTCAGAACTCAATCTATATCTCCTACATGGGTGGCAGAGACTCAACCACTTGAGCCATTATCTGGTCACTCCCAGATAATTCAAACCTTTATTATTTCTTTGGGGGAATTCATTTCTGAATTCTCTGTTCTAGCTTCTCTGAATTATTCAGTACATTTTGATATCTTTAGCCAGACCATTGTGCAATAGAACACTGGATCTTATTTGATCACGTTGAAATTGAGAGTAGAATAGTGACCAGATACTGGGGAGGGTAGCATGTAAGACACAAAGGGAAAGTTGATCAATGGTCACCAAATCACTTGCTTCATTTTGAATAAAAGTTAAAACAAACATTCTAAATTAATGTAAAGTATATATATGAAATATCCATATTGATTGAATTCTAAATATATTATGAAAGTTGACATGCTAGCAATATCTTTGAATTCATCAAATTTCAAATATAATTCATCAGATTTCTTTATTCTTATTTTAATAATCAGTAAGTCAATGCATTGAAAAATGGCATGGTGGAATATGGTATATTTCCTATTTCCAGGAAAACATCACTGAGCATTTGTATTTTTAAAAACATAGCAACCAGAAATAATCCTCTTAAGAACCCTTTGAAATGTTGTTCCTATAATTCTGAACATCCACTTTAGCTGGCATTTTAGCAGCATATATTTGCTTGCAAAACCTTATTTTCAGATTGAATTTACATCTATAGAATATATACGTAGGCAGCACGGTGGGTTAAGCCGCTGTCTGCAGAGCCAGCATCCCCTATCAACTCTGATTTGCGTCCCAGCTGCTCCACTTCCAATTCAGGTCCCTGCTAATGTGCCTGAAAAAGCAATGGAAGATTGCTCAATTTCTTGGGGGCCCTGCATCTACATGGGAGACCTGGAAGAAGTTCCTGTTTTCTGGCTTTGGCCTTGCCTAGCACCTGCTGTTGTGGACATTTGGGAACTGTACTAGAGGATGGAAGATCTCTCTCAGCGTATCCCTCCTCTCTCTTTGTACCTCTACCTTTCAAATAAATAAATATCTAAAAAGGAATATTTATATACATATGTGTATAAATACATACACACAGACACATATATACATTTTCCTGCTAAATACTTCATGGCTTTATTGTTCCATTAACCAGTATATTCCCACAAAAGAACATAATGCACTTTGAATACTCCACTACTAAAAGGAAACTCTGTATGTGAAAGAGAGTATTCCTAGGTAAATCTAGTATACACAATTTTGAACACCATTTATTCCAAGTTACCTGCAGCATCCTTGTTAATTTAAATAACATAGCCACATTCAGAAAATTCACTGTGCATGTGTTTTGAGAAAAATAGGACCGAAAAGTTTGTTTATTATTTGTTTAAAAGAACTAAAAACAAACATTATAATTGTTCATTCTGGCACAGGCATTTGGCTTAGTGTTTAAGAGACACATGGATCAGAATGCTGACAACCCACATCTGAGAACTTAGGCTCGGTTATAGATGCCAGTTTCCTGGTAATGAAGACTCTGAGAAGGAGTAATTTCAAGTAGTTGGGTTTCTGCTAATGATTTGAGAAACCTGCACTGAGTTCCAGGCTGCTGTCTTCTGATCCTTATGGGCATTCGGAAGTGAAGCAGTGGATGGAGTACACTCACACCTCTCTCCTGTGCCTACACACTCTCTCTCTGTCTCTGTCTCTCTCTCAAATTAAAAAAAAAAAAAAGTTACTGGCATCCCATATGGGCGCCGGTTCATGTTCTGGCTGCTCCAATTCTGATCCAGCTCTCTGCTATGGCCTGGAAAAGTAGTGGAGGATGGCCCAAGTCCTTGGTCCCCTGCACCTGCATGGGAGACCAGAAAGAAGCACCTGGCTCCTGGCTTCAGAAGGGCTCAGCTGTGGGCGTTGAGGCCATTTGGGGAGTGAACCAGAGGATGGAAGATCTCTCTCTCTCTCTCTCTCTCTGCCTCTCCTTCTCTCTCTGTGTAACTCTGACTTTCAAAAACATAATATTTAAAAAAAAGATAGAAGCTGATCTTTAAAAAAATAAATACAAAAAATAAACAAACTTCCTTGTCTGGAGAGTCCTCAGAAAACTGAAAATAAAGCTATCATATGATCCAGCTTTCCTGCTCCTGTGAATATAACCAAATGAAATGACATCAGCATATTGAAAGAGTTATCTGTACTCCCATGTTTACAGCACCTCAATTCACAATAGCCAAGGTATGCAATCAACAAAGATGTCCATCAACTGATGACAGGCTAAAGAAAATTTGAGATACATACACACACATGCACACACACATGCACACACACATATGCACACCCTATGGAATACTACTCAGTGATAACAAAAAATGGAATCCTATCTTTTCAACTGCTGACCACCATGCTGAGTTAAATAAACGAGACCCAAAAATAGAAATGTAGTATGTTTTCTATGATTCTTGGTAGCTAATTATAGAGTACAAAAATACCTTAATGCTTATGAGCAAAATTGACATTCTGTGATTTGATTATTGTTTATAACAAGTTAGCTACATTCCTGTACAATAGTGGTCTTTCTACTTTTTAACTTTAGGGCTCTTTGTTTAGTGTATTTTGAACATGTGATAATAACGTAAATTAGAAATATGCCATTGCAAAACTTTAAAGGAAAAAGAACAAAAGAAATGAGGAGGGAGAATGAAGGAGGAAAGTATCATTTCATTCTTAGAATGTTATCTGTGAAATTCATGAAATTTGTTCTCCTTCTATTAAAAATTTAAAAATATAATTAAAAACCATATCAACTGAGAAATTCCAAGATGGTAGACTGGGGAGGGAGCTTACTGCTCTAGTCTAGGGGAAGATAGTTAAAAAAAAAAAAAAAAAAAACAGAAAGTGGAGAGAGTGCAATCTCAAGGAAGAGTTAAGGAGAAAACTGCAGCGGAAACTCCACAGAAGTTAGAGGGATGCCGCGGATCTATGTGGCACGTGTGGACACGCAGCATAAGCATGGACATAACATGGGACCCCAGCAGCTGAGCGCTCAGCACCAGCTTTGGAGAGTGAGATGAGAGCAGACTGCAGCAGCCCAAGCCTCTGGGGATAAGGCTGCAGGGAGAGGATGGTGTGAGTCCAGACTGGAGTCCTGGGGTAGGAGGGGGACAGTGTACCTGTTAACCCTGAGGAAAAGTGGGCACATTTCTCTCTCCCTGACCCCCAACAATGGTGCCATGCAACTGGCTAAGAGAGGACAGGCACCTTTCTGGACACACGTAAAAGCTGTGCCAGCTTGTGTCTGTACCCATCACCCAGCCAAGAGGAGACACTTGAGTCTGGCTAGGAGGATTAACAAGGAGCTGGGTGCCCATGTGAGGTGCCCACAGCCTCCCAGCACATCACAGGTTCTGGGACTTGGGCTGCCTGGGAGGAGTACACATGGTGGCTGGCTTTTGGAGCATCTCTGCAACTCTGTGGATGGGAAGAACTGGCAGGGCAGAGTGGATCCTTGGTGCCTTGAGGCTGGACTGAACGTCTTATGTGCTGGGACTGTGGAAACACTCTGGCTATGTGGGAGGCACAGGGTGTGGCTGGGTCTCTGGGCAGTGTCTGTAGGTGGTTCCACACGCATGGAGCTCCCTAACTGCCTGGGGGGTGGGGGGGCAGCATGGCTACAGGATTGACACGCACATTGAGGACTGAATGGATCTTTTGTTTGGTCTTTGTGGCTGCATGGATGAATATTGCACCCACGAGGACCAGCTCCTGGGCATTGATTGCCTTGAAGGAGAGGAAGCGAGGATGAGATTATGCCAACAGAGTTGATCAAACCCTCCCCTTTGATTAAAAAAAAAGTAAAAAAGATGAGATTTACCACTCAACTTGGGTGTTACCTTGGATACTCACCTCACTCTAGAGTACTAAACAGAGCTCCCTGAACACACCCAGCACATGTCAGTAGATATTCACTGAAACAGCAGACACTCCAAGCCACAAGGGCATAGTCCTCTGTACCCATGTGGGAGACCTGGAAAAAGCTCCTGGCTCCTGGTGTCAGATCGGCACAGCTCCAGGCACTGCAGCTATCCAAGGAGTGAACCAGTGGATGAGAGAGTTTCTCTCTCTCTCTCTCTCTCTCTCATTCTCTCTCTCTCTCTCTCTGCCTCTGCCTCTCTGTAACTCTGCTTTTCAAATAGCTAAATAAATCTTTTTTAAAAAATAACAAGGTAAATTTTTGATGTAAAAAAGTCTATCCTGTGCACAATTTTTATTATATACATTTCCATGAACTTTTTGAACAGTTAGTATGTTTTAAAGCCGCAGTACAGTAAGTAAGGAAAATAAGACTAGTAGAAATTTAAAAAAAAAAAAAAAAAGGGAGAGAACAATCCAACATGGGAAGCGGGATACACAGCAGACTCATAGAATGGCGGATGTCCTAAACGGCACTCTGGCCTCAAAATCAGCCCTTAGGCATTTGGATCCAGCTGAAAAGCCCACGAGAGTATTTCAGGAATGGAAAGCCAAGACACTCTGGCAAAAAAATAAAATAAAATAAATGACCTAACTGAAAGATTTTCCGTGAGTGAGATCCCTGTGGAAAGAATGGGCCATCAAAGAAGGAGGTACCTTTCCCTGAAGGGAGGAGAGAACTTCCACTTTGACTATGACCTTGTCTAAATATGATCAGAGTTGGTGAACTCAAAAGGCTTCCATAGCCTTTGCAACTCACGACAAGAGCCTAGGGTGATTACTGATGCCATAAACAAGAGTGTCAATTTGTTAAGTCAACAACAGGAGTCACTGTGCACTTACTCCTCATGTGGGATCTCTGCCCTTAATGTGCTGTACAGTGTGATTTAATGCTATAACTAGTACTCAAACAGTATTTTTCACTTTGTATTTCTATGTGGGTGCAAACTGTTGAAATCTTTACTTAATATATACTAAACTGATCTGTATATAAAGAGAATTGAAAATGAATCTTGATGTGAATGGAATGGGAGAGGGAGTGGGAGATGGGAGGGTTGTGGGTGGGAGGGAAGTTATGGAGTGGGGGGAGAGGAAGCCATTGTAATCCAAAAGCTGTACTTTGGAAATTTATATTCATTAAATAAAAGTTAAAAAAATACCTAAAAGAAAATAGAACTTAAAATTGTTAACTGAATTTACATTTAAACACAAATAAGATGTAGGTTAAATGATGAAACATAACAAAAACTAGAAATATTTTAAAAATATGAAAAATTATAATAACATCTCAAAACTAATGTGATTAAACTTAATAAGTGCTTAAAAGTAAGTGTCTTACTCTATATATTATATGAAAGAAATGCTGAAATCTATTATCTGAGCTTTCATCTCATTAGCTAAAGAAAGAACATCAAATTAAACAGAAAAAAACATGCAGAAATGACATAAAAGCTTACAGTAGAAACCTGCAAAATAACTTCTACATATGACAGAGAACACACAGTATTAGTTTTTCTATATGTGACTTACTTCACTTAACAAATGATCTCCAGTTGTAGCTGAATATTATTCTCTTGTATATATAAACTACAATCTCTTTATTCATCCATTGATAGATACCTAGTTTGCTTTCATGTTATAGCTACTACTATAAATAGTGGTACAATGATCATAGGAGTGTAGATATCTCTTTGATTTTAAAAAACAGTCAACCTGAAATTAAAATAGTGATTACTATAGACAAGCATAGGAATACTGGGTTTGTATGGAGAGAGGTTAGATAGAGGATATTAAATCAAAGTTAGACAGAATTAATAGATTTCAATGCTCCACAGCACAGTAGAGTGACTACAGTTCATAATAATGGGTTGTATACTGTGTAAAGAGGAAGGAGCTGGTAGGCTTCAAATTTGGAGGAAGATGTGGGGTGGTGGGGAATACAGATAGCCTGATTTGATCAGTTTGCATTATATGCAGCTGTTGAAACATCATACCATATCCCATAATAGAGTACAAGTTGTAAATGCTAATAAAAATTATAAAGAAAATTTTTAAAAATATATAAACAATTCAAGATGTATTATAGGCTTAAATACAGAATGTGAAAAATCATTAATTTCCTAGAAGAATATACAGAAGCAACGTTTTCATGATTTGGGGGTAAGGATAGCGTATTACAATGACATTAAATGTGTTAACCATAACAGAAAAGACTGATTTAAATGGATTTCAAAAAAACTAGAAATTCATATTTAGTAAGATATATCATTATGACAGTGAAAGAAAGCCACACAGTGTTAGAGCATACCTGCCATCCATATATCTTACAGAAGTATCCAAAATATTATAAGAGCTCCCATATATTACTGGTGACATGACAGAAATGTTTTGTGACTTTTTAATTAGGGAAAAAATAAACAGCATGTAAATAAAATGAGAGAATAGGAGTACTAAGAAAGAAATTGATTATTTAGTATGACAGGAAATAATGAGATAACTAGAGAATTCAAACCAAAGTGTATAAAAGAACCAGGTATACAAGTAAAAGAAGGCTAGGGAAGGACATTCATGAAGATAGAAAAGCTATCTGGTTTATGAAAAAGGTAGACCCAGAGGAAAAAGGAAGTAAATGCAAACCATTCATAATCAACAGCATTATCATTTGTCATTTGTTTTGGAAACAACATAGAAAAATATTTTATTATATTCTTAAAATCTTGTAATCAGTTCTTTTATAGTTAGTCATATTTATTCAAAAAGCTGATACTTATTGATTTCAACAAAAGTTCATTTTATACAAAAGATTGAAACAAAAATATTCCAGATTATAAAGGTTTGCTTTTCCCATTTAAAGAAATGTGCTAGAATTATTATTTTTATAAAGGATAAGTGCATGCAGTCATAAGTACAATAAATATAAGGCCTTAGGTTTTGTATCAATCATGACAACATCTTAGGAATAAGATTGAATGGACTTAAACTTATGTGTGGGCTGCTTCCCATATTGGAACATCCTCTGCTTTTTAATTCTATCTATTATTATTACCAGACCTTTGTCTTATTTATATGATCTCTTTAATGCTTAATTCACACAGCAGACTCTTAGAATGACAATCACTCTAAACAGCACTCTAACTTCAGAATCAACCCTAAAGGCATTTTGGTCTGGATGAAAAGCCCATGAGAGCATTTCAGGCATGGAAAGATAAGACATTGTGGCAAAAAATGTGTCTTACATGAAGGATCTCTGTGAGTGAGACCCCAGTGGAAAGAAGTGGCCATCAAAGAAGGAGGTACTTCTCTCTGAAAGGAGGAGAGAACTTACACTTTGCTTATGTCCTTGTCTAAATACTGATGGAGATTATGGATTCAAAGGGCTTCCATAGCCATAGCAGCTTATATATATATATATATATATATATATATATATATATATATATATGCTGATATATATATATATATATATAGACAGGCAGAGTGGACAGTGAGAGAGAGAGACAGAGAGAAAGGTCTTCCTTTGTCCGTTGGTTCACCCTCCAATGGCCGCCGCGCTGCGGCCAGCGTACCACGCTGATCCGATGGCAGGAGCCAGGTGCTTCTCCTGGTCTCCCATGGGGTGCAGGGCCCAAGCACTTGGGCCATCCTCCACTGCACTCCCTGGCCACAGCAGAGAGCTTGCCTGGAAGAGGGGCAACCGGGACAGAATTGGTGCCCCGACTGGGACTAGAACCTGGTGTGCCAGCACCTTCAGGCGGAGGATTAGCCTATTGAGCCGTGGCGCCGGCCCCATAGCAGCTTATGTTAAGAGCCTTGGGTGATCACCAATATCAGAGATAAGAGTATTAATTGTTAAATTAACAACATGAGTCTCTATGCACTTCATTCCCTTGCAGGACCTCTGACCTCAATGAGTTGTATTATGAGAATTAACTGTAAAACTTGTTCTCAAACAGTTTGTGTCTCTGTGTGTACATGCAAATTGTTGAAATCTTTACTTAGTATAGAGTCGGTCTTCTATGTATAAATTTAAGTGAAAATGAATCTTAATGGAAAGTGGGACTGGGAATGACAGAAGGAGGAGGAGATGGGAAGTGGGGGTGGGAGGGTGGGTATGGTGAGAAGAATCACTATATTCCTAAAGTTGTAGTTAAGAAATTTGTACTCATAAAATAAAAGTTTTCTTTGTGAAAAAACAACAACAACAAAAAAATCACATACATACATACACACACACACACACACACGAGTAAGTTTGATAGCCTTTCACATCAGAGTATAGCAATAGATATACTGCAAATTAGATTATTTTATAAATAATATGATGATTTTGAATTTATAAAATATATCTACTTTCAGATAATATACTACATTCTTTTAGAAGCATATGGACTAACAATATGTCAGATATGTTACTGAATGCTATTGAGTGATAGATCAGTCAAGAAAATTCTATTTATAGTATAAATATGGTACAAATTTATTGATAAACAACATGACTAGCTGTACCCATAGGAAACCATCAAACTCAATTTAGCCCTCTAGGGGATGGTACTGTGGCACAGCAATTTAAACCCGTGGCCTGCAGCTTTGACATACAATATGAGCACCAGTTCAAGTCCTGACTGCTGCACTTCTGATCCAGCTCCCTGCTATGTACCTTGGAAAGAAGCAGAGAATGGCCCAAGTCCTTGGGCTTTTGCACTCATGTTGGCGACCTGCCAGTATCTCCTGGCTCCTGGCTGCAGAATGTTTCAAGTCTGGCCGTTGTGGCCATCTGTGAACTGAACCAGTGAATGAAGGACCTCTCTGTGTGTGTCTCTATCTCTCTCTGTAACTATTTCAAATAAATAAAATAAAACTTTTAAAAACATTAGCCTTCTATTCTTTAGAATGTTATTTATACATTCAATTTTGTGACTTGACCTAAAAGAAAACATTCATATATAAACTTTACAGCATAATAAATAAAAACAATTCTCCAAGAACATGTTGGAAATTAGGTATGATGAAATACTATTAGACAGATCTCTATAGTTTAAAGTTGGCTGAATGCTATGACCAACACAATGGGTTCTGCATAGGCCACTTCTCATACATAGCATCAACTGATTCTGTCTAGTGGCCACAGCTAACCCTCTCCCAAAGGCAGTAATCTCCTGGAATAGTATCATTAAAAAATGTAGGCTTGGAATTCTGAATTGGGCACTCAAGACATGAGAAGCAACAACCAACTCTGACAAACATGAGCTGAAATAAGAGGTACATTAAAGCAGAAACAAATCTCAGACACCTAAGTGTCATTCCTAGTCACCTGGGGATCATAATAGGCTCAGATTTGTGGGCCCCAAATTAGACCTAACCTACTGAACCAGATAGTTTAGGGACAAGGGCTTACCCCCAAACCATCTTGATTCAGTAATCTGTATTTTCACAAGCTCTGCAGAGGATTTCAGAATCATTGATTTATACTATAGTATAAATATAGAAACCCAAATGGGAAGGTTCAAGTATTGGGACTATGTTAGAAATAGGTGTGGAGTGCTCTGGAAGTCCAATGATACTATTCTGGAGGGAAAGGTTCAACACCACAGCCCAAAGATCTAATTCTACCTCTTAGAGTACTTTGGACTATTTTCTCTAAGTAGTACCTTAGCATATCTCAGGTTGGAACTTATAAATAAAAATATCAGTTTTCCTCATTTGACAAGTGGTCATTGAGTGCCTTCTCTGGTCTGAGGATTAGCAGTTTACCTGGTTTGAATTTACCAGGGATTCTCACTTTAAGCGTACAAATATGACTTGCATGTGTTCAGGCAGTTTCATTCAGAACTCTCAGAACTGAATGTGCCCACCACCAAGTAATGATAAGTTTAAGGTGATGTATCTGCTAATTACTGTGACATGATTATTGTCCAATGCACATATAAATCAAGACATTACATTTTGCTCCTTACTTATTATTATTTTATATCATTAAAAGTTAATTTTTGAACTTAATGAAAATTATGTATAGCAATGAAATGTCTAAGATTAGATATATGAGATCCTAAATTAGTGAAGTCAGGAGAAGTTGTTTAAATGAATCATGATGGTTTTAGGTAATCAAAATACTTTAAGGAGGCCTTCAGCATTGTGGCACAGTGGGTTAAGCTGCCATCTACAAGGCTGACATCCCAAACGGGTATTGGTTCAAGTCCTAGCTGTTCCACTTCTGATTCAGCTTCCTGATAATTCTCCTGGAAAAGCAGTGAAAAATGATCCAAGAACTTGGTCCCTTGCTGCCTATGTGGGAGACCTGAATAGAATTCCTGATTACTGGCTTCAGCTTGGCCTAGTCCTGGCAGTTGTGGCCATTTGGGGAATGAACCAGCAGATGGAAGATTTCCTCTCTCTTTCTCTTTCTCTCTGTAACTCTACCTTTCAAATCAATAAAATAAATCTTAAAAATAAATAAATAAATAAGGTGGTCCTGACCCTCCCAAAGTATCTACCTTCTCCTGTGCCAGGTTTTCTTCAACAATCATGAAGATAGATAACAAGCTAGATTAAGCCTGAGTAACACAAATGCATATATATATACTATAGTCACGCTCATGCCTCCCCAGTTCTTTCATGGGTCAGTCCAAAATTTGAAACTGTTCTATAAGTCTGAATTTTACTGATACTTTCATGTTTTTCTTGAATTTGCAGCATGTTTTACTAACTACCCTATATAAATTAAGACAATATGATATTTATAAAACTGTGTCATTCTGTAATTCCTTTATTGAATTGGATATTTTTGGAATGAAACTGATGGACTTTTGATAGAATTAGACCCAAGACTGTTGTATTACTGTCCTATCAATCAGCCCTTCTTCTGAGAATTCTCCGGGAAGAATGATTACTCTGATGACTTGTGAAATATCTTATTTAGATCTGCACAAGAACTTGAACCACAAATTTAGTGTTTTCTGAGAAAGACTAATTTGAGAGAAGGAACTTAGACTTTAAGTGGAACCTTCAACTCTCTTGTATTTGATTAACTGGTATGTTATCATCGTCATCTTAACGGTAACAAAATAAGGTATGATGTGCAACTTTTATTTACCAGTAGAAATGCTGATCCAAAAGAGATTTAAAAAAATGCTAAAATGCCAAAATTTACATTTCAGTGCTTTAAGACAAATTCATCATTTCCACAAGGACAAAATAATTTTATCAGGGCTAACTCTGAGGTCACTTGTTTGTTATTTTAAAATATCTTCTCTATTTTCATCATAACCCTTAGAATCAACTAATTTCAACCACAATGTTCTGAATACACACTGATTTATATTGATTTAAGTTCACAATTTATTTAAAAACACATTTAAAATTAGACAGAAATTACTCACCTATGAATACCTTAGAAAAATTCAATATATGACATAATTCAGCAATGAGAGGGGCTCACTAATACACTGATTTCAAACAGGGGAGTGAAGCCATTGCTTACATGGAGAAGATGAGGGGAATCTAAGGTGTTTGGGGTGAGGTATATACACAGTTTTCATGTAAAACAAACTTATTTGTAAAGTAAAATTTGCATTTAAAAAGGAAATTGAGTCAAAGAAGGAACTTCCAAAGTTAAAACTATAAAGAGCTTTAAATATGCTAAATATGAATTCTCACTAATGAGAACCACAAAGATTAAAACAATAACAGGGGTGGCTTTAGTGATCTGATCATTTGGGGTCAAGGCTGGAATAATTGATCATAGCTCTTGAGCACAATTTAGAATTAAGGAAATTTAATTTATAGGCTAAACTGATAAGGAAGCAAAGGGATATATACTTTCATTTTATAGTCAGGAAATATACTTAAAATCCCACATCCAATTCTGTCTAACTCATTTCAAATGGAAATGCCTGACTCCTATTTCTTCAAATTCTTGTTCAATAGTTACATCCTCAATTGCACATTTAGTGCTTTAAATCCTTAATCACCCAAACTAAATAAGTTATCTTCTGAAACATATTTTTTTCTGTTCCACTGCATAGTATTTTGCAGTTGTTATTGAGGTAACTTTCTTTTTTATTATTTTCATTTTTAGTTTATTTTTGTTATTTGTTTCCACCAACAAAATGGAAACTCATCTATTGAATTTTACTGATAATTGGATTTGTTTTCACTTTTTACAAATAAGAAAACCAATGTATGGTTTATATAGGCAACTGAAGATGTGTGTCCCTTGATTTTAAATTTTTTCCACCCAATGACTATGTCAAAATTGTTAGAAGCATATTGACTAGCTCATAAGAATTAATAAATGGATATAAAAAAGTAAATAACCAAGTTTAAGTAGGAAACAGATGAGACACACTGAAATCATGTGAATGGGACTGCTGAATTTGGTGAAATTGCAAGCTAACACCTTCTGTCTCTTCTCAGTAACCCATAACAATGAGAATTTATCTTCATAACTAGATGCTAAATTGAGTGATCAAACTGCATCCCTAACTAATCCTGAATATATTCCTAACTTCTCCAAGATTAACCATCCTAGACAGAAATAAAAATCAGTAGCAACTAACTTACATGCTATGTACAATCAGCAGTGTATCCATAAAGGGGTTATTGAGTTTTCTTTTGATTAATATTGTGGCTAGATTAAAATTTTATAATCTTGTTATTCATTCATTGCATTCATTCTTCTTTCAAGTTTCATTATTTAACTGACTAAATGAATTAATATTTTTATTGCTTCATATTCAATCATCTATTTTTGGCTTAGATGTTAACAACCATTGTTTATTTTACCGGTTTTTTTAAGGTATATTGTATAAATCTTTAAACTTTTGTCTAATTTATTGGATAATACATCATTTAATAACATATAATCTATACATACACATATACACAAATGGCTCATAATAGCTTACTTCAGTTTCTTCCCTGCTTTTTGTACCATTATTTTCACATTTTATATAAATTTAATATATTTTGTCATTCATAAGATTCAATAATCTAAAAGGATTTGAATAACAAAAGTCTTATTTATAATTATTTATCAATTTTTAATATTTATCTATATTTCTATATTTTATTCCTCTGTACCTAAGGCATCCTTTTAAATTCTGGGTGCTTTTAAATTTCTTCCTCATCGCTGGTTTTAACCGATTCAAGTATGATGAGCTTTTTTGTTTTCTTTATGTTTTTTGTATGTACAGGGATGTGTTGTCCTTGGATCTCAGGGTTTAACATTTATATGACATTTGAAAGACATTTTGACTGTGGTTTCTTCAAATATGCTTTTCTGTACCCTTCTTTACTTGGTGATTCAAATTACAGATAGATTAGAATGCTTTAAACTGAGCAGTTTCCATGTAACTCTGTAATTTTGTAGTTTTCTACACTCTATTTTTAACCCCAGCTTTAACTAAGGTGTAATTTGTAAAATAAAAAAAAAGTTAAAAATTTTAAAATTTAAAAGTATATTGATTTTGTATCCTGCAACTTCACTGAATTTGTTTATTATGTCCAAAAGTATTTTCGTAGAGTCTTTAGGATTTTCTATAAACAAAATGTCACCTTCAAACAGCGAAAATTTTATTTCATTTCCAGTTTGGAAGCTTTTTATTTCTTCTTATTGTCTTAGTGCTTTAACACTCAGTATTGCACTGAATAGAAGTGATAAAGTGGACATCCTGGTCTTGTTTCTGATCTTAAAGAAAAAGCTTTAAGCTTGCCAAAATGCAATGTAAGCTTAGGTTTTTTTTATTTTTGGTCATTATTAAGTGAAGCACAGTCCTTCTATATCTAGTTTGCTGAATGTTTTTAATATTTATTAATATTAATATTTATTTATGTATTGATATATTATATAATTATATATTATATTAATATATGATACATTAATTCATTAATATTTGTTAATATCTGAAAGTCAGAATTACAGAGAGAGAGAGAGAGACAAAGATCTTCCATCGACTGGTTCACTCCCTAGTGGCTGCAAAGGCCAGGACTGTGTCGGGCTTAAGCCAGGAGCCAGGAGCTCCATCCAGGTCTCCTATGTGAATGGCAGTGGCCCAAGCAATAGGGCCGTCTTCCACTTTTCCCAGCACATTAGCAGGAATGCTGGATCAGAAATGGAGCAGCAAGTCTCAAACTGGTGCCCAAATGGGATGCTGGCATTGCAAGTAATGCTTTACCCACTGTGCCACAATGGCAGGCCTCTTGAGTGTTTTTTTGTTGTTGTTGTTGTTTTAAAATTAAACAATGTTCAATTTTGTCAAATGTTCATTTTTAAAATCTACTGAGACAGGTGGGTAGGAAGTTATGGGGGGGAAAAGCCATTGTAATCCATAAACTGTACTTTGGAAATTTATATCTACTAAATAAAAGTTAAAAAAATAAATAAATAAAAAGCAAAAGACTAGGGGCGGATGCTGTGGCGCACTAGGTTAATCCTCTGCCTGCGGCACTGGCATCCCATATGGGCGCCGGTTCTAGTCCCGGCTGCCCCTCTTCCAATCCAGCTCTCTGCTGTGGCCTGGGAAAGCAATGGAAGATGGCCCAAGTGCTTGGGCCCCTGCACCCTCATGGGAGACCAGGAAGAAGTTCCTGGCTTCGGATCGGCACAGCTCTGGCAGTTGCGGCCACCTAGAGAGTGAATCAACAGAAGGAAAACCTTTCTCTCTGTCTTTCCCTCTCACTGTCTGTAACTTTACCTCTAAAATAAATAAATAAAATCTTTTTGTTTAAAAGCAAAAAAAAAAATCTACTGAGACAAGCATATGCTTTTGATTCTTCATTCTGTCAACGTGGTATATTACATTACTTAATTATCAGAAATGAAGGGAGATATAGCCATATGATAATAGCAGGAATTTTAATGTCCCATTTTTCAACAATATATTGATCATTCAAATATCAAATCAATAAGGGACCAGTGGACTTGAATAACACCATTGTTGAAATGGATTTAACAGACATACAGAGAATATTTCATTTAATAGTAATAGAATATTTGATCTTTTCAAGCATACACAGAAGATTCTCTAGAGTAGATTATATGTTAGACTATAAAACAAGCTTTAACAAATTAAAGAAAACAAAAAATATATAATCCCTATTCTAATCATAATGGTATGAAACTAGAAATCAATAATATGAAGGAAATTAGATAATTCATAAATGTGTCGAATGTAAACAACATAGTTGTGAACAACCAATGGGTCTAAGAAGATATCAAAAGGAAGCAGAAAAGACATCTTGTGGTGCAGGCATTTGGCACAGTACTTAGGGCCCCACTTGGTCAAATCAAAGTGTCTGGGTTTGAGCTGTGACTCTGCTACAAACTCCAGTTTTGTGCAAATACACACCTTAGAGATCAGTAGATGACAGAGGGAATGATTGGGTCTTGGTCATCCATAAGGGAGACCGAGATTGGAATCCAGACTCCTGATTTGGCCTGGTCCATCTTTGGGTATTGCAGGCAATTGGGAAGTAGACCTGTCGATGGAAGATATATGGCTACTCCATCTACCTTTCAAATAAAAATAAAGTGGGCATGTTAATATTAAAACAATGATTTAAGCTATTGAAATGAATAAAAATGGCAACAGAACATACAAAAACATGTAATGCAGCAAAAGCAGATCTAAGAGGGAGCTTTATAGCAATAAACATGTGCATAAAGTAAAAAAATCTAAATACAACAAAAATTCACATCTCAAAGAACTAGAAAGGGAAGTGACAATAAACAGAAATCTACAGAGGGAAGAAAATATTAAGCAGAGGAGAAATAGATTAAATAGAAAATACTGATGGAATTGAGTTAGTTTTTAAAGAGATAAACATAATTGACTAAACATTACCTAAAAAGAAAGCTGACATTGATAAAATTATACTTGAAAGAAGAGGAATTGCAAGACATGGCACATAAATATAAAGGATCATCTAAAAAATCTGCAAGTACAAAGGTATCTAAATGTAAAACATTTTCCTTACTCAAAAAGGAAACCTTATACCCTTTATCCATCAACTGCTGTCTCCTAATTCCCCATCCTATCTTTATGCAACCATGAATCTACATCTTTCTTTATTGATTTGACCATTCTGGGCATTTAATACACATGGAAACATATACTGTGTGATTTTATTTATGGCTGACTTCTTTAACTTTACATGTTTTCAATGCCCATTCAAGGCATGGCATATGTTAGCATTTCATTTTTTCACACAGCAGGATAATAATCCATTTGTGAATATGTCACATATTGTTTAGCCATTAATCAGTTAATGGACATATACGTTGTTCCCACCTTATGACTACTATAAAGAATGGTGCTATAAGCATTCATATGAATGTTTATGTGTGGTTATGTTATCACTTCACTTGGGAGAACAGTAGAATGTAGGGCATATATTCAATATTTATCTATTTGAAGAACTTCCAGGCTGTCTACCAAGGTGGGTATACTATTTTAACTTCTCACTGGAATTATTAATATTTCCATGTCTTCACATCTTCAACAAAAATTGTTACTGTCTTTTTATTACAGACATTCTAGTGGAGGTACAATGTCTTGTAATTTCATAATGACTAAAGAGATGGAGCAGCTGTTAGTATACTTACTGGAAATTCATATATCTTTTTGGGAGAAATGTCTAATCAAATACTTTACTTTTATTAAATGAATTATTTGTCTTTATTATTAGATTATGAATATGTTTTTGTATCCATGATATTAATTATTAGATATAATTTTGTAGCAGTTTCCCATTTTTATGTTGAATTTTCATTTTTATAGTGCTATTTGAAACACAAATTTTATTTTGATGAGGTCTAGTTTATTAATTTTTTTCTTTAACTGCAGCCTTTTAGTGTAATATTTAGGAATTTAATGCCAAATCTAAGGTTATAAAAATTTATCTGTATGTTTCTTGCTAAAACTTTTAAAATTTTACTTTCTACTTTTCTATATATCTGATTCACTTTGAGTTGATTTTTGCATAGGGCAAATGGATCAAATTTCATTCTTTTTTGCAATTGGCATTTATTTGCAGTATTTTCTCTAAGAATGGTCTTGTCATCTTACCGAGGGGTAGAGGATGTCATTCACACAGGCCATATAAAGCCTGCAAAACCATTTGGTCTGGTTCTGCTGAAGAAACTGTAGGTAACACTAAAATGCAATGAAGCTATATGAGGTTAATATTTAAGCTGATAATTTTGGATGGCCTGTGATTGACGTTATAAATATTCAATGGTCCTTGTCAGAAAAAAAAGGTCCCCACCCCCACTTGGCCTAGTCAAATGTTTGCTGGCCATAAACATGTGGATTATTCTTCTCTCTGATTTACATTTCATTGATCTACATGTTTATGAAATGTCAGCACTACACTGTCTTGATTAGTGTAGCTTTTCAGTAAGTTTTGAAAGCAAAATTTGTGAACACTCCCTCTAGTTCATATTAGTCATCTTCATTCATCTTTTTCAAGATTGTTTCAGTAGCTATTTTGAGTCCACTGTAAATCTATCTGCATTTCAAAATTAACCTTTTAATATTTAGAGAAAAGTTGATTGCATTGATTCTGAAAATCAATCTCAAGAAATATTTCCATTATAACAAAGTTTAGTATTTTATTCTTCTGATCTATGAACATGAAATTATTTTCTATTTATTTATATTTTCTTACAAATATGTTAACAATGTTTTGTAATCCTCAGAGTACAAGTTTTGTACTTGTTTATGCAGGCATGCTTTAATATTTTTTTCTATAATAAAGGAATTAATTTTCATTATCAGATTATTCAAATAAAATTTATAGAAACACTGCTGCATTTTCTATATTACCTTCTATTCCACAACTTTCTTTGAATTGTTTACTAAATGTAATGAACTGTATATATCATCTTTGTAAGACTGAATGGCATATAATCAGCTACCCTCTTAACACTGAAGGAAAAAACTCCCTCCATCACTGAATAAACAAGAGATGATTAAAATAATCTATAAATACAATTATAAAATTTCATATTGATTTAAATGTAAAACATTGAAGGAATAAAAAATATCTATTTATACACAGGCAGAAGTGCTCTCTAGTTCAAAGTATTATTTAAGAGATCACTCTAAATATGTCTAATATTTCTAATAATTATATATTTATCATTATATTGTTCTTTGTATCTGTAAGAAATCTCACTGAAATATCTTTGTTTCCCTTCTACAAGGTGGAGTTACGTATTTGCTGGGATATGGTTCTCCATTTTGCCTTTAACTGAGAGTCAGATAAAGATGTAGATATGCTCACAGTTAAAAAAAAGTTACTACATAGAATGACTTTTAGAAGCTAATTTTAATAGAATCCCTACACTAAGTATCATGTGTTTCCTTATCCAAAATCACCAAATAATCACAAAGTATATTTAAAATGTCTTATTTGGGTGTAGAATAAAATACCGTATTTCATCTGTTCTAAATTCAAAATGTAGTATACAAGTTGACAACTTATACAGAGAATCTAAAGTTACTCAACCTGCACAATAAGCATTTAGGGTTCTATAAATAAAATTGTGTCATCTACAAACAACATTTTAATATTTCCTTTCCAGTTTTGATTATTTTATTGTCTTAATACTCTGAATAAAACTCCAGTATTATGTTGCACAGAAGTGATGAGAGTGGGCATCCTTGTCTTCTTCCTAATCTTAGAGGAAATGCTTTCAGCTTTTCACAAGTCATTATGATGTAGCTGCAAGGTTGTCATATATGGTTTCTATTATGTTGAAATACATTCCTAACTTGTTGAATGTTTTTAATGTGAAAAGTTGTTTATCTTGTCAAATGCTATTGTTTTGCACCTATTAAGATGTGCACAGGTTTCTGACCTGTCCTTCTATTGATGTGGTATATCACATTAACTGATTAGTATAATTGGCCTTTACTGACCTTACCTTTAGCCTGGGTTGCTGACTGGGGGCTGAGCAACTTGAAAGCTTAGAGAGGGAAGCAGCACTTCATGCCTGCCTACTTCATGCTCTCCCTACCCCCACCCCCAGAGAATGATAGATTATACAGCAAAATGTCATGCAGTGGACCTCTGTTCTGATCCTATCAGAATCAGAGTCACAGTGAAGGCAACACATGGGGCAAAGCACAGATTCCCTGTGTCCTGCAACTGTGAGAGTTTTGGTGCTCATGCATTCTACATGAACCACAGGGATCCCTCCTGGTTTATGGGGACTAGTGCCATAAGCAGCCCATAAAAAATTCTGCTTTAACATTGGAAGATTTGAGAAATGACCTCACTATACCTTGCAACAATAGAACTGAAACAACTAATTGTAAATTTCTCAATCCCATTAGAATCTACCAAGTAGACTAGGAAAGAACCTACTTCCATTCTAACTCTCTGGACTTAGTCATCAGAAAAAAGTCTACTGTTTATCCTGTGGTCACCCTGAAGTATTGGAGAACGGTTTACTTCATATGCTATATTCCCTGGACCAGGGCTGTTGGTGTTTTAAGCCATAGGACCAACTGGACTCTCCCAGCAGGATCTGAGGAATGGCTCGTGCATATTACACAGTTCTAGAGCCACAGAAATTGGTGCAAAAAGTGATAGAATCATTATGCTTGCAACCGGGACAAGGGCACAGCCAACTTTGTCTCCCTCAGCATGAAGAACAAGGCCCAGACTATCACAATCCCCAGGGAGAACTACACTGAACTCACTGTGGACTGAAGATGCAGATCATAGGAAACATAATCATCTCAAAGATACACTTTTATGTTTACAAAATGCAGTAGACTAGACCATTGTGTCACCTACAAACAGAACTCACATTAAGACAAAGGAAATAACTCAGAGACTACACTCCTAGCCTCACCTAGAATGGAGCTCTGTTTTGTGGCCAGCACACTTTGATACCAAAACCAAATACATAATATAAAAATAAAACTACAGACCTATATCCTTAATGAACACAGATGCAAAGCAAACTGAATCCCAAACCACATCAAAAAGATGATACAACATGATCAAGTGGAATTTATTACAGTAATTCAAGGGTGCATCAAAATTCTACAAATGTCATATTTACAACCTATTATATAGGTTATAGCAAATCTATAAATGTCATAGGTCACATTAACAGTATGAAGAACAAAAACAATTTGGTCATCTCAATAGATTCAGAGAAACCTCTGAAATGATTCAATACCCTTTCATGATAAAAATCCTCCATAAATTAGGTATACAAAAAAAAAGCCTCAGATTAGAAAGACTACATATGAAAAATAGCCAATATCACACACAATGGGTAAAAGCTGAAAGCATTTTCCCTCAGTTGGAACAAGACAAGGATGTCTACTCCTGGGGCTGGAGCTGCGGCATAGCGGGTAAAGCCACCACCTGCAGTGTCTTCTTCCTACATGGGTGCCGGTTCGAGTCCCAGCTGCTTCACTTCCAATCCAGCTCTCTCCTATGGCCTGGGAAAGCAATGAAATATGGCCCAAGCCCATGGGCCCCTTAACCTATGTGGGAGACCTGGAAGAAGCTCCTGGATCCTGGTTTAGGATTGGCACAGCTCAGGTTGTTGGAGCCATTTGAGTGAACCAAGGGATGGAAGATCTCTCTTTCTCTCTCTCTCTGCCTCTGCCTCTGCCTCTCTCTAACTCAGCCTTTCAAACAAATAAATAAATCTAAAAGAAAATAAAAAGGATTTCCACTCTTGCCACTATTATTCAATCTAGTACTAGAAGATTTAGCAAGTACAATTAGGGAGGAGAAAGCAATAAGGGGCATCTATTTGGATAGGATAAAGTCGAATTATCTATGGTTACAGACAACATGAAATTGAAAATAGAAATACGTAAATACTCTTAAAAATAAGGGATAATAAAAAATTACAGCTGAAATAATAGTGATATGATATAAAATGTCAACTCAAAATGGATCAAGGATATAAACTTAAGACCTGAGACTATGAAGCCTCTGGAAGAAAAAGTCCAGGAAACACTTGAAGACATTGGTGTAGGTGATAGTTTCTTGGATAAGATCCCCAGCCAAATGGGATTGTATCAAACTCAGAAGCTTGTGCATGGCAAAGGAAACAATCAATAGGGTAAAGAGACATCCAAAAGAATGAGAAAAATATTTGTGAGTTATCTGATAAAGGATTAATGGTTAAGAATGTTGTATTACTATAGTTTTAATGATCTGTAATTACTTTAAAACTTGTTGCATGAGGGTGAAGTGGTCATTTTTCCATTCAATTATAACTTAAAGTCATTGCCTACATCCCCACTATACTATGGTCTTTTTGCCTCTTGCCTATTAAACTTATCTGTGAAGCATTTAGACTTCTTTACTGTAATGTAAATTTAAAACATCTTATCGCAAAAACTAAGCAAAGAAAAAGATATGGAGGGAGGTTGGGGTTGAGGAAAAGAAGAAAGGGAATATCATATTAGAATTACATCTATGAACTATATTGAATCTTTTAAATCTAATTAAAAAAAGACTAAAATCAAAAAAGAAAACAAACTAAAAAACAAACATAGTTCTTATTCTAAGGAGTAGTGGAGAGATACATACAAATCAATACCAATGAAAATGATAGGATAAGAGCTAGTAAGAGGCATCATCGTGGCACAGTGGGTTAAGCAGACAATTTAACACCAGCATCCCCTACTGCAGCATCAGTTCGAGTATTTGTTGCTCTGCTTCTGACCCAGGTCCCTACTAATATGCCTTGGAAAGCAGCAAAAGGTGGTCCAAAGACTTGGGTTCCTGCCACCCACATGGAGACCCATATAGAGTTCCAGGCTCCTGGATTTGGCCTGGCCTGCAGCAATATGGGGAGTAAAGCATCAGATAGAACATATCTTTCTCTCAGTCTTCCAACTTTCGCTGTCCACCTGCCTTTCAAATAAGTAAAATAAAAAAAGTGCTATTACAGGTGTTATACAAATTGTTATAGGAAATAAGAGAAAGCAGTACACCATAGAGGCTATACAGGGAACTACCTTACCCTGAGGCTTACGAGAAAAAATCTGAACACGCATCATAGTGATAAGTTATAGAAGAAGAATTAGAAGATGAAATCACATTATATATTTTGCATTGATTCTGGCAACCATTCTACTTTAGTAGTATGGCAATGACTGTAACATTTAAAGGTACTTTAATAATAATGGCAGTGATAACAGCAGTATTTATTGTTATCTTTTTTCCTGTATTGTCTTGTGCATTATCTCATTTAATATAATCTATAGGTATCAATTTCATTTATCTTATAGAGATGAGTTAAAAACTACTTTCATTCACAAAAAGTTTTGACAATACCTAATCTGTGACTTTAAACTTTGGTCTGCATTTGCTCTTAAGATAGCAAATACAAAAAGAGGGCATCCCAGTAGATTTTGAGTTTCACCTGGTTTAATGTTTCTTTGGGACACATTTTATTAGTTTTATAAGAGTCATGTGTATAAAGTAACAGTTGAATTTACTTTTACTTGAATACAAGGCATTTCTGCATAATATTGCAATTTAAAATCATATTCAAAAATACAAGAACTTAGAGTAAAGTATATATGAGGGAGCTTCTAATGTTCATGGAAAACAAAAATTAAAATGTAACATGTTTTTTCCATTTTAATTAATATTTAAAATGTCACTTTTAATAAATCTTAAAATAAACATTTAAAAGGTTTAAAATTATATTCTAAGAGTAGTATTTCTATAATTTTAGTTTAAATCACAACTCTAATTGTAGATTACATATTTTTATCATCAATAAATCAGTAAAGTGTCTAGATCCTAAATATACCTTCAACAAAAGGATAGCCTTGACAACAAATATATTAAAAATTATTTATGGTGTTATTCTACCTTTAAAGCAACAGAAATTGGCTAAAACTAATAAACTTTCAAATGTAACAGTTTCCAAAGTAATGATAAACTGTTTAATCTGCACTCAAATATGTTAATTATAGAAACAATTTCACATTTTGTATATGATTTGGAGAAAATATAAAACTATTTCATTTCTGCTTCAATTGAAAGGTAAATCTAAATCACTAATTATGAGCACGAAAAAACAGCTTATAAAGGTTAAAATAAACTGTTTTATATTTATATATAACATTTTAAAACATTATTAATTTTGTATTCCTCATTCTTTGTGACATAAATTATCTGGAAAAATGTTCAACATATTTGAAATAGAAGGAATCCTTGGTGTACATAGGGAAGAAAATAAAATATGAAGAATTTCAGAGGCTGGTGCTATGGCCTAGTGGGTAAAGCTGCCGCCTGCAGTGCCAGCATTCCATCTGGGCACCGGTTCGTGTCCCGGCTGCTCAACTTTCAATCCTGCTCCCTGTTATGGCCTGGGAAAGCAGTAGAAGTTGGCCCAAGTCCTTGGGCCCCTGCACCTGCGTGGGAGACCCAGAAGAAGCTCCTGGCTCCTGGCTTTGGATCAGTGCAGCTCTAGCCATGGGTGCCAATTGGGGAGTGAACCAGAGGATGGAAGACTTTTCTCTCTCTGCCTTTCCTTCTCTCTCTGTGTAACTCTGACTTTCAAATAAATAAATAAATACATCTTTTAAAAAAAGAAAAAGAATTTCATATTAGACTTATCTTTCTATGAAAAATCTTTTCTAGTGGTTAGGATCTACTACATGTAGAAAAGGTTTGAGAAAATTCACTCATTCTGTCTATTCATTCAACCACTTCATGATTTCTTTTTTTTTTTTTAACTTTTATTTAACAAATATAAATTTCCAAAGTACAGCTTTTGGATTACAGTGGCTTTTCCCCCCCATAACTTCCCTCCCACACACAACACTTCCATCTCCCACTCCCTCTCCCATTCCATTCACAACAAGCATGTACCTGAATGAGGTTAGCATACTTAAAGGAGATGCTCATACCTCTCATTCTTTCTAGTATTAAAAAAAAAAAACTTTCATAAATGCTTCTTCTGATTCTTTTGTAATTGTGACTTGTTAAACTTAACTACTATATGTTTCATTTATTAAATTTACACTTCTTTCTATTGATGAAATATTTTCATTGTACATTTAGTCACAAAGACTTATTAATATAGCGAGCACCATTTTGTCAATTGAATCACTACCTACACATAAACTATTACTTTCAACATTCAGACATGATATATTGCTTTACTCAAATTCCCCAGTAACTTACTAAGTCAGCACCAATGATTTCAATTTTCACTTTGATGGAGCTTAGTTTATTAAAATGCCTGTGTTATTATAACCTACTCATATATTATCTCATGTGGAAAAAAGTGATCTCTTGAATATTTTCCCTTTTTTAAGATTTATTTTATTTATTTGAAAGGCAGAATTACAGAGAGTTAAATAGCAAAACAGAAAGAGACTTTCCCATCTACTGTTTCACTCTCCAAGTGGCCAGGGCTGGAATAGGAGCCAGGAACTTCATTTGGGTCTCCCTTGTGGGTGTAGGGCCCAAGCGCTTCTACTGCTGAATGGGAAGTGGGGCAGTTGGTGCTAGAACTTGAGCTCATAGGGGATACTGGTGCTGCAGGCAGTGGATTACCCTACTGCACCAAAATGCCAGCTGTGGATATTTTTCTCTTAATGGTATATGGAATGTGAGAAAATACTCAAACTCTTGGATAAATTTTGCACTTTGATATGAAGAAAGTATGTGGGTACTTCAAAATTTCATGGAAAAATCATATGTAGTTTTTTCATAATAAACTTTTCTAAGAACATATTAAATACCCCTCATATGTATGGATTTCAGTTTTTGCACCAATATAAACTGATCTTTTAATTCATTTTTCATATTTTTTAAAATAGACATGTGCTTTAGTATAAATAATTGAATAAACGTTTTATATATATATTTTAATGTTAATTGGGAGTATGTGCAGTAAGATGGCTAATCACTTATTCACAGTGAGATATCTTAAAATATATATAAAGTACACAGACACACACACACACACACACACCCGCCCACACACACACATACACAAATACACACAAATTATAAGTACCAAAGGAAAAGTTACCAATATTGAAGGACAATCTACTTTTTATTATTAAAGACTTCCATGATATGCTATTTAAAAGGGTTTTGGAAAGTCTATAGCTAGGATCATTGTGATTCCTCCATTAATTTTCAGTGACTCAGAAACTAATTTCTTTTGGAATTTTATCTCTGCTAATTTTTTTTCAGATATCTCCTAGGGGTTTAAGATACAGCGGCTTTTCCTAAAAGACAGAAAATCATCAATAGAAGTTAAGGCAGGCTTTTAGGATAGCAGCTAATGTCCCAGTTTTGTGAAAAAGTTGTTTTTCTCACCTGCTGTGAGACTTCTGGGACTCAGATTATAAAAGGAGACCAAACAGATGGGAATAAATTAGATGAAAGTATTCCAGCAAAACCAGTGCTACTTTGAGTTTGGGGTGAAATTATCTTCAGTTTTATCTGTTGGTGTCCCCAGAATAAGGCGAGATATCCATACACACAGGATGAAAGTGGATAATCTTCTTACTTAATGCACAGAAAATAACACAAAATTCATTGAGGGTTTAAATTTAAGATACAGAAATGTAAAACTTCTAGAAGAAGATCTAAGGGAAAAGCTTTATAAAATTGCCCTAGGCAATTTATATGATGTGACACTAATGTATAAGCAATAAAAGCAAAAACAGACAAGTGGGATGATATGAAACTAACAAGCTTCTGCACAGCAAATAAAATAAACAACAGAGCAAAAGAGACTATCTTTAGAATGGAAGAAAATATTTGCAAATCATGTAAAGGAAGTAATGCAATTCAACAAAAAAATCTCTAACTTGATTCTAAAATCATCAATGAACTTGAATAAATACTTCTCCAAAGACATACAAATGGTATTTTGAAATATGTTCAACATCTGTACTAATCACAGAAATGCATATCCAAACTTCACACCTGTTCAAATATATTCACTATAAAAATAATAATTTCCCTAGAGCCTAGGGAGATTACTGACTCCATAAACAAGAGTGTCAAATTGTTAAGTCAACAACAGGAGTCACTGTGTACTTACGTCTCATGTGAGATCTGTCCTTAATGTGTTGTCCAATGTGAAGTAATGCTATAACTAGTACTGAAACAGTATTTTTACACTTTGTGTTTCTGTGTGGGTGCAAACTGATGAAATCTTTACTTAGTATATACTGAATCGATCTTCAGTATATAAAGATAATTGAAAATGAAAAAAAAACCTTGGTTTTAAATTGGACATTGCATAGAAAATTAATCAATTTTTAAAAAATATCATGTAGGATCTCTGTCCTTAATGTGCTGTACATTTTGATTTAATGCTATAACTAGTACTCAAACAGTATTTTTTACTTTGTGTTGCTATGTGGGTGCAAACTGTTGAAATCTTTATTTAATATATATTAAACTTATCTTCTGTATATAAAGAGAATTGAAAATGAATCTTGATGTGAATGGAAGGGGAGAGGAAGTGGGAAAGGGGAGGGTTGTGGGTGGGAGGGAAGTTTTTTTGGGGGGAAGCCATTGTAATCCATAAGCTGTACATTGGAAATTTATATTCATTAAATAAAAGTTTGAAATGGACACTATAAGCAACAATGAACTGATCAGCTCCTGTCCTGACTTTAGATGTACAATGTAATACTTTATCCTTTTTAGTATTTGTTGTTGTTGTTGTTGTTCTAGTACTATTGGTTGAACTCAATAATTAACACACAATTATTCTTAGGTGTTTAAATTTTAACTGAAAAGTGATCCCTGTTAAATCTAAGAGTGGAAAAAGAGAGGGAGGAGATGAACAATTTGGAACATGCTCAATCGGACTGGCCGCAAATGGTCGAGTTAGAAATGTGCCAGGGGATTCCAACACAATCCCATCAAGATGGCATGTACCAATGCCATCTTACTAGTCCAAGTGATCAATTTCAGCTCACAATTGATAGCTCTGATAGGTCTAAGAGTCAAAGAGATCACACAAACAAGACAAGTATCTGCTAATACTAACTGATAGAATCAAAAAGGGAGAGAAAGATCCAACATGGGAAGTGGGATACACAGCAGACTCATAGAATGGCAGATGTCCTAAACAACACTCTGGCCTCAGAATCAGCCCTCAAGGCATTCGGATCTGGCGGAAGAGCCCATGAGAGTATAGCAGGTATGGAAAGCCAAGATATCATGGAAAAAAAAAAAGACCTAAATGAATGATCTCTGTGAGTGAGATCCCAGTGGAAAGAATGGGGCCATCAAAGAAGGAGGTACCCTTCTCCGAAGGGAGGAGAGAACTTCCACTTTGACTATAACCCTATCGGAATAAGATCAAAGTCAGCGAACTCTAAAGGCTTCCATAGCCCTGGCAACTCATGACTAGAGCCTAGGGAGATTACTGACGCCATGAACAGGAGTGTCAAATTGTTAAATCAGCAACAGGAGTCACTGTGTACTTACACCCCATGTGGGATCTGTCCCTAATGTGTCATCTAAAGCGAAGTGATGCTATAACTAGTACTGAAACAGTATTTTTACACTTTGTGTTTCTGTGTGGGCACAAACTGATGAGGTCTTTACTAATTATATATTGAAGTGATCTTCTGTATATAAAGAGAATTGGAAATGAAAAAAAAAAAAAAAACAACCTGGTGTTAAAATGGAAATGGCATAGAAAATTAATTAATTTGAAAAAAAAATTATGTAGGATCTCTGTCTTTAATGTGCTGTACATTGCTATTTAATGCTATAATTAGTAATCCAATGGTAGTTTTTTCACTTGATGTTGCTATATGGGCAAAATGTTGAAATCTTTACCTAATATATACTAGACTGATCTTCTGTATACAAAGAGAATTGAAAATGAATCTTTACATGAATGGAAGGGGAAAGGGAGCGGGAAAGGGGAGGGTTGCGGGCGGGAGGGAAGTTATGGGAGGGTGGAAGCCATTGTAACCCATAAGCTATACTTTGGAAATTTATATTCATTAAATAAAAGTTTAATAAAAAAATAATAAATAATAATTTAAAAATCAAAGCAAAATGTTGGGGGAGAGAGGCTAGTGTTGTAGTACTGCAAGTTAAGCTGCTGTTGGCAACATATGGTAAAATCAGTTTGAGTTCCACCTGCCCTACTTCAGATGCGGCTCTTTGAAAATATGCCTGGGAAAGCAGCAAAAAATGGTCTATGTATTTTGGTCCCTAACAAACTTGTAGGAGACCCAGATAGAGTTCTAGGTTCCTGGCTTATTTCTAGCCCAGCCACAACTTTTGCCACTATTTGGAGGAGTGAACCAGCAGATGAAAGATCTCTTTCTTTCACTCTACCTTTCAAAACATAAAATAAATATTTAAAAAAGTACATGCAATGTGTTGGTTTAGAAACTGCAAGCTCCAAATGCTAGTGGTGGGAATGTAAAACAGTTCAGGACTTATTTAACATTCCTCAAACAATTAAAAATAAAATTACGATATTCATTAATCTCATTTATGGGTACATGCTCAAAATAATTAAATCAGGATTGCAAAGGGACATTTGCCCTCCAGTTTTCACTGTAGCTTTATCCTCGATAGCCAAGTTGCGGAAAACACCAAATGACCACTGATGGATGAATGAATAACAGAAACATAGTCATATGTTTATATGTAGTCATATATATATATATATATATGTAGTGGACTATTATTCACCTTCAAAAAAGTAAAATTCTCCATATGCAAATACATGGATAAAACTACAGAACAATATGTTACATGAAATAAATCTTAATACAGAAGGATTATTACTATGTTATTCTAATTGTATGAAATGTAATTTATACAACTTATAGAACTAGAGTGTAGAACAGTGGTTGCCAGGAGCTATGGGCAAAGGAAAATTGCAAAATAGCTGTTTAACAGACATGTAATTTTATTTATACAAGATGAATAAGTTCTAGAGTTCTGCTATACTACACTGCGCCTATAGTTAACAGTGCTATTTTATACACTCAAAAATTTGTTAAAAGACTGAACCCAGAACATTGATTCATAGAGGATGGGAAGGTTGGAAAAACTAGAGAGATTGCTACTAAAAACTAGAGCAAGCTAGGTGCGGTTCATTAATTGTAATTTATGCTACTTATAACTAGCTTATATTAATACCAACTTAGCTTCATTTTATACAAATCACAACATTTTCCCCCTACAACTCTCAATTCTTCAAAGGTCAGAAATGTGGGCAATCAATTCTGTAGAGTGGCATCAACCTCCTCAATGAAACCTAATAATCTTCTGTCAGACGCATTGCATATTAATTGAAAATGCACACCCTAGAGAGAAACTGTCTAAGTGTGAAATCTCATTTTACCCTGTGACTTTAGAAAAGTTTTTTAACATCTCGGCATGAAATTTTATTAACTATAAAACTGACAAAACAATTTGAATGGTTTATGTAATTACATTATGTAAGAGTAACTTGGATAATTTAATAAAGTGATTAGTAAAGTTTCTAGAAAATAGGTGTTATGAGGCATATTTCATTTTATGATTAGTATTACTACTATCATTATCAAAGTGCCATTTATCTTTATGACATATGAACTCCTTCAATTCTTGTGGCTAACAACCCACATCATTTTAAATAGATTATCTCTTCCTATTTTAAACTAATATGGAAACTGTCACATTTCTCAGCTATTGGCTTCTTGATATAATTTATTAATGTCATTAGACTTATGATGGGATGTCCAAAAGGTCATAGAAAATGGAATGTAAAAATATGTTTATTTTGGTGCTAAAATATTTTTAAATCAAGCATGATTTTTTGATCATATGCACTATCCATGAACTTTTTGAAAAATCCTCATTTTTAAAACACTCATTTTATTTATCTGAGAAACATACAGAGACAAAGATAGTTTCCATCTGCTAGTTCACTTTTCAAATGCTCACAACATCCAGGCTGGGACGGTCTGAAACCAGTAACCCAAACCCAATTCACATCTCTCACATTGGTAGAGTGACCCAACTACTTGAGCCATCAGCTTCCACTTCCCAGGGTATACAGTAGCTGGATGCTGGAATCAAGAGCAGGCACCAGGATATGGATACAGGCATCTCAAGCAGGATCTTGACAACTGCACCAAATGCCCACAGAATGGGCCAAACTGTGGTTTAAAGCTTAAGGTTTTAGCAAATGAAAGCTCTCAAGGCACCTTCATTACAGACCAAACCCTTTCATTGTCCTTTTATGCCCCTTCGCAATTTACTGCAGTGTTTATGCACATCATTCCCACCACAGGGAAGAGTTGAGTGAGTGAAGTAGGAAGGGACAGACATCAGAAGGAGGCAGCAAAGAAAAACCTATCATATGAGAGGAAGTAAATAAGCTTTTCTTTACCCCTTGATCTGGTAAGATCTTCTCAATATTCTTAATTCATTCAACAATTTGTTAAGGAGTGCACAGACATATGTGCTGAAAATACATCTGGGTCTATGTACCTATATGTAATCACCAGAAAATGTCAACATTATGTAGACAAGAAGATGGAAATAGGAAATGAAATCTAAGAAAATGTTATAAGCTGTGACCTACTGAGGGCTCCAAGATAAGAAAACATGAACTGGAGAGTTATGAGTTAGTCTCAAATACGCAAGAAATACAGACCCCAGATTCTTAAGAGGGAGATCTAAAATTGCCCTTTAATTTTCTTGAAGATACCCTAACTCACAGCCAAGTAGAAATGTGTTACAGAGGGAAGGAAAAATAAAGAACAAACAAACAACTTTTCTGATTTCTGCAGTCTATTTTTTTTCTTCATTCTTGGAAAACTGATTCGTTTTGCTAGGTAATGTTTATTTCAGCCTTTCATTCATTTTTTTTTTAAATTTACTTGACAGGTAGAGTTATAGATAGTGAGAGACAGAGAGAAAGGTCTTCCTTCTGCTGGTTCACCCCTCAAGTGGCCTACACGGCCGGCATGCTGCGCCAATCCGAAGCCAGGAGCCAGGTGCTTCCTCCTGTCCTCTCATGCGGGTGCAGGGGCCCAAGCACTCAGGCCATCCTCTACTGCACTCCCAGGCCACAGCAGAGAGCTGGACTGGAAGAGGAGCAACCGGGACTAGAACCCGGCGCCCATATGGGATGCCAGCACCGCAGGCGGAGAATTAACCAAGTGAGCCATGGTGCCAGCCCCAGCCTTTCATTCATTTTGGTATAACACCCCAACTATAGTTTTAGCTGCTTAATGGTAGAGGCTATTTTTCTATGGTATTTCCTTCCATGTGCACTTTATACAAACAACAAATATTTAATTATTATTTTCTAGTAGGTGCTTAACATTATATGCAATTATAAAATTATATCTTAATATATCTTATTTACTTTTGCAAATGATAGTTTTTTTGATTGACATAAAATTATTTGAAAAATGGCATGTATTTTATCTTTCAACTAAAAATGTTTTCATTGTTGCTGAATAAGTAAACAGAGGAAACCAAAATGTGATTTGTTATGTAAAACTCACGTACAAAACTTTACAGAAAGCAACACAGAATTTGGTGTTAGATTAGCTGATTTTGAATCATTTATTGGAGACTAATCTATCTTTGTCTTGGCAAGTCACTTAACCTTTGTCTGTCTCATTTTTCTCATCTCTAAATTTGCATAATAATGACAGTTATTGCACAGTTATAGTGAGTATTAAACATAATCTACAAGGAAGTACTTTACAAGCTATAAATTTTCACTCTTATATTATCATTTAAGCAACTGCATATATGATTTTTTACATAGCTTCCTGTATCTGCCAACCAATCCCAACCAACATCAAATTTTAATATACAGCCCTCTAAAATCAGCTCTTCCCTAAGGACAAAAATATACATCTCCCCTGGTGCCCACAAACAGGTCAGATATTACCTACCTATTGGACAACTCATTAATTTCAAACGTCATCCATCTCTTCAGAGAAAATAAATAATCTAGAGTTGTTTCTAAAAGTATAAGGCAAAAATCCATTATACTAAAGATTGATAATATCTCATGGTAAGTCATCATCACTCATTTCTGTTAAAACCAAGCCATACAATTCAAAGGTAAATTAACTAGAAGTCAAATCACGGCCACATAGGTATTTTAAAATAACTCTACTAAGTGTCAGTGTTTCAAATTACCATAAATTGGTACATATTCTTTGCCATTCTTCTTAATCTGTTAGGCTCTACTCATTCAAAATCATTTTTAGGAAAACCTTTAATTTACAATAAAATCTGTGTTTGGAAAAGCATTAATTTTAAGGCTTTAAAATCTTCAGAAACCTTATAAAAATCAAGTTTCTTTCTTCCTTTAACATTTAAAAACAATAGTTCCCAAACTCTTCACTCAGTAATTAAACTATATACGAAAGCAAAGCATTAAAATTCCATGAATATTAAGAATAATTTTGCAACACAATTAGGTGGAAAGTAAAATCATATATACAAACAAATACAACCAAGAAATTCTGTATCATGACTTGTTCTTGGATATTAAGTTATTTGTGAGCAGAGGTTTAGCTCTTCCCTCTTTTTTACCATATAAAGCAATTTATGGAACATTGTTTTGATCAATAAAAATATTAAACTAAATAAAGAAAAAAATCTGTTTAATAATATTGGTCTTCTACTACAAAGAGGAGTTATTGCTCTTCTAGAATGATAAGTAAAGCATCTTCATTTGGATGCATTTTGAGAGAACAGAGCAGAATGGGAGAATGTTAATGAGGGATAATGAAGCAAATTTTACTTAGGTCTAGGCAAATTTAAAGCTAACTTTTATTGAGTAAAATTAGCTAGACTCAATTGAGTAAGTCAATCCACCTCTCTATTTCTCACAATTTTTTCTCTTTTTCATCTGTCAATGATTCTTTGTTGCTTAAGAAGCATCCTCATCTCTGCAGAATCTAAGAAAGCACTTCAGGAATTGAGAGATGAAAGTCACTTGGAACAATCGGACTGGCCGCAAATGGTCGAGTTAGAAATGTGCCAGGGGATTCCAACACAATCCCATCAAGATGGCATGTACCAATGCCATCTTACTAGTCCAAGTGATCAATTTCAGCTCACAATTGATAGCTCTGATAGGTCTAAGAGTCAAAGAGATCACACAAACAAGACAAGTATCTGCTAATACTAACTGATAGAATCAAAAAGGGAGAGAAAGATCCAACATGGGAAGTGGGATACACAGCAGACTCATAGAATGGCAGATGTCCTAAACAACACTCTGGCCTCAGAATCAGCCCTCAAGGCATTCGGATCTGGCGGAAGAGCCCATGAGAGTATAGCAGGTATGGAAAGCCAAGATATCATGGAAAAAAAAAAAAAAGACCTAAATGAATGATCTCTGTGAGTGAGATCCCAGTGGAAAGAATGGGGCCATCAAAGAAGGAGGTACCCTTCTCCGAAGGGAGGAGAGAACTTCCACTTTGACTATGACCCTATCGGAATAAGATCAAAGTCAGCGAACTCTAAAGGCTTCCATAGCCCTGGCAACTCATGACTAGAGCCTAGGGAGATTACTGACGCCATGAACAGGAGTGTCAAATTGTTAAATCAGCAACAGGAGTCACTGTGTACTTACACCCCATGTGGGATCTGTCCCTAATGTGTCGTCTAAAGCGAAGTGATGCTATAACTAGTACTGAAACAGTATTTTTACACTTTGTGTTTCTGTGTGGGCACAAACTGATGAGGTCTTTACTAATTATATATTGAAGTGATCTTCTGTATATAAAGAGAATTGGAAATGAAAAAAAAAAAAACAACCTGGTGTTAAAATGGAAATGGCATAGAAAATTAATTAATTTGAAAAAAAATTATGTAGGTTCTCTGTCTTTAATGTGCTGTACATTGCTATTTAATGCTATAATTAATAATCCAATCATAGTTTTTTTCACTTTATGTTGCTATATGGGCAAAATGTTGAAATCTTTACCTAATATATACTAAACTGATCTTCTATATACAAAGAGAATTGAAAATGAATCTTTACATGAATGGAAGGGGAAAGGGAGTGGGAAAGGGGAGGGTTGCTGGCGGGAGGGAAGTTATGGGAGGGGGGAAGCCATTGTAACCCATAAGCTATACTTTGGAAATTTATATTCATTAAATAAAAGTTTAATAAAAAAATAATTCTTATGCCAACAATGCAAATACAGCTGCAGCTGTTATTACTGGCATTACCCACAAATTGAGGACTACACAAGCTTGTCATACTACTAGATCAGCTCAACTCAGATAGGCAAAGTATTACAACAGCAAAGCCACCATTGCATTGATGAATGAACTTATAGGCAAAACTGATCATGTTGATTTTAGGATTTCTCAAAGCAGAATGTCCCAGAAAATCTGAATACAGGCCAACTGTGCTTTTGACAGGCAAATGCCCATGAGTAGTGAGAAAAGCTCTTGGATCTTAATCATTCTTATTTGACTTCTCATTTCAATGCCTGTATCCCCCCACCCCACCCCCAGAATACTAAGATAGCAGTTACTCTAAAGAGGTAAAGCTTTGACTTACAAACTCCTGTTTAATGATGTCAGTCATGATAGATGGCAATGTCTACTGCCATGAACCACCCCCCGAACACTTCCCCCCAGCGATCTTTATTCAATTTCACAACCACTTTTGAAGAATGTTTCTTACTGAGTTTCAAATGAAACAGAAAATAGTCAGACAAACACATTTTATTCTGCAATTTAAAAGGTTAATTAAAAGCCACACAACACAAAAGTTAGGGAAAAAAATCAAAGTATTAATTGAAAACATGACTACTGTTTGTAGGTTTGTTTGCTTAGATTGTTAACATAGTGACAGTGAAGGTTAATGGATGTAACATTCAGGCAATTATAAAATTTTATAAAGAGAATCCCATGGATGCACAATAAAGATGATGTGAAGTTTCTTCAATTAGGCTTTTATAATTGTGTTTTATAATTCCACTATTTTTTAAAGATTTACTTATTTATTTTGCAAAGCAGAGTGACAGAGAGAGGAGAGAGATCTTTCATCCTGTATTTCATTCCCCAGATGGCCACAAAAGCCACAGCTGGATGAGGCCAAAATCACGAGGCTGGGACTTCATCCTGGTTTCTCAAGTAGGTGCACAGAGGCCAAGTATTGGGTCATCATCTGCTGCCATTCAGGCACACTAGCAGCAAGCTGGATAAGAAGCAGAGTAGCTGGAACTTGAACTGACACTGCAATATGGGATACCAGCATTCAAATGGCATCTTAACTCACTGCACCACAACACCAGTGCTTAACTGTAGATTTTAATTATGCTATTACACATTTTATAAAACATCTCTTATAGAATGTATTTTATTATAATATATGTGAGGTACCAAATTTTAAAGTTAAAAAAAAAAAACTCTCTTCATTCCTAATTGTCCAATTGCATTCCTAAACAGTAAGTAATATTAACAGTTTGGTGTGTATCCCTTTCAATATGTAAAATATATACAAGAAGCTCATTTATTTTGATAACTACTTTGACATCTTACTTCATCAGTTCCTATGTGAAAGCATTTCATTTATACAATTCTTATTGAATAAACAATGCTATAATTAACACATAATAAGATTTAAAGTTTGATATGTCCTCAAGAGAGCAACTAGGCTGATGCTCTCTGTCTTCATTCTACTAAGACACTATCATGAGAAAAAGTCCCAAAAGATCTAACCAGTGATTCTGATAGAGCTGTGCTTTGTGATAGTCTAGTTAAGACACAATGAAAAAAATCCAGTTCCCACTAAAACAACTGCTACTAAAAGGTACAATAGTTTTAAATAAAAATAATGCCTGCATATTTTTCTAAGCCTTTAAACAGTTCAGCTCCCCAATTCCCAAACTCAATTTACTTTTAATTTCACAGTTTATAAACTCCAGACGATTAGCAGCAACTGACAGACATTCTACTAAAATTACAAAACAAGAAAATTTCAACCTCTAGCTTCCATTTTCTCTGTCTTTCACCCCAAATATTCTAAAGCCTTTAGAATCGATCCTATTTGTAAACAGAAAAAATGAAACTAGATGACAGTACATATTTTCTTCTCCAGGAAACACTGTTGTTTAGTAAATACCATCTTATGAGAAAATTGTCCTCTATGTATAAGTAACTACATGGCCACATTTGTATCTAGACATGATTGTATTTCCAAAATTCTGTAGATATGTGCTGGTGCTCTGGTAATACTAAATGTCCTGTTGTTCTTCTGGAATTCTCCAATATTGAAGACATTGAAGAAGCTACCAAATTCTACCTGAGAATAATCACAACTGCTAAATAGGAAACTTAGATGTGAATTTCACCACCTCTAATTTTGGGGTTTTTGTTGTTGCTATTTTCTAATATATATTTCATACTTAATGTTGTTCAGACACAGAAACTGAGTACAGTTAATAAAGTAATCAATGAGGTCTCAATTCTCAACCTAGGAACAGTGAATCTTCATTGAATTAACACATAGCTCGCCAAATGTCAGTGTCTCTGTTAGAAATGCCAAATGGCTTCCATACAAAGCTTTCAGAGGTTGAACATTTTACATCAGTAATCCTAGGTGCAGAAGCAAAAGCAGAGTTAAAGATTGCAGTAAACACCTGAAAAGATTTGAGCGTAGGTTTTCTAAATCTTTGCATATTTCAACCTTTTTTGGGGAAAAAAAAAACAAGATGCATAATTGATTGGTTAAGAGCATACTCAATGGAGATGCAACTCAATGGAAACTAATTTTTGAAGTCAATATATATTTACACAAGGATTACAAAACTGGGATATACTGGGATCAAATGTGCATATGAATGTTTTCTCCACTGAAGTAAGTAGAATTGCATGCATTCATGGGAGAAGTTCAGATCATCCTCTCTTGAATTTTTCCTTTTAATTTCTACTGTTTATATTCTCTGGGAATCTGTTTTCTTCATGAGTTCAGAAAGATTAAATAGTTTCATTAGTTTTAGGAACATCTGGGAAGACCAAGATTAATTCAGAATCAAGAACTGGGAAACACATCATTTTATATTCTAGTATTTTTATTTGTGACATTTTTGCTTCTTGTTGAACTAGCTATATTTTGGGGTACATCTAGACTTGCCACTCAAATGCTGAGACGGAGCAGATGAAGCATTAATGTGGAGTGGGAGAAAGGAGATCAAGGGGTCATTTATTGCTCTTCATGTAAGATTCCAGGTTGTCTTTAAATTGGACATTAGTAACTCTTGCTGCTTCAAGAGTTCATGAAAAGATTACATTAGAGTTCAGAATAAAAAATCTCTTAACATCACAAAGTGGTTCTTTGCCTAAATTTGATCTAGATAAATATGCTTCAACATGAACCAACAAGAAATGGTAAGTTACTAGCTGAGCACAATAATCACGGAACCAGGATCTGGCACTTACAGGAAAATTGGATTCAAATAAAATAGATATGAAGCATGACATCAAGGATATAATAAGTTTATGAAGTAATATATATTGAAATTTTTAGTAATATTTAACTAAAATTAAAATATATTTTAGAATAAAAGATTAACAAATAAATAGGTTACAATTATTATAAAAAAATCATATTGGCCGGCGCCGCGACTCACTAGGCGCTGGCACACCAGGTTCTAGTCCCAGTCGGGGCACCGATCCTGTCCTGGTTGCCCCTCTTCCAGGCCAGCTCTCTGCTGTGGCCAGGGAGTGCAGTGGAGGATGGCCCAAGTGCTTGGGCCCTGCACCCCAGGGGAGACCAGGAGAAGCCCCTGGCTCCTGCCATCGGATCAGCGCGGTGCGCCGGCCGCAGCGCGCCTACCGCAGCGGCCATTGGAGGGTGAACCAACGGCAAAGGAAGACCTTTCTCTCTGTCTCTCTCTCACTGTCCACTCTGCCTGTCAAAAATTAAAAAAAAAATATCAATATTGTGTGAATATTCCTTATGCTTCAACTTTTGAATGTATTGTCATTATCATAGAAACTGAGTAATAAAATCGTGGGTAATACAGTAAGACTTCTTGTTTTTATTTTACTGGGTTCTGGGATTACAATTCTTTTCCAACCTCCAATTTTGAAAAAACTAAACATAATAAATACTCAGTGTTTTTTCCAGTGAAAACTGAAAAAATAAATTGACATTTACTTATAAACTGTTCATCACAATTCTGTTGTGTTTTGAAAATTCAATTATTATTTTAAAGATATACAGAGGTGGAGAAATCTACCATCCCCTGGTTCACTCTCAAATGCCCACAACAACTGGAACTTAGGACAAAGCCAGGAGACCAGAACTAAACTTGTGTCTCTTACTGGATGGCGTAGACCCTGGCACTTGAGACTCCCAGGATGTGCATCAGCAGGAAACTGTAACCCCAAGCAGAGCCAGGACTTGAGCCCAGGCACTCTAATATGGAATGTGGGCATCCCAAGCAGCAGCTTATCCACTGTACCAAATGCCTGTGTCTCATGATGATTTTGATCCAACATATTAGGGAAGGTATAGGTATGCAAATTAAAAAGCGAACTATGATGTTCACTCAGATATTTAGCCTACTTATTAGCTGAGATATTTCTACCTAAAATCCATTTTTAATATAGTATAAAATTTCTAACTATGTCCATAATTATTTTTAGAAATTTTTTCTACCTTATAAAGCTATCAATATGTAGGAAGATTGTATTACATAAAATTAGTGCCACAATTTAAGATTCTATGCTATTGTTCCTTTTTGAGTCTTATTTTAATTGGCACATAATTATTGTAGAAATTATGGGTAAATTATAATGTTTGCATACATGTATACATTGTTTAATGATCAAATCAACATAATTAGAATATCCTTCACCTCACTTGTCATTTCTTTATGCTTAAACATTCAAATCCTCTTTCCACTATTTTAAAGCATAAGGTACATAATTATTGATTATAGTTTCTCCTGCTGTGCTTTTATGCTTTAAATATTTTTTTCAGGTACTCATTACCTGTTTGGGGATTATAAAAAAAAATCAAAGGATAAGTTAAAAAATTGATTAGAAAACAATGTCAAAGTCTCCTAGGGAGTGTTTTAAGTCTGCAACAATTGGGCAAAATACTTTTTTTTAAAACCCATTTATTGGGGCTGGCACTATGGCACAGCATGTTAACACCCTGGCCTGAAGCGTGGCATCCCATATGGGTGCCGGTTCAAGACTGGGCTGCTACACTTCCGATGCAGCTCCATGCTGTGGCCAGTGAAAGCAGTGGAGGATGGCCCAAGTCCTTGGGCCTGGCACCTGAGTGGCAGACCTGGAGGAAGCTCCTGGGCGCAGCTCTGGCTATTTCAGCCATCTGGGGAGTGAACCATTGGATGGAGGACCTCTGTCTGTCTCTCTCTCTCTCTCTCTTTTTCTACCTCTCTTCTCTCTGTGCAACTCTGACTTTCAAATAAATAAATAAATCTTGAAAAAATTATCTATATATCCTTAAATATATACATTATTGTTATAGAAGAACACGTGCCTTGGGCCCCTGTTGTGGTTTTATGGGTTAGGCTGCACCTGCCACCTCATATGCATGCCAGTTCAAGTTCCACCTGCTCCACTTCTGATCAAGTTCGCTGCTAATGTACCTGGGAAAGCAGCAGAAGGTGGCCCAGGTCCTTGGGCTCCTATATCCACATGGGAGACCTGGATGAAGCTCTCTTTCTCTCTGTAACTCTGCCTTTCAAATAAATGAAATAAATCTTGGAAGGAAGGAAGGAAGGAAGGAAGGAAGGAAGGAAGGAAGGAAGGGAGGGAGGGAGGGAGGGAGGGAGGAAGGAAGGAAGGAAGGAAGGAAGGAAGGAAGGAAGGAAGGAAAGAGGGAGGGAGGGAGGGAAGGAGGGAGGGAGGGAGGGAGGGAGGGAGGGAGGGAGGGAGGGAGGGAGAGAAGAAAGATCACCTGCCTGCCCACATATTTGAAAATGTCCTCTGGGCAAACATTGCAGCATAGTGGGTAAAGCCACCGCCTACAAAACCAGCAAAACCATAGGAGTGCTGGTTTGAGTACAGGCTGTTCCACTTCCAAATCAACTTTCTGCTAATGGCATGGAAAAGTAGCAGCAAACAGGCCAAGAGCTTGGGCCCTGTACACACATGGCATACCTGGAAGAAGATCCTGGCTTCTGCCTTTGGCCTGGGAGTGAACCCTGGGATGGAAGATCTTTCTCTGTCAGTCTCTCTCATTTTATATCTGTAACACTAGCTTGTCTTATGAAAATGTCCCCTCCTTCCTTTCAATGAATGAAATTAATTATAACAGATCAAATTGCACATAAATTTAAGATCCCTTTAGAAAATTCCAATATTTGGTTTTAGTATCCCCAAAGTTCACTAATTAAATTAAACCTTTTATATTAGAAGCATTTTATTTGTTTCATCTAGATGGACTGTGAAAATGAAAAAAGTTCATTTTTGTATGATATGTATGATATGGTATATAAAATATGAAGACAAATAAATAGAGATATTTGAAAAAATAATATTCCCACTTTGTCTTTAATGCAAGAATGTTTGATTTAGTATGGTTTTTGCAAAGTCTTACTCAACTGATTAGAATGAGATTAAACAAGAAAATCCTTCAATGTAAATTTAAGAGCGATCCTGTGTCTTGAATATAGTAATGTCTATAAGGTTAATTCAGTTGGCTGGACTTTTCTGAAAGGTCAGTACCTATGTGTAAGTTTTATCTCCAGGTGTCAGGCAACTGATTTTTTTTTTTTTTTTGGTTGTTGTTGCCAAAAGTCTAACAAATCTTTTCTTTTTTCTTAAAGATTTATTTATTTGTTTGAAGTCAGAGTTATAGAGAGGGAGAAAGAGAGAGAGAGGGAGTCGGCATCCATCTCCTGGTTCGCTCCCCAGATGGCCACAATGGCGAGCTGAACCATACCAAAGCCAGGAGCCAGAAGGTTCAATCAGGTCTCTTACATGGGTAGCAGGGGCTCAAGCTCTTGGGTCATGCTTTGCTACCTTTCCCAGGCCATTAACTGGGAACTGGATTAGAAGTGGAGCAGCCAGGACAAGAACCAGTGCCCAAACGAAATTCCAGTGTTTAGGTGGTAGCTTTACCTGCTATGTCACAAAGCTGGTCCACTAACCAATTCTCATACCAGCTATCTTTGAGATATAAGCATATTATGAAAGCTTTATGGAAAAAGAGAATTAAAATATTTGTTTATTTTGTTGCAAAACAAATTAAATTTAATGGATATTAAGTGCATTTCCATGGACTTTTGAGATTCTTCATATGTCTTTTTAAAATTTTTTATTAACAGTAATTGTAGGGGCTGGCGCTGTGTCGCAGTGGGTTAACACCCTGGCCTGTAGCGCTGGCATCCCATATGGGCACCGGTTCTAGTCCCTGCTGCTCCTCTTCCTATCCAGCTCTCTGCTATGGCCTGGGAAAGCAGTAGAAGATGGCCCAAGTTCTTAGGCCCCTGCACCCACATGGCAGACCCAGAAGAAGCTCCTGGCTCCTGGCTTCGGATCAGCACAGCTCTGGGTGTTGCAGCCATCTGGGGAGTGAACCATCAGATGGAAGATTTTTCTCTCTCTCTAACTTTCCTCTCTCTGTGTAACTCTTTCAAATAAATAAATAAATTTTAAACAATAATTGTATATATTTATGGGCTATAGTGGAACATTTCAATACATGTACATATTATGTTATGTCAAATTAGGGTGATCAACATTTCTCTATCATTGGCAATAGTTTATTATAGGCACTTTGGAGCTGTGTTATTCTATTTGCTTATAAAATATGTAGTAGGTCATCTAGGAATTTACTCATCTGATCTAATTCTGATTGGTACCTGTTATTTAAACATGCTCTATCCCCTGCTACCCCTCTCAGCCTGTAATAATTAATATTATGTGCTCACGTTCTCTTTTTTCCTTTTATTTGGCTTCCACATATGAGGTACATCATGAAGTATTTGTCTTTCTGTGACTGGCTTTTTTCACTTAACATGATGCTCTTCAGTTATATCTATTTTGATGCAAATGACAGAATTTTATTCTTTTTGGTGACTGACTAACATTCTATTTTGTATATATACCACATTTTCTTCATCTGTTTATCTGTGATGGACACCTTGGTTGATTTCATATCTTAGCTATTGTGATACACTAAACATGGTGCTGCAATAAACATTGCAGGAATCTTTTTGAAGACTTAGACAAGAGGATGCAAATATATCAATTAAAAAACATCTCTGCCGGCGTCATGGCTCAATAGGCTAATCCTTCACCTTGCGGCGCCGGCACACCAGGTTCTAGTCCTGGTTGGGGCACTGGATTCTGTCCCGGTTGCCCCTCTTCCAGGCAAGCTCTCTGCTGTGGCCAGGGAGTGCAGTGGAGGATGGCCCGAGTGCTTGGGTCCTGCACCCTATGGGAGACCAGGAGAAGCACCTAGCTCCTGCCTTCGGATCAGCGTGGTGCGCTGGCCTCAGAGCGCCAGCCGCGGCGGCCATTGGAGGGTGAACCAACGGCAAAGGAAGACCTTTCTCTCTGTCTCTCTCTCTCTCACTGTCGACTCTGCCTGTCAAAAAAATAAAAATAAAAAAATAAAAATAAAAAAAAAATCTCTTCCATTTGGCAGTTTCAAGTACAAATGTTAAAATGTGTTGCAAAGTACTTGTATTTGATTTTATAAACATCAGAAATGACAATTTTGAGGAGGCAAAATTAAGTGAATTTATCTGGTAATAAATGCACTAAGCTACAAAATAAAAATAAAGATGTAGGAAAAATATGAGATTATTGTTACTTGTAGATAATAGTGTCATATTCTTATAAACTCTGATGAAATAAACAGAAATATAGTAGCATACCAAGGCTGTACAAGAAATAGAAGCATGAGGAAAGGAAAGAAAATCAATAGCATCCTTACATATGAGCAAAAGCCAGACTGATAAATAAAATGAAACTACACTAATCTTTGAAATTACTGAGTGCTACAACTAGATAAATACCTAAGATTAATGTGAGAGATGTAAAACATATTAGTCTATATAAAGTTATATACTATATTTCAAGATAAAGGTGTTAAAGTAAATTATTATTTTCTTAAATGAGATTATACATTTGATGGATATATAAGCAATACTGAATGACATATACATTAGAACTTAACATATCCCAAAGATCATATAGAAAGTACTATATTGTACTGATTTTAAGATGCACAGGTGTCGGAGGCCACCCAACAAACCACATGGAAACACGCAGCACTCAGTCAATTCATCACCACGTTTATTGCCTCATCGCGTTCCAGGCCAAAGTAGGGGGCCCGGCGAGAGGGACTGAAGGCAGTCTCCCTGAAGAAACTCTTTAGCCTCCAGCCCCGAGCACACAGAAAGACAAGGATATATACCCCAGACCCCAAACAGATAACATTCATTGTGTGCAATCATGCATAGCACAGGAATAGAGCAAGTTTACAAAGTAGCAATGATCAGGGTACAAGCTCTGCAGATAGAGCAAAGAACATCATAAACCTTCATCAGAAGTCACATCCTGCCTGCAGAAATATGGGACGAAAAGTCTTGAAAACAGGATTAGATAAGGGACAGCCTCAGCCTGCTGCATCTCATGTCGGGCCAGGGCCACTGGCCCCGACACACAGGTTTTCATGGGTTATTAATTCTAAAATTAGATTGTTTTGTAAACCATAGAATGATTTTAATTTAGTTGATAGATTTTTCCCTAGCTTTATATAATATAAAAGCTTATATTATAATTTCAGATATAATGGCATAGGCAGATGTAGTATTTTTTTTAAAGATTTTATTTTTATTTATTTGAGAGGTAGAGTTACAGACAGTGAGAGGAAAAGACAGAGAGAAAGGTCTTTTTTTCCATTGGCTCACTCCCCAAATTTGCCACAATGGCCGGAGCTGTGCCTATCTGAAGCCAGGAGCCAGGAGCTTCTTCCTACAAGGACTTGGGTTATCTTCTACTGCTTTCCCAGGCCATAGCAGAGAACAGGATTGGAAGTGGAGCAGCAGGGACGTGAACCGGCACCCATATAGGATGCCAGCACTGCAGGGGGCAGCTTTACCCACTAGGCCACAGCGCCAGCCCCTGAAATTCTTGATATTTTATTTTATTTTCTTCTCTATGTGCACCAAGAGATCCTTCTATTTCAAATATGTTGAACATTTTTCCAGATAATTTATGTCACAAAAGAATGACTAATACAAAATTAATAATGTTTTAAAATGTTATATATAAATATAAAACAGTTTATTTTAACCTTTATAAGCTGTTTTGTTTCTGTGCTCACAATTAGTAATTTAGATGTACCTTTCAATTGAAGCAGAAATGAAATAGTTTTATACTTTCCCAAATCATATACAAAATGTGAAATTGTTTCTATAATTAATATATTTGAGTGCAGATTAAACAGTTTATCATTTCTTTGGAAACAATTGCATTTGAAAGTTTATTAGTTTTAGCCAATTTCTGTTGCTTTAAAGGTAGAATAACACCATAAATAACTTTTAAATATATTTGTTGTCAAGGTTGTCCTTTTGTTAAAGGTATATTTAGGATCTAGACACTTTACTGATTTATCACCGCCATTATTATTAAAATACCTTTAAATGTTACAGTCATTGCCATACTACTAAGGTAGAATGGTAGCCAGAATCAATGCAAAATATATAATGTGATTTCATCTATCTAATTCTTCTTCTATAACTTATCACTATGATGCGTGTTCAGATTTTTTCTCGTAAGCCTCAGGGTAAGGTAGTTCCCTGTATAGCCTCTATGGTGTACTGCTTTCTCTTATTTCCTATAACAATTTGTATAACACCTGTAATAGCACTTTTTTTATTTTACTTATTTGAAAGGCAGGTGGACAGCGAGAGTTGAAAGACTAAGAGAAAGATACGTTCTATCTGATGCTTTACTCCCCATATTGCTGCAATGGGCAAGTCTGGGCCAGCCCAAATCCAGGAGCCTGGAACTCTATATGGGTCTATATTTGGGTGGCAGGAACCCAAGTCTTTGGACTACCTTTTGCTGCTTTCCAAGGCATATTAGTAGGGACCTGGGTCAGAAGCAGAGCAACAAATACTCGAACTGATGCTGCAGTAGGGGATGCTGGTGTTAAATTGTCTGCTTAACCCACTGTGCCACGATGATGCCTCTTACTAGCTCTTATCGTATCATTTTCATTGGTATTGATTTGTATGTATCTCTCCAATACTCCTTAGAATAAGAACTATGTTTGTTTTTTGTTTGATTGCTTTTTTGATTTTAGTTTTGCTTTTTTGATTTTAGTCTTTTAAAAATTATTTTAATTAGATTTAAAAGGTTCAATATAGTTCATAGATATAATTCTAATATGATATTCCCTTTCTTCTTTTCCTCAACCCCAACCTCCCTCCACATCTTTTTCCCCCCTTTTTTTTTTTTTTGCTTCTTTTTTTTTTTTAATCTTGGTGTTCTTTTTTTTTCTTAATTTTTATTTAATGAATATAAATTTCCAGTGTACAGCTTATGGATTACAATGGCTTCCCCCTCCCATAACTTCTCGCCCACCCACAACCCTCCCCTCTCCCCCTCCCTCTCCCCTTCCATTTGCATCAAGATTCATTTTCAATTCTCTTTATATACAGAAGATCAATTTAGTATAAAGATTTCAACAGTTTGCACCCACATAGAAACACAAAGTGAAACATACTGTTTGAGTACTAGTTATAGCATTAAATCAAAATGTACAGCACATTAAGGACAGAGATCCCACATGAGGAGCTAGTGCACAGTGGCTCCTGTTGTTGACCCAACAAATTGACACTCTAGTTTATGGCGCCAGTAACCACCCTAGGCTGTCGTCATGAGTTGCCAAGGCTATGGAAGCCTTCCAAGTTTGCCGACTCTGATCATATTTAGACAAGGTCATAAAAGACAGAGTGAGGATAGTAACCAATGATCCTAAGAGTGGCATTTACCAGGTCTGAACAATTATACAGCATTAAGTGGGGAAGAGGACCATCAGTACACACAGGTTGGGAGTAGAGCCATTGGTGGTAGAGTAGAGGTTATGATTACAAAGGAATGAGGCCCAAGTGTGCTAGACAGGGTCTAGAACAAAGGACAGAGTCATTATTAGAGGAGCTAAGAAAGGTGCTGTCAAAGCTACAATTAAGTTTTCTGATTTAGAGGCAAATAGAAACTGACAGAAGGGGCTTGATAACAATCTGTTGGGCTTTAGGCCTTGTAAATTAAGAGGCCCAGACCTATCTATCTCTTCACATGGGGTATATCCTAAGGGAGGTGTGAACCTCCTAGGGGAAGGCACTCTGTTGACTTTCATTACTTGGCTGGCCTGGGAGGAGAGCTGGCCAGGTAAAGGCAGGTGGCATCTCTAACAAGAAATTTACAGTTCTGCCTGCAATGTTGCTGACCCTACTTGACCATCCCCTCAGCTGCAGTGGTCACTTTGGAAGTTGGGCTGAGTGAAGGGCTTTTCAGCTTAGAGCCAATAAGATCTGTGGCTCTGACCTGGGCATCCTTCGACTCCAGGGCAGGTCCATTTCCAGTGATCCAACTCTTGGCAGAGCTGCCAGGGCTCTTCACAAGCTGACTTCTGCTGAAGCCCAGGCTTACCACATTGAAAGACGCTGCAGTGGACTGGCCTGTTGGGTCTCCTTGAGGGCAGATCACTGTACAGATCAGCCATTAACAGGCCTGCCACCCATTGCTTCTGATGCCAAGCTTTCTTTTCCTCCTGGTTTGTGTTAAAGCAGACCAGAGGATGCAAGTCAAGGGAGTGCCCAAGTCCCATCTCTAATCTTCGGTGGCCTGAACTACAAGTCTATAGTCACAGGCATGTTCTGTAGTAGTTTTTCTAAGGTAGACAATACCCATGAGGAAAATTATATTCTCACTTAAAAACTTTCTTTCCCTTTGGTCTGAAAGGGAGGTTTTTCTACTTACTGTATACTTCGCTGATGGTGAAGTGAATCTAGCTATGAGATTATTATTTAAGTTCTTATTTTGGCTATGCTATTACAGAAAAATGTTAGCCATCTCTTTTATAAGGTCTAAAGATTAAATTGTGTGTCCTACAGATTCCTTCATAATAGAATTAGTTTCCTACCTTGAAGAGAATAGAGAAATGAAAGAACGAGTGGGGCTTAGAATAGAGAAATGAGGGTGCAAGTCCTAGATCGTTTGCTGACAATAGCAATATCACATGAATACTTAGCAAACCGTTTCAACCATTAGATAACAACTTAAGAAAACATTTACCAGAAGGTCCAATGCCTTCTATAAATTTTAAGAATCATGTATTTGAAAACACCTCTTAAATATCTAACATGGTGTAGTTTGTTTAACCAGTGAACTTAAGCACAACCATATAAAATGTTTTTAGTTTCTTTCTACCAACACGTTTAAAACATATGATACACAGATTCAGGTCACACAAATTAAAATGTATCTTTGATTGATTTTAGCAGCTTAAATTTATGGACAATCTTATCTATAAGCCATTTAAAATAAAACTCTTAATAAAATTTCCCCATGTGGACATACAATATGTACACATATATAACATAGCACAATAGACCAATATAGCAATTTTAATAATAGCTTTTAAAATCTTTAACTCTTTTTGTAGATTGCCAATTGATTTGAATTGCTTTTTGTTTTTAGTAACCTCAGTTAACCATACTTTCTCTCAGTTGGTACTGTTGATACATTATTGGCTTCATCTGTTTACAGAGCCATCCCAAAGTACTGAATACAATAGAAGTGGCTGGGAAAAGTCCATAGGAACCTATAGGAGGACAGCTAAACACAGAACCAACAACGCTTTAGTTTTATGAGCAGCAAATCATACAGAACTGTGGATGACAAAAGACTTTAAGTTGCCATGTTTAAAATTATAAACTCATCAACCAACAAGGCACTTGCTTACTTCACAGTATTTTTGAAAGCACCTGTAGGATTTTACAAGTATTTAACCCTTTAGGCCTCTGGGGATTTCGCTTTAAGATAACTATCATGTCTAGTAACACAAGATCATTAGACTTTTTAATTCTCAAACATTTGTATTAATAACATTTTCCATTATAGAAACTTAAAATTTAGTAGCACATAACATCTTGACAGTACTTCTAATATAATCCAAATAGCCTGATTAGTTGGTGTCTCTATAAGATGAGAGACATAGGTCCTTCGATTTTTTCAGTTGGGCTCAAACTGGAAAAACCAAAGTCCAAGATTTACTGGACATTTTAGAGTCCAGATTGTTTGAAACTTTGATTTTTTGAATGCCAGTCAAGAATGCCAAGAAGGCTCAAAATCCAAAATATCTGGTTGAAAAAAGAAAGCTCGGCATCAGAAGCAATGGGTGGCAGGCCTATTAATGGCTGATCTGTACAGTGATCTGCCCTCAAGGAGACCCAACAGGCCAGTCCACTGCAGTGTCTTTCAATGTGGTAAGCCTGGGCTTCAGCAGAAGTCAGCTTGTGAAGAGCCCTGGCAGCTCTGCCAAGAGTTGGATCACTGGAAATGGACCTGCCCTGGAGTCGAAGGATGCCCAGGTCAGAGCCACAGATCTTATTGGCTCTAAGCTGAAAAGCCCTTCACTCAGCCCAACTTCCAAAGTGACCACTGCAGCTGAGGGGATGGTCAAGTAGGGTCAGCAACATTGCAGGCAGAACTGTAAATTTCTTGTTAGAGATGCCACCTGCCTTTACCTGGCCAGCTCTCCTCCCAGGCCAGCCAAGTAATGAAAGTCAACAGAGTGCCTTCTCCTAGGAGTTTCACACCTCCCTTAGGATGTACCCCATGTGAAGAGATAGATAGGTCTGGGCCTCTTAATTTACAAGGCCTAAAGCCCAACAGATTGTTATCAAGCCCCTTCTGTCAGTTTCTATTTGCCTCTAAATCAGAAAACTTAATTGTAGCTTTGACAGCACCTTTCTTAGCTCCTCTAATAATGACTCTGTCCTTTGTTCTAGACCCTGTCTAGCACACTTGGGCCTCATTCCTTTGTAATCATAACCTCTACTCTACCACCAATGGCTCTACTCCCAACCTGTGTGTACTGATGGTCCTCTTCCCCACTTAATGCTGTATAATTGTTCAAACCTGGTAAATGCCACTCTTAGGATCATTGGTTACTATCCTCACTCTGTCTTTTATGACCTTGTCTAAATATGATCAGAGTCGGCAAACTTGGAAGGCTTCCATAGCCTTGGCAACTCATGACGACAGCCTAGGATGGTTACTGGCGCCATAAACTAGAGTGTCAATTTGTTGGGTCAACAACAGGAGCCACTGTGCACTAGCTCCTCATGTGGGATCTCTGTCCTTAATGTGCTGTACATTGTGATTTAATGCTATAACTAGTACTCAAACAGTATGTTTCACTTTGTGTTTCTATGTGAGTGCAAACTGTTGAAATCTTTACTTTATATATACTAAATTGATCTTCTGTATATAAAGAGATTTGAAAATGAATCCTGATATGAATGGAAGGGAAGAGGGAGCGGGAGAGGGGAGGGTTGTGGGTGGGCGGGAAGTTATGGGAGGGGGAAGCCATTGTAATCCATAAGCTGTACATTGGAAATTTATATTCATTAAATAAAAGTTAAAAAAATTTAAGAAATAAAAAATATATATTGTAAATTAATAGTTAAATACACATATATTAAGTATAGAAATGGAAATAGAAATGGTTTTTCCTTTTGTTTTTACAAGCAAAGTGAGACAGTGAGAGAGAGAGAGACAGAGAGAAAGGTATTCCTTCTGTTGGTTCACCCCTAAAAAGGCTGCTACAGCCGGTGCACTGTGCAGATCCGAAGCCAGGAACCACGTGCTTCCTCCTGGTCTCCCATGCAGGTACAGGGGTCCAAGCACCTGGGCCATCCTCCACTGCCTTCCCAGGCCACAGTAGAGAGCTGGACTGGAAGAGGAGTAACCGGGACTGGAACCCGGAGCCCATATGGGATGTCAGCACCGCAGGCAGAGGATTAACCAAGTGAACCCACAGTGACAGCCCCTAGAAATAGTTTAAACGTCAATCAACAAAGTGAAGAAGCAACCAAAAGAATGGGAAAAAATATTGTAAACTATGCAACTGACAGATTTATATCCTGAATATATAAAGAGCTTAAGAAACTCAACAACAAGATTAAAAAGATCCAGTTAAGAAATGAGCAAGGGGGGCCGGCACTGTGGTGTAGTGGGTAAAGCCGCTGCCTGCAGTGCCAGCATCCTATATGGACACCTGTTTGAGACCTGGCTGCTCTACTTCTCATCCAGCTCTCTGTTATGGCCTGGGAAAGCAGTAAAGGATGACCCAAGTCCTTGGGCCCCTGCACCCATGTGGGAGACCTAGTAAAAGCTCCTGGATCCTGGCTTTGGATCAGTGCAGCTCTGGCCATTGTGGCCAGCTGGGTAGTGAACCAGCGGAAGTCTCTCTCTCTCTCTCTCTCTCTCTCTCTCTCTCTCTCTCTCTGCCTCCCCTTCTCTCTGTGTAATTGTGACTTTCAAAGTAAATAAATAAATATTTTTAAAAAATGAACAAAGGGCATGTACAAGCATTTTTCAAAGGATGAAATTCAGTCTGCCAAAAGAAAAATGAAAAAAAATTTCAGGATCATCACCCATCAGGGAAATGCAGATCAAAACCACTACGAGGTTTCACCTCACCCCAGTTAGAATGGCTATCATCCAAAAACCAAAAACCAATAAATGCTGGTCAGGTTGTAGGGAAAATGGTACCCTAATCCGCTGTGAGATTCAACTGATGGGAATGTATAGTAATACAATTATTATGGAAGACAGTATTGAGGTTCCTCAGAATTCTGAAAATAGATGCACCACGGAAATCAGCCATGCCACTCCTGGGAATTTACCCAAACTAAATGAAATCAGCATATGAAAGAGTTATTTGTACACCCATGTTTACTGCAGCTCAATTCACAATAGCTAAGATATGGAATCAATACAGGTGCCTATCAACTGATGACTGGATAAAGGAAATATAGTATATTTATTTACACTATACACTACTACTCAGTCATAAAAAAGAATGAAATCCTGGCTTTTCCACCAAAATTGTGAAAATCATAATTCTTAGTGAAATAAGCCATCCACAAAAAACAAATATCATAGTGTTTCCATGATATTTGATGACTAACATACAGGGTACAAAAAATGAATGTATGTGAGTGAAGTTGACACTGACTTTGAGTATTGTTTACAGACCTTATATACACTCTCAAGGAACAGTGATTTTTTTCTACTTGCTACTTGGTAATTTCTTTACTTAGTGGAGGGCTAAGCCTATGATTATAACATAAACTGAAAGTATGTCATTATAAAAATTAAAAGAAAAAATAAGAAAGGAGGAAGAAGGGTAGGAACATGGGTAAGACATAGGGTAAGGTGAGAAACATCATTATGCTCTTAAATTTATATATATATATATATATATATATATATGAAATACATGAAATTTGTTCACCTAATATAAATAAAAAATTTAAAAATATATGAAAAACATCAAGGCAAATGCAAAATCAAGGCTGCTTCCATTTATGCATCACCATATTAACGTGGCTAGAATCTCACTACACAAAATGTGATCAAGAGACCAAAAATAGCTCCATGTGGGACCTGGTTAGCAATGAGGAATACCAAGATCATATTATTGGGCCAGAATATGCATTTTTACATTTACACTCCTCCTTTTCTCACAACCACGCATGAGGCATATGCACATTAAATTTTGAGAAGTATTGATTTAAATGACACTCCAAATTACCTTTTCCAATGTTAGGAACTTGGTTAGAATATATATCACAATAGAATTCATACTAGGATATATATAAAGTATGAAAATATTCAATCTTTAGTACTACCTTCATAGAATCCAAAATTTGGCTCATAAGTGCCTGTAATGGGTGGAGTTGGGTCAGGCCTAACTTGGGAACATGGGTGAAGACGGGGGTACTTGATCCATATCTCCTACCTGGGTGGCAGGATCCATTTTATCTGAACTATCACCACTGTCTCCCAGGGTGTACATTAGCAGGAAGTTGCAATCAGGAGTAGAGCTAGGACTAGAACCCAAGCACTCTGATATAGGACACAGATGTCGATGTCTTATTCTGCATCAGAACTACTAGGCCAACTGTCTATTCCAACACTAAGGGATTTATGCTTGAAACCCAGTGTTTCATTTTGTTTTGTTTATATGGAAACAAGGTAGAACAAAGGAAAAAATGAAATCATTTTAGGGTATCTCCTATTGATCTTCCCCGTTGAAAGACCAGTTGGTTTATTTGTTTTTTCCAATGCAGAGAAGTATGAATATTTTTTCAAAGCTTCAGGAATACAGAATATGAATTTTGAGTCCTTTCCACCTGTTGCTATCCTACGTAGAAAGAGTTATGTGTATACCAGGAAACAGGAGCCAACTTTCCTACCCCTATTTTGCCCTTCAACAGTCTCCAGAGGCAAAAGTTGTTTATCTCCAATATTGGATTTTAAAGGTCACTTTTTATTTTATAGCTCCAGGTTAGTTTTTATTCCTAGATATTTTACATGACCCGTGGTAAATTAGAATCTAACCTGTGCTGAAGGACAAACTATAACTGTGTCTAATATCCCAGAACTTCATTTTCCTACTTTGGAATGAATACTTTGAAACTACCTGAACAAAGTCCTTTGATAATTCCTTTAGACTGGCACTTAGCAGTATATTATGGTGTTTAAAAATTCAGACTATAAGACAAACGTGGGATGGAATTTTAAAATACTTACTAGTTACTTAATACTGAATTAAGTTACTTGATCTCTGAAAACCTGCTGCATTTTCTGTAAAACTCAGATAGTACAGTCTCATAACATAGAGTTGTTGCAAGAATTGAGTGATGTAGTACATTTAAGACATTAAGCAATGATTGATATATATGAAAATTCCCGATAAATATTTATTAGTTAAAGCCATGTTTATCATTTTCTAAAAATCAATAAATATGTAAAAGTACATTACAAAGTCAACAGTAGCATTTCAAGTACCATTCTAAAATGATGCAAATAATGAATATAAAAGCCCATTATTTATTATTTAATGGATGTGATTTCCCATGCTGTTTTTGGTACATTAGTTTACATTGTGTATTAGAACAGTAATGATATCTACTTCTAAATTCCAACAATTTTTCCGCATTTAACTAACAATTAATGTATGCCTGGTTTTCAATCAAAGTTTTTTTGAATTAAGAAATGACTGAATGAGAAAACTATTTGTCATTATACAGGACTGTATAGTGAATTCTTATAATTTAATGTTGCCTTGGGATCTATTTTGAATGCAAATAGTGCTCAGTGACCCTTGATTCAATCTCCAGTTATATTCAAAACCTAAATGACTCAAGCCAGTTTGAGAGATAAGAATGTGGAGGTATCTCTCCTGCATATAAGATTGGTCTCCCAATTTTCCCACTGCCCTCTCCTAAGGGGTCATTCACGTGTTTGCCCTGAAACAGAGGACCCCACAATGTGCTCCCGTATATATACTGCTACTTGCCATGGGCTAGCTCGCTCGCTCTCTCTTTCACTCTCTTTCTCTCTCTCTCTTTCTCTCTTGCTGCCTGACTTCAAAAACTGCCTCTATACCCATAAACAGATGACAACTCCCCCATCTCAGTATTCACTCCCTGCCCAGTATCTGTAAGTAAAAAATCTTTGAACATGTTTCCTGATATGGAGGTATATCTAGTTTTTGCCTTGTATTTAAAGAATGTGGGCTGCTCTGGCAGAGATTTCCCCCGGTTTGGGGTAAGGGTGGGACACAAGTCAGGTTCCCAGTACTAGATTGGTGGTCAGGCAGGCATACAGTGAATACCAGTCACACAAGATCCATAACAGAAGTTGCCAGCATAAACAAGTTTTGCAGGTTGGACATCTGGGCATTACACTATTCACTTGGTAAAAGAAGTATTTATGAAAGGCACACTGTTAACACCAGTGTTCAACTTCCTTCCTTTCCCCTGTTGGGGAAGGGTTGTGCTTATACTGGAATCTCTGCTTAGTTGGTGTCCTTCAAAACAGCATGTCACATACAGATGCTGGATTGAGCAGTTAAGACATAGGTTGGGATGCTCCTGACGTGTTTCTTGCTAAAGCAAATCCTAGGAGGCAATGCTGATGGTTCAAGTGATTGGGTCCCTAACACCAATGTGGGAGTCTGGATTAGATCCTAGCTTCAGCCGGCACAGCCTTCGCTGTTTCCAGTATTTGAAAAGTGCACTAACAAATAGGAGCCCTTTCTGCTTGCCTGTCTATCTTTTTTCTCATCTCTCTGCCTCTAAAATAAATTAAAAACAAAAACAGAAAATGGCACTTTGGAACAAAAAGAACATGCAAACTGTTTTGAACCAAGCAAATTTAAACAAAATTTTAACCAAATAAATTTAAACAAAAACAGAAAATGGCATCGCAGAAAAAAGTATGCATATATTTGTGTTTTTAACAAAGTCAATTAAAAAAATCTAGAAGCTATATCTGTTTTAATTTGTCATAACTCTAAATATAACCAATTAAGTTTTCTAACATAAAATATTGAAAATACCATAACCCTGTAATATTGTAAAATCTCATTTTGCTTATTTGCACCTTTTTAAAAGTACTATAAGCCATATATTGATTACTTAAAAGAGGAATGAAAATAACCTCCTTCCAACTGAAGCATCCAGTTAGTTGGCAAATAAAACAAGATATTTGCACAAAGTTTTTATACTGTAAATGATATACTAAGTATATAAATTTTAAAAAGCAATAAGAAAAATGGGAAAATTAACCTAAAAGAAAAATTGTTACAAAGATGATCTCAACTCTAAATCTAAAGGCAGTATTGATCAAATAGACATTTCTCCAGACAGCACTTTGGTATGATTTTAAAAGTTGACATGACAGTACACTGATGATTTTTTTTAACTACAATTTTTAGTAAATCACATAGTTTTGAGACTTCAGAATATCATTTTTTCAAAAATCTGGATTCTACTTCTCATGAATAAATTATCCATTTTCACATGAACAAAGGAATCCAAAGTCAGCAGAAATCAGGAGCACGGGTAGGTGTTTGGCAAAGCAGTTAAGATGCCACTCGTGATACCTGCAAACTGTATGAGACCTTGGATTGCAGATTTGAGTCCACTGCCAATACAGCTTCCTGCAAATGTGCACCCTTGGAAGCAGCAACTAATGACTCAAATGGTTGCATGTCTGCCAACCACAGGGGGGACTCGGAATGCTTCTAAGTTCCTGGGTTCAGCCTGGCCCAGACCTAGTTGTTGCAGGCATTTAGGGAATCAATCAGTAGATGGATTCGCTCTCTCTCTCTCTCCCTCCCTACCTCCCTGATAAATAAATAAATAAATAAATAAATAAATAAAATTTTATAAAAAGGTTTGCGTTGGGTCTAAATTCCAAGTACACTGAAGCCATTGCCAACATATAAAAACATCAGGCCCTCAGAATATTCTATTCAAAAAAGGCAACCAACTTATAAGAGACTTATAAAAGAGACTTATATTTCCTATTTCTCTTTTTTAAAAAAATACTTATTTATTTGAAAGGCAGGGTAACAAAGACAGAAAGACATACACACACATACAGAGAGAGAAGAGAGAGAGAGAGAGGAGAGAGAGAGAGAGAGAGAGAGAGAGAGAGAGAGAGAGAGATTCTTTTACCTTAGAGTTTGGTCTCCAAATAGCCACAACAATCAGATCTGGGCCAGCCTGAAGCCAGGAACCAGGAACTCCACCCAGGACCTCCACTTGGGTGAGTGAGACACAAGTAGTTGGGCCATTCTTTACTTTCTTTCCAGACACATTAGCAGGCATTTAGATTGAAGGTGGATCAGTTGGGACTCAAACTGACACTCTTATATGGGATGCTGGCATCATCAGTTGCAACTTAACATGCTATACCACAATGCTAGCCTGTATTTCTTAATTAAAATGCTAAGTACAAGTAAAACCACTGCGCATTATATATAAAACAAATATAATGAAGCTCTGAAAGTCAGAAAGAAGGTTGACTAGCAAAGGACCTTGAGATCCAAGAAATAATGGTGATTTCTTTTCCCTGGCTTTCCATTTTACCTCATATAGCTCAGATCTAGACCTGCAGAAGCCCAAAGCCAAGAAACACAAATTGGTGCAGTCAAAATAAAAACACAAAACACTAGAGAAGCAATGATCAATTAAGACAAAACATTAAAAAAAAAATAGAAAATCCATATGAACTTGCCAAAGACCACAAAGAGAACTGAGCCATCCCTAACGGCGCATGCAAAGGCCAAGTGGACATCTGGACTTAAATCTGCAGGCTGTTGTGATATAATTGCCTACTTCCTCATCAGGGAAGGGTATGAGAAGGTCTAATTAGGAAGTGCAGATTTGCATAGCTACTAGGCAGTGTCATTGGAGATCATGTGAGGAACCTGGGTTTCTAACCTTATTCAGCAGTAAGGAGGAACTTCTCCGCCTTAAAACTAGGTTGGTTTTAGCGGAGGCTTTCCATCAACAAGTAGTAATGGTGGTAATATCCATATTGTCAACAAAGGTGTATGGCAAACTGTGATAAGGCACCCCTATGCTCCCTATCAGGGTGCCATCCACAGAGGTCAATGGGGAGCCAGAATGCCTAGAGCTTCTATCAGCAAAGAAGAAAATCTAAAATCAAGGATCTAAGCTTTTGGGGCTGGCCCTGTGGCACAGCAGGTTAAGCTGCTGTCTGCTGTGCTGGCATCCCAAATGGGCATCTCAGGTCCCAGCTGCACCATTTCCAATCCATCTCCCTACTAATGTACCTGGGAAAGTAGCAGAGGATGGTGCAAGTCCTTGGGCTCTTGTACCCACATGGGAGACTGGGAAGAAGCTCTTGGCTCCTGGCTTCATCCTGGCCCAACCTTGGGCACTGTGGCCATTGAGGGAGTGAATCAGCAGATGGAAGATATTCTCATTCTTTCTATTTCTCTCTTTCCTCTCTTCTTTCTCCTCTCTATAACTTTTTCAAAAAAATAAGTAAATCTTTCAAAAAAAAAGAATCTAAGCTTTCATCTGAGAAAACAACAAAAAAAAGAAAATTAAATTCAAAGAGAAGAAAATAAAGAATAAATATTGATATTAGTGCAAAAATGAACAGAAATGAAGAAAGGAAATCAATACAGAAATCAATAAAACCAAAAGACAGCTTTCTGAAAGAATCAAGCTGTTCAATAAACCTAAGGAAAATGGAAAGAAAACACAAATTACTAATATCAAGAATAAAAGAAGGAGTATCACTGAGATACTCTAAAAATCAAAATGTTTGCTGGTACACTGTAGGCTTACAGGTATAGGCACAATTTAATTTATTTGCCTCTTAGGATGCTGAAATAAAGCAGAGAGAGAGAGAGAGAGAGAGAGAGAGAGAGAAAACACAACCAAATCATCTTTGTGGGCCTAGAGAAAAGATCCATTGAGACAAACAGCAAAAAAAAAAAGGCAGTGAAATAGAGCTGTTAGAATCATGGTTGAGAAATTATATTTTGAATAATAATGAGACGAAAACTTAAGGTGATTTAAAGCAACACTTTCTGGAAATAATATGTGAATTTACAGGTCTGCATTCTACAGATAAATGATAGGGATAAACGTGTAGAACAACTAATAAATTTAATCCTCATAAAGAAAAAAATTTTAAAGTCTAAATACAAGATAAATAGTATGTAAATCATGGTGAAACAAATTTTTTTTAAAAGTTTAGAAATATATATTCACAAAAATATGGAAAGATTTCAATGTAAAAGTTGAAAAAATTAAGTTCCATGCTGCATTGAATTAGGAATACATTCACACACATACGCACATAAACACACAGACAGGCACATACCACCCATACATACATATCCTTGCAAAATCTCTGCACCTTCAGTATAAAGTGAACCACAGGATTCCTTCTACTGAATAAACCATAATGAGACTTCTTGCAAATACATAGTACCCCACCTTGTATATGAAAGCACTGGGAAACTGTCTCATTTGTATGTATCAGTCCTTAAAATGTGATGGAACCAAAGAATTATGTGAGAAAAAAAATGGTCTTACTATTACAGCATCATCCCCAAATTTTCTTCTTTATATACCAAAGCAGGAGTAAAATCATTTTTCTGATTAAATGTGCATATTTAGCAATAAACATTTCTAATTACCGAATTTAAATAAAATTGCAAAGTCTATTTAGATTTCAGTACATTGTGTGATGTAGCAAGACTAAAAAATGTAATTCTTAATTAGTTTTTGAAATATAAAAGTAAACTGTTAGTAAAATGGTGCGGTCTTATCTGTGACTCAATCTATGCCCCAGACACCATCCTAGGCTCTAACTCCTCTGCCATTTCTGAAAGCCAGGCAAGGAGATGGCCCAGCCACAGGTGTCAGCTCCACCCTCCCTCCTGGGATTTGCTGTTCCTACTTCCCTGCCCCCCAGCCAAGGTTTAATAGGACCTGCTTCCAGCACACTTGCACACTATCTCTCTTAATCTCTCTCTCTCTCTAGATCCTTCTTTCTCTTCTTTACTCCTTCCCTCCAGCCTGTCATATTCCCCTGTAAATAAACACTTTCCCTTAACTCCAGTGTTTGGTGTGTTTTGTGTGGCCTTAAATTGGTGCTGTGACTTGGATCCAGTCTCTCCCCCAGGGGATCTGAGCTGTGTTTCGATCCTGGATTTCTGCAAACCACAGAACACACCCCTGGACTCTCTCCATACCACCGAATGCTCTGTCATTTGCATCCATACACTGGCCATCTAAAATCCTGAGGTAAGACAGGGAACAGGGAACCTCTACCGGCAACCTCTACCATGGGTTATGGTTCCGCTCTGCTTCATCTTGAAGTCCTGGTACTAGGCACCACAACATCCCACAGGCTTTACACCTTCCAAAGACCTTTTGTCGTTCCACGGGCTTTATGCCTTTCCAAGGACACTAGTTCTCAGGCTCCAGTGGGTGCGTGGGTGACAAGCCCCACTCTCTGTTCCCATACCCTCCCCATCAGACAGCTATGATCTTGGGGATGCCCAATTTCCACCATTTGACTCCACAGGTCACCATGGGAGCTTCTCCTTCCCACCTTCCATCCAATCCCCCTCTCGGTTGTCTCCTACTTCAACAACCAGTCCACGTTTGACCCTGACACTATTCAAGATCTTTATCACTTGTGTTAGTAAATCGGGAAAGTGAAAGAAAATCTCCTATGTCTAAGCTTTCTTCTATCTCAGCTCTAAACCTTCTCCAGCTCAAGTTCTTTTAACTTCCAAAGCTTTCTCTAAAAAGCCAAACCCCTTTATTCTATGTTTGCTGCTCCAACTCTGTCTTGCTGTACCTCCCCTCCTGCCCAGGAATTCCAATCTCATCTCAGAACCAGCCCTTGTCCAAAGTCTATTCCTTCCGCCTTATCTATAATCCATTCTAACACCTTCCTCCCAGCGAAACAAAGGCAAGTTTGAAAGCAGGCTGTCTCCACGCCATTACCCTCCAGCCCTCATTCTCCAAGTGGTCTTAGCTCTTCTCCCTCCTGTTCCAATTTTACCCTAAGAATAGCATTGGAGTGTTAATTCTATCCTCCTGAGCTCTCAAGTTACCTATCCCTCCCTTTTGATGGCTCTTTTGTTTTATTATGAGCAAGCCAGACAGGATAATAAGGTCTTTTGATGGGTTTGGTCCCCACCTTATAACTGAATATCAAGCTGACCTCATCAGGTCTCCTCAATTCCTGCAAACTCGATTTCCTGGTCCTATTATTGAGCTTTTCCTTGATATACCTCTCCCAACCTATGTGAAATAATGATCAAGACTACTGGTCCTTCAAACCAGCAGGTTCACTGGCTAATTACTACTTCCAGACATATCTGCTTTTCCCTAATCGCCCCTTACTCTGTCACCAATCAGATTCTCCTCCTTAAAAATATCCCTCCATCCAGAGGGGTGTCCATCTACTCTGATGAATGCTCTCCTCCATTAAACCCAACATAATAGTGAACAGTCTTCAGTGACTTCTTGTCCCTGACACGTTGGCCCCTAGCTCATAGTCACCCTTGTGGCCTGTCTGGCAGCTGCCTGAACTTCTGTTTCAGAGGCAGTCTCAAATTGCTGACTGTTGACTAGGGCATCATTGGCCTAGGGTGTTTTTTTGGGTAAAAAAGAAAAGTAGATGCAAATTCAATTAAAATGTAAAAAGATGTTTTTGGTAAATAAAAATCTCATGTATGAAAATTTGATTCAGCTATAGCTGGACATTAGGTTTAAAGGAATCCCTCTCTTTGAATCTAGGAAGATCACTGCGTTTAAAAATATTGCTTTGTAACTTATTGAACTTGGTTTGCAATTTGTTTTAGCAGGTTTCTGATGATATAGCAATGGGTAATCAGTACTCCTTATAGCCCCTAGGTTGGATTTTGCATTCTCTGAGTTAATGTCAATGATTTATAGCTAGAGTTTTACAGATGGAGTAGAATCCCATATGAATGCAATTTTGACTTTAATTCAGATAGAGGTATGATATAATACCAGCATCTCAGTCATCCACATGTAATTGCTAAATGTAAACTGAGAAAAGGCAAATGAGATAAATGTGTCTAAATGTAAACTTTGGTATTCTTAGCACCCTATACTCTATGAATATAAAAACTATTTAGGTTTGCTAACATGTTTTTATAAATTGTCCATATGAAACTAGTTCAACACCACTTGAAAGTAACTAAAGTTGAAATTTGATTTGTTATCTTATTTAGAAAATGTTATCTTAATTTGGAGATTTCTAAAGGGCTATTTCAAATGTAAATCAAGGAAATCAACAGATGGAAAGCAAAAGCTATTAGTCTATTTGACATAGAACTAGAATCTGATCCTCTGTTAAAGCAATGAGGTTTTTGCAATGCACATATGTTAATATTTTAAATAATCTTAAAAATTGGTTTAAAACCTGCAGCATCTCCTTTTAGTAGTTTTGTTTAATTAGTAACTCTTTGTCAGTTACTAGCCAGCTCCAGTAAGCTATTTTCTCTTCCCTAGTTCTGACTCTGTTAAAACTGTCCCAAGTTATGGGATATGATTCCATACACTAGCTCTTTTTTTTTTTTTAAAGATTTATTTATTTATTTGAAAGGCAGAGTTACACAAAGAGAGGAGAGGCGCAGAGAGAGAGAGAGAAATGTCTTCTATCTGATGGTTCACTCTCCAACTGGCTGCAACGGACAGAGCTACACCGATCTGAAGCCTGGAGCCAGGAGCCAGGAGCTTCTTCCTGGTCTCCCACGTGGGTGCAGGAGCCCAAGGACTTGGGCCATCTTCTACTGTTCTCCTAGGCCACAGCAGAGAGCTGAATAAGAAGTGGAGCAGCCAGGTCCTAAACCAGTGCCCATATGGGATACTGCACTTCTGGCCAGGGCTTTAATCTTTTGTGCCACAGTGCCAGCCCCCATACACTAGCTCTTAAATTTAAGGTTTTATTTCTGATTTTCGGAATGACCAAAGAGACACAGACTTTGTGATCTGTTAAAATAATCTTTTATGTTCCCTAATGTCTAGGAACAATCAAGTTTTAAATGAGTTATCATTTGTTTGAATATTTACTCATTCTAAAGCATTTGAGCAATCACTTTGTAACAATTATCAAATCTGGCCTGTATTATGTCATGATGTTAAGGGATCCTATTTCAACCAGATATGTTAAGCCTTCTTGGCATTTTTGACAGGCATTCAAAAAATCAAAGCTCCAAATTCTTTAGACTTTGATATTCTCAGTTGGGCCCCTGGAAATATCAAAGGATATATGTCTCTCATCTTGTAGAGGATATTTGGATTATATTACAGGCACTGTGAAGACGTGAACTGAAAGGCTAATGATCTTGTGTTACCAGATGTCATGGTTATCTTAATGAGAAAGGCCCAGAAGCCTAAAAGGGTTAAATGTTTTATAAAATTCTACAGATGCTTTCAAAAATATTTAATGGAGTAAGCAAGTGCCTAATCTTGTTGGTGAATGATTTTATAATTTTAAAACATGGCCATTTAAAGTCTTTTGTCATCCATAGTTTGTGTTCTCCTCCAAATACTAAAAACCAGATTTGCTGCATCTTGGTAAATGTTTTCATAAGTTGTTATTTAATGGTTGAAATTGCTTGCTAAGTTTTCACTTTATAGTGTTATTGTCAATAAGTGATCTGGGAAGCCTGAATTGTTCCCTTATTTCTCTGTTCTCTTTAAGATGGGAAACTGACTATACTGAAGGACTCTCCAGGATGTACAATTTCATCTTTAGATTTTATAAAAGTGATGGCTAACATTTTTCTGTAATAATAGCATAGTCAAAATGAGATCTTAAATTATGATTTCATGGCTAGATTTACTTTGTCATGAGCACAGTAAATAGCCAAAACCTCCCTTTCAGACCAAACAAAGGGAGAGAAAGTTTTAAAATGAGGACATAGCTTTCCACATGGGCACTGTCTACCTCACAGTAAAACCACTATCAGAACATGCCTGTGACTATAGACTTCTAGTTTAGGCCACCCAAGATAAGAGGTGGGACTTGAGTAAACCCTTGATTTGCATCCTCTTAAAGGTTTCCTCTGGTCTGCTTTAACAAAAGCCAGGAGGAAGAGAAAACTAGGCATCAGAAGCAATGTAAAGATAAGTGGCAAGCCAATATCTATTTTGAACAGTGATCTGCCATCAAGAAGACCCAACAGGCCAGTCCACTGTAGTGTCTTTCAATGTGGGAACCCAGGGCTTCAGCAGAAATCAGCTTATGAAGAGTCCTGGCAGCTCTGCCAGCCAAGAGTTGGATCACTGGATGGGGCCGGCACGTGGCTCACTTGGTTAATCCTCTGCCTGCGGTGTCGGCATCCCATATGGGCACCAGGTTCTAGTCCCACTTGCTCCTCTTCCAGTCCAGCTCTCTGCTGTGGCCCGGGAGGGCAGTGGAGGATGGTCAAAGTGCTTGGGGCCCTGCACCCTCATGGGAGACCAGGAAGAGGCACCTGGCTCCTGGCTTCGGATCGGTGCAGCATGCTGGCCGTGGCGGCCATTTGGGGAGTGAACCAACAGAAGGAAGACCTTTCTCTCTGTCTCTCTCTCACTGTCTATAACTCTACCTGTCAAATAAAAAAAAAAAAAAAAACTAATTTAAAAAAATTTTTAAAAAGACTTGGATCACTGGAAACACAACTGCCCTAGAGTTGAAGAACTTCAGGTCAGAGTCACAGATCTTATTAGCTCTAAACCGAAAAGCCCTTCACTCAGCTCAGCTTCCAAAGTAACCACCATTGCTGAGGGGACGGGTCAGCAACACTGCAGGCAGAACTATAAATTTCCTATTAGAGATGCCACCTGCCTTTACCTGGCTAGCTCCCCTCCCAGGTCAATGGAAGACAACAGGGTGCCTTCCCAAGGAGGTTCACACCTCTTAGGATGTACCCCATGTGAAGAGATAGATAGGTGTGGGCCTCATAACTGGCAAGGCTTTAAAGCCCACCAGATTATTATCAAGCCCCTTCTGTCAATTTCTATCTGCCTCTCAATCCTTATTTTGGTTTAGACAGCACTTTTCTTAGGTCCTCCAATAGTGACTCTGTCTTCTGTTCTAGATCCTGTCTAGTCCACTTGGGCCCTCATTCCTTTGTAATTACACTCTTTACTCTTACATCAATGGCTCTACTCCAGACCCATGTGTCTTGATAGTCTTCTCCCCCAATTAATGTTGTGTGAGTGGTCAGAATTTTTCTACAGACAAACCCCTCTACCTTCAAGAGATGAGTGGCCTTTCTCCAGTCTTGGCTGGGATCAGCTTTGCAGTCTCTCCTCAACAGTGATCACAGGAACAAGTTTGGGCCACAATGTTATCTCGACCAACTGACTCCAAAAACAACTCCAATAGTTACAAGAGGAGATAAGTAGGTCCATTGAGACCTCAGCTGTTACCATCTGAAGTCTCCAAAGCCGTATCACCTCACTAACAGGGTGGTACTGCAGAACAGACTGACCTTAACAATTGTTATTATTAACCACATCCATCTAACACTCTTCACTAGGGTCCAGAGACGCCCCTCTTTTCCTCTCCTCTATGAATTCCTCTCATTACTTCATTAAAATCACTCTTAGGATCATTGGCTGCTATTCTCACCCTGGCCTTTATATTACCTTTTCTGTTCAAGTGTTTACAGGAAGTGATAACGGAATGAACCAAAGCCTTCACCAAAGAGGCAGTCAACCAAATGCTGCTACAGGGATATACGCAGCTCCCCACCCAGGAGATTGCTGCTTGAGACATTGCCCCATGCCAGCAGAAAGTAATTCACTGCCCCATGTCAGCAGGAAGTAATTCTAAAGACAGATCATAGTCCCTCCACCCCTCCTGGACTTTCGGGACTGATGTAATCCCATACAATACTTGCTTTATAAAAAACAAATGAGGGGAATGTTAGTAAAATAGGGAAGTCTTATCTGTGGCTCGATCTACTCCAGGACACCATTTTAAGCTTGAGACCTTTCTGTGATTGCTGGAAGCCAGATGACCAGATGACCCAACCAAGGTGTCAGCTCCACTGTCATCATAATGGGATTCACTGTTCCTATTTCCCTGCCTCCCCAGCAAAGGTTTAACCGGACCTTCTTCCAGCACATGTACATACTCTCTCTTGATCGCTCTCTCTGGACCCTTCTTTCTCTCTCCTTCCCCCCTTCCCTCTGGCCTGTCAGATTTCCGCATCAATAAACCCTTTCTTTAAACTCCATGTTTTGTGTGTTTTGTGGCCTTACATAAACTTCTGCTAGTAATGACCCTTATGATTTAACTAGAATCTTTCCTATTTTAGGAATGATAAATGGCTATAATTTTATAATTGTGAGAACCTAGCAAACATGGATACATACACATATATTTGTAAACATTTTTATGTTATTGGGGAAACAGAATGAATTTTTTTCTTAGCCCAGAAATTCTTTCACAAAGGCAATAGATAATGAAAACACTTTATTATCAAAAAAGCATTTAACCAGAAAGTGTTGCATATCACAGGCAATCCGCTAAGAGATTATGAAAGTCAGAAATCTCACCATTTTTATATGGCTCAGCAGATAAAATCCATTACAAACATTTTGAAAAGATAAACAGTAAGTAGACCTCAGGTAAGAGAACCTGACAGCACCATTTGTCACACATAGTTCATTCTAAACTTCTGTGATAATTGAGGTGACTATCTGTGTTAGCTAATTGGCTTTTCCCAGAGAAGAAGTAAACTTCTCAATGACAATAGTAGTTTTGTAGCTTGGAGTAAAGTGCCTGCCTATGCTAGGCTCCTACTCTATACAAATATAATGGAAGATATGGATGCTAATTCCATTGAGGTTTACATTTCAAAGGAACATCTTCCAGATGCTTGAAAAAGATAATGTTGGGTTATTAAGCTAACTAAGCTATATTTAGTTTCCAGAAAGATTTGTATGCATTTCAAAGAAAGTATTTGCAAATTCTCCAAAGTAAATGTTCTAAGAATAGTGAAGAGAACTTTCTTCCCTATTTTTAACAGCTAAAATTAGTTTCCTATTTGTAATTTTACTTGTCATACCACATGAAAATAAATATACATACATATGTATGTACTCTTGGATCCCCTGCATTTTTTTTTTGTTAAATTTACTTAATTATTTATTGAATTGATTTGAAAGGTAGAAAGAGACAAAGAGATCTCCCAACCACTGGTTTTCTCCTCAAATGCCTGTGATAGTTCAGACACAAGCCAGGAGTGCCAGAAGCAAGGAACCAAACCCTGGTCCCCCAAGTCATCACCTGCTGCCTCCCAGGAGCACCGCTTGGGAGCAGAGGCAGACTGCAATCCAAGGAATGCAATACAAAAAGTGGGTGTCACAAGCTATGTCTTAACCACTAGGGCAAACCCCCACTTCTCTCCATCCAGGCTATACTGCCTTCATCTATTAATCAGAATTTCATCCTATTCCTTTTCTTTTTATTGTTAATATCAACAATTTTGACATCAATATGATTTTTCTCTCCCTTTTTGTCTTCAAATAAAATGTTGCCTTAAGTGATCTAGGTTAGCTGATTAAACATTAGTAAGATTACTAAATAGATCTGGTCTGTGCTGTCATAAATAAATATTTAAGATTTTTAAAAGTCCTAATTACCCTTCTTTTTTTTTTTAATATTATACACTCTTTTATTTTCATGCTTCTTTGATTCAGCATGATTATCTTGAAATCCATCAGTGCTGTTTCATCTATCAATAAAAATTCCTCTTTTCTTGCTAAGTAGTATGACAAAGTAGGTATATTCCACAATGCATTTACTCATTCACCTAGTGATAGACATTTGGGTTGTTTTCAGCATTTGCCTTGTACAAATAAAGTCATTTGACATTAATATACAAGTCTTGATACAGACACACATACTTTCATTTCTCTTGAGTAACTAGGAGTAAATTGCAGGTCACATGGTAAGTGATCTTTAGCTTTTTTTCTCCATAATACAATTGTATTATACTAGCTCTCCAGCTATACATTAGATCTCTAGACTTGTCCTCTTACCAATTCGCTATTTTCTGACCTTTAACCTCCTTCTCCTCATTTCCCTCACTCCACACTACTGATGTCTCTAACTTTGTGCATCTGACCTCTGCTTTAAAATGCTTTACACATGGGGATGGTGCTGTGGCTTAGTAGGTTAATCATCTGACTGCTGCACTGGCATCCCATATGGGGACTGGTTCGAGTCCTGGCTGCTCCATCTCTGATTCAGCTCCCTGTTGATGGCCTGGGAAAGCAGTAGAAGATGGCCCAAGTGCTTGGGCCCCTACACCCACGTGGTAGACCTGGAAGAAGCTCCTGGCACCTGGCTTCAGAATGGCCAATCCCCAGCCATTGAGGCCATTTGGGGAGTGAACCAGCAGATGGATGACCTCTCTCTGTCTCTCCCTCTGTCTGTAAGTCTGCCTTTCAAGTAAATAAATCTTCAATAAAATAAATATTTTCCACACATAAGTGAGATTATCCACTATTTTTCTGTGTATGACTTATTTTACTTTAAAGCAAATCTCTCTGTACCATCATCTGAAATTTATGTTCCATCTTGCTGATTCTAGAGATCCCTATTTTATATATTCCATGGGAAATATAACCACATTTGGCAGTAGGCTTATATAAATAATGATCATAAGTTATTAATTAATAAGATCAAAATTTCTGGGGCTGGCACTATGGCCTAGTTGTTAAAGCCACTGCCTGCAGTGCCAGCATCCCATATAGGTGCCAGTTCGAGTCCCAGATGCTCCATTTTTCTTTTTTCTTTCTTTCTTTTCTTTTCTTTTTTTTCTTTGTGACAGGCAGAGTGGATAGTGAGAGAGAGAGAGACAGGGAGAACAGGGAGAAAGGTCTTCCTTTTTGCCTTTGGTTCACCCTCCAATGGCCACTTCAGCCGGCGCATCGCGCTGATCCGAAGCCAGGAGCCAGGTGCTTCTCCTGGTCTCCCATGCAGGTGCAGGGCCCAAGGACTTGGGCCATCCTCCACTGCCTTCCCAGGCCATAGCAGAGAGCTGGTCTGGAAGAGGAGCAACCGGGATAGAATCCGGCGCCCCAACCGGGACTAGAACCCGGTGTGCTGGCGCCGCAAGGCAAAGGATTAGCCTGTTAAGCCACGGCACCGGCCCAGATGCTCCATTTTTAATCCAGCTCTCTGCTATGGACTGGGAAAGCAGTAGAAGGTGGCCCAAGTGTTTGGGTCCCAGAACCCACTAAAAGACATTGGATCAGCCCAGCTCCAGTCATTGTTACCATTTGGGGGTGAAGCAACAGATGGAAGACTTCTTTCTCTTTCTCTGCCTCTGCCTCTCTGTAATTCTGCCTTTCAAATAAATAAATAAACCTTTTTTTAAAAAAGATCTAAATTGGTTCTAACAGGCTAATATTTTTAAGCTTTTCAAAATGCAATCCCCACTCAAGTATAATAGAATGAGGTATATATAACACAATGCAATTAGGGACAATTATCCAATTATGCTTTCAGGAATCATCCATTTCCTTTGCTAAAGTTTTTATTCCCTCACTACTTATATCTCTTTTTGTGGATTGGTGGTTAGAGATTGTTTTTCCTCTATCAAATATTATATTAAGCTAAAAAATACAATATAATATAATAAATCCCATAAACTAATGACAGAACATTTTTAAGGTTGTTATAAAACCTAAAATATGGGAGAGCGGCAAGATGGCGGAATAGGCAGGGAGCACACTATTAGTCCGGGGGGAGAGAAAGTTCAATATAAGTGGAGATACTGCAGGGTCAAGGAAGAGTAGGGGATGAAACAGCAGAGGAAACTCTTCCGGAACTAGTGATTCACAGTGGACCTGCGTGGAGAGTGTGGGAGCCCAAGTTCGGGACACCAGCGGCAGACTCAACACACCAGCGCTGGAATGCGAGGTGAGCCGAACCTCAATAGCCAGAGATACCAGCGGGCAAGCGGAAAGAGGAGGCTAGAGGGAACGAGGCTTGAAACTCCGTGGGGAAAAGTTCACCAGGCTAACTAGAAGAGAGATAGGAAAAAAATAAAAAAAGTGACCGATACAGACACAAGTTTCTCTCTCTCTGCTCACCTCTCAAAGGCAAGCAAGACAGAGCAGGTGCCATTTTGAACATACGTCATAAGCAGGGCGACCTCAGGTCTGCACCAGCCCTGAGCCTAGCAGAAAAACCTGACTCTGGGGGGAGGGGTGAAATAACAGGAGATTAGCATCTAACTTGGCAACCCAGTGGGAGACTGCAGGAGAATTGGAGTCCACACTGAGGACAGCAGAGATTCCCTGTGTGGTCCTTGGGAAAGAGCTTCCAATCTCTGGCTCCTGTGGGTATATCATTTGCCTGCTAACTACCTCCAATTACGTTCAGCTGTGCGGAATTACTTCCCTTTTGAATCAAAAAAAGAGAGATTTACCACACCTAACCTGGGAGTGTCATCTTTGACACACCCTCAACCCTGAGGAACCAAACACAGCTCTCAGTCCACACTCATCTCAAGCCTCTAAGGCTCCACTGAAAGCAGACAGTCCACTTAATATAGAGCCATAGTGTAACAAGAAAAAACACCACAGTGAAGAAACCAAATATCTCCAACATGCCAAACAACAAACGCAAAAACCAAGCTAACAAGAACAAGGAAGACACTATGACGCCCCCAAATGAAAAAGACACCCCAATTCAAGATTATGAAGATGATGAGATCGAAGAAATGCAAGAAGCAGATCTCAAAAAATTGATAAGAACATTAAGAAGTTCTCAAAAACAAATTCTTGAACTACAGAAATCCTTAATGGACAAGATAGAAAATCTCTCTCGTGAAAGTGAAATATTAAGGAGGAATCAAAATGAAATGAAACAACTAGTGGAACAAGAAACTCTGATAGTGACTAGAAATCATAATGAAATGAAGAGTTCAATAGATCAAATGACAAACACATTAGAGAGCCTTAAAAACAGAATGGGCGAAACAGAAGAGAGAATATGGGACTTAGAAGACAGAGAACAGGAAAGGAAACAGGCAAACCAAAGAAAAGAAGAAGAAATTAGAAATCTAAAAAATATTGTCGGGAATCTACAGGATACTATTAAAAAACCCAACATTCGGGTTCTAGGAGTTCCTGAAGGCATGGAGAGGGAGAAAGGATTAGAAGGCATTTTCAGTGAGATACTAGCAGAAAATTTCCCAGGTTTGGAGAAGGACAGAGGCATCTTAGTACAGGAAGCTTATAGAACCCCTAATAAACATGACCAAAAGAGATCCTCACCACGACATGTTGTAATCAAACTCACCACAGTGAAACATAAAGAAAAGATCCTAAAAGGTGCAAGACAGAAACGTCAGATCACTCTTAGAGGATCTCCAATTAGACTCACAGCAGACTTCTCATCAGAAACCCTACAAGCTAGAAGGGAATGGCGAGACATAGCCCAGGTACTAAGAGAGAAAAACTGCCAGCCCAGAATACTATATCCTGCAAAGCTCTCATTTGTGAATGAAGGTGAAATTAAGACTTTTCATAGCAAACAGAAACTGAAAGAATTTGTTGCCACTCATCCTGCCCTGCAAAAGATGCTTAAAGATGTGTTACACACAGAAACACAGAAACATGGTCACCAATATGAAAGAAGGTAAAGGAAGGAAACCTCACAGCAAAAGATCACAGGAAGCTCAATTTCTCTTTGACATAGAATTAAACTCTGATGCTCTGTTAAAGCAATGTGTTAAAGTAATCTATTATGTTCTCTTGATGTCTGTTAAATTCTAATTGTTCAAAAACAGCTGAATTTTTATTAAGAGCTATGGGTTATTTAAATATGTGCTTTTTTCAAAAATTTGAATAATCACCTTGTAACAATGATCAAATTTGGTCTATGTTATGTCATGATTTTAAGAAATCTTATTTCAACCAGATATTTTGGATTTTGAGCCTTCTTGGCATTCTTGACAGGCATTCAAAAAATCAAAGTTTCAAACATCTGGTCTCTAAAATTTCCAGTAAATCCTGGACTTTGGTTTTTCCAGTTTGGGCCCAACTGAAAAAATCGAAGGACCTATGTCTCTCATCTTATAGAGACACCAACTAATCAGTCTATTTGGAGTATATTAGAAGGACTGTCAAGATGTGATGTGGTACCAGACTTTAAGTTTCTATAATGGAAAATGCTATTAATACAAATGTTTGAGAATTAAAAAGTCTAATGATCTTGTGTTACTAGACATGATAGTTATCTTAATGAGAAAGCCCCAGAGGCCTAAAGGGTTAAATACTTGTAAAATCCTACAGGTGCTTTCAAAAATACTGTGAAGTAAGCAAGTGCCTTGTTGGTTGATGAGTTTATAATTTTAAACATGGCGACTTAAAGTCTTTTGTCATCCACAGTTATATATGATGTGCTGCTCATAAAACTAAAGCGTTGTTGGTTCTGTGTTTAGCTGTCCTCCTATAGGTTCCTATGGACTTTTTCCAGCCACTTCTATTGTATTCAGTACTGTGGGATGGCTCTGTAAACAGATGAAGCCAATAATGTATTAACAGTACCAACTGAGAGAAAGTATGGTTAACTGAGGTTACTAAAAAGAAAAAGCAATTCAAATCAATTGGCAATCTACAAAAAGAGTTAAAGATTTTAAAAGCTATTATTAAAATTGCTATATTGGTCTATTATGCTATATTATATGTGTGTACATATTGTATGTCCACATGGGGAAATTTTATTAAGAGTTTTATTTTAAATGGCTTATAGATAAGATTGTCCATAAATTTAAGCTGCTAAAATCAATCAAAGATACATTTTAATTTGTGTGACCTGAATCTGTGTATCATATGTTTTAGACTTGTTGGTAGAAAGAAACTAAAAACATTTTAGATGGTTGTGCTTAAGTTTACTGGCTAAACAAACTACACCATGTTAGATATTTAAGAGGTGTTTTCAAATACATGATTCTTAAAATTTATAGAAGGCATTGGACCTTCTGGTAAATGTTTTCTTAAGTTGTTATCTAATGGTTGAAATGGTTTGCTAAGTATTCATGTGATATTGCTATTGTCAGCAAGCGATCTAGGACTTGCTCCCTCATTTCTCTATTCTAAGCCCAACTTGTTCTTTCATTTCTCTATTCTCTTCAAGGTAGGAAACTAATTCTATTATGAAGGAATCTGTAGGATGCACAATTTATTCTTTAGACCTTATAAAAGAGATGGCTAACATTTTTCTGTAATAGCATAGCCAAAATAAGAACTTAAATAATAATCTCATAGCTAGATCCACTTCGCCATCAGCGAAGTATACAGTAAGTAGAAAAAACCTCCCTTTCAGACCAAAGGGAAAGAAAGTTTTTAAGTGAGAATATAATTTTCCTCATGGGCATTGTCTACCTTAGAAAAACTACTACAGAACATGCCTGTGACTATAGACTTGTAGTTCAGGCCACCGAAGATTAGAGATGGGACACGGGCACTCCCTTGACTTGCATCCTCTGGTCTGCTTTAACACAAACCAGGAGGAAAGAAAGCTCGGCATCAGAAGCAATGGGTGGCAGGCCTATTAATGGCTGATCTGTACAGTGATCTGCCCTCAAGGAGACCCAACAGGCCAGTCCACTGCAGTGTCTTTCAATGTGGTAAGCCTGGGCTTCAGCAGAAGTCAGCTTGTGAAGAGCCCTGGCAGCTCTGCCAAGAGTTGGATCACTGGAAATGGACCTGCCCTGGAGTCGAAGGATGCCCAGGTCAGAGCCACAGATCTTATTGGCTCTAAGCTGAAAAGCCCTTCACTCAGCCCAACTTCCAAAGTGACCACTGCAGCTGAGGGGATGGTCAAGTAGGGTCAGCAACATTGCAGGCAGAACTGTATTTCTTGTTAGAGATGCCACCTGCCTTTACCTGGCCAGCTCTCCTCCCAGGCCAGCCAAGTAATGAAAGTCAACAGAGTGCCTTCCCCTAGGAGGTTCACACCTCCCTTAGGATATACCCCATGTGAAGAGATAGATAGGTCTGGGCCTCTTAACTTACAAGGCCTAAAGCCCACCAGATTATTATCAAGCCCCTTCTATCAGGTTCTATTTGCCTCTCAATCAAAAAAATTACTTGTAGCTTAGACAGCACCTTTCTTAGCTCCTCTAATAATGACTCTGTCCTTTGTTCTAGGCCCTGTCTAGTGCACTTGGGCCTCATTCCTTTGTAATCATAACCTCTACTCTACCACCAATGGCTCTACTCCCAACATGTGTGTACTGATGGTCCTCTTCCCCACTTCATGCTGTATAATTGTTCAGACCTGGTAAATGCCACTCTTAGGATCATTGGTTACTATCCTCACCCTGTCTTTTATGACCTTGTCTAAATATGATCAGAGTCGGCAAACTTGGAAGGCTTCCATAGCCTTGGCAACTCATGACGACAGCCTAGGATGGTTACTGGTGCCATAAACTAGAGTGTCCATTTGTTGGGTCAACAACAGGAGCCACTGTGCACTTGCTCCTCATGTGGGATCTCTGTCCTTAATGTGCTGTACATTGTGATTTAATGCTATAACTAGTACTCAAACAGAATGTTTCACTTTGTGTTTCTATGTGGGGGCAAACTGTTGAAATCTTTATACTAAATTGATCTTCTGTATATAAAGAGAATTGAAAATGAATCTTGATGCAAATGGAAGGGGAGAGGGAGTGGGAGAGGGGAGGGTTGCGGGTGGGAGGGAAGTTATGGGAGGGGGAAGCCATTGTAATCCATAAGCTGTACACTGGAAATTTATATTCATTAAATAAAAGTTAAAAAAAAATAAAAAAAACCCTAAAATATACACTGCCAAATCAAAAAATAGCTGTAAAAGAAACTTTAGGTGAGATTAAAATTCATTTTCCCACTATTACCCTTGTTCTGGAGAATAATAAGCATCCCATAAGTCTTATAAAAAGTCTTATATAAAAAAAATTATGATTATAGCATCTCAAATCCAAAAGATCTTGAGAGAATTTTGTTAGTTTTATCATGCAAAATTGCCTGAATATTTCCAACTCTCCCTCTTGTCAATAATAACAAATTCATAGGTAGAAGAACAAAACTGAACATCATTCATGTAATCTTTTGTAGACTTGAAGTAATCAATGTACTATAGATGAATAAAAGCCCACAGTTTACCAAAAAAAAAAAAAAATCTACTTTTGAAAGGACTAAGCATGAAAATGCCTGGAACTTCATACTTCAAAAGCTGTTTGAGGTCAAAGATAATTAAGTTTAGCTACAATTATTTCTACTCATTCCCCCTCCCATTATTATGCTTTCTGAAGGTTCCCATCTGTTTAATGTCTAAAGTGATCATATTCTTCTAAGTCAACTGATTCTTGTCCTTACTACTATTTCCCCTGAGACCATCAACTGGGCCTAATACAAAGAGAAAATTGAGCTAATAGAACTACATCTCTAATGGCTCCTAATGACTTAATGTGCTCATCCTCTCATATAACATATTTGCATTTTAGTAGGGAGAGGAAGTTTCTTACTGGAAAGAATGAGTATGATAATTTTAGGTAAAATATGAATATTAAGGCATTTTAGCTAAGTTTTCTGAAAAACTAATGTGTTTATTGAACAGGAAAATGTTATTGTAATTTATCAAAAAATGTTTGGAAAAATCAATTTCTTTGTGTAGCCATCTTAATCAAAATGTTTTTCCAAACACCTATTCAACATACTGACCCTAGTTAATGACAATATATTCTTGAAAAATGTGAGGACAATGGATGTTATGTTACCATTAAAAAGATAGAACTATGTGAGTTTAGGTATTTGTTAAATTAGCTATATTTAAAATGTATATATACACATACTATAAAACATCATGTTGAACATGATAAATGTTTACAATTTTATCCAATTTTAAAATAGAATAAAATTTTTAGAAAATAAAACATGTCCATGTAATCTAAGACAAATAATGTGTAGTAGGTAAAAATTCAAATGATATAAATCTTTAAGTAATTACTAGTTGAGATGTGATTATTAGTTATTTACATGTTTATATTAACTTCCTGAATTTGAATTTTATTATTCTTATTTTTACTTTTAATAAGCTTATAGGGATTTTATTAAATTTACATATTTAAAGATTATGTTTTTATAAGGTTTGACATATCTATAAACCTATGAAACCACTACTATAAACAACATATTCATCACTTCCCCAGATTTCCATTTGGCATTTTGCATTCTGTCCCTCTTCCTTCCAACTCCTCCCCACAGTCCTCTACTAGTATCTACTGATCTTATTTGTCATGAGAGATTAGTTTTCATTTTCCAGAATTTCTCTCAAATAGAATGACACATATATTTATCTGAATTATCTTATTCAGCAATATTATTTTGAGTTTCTTATATATTGAGGCATGTGCTAACAGTTTACTTTCTAAGACTGAGTGGTCTTCCATTATGTGGAAAAATCATACTTTGCCTATCCATTCACCTATTGAGTGGCAATTGAGTAATTATTTTTACTATTTCAAATAAAGCTGATAAAAGTGTATACACAATTAGAGTACGAATGAATGCTTTCATTTAACATGGTTCATTTGCCTAGAGGTTGAATGGTTGGATGGAATAGAAAATGAATTTTTATGAGATTGCCTTGTTTTGGACTCCACATACGGAGTGTGACCCTCTGTTATTTGTCTTTTTATGCTTGACTTATTTCACCCTCCAGTTCAATCCATGTTGTTACAGATGACAAAAATTTATCTTTTTTTTTCTTGACTGAATGGAATTCTAACTATATATCACATTTTCTTTATACATTCATCAGTGGATGACCATTTAGGCTACTTCCATTTCTTGTCTATTTTGAACAGTGCTGCAATAAATATGTGTGTGCATATTTCTTATAGACAGATTTCATTTCTGTTGGATATATATACACAGTATAGTGTTGATGGATCATATGGTAGTTCTATGTTTAGTGTTTTGAGAAACTTACATTCTTTATTCTATAACACACACACTAATTTACATTCCAACCAACAGTGTGTAATGGTTTCTTTTTCTCTGCATCCTTGCCAACACTTGTAATCTTTTGTCTTTTTATAGCAGTCAACATATACATCTACCAAAATATCAAACATCTACTGAAATATGTCCAAATTTGTGTCTAATAAATGTCTTAAATAAAAAATTAACTTTTAGTTTAAGGAGTTCTATATCTATAAAAAATTGTAAATATCATAGAACATTTTCATATGTCATACATCTTATTTCTCCTATTATTAACATCATACATAAGCACGGTATATTTGTTACAATTATTGAACAAATATTGATACAACATTAGAAACTAAAGTTCTCGCACATTTTTCACTCCAACTCCAATCCATAAGAACTGTCACTGGTAATCAATACCTCAGGGAATCCACCATTAAGGGATAGCTTAATGGGTCCTTGCATTGCACATTGCAATCTAGTTAATTCCTCCTTTCTTCCAGAAAAGAAGAGAGAGAAAGCAAGTGAGCAAACTCAGCAAAGCTAAACTCCAAACTTTATATGCCTCACTGCATACATGTTCTCATGATAAATACTAACTAGTCCCATGGTTAAAAAGGTCCCATTTTTCACAAATAAGCATTATAAATTTATCTTGTAATTGAGGTGGCATTCTGTATTTGCTAATTGGATTTACTCAACGAAAAAATAAACTTCTCATATACTGCTGACAACAAGTAGTTTTGCAACTTGGAATCAGGCAGTTAGGCTCCAACATCCTGCAGAAACTGAGATGCACTGTCTTCCTCCGTGGTTCTCAGTCCTCGAGGAGGATATTCCTTCGTTCTGAGAATGTTATGTTCCAGCAAGGACAGATCTAGCTGAGGGTGTTTATCCAGGGTAGGAGTGTACCATGGTCCAGTAATGAAAGCCTTACCTCCAGCAAGAGACTTACTTAGTTTTCAAAAAGAATTAGATACATTTCCAAGAGACAGAGAAAAAACTTAAAATTCCAAGTTCGCTAAAATAAATGCTCTAAGGGAGAATTTAGCTTCTGTGTTTTTTTTAATATTTTTTTAAATTTTTATTTGACAGGTAGAGTTATAGACAGTGAGAGAGAGACAGAGAGAAAGGTCTTCCTTCCATTGGTTCATTCCCCAAATGGCCACAACGGCCTGAGCTGAGCAGATCCAAAGCCAGGAGCCAGGTGCTTCCTCCTGGTCTCCCATGCGGGTGCAGGGCCCAAGCACTTGGGCCATCCTCCACTGCACTCCCGGGCCACAGCAGAGAGCTGGACTGGAAGAGGAACAACCGGGATCAGAAACCCAGCACCCATATGGGATGCCGGCATCATAGACGGAGGATTAACCAAGTGAGCCACGGCGCCAGCCCCAGCTTCTGATCTTTAATTTGGATTAGCCCTGAAAATCCTCACTGCTGTTCGATCTCCATGTTCTATCAATTTGTGAGAGTGCTATGCATTTGTAAATTTGCCCTAAAATTCCGTGGTTTTCCTACAAATATTTTGAAGCACTCTGACGTTTACATACTTAAGAGTTCTATGTCCTTTTGAATTGTTTCTGGTTGTTTTTCACATTCAATTTTCTGAGATTATAGGTTAATCTACTTTATCACAATAACTATTTTATTTTTTATATTCATTCCATAACATCATATATAAACCACAAATATACAAATTAGAATTTAAATTGATCAATCTATCGATGGCTGCAGAGATGAGAGATACAGGGAAATGGTGGGGGGGCGGGGAACAAAAAAAGAGTGATAAGAAAATACATTGGTGATGTTTTTTGTTGGAAATAGACCTTCTCTGTTGTTAATATAGCTATTCTAGTATGCATTTAATCCATACTAAGATAGCATATCTTTCCAATCTTTATCCATTGTTTCTACATATTTAATATAGGTTTCTTTTAATGACTTATTTTTATTTATTTTCTACATATTTAATATAGGTTTCTTTTAATGATTTATTTTTATTTATTTTCTACATATTTAATATAGGTTTCTTTTTATGATTTATTTTCATTTATTTTCTACATATTTAATATAGGTTTCTTTTTATGATTTATTTTCATTTATTTGAAAGGCAGAGATACAGAGAAGGAGGAAGGCGGGGGAGAGAGAATCTTCCATCTGTTAATTCGCACCCCAAATGGAAACAGTGGCCAGGACTGGGCCAGGCAGAAGCCTGGAGTCAAGACCCCTACATCCAGGTCTCTTACGTAGGTGCAGAGGCCCAAGCACTTGGGTCACCTTCCACTCCTTTCCCTGCATTAGCAGGGAGTTTGATTGGAAGTGGAGCAGTTGGGACTTGAACCTGCACCCATATGGAATGGCGGCACTGCAGGTGAAGGATTAATCTTCTATGCCACAGCACGGGCCCCTAATATTGGTTTCTTACAGGCATATTTACTTGGGGCTTACACATTTACCCAATTTCATCATTTACTTTTTATACTTGAGATTTAAGTCTATTGATCTTTAATATAATTATTCATGTAATTAATTATAAATTCATTCGATTGCTATGTCTCCCATTTGTGCTTATTCCTTCTTCTCTTTATGTCTTTTAAATTTCAGAATTAATTTTAAGAAATCTTTTTGATATGCTCTTGTAGTCAATCAGCTACTTCTCTGTTTTTTGCTTCTGAATAATAAATATCATTTCTATTAGTGTATCTCAAGTCACACAACTCTGTATCATGAATAAAATTGAAATATATCTACACATAAACCCCTCACCACCCTTCACCCCATACCCTAAGATCCCACAGCATATTTATATTGACTTTTCTGAAATAGCTAATTATCTTTATTTTTATTTTTTTTTTAATTATTTGACAGAGTGAGACAGTGAGAGAGAGAGAGACAGAGACAGAGAGAAAGGTCTTCCTTCCATTGGTTCACCCCCTAAATGCGCGCTCAGGCTGGAGCTACGTTGATCCGAAGCCAGGAGCCAGGTGTTTCTTCCTGGTCTCCCATGCAGGTGCAGGGGCCCAAGCACTTGGGCCATCCTCCACTGCCTTCCCGGGCCACAGCAGAGAATAGGTCTGTAAGAGGGACAACTGGGATTAGAACCTGGTGCCCATATGGGATGCTGGTGCCACAGGAGGAGGATTAACCGAGTGAGCCGGCCCCACTAATTATCTTTAAAAATACGGGTACAACAGATATTTTAAAATATTTACACAGATATTCATCATTTTCAGAACCCTTCATTTCCTTGTGTAGATGCAGATATTTACACAAAATCTTTATTCTTCTGCTGGAAAGAGTCCTATTACTATTTCTAGAAGTGAAGAATTGCTATTGCTGAAAAGTTTTTAGCCTTTCTATTTCTGTCGTATTATCATATTCTCATATTTAATATATATTTTAAAGACAAATTTAAATATTTTTTCTTCTGTATTATGCTCAGAGTATTTTTACCCTTTTAGAACTGGCTGCAGTTTTATGCTTTCAATCAGGTAACAATAAGCTTTACTCTATTTATTATTTATTCAAATTTTTCTTTCGTCTTTCCTCTACTATGGGAACTCATTTGTCACTGCTAATTGACAGCCTGCAACTGTCCCACAACTCACTGATAGTTGGTTCTTTTTTTCCAAGTGGGGTCTTTCATTTGTTTCTTATCTGTATTTATTTCTTTATTTGAAAGGCAAAATTACAGAGAGGCAGAGACAGAGACAGAGATCTTCTGTTCGTTGGTTAACTCCTCTTATGGCTGCAACAGCTGGAATTGGACCGATCCAAAGCAAGGAGCCAGGAGCTTCTGCTAGGTCTTCCATCTGGGTATAGGGACCTAAGGACTTGGACCATCTCCCAGTGATTTCCCAAGCCATAGCAGAGAGCTAGATTGGAGTTGGAGCAGCCAGGTCGTGAACTGGTGCCTATTTGGGATGCCTGTACTACAGGTAGCAGCTTTACCTGCTAGGCCACAGTGCCAGTCCCCTGTGTTTTATTTAAATTGGTTTATTGCTCAAGGAGGTTTCCAAAAGTATGTTGAAATGGGTTAAAAGATAAGTTAATTGTGGTGTAAAAAACTGAAATCCATGCTTTGATTTTTCATAATACATATTTTATAAACATTTTAAAGACTCCACGTATGTTCTTCTAATTAATTAGACTTTTGTTCTGCAAAATCTAATGTGCTGTTAATTCTACCCCGTGCATTTTGTGTCTTATGCATTACAGCTTCCATATTTAGAAGTTTGTCTTTTTTTTTTTTTTTTTTTTGACAGGCAGAGTGGACAGTGAGAGAGAGAGACAGAGAGAAAGGTCTTCCTTTGCCGCTGGTTCACCCTCCAATGGCCGCTGCGGCCGGCGCACCACGCTTATCAAATGGCAGGAGCCAGGTGCTTCTCCTGGTCTCCCATGGGGTGCAGGGCCCAAGCACTTGGGCCATCCTCCACTGCACTCCTTGGCCACAGCAGAGAGCTGGCCTGCAAGAGGGGCAACCGAGACAGAATCCAGTGCCCCGACCAGGACTAGAACCCAGTGTGCCGGTGCCGCAAGGCGGAGGATTAGCCTAGTGAGCCACGGCACCGGCCTAGAAGTTTGATTTGGACCTTTTTATCTCTACTGTGTTTATTTAATATGCAACTTTTGGTTGACCTTTGTGAACATATACAATATAGTAAATGTAACTTTTTCTCTCCTTGCCTACTAGTTCTTTTATTAATATATTTAGCAAAATTTTTCACTACTGGTATTTCCCTCATTACAAGACAAGTTTTCCTGCATCTTTTCATTCTACTCTTTTTTTTAAGATTTATTTATTTATTTGAAGGGAAAAATTACAGAGAGGCAGAGGCAGAGAGAGAGAGAGAAAGAAAGAGAGAGAGGTCTTCCATCCACTGGTTCACTCTCCAGAAGGCTGCAACAGCCAGAACTGTGCTGATCAGTAGCCACGAGCCAGGGGCCCAAGGACTTGGGCCATCTTTTTCTGCCTTCCTATCAGTGGTGGAGCAGCTAGGACTCAAACTGGCACCTATATGGGATGCTGGCACTGCAGGCTGCAGCTTTACCCACTATGCCATAATAAGGCATAATAAGTGCCGGCCCCGCATTCTATTTTTTATTGGAAGACTGACAAAATTTTATCTTGTTGGAGGCTGGATGTGCTGTATTCAGTTAAGTTGCTGGAAAATATTTTAAAGTTTTGCTTTTAAGATTTTTTAGATGGGATCAATTGATTTGGGTTGACTTTTTTCTCCCATCATTGAGGAAAAAATATCCCAATCATAATACCAAATGTTCCAGGTACATTTGCTGGTGGAAAAATGAGGTTTTCTTGGATCTGAGCTCTAGGATTGATGTCTCTGTTCCTTTAACTCACTGCTTTTGCCAGCTTCATGTTCTGTTCCTGCATTCATTGATTTGTATACTTAGCCATCAAGTCTAAAGAAACCCTTGCAGGTCTCTGGAGTTCTCCCTCGGACTCCTCCAAGGAATACTGCCTCAGATGGCTTTACCACATTCCTTGATTGGTTATCTTCATCTGGGGAATCCACTGGATTCTGCCAAGTTTTCCCATCTTTGTGAAGCACCCTGGAAATTGCCTCCCAGTGATAAGTCTGTACAACACCAGTGAGGCAAGTGTTAAGTTGTTGTTCTTTGATAGCTTTTAATTGCTTTTTTTGATAAAGATACATTTGATTCAAATCTACTTAGGAAGATAAATCTTATATCTGTTAACAAATTTATTTCAGCTTTGATGGTTGCCTGTACATGTCTGCTCCTTGATTCTATTATATATCACCTTAATTTCATGCATATGGCTTGTTTGTTTTTCTATAAGATCTTAATTAGGAAAAAAATCCAAAGTATATTATATATGTTCAAAATAAATGATTGTTTTAAGGATCATGAAACAAACTGCTTAATTGGACTTTAGTTCAGACTTCTCAATTTACTGGTGTGACTGGCCACCTCAAATGCAAGTTGTTAGCTGCAATTATTTGAACTGTATGTGTTTTCACATTATTTATTTGTCTTGTTGTGGGACTTCTGGGATAAAGATTTCAGATTCATGTGGGCATTTTAATCTCAAAATTTTGTTAATATTAGTTGATGACCAGAAATTTAACAGAAGTCCAAGTTTGCTAATTTAATATGTTTGAAGCCAATATTTCTGTATGCTGTACTGACATTTATTTATAGGCTTCTGTTGTAGGCACTTTCTTTCTTTATAGCCTCATTTAAGATGTCGTAAATTCACCATGGCCTTGTATGGCATAAATATTCACTTCTGAAGTTAAAAATAAATAGTAAGTGTGGCAAACTGAGTTCTTATGTTTGCATTTTGTATGTAACAGAGAAAATTTTCAAATAAGAAACAGTTCTTTGCCTTTCATTTCTAATAGAAAGTAAAGGAAATCACATGGGGGAAAATGGTCTTCAATGCCAACTGTCTTCCATCTCTTTTTTATTTTTGAAGATTTTATTTATTTATTTATTTGTTTATTTGGAAGAGAGACAGAGGGGAAGAGAGAGAGAGAGGGAGTAAGAGAGAGAGAGAGAATCTTCCATGCACTGGTTTACTCCCCAAATGTCCACATCGCTAGAGCTGAGCCAGAAGAAAGCCAGGAGCCAGGATTTCCATTTGGGTCTTGCACATGGGTGGCAGGGACCCATGAAATAAGACCATCATCTTCTGCTTTCTCAGGAGCATTAGCAGGGACCCTGATAGGAAGCAGAATAGCTGGGACTCAAACAGGCACTCTGGTATGGGTTGTTAGCTTTGCAAGCAGCATCTTACCCTGCTGAGCCACAAGGCCAGCTTCAGTTGTCTTCCATTTCACAGCCATAACCTACTGATTTGATGTAATTCAGAAGCTAATTCTGCCTCATGATAATATAAATGTATTTAACTGATATTTCTAACAATACAACAAAAAATGTAATGTGTCTGAGCATGGCTGTCATTTTGAGATTTGCTGACTGTTTATAGCCCTTGTATCTACTACTGAGGAACAGCGCTATTTTCTGCTTACTATTTGTTGAATTCTTTACTTAGTGTATGGAGAATCTTATAAATAAAATAAACTGAAAGTAGATCATTGTAAAAATTAAAAGAAAGAATAAGAAAGGAAGGAGAATGGAGGGTGGCAGCATGGGTGGGAAGGTATGGTAAGGTGGGAAGTATCACTATGCTCCTAAATCTGTATGTATAACATACATGAAATCTGTTCACCTTAAAAACTAAATAAATTAATCAGTATAAATGTTAGATGCAAATTATCAAAAAATAAATAAACATAACTAAAACTCTGTGATTGTTTTATTGTTATTACTAGGTTGAAATTCAATTCAAATCAAGCAGAACTGATAATATGAGCTTTTAATATAAACATATAAAATTGGAACTTGAACTTTTCCACAATTTACAAATGGAAAACATGGCAATGAAATGGCTTTTAATTTTAAAAAATACTCATTTAGAAACTCATTAGGGAGAAGTTAAAATATGAATCTGTTTCTTATGCTTATATATTTTTTAATTTATTTGACAGGTAGAGTTATAGACAGTGAAAGAGACAGAGAGAAAGGTCTTCCTTCATTGGTTCACTTCCCAAATGGCCACCACGGCCGGCACTGCGCCGATCTGAAGCCAGGAGCCAGGTGCTTCTTCCTGGTCTCCCACGTGGGTGCAGGGGCCCAAGTACTTGGGCCATCCTCCACTGCCCCCCCGCCCCCAGCCACAACAGAGAGCTGAACTGGAAGAGGAGCAATCGGGACTAAAACTCGGTGCCCATATGGAATATCATTTATTGATCATTTTGTTAGTTTAAATATTATTAGTTGGAAATAAAAATAAAAATACAAAGCTGTCCTTTTCTTGGATACATTTCAGAAATACTGTATAAAATGTTTCCCCAAATAAAAAAATAAGGCAAACAACTGTGTAGGCATTAGGAAAATATTCATAATGAAGCACTCATTTATGTTGGCCTGAAAAATGGGTATATTCATATTTCTGAAGGAAAGAAATGAATTCCAGGCAGAAGAAACTTCCAAAAGTTTCTCTACAGTTAGAACTACATGAGTTCTGTGGAGAAATAGAGCCAATAGGATTTGATAGAGTGGAATTAAATATGGAAACTTACAATACTTCACAGCTTGTGTTTTATAATCTTGAAAGCAGTTTGAAATAGGGATTTTATAAGACTATAAATGGAATTCAGTTTAGGTCAACTAGTATAAGATTTATTCTATATTATATAAAATTTTAACTTTTTCCCATTGAATACTTTTGGAAACTTGAAGGAAACAAATATTCAGTACTTAGAGAAGAAAACAAAGCATGTGGATCAATTTGAAGATTCTTATAATCATCTTAATAGAAATTACAGTAGATAGGATTAAAGTGATTGAATGTATTAAATAACATTCACAGGGGTATTTTAGAATAAAATTGGGCAGAATTTTCCAAAAGTTTGGATTAATATCAGTCTCAATTTTCATTTTTTAAAATCAAAGATAAATTCATTAATAGACTAACTCCAACTAATTACTGTTCAGTTTTTTTCATCTAGAAGAATCATTTTAACCTTTTAGTTTAAAAGCCTCAAAATATGTTTACTGACTAGTGGTGAATATTTCAATTGTCTCTCTTAACTTCTAGTATAGCATCTAGTTGGATAATTTACAAAAAAAGAAAATTGCATCTCATAGATTCCCGTGAAAATAACAGTCTAGATATTTCTCTAATGGAATGACTGATTTGAGATTTATAAAGAAGAAACTAGATGAAGGCAACTTGTATTCTGGCTGTAATCACTGGTTGGAAAGCTTTTTTTTTCATTCTGGTGTGTCTTGGAATCTTGGTAGCCAGGGATGGTAAATATTCCTAACTGTGAAGAGATTTGGTGGTGTTGACAAAATTCGAAGCTTCCCCGAATTTCTAGATCTTTGGTTATACAATTATTCCATAATGGTATCTGTTGCTTGCAATGAATTGTTTGACAAATAGGTTTGTGTTCATGAAGAATATAAAAGCAAATAAGCCACAAATATAAAACAAAAAAGTACAAAACTAAAACAGTTTTGGAGGGGATCCAAGATGACTGAATAGGGAAAAGTCATGCTGATTTTGACCACAGGAAGATAACAGAAGAAAAGGGGAGGGATTGCTTTCCCAGCGGACAGATGGAGAGAAGTTGCAGTGGAATTTCTTCAGAAATACAAGACACCATGAAGCAGTAGGGACAGTACAATCATCGCAGTGAGCAGGATATCACCAGTTGGCATCTTCTTCAAGCAAAGTGAGAAGCACCTACAGCAACCTGTGTTACTAGTTAAGTTGCCTGAAGGAGAACCTCAAGGACCTCATGACTTTGAGTCTTACCTGGAGTGATAGCTGGGGTCGAGGTGCACACCCAACCCCATGAAGGGACAGCACAGTGCTTTCTTCCCACCCCCTACAAGTGTACCCAGTGACCAGCAGGGAGGAAGTGCCATCTTAATAAGGCAAATACAGGCTGCTGAAGCCTGTGCGTGACGGGGGAATTTTATTGAGGGATAAATCTGCAGTTTCCCACTGATTTGAGTCTGGCCTTGAAGGGTTGGCAGGAAGCAAGGTGATCACTTATGCCTGTGAATTTTTCCCTTCCCTACATTCTATCAAAGCACCTGGACTCAGCCTGCCAAGTAAGAGCACCCTAAGTTCTATCAGACGGGCAGCTGGCTCTGGGAACACGTCGGCTCTCTCCATGGACTGAGGAGGCTTGCAGAGTTGACAGTAAATGCTCTGCTCCCTGTGACTGTGGGAGCCCTGTTAGCTATGATAGTGAGAATTCTGTGAATGTACAACAGGGTGTGGGGTGTGGCTGGATGTGGCTGGATCTCTGGGCAATCACAATCACTGTGTCTTGTTTCAAAGGCTGAGTTCCCTGAGTGCCTGGTGTGGGTCATACATAGCAGAGGGTTCTGTGCACACACAGAAATGCACAGGTGTAGTTCATGTGCCTGTGTGGGCAGATACGTAGCAACTGTGGGCTCACCCTGTGCAACTGATTCACCTTGGCAGAGGGGGGTGAGGCTGTGAATATGTTAGCATACATGAACATACACCCCCTAATGCCCTGCTGACAATAGAGAAGATCTACAATGCCCAATGAGGATATATTTCAGGACTCTTGCCCCACTCTCAAGCACTGGCCTGAGCTCACTGACCCCACCCAGTACATGCCTCTGGATATCTGCTGAAGGAGCAGGCACTCTGTTAAGCCATAGCAACATATTTCAAAAATAAAAATCATCAGAGAAAATCAACAAGTGTTTCCACAGGTGCTTAAAAATCAACACAGAAATAAAGAAACATGAACAAGGAAGACAATATGACTCCTCAAAAAAAGAACACAACACTTCAATATTAGAATGTGAAGATGAACAGATTGATGAATGCCTGAAAAGGAATTCAAAAGAATGTAATTTGTAGATTCAATGTGATCCTCACCCAGCAAAATACCAGACATTCTCCTCAGAACTGGAAATAAAAGACCCTAAAATTCATATGGAATCACAGAAGACCCCAAATAGCTAAATACAATAAATAATAAAAAGAAACCTAGAAACATCACAATACTATATTTCAAGACATATTACAGAGCAGTTATTATCAAAACAGGCTGGGATTGGCACAAGAATAGACATGTGGAATAATGGAACAGATTAGAGACCCAAGAAATTAATCCACCCATCTATAACCAATTTATCTTTGTCAAATTAGTAAGAATCACTCTCTAGAGAAAGGACAGTCTCTTCAATAACTAATGTTGAATATACAAAGACTATTGATTTTTGCCTATACCAAACTCTTTTATGAATCCCAATAGTCTCTTAGTGGAGTCTTTTGGATTCCCTATATATAAAATCATGTAATATGCAAATTGGGATAGTGACTACCTCCTTCCCAATACACAAATCCCTTCGATTTATTTTTCTTACCTAATGGCTCTGACTAAAACTTCCAGGATTATATTAAATAGCAATGGTGAGAGTGGTCATCCTTGCCTGATTCCAGATCTTAGTGAGAATGCTTCCAACTTTTCCACATTCAATATGATGTTGGCCATAGGTTTGTCATAAATTGCCTTGATTGTATTGAGGTATGTTCCTTCTATACTCAATTTTCTTAAGGTTCTATCATGAAGCGATGTTGTATTTTACCAGATGCTTTCTCTTCATCTATTGAGATAATCATATGGTTTTTATCCTTCAGTTTGTTAATGTAATGTATCACATTTATTGATTTGCAAATGTTGAACCATCCCTTCAGATCAGGGGTAAATCCCACATGGTCTGGGTGAATGATTTTTCTGCTTTGTTGGTAGACTCAGTGAGTTCGTATTCAATGAGTTAGTATTTTGTTGAGGATTTTTGCATCTGTGTTCATCAGTCTGCTGTATCTTTTTCTGGTTTAGAAATTAAGGTGACACTGGTTGCATAGAAGGAATTTGGGAGGCAAGAAAAAGAAAAGGACAGATCCTCCATTTCTGTTGTTATGAACAGCTTGAGAAGAATTGGAATTAGTTCTTATTTAAATGTCTGGTAAGATTCAGCAGTGATGCCATCCAGTCTTGGACTTTTCTTTGTTGAGAGGGTCTTAGTTACAGATTCAATCTTCATCTTGGTTATTAGTCTATTTAAGTTTTAGGAGTCTTCCGGACTCAATTTTGGTCGAACATATGTGTCCAGGAATGTATCCATTTCTTTAAGATTTCCCAATTTGTTGACATACTGCTCTTTTTCTCCCTAATCTGTGGTAACTAATAGTACCTAAAAGATAATTTATAGGAGTGAAATTGATACTTTGAGATGTGGTGATTTTTTTAGCAGCTCCAATCTTAACTGTTGAGGAACAGTTTTTTTTCTTTATTTTATTTGTTGAACTTTTTACTTAGTGTAGAGTTAATCTTATAAGTACAAAGATAACTGAAAATAGCTCTTTGTAAGAAATAAGAATGAAAATAGGAGAAAGAAGAGGAAGAACTGTGGGAGTGCATGTGGGAGAGAGGATAGGGTGGGAAGAATAACTATTTTCCTAAATTTGTAGATATGAAATAAATGTAATTTGTGTATCTTATATAAAATATAAAAAATAAATGGTGTTGGGAAAATGAGATTCATGAATGTAGAAGTATGAAACAAGCCTCCTACTTTATACTTAATTTAAAATGTCAACTCACAATGAATCTAAGACCTGAGACCCTCAAATTACTAGAAGAAAACATAGGGGAAACACTAGATGATATTGGCATTTGCAAAGACTTCTTGGATAAGACTTCAGCAGGACACACACACAAAAAAAGGATTATATCGAGCTAAGAAACTTGTGCACTGCAAAGGAAATACTCCACAAAGTAAAGAGGTCTGACAGCATAGGAGAAAATATTTGCAAACCATACATCTGATAAATGATTAATATCCAGAATATATTTGGAGCTCAAGAAACTCAAAACAATAAAACAACAGTCTTAAGAAATGCACTAAAGATATGAACAGGAATTTTTCAAATGATGAAATATAATTTGCTAACAGACACATGGAAAAATGCTTAGGATCATTATCAGGAAAATGTAAACAAAAACCAGAGTGAGGATTCATCTCATCCTAATTAGAATGGCTATCATGCAAAAATCCAAAAATAACAAGTGCCAGCCAGGATGTGGGGGAAAAAAGTACCCTAATACACTGTTGATGTGAATGTAAATTCATGTTACCATTACTGAAGACAGTATAGAGATTTCCTAGAAATCTGAAAATACATCTATCCTATGACCCAGGCATTCCATTCCTGGGAATTTACCCAAAGGAAATGATATCAGCAAATGAAAGAGTAATATGTATCCCTATATTTACAGTAGCTCAACTCACAATTTCTAAGATATGGAATCAACCCAGATGTCTATCAACTGATTACTGAATAAAGAAATTATGGTATGTATACACAGTGGAATACTACTCATCCATAAATAAATTTTAAAAAAGAATGAAATCCTGTCTTTTGCAACAAAATGGATATAATTAGAGATGATTATGCTTCGGGAAATAAGCCAGTCCTGAAAAGACAAATATGATATTTTTTTCCCTGACTGTGGTAACTACTAGAGTACAGAAAGAAATGCAATGTACATGAGTGAAATTGACATTTTGAGATTTGATTATTGCTTATAGCCCTTGTTTATATTCTTGAAGAACTATAGGTGTGTTTCTCTACTTACTACTTGTTGAATTCTTTATTTAGTGGAGGGTTGAGCCTCTGAGTATAAAAAAAATTGAAGTATGTCATAGTAAAAATTAAAAAGAAAATAAGAAAAGAAAGAAGGTGAGTGGATGTCAGGGAAGGAGGCACAGAGGGTAGGGTGGGAAGTATCATTATACTTGGAAAACTTTATAAAATGGCAATTGCTGTATGTAATGCTCAGTGACCTCAGAGTCAGTCCATAAGGCATTCTGATCTGGCTGAAACGCCCACAAGAGCATTTTCAGGCTTGAAAGCCAGGACACTGTTGCAAAAAGTGTCCCTACAGGAAGGACCTCTGTGGGTGAGACCCCAGTAGATAAAGTGTTCATCAAAGAAGGATGTATTTTTCTCTGAAGGGAGGAGAGAACTTCCAGTTTGCTTACGGCCTTGTCTAAATATTGATGGAGTTTGTGGATTCATAAGGCTTCCATAGCCTAGGTAGCTCATGTCAAGAGCATCAGGTGATCACTGACATCATTCATAAGAGTGTTGATTGTTAAATTAACAACAGGATTCACTGTGTACTAACTTCCCATGCAGGACATCTGTCCTCAAAGAGTTGTATTGCTAGAATTAATGGTAAAGCTTGTTCTCAAAGATTTACTTTGTTTTAGAGTGTTAAGTAGAAAATATTATGTGTAATAAGTTTTAGTTATGTCTAAGTGTCCACTTCATTGTTTGCATTCTTAGGTGTTTTTTTAAAGGTAAGTTTCTCAAACATGGACTCTTAGATCCATTTCTCCCTATAATACTTGCCTGTTTTAAAATCATATAGAAAGTACAGAATAGTTAGAGGCATCAGGCTATCAATGAGACAGCTGTTTCGATACATTCCATTGTATGTTAAAGCTTTACCTGAAGGATGTTTTCTAATGCTTCCCATTAAACTCAGAACCTACCAAAGCTAAGATATTTTCCCTAATGAAAGCTCAGGTTTCTAAATAAGGGGTAGATTACCTGGGATATATTATAACCCAGTCAAGAGAAAGGAAGCCATGCTATGTATAAGATCACTACAGACTGCAAAAGGATCTAAGGACACTACTGAGAATGGCAGGATTCTGTAGAATATGGATTCCAGGATTTGGATTAATAGCCAAGTCATTATATGAAGCTTTAAATGTCATGACACAGATCCACTTTGCTGGACAGGGGAGTTAACAGTAGTCATTCGAAAGAATTAAAGAGCTTTAAACAGAAGCTTCAGATTAGGAATTCCTAACCTGCGTAAGCCATTTACCCTCTTTATAAGACAAAACTAGGAGTACTGACTCAGAGATTGGGTCCACTTCCACAAGTAGCCTATTTTTTTCTAAACAGCTAGATTCAGTGGCTACAGGGTAGCCTGCATGCTTAAGGGCTGTTGCTGCTACAGCACTCTTGGTGGAGGAAGCCACCAAACTGACTTTAGACCAGCCACTTGAAGTTCAGACTCCACACCAGGTGCAAGAGGTCTTGGATATTAAAGGACAACAATGGCTAACAGAAGGGCATCTCACAAAATATCAGGCTCTATTGCTAGATTTGCCAGGTCCTCAACCCAGCAACTCTGTTTCCACCTGAGGGCACTGGAGAGTTAACTCATTCTTGTGTAGGTACTATAGAACAGGTATATTATAGTAGACCTGACTTATGAGATGTGCCTTTGAAGAACCCAGATGTTGAATGGCTTGCTTATGGCAGTAGCTACATGAGGGAAGGAATCAGAAAGGTGGGCTATGCCATAGTGGATCTCACCCAGGTAATATAAGCTCAAGCATTAACAAGCAATACTTCAGCTCAAAAGGTTGGACTTATTGCATTAACTAAAGCCTTGCAGTTAGGAAAATATCAGCAAATTAATGTATAAATGGATTCCAAATATGCTTTCCTTGTGTTTCACGTACATGCAGCAATTTGGAAAGAAAGAGGGTTACTGAATGCAAAGAATTCCCCTGTTAAATATGGAAAGGAGATATGAGCTCTATTTCATGCAGTTCTGGAGTCTTTAGAAGTAGTTGTCATTCACTGTAAGGGACATCAGAAGGGAGACAACTATGTTAGCAAGTGAAATGTACTAGCAGATAAAGCAGCAAAAAGAGCTGCTGTACAGGAAGCTCTGGAAATGGCTCTTATATCTCAGCCTGTAGTAATGATTAAGGAACCTCACGATACTGACTCTGAGATTGAAAGGGCCCAGCAGTGGGGTTCTACTAAAGATGTTAATGGATACTGGACTTTGGATCATAAGGTTATGCTCCCAATGGCCTCTCAATGGAAAATTATTAAGGAGATACATGACTCTACCCATCTGGCAAGAGAAGCTTTAATACAACTAGTCTCCCGAGTGTTTGGAGGGAGAGGACTAAATGCTGTGTAAGGGAAGTAACTCGCTCTTGCCCACTGTGGTTTTTTTTTTTTTTAAAGATTTATTTTATTTATTTGAAAGTCAGAGTCACACAGAAAGAGAAAGAAGAGGCAGAGAGAGAGAGAGAGAGAGAGAGAGAGAGAGAGAGAGGTCTTCCATCCTCTGGTTCACTCCCTAATTGGCCGCAACAGCCGGAGCTGCGCCGATCCGAAGCCAGGAGCCAGAAATCTCCTCCAGGTCTCCCACATGGGTGCAGGGACCGAAGGACCCAGGTCACAGCAGAGAGCTGGATCAGAAGTGGAGCAGCAGGGTCCTGAATTGGTGCCCATATGGGATGCCATTGCTTCAGGACGGGCATTAACCCACTGCACCACAGCACTTGCCCCGCCCACTGTGTTTACAAAATAACTCTGTTGGTCAGGTGAAACTGCCTTCTTTGCTAATTCCTGTGCAGAGGAGGGGAACATACCCAGGTGAAGACTGGCAGATTGATTTTACCAATATGCATCCAATGAGTAATTATAAATATCTTCTAGTTTTTATTGATACTTTAACAGGATAGACAGAAGCCTTCCCAACTCAAACAGAAAAGGCACACGAGGTATCGAAGGCCTTGATGAAGGACATTGTGCCATGCTTTGGACTTCCACAGTCACTCCAGGGTAACAGTGGACCTTCATTTGTATCTAAAATAATGCAACAGATAGCTGCTGCTCTAGGAATTTCTTACCACCTCCATGCCTCTTGGAGACCTTGGAGACCTCCAGGTCTCTTGGAGACCTCAAGTCATCAAGTAGAGTTGAAAAGGCTAATCACAGTCTTAAGAAAATTCTAGCTAAGCTTTACGAGGAGACCTAAGACATGTGGCTTAAACTATTGCCTATTGCGCTTCTCAGGATGAGAATGACACCTAAGACTGCCTTAAAGCTTAGTCCATTTGAGATGCTATAGGAAGGCTTTTCCTCACCTCTAACATCCTCTTTGATTCCGAGATTCAAGATCAGATGAAGTATATTATAAATTTAGGCCAGGTACAGAAGGCTTTGATAGAGTATGGTAATAAAGTTCTCCCAGTGCCAGATCCTGAGACTCATGAGCAGCCTATTTCCTGAGGAAATTTAGTCTTAAAAATTTGGAAGGAAGGTTCCCCTTCAGATCAGCTGTAGCCTAAATGGAAGGTCCCTACCAGGTGCAATTGGGCACACCTATCTCAGTGAAATTATAGGACATCCCAAGCTGGGTACATTTGTCAAGGATTAAACTGCTACCTCTTAAGTCTTCACAGGCGAACTCAAAAGACACCTCTGATTATTCCTGTGAGCCAAAGACCGTAAATACCCTTTTAAAAAGCAAAAAGATAAGTAAAGCTTTTGCTTTTGTCACATAAAGAATGTTACATTTTAAGGCAGACATGCTGCACCCATCTGTTTTGATTCTTTCTAGGAGTTGTTATTGGCAGAAAAACTCCTTAGTGAGTTCTTCTATTATAATGATTGAAAGATCTGGTGAGCCACATGAACTGATTTTAAAAACCTGACCATAGCTCTGGGTAATTTGGCCTACATATTGGGCCAGCTTTTACAGCAAGTACTTACGTCATTGGACACTCTGTCCAAGGTAGATATGGACAATAGACAGGCCTTGGAATATATATTAATAGAGCAAGGAGAAATGTGTGCAGTGATTAATGGAATCTGCCACATTTACTCGAACAGCAGCTTGTTCACTGAAAAAGACATTAAAAATTCTATGCTCAGGCTAAATGGTTTTATAATTTGCATAAGGCTAGCCTATCATCTCCCACTATCTGGGAGTGTATAAGATATGTTCTTTCCATCTTATGGGGCACTCCACTTAAAATTGGTTTTGCTCCAGTTTTGCTTGTGCAGGCTGATAAAATTACATGTTTCAGAACTAAACAATTTCTGAGAGTAGTAAGGATGACCATGCAGGGGAAACATCCATTGGTGGTGACTGAGAGCATTTCAGCTCATGAAACACATTTGTTAGATATGATAGGAAGAGACGTTAGATCCAGAACAGGCCGGCGCCATGGCTTAACAGGCTAACCCTCCACCTTGCGGCGCCGGCACACTGGGTTCTAGTCCTGGTTGGGGCGTCGGATTCTATCCCGGTTGCCCTTCCAGGCCAGCTCTCTGCTATGGCCCGGGAAGGCAGTGGAGGATGGCCCAAGTCCTTGGACCCTGCACCCGCATGGGAGACCAGGAGAAGCACCTGGCTCCTGGCTTTGGATCAGCGCGATGCGCCGGCCGCAGCGGCCAATAGAGGGTGAACCAACGGCAAAAAAGAAGACCTTTCTCTCTCTCTCTCTCTCGCTATCCACTCTGCCTGTCAAATAAAGAAAAGAAAAAAAAAAAATCCAGAACAAGTAGGGTCTGTACCCCTGATAAGCAGGAAGTAGCTATATAAGATATGAGGAATGTACATCCTTCAGCATCCATTAAGATTAAGGGTCTGGAATCTCTGAGTGGAAGATGATATAATATCAATCAAGGACATAGCCCCTCACTCGCTGAGTGATCGCACACCTTTATGTGATTCCACCCACCTGTTAGACTACATAACCACTTGCTTTTTGGAAGAGAATAAAAGGTATGGGATCTGCCCATTTTACTGTGCACCTTGCATCCTGCCTATGAGGAAAAACTGCATGGCTCCAGCTTATGAAGTCTCACATGTGGGCCCTGAACTGCTTTCTGCCTGTTATGGAACTCTCAGTTCATTTTTCTGATCACCCTCTCCCTTAAATAAAGCCTTCACATTCCTGTGTATTTCTCCCATTTCCCCAAATAAATCCTACACCTTAAAAAAAAGTACATGAAATTTGTTCACTTTATGTAAGTTTTAAACAATTTAAAAAGCTAAAATAGCTTTGCTATAACATTCTTGTAAAGTTTATAATAATAAGCACTTTCAAAACTAGTTCTATGATTTAAAAAAGTCAATGAAATTTTTAAAAAAATTAAATTTATATATAATTAGCATATATTCACATTTAATTTTTTAATTTTTTATATATTTTCTTTCTTTTGACAGATAGAGTTAGATAGTGAGAGAGAGAGACAGAGAGAAAGGTCTTCCTTCCGTTGGTTCATCCCCTAAATGGCCGCTACGGCCGGAGCTGTGCTGATCCAAAGCCAGGAGCCAGGTGCTTCTTCCTGGTCTCCCATGCGGGAGCAGGGGCCCAAGCACTTGGGCCACCCTCCACTGCCTTCCCGGGCCACAGCAGAGAGCTGGACTGGATGAGGAGCAACTGGGACTAGAACCCGGTGCCCATATGGGATGCTGGCACCACAGGTGGAGGATTAGCCTAGTGAGCCAGGGCGCCAGTCCCCACACATTTAATATTTTAACATATGCATGCACCTTTTTTAAATTGTATATTCACAGAAAAATCTTTAAAAAATAAAATAATCTGAAACTAAAAAGAAAGAAATATCTGTGTATCAGTATTGCTGCAAATACAGTTTTGTCAAGCATTGTTTTACACTTATTCAAATCAATGTTTAAGAATATTGTACTATTATAATTTTAACTATCTGTAATTATTTTAAAATTTACTGCATGAGTGAAATGGTCATTTTTTAATTTGATTATTGTTTATAGCCCTTATTTATATTCCCACTGAACTAGGGTCATTTTAATTATTACCAGTTGAAATCTTTAGTAGAGAATTAAATCTTTGACTATAATGTAATGTCAAAATATATTATCTCAAAGACTAATATATATATAAATATATATGTAAATATATAAATATATATATATATATGAGAGAGGGAGAGAAAAAGGAAGAGAGAACAAAGAGGAAGAAAGGGAGGGAAGGAGGGAGGGAAGGAAGGAAGAAAGTATATTTATATTAGGATTATATCTATGAACTACATTGAATCTGTTCTCTTTGTATTAATATCACATTAACATGGGAATTGATGAGAATTGTCTTGTAGTGATTATGCATTGCTGTGACACTAAGAATCTAAAGTATTAAATACTTTAAGAATATAATTATTTAAAAAAATGGAAATATATATGCAGATATATATATATACATATATATATATATATATATATATATATATATATATATATACAGAAAGAGAGAGAGGAGAAAGGTAGATAACCATCACCATTATCTAATTCCAGGATATTTTCCCATTTCCCATTTTCCTCTTTTCTCATCACCTGGAAATCATTAATCTACTTTCTGTCTACATGAATCTATCTGTTATAAAGATCTTATATAGGTAGAACCATGCAATTGTGTTCTTTTGTGTCTGGCTAATTTTACATTCATTTATAATCAGCTTGAATTGGTGTTTTACTCTTTTTTATGTCTGAATAATATTCCATATTTTATTTATCCATTAGAGAACAGAAAATGTGCTTATTTTCATTTTTGGCTACTATAAATGATTCTACAATAGATATAGTTTTGTTAAGACGTATATTTTCAATAATTTTTGGTAAATAACTAAATGTACAATCACTTGATGAGATGATAAGTCTTTCTTTAACTTTTACAAAGCTGCCAAACGTTTCCACAGTGGCTCTACAATTTCAAATACTCACCAGCAAAGCAGGAGGTTTCTAATTTCTTATTAATACTTCTGATATTATTATTAATACTTGTTTTCAGACAGCTGTAAATGGAAACTCTGAAGTAGACATAGATTTAATTTTTAACAATAGGAGGTATGCTATAGAAGATTGATATCTGACAAAAGGAAAGGTTGAAGATTTACAAATAAAAGATAATAACCTCAAAAAAAAATAGAAAAGTCAAGGATTTAAAATACTAGAGATTGTTAACTCCTAAGTAATAATCAATTAGGTAATTTATCATTACCTCACATTTTTCTGTCAGTTTAGTGAGCATATTTTCTAGAAAAAATATAAAATGCAAACAATGACATTTTATAAATGAGTAGAAATTTCTCTATCAGAAAAGTTAAGAAAATCTGACATATTTTCATGATACTTGAGCATTTTCTTTCAGAAATAACCAGAGAGACAGAACGCAAATTAGTTATATATTTTCTCTGCTATCTTTCTTTTTTTTAATATTTTTTATTTATACATGGTAAACAAATTGCATGTTGACATATATACTGATTTAAGAGCATATTGACATTTCTGACCCCATCTGTCCTACCACCCAACTCCCACCTTTCTTTCTTATTTTTCTATATTGATTAAACATCTCATCATTGTGCAAATTTAAGTCTCTGCCTTAAAACATTTTTAAAATTTCTCACAATAATACATGCCAGAGGGAAAGATTAAAATAAGAAATTTGGACTCAAAGAGAACTGAATTCTGACTGTGGGACTTTTGAGTTATAATTTCGTATGTTAATTTTCTTTCTTTTAATTTAATATCTAATTGGATATTATTTTTGCATATGTAGGATTATAGGATATTATAGGATATATTATAGGATATTATTTTTGCATATGTAGGATTATTTGAATAAGAATGAAATATTGGCTATAATGGGCTTTTAGATCAATGACTACCCAGTTATGTAGAATGCATAGAAAAATGAAATTTTCCATTTCTCCTTTTTTACTTAGAGATATTATATATTTTATATATTTAAGCAAAATTATTCCTTACTATTATTTGATCACAGGTATGGTATCATATAATTAAAAACCTCTTTAAACAATATATACTTGGATATTCTATATTTAGAAAATAATTTGCCTAAATATATAAATGGTTTGGTTCATTAAACATGTCCCTACTGGAATTATTTAATCATATGCAATTTTGAATTATTTTCATCATATTTCTGAATATTTTATAAAAATGGAACTCACTAAAAAGCCATTTTTTTGTATTTTTTATAAAGATTTTACTTATTTATTTGAGAGGTAGAGTTACAGACAGTGAGGGGAGAGACACAGAGAAAGGTCTTCCATCCCCTGGCTCACTCCCCACATGGCCAAAATAGCCAGAGCTGAGCTGATCCAAAGCCAGGAGTTAGGATATTCCTCAGGGTCTCTCACATGGGTGCAGGAACCCAAGTGCTTGAACCATGTTCTACTGCTTTCCCAAGTCATAGCAGAGAGTTGAATCGGAAGAGGGGCAGCCAGGTCAGGAACCAGAGCTCATATGGAATGCTGGTGCCATAGGCAGAGGATTGACCTACTGTGTCACAGTGCTGGCCCATCCCTATTTTGTTTTAAAGTATATTGATATTCATAAAGTCATATGTCTATCCACATTTAATGTAATATTATGGTTAAACATGTATTTTTCATTTATTTCATTTGTTAAACATTTTGCTATATTCACTTCAATATGTTATTTTTTTTTCTTGAAAATAGATATAAATATCACAGTATAAGGAATTCATGACAGTGATCATATGGAGAAAGAAGACTGTACTGTCATTTAAATAGTATGAAACAGTGAAATGATATATATCACTAAATACCCAATGATCTTATATCTACAAAATTATTATACCCTCTATATAGTAACTTCCACAAATAAGAGAAAACACGTGATAGTTGCCTTGCTGGGTTTGGCTTATTTCACTTAGCACAATGATCTCCACTATCATCCATTTTGTTGCAAATGTAAGGATTTCATTCCTGTTTATGGCTGAGTAATATTTCATAGTGTATATATATATATTTATACTAAATTTTCTTTATTGAATCATCAGTTGATTAACATCTATGTTGATTCCATATCTTTGCTATTGTGAGTTGAGCTGCTATAACCATGAGAGCACAGGTGTCTCTTTCATATGCTGATTTCATTTTCTATGAATTGTTACAAACATGGAAAACATATGCTTCTTAATCTTTTTAAAAATTGATAAATATATAATTGATAGATTTTCTTTAATTAATTGATATATTTATATAAGGGGAACAGATGTCAAATTTTTCATATACACAGTTTTAAGAACAGAATGTATCCGACCCTCCCTGTCAGCTTCCCTTCCCCTTACTTTCTAATTTTCCTATTAATTTTTGTGATGCCATACTTTCAATTTACTTTATAATCACAAGCTTAATCCTCCACTAAATAAGGAATTCAACTAGTGGTAAGGAGAAAGCCTAAAATTTTAAATTTGTATAGAAATTGGATAAATGATGCATATGGTACAGAAATCACCATATACTCTTCCTCCCTCTTTCACATTTCTTTTGTTAATAACATTGTGTACTCCTATGGGATTGTTTATGCAGTTAAAAACCAATATTGATATACAATTATTAAATACATTTCATATTTTGTTAAACTGCTTTTCTTCCACAGTTCTATTTGTTTTGCTACATGTAAAATAATGTTAATATTATAATTATAAATCACAAAAATGGCATTGCACAACTCAATTTCAGTGCCTCCACAATCTTTAGTGTTCCACCTATGTATTAATCCCTTCTTCTATTACTAACTCCATACCCAAAGATACCAAACACAGGCAACCACTGGTCTTTTTTACTCTATAGTTTTACTCTTCCCAGAATGTCATCTTTCATATAGGATTCTATAGGATAACACAGTATATGCACTTTAAACTGTTTTTTTTTTGTTCTTAGAAACATCCCCAAGCTCTTCTGTGACTCCATAATATATTTTATTTCATTGCTGAATAGCATTTTATTGCTTCTATCTACCACAATTTATCCATTCACATATTGAAGGGCATCTCCATCTCTTCTAGTTTGTGACTATATATAGATATAAGTGTGTGTGTGTGTGTGTTTATACCTGTATCTATATCCATATCTATATCAGTATCAATACATCCAAATCTTCTGGTTTGTATATATATCTTCCCTCACAAAGTTATTGCAGCACTAATCACAGTACAAGAATAGTACACAGAATCAATCCTGATGTCCATGAACAGATGCACTGATAAGGAAAATGCAGAACTTATAACACAATGGAGTATTATTCAACTAGAAAAAAGAATGATATACTGCCATTTGTGGCAACGTAGGTAAAACTGGAGGATATTATGTTAAGGGAAATAAACCAGGCACAGAAGAAACAATATTGCCCATCATTACTCATACGGGAAAGGTTAAAAAAAAAAATGCTTTCTTGGAAGTAGAGAGACCAGTGGTCATTAAAGGCTAGGAAAAGTAGGAGTCTCCATTGATTTCTACGCAGTAGCTTTAACTGAACAATAAGTGAGTAGGAATGAATAAGAAATATAAAAATAGAGGGCCAAGATAAAAATACATTTCAAAAAAGTTGACTATACGAATACTGAAACTGTACTTCAGCTATAAGGAAATATAGCCTATTTTGATCTTATTGCTATTTTTTCCCCAAATTTGTATTTGGAAGAACCGAAAAATATACAAAAACCAAATATCATTTATGAATAAAGTTTTTGATGAAGTGAAATCAAGAGATTACATATCAGAGAATTCAATTACACAAGAAGCATCATCTTTATGGGATCACAAGGAAGAAAAAAACAGCAATGAAGACACATATATTTATAGATTTAGAGGTGGGTGGGAGCTAATTAACTCAACAATCCTGGAATACTAAAATCTTTAACATTCAAAAGTAAACACTATGCTTTGAGGTTGATCAAATAAGTTTGTTCTGTTAATGGAATTTATGATTTAACAAAAAGACTGCTTTTGTTAGGGGTGGGGTGGAGAAGGATGTGGATAGAATCTGAGAGGCTGAGGTCAGCTACATGGAGATCAGGCACCAGGTACATTGCATGAATCATAGGTTTTACCTGGTATTGAAAGATCTATTATCATCTGCTCTAACTGCAAAATGAACTTTCAATCATATCTGCCCCCGGTTGATATATGCCACAGAGACCAGGTAAATAACCACCAATCCCATATGTATTACTCAAAAAAGCATTTCTAAACAGAACATAACTGCAGGTTATTCAGTGATATAATCACCTCACGAGCCAAACAACACTACTACAAAGAAACTGTAGAGAATACTGCCCTGATATGAATAATCAAAGTATCAGTTCTTTCGTTCTCAAAGGACAGCAGGCATTGCTGTAAAGGACCAGATAGTAACTATTTTATGCTGTTCAGGTCATAAGGACTCGATTGCAACTACTCAGTTCTATTAATCGAACCTAAAAGCAGCCACTGACAATGCATAAGCAAATGAGTATGGTGTGTTAAAATATAACACATTCACATAAGCAAGCAGAAGGCAGATGTGACTTTTAGGCCAGATATGGCTAGTTTGCTAGCCCATGTTATAGCTGCTGCATCTATATTATCTCATTTAATTCTCACAGCATATATATGTTACTTCTAATTTATACTTAATAAACTGTGAAATACAATGATTGATCAAATATAATTCAGCTTATAAAAATTATAGGTATGATTAGAAACCACATTTTCTTGACCTGACTACCATTATACTTTTTAGTTTGCTTGGTCAAGCATATGTATTAGTCCACATTAATTCAGCTGTGAATAATGAAAAATACAAATGAGTAACAGCTTAAACAGGATGGAAGTTGAGCTTTTAGACAGGCCAGAGCTAATAGGAAAACTAATGGATATCTGGAAGTCTAATTATACTTTTGCTGTTATTATATAATTGTCCAAGAATCTTCCCATTTGTGACTCAAGATGCCTGCTCCAGCTCCTGCTGACATATCCACCCTCCAATGGGAAGGAGAAAAAGAGATGGCAATGGGATTTGCTTTAAAAGAACTTCTAATATGCAGCCTACAGCATTTCCATTCATTCATGACCACAATTAAGAAGGCAGAAAAATAAAGTTCTCCTTCTAGGCAATTAGTGCTAACAGAAAAGACACACATTCTGTAAGTAAAGAAGAAGGGTACCAATGAAATGGGGGAACTAATAGACTCTCATGGGACTTAACTTTTTTTTTTTTTTTTTGTCTAATGCAAGGCAGGTGGGTGAGTGAGCGGAGGTGGAAATTTACTGAGTTGATATAGGAACGCACTCTGTATTCTTTGCATATGCTCTGCCATCTAGACAACATCTTAGTGTAAGGTATTAGGATTGTAAAATATTTTTCCTAAATCTATACAGGAAGTAAATGATAGGTGCAGGAAACCAATACAGCTAAGTATGATCTCCAAGTTCTAATGATTCTTCATTAGAGCAATAATTTTTTTTAAAGATTCAGAGGTTTTCAAGCTGATATGAGATTATGACAAAACCTATCATGCATGGAAAAGGATTTATTCAACAATAGCTCTCGTAAAACTTCTGAGGGGATTTTCATGTCCTGGGTTGCTCATTTCCAATCTAGCTCCCTGCTTATAGCCTGGAAAAGGTAGCAAAAGATGGCCCAAGTGTTTGGGCCACTATTGCTCACATGGGAGACCCAAATGGAAATCCTTGCTCCTGGCTTCATCCTGGTCCAGTACAGGCAGTTGTGGCAATGTGGGAAGTGAACCAGTGGATGGAAGCTAGCTGACTCTCTTTGTCTCTCTAACTCTGGCTTTAAAAATAAATAAATAAATCTTTTAAAAAATCTAAGGGGATGCCTTGTAAAATCAAATTTGAGCATTACAGCAGTGATTCTCAATGAATGTATGAAGGGAATTGTGACCTAATTTATAGAGCTTGAATAAAATTTGGATTTAGATGGGAATATGGGTACATAGATATACAGATATGACTGTTTGTCCACAATATCATGGCCATAGGGAATGCATGGACTCGTTAAGAACTTCCTATAAATAATCCCTGAACTATATCTTGCTCACAACAATTCTCTCAAATAAAAATGATTTAAGAATAGGACCTCTGATTTTAATGCACCTCATTTATTTTTTTCAGACAATTTTAGAAATTGTCTGGAAAAAATAACCATTTTATGGATATATACATGCTTGTGAATATGAAAGACACATACATATCTCTAACCTTCAAGCATTTTTAAGTATCAAAATTCCAATTATTATCACCTTTGAAAAGGTCAGGAAATTTAAGAGAATGTAAGTGGGAAGAAACAGCTTTCCTCAGATCTGAAAAACTACTGAACCAATACTAAAATGTCAACCTCTGCCAGTGATTTGCTTTTATTTTAAAAGCAGGTCAAATCTTAAATCATTGTACTTTCTCTAAGAAATTTGGAAGGCACTCAAGAGAATAAGTAGTTAACACTAGTCTCTTCTGGCAGGAAAAACCTTATATGCAAATAAGATATTTAGATTGAAAATTTGTAAATACTGTAATTATCTCAGCAACATTCTGTTATATCCATTTTAGAACTAGGACATAATTTTTCACTGAGGCATGAAAGCACTATTTCCTTTTACTTCCTCAAAGATAACAGATTCGTTCAGTCATCGTTTTTTTGACATTGTACTTTCCCAGAGAAAATTATGGGGAATTAAATATAAAAGCTTTCCTCCATACTTGAGTTCTTCTTTTTCAGAGAAAATCATATAAAATTAAGTAATGTTGGGGCGGAAAGGAGCCTTGAAGTTTGCTTACTTTACTCTTGAGAAGCATGAATAGGATACTTGATTGTAAGGAATGACAGTTGTAGCAACAAATAAGTTGAAGAAAAAAGTAGAACATAAATGAACTTTTACAACAACTTTTCATCTGTTAAGGGCAGGATAGGATCACAACATTGACCTCACCTTTAAAACTGGAGGGAGAGACTGTTACAAGAGTAAAGATAAAAGAGGATGTCAAAAACCGGCGCCGGCACACCGGGTTCTAATCCCGGTCGGGGCACCGATCCTGTCCCGGTTGCCCCTCTTCCAGGCCAGCTCTCTGCTGTGGCCAGGGAGTGCAGTGGAGGATGGCCCAAGTGCTTGGGCCCTGCACCCCATGGGAGACCAGGAGAAGCACCTGGCTCCTGCCATCGGAACAGCGCGGTGCGCCGGCCGCAGCGCGCTACCGCGGCGGCCATTGGAGGGTGAACCAACGGCAAAAGGAAGACCTTTCTCTCTGTCTCTCTCTGTCCACTCTGCCTGTCAAAAAAAAAAAAAAAAAAAAAAAAGAAAAAAAAAAACCTTTGGAATGTAGCTGCTTGCAAGTCAGAGGAGAGAACTTGCAAGTCACAAATGTGAGGTGTTTGTCCCATTGCTTGGGCCTCTGGAAATTCCTACTCGTGATTTAATTATCCATTTTGGGGTGATGGGATGAGAACAAGGAAAAGCAAGACACTGAAGGAATGGAGGCCAGAAATGGGCCTGTTGTTCTGATTCATCTGATGAGAACAGCTTTTCCCTTCTTTATAGAGATATCAATCCTGATATGGATCAACAAACTTATTCCCACATCTTCACACTAGAGCTGTTTAAATGAGAAATAAGTATATTTAGAGGAAATTGTGCATATATTCATTAAGAGCTTGGAAAGTATAAATTTTGTCATTGTTACTTGTTGTCTTACAAGAGGGCTCCAAAAATTTGTGGAAAAATGGAGTTAAAGATAAGTTTACTAGCCAGCGCTGTGGTGTAGTAGGTTGATCCTCAGCCTGCAGTGCCAGCATCCCATATGGGTGCTGGTGCTAGTCCTGGCTGCTCCACTTCTAATCCAGCTCTCTGCTCTGACCTGGGAAAGCAGTAGAAGATGGCCCAAGCACTTGGGCTCCTCACCCACATGGGAGATCTAGAAGAAGCTCCTGGCTCTTGGCTTCAGATCTCAGCTCTGGCTGTTGCGGCCATTTGGACAGTGAGCCAGTGGATGGAAGACCTTTTTCTCTGCTCTCATTGTCTGTAACTCTACCTCTCAAATAAATAAAATTGTAAAAAAAAAAGTTTAAGTTTACTTGGGTGCAAATCATCTTTGAAATCCATTAGTAGTTTTTCATAATACACCTGTGCCATAAATTTTTGAAGACACTTCATATATCTGCTTTCTGCCTAGGGTCACTGTTCTTCTTGAACAGAGTAAATATCATATTCATCCAGAAGAATTTTGTAACAGTCCCTGAAGCCTTGAAGATTGTTATTTCTTTTTTTTATAAGATTTATTTTACTTGAAAGGCACATTTACAGAGAGACAGAGGGAGAGAAAGAGAAAGAAAGAGACCTCCACCCACTGGTTCACTCCCCAAATGCCTACAATGGCTAGGGCTGAGCCAGATAGAAGCCAGGAGCTAGGAGCTTCTTCTGAGTCTTCTATGTGGGTGCAGAGGCCCAAACACATGGGCAATTTTCTGCTGCTTTCCCAGGCACATTAGCAGTGAAAGAACTTGAACCCAAGCCCATAAAAATACCAGCGTCACAGGCAGCAGTTTTACCCAGTATGCCACAATGCTGGCCCCAAGATATTTTTTCCTTACTGGTAAATAATGCTTTTTAAATTTCTTGTGATTGTTTTCCTGTAAAGTAGTTTATTTTATATATTCTTCGTTCCTCTTAATCAGTCACTGAGTGGAAGGACCACTGTATGTTGTATGAGGCAGAGTCCTCAGAGTATGAGGTATAAAGAACACAGTACAATGCAGAGAGTAGTGCAGGCACTGAAAACTTCAGAAGAAATACTCTGATATTAATATGCTTTCAAAACTATTATGTGTAACATAGATAACACATATTTCATACATATATTTGAATATATATTATATTCAATATTATATATTCACATATAAATTATATATGAAATATATAAGTCATACATATTCATATATATAATTCATATATATATATAGAGAGAGGGGGGGGAGAGAGAGAGGACTTAAGGTGTGCTAATTTTAAGGCAAACTTTAACCTGAGGCATGCTTCCCACTAGAAATCCCATCTTAACATGTCAAGAAATTCCAGTTTCAGATCTAAATTTAATACAGCTCAGTGTATTTTCTATGTAGCTTATTTTACAACAGTTCCACACTGAGAGCGAAAAAAGTAGAAGGTAGATATCATTTTTTTATGTTTTAAGCTTATGTGTGCACATATGTGTATGTGTGTGTGTATGTGCATAATCTTATGCATATATGTGTATACAACTTCTTTCTCCAAGTATCCCCAAAATCTTGACTCATGCAAGTGTCTACAACCTGAGCCTGTTCCCATCCCGGTACTTTTAATATTAATTACTTCATTATAATAATTTCATTGTAAGAATTGATGTTGACATTTAATAAAGTACCTTGAAGATAACCCAAACAAGGTAAGCTATTATTATTCTTACTATCAATATTGATATAACTACTGTTGCTGTTCCTCCACTTCCTCCTATTATTAGTAATTTTTAAACTAGAAAATAGGAAAAATATTTGCCTCCTGACATGAGTATGCAATTTTGCAATACTATTTAATTATTCTTGCTATTTTATGCTTTAAACTTTCCCCTATGTATCCCTGTTCTCCTCTTTTTCCCAAAGCCAATTAATAACTGAGTCTAGTAAAGCAACATAAAGCCCTCTTCCTTTATTTAATATACTTGCCTGCTATATTGTAGAATCTGTCATAAACTCTGTGGAAATGCCTCTAAGTTAGGTAGAATGTAGGAACTGCTTCTAAAGAACAGAACTACACATTTGGGAGCACCTGTGGAGCAAAGCTATGAAACTAAGAACACACACTCACACACACACAAAGGCTAAGGGTTAGAGGTTTTGTGCCATGGTTAAGACACTGGTTAGGTTTCCAACATCTTATATCTGAGTATCTTGGTTCAAGTTCTGCTCTGCTCTTGCTTCCAGCTTCCTGCTGACACAAACTGTGGGAAACTAGAGGTGATGGCTTAAGTAGTTGAGTACTGGATAGAGTCCCTGGCTCTCAGACATTTGGCAAATGAAGAGTGGATGGGAGGTGTCAGTCTCACTGCCTCTCAAAATAAGTAAGTAAATTTTAAGAATAGATTAGGGATGGCGCCGCGGCTCAATAGGCTAATCCTCCGCCTTGTGGCACTGGCACACCAGGTTCTAGTCCCGGTCAGGGCGCCGGATTCTGTCCCGGTTGCCCCACTTCCAAGCCAGCTCTCTACTGTGGCCCCGGGAGTGCAGTGGAGGATGGCCCAAGTGCTTGGGCCCTGCACCCCATGGAAGACCAGGAGAAGCACCTGGCTCCTGCCTTCGGATCAGCGTGGTGCGCCAGCCGTGGCGGCCATTGGAGGGTGAACCAATGGCAAAGGAAGACCTTTCTGTCTCTTTCACTGTCCACTCTGCCTGTCAAAAAAAAAAAAAAAAAAAAAGAATAGATTAAAGGGAGGCTGGTGCCATGGCTCACTTGGTTAATCCTCCACCTGCAGTGCCGGCATCCCATATGGGCGCTGGGTTCTAATTCTGGTTGCTCCTCTTCCAGTCCAGCTCTCTGCTGTGGCCCGGGAAGGCAGTGGAGGGTGGCCCAAGTGCTTGGGCCCCTGCACCCGCATGGGAGACCAGGAAGAAGCACCTGGCTCCTGGCTTTCGATCAGCATAGCTCCGGCCGTAGCGGCCATTTGGGGAGTGAACCAACAGAATGAAGACCTTTCTGTCTTTCTCTCTCTCTCTCACCGTCTAACTCTACCAGTCAAATAAATTTAAAAAAAAAAAGAATAAACAATGGAAGTGTTAAAATAAGATGTGTTAGGATATTAGGAAGTTGTTATAAATAAAATTCACAGACTCATTTAAGAGACACTTTTTCAATGGATCATAAAATATATCAACTCCTAATCAAGTACACCAAGACACAACTAGGAGAATAAGGAAATATAAATGAACCACTTTGTAAATGTTGTATAACCACAAATTCAGAAGAGCTTTTTAAAAATAAATACAATGACCTTTGAGATAAAAACAAAACAAAACAAAACAAAAAAAATAGTGAATTTTAGAGCTCAAAAATTTTTAAGCCAATCTTCTATTAAGAAAAAAAAATCCAAGGTATTTTCTTTTTTTTATTAATTGTACTCTTATTTTTCAGGCATTGCTAAACATTTTTTAAATAAGAAGAAAGGTAAAAATATCTAACCCCCTCAAAAAATATTGATAATAATAGGTTTCTCTTAGTACATATTCATGGGAAACATATCCAGGCCTTTCAGTTTGGAGAGCAGAATTATAATGAGTTAATCAGAATTACAGACTAAGAGAAGGCTATAGAACTCTTTGTTTTTCAAGAAAAAGGAGAGTAAGTGGGAAATTGTAGCTGTCATCTAGAAACAGTTACCATGATGTACCCAATGAATGTCTTCATCTTTTTGCAATCCCTTTAATAGATAATGCTTGGTTTGTTAAATTAAAATCATGCTTTTGTGTATTCTTTGCTAGGAAACATCCTAGTTTTGTATTTAAAGACAGATCAGAGTTTTAAGTATTCTCATTATCTCCAAAAAAAAAAAAACTAAGTGGAGGCCGGCGCCGCGGCTCACTAGGCTAATCCTCCACCTTGCGGTGCCAGCACACCGGGTTCTAATCCTGGACGGGGAGCCGGAATCTGTCCTGGTTGCCCCTCTTCCAGGCCAGCTCTCTGCTGTGGTCAGGGAGTGCAGTGGAGGATGGCTCAAGTGCTTGGGCCCTGCACCCCATGGGAGACCAGGAGAAGCACCTGGCTCCTGCCTTCAGATCAGTGTGGTGCGCCGGCCACAGCGCGCCGGCCGCGGCGACCACTGGAGGGTGAACCAAGGGCAAAAGGAAGACCTTTCTCTCTGTCTCTCTCTCTCTCTCACTGTCCACTCTGCCTGTCAAAAAAACAAACAAACAAACAAACAAAAAACTAAGTGGAAATGTTTTTATTATAATATATGACATTCACTTTCAAAAAAATCATTGTAATGAATTGTGGTACATTATACAAAAGATTAATCCTGAAGTTATGAGAAATCTGTTAATATGTTACAATGATAATTTGTTTCTAACCTTTGGGTTCTTGAGTTTATTTTTCTAAATAATGTGTGTCTAGAAAGCTGTAAAACTATGTGTAACTCAACTAAACATTTTTAAAAACATAAAAGTATATTTTGGCTGACTTTATACTATATTCTTCATTAAAATTCCAGTTATTACTTTAATCTAAAAGGGATAAATATCATCCCTAGTGATAAGATTTGAAGCTTTTCAGGTTCGAGAAGCACTTTTCAAGTAAGTATATCAAAACTTTATAAAGTACTTAACTTTCCTTGTGTGCCTGATTATTATTAAGTGTTTGCTGCTCCTCACTCTAGTGAAAAATATTTTGGGTTTTCCCTTGAGATAGAGAATGAAGGACTCTCTCCTACAAGAATACTGGCAATTGTTTTATCTTCACGAAGGGCGCAATCCCTATTTTTAAAGGCAGATTCACTCATCAAATTAAACAGACTCAGGATAGTTTCCCTTTGGTTAACTGATTTTACAATCTTGATTATATTTGACATTTCAGTGACTAGAAGTAAGTAGTAGAGTTTGCCCTAAACAAGGAGAAGGTGATATGAAAAGTATGACTAGTTCCAGAGGGAGGTCATTCCAGGGTCTACCTGCAGTCTGTGGACCACTCAGATGACAGGAAAATCTGGCAACACTGAGAATTAAGGAATATACTGCTAAATAGTCCCTGGAATGAAGAGGGAATCATAAGGAACATAGAAATATATTTTGAACTGAATACTGGCAAAGAAACAAAATATCAAAACTTGTGAAATACCTTTAAAGCAGCACTATTTAGAAACACTCAGGAGTTTTCAAGATTATATTGGATAGAGAAAGATCTAAAATCCATCTTTTAAGAGTCATGCTGTTGTTAAGAGGAGCGGGAGGAGGAGTCTGTGGCTCCAATTGCTTAGGTCTGAGTCTCATTCCCAGAAAATGTGGCAAAATCCTCTTTTCCCCAGATTCTTTAAAAATGGCACAGTTCCTAAATTACAACTCCCTGTGTTACAGCCTCTGCACACCCATTGGGTTGCAGCTTCTCTCTGCAGGGTTTGCTGAGAAACGTTGCCATCTTCTGTGTTGTAGCTCCCCTTCACTGCCAGGTTCCTTGTCTTGTGACCACAAAGCATGAGACACACAGACCAGGAAGAATGAGCAAAGTGAAGGAAGTTTACTGAAAGAATCAGAGAAAGCTAGCATCTGGAATGGATCCTGAAAGAGTTGCTGTCCAGAACTGTCTGGCTAAACATTTTTATGCATTTCTAAAGAAGGGAGTTCTCCTAATTGGTCAAGGTATATGTTAGCGAAGTATTCTGTGTGAATTAATGATGGTCTGAGCAGAGCAGACACAAGAAAATGGAAAAATCTTCCACGTTTATGAATTAGAAGAATCAATATGATCAAAATGTTCATATTATGGAAAGCAATTTGTAGATTCAAGGGGATCCAAAACAAAATATGAATGACATTCTCAGATTTAGAAAAAAAGATACTAAAATTAAAATTGAAAGAAGAGATCCTAAATAGCTAAAGCAATCTTATACAATAGAAACAAAGCCAGAGACATCATAACCTTAGATTTCAATGTATACTACAGGGCATTTATAATCAAAACAGCCTGGTACTGGCACAAAAACAAATGTGTAGGCCAATGTAACAGAATAGAAACTTCAGAAATCAATCCACACATCTACAACCAACAAATATTTGACAAAGGAGCTAAAAAGAATCACTAGAGCAAGGATAATCTCTTCAACAAATGATTCTGGACAAACTGGATCTGTGCATGCAGAAGTAGGAACCAAGACCCCTACCTTATATCTTTCACAAAAATTCACTCAAAATGGATCAAAGGCCTACATCGATGGCAGGATATCATCAAATTATTAGAGAACATTGGGGAAACTGCAAGACATTAGTATAGGCAAAGAATTCTTGGAGAAGACCCCAGAAGCACAGACAATCAAAACTAAAACTGACAAATGGGATTACATCAAGCTGAGAAGCTTATGCTTTCAGCAAAGTGAAGAGGCAACTGACAGAATAGGGGAAATATCTGCAAACTTTTATTTGCAAAAATAAAATAAACAATATTTGTAAAAAACTGATAGAGGGTTAACATTCAAATCCAATGGAGCTCAAGGAATTCAGTAACCACAAAACAAATAGTCCACTTAAAAATAGGCAAAGGATTTGAACAGGCATTTATCAAGAGAAAAAATTCTATTGGCCAACAGACACATGAGAATATGCTCAGGATCACTAAGAATCAGGGAAATGCAAACCAAATTCACCATGAGGTTTCACCTCACTCCAGTTTGAATAGCTCTCATATAGAAGTCAAGAAATGGCAAATGCTAGCAAGGATGTGGGGGAAAAGGTAGTTTATTCCACTGTTGGTTGTAATGTAAACTGGTGGAGCCATGTGGAAGACAGTATGAAGCAACCTTACAAATCTGAAAATAGACCAACAATATGACCCAGCCATCCCATTCCTGGGAATTTACCCAAGGGAAATAAAATAAACATATGAAAGAGGGATCTGTACCTTCATGTTCATTGCAGCACAATTCACAACAGCTAAATATAGAATCAATCCAGATATCCATCAACTGATGACTGCATAAAAAACTGTGGTATATATACACTATGAAGTATTACTTAGCTATAAAAAAATCCTGTCTTTTGCAACAAAATGGATGCAACTGGAAACCATTATACTGAGTAAAATAAGCCAGCCCACAAAGACAGATATCTTTGTTTTCCATGATCTGAGGTAACAATAGAATATCTAAAGTGTAATATATTGTCATGAAATGGACATTTTGAGATTCAATGATTATTTACAACCCTTGTCTCTCTGTTGAGGCATAGTGTTTTTTTTCTTCATAGTACTTGTTGAACTCTTTTACTTAGTGCAGGTTTAACTTTATGATCATCAAATAAGTTGAAAGTAGATCTTTGTAAAAATTAAGAATGGGAAAGGAAAAGTTAGGAGGAACAAGGGTTGGAGAATGGCTGGGAGGCAGGTCAGGAAGTATCACTATGTTCCTAAATTTTTAAATATTAAATACATTAAACTTATACAACTTAAAATATTTTTAGGCCGGCGCCGCGGCTCACTAGGCTAATCCTCCGCCTAGCGGCGCCGGCACACCGGGTTCTAGTCCCGGTCAGGGCGCTGGATTCTGTCCCAGTTGCCTCTCTTCCAGGCCAGCTCTCTGCTGTGGCCCGGGAAGGCAGTGGAGGATGGCCCAAGTTCTTGGGCCCTGCACCCCATGGGAGACCAGGATAGGCACTTGGCTCCTGCCATCGGATCAGCGCGGTGCGCCGGCCGCAGTGTGCCTACCGCGGCGGCCATTGGAGGGTGAACCAACGGCAAAAGGAAGACCTTTCTCTCTGTCTCTCTCTCACTGTCCACTCTGCCTGTCAAAAAAAAAAATAAAATAAAAAATAAAAAAAAAATATTTTTAAAAAGAAACAAAAAAAAATGATACTGGGTGGGGGAGGTCAAGCTGGTTTAAACTGTATGAATAAAAAATAAATGAAAATAAAGCAAAGTGAAAAAAAGGCAAAGGTTTCTCAAGAAGTCTGAATGTTTGAAAGTACTCACAAGTCTTTAGGGAACATACACATATAAGGCTTCAAAGTAAAGGCACAGGCTATGTTACAAAGAGAATGCATGCAACTCTCACCCTCACCCCTAGCACTGCCTCCAATAGGAGATCTGACAGGCACACAGATATCAGCTCTCCATTGAACCACCAAGATCGATGCAATATATTTTGTTTTCAAGAGAACTCCATGTGGATTTTCATTTCATTTTATTTTTTTTTGAGGGAAAGGATTTATTGGAGGAAACCCGAAAGACTGGAGGGAAGGGGCAAAGAAGGAAAAGAGGCAGAAGGAGAGCGTAAAAGAGAGACAGAGACAGAGTCAGGAGAGAGAGAGAGAGGGAGGGAGAGCCATTTCATTTTAAAGTTAAAATATTTGTTTTAAGGATAGCATGTATTTTTCCATTTTCCAGAGGTAATATGTGATAATTTGATCCATATATATACTGAGCAATGATCAACTTAGGATGAATATAGTCAGGCTAGGCTGTCCAGCTGGTTTTGTTAAGTGAAAAATGAAACAAAACAGCCTGGGAATATCACTCTTATGGTATTTAAATAAATAATTTGTGTCAATCATTTTAAAAATATTTTTCTTTTGCAAAGCAAAGGCATACCAACACACATAGCTGGAAAGAATGGTGAAGGAGAAAGGGAGTTCTTCCAATTCTGCTTCATTCACCAAATGCCTTTAACAGCCAGGGCGGAGCCATGCCAAAGCCAGGAGATTAGAATTCAATCTGGATCTCCCACATGTATGACAGGGACCCATCAGATGCCTCATATGGTGTACATTAGTAGTAACTGGAACTTGAATCCTGGTATTCATATTTGCAACGTGAGTTTCCCTGGACTCCTACTCACTGTGTCAAATTGAAATTGGACGTGACCCCTTAAAATTTATACAAAAATGTGGCCCCTTAAAGTTCACCAGAAGTGCTATCTGGGGTGCCACATATGCTACCAGAATTTGGGGTTCCATACGATTTCACCATATGCTTATTAAAAAAAAACCAATATTAATAAGCCCGAGAGGGTTCTTGCCTAATATTTAGAGAAGAATTCTAAATACTGGCACAGATAAATGAGGCAGCATGGTACATTTCAAGCTTTATTTAGTGCAAAAGATGCATAGAAGAGTGAGAGCTTTATTAAGAGAAAGAGGTAAATCTGGGTTCATACCAAGCACCAGGAACCAGCCACGTGGAGGAGCATCCAGGCCAGGAAGCCTAGATGGGGAGGGAGGGGCAGTGCTACAGCAAGCCGCCTCCTGGCAAGAGGCCAGGGGAGAAGAAAAGGCCTGGACACACTGTGTCTTAGGCTTTTAACCTACTTCAAAAGGGGAGTGGTTAACTAACCTGACTGGCTGGTGGGCACCCAGGTGTGGCCAGGTAGGGGGATGAGGTCACACAGGGTCATGGTGAAGGTATCAGGTAGGGCATGAGGTCACACAGGGGCGTGGCGAAGGCGTGGTCTTCCAGCTCACAAACCTAATCAATTTTAGCCTGTATGCCTGCCCACTTCAAAATGACTGTCCCTAATTATTTTTTTGTGCATATAATTTGGGAAAATTGCAGAAATGATGGATTTCTATAAGTTGTGGTTCTGCACCAACATGATCTTTCCCACCCTTCATTCTGCTCAACGAATATTTGGCAATTATCTGTGAGTTTGTTTGTTGGCACATAGGAGAGAAAGGTACTGTCACCACTTAGTGGGTATAAGCCAGGCATGACGCCAAAATTCTACATTTGCAAATCACCCCTCCACCAAAAAGAAATATCTGGCCCCATAAGTTAATAATGACTATGCTGAGAAATTTATCAAAGCCATGGTACATCAAAAGAAAACCTTATAAACCTTTATATAGAGAAAAAGTTGAGATCAGATTAGGTACAAGATGGAAATCAATCATTTATGCCAAAATCTCTGGGGAAAATTTACATTTTCAAGGACTGAAAAATTTCTGTATTGGTAGCATGGCTACCATATAGTTCTAGACAAGAGTGAAATAGGGTGACAGGAGGAGTAACCTGGTTTGTGCTCCTTTTTTTTTTTTTTTTTTCTGTGCTCCATTTTTAACACTCAAGAACACACTGAGATTGCTCCCTCCCACCTGGGACCAGAGCTCTGGTCTGCAGCTTGCTTTTTCAATGCTTACTTGCTTAAGGATGCATTTCGTTTCAGAATAGAGAACTCTCTCTTTAGTCTGAGAATCAACAATGATCATGAGCTCAAACTCAAATGCATGGAGTGTTCTTTTTACCATCTATTGTGTGTAATGTCTTTCTTTCTGCTTATCCACTATCAGAAAATACAATTTAATGAAATTTGCAAAACATCTGTACAATGGGATTAAGGGCCCCTAGGACTTGCTTGACGCCCTGTTTTTCTAAATCCATTCTGTGGGTCAGGACAATTCATATTCCATTTGCTGAAATTGTAACCAAATATGGAGGATGTGGGTGAGAGGGAGGCACAATAACACAGTCAGAGAATCTGAAACAGTTGACTGGTTTGAGTTTGTGTTTCAGAGGATGCTCCAGCAAAGCTTACCTTCCAACATTGTACTGGTTGGGGCACAATCAGTCAACCAAGGAACATTGCAGGAAACAAGTCTAAGTGAGAGTTTTAAACATGCAATGAATGAAAATGAAAGTACTTGAATAGGAAGGGCCCTCCAGTTCCTCCTTTTCTACCCCTAATCTTTTCTGTAACAGCCCTAGAAAACTGCTTTTCAGGGAAGCAGTTTCTTTAGGGAACTATATCTTCCCACTGTCTCTTTTGCTTGTCATAAATTTCAAAAATGCTTCCCTTTGAGCAGCTCCTGCTTCAGGCTGCTTATTGAGTAACACTTCAAGTGCACAGACACCTATTGTTTGCTAACAAAATCTCATTAGATAGCCCCTCTTAAGTGGAAGGAAGGACTATAAAAGTAATCAAGATATCACCCCATAAGAAGGATGCTTGGTGACTATCTAGTAAACAAACTGGTAATCGATTGATTGAAAATGGAATCTATCGCAGGGAAATGGAGTGGAGAGTAGTCATCAACAGTATAAACTTCCACTAATAATAATTTACACACAAATGCCAAGCAATTTGGTTCTGGTATTATTTTAATTATCCCTTTACTTTCTGAATATGAGGCAAGTTTTGCTTAATACTCTTTAGTGACTTTTTTGAAGGTAAAGAAAAAAAATATTATTATAAAAGTCAGAGATGTTTTGCTCTTAATCAGGAATATAGACAAAAACATACCGACACACATACATTCACATATGCATAAATGTATATATAGTTGGTCTTAGGAAAAACGTTTCTCAGATTTCACAGAGCACAAAAGAAGATGTCTCTGGGAGGTTTCACTTTCTTGCTGCACATACAAACTGGGTCTTGAATCCTACCTTCAGGTGTAGACGAGAAAGCTGAGAAGATATATGCTGACCACCTCACAGAAGTTTTAGTGTACTCATTTCCACAAAATATCTATTGACATTTCTAATATATGCAAATGTAAAGGTGATTTCAAAACCACTGATTTGACAACTTAATAGTAAAGATTAACACGTGCAGAAACAAAAGCAAACATTCCTACAATTAACTCCAATTTTAGTATTGAAAATATATGCATGGGGCCGGCGACATGGCACACTAGGTTAATCCTCTGCCTGCCATGCCAGTATCCCATATGAGCACCAATTCTAGTCCCGGTTGCTCCTCTCCCAGTCCAGCTCTCTGCTGTGGCCTGGGATAGCAGTGGAAGATGGACCAGGCGCTTGGGCCCCTGCACCCACATGGGAGACCAGGAGGAAGCACCTGGCTCCTGGCTTCGGATCAGCGCAGCGCTGGCCGTTGCGGCCACTTGGGAGGTGAAACAACGGAGGAAATTTCTCTCTGTCTCTCTCTCTCACTGTCTGTAACTCTACCTGTCAAATAAATAAATAAAATCTTTAAAAAATATATGCAAACAATGACATAATACACAAAGCAAATTCAAGATGCACATGCTAATTCTAGTAATTTTTTAAAAGAAGATTTATTTATTTATTTAAAGGCAGAGCTACAGCGAGAGGAAGAGATAGAGGGACAAAGAGGGGTTTTCCATCTGCCAGTTCATTCCCCAAATAGCCACAATGGCCTGGGCTGAGCCAGGCTGAAGCCAGGAGACAACAGCTTCTCCCAGCTCTCTCACTTGGGTGTCAGGGGTACAAATACTTGGGCCATCTTCCACTACTTTACCTGGTACATTAGCAGGGAGCTGGATCAGAAGTGGAGTAGCCGTGACTCGATCTGGCCCCCATGTGCCAGGTGCACAAAATGCCAGCCCCATCTAGTAATTCTTATACAAGATATAATAACTTTAAATATTTTCCTCATTTATCAAGAATTGCTAAAAAAAGCTCAATTTTATATATACTTTAAAATTATCCTAAGTATACTGGCAGTCTCAGATTTCATATATTTCTGAGAATCTCAGAAGTAGTTCTTAAATAAAATTCATGACCTATTCATGCATGCAAAATTTCTCATACTGTGTATAAAGTGAAACATTATGAGAAAAAAATACTAACATCTGAAGATTCTGTGAGTTAAATGAAAAAATATTAATGCTAATTACTGGTTTTAGGAGAATACAGTCAATTTTTTAGAATACTTATAAAATATCAGCTGTGAGTTACAGTTGATGATCATGGATCACAGGGTGAGTCCTTGCTTTAAACCATACTTTGGCTTATGAATATTTATTCAGATATTCAACAAGTAAATCCTACCTATGTAGCTCTGTGCTGCAAAACTAGCATAAGAGTATTCAACTTCTCTAAATTTTTGTTTCAATACATAAAAAAATATGGTTAATGTTATATACCTCCAGACTGACTCTTAAAATTATTATTAACACTAATTGTAAAAGGGTGAAGAAGGGGTGGGTGTTTAGCCTAATGGCTAAGACCTGGGTTAAATCACCCACATCCCTTATCAGAGTACTTCAATTCCATGTTTACCTTTGCTCCTGACTCCAGATTCCTGCTCTTGCAGAAGCTGAGAGGCAGCAGGTGATGGCTCAAGTAATTCAGTGCCTGCCACCCTTGTGGAAGACTTGAACTGAGTTCCCAGATCCTGGCTTTGGTCCAGTCCCACCCCCTCCCCTAACTATTGTGGGCATCTGGGGAGTCAACTAGCATATGGGAGCACTCTAGTGCTCTCCCTCTTCTCTCTCTCTCTCTGCCTCCCCCAATAAACAAATAAAAAGTCAAAAAAGTAAAAATAAAAAGCTAAAAGATGGACAAACAAAATGAATACAAGATTCCAATCCCCGCATGAACATTTGATCAAATGTCCATATCATAGATTAAGAAACTGCACACTACTCTTGAAAGGGTGTTAAGTATAGTAGTGGAGAATTTAGAACAGCTCCACACTAGTTGATTCATTTTGTAAATAGAAGAGCAGTATAGGTCTTACAGAACGATCATAATCTTTCCTACAAGAAATACATGTTACACTGTATTTTGTATATTGAGTACTGAGTATTGCCCTGAATATTTGTATATTGCGTATTGCCCTGTGACTCCTGAAAAGTGTCTAAGTATTGCATGCTAAGCATTAAAAAATTTATAAATTGATAGTTACATAAGAGTTAAAATGAATTAATACATCAAGCATGTTAGGAAAGTATAAGTTTCAGCCAAAGTGATATTTACTCTAGAAATACATATGTAATGGAAAAGGTGGAAATTATGCATAGAAATATATTTTAAATGTTTATTTATTTTTACCTGGAAGAGCAAGAGGGAGGGAGGGAAAAAGAGAGGGAGAGGGAGAGGGAGAGGGAGAGGGAGAGGGAGAGGGAGAGGGAGAGGGAGAGGGAGAGGGAGAGGGAGAGGGAGAGGGAGAGGGAGAGGGAGAGGGAGAGGGAGAGGGAGAGGGAGAGAGGAGAGAAAGTGTTACTCCATCTTTTAGTTCATTTCCCATGCTTGCAACACATGGGGCTGGGGCTGGCAAGGCTAAAGCCATGACCCAGAAATTCCAAGCAGGTCTCCTACATGCATGGCAGAAATCCATGTTGGTGCATTTTCTCTATTACAATAGATTTAATAGGAACAAAGTATTATATTTCTCTGTTCAAATGTCAATTCCTATCATTTTCTCTGATTGCTTCCTGCAGCAGCAACTTCCTTTGCAGCTACAGACTGTTACCATGATTAAGAACAGCACACTCCTTTTAAAAATAAAAAATACTTAGCAAGGCCAGCGCCGTGGCTTAACAGGCTAATCCTCCACCTTGTGGCAACGGCACACTGGGTTCTAGTCCCAGTTGGGGCGCCGGATTCTATCCCGGTTGCCCCTCTTCCAGGCCAGCTCTCTGCTATGGCCCGGGAAGGCAGTGGAGGATGGCCCAAGTCCTTGGGCCCTGCACCCCCATGGGAGACCAGGAGAAGCACTGCTCCTGGCTTCGGATCAGCACGATGTGCCGGCCGCGGTGGCCATTGGAGGGTGAACCAACGGCAAAAATGAAGACCTTTCTCTCTGTCTCTCTCTCTCTCACTGTCCACTCTGTCAAAAAAAAAAAAAAAAAACACACACACTTAGCAAAACAAAACAAAAACAAAAACCTAAAAACTGTGCCCAGCCAGTCTATGAAGAAATAGATGGCTATTTGTTCAAACTCCTAAATTTCTGGTCATCTATTACTTAGCCATAGGTAACTGATATACTGCGGAGAATGAATAGAATAACTGAAAATAAAGGAAAAATTCAAGATTGAGTAACAAAATAATGTTTATAATTATGAGTTGCACTGTGTAAATTAACACTAAATTTAAAAACAAAAGCCTTCTTTTAGGAAACTATTGTTGAGTCTCCAAAAGCCTTACTAATTTAAAGGCAGATGCAGAAAGGAAGCAAAGAGAAGATCTAGCCTGCGGCATACAGGCCACATAATAATGGAAGTGGGTCAACACATCCATATTGTATTTAGTGGTGTAAAAACATCCATTGGTTATATTTACAAATTCTGTGGATCTGGAATTTAAACAAGATGGCTTGTTTTTGTTTCACTGTATTCCACTCATCCCTTACATGAGTAGATAAGGATGTTAGACGTCAATGTGTGCCTGAATTTCTTCAAACATTGGTTTCTCCATGTGGTTTCTCTACATGGGTCAAATATTGGCTTCTTTAGGACCTTATGGCTAGATTCCAAGCAAGAGTCTACTATGACAGTGGAAGAAGATGAGGAGAGAGGTAGGATAGGGCAGGGGGAGGGGAGGACAAGCATGCCAAATGCAGTTTTATAAAGTGCTTATCACTTCCCACTCTACTTCACAGTTTGGAAGATACATTAAGCCAACATGGAGGGAAAACAGATTCCACTATTGGTAGGGAACTGGCAATGTTCTAGAATACCATGTGAGACCATAAATATTATGTAGTTGTTTTTGAAAAATACAAATTCTCCTCTGTGTATTTCATGTTCTTCCTCACTTACATTAGGTCTAGAGTTGATCAGTAATAATAGTAATAATGACAATAATAATAATATAGGAGTATAGTCAGTATATATTATGTAATACATTAAAATGCTTATTTTAACTTTTCTGCCCATTTTCAACTTCGTATAGATTATGGAATACAAGCATGTCTTACTAGACACATTTAAATTCTTGAGAACTCAGGGAATCCCTTGTTTGATGCTTCTTCATAAATTTATTATTGTGTCCCAGAAAATTCTATTTGTCATCTATATTCATTTTTTACCTCTTGAGAATCACATGAATATTACTTCAAAAGCTGTTTCCTAAAAATGGTTTTGGATGCTTAAAACCTGGAATCTAGTCAAGTACTCACTTCTTATTTTGTTTCGAAAATGTTTTCCATAACTTTTCCAAAATTATCTTTTTAATCTTGTCGTTAACCAACTTCCTCACATTTGCAAAAAACATTTAAGCTTTATTCTCTGATATAACATGAACCTGACTGTCTCCTTATCTTTGTGCTAATCTCCATGAATGAGAAACCTTTCTCTTTATCTCTGTTGTTGAGAAAACTACCTACCTGTTTTTGGTCCCCATTTCACTCAGCATTTCCTACATGACATTAATATCTTCACACCTGGAGTAGAGATGAGCTCTTACTGTATTGCTGTGGCAGATGATCCTCTCAAAGAATTTTTAAGAACAGCCTGAGAGTTTACATTGAAGTTGGCAAGAAGGGAAAAGACCATGGGACAGTAAAGAGGAGTTTCATCACTCTAGCTCTATAACTGGTGCACAGCACCGCTATTTCGAATTTACCAGCTGTAACTTAGCCACATGATGATTCTTAGCTAAGACATGGACTGGAAACAGTAGCTATGCTGCAGAAAGGGGTTTTGCATAATTCTGATGGACAATCAGCCAGGGGATTCCAACACAATCCCATCAAGGTGGCATGTACCAATGCCATCTCACTAGTCAAAGTGATCAATTTCAGTTCACATTCGATGGCTCCGATAGGTCTAAGAATCAAAGGGATCACACAAACAAGACAAGTGTCTGCTAATACTAACTGATAGAATCAAAAAGGGAGAGAACGATCCAACATGGGAAGCGGGATACACAGCAGACTCATAGAATGGCAGACGTCCTAAACAGCACTCTGGCCTCAGAATCAGCCCTTAAGGCATTCGGATCTGGCTCAAGAGTCCATGAGAGCATGAGAGAATTGTAGGCATGGAAAGCCAAGACACTCTGGCAAAAAAAAACAAAAAACAAAAAACAAAAAACAAAAACAAAAACAAAAAACCTAAATGAAAGATCTCTGCGAGTGAACAGGGCCATCAAAGAAGGAGGTACCTTTCCCTGAAGGGAGGAGAGAACTTCCACTTTGGCTATGATCCTGTCGGAATAGATCGAAGTCGGTGAACTCAAAAGGCTTCCATAGCCTTGGCAACTCATGACTAGAGCCTAGGGAGATTACTGATGCCATAAACAAGAGTGTCAAATTGTTAAGTCAACAACAGGATTCACTGTGTACTTACTCCTCATGTGGGATCTCCTTAATGTGTTTTCCAACGTGAAGTAATGCTATAACTAGTACTGAAACAGTATTTTACACTTTGTGTTTCTGTGTGGGTGCAAACTGATGAAATCTTTACTTAATATATACTAAATCGATCTTCTGTATATAAAGATAATTGAAAATGAATCTTGATGTGAATGGAATGGGAGAGGGAGCGGGAGATGGGAGGGGTGCAAGTGGGAGGGAAGTTATGGGGGGGCATTGTAATCCATAAATTGTACTTTGGAAATTTATATTTACTAAATAAAAGTTAAAAAAAATACTTAAGGCAAAAAAAAAAAAAAAGAAATATCCATCCTTGCTCCAGGCTTAGGTTTTTGGATAAAAATCCTACTGGGTCTTATGCTGGTGGTGGCGTCATCATCATAATAATCATCATCATCATCATCAGACTACTTCCTATTAAAAGTGTTGGTGTCCCATCTCTGTTAATTAATATCACTGCACTATCACAGTGATCAATCAGGTATTCCAGGATAATGGTTATGGATGAATAAGGTGTAAGTTCTAGTGAATCATTTCAAGGACTACTACTATATGTTTACTTAGAGCATTTTATCCATTGTATTTAAATGCTTATGGTGTTGTGCAACTGATGAAAATTGAACATAACTTATTGTATATCCTGCTATTGCATAGAACATCTAGTCCCATAATGCTTTAACCTGACTTTGCCTCAGTAACTAATTATATTAAATCAATTATATGCTATTTACTTATACAAACTAGTGTATTATGAATAGGAAAAAAAGACTCCCCTAAATTATATTTTGAATATACACTTTTTGCCATAAATTAAGGATGTTAGCACAAATGAAATAGCTACATGGTATATTTTCTGACAGAATTAGTTTATATATTAAGCCATTGAGTTCCATGTTTACAATTTATAAAACCATATACCTAGGATAAAATTGTTTTTCAATTCTTTTCAAACATGCTTACCACAATAGATGAGTCCATGACTGACTATGGGCACAGTTATATGTCTAAAACTATTTATTTACATAGTTACCTGAAAACATATTACCATATAATTATTAATATATTACTCATTTTACCTACAATAATAGACAATTATGATTTTTAAAAGATTAATATATTTATTTGAGAGGCAGAGTTACAGAGAGAGAGAGACAGACAGACAGAGACAGAGACAGAGAGAGGTCTTCCTTCACTGGTTCACTCCCCAAATGGCCACATGGCTGGCACTGGGCCAATCCAAAACCAGGAGCCAGGAGTCTCCCACATGGCTGCAGGGGCCCAAGCACTTGGGCCATCTTCTGTTGCCTTCCCAAGCAAGTTAGCAGGGAGCTAGATCAGAAGTAGAACAGCCAGGACTCAAACGAGTGGCCATTTGGGATGCCGGTACCACAGGCAGAGGCTTCATCTATTATACCACAGCACTGGCCCCGACAATCATGTTAATAAACAGCATTAAACATGTTTACATGATAAAGTAACCAGGCATGATGCAAAGTGTTGATTTGTTAATAAATTATCTCAGTGTATACTTCTTTATTGAAATCACGAAAGAAAAATGCTATAAAACCCCACCTACATAGTAATAAGGATCACAGGCTGCCCTATGAATCTGATTTATAAGAACACATAAAACACAACAACCTTGAAAATAAAATGCCATATAGCCTAATTTCAAGGGACTTTGTCATTCTTGTAATTCATGGCTCAATTGCTTCTAAATATAGCACTAGTCTGAATTTGCTAGGTATATATATTGAGTGGAATACAATAATTAATAGGGTTTAGATAACTGCTTCCAAAAACCTAAATGCCCATGCTGTTTCTATAGAGAAGATATGAGCTGTATTTTTTCAGGCTACATACAAAAAGCATAATTTCCCTTACCCCTTGTGGTTTTGTTAGTTTGTTAAACACACACATACACACACACAAAGCCAAACCACACACACAAAACTGAAGCTTTCCTTCTACCTTCTCTTTTCCAAGTTCTATGTCTGTCATAACAATGTCTTTCTCAAATGTATTTCATTTAATATTTTTTTCATAAGAATTTTCATATATTTAAAGCTTAAGCATCTTTTGGTGTACCACAATTTACTTAAGCAATAACATAGTAATACTTAATTGATTTGTTGCTGGTTCACATTGCTAATAGGAGTAATTCTTTGTTGAACATGGTTTCATAAAATCTTCGTATGTATGCCTCATTGTTTTCTTTGCATTTCCAAGTGTCATCATTCATTGACTCTGGATAATGGATAGCACTTTTAATTTTGTGTCACCACTGCTACAAAAATCAATCTGTTGCAACTGCTGCAGAAGCCATGGTGATTTACTTTGTTGTCACTGTTTCTTGATTGAGAATCCTGGATAGATAAAACTGCTTGGTAGGGCCAAGGTCATAAACAGTGCCTGAGTTGCCAAATGTTTTATGAAAGCTTCCATGATTGGAGATGAGCTTGCTTTTCACCAAGATAAGAAATTCCCCAAATATTCTAGGACATTTTATATACCGGTTCAAAACATGAGAGGCAATATAAAGAAATCTAACTACTTTCATCTCCCATAAACTAATGTTTTAATGTTAACATGTTTTTAACAAAGAAATTAGAACTGGTTATGTGTGGTTGAAATTATCAATATTTTTTCATCATTTTATTGTTTGGTTTTACATTAGAATAATTTTTTGTTATCAGATAAATAGGTTCCAGAGTTCCTTTTAAGATATAATTTCATTTTTGCATTTTCCTCTTGTTGTCTATAGAGTGACTTGATCCAAGTTAAAGTTTTCAAGACTTTTTAATTAATTAATTAATTTTGTTAATTTGAAAGTCAGAGAGAGCCACAGAAAGATGTTCCATCTGATGGTTCACTCCCCAGATGCCTGCAACAGATGGAGCTGGGCTAGGCAGAAAGAGCCAGGAGTTTGGTCTACTCGGGTCTCCCAGGGACCTGCTTACTTGAGTCATCAGCTTTTACCTCCCAGAGTACTCATTAGCAGGAAGCTGGGATAAGGAGTGGAACTCAAACTTGAAGATACACATTCTGACATGAGATGAGGAATCCCAAGTAGGGGCTTAACTACTGCCAAAAACCTGCCCCTGAATCTTTTTAAATAGACTAGATCTTGTTTGTAATAAAATGAGAATGTTGGGACTGGTGCTGTGGAGTAGAGGGTAAAGCCACTGCCTGCAGTGCCAGCATCCCATACTGGCACTGGTTCAAGTCCTGGCGGCTCCTCTTCCAATCCAACTCTCTGCAATAGTCAGGGAAAACAGTAGAAGATGGCCCAAGTCCTTGGGCCCCTGAACCCATGTGGGAGACACAGATGAAGCTCCTGGCTCCTGGCTTCAGATCAGCTCAGCTCTGGCCATTGTGGTCATTTGGAGAGTGAACCAGCGGATGAAAGACTTCTCTTTCTTCTCTGCCTCTGCCTCTGCCTCTCTGTAACTCTGCCCGTCAAATAAATAAATAAAACCTTTTAAAAAATTTTAAAAAGGTGTCAATGTTGAAATAGTATAAATTGTTTTTTTCCTGTTTTATTTCCATGTGCTTCATATCAAAGTGTCATCCAGTTTCATGTTAAATGTATTACAAATTGAGTGCATAAAGATGTTTATTATTTAATTTAATATAAGAACACTAATAGTTAAAGACCAACTTATTGCTGCACACTTGGAAAATTACAATAATGTATGCCTTACATTAGACTCTCCAACTCTTTAAAAATATTTATTTTATTTATTTGAAAGGCAGAATTATAGGGGTGGGGAGATAGAGAAACCAAGAAAGTGCACAATATTTTAATTTTCATAACTGTTTATATGTTACAAATGAGAAAATGTAGATAAATATAATTTGAGTAGTTTACCAAAATGAAGTATCTCAATTCAGTCTCTAGTGTGGGATGGTGTCTATGTATATACACTGATATATCTATACGTGTGCATATTTGCATGTGTTTCTGTGTGTCATAGTTTATTTTCTATTAAAATCCCCATTCTTTATTTAAATTATAATAATTTTAAAGATTATTTATTTGAAAGGTAGAGTCACACACACACATATATACACACATGAAGACAGAAAGAGAGAGACAGAGATGAGGTAGAGAGAGAGAGGAAGAAAGAGAGTTCTTCTATCCTCTGGTTCACTCCCCAAATGGCCTCGGTGGCTGGAGTTGGGCCAGGCTGAAGCCAGGACTCAAAAACTCCATCCACGTCTCTAATCTGTTTTGCTCAAATGTGAACTTTATTAGAAGTACACTTACTAATATTAAATATTAAAAGTTTACTACAAATGATAAATGTTTTTAATTTTATCTGGTTTTGAAAATCACCCTCAAATGCTTTTGATTCTCTTTATTTGCTGAGTAAAGATAAAGCTGACAAAGTCAAGAAGTCAAATAACTTCTTACCTGAAACCATTGGTCAAATATATACTCCTCTTTACCCTTGGCAGCTGTTATATAGTTACTAGCTACGAGTGTCTCTCATTTCAGCCGTAACTTATCATATATGTGTGTGTGTGTGAATATAAAAAATATATTCCTTTACAATAATTCACTAAGATGCCATAGAATATGCTGTTTTAAATTCACCCTATCTGCCTCTGTTTTTTATCTAGAATCTTTGCTGCTGCTAAAATAAAATTTACTCAATATGATTTACCTGAGTACATAAATGAATTACAAATACTTCAAATAAACAGTGTGTCAGAATATCATATGGGTTCTTTAAGATTGTCACAGATACATTTCATGAGGATTCAGAGAGACATAGCAAATGGACTGTTGTATCAAAACTAGAAAATACCTATAATGTACCAAAGAATCAAATTAACTTCTTGGATTTGAGGATACCAGATCTTGTAAAAATGAAAAAGGAAGGAAGGAAGGACAGATTAATATTTTTGACTGCTTACTAAACATCAAGAACTTTCCTGTACCTATGTGGTAGGTAGAATAATTCCCATGTTCATTAGTACAATGATTTGTGTCCTAAAAACCTAGGATATGTGAACATGTGTGACATTTTTCATATATGATACAAGGGATATTGCAGTTGTGATTAAGATTTCAGTTTGAGTTGGGAAGATTATTCTAGACTATCCAGGTGGATATGATGATAGTAGGAGGGTCAGAAAAGAGGTGGCATTAAGAGGACTTAATTTGCCATACGGCATTTTGAAAATTAAGAAAGGGAGCTAGATTTCCTCTTTCGAAAAATCCAAATGGCCAACAGACACATGAAAAAATGTTCAAGATCACTAGCAATCAGAGAAATGCAAATCAAAACCACAATGAGGTTTCACCTCACCCCAGTGAGAATGGCTCACATTCAGAAATCTACCAACAATAGATGCTGGAGAGGATGTGGGGAAAAAGGGACACTAACCCACTGTTGGTGGGAATGCAAACTGGTTAAGCCACTATGGAAGTCAGTCTGGAGATTCCTCAGAAACCTGAACATAACCCTACCATACAACCCAGCCATCCCACTCCTTGGAATTTACCCAAAGGAAATTAATTTGGCTAATAAAAAAGCCATCTGCACATTAATGTTTATTGTAGCTCAATTCACAATAGCTAAGACCTGGAACCAACCTAAATGCCCATCAACAGTAGACTGGATAAAGAAATTATGGGACATGTACTCCATAGAATACTATACAGCAGTAAGAAACAATGAAACCCAGTCATTTGAAACAAGATGGAGGAATCTGGAAAACATCATGCTGAGTGAATTAAGCCAGTCCCAAAGAGACAAATTTCATTTGTTTTCCCTGATCGGCGACAACTGAGCGCCAAAGGGGAAACTTGTTGAAGTGAAATGGACACTATAAGAAACAATGACCTGACCAGCTCTTGTCCTGACTCTAGATGAACAATGTAATACTTTATCCTTTTTAGTATTTGTGGTGGTGGTTGTTGTTGTTGTTCTAGTACAAGTGGTTGAACTCTGTAATTAATACACAATTATTCTTAGGTGTTTAAATTTTAACTGAAAAGTGATCCCTGTTAAATTTAAGAGTGGAAAAAGAGAGGGAGGAGATGTGCAATTTGGGACATGCTCAATCGGACTTGCCCCAAATGATGGAGTTAGAAATGTGCCAGGGGATTCCAATACAATCCCATCAAGGTGGTAGGTACCAATGCCATCTCACTAGTCCAAGTGATCAATATGAGTTCACAATTGATGGATCTGATAGTCTAAGAGTCAAAGGGATCACACAATCAAGACAAGTGTCTGCTAATACTAACTGATAGAATCAAAAAGGGAGAGAAAGATCCAACATGGGAAGTGGGATACACAGCAGACTCATAGAATGGCAGACGTCCTAAACAACACTCTGGCCTCAGAATCAGCCCTTAAGGCATTCGGATCTGGCTGAAGAGCCCATGAGAGTATTGTAGGCATGGAAAGCCAAGATACCATGGAAAAGAAAAAAGAAAAGAAGAAGACCTAAATGAAAGATATCTGTGAGTGAGATCCCAGTGGAAAGAACAGGGCCATCAAAGAAGGAGGTACCTTTCTCTGAAGGGAGGAGAGAACTTCCACTTTGACTATGACCCTATTGGAATAAGATCAAAGTCAGCGAACTCTAAAGGCTTCCATAGCCCTGGCAACTCATGACTAGAGCCTAGGGAGATTACTGACACCATGAACAGGAGTGTCAAATTGTTAAGTCAGCAACAGAAGTCACTGTGTACTTACATCCCATGTGTGTTCTGTCCTTAATGTGTTGTCTAATGTGCAGTGATGCTATAACTAGTACTGAAACAGTATTTTTACACTTTGTGTTTCTGCGTGGGTACAAACTGATGAGATCTTTACTAATTATATACTGAATTGATCTTCTGTATATAAAGATAATTGGAAATGAAAAAAAAAAAAAAAACCCTGGTGTTAAATTGGAAATGGCATAGAAAATTAATTAATTTTTTTAAAAAATATTATGTAGGATCTCTGTCTTTAATGTGCTGTACACTGTTATTTAATGCTATAACTAGTACTCCAACAGTATTTTTTTTTCACTTTGTGTTGCTATATGGGGGCAAACTGTTGAAATCGTTACCTAATATATACTAAACTGATCTTCTGTATATAAAGAGAATTGAAAATGAATCATGATGTGATTGGAAGGGGAGAGGGAGTGGGAAAGGGGAGGGTTGTGGGTGGGAGGGAAGTTTTGGGAGGGGGAAGCCATTGTAACCCATAAGCTATACTTTGGAAATTTATATTCATTAAATAAAAGTTTAATAAAAAAAAAAAAAGAAAGGGAGCTAGAAACCAAGACACAGAGGCAGCCTCTACAAACTGTAGGAGGCAAGGAAACAGATTATTGCCTAATTTCTTCCATAAAGAATTCCATCAACAATTAATTTTACTTCATACTGACCATTTTAGCCCAGAGCCATCTGTGTTAGACTTACGCATTCTGGGAGTGTTAATATAGTTAATTTGTGTTGTTATAAGCCACCTAGTCGAAAGTAATTTGTCAGAGAAGCAATGGAAAAGTAACACAATGGCATGGCATTTAGTTCTGAGCAAAGGAATCATGCACAATTATCCTAGTTTCACAGAAACTAAGTCACGGAATAGTTAAATAAGTCAATGAAACACATTTGCTTAGAGAGAGAAAAGTGAAGTTAAACTCTGCATTTCACTCTGAACAACAACAAAAAATCCACCTTTAAAGTCAATCATGTTCTAGAAGAGACTATGTTTAAGAAACTGGTAGAGTTGTTTACTTATGTGAGAAAATGACTAAGACTTTTCTAGCATTAAGAAAACAAACAAGTGGATGCAAAATAGCACTTCTGTGTCAATTAGAAAAATAAGTTGTTTCACATCACTATAAAACTACATTTTCAAAATATAGAAAATATTAATGTAACTTGAAAGAAAATTATAATCTCATAAATACAGATAAGACATGTAGAGAGCAGATTTCTCATCAGCAACAACAAAGAAAGTATTAAAGCTCATTATCCAGAGGACTGAGGAGAGAAAACTCAAACCAAACAAAAATAACCCAAAGGGCGGAGAGCTCTTGATACAGCTAAATTATCACATAAGATTAAAGAGCAAAATAATGATAATTATAGACAATTAAAGGCAAGAAAAATAAAATTAAAGGTTGAGTAATTTTGTGTTTAAAAATAAGGTGATACAAATATATTAATAAAGGCATAGGATGTAGGGAGGTAGTAATAAGATAAACATACTAAGATTTTTTGTAATGGAAGGGATTAGAGATGATGATTATCATTATATGTATAATTTGTATAATAGGCACATCCTGTCCTAACTTCTAGACCAGGAAAATTAATTTTCAAGTGGCAAGGGGAAGGAAAATAAAATGGTAGCAATTCATCAGTCCAGTATGGAAATGAGATTAAAAGTAGACAAATCAAAATGAACTCACTTGATAAACAAAACATTCAAAATAGGGATGAGCATTTGGTATAGTGGTTAAGTCACCACTTGAGACAACAGTATCCCATGTTAAGGTGCCCGAGTTCTAGCCTCAACTCTGCTGCCCGTTAAAGCTTCTTATTAACACATACCCTGGGAGGTAGAGTAGTTATTTCTCTCTCTCCCTTTCTTTTCCTCTTTTCCTCCTTTTCTCCCTGTCTCCCCCTCTCTCTGCCTTTCATATAATGATAAAAAAATTTTAAAAAAAACTCACAATTATTTTATAGAACTAAAATTATACTAAGATACTAAAACAGGACTAATACCATTTCTGTCAAAAGATCTAGACATTATATGCAAAATAAAAAATGACTTTTATTGCAAAACTGAGATGGAAAAAAATAACTAGCATTAAGGCTTACAAAAGCAGGATGAAACTGCAAGTGAGAACAGTAAACACTTGGCTCTATGCTGTGGCAATTGTTGCATTTAAGGTATCAGAGAAAAGACAACTGTAGTTCCTTTTAACTTAAATCATAATATCACAGGGAAAGTAAAATGAGACTATGGTCTGTATAAGGCTGCAAGTTTAATCCAACATTCCTATATAGATTCAAAAACAAACAAAAACTTTTGGTAAAAGAAGATAAGAAAACTTGTCTCACACTAGCCTTACAGGGAAAGAAATCACCTGAGGAAAGAAAACCTGGGTATGCAGCTTGGATTGGTTTAGAATTCAGAACTATTTTTCTCATATAGCCCTGGGCAATGTTGAGGAGGCATACACAAACCTTCCCACAACCCTGGCCACCCAGAGCACTGCAGTTAAAGACCAACTGGTGATGAGCACCCAGTACAACAGTACTAAATGTTATGAAAGAATTCATCATTGTGTTCACTCATTTCATGTTCTTCTCCTTCCTAAAAATCAGAGAATCTACATTCTCTGCCTCCATCTAATTAGGTGGAACCGTTGTCTGGTTTTGTCAATTGAAATGAGACTGTATGGCTCTCAGTCTGAGCCAATAAAAAACTGTAATTCAATTTGCTGGTCTCTCTTCCTTACAGATCAAATCTAGGAAATTGTTCAGTCGTTAAAAGGAGAACAGCTGCTTGGGGAAGTAGTCTGTACCCCAAATAGAATTTGCTTGGCAAATGGTAAGTAGTATTATTTCAGTGGTAACAGGTATATTATCTTGTCTCCTGTTGCCCTAACAAAATACCTGAGGCTGTGCATTTTATACAGAAAATAAGCAATTAGCTTAGAGTTTTGCAGGTTTAAAATCAAAGAATGTGCAGCTCCATCAGCAAGGCCTCTGGTGGGAGACTTTCTACTGGTGTCACAGAGTAGAGAAGCAGAAAAGGAAATGAGCAGGTGCACAAAAGGATAAAGTATGTGGAGAGACTTTGCTTTACAACAGCCTCCTTCCTTGGGAATTCCAAGAGATCAGCATTAATTCCTTCCCTGGGCACTTCTATAACCTAATTGCCTTCCATTAGGCCCCACTTAAAGGTTCCACCAATTCAGCACTGTCACATTGGTGAGCAAGCTTCCAGCACACAAACCTCTGGAGCATGCACTCAAATTATATCCAAATGATATCAGCAGGTTAAATAAATAAATAAATATTTAAAAAATCCAGACTTGATGAAAGACTGAAATTCCTCACCAAGTCTCAGACAGAAGACAATAGAAATACTCAATACAACTTGGCGTATCATAATACAAGTATGGACAATAAAAATAATTTTTTTTAAATTAAAAATCAAAAAACTGCATGGTGCGCTTTGTGGCTCAGTGGATTCAGTCACTGCTTGGAATACCCACATCCCTTATGGAAGTGCCTGGGTTCAAGTCCCATGCCCACTTCCAAACAAGCTTCTTGTTAATGCATATCCTGGAAAGCAGCAGATAAAGGCTCAAGTTCTTGCATCACTGCCACTCATGTGGAAGTCCAAGAAGGTGTTCATAGTTCCTGGGTTTGGCTTGCCCTAAATATCCTTGGCTGTTGGGATATTTGGGGTATGAACCAGCAGATGGAAGATATCACTCCCTCCATCTTTCTCTCTCTATTGCTCCACCTTTAAAAATAAACTTTAACAACTATCACTGGAAAAAATATCAACACAGGAAAATTAACACAACAGAAAACTATAAAAGACCTAATAAGAACTAAGATAATAAGATGACTTGTTGCAAATTTACAATGAATACATGAGTAATAGTTGCTGCAAAAATATCATTTATAAATAGGTACAAATGAAAGAAATTTTGAAATAAATAAAATATGAGATATTTCACTCTCACATAAGTTTACAAAAATAAAAGGTGTATTTCAGAAAGAAGGAAAATGTACACAGAAAGCAACACATATGAAACACAGTGAAAAAACATACATTAAATATGAGGGTGCTTGAAAAAACTCATGGAAGAATAGACTAAAAAAGATAAGTTTTTTTCACTAAAAAATTGAAATTGTTGCACATGAGGGTCTTCAAAAAGGTTATGAAAGTTTGTATTATGAAAAAATATCCAGGTCACAAATTTGTTGCACCATTTTTAGTTCTATTTTTTCACAAACTTTTTCAAGTATCTTTGTATGTGATAAATCTAAACCATTATTAAATATGTAAAACAACAATAATGCTCCTTGGCCAGCGCCGCAGCTCACTTGGCTAATCCTCCACCTGTGGTGCCGGCACTCCAGGTTCTAGTCCTGGTTGGGGCACCGGATTCTGTCCCAGTTGCTCCTCGTCCAGTCCATCTCTCTGTTGTGGCCTGAGAGGGCGGTGGAGGATGGCCCAAGTGCTTGGGCCCTGCACCCACATGGGATACCAGGAGGAAGCGCCTGGCTCCTGGCTGTGCTGTGGCGGCCATTTGGGGGGTGAACCAATGGAAGGAAGACCTTTCTCTCTGTCTCTTCCTTTCTCACTAACTCTGCCTGTCAAAAAAAAAAATAATGCTCCTTATGTAGGATATAAATAAAGTTTGAATAAAACACCAAACCATATTAGAGAATATCAGTTGGGTATGAACAGTGTTAAACCATTATACTCATAAAGTCTCTATATTATTCAGTGGTGAATAAGTAGTTATATTTACAGTGGACTTGATCAATAAAATTTTTGGATTAAACTTTAGTAGTAGTCACCAAACATACATACATATAAATATGATGATGCATATTTGCCACCTATGAACATTAGATGTTTATATAAAACTGAGCAAATTTATAAGGTCATGATCATATTCTGACTACAGAAAAAGTATTTTAAAATTTGGAGGGAAGCATACCTACCAGAATTTCATTTATTTTCCTTATATTGATCTCCTAAAATTCTAAAATTAAGGCTGTATATAACACTGCTCAGAATAACATTCACATTTCCCATACAATTTCATAGCTAAATGGATTGAATGCAAAGTCCTACTCAACAACAAATGATTTGCCAAAATTGTGGACACCTTTAATGCTCTGATATAGATCCCTTTTCTCCTTCTTTCTGACTAGAATGCAAACATGGTAGAGGTTAGCTCTGGATGATGATTTTGGACAAACAGCAAACCTTTGGAATAGTGGAGAAAGAAGAAAATCATTTAGATGGTTAATGCCACAGAATCACCATTCCCACACTGTGCTGCTTGTACTTGGAGTATTACAAGAAAAACAAATATACTACTTGTTTAAGGCACTGTTATTTGTGGTTTCTGTCATGATGTAAACTATAACAAATACAGTAATAGATATGGAGTGCAACCTAACATGACAAAATTAAATCAAAATGTGACAGCATTGAGAATAAATGCAAGCAGAATTAAGCTTTATGGTAAAAGACTCTCAGAACTTTAAAAAAAAATATTTTTCTCATTATTGTTCTCACTCATTCCACGTTCTTCTTCTTAAAAATCAGAGAATCGGGGCCAGCACTGTGGCATAGCGGGTAAAGCCACTGCCTGCAGTGCTAGCATCCCATATGGGTGCTGGTTCGAGTCCTTGCTACTCTACTTCCAATACAGCACTCTGCTGTTGCCTGGGAAAGCAGTGAAAGATGGCCTAAGTCCTTGGGCCCCTGAGCCCATGTGGGAGACCCTGAAGAAGCTCCTGGCTCCTGGATTCAGATCAGCTCAGCTCTGGCCATTGTGACCAATTAGGGAGTGAACCATTTGATGGAAGACCTCTCTCTCTCTGCCTCTCCTTCTCTCTCTGTGTAACTATGAGTTTCAAATAAATAAATAACTCTTTTAAAAAAATCAGAGAATCTACATTTTCCTGCCTGCTTCTATTTAGGTAGAACCAGTTTTTATAAGATGTATTTCTTTACTTGACAGAGTTATGGAGAGAGAGGGAGAGATAGAGGGCCACGATCGCCAGGGCTGAGCCTTACGCAAGCCATCAGCCAGGAGATTCATCTGGTCCCATGTGGGTGGCAGGGGATCAAACATTTGCGCCATCTTCTGCTATACTTTCCAGGCCATTAACAGGGAGCTGAATTGGAAGTGGAGCAGCTGGGACAGGAACTGCTGTCCATATTGGATGCTGTCATCATGGGCAGAGGCTTTACCCCTATACCACATGTTGGCCTGTCTCAGAACTTTCATAAACATTGTTAAGTTATATGCTGGTTTAAAGAAGTGCATATTATGAATAAATTATAAAATGATATTTCAGTAAATATCTAACCCTTATATCTGATGACAAAATGATACAATAAAAATCAACTACATGGCCGGCGCTGCGGCTCACTAGGCTAATCCTCTGCCTTGCGGCTCCGGCACACCAGGTTCTAGTCCCGGTCGGGGAACTGATCCTGTCTCGGTTGCCCCTCTTCCAGGCCAGCTCTCTGCTGTGGCCAGGGAGTGCAGTGGAGGATGGCCCAAGTGCTTGGGCCCTGCACCCCATGGGAGACCAGGAGAAGCCCCTGGCTCCTGCCATCGGATCAGTGCGGTGCACCAGCCGCAGCGCGCCTACTGCGGCGGCCATTGGAGGGTGAACCAACGGCAAAAGGAAGACCTTTCTCTCTATCTCTCTCTCACTGTCCACTCTGCCTGCCAAAAAAAAAAAAAATCAACTACAAAAATATAACTTTATACACCTTTCTATTTAAAATAGTTATAAATCATTCATTTGTATAAAACTCACACAAAATATAAAATATTCAAAACTGGTTGATGATGAAAAGAAATTATATGAAGTGTGAGTGTTGCAGTTAAGTAACTAGAGTTAAATAGTTTTAATATTATCATTTAATATCATATACTAAAATATAGAAATAATTGATTGTTCTCCTCAATAATATAAAATAAGGGCCGGTGCTGTAGTGCAGTGAGTTAACACCTGGCCTGAAGTGCCGGCATCCCATATGGGCACCCATTCGAGACCTGGTTGCTCCACTTCCTGTCCTGTTCTCTGCTATGGCCTAGGAAAGCAGTAGAAGCTGGCCCAAGTCCTTGGGCCCCTGCATCCTCATGGGAAACCTGGAAGAAGCTCCTGGCTCCTGGCTTTGAATCAGAGCAGCTCTGGCCATTGTAGACAATTGGGGAATGAACCATCAGATGGAGGACTCCCCCACCCCCACCTCTCCTTTTCTTTCTGTGTAACTCTTTCAAATAAATAAATAAATTTTTTTAAAAATAAAATAGACTTAGAAGCATGGATGGTATTTTATTATTACAAATATAATAAACTGGTGTTCATTTGCTTCTATGTTTACTGAGTTGATATGCAGAGAGAGAGAGAGAGAGAGAGAAAGGGAGAGATATCTTTTATGTGCTGGTTCATTTTCCCAATGCATGCAATATATATACATAGATGTTGATAGAGGTAGACATGACTGTACATCTATGTAGATCTCTCTCTCTCTCTCTCTCTCTCTATATATATATATATATAATAATAATATATATTGTTACTATGCACAGTGTTATCATTAGAAGCTGACTCGTGACAGGTACACTAGAACTCCCTGTACTAACTTTGCAACTCCTCTGTACAACTGAAATTGTTTCAATTAAAGGTCAAAATCAATTTGACACTCCTGTTCATGGCGTCAGTAATCTCCCTAGGCTCTAGTCATGAGTTGCCAGGGCTATGGAAGCCTTTAGAGTTCGCTGACTTTGATCTTATTCTGATAGGGCCATAGTCAAAGTGGAAGTTCTCTCCTCCTTTCAGAGAAAGGTACCTCCTTCTTTTATGGCCCCGTTCTTTCCACTGGGATCTCACTCACAGAGATCTTTCATTTAGGTCTTCTTCTTTTTTTTTTTTCTTTTCCATGGTATCTTGGCTTTCCATGCCTACAATACTCTCATGGGCTCTTCAGCCAGATCCGAATGCCTTAAGGGCTGATTCTGAGGCCAGAGTGTTGTTTAGGACGTCTGCCATTCTGAGTCTGCTGCGTATCCCACTTCCCATGTTGGATCTTTCTCTCCCTTTTTGATTCTATCAGTTAGTATTAGCAGACACTTGTCTTGTTTGTGTGATCCCTTTGATTCTTAGACCTATCAGAGCCATCGAATGTGAACTGAAATTGATCACTTGGACTAGTGAGATGGCATTGGTACATGCCACCTTGATGGGATTGTATTGGAACCCCCTGGCACATTTCTAACTCCATCATTTGGGGCAAGTCTGATTGTGCATGTCCCAACAGCACAGCAACAGAAGTCACTGTGTACTTACATCCCATGTGGGATCTATCCTTAATGTATTGTCTAATGTGCAGTGATGCTATAACTAGTACTGAAACAGTATTTTTACACTTTGTGTTTCTGCGTGGGTACAAACTGATGAGATCTTTACTAATTATATACTGAATCAATCTTCTGTATATAAAGATAATTGGAAATGAAAAAAAAATCCCTGGTGTTAAATTGGAAATGGCATAGAAAATTAATTAATTTTTTAAAAAAATATTATGTAGGATCTCTGTCTTTAATGTGCTGTACACTGTTATTTAATGCTATAACTAGTACTCCAACAGTATTTTTTTTTCACTTTGTGTTGCTATATGGGGGCAAACTGTTGAAATCGTTACCTAATATATACTAAACTGATCTTCTGTATATAAAGAGAATTGAAAATGAAAAAAAAAAAAGGTCAAAATCAAAACCAACTAACAAAAGCAAAACAAACAAAAATGTGAAGTATGATATTATTATTAAAAAAAAAAAAAAGGACAGGGGTGGGTGTTTGCCTAGTTGTAAAGATGGTGGTTAAGATACCCATATCTGGGTTTGACTCTCAGGTCTGGGTTTTGAGTGCAGCTTCCTGATAATGCAAACTTGGGAAGCAGTAGCTGATTTCCCGCCACCCAAGTGGGATCTCCTGGTTGAGTTCCTGGCTCCTAGCATTGGCATAGCCAAGTCCTGGCCACTGTAAGAATTTAGGGATTGAACCAGTGGATTGGCGCTTTCTTCCTACCTCTTTCTTCTTCTTCTTTTTTTTTTTTTTTTTTTTGGCTCTGTGCCTCATAAATACATGAACAAATAAATAAGTAATTAAAGTAAAAAAGAAAAAAGAAGCTAAAAGAATGGTACCAAAAATAATGCATACAAGAACAATGAAAAGAGATATAAAACATAGGATTTAAAGCTATCACAGAGTTTGAAATAGTATTGCTCCAGGCTAGAATTGTAGACTCCCATTCATCGCTCAAAGGCAGTTACGCATTTTACCTTTCAAAGCTAGTCTAAGTAGATTTAACTTTAGGGCAAAATTGACATGAGGTTAAGAACACACCACAAGATGGCACTGGTATTTGGCTGAATGAGGTGTTACTCTTTGAAGCCATCTTCAGAATAAAGGATTGCATCTGAAAAGTACATAGATTCTGAGACTCACAAATACTATGCTGTAGCCAGTCAACAATGGAGGTAACTTTCATTCAGAAAAGAAATTAACTCTTTATACCATACAGTGTTTTTCAAGTTGCAAAAGAACTTTTAAGACATTTACATTATTAGATATATTACTGTGGCTTTCAAATCATTTCTTTATAAATGTGTCATGAAATAAATATGTACTGAAATAGAAATATGCATCTAATATTATAATTTTATTTATGACCCTAGATTTACAAGGAGTAATTTAAGTAGATATTCTCTAATGTACCTATTAGTAGTATATTAGAAAAAATTATTTAGGATCCCACAGATCTGGGAAAACTTTTTAGATGAAAGGGAGATGAAACTGTGTTATCTGTAAAAGCATTACTTAATAACAAATAAATTAGCCAAAGTGGGTCATATACTAACACCTTGTAAACAATATTGCAGGAAACTATTGAGTACATGTCAGAAACCATTTATATTCACTAAAGTATGAATATGTAATTTTAAATGTTTTTATTTACTTGAAAGGGATAGTGACAGAGAAACAAACACACACACACACAAACACACAGAGAAAGAGAGAGACAGAGAGAGAGAGAAAGAGAGAGAGTGAGACAGAAAGAGAGAGAGAGAGAGAGATCTTTCATCTGCTGGTTTGTTCATAAATGGCTACAACAGCTGGATCTTGGTCATGCCAAAGCCAGGATCTAGGGACTCTATCTAGATCTCTCATAAAGGTGACAGGGGTCCAAACACTTGAGCTATCATTTATTGCCTCTCACTAAGCTGGATCTGAAGCACAGGTGCTAGAACTTAAACTGGCACTAAGATATATGAAGCAGGCCATCCAAGCAGCAACTTAACCTGCTGGCTCACAATGACTGCCCCAAATATATCATTAAATTATATGGTTTTGACTCCAATGATGATGATATATTAGTGCTATTAAAATTGAAATGGCTGAGCCATCTCAATCCTTTTCCTCTTTAAGTGAAGATGATAAACTCCACAAAACTTTCTATTGAAATCCCAAAGTTCGTATTTCCTCAGTTAATGATTAATTCTAGATCACTTAAAAACTCATTCTTTGGCCCAGGGTTGTGGCATCGGGGGTAAAGCCACTGCCTACAATGTCAGCATCCCCTAGAGGCACTGATTCATGTCCCAGTTGCTCCACTTCCCGTCCAGCTCCCTGTTAATGGCCCGAGAGAAGCAGCAGAAGATGGTCCAAGAGTTTGGGCCCCTGCCACCCACATGGCACACTCGGATGCAGCTCCTGGCTCCAAGCTTCAGTCTGACCCAGTGCAGGCCACTGAGGCCATTTGGGGAGTGAACCAGCAGGTGGAAGCTCGCTCTCTCTGTCTTTCCCTCTTTCTCTGTAACTCTGATTTTCAAAATGAAGAAATAAGTCTCTTTAAAAAAAGTCTGGGTGACACAATTGATGCAGAATAAATTTGAGCTGTAGTCATGGAAGATAAAAGGCATAAAAAATAAAACCCCACTCTGTCAAAAAATTCAATGATATATTAAAATGTTCCAATTTTAATTGTATTAATGTACCTGTCACTCCTCCTTTTATGTATTTTCTGCTCTTGCTCAACTAGAATCCATGCTATCACCAATATTCACAATGTAATTTAGATTTTATAATTGCTTTCTCCCATCCCTCCAAGGGGAAAGGTTTCCTTTTCATTTTCCCCCTAATATCTACTGTTCCATTCTTCTAGTATCAGTACAAATAACATCTATAGTAAGAAAACTTTCCCAGCAAGAATTAACTGCTTCCTTTTCTATGTGCTCTGTTAACACTTTATTTTCCCAGCCATATTTTCAACAATCATCATGTGTGTGTGTGTGGGTGGTGGTGGTGGTGGTGGTGGTGGTGGTGGTGGTTGAGGTTACTTTAAAAACTTTATGGAAAAAATGAAATTGAAAGATTTATTTTGGTACCTAATTTTTATATCATTTAATGGTTTTTTTCATAACATAGATTTTAAATGAAAATTTTGAAGACTTCTCATATATTACTATGTGCCAGTTGGGAGGATTGGAAACACTTTGGTCAAAGAAGCTGACATGGTTCCAAGGTTGAAAATACCATAAAATCAACAACATCAAATATAATTATGAGTGCATTTTTTGTGTGTGTATGAGTGTGTGCATTTATGGTTGTATAAAACAGAAAAGGAGGGAGAGAAAGGATGGCTAGATAATGGTAGATAAATAGATAAAAGTACTTTAGAATAAATTATAATATGTATGAATTTACCATAGTATAGAACAGTCATCACATTTCCAAAATTGGAATCACTTATATCATTCCATTATCATTATACAAAACATTAAAAATATTTTATTACTTTTTAGAACTACTATGAGGCAGGCATAGTGTTACAGTAGGTTAATCCATCACTTGAAATGTCTACATCCATTAAGGATGATTCTATGTACTGCCTCTACTAGCAAATCAGCAGCAGATGATGGCCCAGTACTTCGGTTCCTTCCACCGAGTGGGAGACCCAAATGGAGTTTATTGCTTTTGATTTTGGCCTAGTCTACTTCCAGCTGTTGTGGGAATTGCGGAGTAAACCAGTAGATTGAGACTCACTCTCTTATTCTTTCTTTCTCTCTTTCTTTCTCTCTCTCTCTCTCTCTCTCTCTCTCTCTCTCTCTCTCTGTTAGTCTGTTTTTTAAATGAAAAAAAAAATAAAACTAGCATGTCAATCTGGGAATTAAACCACATCTTATCACAGGAGTAGTAAAATACAAAATGAAGACAGCTTATAAGGAATGCTTGCAATTACTGCAGAATAAAATATAAAAACTAAATGTTTTCAAATGGTTTTGCTAGCATAAGACACCATGTTCTCCTACACATTTAAAACTTTGCTAACCGGTTGATGTACAGAATTATGATAAGTTATATGTATAAAGTATCCATTTTATATCAAAATTTTATATAATACTTGTAAAGATAAAGTAGTAAAGTTAAAATGAACTTTAAAAGAAATCACCTTTAGGTCTCTTACTTGTGCTTAAAAACAAATGACTAATCACTGAAAATTTAAAAATGTGCTCTAAAGGAAAAAGGGAGCAACATTTACTGATAGTTAATTTAAAATATGCTACGTGGCAATCATGATACAAGGCTTTCCATGTGTATTCTTTTTTGCACTGATGAAATCAGGATAGCAAGGAAGGGCCATGCTATCTCCATTCTTGTCTCTATTCAATCGCTCACCATGGTACCAGGTGCATAATAGCATCCCAAGGGACATTTATTCAATTAACTTGAATTTTATAGGGAATAATACAACCAAGATCACTCAGCTATTAAGCTACAGAATTGGAATTCTAACCAACTTTTGACTTGGTCTATACATTTCTGGTAATAATTATTTATTAGATAAACCAAAGACAAGGCAATTAAAGTTACTTTTTGGCAAGTAGTAGCATATACTGTGAGTATACTCTGATTAATTGAATGCTTCAGTGATTTTCTCCCTAGGAAACAATGGAAAGAATGGGTAGCAATAATGTTCCCATTTTCTTATAAGCCACAGGTCTTTAAAATTCCACAGATATAGCAAATTTTTAACTAAATAGCCACTGTACAAAGTTGTTTATCTTGAGAGGAACCCTCAATTCAAACTCTGTCTTAAAAATAAACTTAAAGTACAAATATTTTTTTCTCTCTTAATCTAATATGACCCTTTGAAAAAGACAAAGTTCATATATCATTGTAAAAGAAGAAAATGAAAATCAAAACTTGAAAAGTTCATTTAATTCTCTCATATAAAAAGCATTCTATGCAATACAGAGTCAAAAATTTGCTGTCCAAAGTTCTGAGGGACTAGTCAACATTCTAAAAAGAAATAAAAGGAAAAGGCAAAATATCCATGATGCTATAGTGAGTTGAGAAACAAATATATGATGTAACGTATGTGAACATATACTATTTAAAATTAATATTAATTCCTCGAGAACTACCTTATAGTATTCATTATTAAAATCATATTGCAGAAATCATCTATTCATTTGTAATGTGAAAGGATTATATGATGAAATTAGCAACATATTTGATAGAATAACAGAAAATAGGCATGTGTCAGCAATCAACCTAAACTGTCATTACAGGCAAGCTATGTAGCTTCTCTGAGTTTCATTTTTTCTTTATAAAATGAGGTTAAATAATAGAAAATAATCATGGCAAATAATATTAATAAGGATAAAGGATAATGATAAAATTCACAGAACAAAACTGATAGTAGTCTGTGCTTTTAGGCTTGTGCCACAACTTAAATAAAAATTATGTTTGAGCCTTTGTAAAAGCTTCAGCACACAAGGGCTTGTTATATTTATTCATGCTTCGAATAGCATTTTTAAAGTATGGTCTATGGACTCTTGGGAGTCCCCAGGCCAAGGAGATAATGAGGTTAAATCTATTTTCATAATAACACCAAGGCACTGTTTGCTGTTTCCACTCTTTTTCTATGATGTATGAACAGAGATTTTAGCCATTATATGATATGTTATATCATCCTTGAAATTAATTGTAAGCATCTTTATGTATTCTTATATGTTAAATAGTTTTCAGTTTTAACTTTTAATATGATAAAAATGATTAGGTATAATCCAATAAGCAAAAACTCTTGTTATGTTCTACAGTTCAGCAGTATAAGTGTCCAGGGAATAAAAACTTGAAAACTGCTGGCCTTAGAGATGTGTGAAGTTCTACAGTATATGAATGCCCATAATGAATGACCTCTGAAAGTAAAATGCTGCGTTATTTTACTCTTCCTGTTTGTGAAGTTTGAGAATAGATTTAAAAGCTATCTAAAAAACTTCCAGGATCATCATGCTGAAGTAGCACAGGCTAAATCTGGTCCTTGTCTTCCTTTTATATGAGGGGTCTTCAAAGGGTTCAAGGGAGGTACATATTAAGAAAAAAAAAAAACTATGCATGTATTTCAATATATTTATCTTTTTTTTTTTTTTTTTGGAGCAACAAGGAAACAGAAAAAGAGGGATGCAGACAGAGCTCACATTCACTAGTTCACCCCCTAAAACCTGCAATGGCAAGGGCTGGGCTGAGGCTGAAGCTAGGATCCAGGAACAAAATCCAGGTCTCCCACAAAGGTGGAAGGAACTCATTTATTTGAGTCATTATGGCTCCCACACAGGGCCTGCATTAGCAGGAAAATGGGAATCAGGATCTAGAGCTGGGAATTGAATACAAGCACTGCAATGTGGAAAGAGGTTTCTTAGTCACTATGCTAAACTTATCTTTTTTAAAAAATAAATATTTTCATTTTATTTGAAAGGCAGAGCAGGAAAGAGACACATAGAGATTGTCCATCAGCTTGTTCACTCCCAAGATACCCAAAACAGCCAGTGCTGAGCCAGGACAAAACCAGAAGCATTGAACTCCATCAGGGTATCATATGTAGGTGGCAGGGCCACGAGTACTTGAGCTATCATCTGATACATCTCATGAAGCATATTAGCAGGAAGCTGGATCAGAAGTGAAATAGCCAGAACTTAAGCCAGGTACATTGATATGGCATGCAAGAGTTCCTAGCAGTGACCAAAGTTACTGCGCAAAATGCCGACCCCTTAACTTACAACTTAATTCCATTACTTTCATAGAAACTGATTCCTTTCAGCAGCTCTAGAACTTAATATTTATTGTTAGTTGGATACATGAATATGCCAATAAAGGAACCCAGAAAAATGTATTGAAATGAGATCTTTTATTGGTAAACTATGATTGCCATCAATATTAATTGTGCCATTTACCTGAAAAGATACTTTTTCTGCTTTTTTGAATCTAGAAAAATGATCTAGCCATGGCATTGGTCTAAAATTCATAGAGGAAGAGCAAAATTATGTGAGATATTATTATTATATACATCAATCAAGTCATGCATCAACTTTTGGAAATATCACTGATCCAAGGAAAAACACTACCCTCTATTCAACTTGATTTTCCCCAAGTAATGCCAATTTATACTTGATCTTAGCCAAAAGGCTGAGAAGTGATAAAGTAATGCAATTTAATTAATAATTATAACTTAATTATAATAATTTAAGCAAAAACTGCCCACACATTTTGTTGAAAGGATCCCAGATAATTCACATCATCTATGGAAATATTGTAGAAACAGAATTGACATCAGTAGAAAATCCAAGGGAAAGTATGATGCCAAAAACACAGTCAACATTAAGGACACAAGTAGTCTGGCTATGATTGATTTTATTGCTCCAGGAGACTGGACACTACTTTTGGCAGTAATATCTTCTCCACCATGAATAAACTCAGAAAGATCCCTGCTCCTCTATATCATTCACAAAATTCCAAATGGGATCATCATATTGACCAATTTTAATTTATATGTTCTTGTCTTATTTGCAAAGCCATGGGGTTAAGTTGCCTATATTGATTAGCAATATTTCCTCAGTCAGTATAATGCAGTCATTCCTAAAATAACAGAAAAAACACTTATGTACATTCTCAAAACACCCCAAATCTCTTCAGTTAGTGCATCAACCAATTATAAGACATGATTTCCAGGTAAAGCAAATTCTTCTATAAATCTTGTCACTATTCTGCTTCCATGTCCCACAATTTCATAGCCCATAAAGTTTCATCACTACAAAACTTTCTAACATAAAAGACAAGAAAAACAATAGGAAACTAAAGATAGAATTAATCAATTAAATAAATTCATGCACGACTCAGCAAGAGAAGAAAACAAACCAGGTAGAGGTTGTGGTTTTCATTCCTACAACTGGTCACCTGGTATAAACGGCATTTTAATCCTATCTTTCTTACTAGTATTCCAAATTCTCTTTGCCTTCAAACAGCTTTAAAATTTTTGTTCTACTAGTGCATATCCTGCTAAAATTACTACAAATTAAGTGGCTTGAAAGAACACAAATACATGGCCGGCGCCGCGGCTCACTAGGCTAATCCTCCGCCTTGCGGTGCCGGCATACCGGGTTCTAGTCCCGGTCGGGGCACTGATCCTGTCCTGGTTGCCCCTCTTCCAGGCCAGCTCTCTGCTATGGCCAGGGAGTGCAGTGGAGGATGGCCCAAGTGCTTGGGCCCTGCACCCCATGGGAGACCAGGAGAAGCACCTGGCTCCTGCCATCGGATCAGCGCAGTGCGCTGGCCGCAGCGCGCCTACCGTGGCGGCCATTGGAGGGTGAACCAACGGCAAAAGGAAGACCTTTCTCTCTCTCTCTCTCACTGTCCACTCTGCCTGTCAAAAAAAAATAATAATAATAAAAAAAAGAGAACACAAATACATGAAGTCATAATTTAGGTGGGCATAAGTCTGAAACGAATCTTACTTGATTAAAAACAGAGGTTGCCTTTCTTGTGGAGGTTCCAGGAAAGAATCCGTTGATCTCCTCCATCTTACTCCTGAATTACTAAGTTGTGATCCCTTTCTCCAACTTTAAAACCACCTGAATAGTATCTCCAAATCTCTAAGTCTAGCCCCGCTACATCCCACTTTTATCAGGGCTCTTAAGTTACATTGGAACCATCTGGGCAAGTCAGCATATTCCCCCCCCCCCCCCATTTAAATAACCTAATCTTAGTCACACCTGTAATGCCTGATTTATCATGTAAGTTAATGTAATCACAGCTCTGGGAATCAGAATATGGAAATATTTGGGGGTTATTACTCTGACTACTATACAGTTCAACCAAATCTTAATGCTTTGTCCCTAACTTCTCAAATAACTACAGTAGTTTGTGTTAGAATGCACCTTTGACCATGGCAGTAATAGGACACGGAAATTTTAGAATGATATACTTAATTCCACCCCTACACATTCCTAGGACCACTGTGTAGCTCAGTCATATAAACACCTTGATGTGCAGAAGTAACATCTGCAAAAAGGTAGAAATCACTTTTATTTTTTATGGTAAAATAATTTCTCCCTTTGTTTTAAATCAATAGACTCTACAAACTGCTGGATGGGATAATCTTATGTATAGGTGATTCGGTGTGGCAGTAACAGATGCCACCTCAAGCTCCTATTGCATGGTTCACAGATTTGACTACTTTGGTTGGAAAAAGAAGTAGACCACATATAAATGGCTGAATAAGGATATACATATATTATGCAATTTTTATTATCCTATTAGTGCAAACAGGACTCTCAGCTGTGATGAAAGCCAAACAAGCTTGTCAGGATATATATCCATGATATTGATACCATTACTGTATCTGTCAAAACAGCTGTTTTTTAAAAAATATTTAATTTATTTGAAAGGCACAGTTGTAGAGAGAAGGGAGAAACACAGAGAGAGAGCTTCCATCTGTTGGTTCACTTCCAGATGGCTGCAATGACCAGGGCTGGGCTAGACTGAAGCAAAGAGCTAAGAGCTTCTTCCTGGTCTCCCACATAGATGCAGGAGCCTGAGCACTTGGGACATCTTCCACTGCTTTTCCAGGCACATTAGCAGGGCTGACTCAAATTGGTGCCTATATGGGATGCTGGCATCCCAGGCAGGTGGTTTTACCTACTATGCCACAATGCCGGCCAGAATATTCAATTTTTAAAAAGATATTGTATTTATTTTTAAACGATGTATGTATTTTATTTGACAGGCAGAGTGACAGAGAGAGAGGTTCCATCTACTGGATCTGTCTCCAAATGTCTGCAATGGTGAGGGCCTGGCCAGGCTGAAGCCAAAAGCCCAAAACTTTATCCAGGTCTCCCATGTGAGTGGCCGATACTTGAGTGATCATCCATTGCCTTCCTTGGTGCATTAATAGGAAGCTAGATTGGAAGCAGAGTAGCTGGAATTCAAACCAGACACTCCAGTATGGGATACAGATCTCCCAAACCACGGCTTAGCATGCTGAACCACAGCACCTACTCCAACAGTTACATTTTTTATTCGGACATGGACCAATCACAGGGAAGATGAATAAAGGAAGTTATTTCAGGATTACTAGTCTCTCTTGATTACAACTTTGCTTTTTTTTATTAGTTATATAATCCAAATTTTATTCAAAGCAGAAATGTGTTTAGCTAAAAGTCTATTTTTTTAGCCCTTATTCAGATGTGATGGTGTGAAAGATACCCAGACATCTGTGTGAAAAGAGCTGACTGAACCAAGATGATGAACGTTTGGTACTCCAGCCTTTCCTCATTTTTTTTTTCTTGGCATGCAGAAATAATGCGGTGTTCTAGCAATAATTCTGGACCACAAGTTGATCTTGAGAATGAAACGAATGTCAATAAAATGGTGAGGCAGAAAACAGAAAGACACTAATTCAGTCATGAACATGAACCTACTATAATATCTACAGACTACATACAATGACATTTCAAAAAGTTGATAGAAAAAATTAATTAAAACATCAGCTTGGGGCTGGCATTGTGGCACAGCAGGTTATGCCACCATTTGCGATGCTGGCATTACATATTGAAGCCTGTTTGAGTCCTGGCTGCTCAACTTCTGATCCAGCTCCCTGATAATGTGCTTGGAAAGCAGCAGAAGACAATCCAAGTTCCTGGTCCCTATACCCATAGGAGAGACCTGGATGGAGTTCCTGGTTCCTGGCTTCAGCCTGGCCCACCACTGGCTGTTGCAGCCATTTGGGAGGTGAACTACTGGATGGAAGATCTTTCCTTCTCTGTCTCTCTCTGTAACTCTGCCTTTTAAATAAACAAAATCTTTTAGAATCTGCTTTATTGTGGTAGCAGAAAAACTGTGAACTATGAATAATTTCTGTTCAATATCTGTTTTCTATGAATTTTTTGAAGACATCATAAATTTACTTACAGATATAGTGCAGATGGCACAACTACCTTTAAGGCTAAGTAGCAGATATCATCCCATTGAAACATAGCTTGGCTAGGAAGCATACTCACTTGTTGTTCCAGGGTCAAATGTTAAAGCTTTATAAGGCACTAGTAGCAGATGAAGGGGGAGGTTCTTAAAATATGTGTGACTAGTTAAAGATGGAATGAATTAAATGATAGGAAAATATTCTAGGCTTTCACTATGGTTCTTCTATTAGGCTGGCCATTTAAACAAAGAACTTTCTTCTACTATAGGAATTCTAAGCATCCCTGGATTTCTGGATCATAAGACTGAACATCACATTGCTCCAATTGAAACCTAAAGGTTATAAGACTTGAATGTAAAAGACATTCAGTAACAACTACATGAAGTGGAGGAGCACATTTAAATATAGTTTCATTTGCATGTAAATTTATATTAAACTAACTAGACATTTCAGATTATTTGTAGTGAAATTGGTTCTGATGGATTTGTCTTGCCTTTCAAAAAGGATATCCTGATATTCTGCAAATTTTTGAAATTGAAGAAGGTTTGGTGAGGGAGAAAATCTATATATTTTCATGGACTTTGCTGCACATGCTTGAATAGGAATTTTTCTTATGAAATAATTTAATGAAAGCAACTTTTACATCTTATTTCCAGGATGCTTTTTAAAAAAGCAAGAAACTAGATGATACCTTAAAAAAAAGGAAGTGCCCTGCTGAGCTCCTGTCCCTGCCAGGTGAAAGCAGAATGCTTTTTATGTTTCTGGATTATTGGTTTAGAAGGGGGAAAAAGTTATCTCTGGATCAATAACAGCATACCAGTTGCCAGGGGCTGTATTGATTTGCTTCAGGAAGAAAAACACATTTGGGATAGTAGTTGCAATTGGAAAAAGCACCTAATTAAGATCATGATAAAGCTCTATAATTCTTTGCACAAATCCATCTTCTGTCTCAGCCAAACTGAAGAGTTAAGTGAGAATGTGGTGGGGATTGTCACTTCTGACTTTGTTCCAGTTTTATGATATGTGACACCCAGAGCAATGCAGTGCTGTTTTGATTCAATATTGGCACAGAGAAGAATTCTGCGAGCTTCCAAGCCTCCATTTAGTCTTTCTTATAAACATGAGCTTTCCCTAAGCTAAGTGTGCAGGTGCAGGTATGTTCTTAGCTGTGAGGATGTATTCCTATTATTCACTCAGAAATGTTATTCTTTTACCCATAATAAGCTTCTTCCACATTTCCTGGTGGGCTTTAATGACAATTTTGTATCCAAAGAATCATGATTCTCTAAGAACATGTTTACCAATCAGCACAAAGATTAAAAGAATAAGGAATTTAATATGGGATTTAAAACATGCTCACAGATGAATGGGGTCGTAACTGGGGAGAAGATGGCAATCTGCCCCAGCAGTTCTTCAGCATTCCCCCAAATAATTGCCATGGATTCCTTTACCTTGAACACTGTGACTTGGGTAAATAGGGGCAGGTAACTGTTGGTAAAGGAAAGAGGAGAATTACAGAAAGTATTTATGGTTTGATCACATTGTCCTTCCTCAGGTGAATCTAGTCTCCCTTAATTCACAGAGACCTGGTTCCTTGAACTGATAATTTTGAGAATGTCTGTAATTCTCCATTTCCACCCTTGGACTAAGTAAGGAAACTCACTGGAATCAATTTTTTTGCTTGTTTTTTATTTGTTTGTTTTGGTTATGTATTGTTCACTTCAAGTAGCAACTTTTTTGTCTGTTCATCTAATTTACTCCTAAAGACATCATGAACATTTTCAATGAGCAAAGATCCTTTGCACTCAGATATTTATTTACCATGTTTATCTTTTTGCTTACTGAGTAAACCATGCAAACTTGCCTTTGAACAAATAGAAGTTAAATAATTCTACTTTGTATTGGTTACCCTGCAATACTCTCATCTCATTTGAAATCAGGGATCTCTTTTTTTCAACTACAGAATCTTACTTGAAAAGTAGTCCTACAGAGCATAGTCATTGAAACATTTTTCAAAGATGCTGTTCTTGTAAGCTATACTGAAGAGACAATGTAGCAAACCTGGAATTGTTATCTTAGAAAGATCTGCTAATTAGATTGTTTAGTTTCTGTGGATTTGGATTTTGGGAATTTTCCCAACTTTTCAAAACTGGTAAGAATGGCTTACTATGCCTAGATGATTTGTGCAAAACACTGTGGTTTATGTTGAACACCTGCTTTATTTCTGGGGTCTGGAATTTTAATACATGGTAGGTAGAGAATGTGTTTGTGATCAGCCCCCTCTAAAAACCCTGAGCCCTGAGTCTCCAAAGAGCATCCTTGTTAGACAACATTTCATATTCTGTATGTATGTGTTGTCACGACACACTGGTAATGGAATTAAACATGTGCTATGTGACTCTACTGGGAGAAAACTCTTGGAAGCTTGCACTTGGTTTTCTTTTGAATTATTCCCAAACACATCTTCTCATTGCTAGTTTTGTTTAGTATTATTTTGCTGTAATAAATCACAGTCACGTGTACAACTCCATGCTGAGTTTTGTGAGTCCTCAGAAAATGACTGGATTCTGAGGTGGTCTTGCATACCCTCTTACAAACAACTATACTTCTTCAGATATTAGAGATGAATTTTTATGAGTTCCTCTGTGATGAAAAGGTTGTAGGTGAGTAAAATATTTTGTCTTCTACATAATCTTTCTTTACAAAGCTAAGGAAGTTTTTGTAGCATATCTTTATTACTGGATCAAATTTTAGGTCATGTATTCAGAAGTTTAAACAATGCCCCACTACTAGAGTTAGAAAAACAAATTCATACATTCTGGTAATAGTACCTACATTTTTAATGTCAACCTGATCTCACGTTTGAATACTATTATCATCATCAGAATCCAGTCCAATATATATTCTTAATTTACATAAATTATAAAAATCTTCAGTTTTTTATTTATTGTTTTGTGTTTCATACTTGCCCCTCCACTCCTAACAATATGTCTGGACTTAATTCTAGATAAAATCCCCACAAAAATGGGGAACAAAGTGGGGCTGGCAATGTGGCACAGTTGGTGAAGCCTCCGCCTATGGTGCTGGCATCCCATATGGGCGCCAGTTCATGTCCCAGCTGCTCCTCTTCCAAACCAGCTCTCTGCTTATGTCCTGGGAAAGCAGTAGAAGACAGCCCAAGTCCTTGGACCCCTGCACCCACATGGGAGACCCAGCTCTGGCCATTGTGGCCATTTGGGGGTGATCCAGTAGTTGGAAGACCTTTCTCTGTCTCTCTCTCTCTGTAAATCTACCTCTCAATTAAAAAAAAAAATCTTTAAAAAATAAAATAAGTAAGCCGGCGCCGCGGCTCACTAGGCTAATCCTCCGCCTTGCGGCGCTGGCACACCGGGTTCTAGTCCCGGTCGGGGCACTGATCCTGTCCTGGTTGCCCCTCTTCCAGGCCAGCTCTCTGCTGTGGCCAGGGAGTGCAGTGGAGGATGGCCCAAGTCCTTGGGCCCTGCACCCCATGGGAGACCAGGAGAAGCACCTGGCTCCTGCCATCGGATCAGCGCAGTGCCCCGGCCGCAGCGCGCTACCGCGGCGGCCATTGGAGGGTGAACCAACGGCAAAAGGAAGACCTTTCTCTCTGTCTCTCTCTCACTGTCCACTCTGCCTGTAAAAAAAAAAAAAAAAAAAAAAAAAAAAAAAAAAAAAAAAAAAAAAAAAAAGAGGAACAAGGGGAAAATTAGCTAATAATTTGTTCTATCTCCCTTTTAATTTCTTACATTTAGGACATAACAATTAATTAAATAAGAAGGAAATCAGTCTCATCATTATTGGGCAAGGGACACCCACAGTTAGTAAAGACTTTCAGTAAGAATTGAGACCTTTTTGCAAAATCCCTAAAAATTGTCCAGTTCTTGGGATTCCACTCTTGTCGTAATTTTGCAATAAAATTGAACAAAGCTGTAAAAAAAGTAACATTTTAATCCAGAAATCTTACGGATAATACTTCATATTTGGTCTTCAGTTACATCAACTTACAAGATCAGAATATGACAAATGAACTTAGGCTAGAGCTGAAAAGCCTATGAAGCATTCATTTAATGAAAAATTATTGGTTGTCTTAACTGGTCATTTCTTCAAAGCTATCCAAATTCAATCTTAGCAGCCCTCCCACTCTCATATTCCTTTGCCTTCATTCTGTTCTATGAATTTGGCAATTCTATCTGCAATCACTTACTTTCTTCAATTATTTCCAGAAAATATACATGATTGTTTGGTTATTTTTCTATTGTATACTCTGAGTATCCTCTTATCTAAACCATTTTTATTAAATTTATACTACTTCTAACCCCAAAGATGTCAGATAACAACCTCCCCAATGTTATATACTTAGATGCCATTATCTGCAATATTCAATCTTTTAAAAAATCTTTCACAATCCTATGAGTTCTTGATTACAGTTTCTATTTAAGGTAGATGAACAAGACAGTCACTTGTCTTTGTATTGGAATACAAATCAGAAGAATTGGGTCCATAGTAATTGGCTTTTGCTCATTTAAGTCTTCTTTCTCAAATGCTTGCAAAGTGGATTGTAAAGAGACTATGTAGGTATGCATAAAACTCTGTTTACTGTGGAATAAAATAATATTCCTAAATTCAGATATTGAATAAGACTATATTAAACTTAGAATTAAGGTAAATTCTAAGCAGTTTTTATTTCAAATTGTAGCCCTATTTTCAAAAAATTATCTTTGTATCTTTGTAATATTATTTCTGGATGACTTATTTATTGATTTATTTATAAAATATTCTTATAGGTATTCCTCATATAATCTTTGAGCTATGGACTGTGGTAAGTCCTGGGGTCACATTGGTCAGCAATATACAAAGGCTGTGATCATGTATTCACACTGTGTAGGTTCACATTTTGAAAATTTGTGAAGATAAATAACGAAGATAAAGGGGTAGTGTGTGAGTGGACAGTTTCTAGCCAACATACAACAGACAGCATGGAAAATCTGAAAAAATGAGGTAGAAAGATGCTGTCAAAATATGAGCTCACTGAATAAAACAAGGAGCAGATCAAGCAAGGGTGTAAAGTATCTGTAAGCCGTAGTAGGAAAATCTGATTCACACCAAACTCAATGGAGAGCTCTAAAGAGATTTTTTTCTGAAATGTCATGAGAACTCATTTTCTACAGTGTGGAAAACAGACTTGAACGAGGAGAAGCTGGAAGGTAAAAAGAGCTAAGAGACTGTTAAAATAATATAAAGGAAGGAATTGCCTGACCTCAAGGAAGTTGAGGTCATGCCTTAGGGATGAGAAATACTGACTACTTTGAAAAATATTTAGGAAAGAGAAATTATGATACTTTGTAATTGATTATATTTATACTATATGATTTATACTATATGTATATGTATATACACATATATACATATACATGTATATGATTATATTATATGTATATTATGAAGAGGAAATGATACTCAAGTTCAATCAGGAATGTTTAATATAACACCTATATTCACCATCTTGCTTTGCAGATAATCAACAGAGATTACATCAGTTTCTTGGCCCCATGGAATTTATTTTTGAAGCTTTTCACTGTATTATATATGTATACAGATGGGAATGTTAGCTTCAATCTGGGGGGAGCCCAAACAAAAAATTTTTAAAGATTGTTCTCTATAATATTGCAACTGTTTTTCTACTGATAAATTCCATCAATATTAACATCAACCATTTTTTTTTTTTGACAGGCAGAATGGACAATGAGAGACAGAGAGAGACAGAGAAAAAGGTCTTCCTTTGCCGTTGGTTCACCCTCCAATGGCCGCCGCGGCTGGCGCGCTGTGGCCAGTGCACCACGCTGATCCGATGGCAGGAGCCAGGTGCTTCTCCTGGTCTCCCATGGGGTGCAGGGCCCAAGCACTCAGGCCATCCTCCACTGCACTCCTGAGCCACAGCAGAGAGCTGGCCTGGAAGAGGGGCAACCGGGACAGAATCCAGCACCCCGACCGGGACTAGAACCCTGTGTGCCGGCGCCACAAGGCAGAGGATTAGCCTGTTGAGCCTTGGCGCTGGCCACATCAACCAATTTTCTAACTCTCTTTTTTCTTCATGAATACTCAATCTATAATAATAGCTGTCTCAAGATTGTAGCCTATCCTTTATAACATCTACTACCCAATAAAAATGCCTTATCTTTACATCTCAGCTTTTTAAAAATTAAGTAAATATAGACATATATTAGTACAGACATAGATATATGATGCTATTTTAAAAGCTCACGGAAAAATTAAATTAAAATATAAGCTTATGGGAGAGTGTTTGTCACAGAATTAATATAGTGCTTAAGATATCTGCATCACATTCTGGAATGCCTGATTAAATTCCAGCTCTGCTACCAACTTCAACTTCCTGCTAATGTGCACATTGAAAGGCAGCAGGTGGTGGCTCAGGTAGTTGGGTTTTTGCCACCCACATAACCACATGAGGGACTTGAACTGATTCCTGACTCCTGTCTCAGTCTGGCCCAGAACCAGCTTTTATGGGCTTTGGGGGAGGAGCCAGCAGCAGGTTCTCTCTCTCTCTCTCTAATAAATGCATTTTTAAAAAAGAAAAAAAAAAGATAAGTTTACTTTGGTTAAAATGTTTTTGAATATCATTTATAATTTTTCACAATTTGCATTTCCCATGAACTGTCTGAGGTCCCCTTCATAAATATGATTTCAAAATTTTTTTGCACCAAAATAGACTGTTATTTTAAATCCATTTTCCATTAACTTTTTGAAGTACCATTGTGTAGATGTAGAAGTATGAGATGCACAGATAGACAGGCAGACAGTCTCAACAGGAAGCAGTTTGAGTCACTATTGTAAATATGCTCTAAGTTTGTTCTACATTATTCATCTTTTACTGCAAGGGAACAACAAAGGAAAAACTGATTCTTCAGAACCAAGGACTTTGCTCCCTAGTCTGTTTCAGATGTTCTGTAGTGCTTTTCACATTCAAAGGACAATACAAGAGATAATTAACACTTAAGGCAAGATTGGAGTTCTTCTGATTTCTTGCATGACTCATTCCAGTAACTTCTGAGAAATGTGAAATTAAGTGGATTCGTATATTTTGTGCTGAGTTATCTTTGACAATACCTATAACAAATGCAAAATCTCACAATGTTAGTTATAAACAATATGGATGCTAAAATACTGTGTCTTTTTTTCAGAAGTTTCAGATAACTTTCCTAATTGCTAAGGAGAGACTGACTATAAATGTAACAATAAATATTTAAGTGTTGGTAGTTGGTAGCAGAATGAGAGATGAAAGACTGCAAAAACAATTACTTCCTTTAATAAAATAACAATTGGGTTTTAAATTTTTACAGAAAGGCAAATGAAAGAACATAACTATTATGAATCATTTTTTAATTGGAAAGAAAAATAAATTCTGAAAATGCAGCATCCTCCTGCTGGGGTGTACTAATGAACAATATTAGTCAGTTATGTCTAGTCATGGTTTTATGGTATAGTTGTATACTGTTTAAATCATATCTTGTTGAGTAAGATATGGTTTTATGGTTTCATTTCACAATATGGTCCAAGTCATACTGTAACAAAACATGTAAAATTAGATTTAGTTACTGTCTTTTACAACTTATTAGTTATTCTCAAAATTTGTCTTTCATTGTATTTTACAACAAATCCATGCTTTTGAAAGAAGGGATATTTTTATTTTCATTATCTTGGTCCTCAAAAATATTAAATAATTAAATTTGAATGCAAAAAACCAAAGGCCATATATCTTGTCCTTCAATTCAAAACTATCATTCACTGGTCCTTATAATTCTCACAGCCTTCTTTCTTTTTAAGCCAAGATAAAAATATTGGAGTGGGGTAAAAAAATAAGTGGAATAAAGTTTATGGCATTAGGCATCTTCAACTTACGTAAGAAATGTGTCTTTTCTTAAAGGTTTACCTTTTACATATGCTGCTGCATAGTTTCAATTAAACTCTGTATTCCTAGAGTGCAGCAGCATTTGCTGCAGAGAAAAAAATAATTTATTATAATACTTTTTTAGTACACATTTTTGTGGCATATAGTGTGATACTTCATTCAATAAATATATATTTATGTGTGTGTTTTGTGTGTATGTATATATATATATATATGGGGCTTTCAATAAGTTAATAGAAAATGAACATTATGAACACTATGCATGGATTTTGATTTTCTTGCACCAAAATAAGTTTATCTCTAATTCCATTTTTCATTTTTCCAAAAACTCTTTCAAGTACTCTAGTATAATGTGTAATGATCAAAACAAGACAGTTTATATTTCCTGGAGTTTTTAAATATCTCCTTTTTTATGGATAATTATTCCAAAAATTGCTTAACTATGTGCATTATTGTAAAGCTGAAAAAAGCATGCGGGTAATTCTTAAAGTTTGATTTGTACTGGGAATGCATGTTAACCATGTACTTTTTAATTTAAAATGAATAGGTTACTATTTATTTCTAAACTTATTGAAAATATTAGATTAAAAATAATTTGGGATACTTAGTCGATACTCCTAAGAAGAATTTATTACAATGATTGATAAATTAGTTTGCTTGTTATATAAATGTGGTGAGTTATACATTTCAATGAACATAAAAATATCTTGGCAACTTTTTACAATATCTTCAATTTTTTATGAAACAGAATTGAAGTAAGGTCAACTGGGAAATAAAAAGATGAACATAAAGTACATCCTATCACTCTATAACAGATTTTGTGCTATAATATGATTAATATTTTGAATTTTTAAAAGAATAATAAACTCTAATAAATATTTGAAGGTTTATTAGTGAGTAAAATAACAGAAATCTGTGATTGCTACTTTAAAAATCTATCACTGAATGGAAGTAGACTATGAGATGCTTAGTGCTCAGAATGTAGTTTGAGAATCAAAATGTAGCTGAGGATGGATAATCTGTCATGAATGAGATAGCTTTGGAGATGAAAAAAAGGTTTGATCAGAGGTAAATCAGTAAATTTCTTAAATGGTTAATTTCCTAGATTTTAAAGTAGAAAGGAGAGTACATGTTTGGGTATTATATGTCTTTTTAGTTTTGTGTCACACCTGAAATAATCTTGTAAGACCACTGTGTTAATTTGTTGTGCCCATTAAATGGCTTTCTCATCACAAAATATGAACTATGGGTGTGGCAGCAAAACAAGAGAGCCTGGAGTCAAACCAAACTCAAACTTCATGACTAATGCCTCATTGCCGTTTTTCAGTTCCTCACATTGTTTCTGAAGTTGGCAATAAGAATTATTTTCTTTTTGCCTTTAAAGCCATTTACTCTGTAGAATGGAGCAATCTTAAAAGATATTATAACATCACCTATAATTCCTAAAATTCCCAAGATTTTGTTCTCCATTAGTAAATTAAGAGAATGGAAGCTATAAAATATGTTCTAATATATTACAAGATCACACTGTAAATAACACATTCACATAATTAAAAATCAGAGTAAATTAATCTGAAAATTGCAATTTAAAAATCTCACCTCTGATGTAAGCAATTTTCTCTGTAAGAATTGCTATTATTAGGTTTGCGTGTATCCTGTTGGAAATGCTTTACTGCATACATAAACAATTGAATGCAAGTGAGTTTTCTTGCTCTTTTTCCATGAATAAAAATTCACTCCTATGCGCTCTGTAGTGTACATTGATTTATTGTTTTTTCAGATAGATCTTGTAACATCAATACTTTTCATATCAATATGAAAAGAACACCTCTCTCTGTCTTTCCCCTAGTTTTAGGATATTACACACACACACACACACATATATACACACACACTAATTTGTTTTACTGTTTCATACATGATGGATAGTTAGGCTGTGTATGTGTATTTATATTTTTTATAAAAATTTCTACCAATATTGCAAAGACCATTTGCCATCTTGAGTGCATTATATATATATGTATATCCCCAGGATAAATCCTCAGAAGTAGATTGATGGCTCAAAAGATTCATGAATTTATAATTCTGTTAAATGAAGATATATTGGCTCCCATAGGGAATGTATCAAATCATACTTCCACAGTATGTGTAGCTTTTTAATATGATTAAAATCACAGAAAAATTAGAAAAGAATTTTCTTTTCTCTGGTAACATTGTAGTTCTTTTGAACACTTTGATTCACTTGAAATACATACTGTATGGATTCAACTCATTTATTTTTCCATTTCATTTTTCACTCAGTCAAACTGATTTATGAAATGCATATGCTTTTTCTCAGGGATTTGAGAGATTTCCTTTAAGCAGTACAGAATGCGTACTGTCTCTAAAAATTTTCCTCCTTCTGATGTTTTGTTTTAAACAATAGCATGGGTGTTTACTTCATCATTTATTTTTGTTTGCTTGCTTTGAGGAATGTAATTTTCAACTCAGATTTTGCACAGTCATTTTTAAATTTAGAGATTTCTGAAGACCTTTATTTCAAAAGTTTTCTTCTTCTTAGTAATGTATATGAGATCTCCTCTCTACTGAATTTTCTAGATAGCTGTTACTGACATAGTGGAATAGCACATAGTTTTATATATTTTGTAACTAGCTTCTTCAATGAATTTTTACAGGTACTTTTTCTTGACTTTCTGACTGGAAATCAGATTCTTTGAAAACAGTAGTATTATCCACTCTTTCATAGTTTATACATTTCCAATTTTCTTATCTTCTTTAATTGTATTATATTCTACCTTCAGTAAAACATTAATAGTATATTAATCAGTATTTTAAATATTCTTAAAAATGCTTTAATGTAAGAATTTAGTTTATACTTACAATACATTTTATTTATCCAAATTTTTAATCTAACTCCTTAATGAACAGAAATATTTTAATTACTTATACCTATGAAGAAGATCCTATAAATTTTTGCTAGATATATTGATATAATGAATTATATATTTATATCACAGATTGTTTTAATGCATAATTTTGCTAACCTACTAGATTTTATATATTAAAATTAACACATTGGCTTTAAAATCATAAATGCCGGTAACCATTATTTTCTTTATTTAATTGTCTTCATTATGCTTTCATAAAATAAATATTTGAGAATTTTGTCCTCTCTCCAGTACTCTGGAACTATTTAGCCCTGGAATTATCTAACTCAACTTTATGGTACAATTTAAATATATGAGACAAATCCATTTAGAAGTCATTCTAATTATAGTATCTTCATATTAATTTTGTTTTCATAAAAATTTCCTCAAAAAAGTATATCTAACTTTCTATATATATTTTTGTAGAATTATGTGAATTCTTAAGTCTTTACATTTTATTTTCTAGCTATTTTTGAGTATTATTTAAATAGCACATTTATTCTTTTACCCAATTTTTCTAGATTGAATTACCTAGTGATTTAACAATTATATTGATTTTGCAAAACAATGTAATTTTTCAAATTATTTATGTGTTCTACTTTTTTCTAATACATTATTTCTCACTTTGATCTGTGTATTTCTTTTCTTCTACTCCCATTTTGTTCTTTTCTAACTTTCTGAATCAATCTTTAATTCATTTTCACTTTGTTCTTATTCATACATATATGAAATTAATTTTCCATTGAGGACTGTCATAGCTGAATATCTTTAGAAATTTTGATATATATAATTTTTCTATAACTAGATAAATTGAAGTTTTGCTTTAGATTTTTATCTTTGGCTTGATAACAATTTTTAAAAGACAAAAATTTTCTTTGTTCATAGACCTAGATTATGTAATAATTTTTTCTGCATTCATTAATTTATATAAAGCAAACAGATTTTACGTACTTCATATTTGCAGTTTTAAGAATATAATGACACTTCTGATCTCCCTCCCTTCTTCCTTCCCTCTCACCCTCCTATTTCCTTTGTTTCTTACTTTAAATTTTGTGATGACATACTTTCAATTTACTTTAAAATCACAAGCTTAATCCTCCATTAAATAAAGACTTCAACAAGTAGTAAATAGAAAGACCACAATTGCAGTTCTTTTTACCAGTTTATATATTGATGATATGATATTTCTATACTTTGCAATTTTATTTCTAAATAATTTCTTTCTTTGGGGGATATTACTTGATCAAGGGAAAGTTATTAACATGATGTGTCTGTGGTGATACCAAACAGAAAATGGAGTATCACTGTTTAAATTATTTTCTTCTCTTATAGCAAGGGCATCAGTAGCTTTTTACTTACTCATTTATATTTTATAAATTTATTATTTATTTGAAAGTCATTTATAGTGAAATAGGGAGAGGTACAGAGAGAGTGAGATCATCTATCCATTTTTTTCACTCCCGAAATGGCCATGAAACTAGGCCTGGGCCAGGCTGAAGCCAGGAGCCAGCAACTCCATCTGGATCTCCCATGTGGGGGCAGGGGCCCAAAGCACTTGGGTCATCTTCAGCTGTTTTCTATCCCTGGTGCATTAACAGGAAGCTGGATAGGAAATGGAGCAGCTAGAACTGAACTATATTCATATTGGATGCTGGCATTTCAGGCTTTGGATTCATCTACTGTGCCACAATGCCAGCCCCATCGGTAGCTTTTAAAATTTTGTTCATATTTAAGTACTAATCTTTTTCTTCCCACTATAACAGATAATTACAAGGAACAGATTTTTTTTTTAGATTTTATTTAGTAGAAAGGCAGAGTTATGGGGAAAGGGGTGGAGGAAGGGAGGGAGGGGAGGGGAGGGGGAAGGAGGGAGCTAGAGAGAGAGAGAGAGAGAGAGAGAGAGAGAGATACCTTCCATCCATTGGTTTACTCCCCAAATGGCCACAAGAGGACCAGGCTAGGCCAAAGTGAGGAGCTTGAAACTCCATCCTGATGTTCCACGTGGATATCAGGGCCCAAGTACTTAGCATGGAGCTGAATCATAAGTGGAACAGCCAGGACTGGATCAAACATGCGTATGGGATCCAGCATCACAAGTGGCGACTTATACCTTCTGTGCCACAAATCTGGCCCCAACTAAATGATTCTCAGAGATAAAAAGATGAGAACTTAGTTTAGTTCCAGGAAGGACTACAGAAACATAAACATAACTGTGAATAGCAACACCTAAGACGGCTTCAGGATGTCTGTGTTCTAATTCTGTAAAACTGAAGACACTTAGTATTGTCTGATCCTGAATTACAGGCAAAAACACAGATTAGTCTGGTCCTGGCAAGAGAACAGTGTCCTAAACAGCTGAGTCCACACTCTGACAGCTGTGTAATGTAGAGCAGAGAGAACAACGCAGGATGGAAGCCTTCCAGAGGTGCCCATTCAGTCTGGAAAGCCTGACTCAGCAGAGTAGCCAAGGCTTTGAATGATTATGTGCTCTGATTTAATATATATATTATATAATATAAATATAATATATCAAATATATTATATGTTAAATATATGTAATATTTAATTTAATATTATATATTAAGTATATTTAATATATGTATAACTTTCCTACTAGTGACTAGTTCTTTATGAATTCTCAATATAAGCATCTTATAAGAGTTTCTTGTTTTCTTTAGTAATGAGCAGTTTTTCTCCTCATTATGAATGTATTCAGCTAAATGCTTCATGCTGTGATTTAAGGAAGGGGCTTGATGAACACTGAGTTGAATTGACTATCACTTAGGTTTTAACCCGATCTGTCACACGTTTCTCCTGTTCAGTATTGTGACACCTTTCCAATGTGTAGGTAATTGCTTTGTTATACTCCTGGAATGTGTAGGCTATCATAAGATGCAAGATGCACACAGGATGAATGGTTCTTTAGTTTTTTTTGTTGTTGTTGTTGTTTTTTTTATCTTCCTAGAAGACTAATATATTCCTTTGTCAAGGGTCCTGGCTACAATGCAACTTGTATGGCACCTTCTTGATACTGTCAGGCTTAACAGCTCACGCTATATGATTACAATCCTTCAGGTGCATCACATTTCCACAGATATGGACTTAGCTTAGTCTTTCAATTAATCATTTTTCCTTCCTTGTGTTTCCTTTTTGCTAGAAAATATTTCAGTATGTCAGAATAGAATATTATCTCTCATTATATTTGAAGCATGAGAAAAGTAAAACAAATGCTGATGGCAGAATTAAGAGCAAAGGCATGCCAAATACCAAATCACTTCTCTGTCTGCAGTTTGTAAATGGCACAATAGTAACTTATGTTCTTTGGCATTTGTAAGTAAAGGACATAACAGATGGTAAAGGCTTGTTTAAAGTTAAAAAATACAAAATATTTATTTATAAGAATTGCACTGCCAAGATGTAATTTTTTCTGTGTAGGGGCAGGTTTATGTTCAATGAAGCTTGATCTTATGTAGAGTAAAACAATATACAACAAATTGACAGGCCCTCCGGCGCTGTGGCTCAACAGGCTAATCCTCTGCCTTGCGGTGCCGGCACACAGGGTTCTAGTCCCGGTCGGGGCGCCGGATTCTGTCCCGGTTGCCCCTCTTCCAGGCCAGCTCTCTGCTATGGCCAGGGAGTGCAGTGGAGGATGGCCCAAGTGCTTGGGCCCTGCACCCGCATGGGAGACCAGGAGAAGCACCTGGCTCCTGCCTTCGGATCAGCGAGATGCTGATGGGTGATGCTGGAGGGTGAACCAATGGCAAAAAAGGAAGACCTTTGTCTCTCTCTCTCACTCTCCACTCTGCCTTTCAAAAAAAAAAAAAATTGACAGGCCCTCATTTAAGTGAATTTCCACTGAGGTTCACATTGAGCGGCTGGCACTAAGCACAGAGAGTTAAAGCCTTGGCCAGCAGCGCTGGCATTCCGTATGGGTTCCGGTTCGTATCCTGGCTGTTCCACTTTCCATCCAGCTCCTTACTAATGTGCCTGGGAAAGCAGTGGAGGATGGCAGAAGTCCTTGGGCCCCTGCATCCATGTGAGAGACCAAGAAGAAGCGCTTGTCTCCTAACTTCAGCCTGGCCCAGCCCTGGTCATTATGGCCATTTGGGGAGTGAACCAGCAGATGGGAGACCTTTCTCTCTTTGTTTCTACCTCTCTTTGTAACTCTTTCAAATAAATAAAATAAATCTCATTGAAAATGAATCTTGATGAAGAATGGGATGGGAGAGGGAATGGGAGATGGGATGGTTGTGGGTGGGAGGGAGGTTATGGGGGGAAAAGCCACTATAATCCAAAAGTTGTACTTTGGAAATTTATATTTATTAAATAAAAGTTGAAAAGAAATATAAATAAATAAATAAATAAATCTCTAAAAAATTTTTCACAGGTCCTACAAGTTCCACACTGATGGAAAAGATCCTTTACTGCATTCACCATGTATCACCGATATTAATTACTGGATTTATATTTAAAAGAAACGATAATCTCATTTCATTTTGAGTTTGTAGGAATAAGATATTGAATTTGCTATTCCTCAGTGAGAAAAAGGTGTGTGTGTGTGGGGGGGGGGGGCTGGACAGTGAGTCCAGTGGTTTGGGAAACAGGTTAAGTTTCTTAGGCCATCTGGTACTGTATTACTGCTTCTTAATTTGTGATATATGGCTTCATCTGACATCCCTATCCTGAAAACTGGCTTAAAATGACAAACCACACTTTTGCTGTTAAATAGCACTGCACGAGAATTGAGATTCAGAGCATTTTTATTGTTGATACCTCTGGGCTAGAGGTCACAAACCCAAATGCCTATAGGGTTAAGATGAGGATAAAACAAATTCATTTTAAACTAAGGACTTTATTTTTATATTAAACAATAATAATACTATTTATTTCCACAATGAAGTATAATCTACCCCCCCCTTTAAAAATACTAGGATTTCTAGAATTATTTTTCAGTTGTAAACATTTCTAACAGGCTTAGAAATAAGGAAATATTGGGGCTGGCACGTGGCATAGCAGGTAAAGCCGCTGTCTGCAGTGCCCCCATCTCATGTGGGTGCCAGTTCGAGTTCCGGCTGCTCCACTTCTAATCCAGCTCTCTGCTATATCCTGGGAAAGCAGTAGAAGATGACCCAAGTGCTTGGGCCCCTGCACCCACATGGGAGACCCAGAAGAAGCTCCTGGCTCCTGGCTTCTGGCTTCTGATCCGGCGCAGCTCTGGCCTTGTGATCATCTGAGGAGTGAACTAGCGGATGGAAGACCTCTCTCTCTCTCTCTCTCTCTCTTGGCATCTGCCTCTCTGTAACTCTGCCTTTCATATAAACAAATAAATCTTTTTTTGAAAAAAGATATAGGGAAATATTGATTTAGTCTGAAAGCTGGCAAATTTGATGATGTCATGCTGACATTCAGCATCTCTACTGAGAACTAGCAAGTGTGCACCCTAATTGCCACAGCTGCAATCCACCTCCAGCTGAACGCTTGGGCAATGGAGAATACCTCGTTTTCTTTAATACTGGCCTAATTAAAAAAATTGTTGGAACTACACATGAGAACATTCTGGAAGCAGAAATTTGGCACAGTGCTGAAGACATTTTATGGGACTCTGAATCCTAGTTCAACTCTCAATTCCAATTTCCTGCTAATGCACACCCTGAGAGGCAGTAATGATGACTGTAGTAGTTGATTTCCTACCATTTATGGATTGAGTTTCTAGATCCTGGCTTTGTCCTGGTCCTAGCTGTTGGAAAATAAACTTTCCTCTTTCTCTCTGCCTTTCAAATGTATATATTTTAAAGGTTTATTAATTTACTTGGGAGAGGGAGAGGGAGAGGAAGAGGAAGAGGAGGCAGGGGGAGGGGAAGGAGGAATGAGGAGGGGGTCAGAGTTACAGAGAGATAGGGAGACACACACAGCCACAGAGGGAGAGGGAGAGGGAGAGGGAGAGGGAGAGGGAGAGGGAGAGGGTTAGGAGGAGAGGAGGGGGAGGGAAAGGGGGAGGGAGAGGGTTAGGAGGAGAAGAGGGGGAGGGAGAGGGTCACAATGGTCAGTGCTGGGACAAGCCAAAGCCAGGAGTCAGGAGCAATCCAAGTACTTAGGCCATCTTCTGCTGCCTTCCCAGGCCATCAGCAGGGAGCTGGATTGAAGTGGAGCAGTAGGGACAAAAATCGGTGAGCATATGGGATGCTGACATTGCAGGTGGTGGCCTCACCCAATATACCACCCAATATACCAGCCCCTCAAATATATATATTTATATATACACATATAATTATATATTTAATTTTTAAAAAGGAGAACATCATGCAACAAACAATATTGATATCTATGCTACATTAAGATAGGAAAATACTTTCAAAATTTTACATAGATACTGATGGACTCATACTACCTGAAAAGGGAAGAAAGAAGTTTAATTTTGTTGTGGTAAAAGCTAGAAAGGTGCGAGCATTTGGTGTAGCAAATAAGATGCTGATTGGGATACCCACATTCTATATTGGAGTGCATTGATTCTCATCTTCCCTCCAAATTCAAGCTTTCTGCTAATGCCCACCCTTGAAAGCAATATGTAATTGCTGAAGTACTTGGGTCACTGACACTCATATGGAGAAATCTGGTTTAGGTTTCCAGCTCCTGGATTTTGCTGGCCAAGACTTAGGCATTTGAGGAGTGAACCAGTAGAAAGAAATTGTCTTTGTCTCTGTATCTCTGCCTTTCAAATAAATGAAAAATAAAAATTTAAAGATAATTTCTTTTTTTAAAGTCAACACACAATTATTCTTATGTGTTTAAATTTAACTGAAAAGTGATCTCTGTTAAATATAAGAGTGGGAATAAGAGAGGGAGGAGAGGTACAATGTGGGACATGCTCAAGCTGACTTGCCCCAAATGGTAAAGTTAGAAATGTGCCAGGGGATTCCAATTCAATCCCATCAAGATGGCATGTACCAACGCCATCTCACTAGTCCAAGTGATCAATTTCAGGTCACAATTGATCGCACTGATAAGAGTCAAAGGGATCACATAAACAAGACTAGTGTCTGAAAATACTAACCGATAGAATAAAAAAGGGAGAGAACCATCCAACATGGGAAGTGGGCTCATAGAATGGCAGATGTCCTAGATAGCACTCTGGCCTCAGAATCAGCCCTTGAGGCATTTGGATCCAGCTGAAGAGCCCATGAGAGTATTTTAGGCATGGAAAGCCAAGACACTCTGGCAAAAAAAAAAAAAAAAAAAAAAAAACAACGATGACCTAGATCTCTGCGAGTGAGATCCCAGTGGAAAGAATGGGCCATCAAAGAAGGAGGTAACTTTCTCTGAAGGGAGGAGTGAACTTCCACTTTGACTATGACCTTGTCTAAATAAGATCGAAGTCAGCGAACTCAAAAGGCTTCCATAGCCTTAGCAACTTATGACAAGAGCCTAGGGAGATTACTGATGCCATAAACAAGAGTGTCAATTTGTTAAGTTAACAACAGGAGTCACTGTGCACTTACTCCTCATGTAGGATCTCTGTCCTTAATGTGTTGTTCAATGTGAATTAATGCTATAACTAGTACTGAAACAGTATTTTACACTTTATGTTCTGTGTGGGTGCAAACTGATGAAATCTTTACTTAACATATACTAAATTGATCTGTATATAAAGAGAATTGAAAATGAATCTTGATGTGAATGGAATGGGAGAGGGAGCGGGAGCAGGGATGGTTGCGTGTGGGAGGGAAGTTATAGGGGGGAAAAGCCATTGTAATCCATAAGCTGTACTTTGGAAATTTATATTTGCTAAATAAAAGTTAAAAAAAGTCATAAAATGGAATATTTAATACAGATCGGTACTCAAACTATGGATTTAAGCACCACAAGATATTACCTGCATCCTCTAGTAAATGTATAATGGTCAATCTAAATAAAAATCACTAGCATGCCATATTTTATTTTTATATGTGTCTCCTGATCAATTTCCTTTATTTTCACAGCTTTATTAGTGCACTGTGACATGGCTGGGAAGAATGAATATATCAAAGTATTTCCCACTCCCCATTTGCTTGAAATTATTTAAATGCTTATTATTCAGTGTTTGAGGGTCATTTTTAAAATATTTTTATTTATTTGAGAGGTAGAGTTACTGACAGTGAGCGAGAGATACAGAGAGAAAGGTCTTCCATCTGCTGATACACTCCCAAATGGCCACAATGGCCAGAGCTGAGCCTATCTCAAGCCAGGAGCCAAGAGTTTCTTCAGGGTCTCCCAAGCGGGTGCAGTGGCCCAAGCACTTGTGCCATCTTCCACTGCTTTCCCAGGCCACAGCAGAGAGCTAGAATGCAAGAGGAGCAGCTGGGACTAGAACTTGTGCCAATATGGGATGCCGGAGGTTTAACCTACTGTGCCACAGTGCCTGCCCCTCTTTCTTTTTTTCTTTTTTTTTTAATACTATGGCAGGGGCAGGTAATCTGGTACACAGGTTAAACCACTGCTTGGGACACTATATTCTATATCAGAGTGCCTAGGATAGGGTCTAGTCCCCACTTCTGATCGAGCTTTTAGTTAACACACACCCTGCAAGGTAGCAGATGATGGCCCAAAGAGTTGGATTCCTATCCCTGACGTGGGAGACCCAAATGGAGCCCCTGGCTCCTGGCTTGCGCCTGTCTTAGCCTGTGCCTGTCCTAGCCCAGGCTGTTGACAGCTGTTCGAGAGTGTATCACAGATAGATCAATTCTTTTCCTTTCTCTTTCTGTCTCTCTGTGTCTCTCTCTATACCTTCCCCCAAACTGCCTTTGAAATAAATTTAAAAAAAATATTTATTCCATTAAAGAACTATTAATTAGCTAACTAGAGTGATAACTACTCAATCTAAAACCTTTCATTACATGCTGGCTTTGAATGAGTTATTGAACTTTCTATAAGATAGAGATCATATTAGTGATAACCTCAAAGAGATGGGGGAATTAAATGACATGTAAGACTCTTAGATTATGTTCTGGCATAGAAATCACATAGTAAATGTTAGTTATCAATATAAATGTAAATATTATTAAGTAATAACTGTTCTGGTGGGGAAGATTATATCAGGGAAATTTCTAGTCCACTGGATAAAACATCCCTTTATCTCTCACTAAAAAGCACAAAACTGTTGACTTTCTAATATTTTATACTCAACAATGGAAATGACAAACATTTATAAAGTGAATGTAATGAATTATATTTTAACAATAAAATAATATCAAAACCAATCTGGTAATTATAGAGAAAAATCAAAGGTCATTAATTATTCATCACTTGAATAAGAAATCACAAGGCCAGGTAAATATCTGATTTATAAGTGCAAACTGAGTGGTGAACCAGCCCTTGCTGTTGAGACGGAAATGAAGAAGAAAAAGCATCTAAGGAAATACTGTCAATATAAGTAATTTCAATGACTAGCATACTCATTAGTTTTTTCTTGCAAAAAGGCTGAAGTAGCTGCCCATGTAGGAATAATGAATAATAAATTTATTAAAATATTTTTCTATATATTTTTAAGACAGTTAAATTGTAAATCAAATAAAGAAATAAAAAACAGAGGCAAATGAAGAAATAAAATACAGAGGATTAAGAAAGTTATATAATTTGCTACATTTGCAAAGGTATAAAACAACAGAAATAAGAATTGAAATGTGCACCTCTCATAATCAAGAAATTGCATTCTTTTACTGCTGTCTTACCATTTAGGGAGTAAGAGTTCTCACTTTATAAACACTAAAAAGCAATAATTTGAAAAACACAAATGCATAGGTGGAGAACAAGAATTGTTCACACAATATAGTATTCTAATTTGCCAACTGGTATGGGACATTAGCCATTTGTTCATAGGCATTATCCAGTTGCTGGGCTTATCCATAATAATATTTAAGGTCAGACATAGATTTTAGAATAAAACAAATGATGTTCTACCTCAATTGTATGAGGGAATATTAAGATTTATTGAGAGATATTTCATTTTTAAATAGTCACAATCAAATCAAAAGTACCCTATCTGTTGCATTTTATTTTGACAATAAAGAAAGAAATTGCTTTCATTAGCGTGCTTGTTCTTAGGCTAATAGTGACAGCCACAGAAGGAATGTGCAAGTTTATTATATTCATCTATCTACTCTGATAAAAGAAAGATATATGTAAATAATAAAGGCAGGCCTGTTCAATGGCTTAAAGTTTTTCTTCCATGGGTGACTGTAATATAACAGCTCCAACAAACCCAGAAAATTACATTATTGGAACTGTTTGAGTCTATTTCAGCATGATATTTTCTGTGCTTGTCACATACGGCCATTTCAAAGTCTTTTCTACTGATTCAATATAAATACCTTATCTCTAAACATTCTTCTTTCAAACATGCCCTCACAATTCACTTTTAAGTTTTACATAAACATCCCAGTAAGCTATAGGGCTAGAGTCCTCTAACTCACTGCTCTTTCCACTTGAATTCCATTATGCTGATTATGAAAAAAACATGCCCTAGCCCCTCAATATTTTTCCATCAATATTTCTGTTAGGGCTGAAAAACAAATCCATTAAAATTGAAGGAAAAAATTCAACATAAAAATCAGTGGCATTTTTATACATCAATGACCATGAAGTAAACAAAATCAAGAAAATAATTCCATTTTCAATAGCTATAAAAAATCAAATACTGGGGCCTGTGCTGTGGTGTGGCAGGTAAAGCCACTCCCTGCAGTGCCGGCATCCCATGTGGGTGCAGCTTCAACTCCTGGTGCTTCACTTCTGACCCAGCTCTGTGCTATGGCCTAGGAAAGCAGTGGAAGATGGCCCAAGACCTTAGGCCCCTGTACCCACATGGGAGACCTGGAAGGGGCGCAGGCTCCTGACTTCAGATTGGCCCGACTACAGCCTTTGTGGCCATTTGGGAAGTGAACCAGCAAATGGAAAACTTTCTCCCTTTCTCTTTCTCTCTCTGCCTCTGCAACTTTGCCTTTCAAATAAACAATAAATCTTTTAAAATAAAAATAAAATACTTAGGAATAAATTTACCCAATGAAGGATATTGAAGAACAGACAAAAAAGAGAAAGACATCCCATATTAATTGATTGGAAGGATTAATGATGTTAAAATGTCAACTACCATAAGCAATTTAGATTCTAGTGAGAGAAAATATTTTAATTATTTGAGAATATTTTCAAATTGTCCACCCAACAAAGTATTATCACCAGAATATACAAGGAACTCAAAAATACAACAACACAAAAAATTCAATTAAAAATAAGTATATGATTTAAACAGATATTTCTCCATAAAAGATGTAAAAATGGCCAAGTATATTTAAAAAGATATAAAAATGGCCATCAAAGATATTAAAAAATGCTCATCACTAATCATCAGGTAAATAGAAATCAAAATAAAAATGAGCTATTATCTCACCACAATTGGAATGGTTATAACTAAAAAGACAAGAAATAACAAGTGCTGATGAGGAGGCAGAGAAAACAGAACCTTGTATACTGTTGGTAGGTATGTAAATTAGTTCAATCATTATATAGAACAGTATAGAGTTTCTCCAAAAACTAAAAATAGATCTACTTTATGATACTGATTTCTATTACTAGGTATATATCCTAAAGCAATGCAATAGTATATCAAAGAGATGTTTTTACTTCCATATTTATGGCAGCTCTATTCATAAAAGCCAAGATATGGAATCAACTCAGGAGTCCATTGACTAATGAATACATAAAGACAATATTAAAGGCCATGGAAAGGAATAGGATACTGTCATTTGCAGCAATGTGGATGGAACTGGAGAACTTTGTTAAGTAAATAAACCAAGCACAGAAAGACAAATACTATATATTCTAACATATGAAAGCTAAAAATGTTGCTCTCACATATGAGAGTAGAAAAGTGATCACTAAGGACTAGAAAGGCTAGACTGGTGGGAAAAGACAGGGAGTTAGAAAATGGGTAAAAAAATACAATTAAATGGAAGTGAGTTCTAGTGTTCTATGGCACAGTAACATGACTACAGTTTCCAATAACTTATTACTTTTTTAAAGGAATAGAAGACAGGAGTTCAGAGGGTCCCAAAACAAAGCAATGAGAATTGTGTAAGGAGATGGAAACGTTGTTTTTCCAATCATTGCACATTCCATATCTGTACTGAATTATCAAGATAAATACAATTATTATTTGTTAATTAAAAAATATGTCCAGGGGCCATTGTTTTGGTATAGCTGGTAGAGCCACTGCCCGCAGTGCTGGCATCCCATATGGGCGCCGGTTCTAGTCCAGGCTGCTCCACTTCCGATCCAGCTCTCTGCTATGGCCTGGGAAAGCAGTGGAAGATGGCCCAAGTCCTTGGGCCCCTGCACCCGTGTGGGAGACCCTGAAGAAGCTCCTGGCTCTTGGCTTCAGATTGGCGCAGCTCCGGCAGTGGATGGAAGATCTGACTTTCTCTCTCTGCCTCTCCTTCTCTTTGTGTAACTCTGACTTTCAAATAAATAAGTATATCTTTAAAAAACATTTCCAAATTAATGCATCTACTAATAGCCTGTACATAACTTTTAAAGCATAATTATCAATCCATTGAAAGTTTTCACTCTAGATCTTCTATGTAACTATTGTTAAACCCCCCCTCAAAAAAAAAAGATTATGGGAAAGGATTTATGCATTTTGAGTTTTATAAAATAACTTTACAGATATATACTTATCACAGAATTGAATGAATAGTCACTGCAAAATGAACCAATAAATTAATAAATATTATGAAGTACTAAATACAACTATGGAGGAAATCTGGGTCTTGACTTTAACATGCCTCCGACACAAAGAAAAAAAGTCAACGATTACACGCCAAAATACATTCTTTTTGTTGGGAGCTGGGAAAGCTTTAAACTATTGTGACACATATTTGTATAATATCCATTCAGTTTTCCCTTGGTAAGAACATGCCAATTTCTTTTGTGTGTCCCTTCCAGCTCCCTGGTAATGTTCCTAGAAAGTGAAAGATTATATCTGAAGTACTTGACTCCCTGCCATCCACGTGGGAGACCCAGATGGAGTTCCTGGCTCCTGACTTCAACTTAGCCCAGCCCGAGTATCACAGCTGTTTGCAAGTAAACCAGCAGATAAAAGAACTTCTCTTTCTCTACTTTCCCTCCTCTACCTCTTAGAAACGAGAAAGGAAAGGAAGGAATGCAGGCAGGCAGCAGGCAGGCAGCAGGCAGGCAGGCAAGCTTAAAAACAGAATATACCAAATTTTCACAGTGGCTACTGAACACATAAAACACAAACATATTTTGATTATCTAAGCCTGTACACTGAAATCTTCAAAATAGTTTGCAAATAACCCCCAACAAGATCTTTCTCAATCCTCCACTTGTACACATCTCAATCCTGAAATCCCTCAGCATATCAAAACCAATCTGACCAGGCATAACTTCTAAGCCTATTCCCCTTTGCAGAGTGGATCATTCTTTCATTTAGTAGAACCAATGCATCAACTTTGACCTTTCTCTCCTTTGTATAGCCTATCACTTTATCTTAAAATTTCTATTGTTATAATCCTAACTTTCTGTCCATAAACCTACATCACCTTAATTGTTTTCTTTATGATTTCTTAGATTCTTAAACACTTTTCAGTTAGACCTTATCTAACAGTTCTCTGTGAGTCTCAAGTGTGATCATATTTAATTACATTACAATATTCCATAGTTTGTTAAATTTTTCATTTAAAGTGTAGCATCCTTAAAATCATTTTTGCCACTACTTTCCATCACCATATTATCTCCTTTCAGATTTATATTTCTGCATGCATTTATTTAGCCCTAAGCTTTTGTATATGGTGTTCTTTCAGCCTCAGATGCTCCCAGTCAATCTTTAATCTAGGACTCAATCAAAAGGAATTAGCTCCGGTTAAGAAACTCCTGGAAGCTATATCCTCAATGCCACTCTGCTATTATTTTTACATTCACTGAATTGTCTGTCCCCATGCATCTTTACCATTCCATTTACCATATTACATTGTATATAAAATGCATGATATTTATGAATGAATACATGATTAATATAGGTCTGGGAACATATAAATCATTCATTTGTCAAATCAAACCTAAAAAATATTTTAAATAATTTATAGAAAATATTTGTAGAAAGTGAAAGAAAGGTTTTATAACGTGGATGGATTATATGTGTTGTGTTTGCTATTAAAATGTGACTGTAGAATTTGTAGTAGATTTTTGCAACTGGAAATGCAGTTGTCAGTCAGAGAACTATGTCTTTTAGGCTACAATTTAATAATTTGGAGAAATAAGCAATAGAATTTAAGCCAAAACTCTGTAAAATGCTCTATGAATACAGTAGGTTTTATGAAGGAGGTAGAAATTAGAGAGTAATGAATTCACCAGAAGGTATTCTGTTTTAGATTACGAGGGGAGGTCTCACGTAAGTGGTATCATTTTAACCAAGGCTGCAATGTTAAACAGGGTCAGCTTCAGGGTGATCCAGGATGGGATGTACAGAATGGCAGGTCCCAAGATAGGGGCACTGGTGTTTCCATAGAGCTGAAAAGGAGCTAGTGGGATTGCAAAGTACAATATGAGCTTGAGGAGATACCAGGCATTTTTAATTTTGATTTTATTATCTGACTAATAAGGGCAAAAAGAAGGTATCAAACATTTTTAAACAGAAGAGTACAAAATCCAAATTGTTGTAAAGGCTGTTGTCGATGATGTGAGGCAATTGTGGCTATTGTAACCATCTGGCCAAGCAATGAGAGCGAGTAAGGGTGGCAACAGTAGAAATGGAGGAGTGGAGAGATTTCATTACGTCTAATTGAGGCACTCTGGAAAAGTACTGCTGCTAAGTCACAGATCCATGTGGCTTACACTAAGGAAGAGCACAAGCTGTACTGACCTACTGTGCTTTGTAATTAGATGGACAGGGATGATGCTTACTGGAAGGGGTAGGGGAGTGTGAGGCAGCTGGTTTTTAACCCTAATTTGACATGTCTAACAGTACCCAAATGAAGACATCAGATAGACTTACATTGTCATAACAGATGGTGAAATTTTCATCTTTGAAGGAAACATAGTACTTATCCAATATCAGATACTCAAGCAACTTATCAGACAGAACTTCTTGGAGTTTAGGAAAAGTACCTGAGGATTAATTAGATTATTGGCCTCGCTGAAGCGTTTACAGTGCTGTGTGGCTGGAAACTGAGAGCTATTGAAAGAGGTCTGTTGCGAAGAAACTGTTTTTGTACAGTAAGCCTCACCCTTCCTCAGAGGAGATTTAATATAATTATTCGGAGATCTCAAAATATGGCCTTGCAGTTAGGAAAAACACACTAAAGAGAAATGTAGGGCTTCTTGAGCAACTTACAGCGTGAGAGATGAGTTGACTATCAGCTTTGGTGATGAACAAGGGGCAGCAGCTGCAGCTCAGAGATTCAACTCCACTCCCAGAGATGTCTCAGGAAGAGAAAGATTGAGTGGGATCCTGTGGATTGCCTGTGTTTCATGTAAGAGAGAGAGAGTGACCAAACCATGCATGTTACCAGAGATTGATACGAGTGTTAGAAGAAAAACAGAGCATGAGATTATGAGAAGGAGACCATTATCCTCCAGATTGGAATAGATTTGCCAAGCTTAAGGCAATGTAGTGTGTGAGAGAGAGCACTTACACATTTGTTAGGAATGGTGGTGGTTCTTCAAAGCACCAACAAAATACCCCCATTAAAAATGAATAGTATTTGAGCAACTTCTTCACCCAAACAGGTAATAGAATTGTTCCACAACCTTAGTAAAGAAATTCCCTGACCTCCCTGACTTCTACTTCTTCCCCAATTTCTCATGAACAATAGGGGCTGAAGGATAGGAAAAATAATATAGAAAAGGACAGGCTATGTTAGCAGTGAGTAAAGGGCTTTTCTGAGAGAGGAGAGATATTCAGAGTTTTTCTTAGTATTTAAATAAAAACTCTTTTTGATTCATAAATTGAGAAAGTGTTAGCAACCTTTAATGATCATAGAACATTTCTGTATACAAGAATGAGCAGGAAAATCCTGTGTCTTCAGAAAGCTTTCACCCAGCAACAAAAGAACAATGAGGGTAAGACTGGAGATAAAAATTGGGAGCCAAAAATAGACAGCTGGTATTTGAAGGCATAAAAGTACACGAGGTAACTCCAAGGGGCTGAGCCTCAAACAGGCAAATGCATGCTGTTCTCACCTCCATATAGTGAGGGGTCACATGTTGTGTAAGCAAAGGATAAAACCGTAAAACAACGGCATTTAGGACCATAAAAATATTTTTCTTTACAACCTGTTAATCTTTGTTTTAGAGAAAAAGATCACTTCAATAGAAATGGAAGGATTCTTTAGCAATGATTTAAAAATCCCTATTTTTTAGAAAAAATCAATTTCATTTAAAATTTTGTCTAATTTTAGCAAATATGCATAGCATCAATTAAGGAGAAACCAGATGCTGAAGCTATGACCGAAAGGGGAGACTTGTAAATTTTGGACTTATACAAATGTACTACTGAATCCAGACTTCAATTTTTAAGTTATAGAACTTAGAAATATTACTAAATGGCAAATATGTCTGCTTGCTGTGGCTATTGTGCAGATGGATGAAGTGATTCAGGCAAAAGTTCTTGTTGATGGGGCCAGCGCTGTGGTCTAGTGTGTAAAGCCACCGCCTGCAGTGTGGGCATCCACGTGGGCACCAGTTTGAGTCCTGGCCACTCGACTTCAGATCCAGTGCTCTGTTATGACCTGAGAAAACAGTAGAAGATGGCTCAAGTCCTTGGGCCCCTGTACCCACGTGAGAAGACCCAGAGTAAGCTCCTGGTTCCTGGCTTCAGATCTGCACATCTCCAGGCATTGCTGTCATCTGGGGAGTGAACCAGCGGATAGAAGACTTCTCTCTCTCTGCCTCTCTTTCTCTCTCTGTGTAACTCTTTCAAATAAAAAAAATAAATCTTTTTAAAAAAATATTCTGCAGTATTTTTTTTTTTGACAGGCAGAGTGGACAGTGAGAGAGAGAGACAGAGAGAAAGGTCATCCTTTTCCATTGGTTCACCCTCCAATGGCCGCTGCGGCCAGCGTGCTGTGGCCGGCGCACTGCACTGATCCAAAGCCAGGAGCCAGGTGCTTCTCCTGGTCTCCCATGCGGGTGCAGGGCCCAAGCACTTGGGCCATCCTCTACTGCCTTCCCAGGCCACACAGAGAGCTGGACTCAAAGAGGAGCAACCAGCACAGAATCCAGCGCCCCAACCAGGACTAGAACCCCGGGGTGCCAGTGCTGCAGGTAGAGGATTAGCCTAGTGAGCCGTGACGCTGGCCATGCAGTATTTTAAAAATATACTTTCTTCCCCTCATAGTACTTTCTAAAGAACTTGTTTTTCCAAGTCATACCTTCTAAATACTGGATTGCTAAATATAAATAAACATGTGAATCTGAAAGATCTGCCATTTATTCACATTGCAAATAAACTTGTACACTATATATATAAAACACTTGCTTCAGTCTTGATAGCATTTTCAGATTCTTGGCACTACTAGTTCTTCAAATTATTCGTAAGCTTTGAAGACAGATTTCACTTCATTTAAGAGATTTCAGTCTCACAGGCTCTACTGCTCACTCACCCCCAGGGCATCCTCTCCCCATAGCCGATTGATTCATTGCACAGTTGTTACAGTTCATTATAAGAATGAGGGATGTTGATAATTCAGCAGATGCAATTCGTTGGCCTCTCCATGGGTCACCCACCACTTTGAGTTTTGCTATTTAAAACAGGGCGGCATAAAGTAGAAGAGTAAAGTAAAAAATGGGGCTCACTTTAAGTCCTTAGGTTTGCTTTAGTACATCTTTTATAAATCAAATCAGTGAATAATTTTTAAAATTTAAAGTTTGTTTAGTTATGTAACTGTTTTAACAATATTATTTATTTTAAAGGAGTTTATTAATACATTAGATTATCAGGGTCACAAAAAAACAAATGACAATTATAACAACACAGTTCCCATCAATTTTCATGCTAATGTGATATTAACACAAACAGAACCAATTCAATGTAATTCTTAAATATAATTCTAAATCATTATTGTTTTATAGTAAGAGAAATTCACTATGACACAGTGTGATATTTTTGTCTTCTCAGTTAACACTGATATCTATAGCAGTAGCACCAATTAAATTTTACTAACAAGAAAAGATCTACAAATATAAGATAATTGGTACAATATACTTAACATCCTATAGAGGAAATTGTCAGTTGACAAGTGGTTATTTAGTGTGTGCTAAACAATATAAATATTGAAACTGTAGTGGTAAAAAGAAAAAAATAGGATAGAAGAAAAGAAAGAGAGAGATGGCAAAGTGATGCATTATCAGTCTTGCTACCATTTAGTGACTAAGAGCAAAAAGATTTTCTATGGAGATTCACAATGTAAATACAGAAATTTTTGGGGGCAAAGAGTGTATACTATTCCTTCGTTTTGTCTATGGGAAAAAAAGGAGAAGAGGAAATTTCTCTCCTCATTTGTACCGAGGAAATTTCAGCTTATTGGTAGGATTCTTTCTAATCTGGGTTCTATTCTCTGTTGTCTTTCAAGGACTTGGAATGTCAGATCTGATATCTTGTGCTGTATCATTTCATCTAAATGAAGAAAAGGTGAGAAAATCCTAAATCTATAAAGGGGTTTGGCTGGTTGCTGGATTATAGAAAAGCGAGAGTCTGGTGACCCCCTGGCATGTCACTCGCAACCTTTTGATGCAGCAGAAAAGGAGAGAGGAGCAGCACCTACAGAGGGTTTGTCCATGGAAAATTAGGTGGTATCTAAGGATTACCTCCCACATAACATCACGGTTTTTACACAGGCAGCAGTGCAAAATTTGTCAGAGTAATTGATTAGTTAATATCTGATAATTAATGAGTGATTCATTAAATTAATAAATGAGCTATATACGAAAGAATTATGAGACCAAATGGGATAGTGGAGATGAAAAGGAAAAATAAAGAATTAAATAAATAAACTATTTTTCTATAAGTAATGCTTTATTTCAGTTTTTCCAGAGCTGAAATTTCTGCTTAATAACTGAATTTCAAAAAAAAGCAATTATTCTTTAAATACCAAGAACTAGGGAAAATTATAAAGAAAAAACAGCCGGCACCGCGGCTCACTAGGCTAATCCTCCGCCTTGCGGCGCCGGCACACCGGGTTCTAGTCCCGGTCGGGGCACCGGTCCTGTCCCGGTTGCCCCTCTTCCAGGCCAGCTCTCTGCTGTGGCCAGGGAGTGCAGTGGAGGATGGCCCAAGTGCTTGGGCCCTGCACCCCATGGGAGACCAGGATAAACACCTGGCTCCTGCCATCGGAACAGCGCGGTGCGCCGGCCGCAGCGCGCCTACCGCGGCGGCCATTGGAGGGTGAACCAACGGCAAAAAAGGAAGACCTTTCTCTCTGTCTCTCTCTCTCACTGTCCACTCTGCCTGTCAAAAAATAAAAAAAAAAAAAAAGAAAAAACATATTTTTCATTAAGATGCTAACAAAGAAAGCAATCAATCATTGGCTAACTCAGTTAAAATAAAAGTCAAATGGAATATTTGCATAGTGTTCATTTTAATAAAGAAAGTTTACATAATTTATCTCTCCTAATCCTTTTTCATTCTTAGCCATCAAATTGGTCTTTTCCAAACTATTTACATGAAGACAAAAGTGCTGACTGCATATTTTCAAAGTTCAAGTCACCATCAACTTCTCTCTCAGGGTAAAACATAAAAAAAAAAAAAAGAGGAAGTACAAGGTGTAATACTAAACTAGTGTTTTATTGGGTATCATAACTAATTAATCAGATATTTTGAAAGTATGTACAGCTATCCCAAAGAAGAAACAGTTTCAAATATACGTTTTAAGGCTCCTTCCATTTTTATGTGCTATAAAAATGTGTGTGTGTGTATATGTATATATATAAATATGTATATATATATAATATATATATATATACACACACACACAGATAGATTTATTTATTTGAGAGTCAGAGTTACAAAGAGGGAGGGAGAGACCCAGCTAGCCCATTTGCTGGTTGATTCTTGAGATGGCCACAATGGCCAGGGCTAGGCCAGGCTTATGACAGGAACCAGGAGTTTCATCTGGGTCTTCTGCATGGGTAGCAAGAGCAAAAATATTGGGCCATCTTCCACTGCCTTCCCAGGCCATTAGCAGGGAGCTGGCTCAGAAGTGGAGCAGCAGGGATACGACCCAGCACCTATATGGAATATCATTGTCACAGGTAGCAGCTTTACTGACTATGCCACAATGCCAGCCCTAAATACATACTTACATACACATATACATACTTATATACATACATATGTATATGTGTATGTATGTATATATATAATTTATTTTCCATAGATACTTATGCAGCAACTTTGGCAGTGCATTGAGTATTGTAAAATGCTGAAAGAGCTGACTATGCCACATAACAAAAGCTTTATTTTGGCTCTGTTAAAGCCACAATAATAATTTCTAAAAATATAGTCCTTTACTCTACTATAAGGGCCAGCTGTTTTCTTTTATTCTGTCATAGATTATGTGTTGCTCTAATAGAAATTATACATGTTTAAATAAAGCATGTATTATACACTCATTAATTTTCACAACAGGAAAACAGGTCAGATAAATAATAATCTAGGGTTAAAATGCAAATATTTGTCAAAGTAAACTTCATTAAACACAAATAATTCAATTCATAAATCTGATTTTTTTTCCTTTCCAGTACTCATAATATTTAACCACTACAGCTATCCATGTAGTCTTCCAGAGTATAATCCAAGGTGTTTTGTAATGTAGAGATGAAAGGAAATTGAGCTTCTGCTGTGTGTGTTACCAGAGCATAAGTGTACAAAAGCAATTAAGGATGGGAAAATGGTTTTAATTTAAGAATTGAAAGGGCTTTTGTTATTGATCTTGTTTGAATATATTTCTCACAGTTCATGTGTTAGATACTAATCTTCACCGGTGCCGCAGCTCACTAGGCTAATCCTCAGCCTGCGGCGCCGACACCCCGGGTTCTAGTCCCGGTCAGGGCGCCGGATTCTGTTCCAGTTGCTCCTCTTCCAGTCTAGCTCTTTGCTGTGGCCCGGGAGTGCAGTGGAGGATGGCTCAAGTGCTTGGGCCCTGCACCCGCATGGGAGACCAGGAGAAGCACCTGGCTCCTGGCTTCGGATCAGCGCAGTGCGCAGGCCGAGGTGGCGATTGGAGGGTGAACTAATGGAAAAGGAAGACCTTTCTCTGTCTCTTTCTCTCACTCTCTACTCTGCCTGTCAAAAAAAAAAAAAAAAAAAAGAAAAGAAAGAAAGAAATTAATCTCCAAAGCCATGATGTGAGGAGGTAGGTATTTGTAAAAGGTGATTAGGTCATCAGGGACCTTTACAACAATGCTGTTACTGTAGTAACGTAGGTTAGTTATCCTACGAGTGAATGTGTTAAAAGCTACTTTAGTTTCTGTTGCTCTCTGTTCACTTCCACCTTTTGCCATGATGTGATATAGTCTGAAGCCCCTGGCTAGAGGTCAGGGCCATGAGCTTGAGCTTCTCAGCTACTAGAACTATGAGCCAAAGTAAACTTCTGTTGATTATAAACTACTCCATCAACGGCATTTTTAACAGCAACACAAAGCAGACTAAGACAGTCATCATGAGGAAGATGTGTACTATTTAGAAAGTGAAGAATCCAGGCTGCTATAGAAACAAATATTCCCTGCATTCATATAACTTTTTCCTACAGAATATTTTTCCATCTGGAGTTTTCTTTGTAGATGCTCCCAGGTAAGATATTTTTTAGTTGCACCTGAGCACATGTATAACCTCTCAGATCTCTACTCCTTCAAGCACTGTCTGTAATCTATTGTTATCCTTGTCATATCGTAGCACAGTGACTTTTTCTCATGCTCGAGTTACTGATGCCAAGTCTTGTGATATCAACTATGAGGTAAAGGAATGACTTTCAGGGCTTCATATAATGTTTGTCTTTTCTTCACCAAAAATATAAATATGTGTATTTTTTTCATCTCGAAAGAAGCATTGCACAGAGGAGTCAGGTACCCTGACCACATTTATTGTGCTTTTTTTTTTTTTTCTTTGAGGGTATGGTTTCAACAACAGAACCATTTCAAAACCAACTGCAACTTTACAAGATTTGGTTTTAATATGCATCACTCCCCAGAGCCAAATTTTAATTTAAGTTTTCTAGTGAGTTATATAGTTGACGCCTTTGCAGATTGCACTGTGCACTTGGAGAATAAGAATTCATGAGACAACCTCAGCATTTTCATTAGAAACAGCATGTCCAAAATCATTACTGTACCTGCAGGCTCCTTAGCTAATAGATACAGAAATCTAATGCAGACCTAATGATATATTTTAGTTGTCCCCACTGCTACTTATAACTTTACAAAAAAACACACACCCATATATTTTGATGAGGACAAATTATAACCCTGATTTCCAAGTTACTTTTTTTTCTCTAGTGAGCTTGAACTTACAAGGGTGCTGTGCAATCAGCACACTGAAAATAATGATGGTTTATGTGCAAAATACAAAAGCTTGAAACCAGTTGCCGGAGAGTATTTTAACTTCTGCCACAAATCTACATGCCTAAGTTCAATTTTTAAAAACACTTCCTAAATTATAAATAGTAAGTCTGAATCAAAACTACTGTAGAGTGATTGATTCTATTCATATAACAATAAGTAACAAACTTGTTTAATCTAGCATGTGAGAGGTCAGGTTAGCAGTCACAACTAGGGAGAAAAAACAGCAATAATGTGAGAAGCAAAATGGAAGCTTATGAGATGCTGACAACATTGTATTTAGCAGAGTAAAGATTACACATGTATTTCAAATGTACACTTTTTTGTGTGTATGTTAATAGTCTATAGTTCCTTGAAGTTGAAATAGATTGAGGATTTCTTAAGTGTTACCATCATGCCTCATCTTAATCTTCTCTTGATAATAACAAAACAGCAAAACCAAAACATGATGCAGCTCGGTTGATGGAATAAAATAAGTTCACAAGAGTACAAATAGTTAGGCTTTGTTGCAAGAAACTAATTTTTGCAATAATGTTATTATAATTCATTTTACCTCTGCAATTCTAATGAAGCTAAGGGAATAAAAAATTCTATGCAAACTGTCAATGGAATTGTTTTAAACTGTCATCCCTTATATGTTCATTAATAATTAGATATGTGAGGGGACTTTAAAGTTCATGAGAAATGGAGTAATAAGGACAAATTTATCTTGGTACAAAACAATTTTTAAATCCATGTGTTAAGGTTTGAATAATCAAGTGTCCCCAGAGGCCCATGTGTTAAGGGCTTGATCCCCACAGTCTTACCTTAATGGGTTCAGGATGGAATTTAATCCAAATATGAAGTCTCAAGGAAGTGCTTAGAAAATTATTGGATTAGGTTGTTAAGAGTGCAGCCCTATGATCAAATCCTTATGTCTTTATAAGGAGAGACACAAAAGTAGATGATGAGCCTGCTTCCTGTCTCGTTAAGAGATCTTTCCTCTACACCCAGTCCACTGTCCACAATCCTTAGAGGACACCAGAGGAAGGGGACATCCTAGCACAGCAGTTTTACAGTTCTGGCCTAAGGCTTAGGATATTTTTATAGTTCCCTTTCTGCCCTGATGTGTCTGTGGAGTTTTTGTTAAATAGGTTTTGGTCACGATTAGTGCCCCATTATATTTACCTATTTTTATGCTTCACAAAGCCAAATATATGTGTGTATGCATGTATGTGGTATACATATTTGCATGAAAATTGAATATTTTATTGCAATTTATTTCAGAAAATACTGTCATTTATTATAAATGATACAATAATAGTAAGTCAATGTAATTTCATCCACAAAGCAGGTAAAAATAAAAAATTATAAGAAAAATTCCAATAAGGAAAATGTCTACAATTATATGTATCAATTTGTTTTTTTGGTGCTCTTTAGGAGCAATTAACACAACATGTAAAAAAAAGATTAATTTAAAAAGGGGATATTATAATCCATATTCTAGAAACATATAGCTTGTGAGGACTACTTAAAATACAGAACAGGATCTTATTTTTGTAAATGCTTTTAGTATATTTTATCTACAATACTAATAAGTCATTATAATTTTTAAATTTCTTTTTCTTTTGCAACTGAATCTATAGACTTTTCTCCCCTTATCTGTAACTTGTAGGGTCTTTTTTTTAAGGCCATGGCAGAGTTTTATTTGCATAAACTGAATAAGGAAGTTCAGAGGCTAAAGAAATAAGAATTGAAAGAGGAAACACAGTGACTAAAACAAATATATGATAAAGTTGATTTTTAAGAAAAGAATATGAACTTCATATTAGTTTCTTTTGTGTTAATTATAACACTCTCTACCTTAAAATTATTTTATATCTCCATTTTGTCAAGGTCCTTAGAATGTCAAGCTGGTCTTTCATGGTTTGCTTTCTTAATGCTTACAGCCTCCTTTCTCATCAAGTTCTCTGTACTTTATGCTTATTCCATAATGAACTATTTGCAGTTCTTAAGACCCTTTAAAGCCTATGTAAATTTGCATATTTAAAGCCTCTATAAGTGTAACCTCCTTGTATCTGAAATGCTTTGTGTTCTTATCCACTTGGTCATCATTTAAAACTATTCTTTAGAGCCCTTCTTGATATTCCCATCCTTACATAAATTGTTTCTTTCCTCTATTATGTCCCAAAAATATACCGACACAGAATTCAAACTCAACCTCTTTTATATGCTATCACACCTGCCTAATTTCCCTGCCCTTCTAACTTCTTGAGCACTTTGAAGGCAAGGATGATAGATCTCTACAGTATCTCTAGCACCTTGTATAATTCTGCATACTATCAAAACATTTGTGAAAAACAATATTTATGGAACAAAGAACCCACAAACAGACTCACAAATATGCTAAATGATTCTTTACTAAGATATAAGAGGAACTCAATGCAGGGGGTATAGATGCTGGTGTACTTGGGCATAGACAGGCAAATGAAAAAAGAACCTTAATCTAAACTTCACAACTTTTATACCATTTAACTCAGGACAGGCATTTGGCATAGTGGTTAAACTACTGGTTGATATGCCTGCATCCCATATCAGTGTGGCTGGGTTTGAGATCCAAATCAGCTACTTACACCTTCCTGCTAATATGTAACTTGGGAGGCAGCAGGTGGTGGCTCAAGTACTTGGATTCCTGCAACCACCTGGGAGCCCTAGATTGAGTTCACCCACCTCTCACCTCTTCCCTGTGGATATTTGGACAGTGAAACAGCAGATGGGACTCCATTTCTTACTGTATCTCTCAGTCTCTGTCTCTATCTCTCTGCCTCCAATAAAATCTTTAAAAATTAACACAAAATGAATTATAAACTTAAAGGAAAAATGTAAATGAACTCAGTAAAATGTAAATTATAAAAATAATTCACTAAACATCCATCAGAACATCTAAAATAATTATACAAAAAGTGAAGTAGTGGCTTAACCCATTGTGCCATAACATGCACCCCTCAGCCAGTTCTATGGTACTTTTCACTGTGAAGCAAAGCCAAGTTTACCCTGAATGAAACAATCAATGACTTTCTGGTCTGGAACAAATGACTATTTATAATGAACCTCAAATTCTCCCTTATACTTTGATAAATAAAAGTGAACATACTTTTTATATTTACACATACTAGTACCAAATTAGCACCAAATACCCACCTGTGAAAACACTAAATAATTTGTGGACAGGTATGTAAATACATACATACAGAGGTTGATAATATACCCATATGGAGCACATTTGTGCATGATACATAGCACATATATGAAGGATACTCAGTTCATGGAAGGGGTTGGTGTTGTGTCACAGCAGGTTAAAGCCATGGCGTACAGAACCGGCATCCCACGTGGATGCCAGTTTGAGTTCCAGCTGCTCCACTTTTGATCTGCTCCCCCACTAATGTGCCTACTAAAGCAGTGGAGGTCCGCCCAAGTGCGTGGGCCCCTGGCTCCTGGCTTCATCCTGGCCCAGCCCTGGCTATTGTGGCCACTTGGGGAGTGAACCAGAGGATAGAAGATCTCTCCCTCTCTCTCTCTCTCTCTCTCTCTCTCTCTCTCTCTCCTCTTTATCTAAAACTCTACTTTTCAAATAAATAAATAAATCCATTAAAAAAAGTAATATTACCACAAACTGGCAAGAATTCAAAGAAAAGCAATCACTCACACATTGTTAATGGGAATGTAAGATTGTACAGCCACTCAAACAAGTTCAGTTTTTCATTAAAATAAACATAGAACTACCATGTTACTTTGCAATTGTATTCTTAGGTATTTTCCCTAGAGTAGTGAAACTAACAATAGCAAATGTCTAGAGCCATTTTAACTGTAATAATTCCAAAAATGAATAAAAAATTTCCTTTGTCCTTCAATAGGCAAAAGCTTAAAAAACTGTTACATATGCATACTACAGAATACTGCAAAGAATTACAAAGGAATAAGCTGTTTTTTTTTTTTTTTTTGACAGGCAGAGTGGACAGTGAGAGAGAGAAAGACAGAGAGAAAGCTCTTCCTTTACCATTGGTTCACCCTCCAATGGCTGCTGCGGCCAGCGCACTGCACTGATCCGAAGCCAGGAGCCAGGTGCTTCTCCTGGTCTCCCATGCGGGTGCAGGGCCTAAGCACTTGGGCCATGCTCCACTGCATTCCCGGGCCACAGCAGAGAGCTGGCCTGGAAGAGGGGCAACCGGGACAGAATCCGGCTCCCCAACTGGGACTAGCACTTGGTGTGCAGGTGCCACAGGTGGAGGATTAGCCTATTGAGCCATGGCACCGGCCAGGAATAAGCTATTGATACATATAACATTCTGAATGAATTTGCGAGAATTATTGCTGAAGGAAAAAAGCCCATTGCACTATAGTGATAGATACAGGAATATACACATGGGATACAATTATACAGAATGTACCCAGGAGTTGAAGTGAAATCGGGGATATCTGAATAATATCATAGATGTTATCAACATCAGTATCATATTTGTACTATAGCTTTGCAAAATATCATTGGAGGAAACTAGAAAAGATTTCTGTAAATTATTCTTATGAATGTATGATTATCTACAATTTCTTTTTAAAGATTTACTTATTTATTTTGAAAGGCAGAGATTCAAAGAGAGAAGGAGAGAGAGAAAGGTAGAGAGAGAGAGAGGAGAGAGAGATCTTCCATCTACTGGTTGACTTCCTAAGTGGCCACAAAGGCTGAGGCTGGCCAGACCAAAGACAGGAGCCTGAATCTTCTTAGTACTATTTTTTTTTTTTTTTGACAGGCAGAGTGGACAGTGAGAGAGAGACAGAGAGAAAGGTCTTCCTTTTGCCGTTGGTTCACCCTCCAATGGCTGCCGCAGTAGGCGCGCTGCGGCCGGCGCACCGCGCTGATCCGATGGCAGGAGCCAGGGGCTTCTCCTGGTCTCCCATGGGGTGCAGGGCCCAAGGACTTGGGCCATCCTCCACTGCACTCCCTGGCCACAGCAGAGAGCTGGCCTGGAAGAGGGGCAACCGGGACAGGATTGGTGCCCCGACCGGGACTAGAACCCGGTGTGCTGGCGCCGCAAGGCGGAGGATTAGCCTAGTGAGCTGCGGCGCAGGCCCTTAGTACTAATTTTTAAAAGCCTTCTTTTTGCATTTAAATATCAGTATTTCTTGAACTTAAACATCTGGAAAGTTGAATTATTACTTGCTTAATCTTTTGTTCTGGAATAACATTAGTATTTCCTAGGGTACTTATGATAATGCTTTGATATATTTGTATGAATTGAAGATAAATGGACCGTTGTAACTTTTATTCTTAGAATGCAAACAATTCAAGATTGTAACACCTTGTGTATCACATTTCTTTTTTAAACAATTAGCATAAATACATACTTTTTAACTTTCTTTTTTAAAAAAATATTTTATTTATTTGAAAGTCAGAGTTACAGAGAGGGAAACACAGAGAAAGAGGTCTTTATATCCACTGATTCACTCCTCAACTGGCTGCAACAGCCAGGGCTAAACCAGGCCAAACCAAGGAGACAGGGGCCTCATCCAGGTCTCTCACATGGGTGGCAAGGTCCCAAGCACTTGGGCCATCTTCTGCTGCTCTTCCCAGGCTATTAGCATGCAGATGGATCAGAAATAGAGAAGCCTGGACAGGAACCATTGCCAATACGGGATGCTGGTGTCGCAGGCAGCAGCTTTACCCACTACACCACACAACACCAGCCCTTCAACTTTAATCTTAAGTGATACAATCTCAGATATTTCTCACATGAATCTAATATTCATTGATTTAAGACATATACATTTGTCCTCTGAATATGTAAAATAATTTGTTTTCCCAATTTTACATATGTATATTGAATTATATGTTAGGTTAAATAGAATCTTTCTAGAATAAGGTTAATATGACATTTAACTGTAATGTATAGATATAAATTTGATGTACTCATTACAGTTTGTTAAAGACCTTTTTATCTGTTATTATTTAATTACTCCAAATGATTCTCATTGCCTCAAAAACAAAATCGCAATTAGAAGATATATAGTTTTTTAAATTATAATCTCTTTTTACTTAAAAAAAAATAAATTTACATTCCCCTTTAACTGGTTACACAAGCAGGTTGCTTCCTTTAAAAAGTTTTCCACACTTGGCTTTTTTCATATATTGCAATAAAAATAAGATAAGATGTCTAAGCACCATATAACATTTGCTTTATTATCCTTGGATGCTCTTGGTAGCAGTATTCTTTCTCCACTTAGAAGAATTAAAAATTAATTTCTTTATTCTTCCACCTCTAGGAAGATGTTTTAGACATATTTTCCCCTGTTCCTTCTACTAAATATAATAAATAGCTTGTGTGAACAAAGAACAATGAATCTATTGTTAACGTTTTTGTGAAAATTTTATTGAGATAACTGCAGATTCATGGGGCTGGCACTGTGGTGAATAAGGCTAAGCCTCCACTTGCAGTGCCAGCATCTCATATGGGTGCCAGGTTGAGAACCAGCTGCTCCACTTCCTATCCAGCTCCCTGATAATGCTTCTGGAGAGCAGCAGAAAATGTCCCAGGTTCTTGAGCCCCTGCCACCACATGGGATACCTGAATGAGGCTTCTGGTTCCTGGGTTCGGCCTGGTTTGCCCTGGCCATTGAGGCCAGCTGGGGAGTGAATCAGTCGATGCAAAGACCTCTTTCTTTGTCATTCCCTCTCTGAGGCTTTGAGTTTCAAATAAATAAAATAATTTTTTTTTTTAAAAAAGAAAGTTGAGGGCCGGCACCGTGGCTCACTTGGTTAATCCTCCGCCTGCGGTGCCGGCATCCCATATGGGCACAAGGTTCTGATCCCGGTTGCTCCTCTTCCAGTCTAGCTCTCTGCTGTGGCCTGGGAGGGAAGCGGAGGATGGCCCAAGTGCTTGGGCACCTGCGCCCGCGTGGGAGACCAGGAGGAAGCACCTGGCTCCTGGCTTCAGATCGGTGTAGCTCCGGCTGTAGTGTCCACTTGGGGGGTGAACCAACAGAAGGAAGACCTTTCTCTCTGTCACTCTCTCTCACTGTCTAACTCTATCTGTCAAATAATAAAAAAAAAAAAAAAAAAAAAAAAAAAAACACAACAAGAGAAAGTTGAAGGGCCAGCTCTTTGGAGTAGCGGGTTAAAGCTGTTGCTTGAGGTCCTGGCACCCCACATGGGCACCGATTGAGTCGCAGCTGCTCCACTTCTGATCCAGCTCTCTGCTATGCCGTGCAAAAGCAGTAGATAATGGCCCAAGACAGTCATGTGGGAGACCAAGAAGTCCCTGGCTCCTGGATTCAGATCGACCCAGCTCTGGCCATTATGGCCATTTGTGGAGTGAACCAGTGGATGGAAGATCTCTCTCTCTCTCTCTCTCTCTCTCTCTCCTCTCGGCCTCTGCCTCTCTGAAACTCTGCCTTTAAAATAAATAAATCTTTAAAAAAAAGTTGAAAAAAGTGTGTATTTATGTTAAATGTTTAAAAAAGGAATGTAATATACAAGGTGCTACAATCATGAATTGCATATATTCTAAGAATAAAAGTTACAATAGTGCATTTAATTCCTACAAATATATCAAAGCATTATCATAAGTACCATAGACGATACTAATATTACCCCGGAACAAAAAATTAAGCAAGTGATAATTCTATTTTTCAGATGTTTAAGTGCACGAACAAGGCTTTTAAAAAATAGTCCTAAGAAGATCCAAGTACTTGTAGCTAATAAATCTGTTTCTATTTAATATGAAAATTCAAATTACCTATGGGATAGAGATTTGATTTTTTTCACTAACGTACTAAAAAGGAGAATTTGAAACAATATTTAAGAATTTTGTCACTTCCCCTTTATTTATTTGAATATAACTTTCATTTAAAGCACTTCTTAATATTTTATAAAGCATCACAATTGCCCTCAATAAACCTCAGTGCCATGTGTATTATAACAGCTTCTGCAAGAGAGGAAGCTTCTGATATTAGAGCTCTGAGAGCTTGATTATATTTTAGTGAAGTGAAAAAATAAATCTTACTTCATAAAAATTTCATATTTTATTATAAAAACACAAATATGATTAAAATAATAACATTCAAATTCAGAAATGAAACAAAAGGCAAGAGAAAGCTTTAGGTTTGGATACCTAGAAACCTAACTCAGGATACAAATCAGAAGCAGACAGTGGAAAGTAAAACTTCAGATCCCTGAGAGAAGATAGTCAACACTATTCTATGAATAATGGGGATCCTACAATAGCCTTTTCAGCAACAAGGTGGTACTGTCAAAACAAAATCTCCCTGTCCAATTTGTAACCAGATGCAAGCTACTTAAAGATGCAAGAGAGCAGTAGTAGGGATATTCAATTTGACCAGAATCCAGTTTATACATCCTATAGTCTAAAGAATTAGAAATATTATCTATCCAGGAGCCTGAAACTCCAAATTATTAACATAAAAACAGTTGAGTTGTATCTAAATATGTATAATTATTGTTAATTTTTTTAAAAATCTATAAAATAAAATAGTAACTGAAACTGAGAAACGTAAAATAAAATATACAAAGGAAAATAAAACAGAAAAGCAAATTTAAAAAGCCGAGGAGATCAATTAGTTATGGAAATGAAGTTTAAGTACTCCAAGACATTGAAAATGGAAAACAAAATGAAACAGATTTCTTTGGCAAAAAGGATTAAGTAAAGAAAAATATACAATAAGTGTAAATTGAAAAACAGAGCAGTGGATATTAATCCAAATAAACAGATAATGGTCCTTTAAGGTAAATAAACAAGTAGACTCATCAATTAAAGACAAAATATACATTTTATAGACATAAAAAAGAATGAACTGAAAATAAAAATGCATGTACTGTTTACATGAATGTTACACATGTAAGATATATCAAATGTCAAATGATAAAATGATTACTTTGTTACACCCTTAATCCTGTATAGTTGGATATATTCACTAACAGGAACTAAAGAAAATTATTTCTTTCAAATGAATATATTTTCTCTTTTTTTAAAAAAAGACCCATAATTAATTTTAATTCATCTTGATTTTCCAGATCACTTCTTTCTTTTTTTTTAAAGATTTATTTATTTTATTTGGAAGGCAGAGTTACAGAGAAGCAGAGGCAGAGGCAGAGAGAGAGAGAGAGAGTGAGAGAGATCTTCCATCAGGTGGTTCATTCCACAGATGTACTTAATGGCTGAAGCTGTGCCAATCCAAAGCTAGGAGCCAGGAGCCTCTTCCAGGTCTCCCATGTGGATGAAGGAGCCCAAGGATTTAGGCCATCTTCGAGTACTTTCTCAGGACATAGCAGAGACCTAGATTGGAAGTGGAGCAGTTGGGACTCGATCTAGTGCCCATATGGGATGCCAGCACCACAGGTGGTGGTTTTACTCACTACATGACAGTGACAGAGCAGGTTTCAAGATCACTTATTTCTTATTCTATGTAATCAGTAACATAATCTACTTAAGCCAAAACATGTGGTAAGTTAAATAATGACATATTCTCAGACAGTATGTTCATGAAACAAAGCATTTCAGATGTTGATACCATCACATTTTTGTTTTTCATATCCAGTTAGAAATGGTTATTGACTTAAAGGAAGTTGCCTGAAATGAACACAAAATTCTGTGAACTCTTCACACAGTTTCTTGCACTCTAGCCATCATAAATATTGTTAAAAGTCCATGGGGCTGGCGCTGTGGTGCAGTGGGTTGACGCCCTGGCCTGGGGCACCGGCATCCTATGTGGGCACTGGTTCTAGACCTGGCTGCTCCACTTCCAATCCGGCTCTCTGCTGTGGCCTGGGAGGGCAGTGGAGGATGGCCCAAGTCCTTGGGCCCCTGCACCCATGTGGGAGACCTGGAGGAGACTCCTGCCTCCTGGCTTTGGATTGCCACAGCTCCGACCGTGGCGGCCATCTGGGGAGTGAACCATTGGATGGAAGACCTCTCTCTCTCTCTGCCTCTCTTCTCTCTGTGTAACTCTGACTTTCCAATAAATAAATAAATCTTTTTAAAAAAAGTCTACAGCATGTAAGTCTATATATTCAAGAAAATTATTAGGAAACTATCAATGATATTCTTTACAAAATTTGAAAAAAGCACCCTAAAACTCATATGAATCTATTAAAACAATTCAAATAGACAAAGCAATCTTGAGCAAAGTGAACAAAGCAAGAGGCATTACATTAATTGATTTCAACATATAGTAGAAAGGACATGGTAATCAAAACAGCATGGTCTTGTAATATAAACAGAATCTTAGATTAGTGGAACACAATAGAGAGCCCAGAAGTAAACACCCACATCTGCAGCCAACTGTTCTTCAAAGACGGTGGTGAAAACATGCATTGGAAAAAGGATAGACTTTTTAAAAAGTTCTGGGGAAATCAGATATTCACAAGCAAAAGAATGAAACTAGTCCCCTGTCTCACACCATATACAAAAATTAAAATGGATTAAAGATTAAATGTAACAATTGCAACTACTAGAAGAAAATAGGACAAATGCTTCAGAGCATTGTAATAGGGATGGATTTTTGGATAATACCCCTAAAAAGCACAGGAAACAAAAACATAGACACAAAAATGGGATTACTGCAACTAAAAAGTTTCTGTACAGCAAATGAAAGAAAACAGATAAAAATAGGAGTAAAGAACCAGAGCATGTGAAAAAATATCTGCAAACTATACATTTGATAAGGAGTTATTATCCATAATATATAAGTAACTCAAACTACAGAATTTGTTAAAAGTAAGTCAATCAAATACTCCAACTTAAAAATAGGCAATAGATCTAAAAAGACATTTAGCAAAATAGCCAACAAATAGATGAGAAAATACTCAATATTATCAGTCCTCAGGGAAATGGAGATCAAAATCACTATTAAATATTATCCCACACCAGTTAAAAAGACAAAAACTAATATTCTATCACCAGAATCCTATAGGCTACTCACAATTCACACATTCATTTCCTGAGACATGACAGTCACTGAATGTGTGTGATCCTGTTTTTAAACATTGACATAAATATATAGAGAGGAAGTAAAAATGAAAAACTATATCATATATCAGTGTGTATTATCTGTTTCAATTCTAAATTATTCATTTTTAAATGAATACAGTTCACAGGAGTATTTTGTATATCAATGGATAAAACATAATTCATTATTTTGTGTTTAATTTTTTAGAAAACAATGTTTAATTAAAGATATATTTATAATCAATATTCACTTATCATATAATATGACTTCTCTATTAATTTTTACCACTCATGTTGAAATACATGGGGAAATGTGCATTGGTCATAACTCACAGTTCAGTCAGCAGGAAATGAATAGAAATGAAACACTCCACATACCACTCAAAATCATAGCAGACATTGTATTCCTCCAAAATGACACAAAGCTTGGCTTTTTTTTTTTTTATTTCCACCTATTTTTTTTTTACTTTTATTTAATGAATATAAATTTCCAGTATACAGCTTATGGATTACAATGGCTTCCCCTTCCCATAATTTCCCTCCCACCCACAACCCTCCCCTCTCCCGCTCCCTCTCCCTTTCCATTCACATCAAGATTCATTTTCAATTCTATTTATATACAGAAGATCAATTTAGTATAAATACTTCAACAGTTTGCACCCACATAGAAACACAAAGTGAAACATACTGTTTGAGTACTAGTTATAGCATTAAATCAAAATGTACAGTACATTAAGGACAGAGATCCCACATCAGGAGCAAGTGCACAGTGGCTCCTGTTGTTGACCCAACAAATTGACACTCTAGTTTATGGCGCCAGTAACCACCCTACGCTGTCGTCATGAGTTGCCAAGGCTATGGAAGCCTTCCAAGTTCCCCGACTCTGATCATATTTAGACAAGGTCATAAAAGACAGGTTGAGGATAGTAACCAATGATCCTAAGAGTGGCCTTAACCAGGTCTGAACAATTATACAGCATTAAGTGGGGAAGAGGACCATCAGTACACACAGGTTGGGAGTAGAGCCATTGGTGGTAGAGTAGAGGTTATGATTACAAAGGAATGAGGCCCAAGTGGACTAGACAGGGTCTAGAACAAAGGACAGAGTCATTATTAGAGGAGCTAAGAAAGGTGCTGTCTAAGCTACAAGTAATTTTTCTGATTGAGAGGCAAATAGAACCTGATAGAAGGGGCTTGATAATAATCTGGTGGGCTTTAGGCCTTGTAAGTTAAGAGGCCCAGACCTATCTATCTCTTCACATGGGGTATATCCTAAGGGAGGTGTGAACCTCCTAGGGGAAGGCACTCTGTTGACTTTCATTACTTGGCTGGCCAACCTGTTAAGTGAAATGGACACTATAAGCAACAATGAACTGATCAGCTCCTGTCCTGACTTTAGATGTACAAAGCTTGGCTTTTAACACTGCATTTTCATTCCTTAATTTCTGAATTTTTATAAATAAGAGGAATATGATATGATTTTGTGAATCTTGTTTTTTTTGCTTTAATAAAATATATTTTTAAAAATAATGAACTATTTTATTATGCATTCCTGTGACCATTCCATTGTTCTCACTGGATGGCCACTCTAGCCCTCTATTCAACATTGTACTAAAATATATAAAATGTCTGTAAATTGAAATGAAAATGGTGAAACAGAACAAAACAACACCTCTTTCTGTTCTGATGGATCATAACCGTGTTCATACAACACCGTGACAAATTCAAATAAAGACACAAATTTAGTATGCAACATGCATTAGATTTTATATTCTATCAATAAACAATTTTCAATTGATATTTAAAATATAAAATTTATAACCACATCAAAATTAAAGTAATTAGATACAAATACAAAATGTATTCAAAACATGCACATTGAAAACTAAAAAAGTTCTCTGTTGTATTTTTAATGAATTTTCAATGTAGATGTTTGAAAAAAATTTCACCAAATATAGTCCCGAGGAAATGATATTTTTTGTGATTGTGAATTGTATTCTGTTTAAAATTTTATATTCCGTTTTTTGCTGATAGATAGGGACATAATATTTTTTTCTAAATTGGCTTTGTATACAATGAACATACCATATTTTCCTAATTCAAACTGATGATCTATAATGCTGTTGGATTTGGAGAGACCTATTCTCATACATTGCAATCATATAAACAAATGAAAACTTTGTATTTTTATTCCAAATCCTTTGTCTTCTTATTTCATGTTTTCCCCATTATTATACTGTTTAGAATCATCACTACAATGTTGAACAAGATATGTACTAGCAGGTGTAATTTTCCCTTTTCAGATATTAATGGGAATGTCTCAGTAATGTACCATTTAGCAAAGTGTTTGCTGTAAATTCTTTGCAGCCCCTGCTTTTCAGATTTCAGTAGATCCTTCACATTACTAATCACTAAGAGCTTGAAAGGGATATGTTTTATTTTATCAAATTTTTTTTCCTAAATCTCTTCATATGCCCATATATTTTTTTTCTTATACTGCTGATATACTGATGTTAAAATTTCTATTGTTACATCACATTTATATTTCCGGAAAAAAACACTTCTGTCATAATAAATTATTACTAAATATACATATATGTATGTATATATATATATGCACACCTGTATATATATATATTATCTTTATATGATAAAATTTATCACTATCTGAATGCTATTTACTAACATATCTTTGTAGAATTTTTGCATCCATATCATGCAGGAGATTTGCATGCAAATTCCCTTTCTTAATATTGTGTTGAAATTCTGGTTTCTGGATTTTCTGAATCTGCAAAATAACAAGGGATCTATTTTTTTTCTGTTTATTGGGAGGAAATATGTGTAGTATTTCTTCCTTATATTTTAAAGAATTTGATCACTAAAAGCATTTTTGAATAGAGTTTCTCTTCTTGTTTTTTATTATTAAGTTACTTTACTTTTTAAATTTTCGACTAAGAGTCAATACTTGTAATACTTTTATGCAGCACAATGGAATGTTTAAACATATTAAATATTTAAACATATTTAAACATGATACCAATGTGTGTTTTTGTGTATCTCTCTCATCATATTATTTTGCAGAATGTCTATACTAATTTGCATTCCCACCAACATTGTAAAAGAGTTTCCTTTTCTGCATAAGCTCAGCAGTTAGTTTTTAATTCTTTATTTCAGGGTAGTTTTTTTTATTATTAAACTTTTATTTAATGAATATAAATTTCCAAAGTATAGCTTATGGGTTACAATGGCTTCCCCCCTCCCATAACTTCCCTCCCGCCCGCAACCCTCCCCTTTCCCGCTCCCTTTCCCCTTCCATTCATGTAAAGATTCATTTTCAATTCTCTTTATATACAGAAGATCAGTTTAGTATATATTAGGTAAAGATTTCAACATTTCGGCCATATAGCAACATAAAGTGAAAAAACTACCATTGGATTACTAATTATAGCATTAAATAGCAATGTACAGCACATTAAAGACAGAAATCCTACATAATTTTTTTTCAAATTAATTAATTTTCTATGCCATTTCCTTTTTAACACCAGGTTGCTTTTTTTCATTTCCAATTCTCTTTATATACAGAAGATCACTTCAGTATGTAATTAGTAAAGACCTCATCAGTTTGGGCCCACACAGAAACGCAAAGTATAAAAATACTGTTTCAGTACTAGTTATAGCATCACTTCGCTTTAGACGACACATTAGGGACAGATCCCACAAGGGGTGTAAGTACACAGTGACTCCTGTTGCTGATTTAACAATTTGACACTCCTGTTCATGGCATCAGTAATCTCCCTAGGCTCTAGTCATGAGTTGCCAGGGCTATGGAAGCCTTTAGAGTTCGCTGACTTTGATCTTATTCCGATAGGGTCATAGTCAAAGTGGAAGTTCTCTCCTCCCTTCGGAAAAAGGTACCTCCTTCTTTGATGGCCCCGTTCTTTCCACTGGGATCTCACTCACAGAGATCTTTCATTTAGGTCTTTTTTTTTTTTTTTTCATGATATCTTGGCTTTCCATGCCTGCTATACTCTCATGGGCTCTTCCGCCAGATCCGAATGCCTTGAGGGCTGATTCTGAGGCCAGAGTGTTGTTTAGGACGTCTGCCATTCTATGAGTATGCTGTGTATCCCGCTTCCCATGTTGGATCTTTCTCTCCCTTTTTGATTCTATCAGTTAGTATTAGCAGATACTTGTCTTGTTTGTGTGATCTCTTTGACTCTTAGACCTATCAGAGCTATCAATTGTGAGCTGAAATTGATCACTTGGACTAGTGCGATGGCATTGGTACATGCCATCTTGATGGGATTGTGTTGGAATCCCCTGGCACATTTCTAACTCCACCATTTGCGGCCAGTCCGATTGAGCGTGTTCCAAATTGTTCATCTCCTCCCTCTCTTTTTCCACTCTTAAATTTAACAGGGATCACTTTTCAGTTAAAATTTAAACACCTAAGAATAATTGTGTGTTAATTACTGAGTTCAACCAATAGTATTAGAACAACAACAACAAATACTAAAAAGGATAAAGTATTACATTGTACATCTAAAGTCAGGACAGGAGCTGATCAAGTCACTGTTTCTCATAGTGTCCATTTCACTTAACAGGTTTCCCCTTTGGTGCTCAGTTGTCACCGATCAGGGAAAACAAATGATATTTGTCTCTTTGGGACAGGCTTAATTCACTCAGCATGATGTTTTCCAGATTGCTCCATCTTGTTGCAAATGACTGGGTTTCGTTGTTTCTTACTGCTGTATAGTATTCTATGGAGTACATGTCCCATAATTTCTTTATCCAGTCTAATGTTGACAGGCATTTGGGTTGGTTCCAGGTCTTAGCTATTGTGAATTGAGCTGCAATAAACATTAATGTGCAGATGGCTTTTTTATTACCCAAATTAATTTCCTTTGGGTAAATTCCAAGGAGTGGGATGGCTGGGTTGTATGGTAGGGTTATGTTCAGGTTTCTGAGGAATCTCCAGGCATACTTCCATAGTGGCTTTACCAGTTTGCATTCCCACCAACAGTGGGTTAGTGTCCCTTTTTCCCCACATCCTCTCCAGCATCTGTTGTTGGTAGATTTCTGAATGTGAGCCATTCTCACCGGGGTGAGATGGAACCTCATTGTGGTTTTGATTTGCATTTCTCTGATTGCTAGTGATCTTGAACATTTTTTCATGTGTCTGTTGGCCATTTGGATTTCCTCTTTTGAAAAATGTCTATTGAGGTCCTTGGCCCATCTCTTAAGTGGGTTGTTTGTTTGATTTTCTTGATTTCTTTGTAGATTCTGGTTATCAATCCTTTATCTGTAGTATAGTTTGCTAATATTTTTTCCCATTCTGTTGGTTGCCTCTTCACTTTCCTGACTGTTTCTTTTGAAGTACAGAAACTGCTCAATTTGATGCAATCCCAAATGTTAATTTTGGTTTTGACTGCCTGTGCTGTTGGAGTATATTCCAGGAAGTCTTTGCCTGTGCCTATATATTGCAGGGTTTCTCCAATGCTCTCTAATAATTTGATGGTTTTGGGTCGTAGATTTAAGTCTTTAATCCATGTTGAGTGAATTTTTGTGTAAGGTGATAGGTATGGGTCTTGCTTCAAGCTTCTGCATGTGGAAATCCAATTTTCCCAGCACCATTTATTGAATAGACTGTCCTTATTCCAGGGATTAGATTTGGATCTTTGGTCAAATATAAGTTGGCTGTAGATGTTTGGATTGATTTCTGGTGTTTCTATTCTGTTCCATTGGTCTATCCATCTGTTTCTGTACCAGTACCATGCTGTTTTGATAACAACTGCCCTGTAGTATGTCCTGAAATCAGGTATTGTGATGCCTCCGGCTTTGTTTTTGTTGTACAGGATTGCTTTGGCTATTCGAGGTCTTCTGTGTCTCCATATGAATTTCAGCATCATTTTTTCCAGATCTGAGAAGAAGGTCTTGGGGATCTTGATGGGTATTGCATTGGATGTATAAATTGCTTTTGGGAGAATAGACATTTTGATGATATTGATTCTTCCAATCCATGAGCATGGAAGATTTCTCCATTTTTTGGTATCCTCTTCTATTTCTTTCTGTAAGGTTTTGTAGTTTTCATCGTAGAGATCTTTAACGTCTTTGGTTAAGTTTATTCCAAGGTATTTGATTGTTTTTGTAGCTATTGTGAATGGGATTGATTTTAGAAGTTCTTCCTCAGCCGTGGCATTGCCTGTGTATACAAAGGCTATTGATTTTTGTGCAATGATTTTATATCCTGCTACTTTGCCAAACTCTTCGATGAGTTCCAGTAGTCTCTTAGTAGAGTTCTTTGGGTCCCCTAAATAAAGAATCATATCATCTGCAAAGAGGGATAGCTTGAGTTCGTCCTTCCCGATTTGTATCCCTTTAATTTCTTTTTCTTGCCTAATAGCTCTGGCCAAAACTTCCAGAACTATATTGAATAGCAGTGGTGAGAGAGGGCATCCCTGTCTGGTACCAGATTTCAGTGGAAATGCTTCCAACTTTTCCCCATTCAATAGGATGTTGGCCGTGGGTTTTTCATATATTGCTTTGATTGTATTGAGGAATGTTCCTTCAATACCCAGTTTGCTTAGAGTTTTCATCATGAAAGGGTGTTGTATTTTATCAAATGCTTTCTCTGTGTCTATTGAAAGAATCATATGGTTTTTCTTCTGCAGTCTGTTAATGTAGTGTATTACGTTGATTGTTTTGCGAATGTTGAACCATCCCTGCATACCGGGGATGAATCCCACTTGGTCTGGGTGGATGATCTTTCTGATGTGTTGTTGCATTCTACTGGCCAGAATTTTATTGAGGATTTTTGCATCTATGTTCATCAGGGATATTGGTCTGTAATTCTCTTTCAATGTTGCATCTCTTTCTGGCTTAGGAATTAAGGTGATGGTGGCTTCATAGAAAGAATTTGGGAGGATTCCCTCTTTTTCGATTGCTCTGAATAGTTTGAGAAGAATTGGAGTTAGTTCTTCTCTAAATGTCTGGTAGAACTCAGCAGTGAATCCATCTGGCCCTGGGCTTTTCTTTGTTGGGAGGGCCTTTATTACTGTTTCAATTTCTGTCTCAGTTATTGGTCTGTTTAGGTTTTCTATGTCTTCCTGGCTCAATTTAGGGAGGTTGTATGTGTCCAAGAATCTGTCCATTTCTGATAGATTTCCCTGTTTGCTGGCATACAAGTCCTTGTAGTAATTTCTGATGATTCTTTTTTATTTCTGCGGCGTCTATTGTTATGTTTCCCATTTCATCTCTGATCCTATTGATTTGGGTCTTTTCTCTTCTTTTTTTAGTTAGTTGGGCCAATGGGGTGTCAATTTTGTTTATTTTTTCAAAAAACCAGCTCCTCGTTTGGCTGATTTTTTGTAATTTTTTTTTGGATTCAATCCTGTTGATTTCTTCTCTGATTTTAATTATTGTATTTCAGGGTAGTTTTAAGTTTACTAAACAAAAAATGTAGAGTTATATAAATAGTTTCTATATATCATATACCCAACTTTACCTAATATTAATGTTTTAGTATATCTGCCATAATACATAAACCACCCCAAATTTCCTTTACCTTTTAACCCAGACTCCCTGCATCCCTCTCACTACTCCCAGGCTCTAATAACCAACACTCTGTGTTCATATTGAGGTTTCCTTCTCTCTTTTTCTTTGTGTGCTGCCACATATGAGTGAGAACATGCCATATTTGTCTTTCTGTGTCTGACTGACTTTACTTAAAATGATGCCCTTTTCTATTTCCATCATTTTGCTGCAAAATTTATATGGCTGAATAGTGTATCTGGTGTATATGTACCACATTTTATTTATCCACTCACAAAAAACTGGGGCAAAAAATGAAACTGAAATTAAAGGAAACCAAAAGATGAGCAAAACAACACTTGTTTTCTGAAATGAAAAAGCAAAATAGACAAACTTTTAACCAGACTAACAAATAAAAAAGAGAAATAACTCAAATAAACTTAGAGATAAAAAAGAAGGCATTATCACTGATACAGTAAGAATAAAAAAGATCATATGAAACTAATATGAATAACCATATGCTTAACAATTGGAAATGTGAAATAAATGGATAAATTGCTGTATATCTATAACTGACTATATTAAAGCAAAAGGATATAGAAAATATAAACATATTCAAAATTAGAAATGAGACTGAAGCAGTAATTAAAAGTCTAAAGCCTAGAATCTGTTGGTTTTACATTTGAATTCTACAGAGAATTTAAAGAGAAACTAACTCCAGTACTCTTCAATATTTTCCAAACTATTGAAAAAGAGGGAACTTTATCAAACTATTTATTAGTCCAGCATCATTCTGATACCAAAGACAAACACACACATACACACAAAACTACAGACCAATATCCTTGATGAATATAGATGTAAAAATTCCTAACAACATTAACATACAAAAAACAACACCACATCAGAAAGATCATACATCAGAGGGGACTTACATCCTTAAAATCCAAGGGTGGTTCAACATTCACAAATCACTAAATGTCATTAATTACAAAAATTGAATAAGAAAAATCATATGACCATCTCAACAAATGCAGAGAGGGCATTTGGTAAATGTAAGTTTAAAATATGTTATCTCAAAAATTTAAAAAAAAATAAGGATGGAAGGAAGGAGAAGAAGGAAGAAAAAAAGGAAGGAATGAAAGAGGGAAGAGGGAAGGTGTGAGATGGAGGAAGGAGGGAGACAAGAAAATATCATTATATTCTTAGAGTTTTATCTATGGACTGTATTGAATCTCTTAAAAACTAATTAAAAACTTTAAAAAAGGAAAGTTCAATCAATGTTTGCTGGATTCAGAGCAGGGAACTTAACTATTAGTGATGATTTCTAATGAGAAATAACTACACACAGTTAAAAAAGAATATCAAATAAAATTTGATTACATTTCCAATGTTCATTTCCATGTTTATATCATAGATAAAGATGGTTAAATAAATTGCTAGTTTCTTTAGTATATATTAACTTTGCTGCAAGCAATCTACTAGGCACTCCCTTGCATTAACACTCTTAATTCCCAAAATGATCCTATACAATATTGACGATATGATTTTCCCAACAGAGCTTTTAATGACACTAAAGTTTTTGTTGTTTTTTCCCAAAGATTTATTTATTTTTTTGAAAGTCAGTGCTACAGAAGGGAGAGAGAGAGAGGAAGAGGGAGAGGGAGAGAGAGATGTGGGGGGGGGGGGGAGGTCTTCCACCTAATGGCCCACTTCCCAGAAGGCCACAATGGCAGGGCTGGGCCCGACCAAACCCTAGAACTGTGAGCTTCATCAGGTTTTCCCATTTTGTTCGCAGGGCCCCAAACACCTGGGCCATTTTCAGCTACTTTCCCAAACCATTAGCAGGCAGCTGGATTAGAAGTCATGCAGCCAAGACTGGAACTCATGGCCATATGGGATGCAAGCATGGCAGGCAGCAGCTTTTTGCAGTAATCCACAACTCTGCCTCGAAACTAAGGTCTTTGAAATAATGCTTTTCAAATGATCCACTTAGTTATTTGTAGGATGGTGACTTGACTCAACTTTGGTGTGTCAGCCACTGCAGCTGATGATGCCATTAGCTATTATGCTTTTGCTTAATTATAGTAAAGTGGTACAATGGCAAATATTAATTCTTGATAACTTCTATCAGTGTTCCTCTTTGGGCGGGAACCATTTTGTCTAGGAATTGATTTTGATTAGGTAATTCCTTAGAGGTTCTAGAGTAAAAGTCAGAGCATGTGCTAATGGCAACAAGAAAAATAAATGATGTACATGTGTGCACATGTGTTTATAATCATGCATGGTAGAGGGGATAGGCCAATGGCAAGAGAAAAGTAATTCTTTCATGCTGGGACATGACATAGGACCAGGACTTAGATTTGAAGAGATTTGTGAGCTGGTAGCAGTGGTATATGAGGTCAGATAACAGGCTCATTCTCTGGCTCATCCTTCTCTGCCTTCTCATAGCAAGCACTCATTGTTAGCTCGATCTAATGAGCAAAGCCTCTACAGAAGGAAACTGCAGCAATTAATGTAGACACTCTTCTAATCGGACCCAAGCAAGTGGGTCAAGGTAGGCACCTGGGAGAGGTTCCTGCCATGCTGCTAATTCATAGCATATGCCTGACTTAGCAACTGAATTCATTGGAATTTAATTACTCAATGTGGTTATATACTGACAGCAAACTCATTATTGGAAGGATTGATTATTATTATGCAAACATTTCCATTATTCATTTATTGAGAACTTGGGCATACTTCCCAGACTAGAATTGAATCCTCTACTTCTTTTCACTTCATTACCTTTTGAGTTGAATATGTTTAACTTTCCAAGATGCTTAATTTGACTCATGTCATTCTTTAACATGATTAAGCCATTAAAATTCATTCAGGAAATGGACATTCACTCAGATTTAAAATACAACGCTATGGCGATAAAATGCAGGATAGTTCTGTCAGTTTTAAATCAGCGCATAGTTATTTGCTTGTTTACTTACAGACTTTCATATGAACTGACCTGGCATTTTCTTTCTTTCTTTCTTTTTTTTTTTTTTTTGACAGGCAGAGTTAGACAGTGAGAGAGAGACAGAGAGAAAGGTCTTCCTTTTCCGTTGGTTCACCCTGCAAATGACTGCTACGGCCGGTGTGATGCGGCTGGCGCGCTGCTCGGATCCGAAGCCAGGAGCCAGGTGCTTCCTCCTGGTCTCCCATGCGGGTGCAGGGCCCAAGCACTTGGACCATCCTCCACTGCCTTCCTGGGCCACAGCAGAGAGCTGGCCTGGAAGAGGAGCAACTGGGACAGAACCTGGTGTCCATATGGGATGCCGGCACCGCAGGCAGAGGATTAGCCAATTGAGCCGCAGCGCAGGCCGGCATTTTCTTTCTTAATGAATGCTCAAAAAGCAGTAATTTTGTATATTAGGGTAGCAGCTAAAATGTAAGTAGTTATGAGGTCTTTTATAAACAATTGTGAGGGATTAAATGGGTAAGGGAAATGGACTCTAAAGTTCCATTATTTATCTATTTTGTTTTGACTGGAGGAGAGACAGAAAGAGAGAGAAAGAGAGAACGAGTGCTCTCATCTACTATTTAACTCCCCTAAAAATGCTTGAACAGCTGGACCTGCAACCAAGGGCCAACCCCAGGTTCTGGGACCTCAGTCTAGGTTTCCTACGTGTGTGACCGGATCGAACCAATTACTTCCAGAGTCTGCATCAGCAAGAAGCCAGACTCAGGACCTAGAGATAGGTATCAAATCAAGGTACTCCCAATGTGGGATACGAAGGCATCTTAACCACTGCCTATATATGTGCCCCACAGATATTTATTGCTTAAGCTTGAGATGATACTAATATTATTACTCATTTTCTAAAGAGACAATCATTGCCTTCAAACAAACATTGATGAATTTTATATGATTTTGTTGGCATGAATATGTGGACACATATTTCTTTTACTAATAAACTTCTTTCAGCATTATTCATTACAAACAGTAAATTCACAGTGTAAATTTCAGATGTTATAGTTCAATAATACCATGTTTATTCAATAACACAACAAGGTTGTTTCTTCACTATTCCACTGATCCAGGTCTGTATTAACTACACTTATGGATTCAGTATGATACGTTATTTAAACTTACGTGAAAAGCAGAGAGAGAGGAAAAAAGCTACCATTTGCTGGGTCACTCCCCAAAAGCCCAGAGTAGTCCCTGAAGTGGTCAAATCTGGGAGCAGAGAACTCAATCCAAGTCTCCCGTGTGGGTGAGAGGGACTGAGCTACTTGAGCCATCACCTGCTTCCTCCCAGATGTGCATTAGCAGGAAGGAAATAGGACAGCAGTCAGGACTCAAATACAGGTATTCTGAAATGGGACATAGGTTTCCTAATCTATAGGCCAAATGCCTGCCCCCAGAATATTTTCAGAGTTTAAAATTGTTGGGTTTTGAGTGATATTTTAGATACAGGGATTATCAAATCTTTGACCTGCTTCTACACTGTATTATCATTTGTAAGAGTCATTATTACGTGGATAAGCCTTGACGATCTCTGTAGAACATGATTCTGAGAAATATTTCAGACTCCACTTGCTTTGGAAGCTATTGTGATTGAGCAGTACATGCCACTCTATGTGTTTACTTTTTTATACAGAACACATAAAAACAGATTCTTGTTTTCAGATCAAGATTCCAAAAATAAAATAAACAAGTGACATATAAAGTTGTACAGGTGAATGTGTGATATGGCTTTGATTCATAAAGATTCCTTTGAGGTTACTTCAGAGAAAGCTGCAAACTCTCTAGAAGTTATTGAAACTAAATCCATAAAAATAGTGTGGACTCTGACATAAATAATACATACAGTTGCTCAGAATTTCACTTGCTTTTTCCACAGCTGTTTCTAATTCCAAAGGAAATGGAATGTGAGAAAGAAGATATAACTCAACTCTGAAATGATAAATCTGTCTGGTAATTGCATTTTAAATTTCACCATTTCAGGGCTGAGATATGTCTCATTTGCCTAGTCCTGAAGAGGATAAGTTTTATGGGAATAGGGAATGATTACAAGTTGTTGTAGTGATTTTCTTTTTTAGGGGACAAACATGTTCTCAAACAAGATTGTGGTGATAGTTAGACAACCCTGTGAATATACTAAAAGCACTGACTATACTGAAAGCACTGTATGTGATTTTTCTCTTAGTAAAGCTCTTAAAACAGTTTGGAACAGAAATAGTACAGATTTAATTCACAACAACTGTGGGGAAATTGTTATCATAAACATACTAATACAAACACAACCATTTGTTTTTTATGGATTAAAGTTGGTAAAATAGACCCACATATGAAATGTTTTCAGGTCCACAGGGAATGTGATATGTTTTCAGGTACTGTCATTTGTTATATTATATTATTATATTTGCTATAAATGCCATTTGCTGTATTATAATAACAGGAAATCAAATGTGATTTGTGAAAATACGAATGCTGATGAGGCACTGATAACAGTACTCATTATTGTTGACAATGATGCAGGCTGCAGGCTTTAATGGAAAACTTTCACTAGTGGCAGAGGATGAAGACAATTCATCTTAAGCAAAAGAAGATGGACATATTCTCATAGAAAAAGCACAATGAGATAAAAATGGGTAGAATGAACTGTTAGTGAATAATGGAAGAAATAAACAAAAATTGAATAGAAAGAGAAGAAAGTGTCCATGGACATAACATTGGTACTAATGTCTTGCATAGGTGAAACAAGTCCAGCTCCTACAGTAAATTAAGGCCCTGATAAACAACTTGAAATGTGGAACTACAAGGTTCTTAAAGCATCGTGAAGCTGCTTATGGTGCATTAGCACCACATTGCTCAGCACAGGTGTTTCAGTAATTGTAGAATACTGAGAAAATACACAGTGTTCCATTTATCTTCATCATATCCCAAGGTGATACACCAGTAGCAATTTAGCACCTGCTAGAGTAATTTGGCATCTGTGGTATTTACCAAAAGTGTTTGGTCTTAAAGGTTGGCAGTGTTATTTTCTAGTTCTGAATGTGCTGGGGAATTAACAAGCATTTGCTGATATCAAATGTATTGAAAAACTCTCTTAGTGAAAGTTGCAAAAACAAATTTGATAAAATATACTGAATAAAATTTTCTAAATGTGGAAAATTAGATTACTTTTACAAACTCCCTTCATCCTAATAGAAAGAGCCTTTTATACAACCACTGGGGAGAAGAAGAATTATGGTGGTACTTACTTAACAATATAACATAAATTTATGAAGAAACAAATGATTCAGAATGTAATTGCTTTAGTATTTTCTGCAATGGACATTCCAGCTATGTAGCTGACCCTGCAGGGCATCAAGTATGCTAGGAAAAGTAGTTCTTTCTTTTCTATGTCTCAGCATGATTTTGACGAATGAGAAAATTAGCAGTTTACCAGAAAAAATAACCCTATATTTCTCATCTGAAGAGAACAAGTAAAAGAGAGATGCATGATAGATGCTGTTGATAAAATGAAGAAAGACAGATAGAGATTGTATCTTTCTTTGTCTTAAAATCCTGGCTAATATTGAAGGTGTATCCTTGAGAAGGAGCTCTATCAAGGAATAATAAGGAAGTTAAGGGTTTCACACATTTTTTCACAAACTAAGGAAATGATGCTGCAATATCATAGTTTACTTAAAGATATTTGAGTTTAAAACACCTTCTCTGACTATAAGTAAAAAGATCCAAGAATATGAAATGGAGGAAAAATTAACAAATTGTTCAGAAGGAATAAATAAAATACTAGGAATATTGATAAGAAAATAAAAATGTCAAATTAGGTATATTTTATGTCTAGTAGTTCCCAATAATACTTCCATTTAAAATATTATGATTATGTATTATTATGCTTTCTTCCACCTTAAAAAATTATTTTAGAATGCTGATTACAAGTTAAATCCACACATTGGCTGCAATTTCCTCTCCTGCCAGAAAAAAAATTAAGTATTAGAAAGCACTATCAGGTGTCTAGGTTTTACTCAAGATTCACATATTGCTGCTATTTAACAAATATTTCTAAAATAAAGCATGTTTTACAAAAAATTATATAGACCAAGAACATAAAATATGCACATTTGTTTTTATTCAAAGGGTCATGGAAAATACTCTAAAACTTTAAAAATAAATATTCCCATGGTAAATGTTCAGCCTAGCAGTTAAAACATTGGTTAGGACAACTGAGTCCCACAACCAAGTATTTGTGTTGGGGTCACAGCTCCAGCTCCTGATTCCAGCCCCCTGATAATATATAGACACTGTGAAGCACAGGTTATCACTAAAGTAATCAGCTTCCTGACACCCACATAGGGCACTTGGATTGAGTTCCCAACTCCCAGCTTCAACCTGACCACCAGCCACTGTGGGCATTTAGGGACTGAAGCAGCAGCTGGGTGTTCTCTTTCTCTCTTAGTCTGGCTCTGTTTCTCTCAGCCTCCCAAATAGTTAAACCAAACAAGCAAGCAAAAAAAAAAAAAAAAAAAAAAAAAAAAAACAAACCACACACAAAACCTGAATTCTACAAATAACACATTAGGTAGACATTCAAGAAAATATGTCATAAATACAGAAAAATTTTTAACTTTGAACTAGAAAATGTTTGAAAGAGATAAACAGAATGAGACAGATCTTCTACCCATCAGTTCACTTTCCAAAAGCTCACAACAGCAGGCCTGGGCCAAACTGAAGCCAGAGGCCCAGAATACATCTGAGTCTCACACAGAAGTGGCAGGGGCCCAGTTACTTGAGCCATCACCTGATGTTGCCCAGAATACACATTAGCAGGAAGATGAAATCTCAGATGGAGCATGGACTTTGACACAGATGCTCCAGTATTAGATGTAGGCATCCCAACTTGGGTCTTAAACACAGTGCCAAATGCCTATCCCAATAATTTTTTTTGAAAGGCAGAGTTATGGGGGCTGGCGCTGTGGCACAGCAGGTTGAAGCCCTGGCCTGAAGAGCCAACCTCTCATAGGGGCTCTAGTTCTAGTCCTGGCTGCTCCTCTTCCGATCCAGCTCTCTGCCATGGCCTGAAAGGCAGAGTTATAGAGAGAGATGGATAGACCAAGAAAGAGGTCACACAGAAAGCTGGTTCACTCCCCAAATGGTCACAACAGCCAGGTCTGGGACAGGTTGAAGCCATGAGCCTCCTCCTGGTTTTCCACATGAGTGCTGGGGGCCCAAGCACTGGAGCCATTCTTTGCTGCTTTCCCAGGTGCATTAGTAGGAAGCTGGATTGAAAGTGGAACAGCCAGGTCTCAAAGTGGTGCCCTTATGGGATACCTGTATCATAGGTGGTGGCTTTACTTGCTGCACGACCAGGAGACACCCCACCCTGCTCTGGGCAAGAATTCTTAGCCAAACGTATCCACTCACTTTTGTCATAAACCATCAAATTCAATAAACATACATGAATTTTGATGAAGGAAATTTAGTGACAAATAATTTACCAATCATACATCTGTATCTGTATCTATGCCTGGGAAGGTACTTCAGAAAGTTCACGGACAATGAAATTAAAGATAATTATAGTTATTGTGGTACAAAAAGTTTTGAAATCCATGTGTTGTGGGCTAGGTTGGGCCTAAATTTCATTTGCCCAGAATCTTGACTTTTACTTAGAGAAAAATCTAGGTATAGGCACAAACACAGTATACAGTGTGATAAACTTTATTTAGAAAGTGAGAAAAAAACAGGCACATTAGGGCCTTATTTAGGGAGAGTGGGACAGGGAAGGGGAATTAGCATACCCTGCTCTGCTCATTCTGAGGCCATGAGGAGGAAAGCATACTTCTGGCCTTTTTTTTTTCTTAAGATTTATTTATTTATATGAAACTCAGAGTTACACACAGAGAAAAGGAGAGGCAGAAAGAGAGCGAGCGAGAAAGAGAGAGAGAGAGAGTGGTCTTCCATCCACTAGTTCACTCCCTAGTTGACTGCAATAGCCAGAGCCATGACGATCAGAAGCCAGGAGCCAGGAGCTTCTCCTGGGTCTCCCACGTGGGTGCAGAGGCCCAAGGACTTCAGCCATCTTCTACTGCTATCCCAAGCCACAGCAGAGAGCTGGATTGGAAGTGGAGCAGCCGGAACTCAAACTGGTGCCCATTTGGGATGCCGGCGCTGCAGGTGGCAGCTTTACCCACTATACCACATTGCCTGCCTCCTCCTTGACTTTTTTATGAGCTTAGATACCCTTCCCACATTCCAGGTAAGAGGAGGTACTTCAAAGGGAGTAGTCCCCTGATTGACAGGAAGGTGAAGATAGCAACACAAACCAAGGGGGGGTGGTGTGTGGTTTCCAGCTCATGAACTTAAATTTATCTATCTAAGCTTTCCTATATCCCATGCATCTAAATGATGAAAAAAAAAGATGCATTGATTTGAAATTTTTGCACCAAAGTAAACTAATATTTTAATTTCATTTTCTTTTAAAAAAAATTTTTTTTAAAATTTTTGACAGGCAGAGTGGACAGTGAGAGAGAGAGACAGAGAGAAAGGTCTTCCTTTGCCGTTGGTTCACTCTCCAATGGCCGCCGCGGCCAGCGCACCACGCTGATCCAATGGCAGGAGCCAGGTGCTTCTCCTGGTCTCCCATGCGGGTGCAGGGCCCAAGCACTTGGACCATCCTCCGCTGCCTTCCCGGGCCATAGCAGAGAGCTGGCCTGGAAGAGGGGCAACCGGGACAGAATCCGGTGCCCAGACGGGGACTAGAACCCCGTGTGCCAGTGCCGCTAGGCAGAGGATTAGCCTGTTGAGCCACGGCGCCGGCCTTAATTTCATTTTCTACAAGCATTTAACAAATATTTACTTATTTATTTTGAAAGGCAGAATTACAGAGATGAAGGGAGAGACAGAGAGGGAAGGAGTGAGGGAGGGAAAGAGAGGTGAGAGAGAGAAGAGAGAGAGAGAGATTCCATGTGCTGGTTCACTATCCAGATGGCCACAACAACCAGGGCTGGGCCAGGCTGAAGCCAGGAGCTTCATCTGGGTCTCCCACATGTGTGGTAGGTGCCCAAACATGTGGGCCATTTTCCATTAGTGGAGAGCTGGATCAGAAGTGAAGCACTGGGGCTGGCACCGCAGCTCAATAGGCTAATCCTCCGCCTGCGGCACCGGCACCCCAGGTTTTAGTCCCGGTCGGGGAGCCGGATTCTGTCTGGGCTGCTCCTTTTCCAGTCCAGCTCTCTGTTGTTGCCCAGAAAGGAAGTGGAGGATGGCCCAAGTGCTTGGGCCCTGTACCAGCATGGGAGACCAGGAGAAGCACCTGGCTGCACATCCAGTACCTACTCTCTACTTCCTGTCAGCCAGTTGTTAAACATGCAGCCTTCAATTCAAAGGATCTCATTCAACCTGATAAAAGACATCTACAACAAATCTGAAGCTGTCATCTGAAGAAGTTATCAACAACTCGGCAGGCATTGTGGCAGAGTAGGTCCCAATGCCACTTGTGACACCAGCATCCCACATCAGACTGCTGGTTCAAGTCTCAGCTACTCCACTTCCAATCCAGCTTCCTGCTATTGTTCTTGGGAAGGCAGTAGAAAATGGACCAATTGCATGGAACATCTGCTACCCAATTGGGAAGCCAGGACACAATTCCTGGTTCCTGGTTCCTGGTTCCTGGTTCCTGGCTCCTGGCCTCAGCCTCATACAATCTTGACTGTGTAACCATTTGTGGCATGAAACAGTAGATATGAGCTCATTATTCTCTGCCTGATCATCTCTCTGTGTCACTCTGCCTTTCAAATAAATAGATAAATAAATATTTAAAAATGAATTATCCAAAACTGGTCTTCTAAGGTGAGAGAGAAAGCAAGTATTCAAGAAGTTTTGTATTGATGCAAATACCATTTTTGAATCACATAAAATGAAAGTTATTTCACAATAAATTATCATCAAAGACATTAACATAATCTGATAGAATATAGCCTTTCAGTAGTGATGTTGAAACTAATAAATATTTTTTTTTTGACAGGCAGAGTTAGACAGAGAGAGAGAGAGAGAGAGGTCTTCCTTTTTCTGTTGGTTCACCCCCTAAGTGGCCACTAAGGCATTGTGGCCAGCACGCTGCACAGATCCATATCCATAAGCCAGGTGTTTCCTCCTGGTCTCGCATGTGGGTGCAGGGCCCAAGGACTTGGGCCATCCTCCACTGCCTTCCCGGGCCACATCAGAGAGCTGGACAGGAAGAGGAGCAACTGGGACAGAATCCGGCACCCCGACCAGAACTAGAACCCAGGGGTGCCAGCACTGCAGGCGGAGGATTAGCCTAGTGAGCCGCAGCGCTGGCCTAATAAATATTCTTTTAAAAAGCAAAGAAAGGTGGGAGCAAAGAAGGAATGGAAGAAGGGAGATAAAGGGACAAAGAAAGGGCTGGCACTGTGGTGTAGCAGGTAAAGTTCTTCCTGCAGTGCTGGCATCCCATGTGGGTGCCAGTTTGATCCCAGCTGCTCCACTTCCAATCCAGCTCTTTGCTATGGCCTGGGAAAGCAGTAGAAGATGCTGCAAGTGCTTGGGCCCCTGCACCCACATGGGAGACCCAGAATAAGCTCCTGGCTCCTGGCTTTAGATCAATGCAGCTCTAGCTGTTGCAGCCATCTGGGGAGAGAACCAGCAGATGGAAGACCTCTCTCTCTCTCTCTCTCTCTCTCTCTCTCTCTCTCTCTCAGTCTCTGCCTCTCTGTAACTCTGCCTTTCAAATAAATAAATCTTAAAAGAAAGACAGAAGGGGGGGGGGGGAAGGGAGGGAGGGAGGAAAGGAACTCAATGCTCACTTCATTAACTTGAAAGGACACATACAGGAAATTTCAGAACACTCAATATTGGCCAAAAGTGACAGAAAGTAGAATCATGGTGGATTATTTCAAGGGGTAGAAGAAAATTTTCCATAGAGGGGTATGAGAAAAGCTTTTGGGCTAACGATCAATTTCTATAATCTGGATAGTGAATTAATTACAAGGTTGTTTGATATTGTCAACACTCCTCAGACTGTATGCTGTATTAAATTTAGACCTTAATAAATTTAATTTTTAAAGTGATCAAGATGTATTATTTCTTTTGACTGATTAGATAACTTGTGGTAGATTAGCATTTCCACTAAATAACTAGAGAAACTGGACAAGAGAAAGCATTGTTTTAGATTTCTTGTTTTTTATAATCTAGAAAATGACAGGGGGCAGAACCAAAATGGCAGAATACTGAGGATGCGCACTGATAGTCTGGGAAAAGATAGGTTAATTAAAGTGGAATTATGGTAGTCTCAGGCAAAGGCTCAGGGAAAAAAATGCAGAGGAAACTCTTCCGGATCTAGTGGATGTGACACGGACGACCTGCAGGAAGAGCAAGGACACCCACGGCTCCGAAGCCCAACAGCGGAGTCTACGCATTTGTGCTGGAAGGGGAGGTGAACTCAATAACCCGAGACATCAGTGGAGAAACAGCTTGAAGCCCCGCTGGGGAAAGTGCACCAGACTAACTACAGGAGAGAGAAAAAAAGGCGGGGGGGACTGGTACAGTCTCTCTCCACCCACCTTGCAAAGGTGAGCTGGAGACAAAGAGCAGGTGCCATTTTGGACATACATAAAAGGTGCGCAACCTCAGGACTGTGCGCGACCTCAGAGCTGCGCCTGCCCTCAGTCAAACAGAAAAACCTGACTCTGGGGGTGTGAAATAACAGGAGGTTAGGACTTAGTGAATGGGTGGAGCTAATGAACTGAGGCAGTGAAAAAAGAGACGGTGGGCAAGAGAACTCACAGAGTTCACTTGAGTACTCTCCAGAGACGCTACAATTCTTGAGTACTCTCCAGAGACGCTACAATTTGGTAACCTTGGCAACCTGGTGGGAGACTGCAGGAGAATTTGAGCCCACACTGAGGGCAGCACAGATTCTTTGTGTGGTCCTTGGGAAAAAGCAGACGAATGATATACCCACAGAAGGCAGAGATCAGAAGCTGACTACCTTCAATTCCACTCAGCTGTGTGGTATTACTTCCCTCCTGAATAAAATAAATAAATAAATAGAGAGAGAGAGAGAGAGAGAGAGAGAGAGAGAGAGAGAGATTTACCATGCCTAACCTGAGTGTGTCACATTTGCCACACCCTTAACCCTGAAAAACCAAGCAGAGCTCTCTGGCCACACCCATCTCAAGCCTAAAGCCTCTAAGGCTCCTCCAAAAGCAGACAGTTCACTTAACACAGTCATAGTATAACAAGAAAAAAACACCACAGTGAGGGAAGAAGAATTCAAAGAATATCTCCACAATGCCAAGCAACAAACACAGAAACCGAGGGAACAGGAACAAGAAAGACATTATGATGCCCCCAAATGAACAAGACACCCCAAGACAAGATTATGAAGATGATGAGATAGAAGAAATGCAAGATACTGATTCCAAAAAAAATATGATAAGAACATCTAGAAGTTTTCAAAAACAAATTCTTGAACTACAGAAATCCTTACTGGACAGGATAGAAAATCTCACTCATGAAAATGAAATCTTAAGGAGGAATCAAAATGAAATGCAGGAACTAGTAGAACAGGAAAGTGTGAGAGTGAAGAGAAATCAAAATGAAATAAAGAAAATAGATCAAATGACAAACACATTAGAGAGCCTTAAAAACAGAGTCAGTGAGACAGAAGCTAGAATATCAGACTTAGAAGACAGAGAACAGGAAAGTACACAGTCAAACCAAAGAAAAGAAGAGGAAATTAGAAATCTAAAAAATATTGTTGGGAATCTACAGGATACTATTTAAAAACCCAACATTCGAGTTCTAGGAGTTCCAGAAGGCATGGAGACAGAGAAAGGATTATAAGGCCTTTTTAGTGAGATACTAGCAGAAAAATTCCCAGGTTTGGAGAAGAACAGAGACATCCTAGTACAGGAAGCTCATAGAACCCCTAATAAACATGACCAAAAGAGATCCTCACCATGACACGTTGTAATTAAATTCACTACAGTGAAACATAAAGAAAAGATCCTAAAAGGTGCAAGAGAGAAACGTCAGATTACTCTCAGAGGATCTCCAATTAGACTCACAGCAGACTTCTCATCAGAAACCCTACAGGTGAGGAGGGAATGGCGGGACATAGTCCAGGTACTAAGAGAGAAAAACTTTCAGCCAAGAATAGTATATACTGCAAAGCTCTTATTTGTGAATGAAGGTGAAATAAAGACCTTTCATAGCAAACAGAAATTGAAAGAATTTGTCGCCACTCGTCCAGCCCTGCAAAAGATGCTTAAAGATGTTACACAAAGAAACACGGTCATCAATATGAAAGACAGTAAAGGAAAGAAACCTCACAGCAAAAGATCACAGGAAGCTCAAAGCCTATGTTAGAAAATATCTTTGGGAAAATGGCAGGGTAAAGTTACTACTTATCAATAGTCACATTGAACATTAATGGCCTCAACTATCCGGTTAAAAGACACAGATTGGCTGGATGGGTGACAGTACAAAACCCATCTATTTGCTGCTTAGAAGAAACACATCTTTCCAAAAAAGATGCATGCAGACTGAAAGTGAAAGGTTGGGAAAAGATATACCATGCCAACAGAAATGAAAAAAGAGTGGGCATAGCCATCTTAATATCAGACAAAATAAACTTTAACACAAAAACTGTTAAGAGAGATAAAGAAGGACACTATATAATGATTAAGGGATCCATTCAACAGGAAGATATAATGATTATCAATGTATATGCAGCTAACTACAGGGTACCAGTTAATTTAAAAGATATGTTAAGGGACTTAAAGGGAGACTTAGATTCCAATACAATAGTACTGTGGGACTTCAATACTCCACTCTCAGAAAAAGACAGAAAAACCGGACAGAAGATCAACAAAGAAACAGTAGATTTAAATGACACCATTGCCCAAATTCATCTAACAGATATCTAGAGAACTTTCATCCTACACATAAAGAATTTACATTCTTCTCAGCTGTACATGGAACCTTCTCTAAGACTGACCACATACTAGGCCATAAAGCAAGTCTCAACAAATTCAAAAGAATTAGAATCATACAATGCAGCTTCTCAGACCATAGTGGAATGAAGCTGGAAATTAGCAACTCAGGAATACCTAGAACATATGCAAACACATGGAAATTGCACAACATGCTCCTGAATGAACACTGGGTAATAGAAGAAATCTAAAGAGAAATCAAAAAATTTTTGGAAGTAAATGAGGACTACAGCACAACATAGCAAACCTATGGGATACAGCAAAAGCAGTGTTAAGAGGAAAGTTTATATCAATAGGTGCCTACATCAAGAAATTAGAAAGGAACCAAATAGATGAGTTTTCAAGTCATCTCAAGGATCTAGAAAAACTGCAGCAAACCAGTCCCAAATCTAGTAGGAGAAGAGAAATTATTAAAATCAGAGAAGAAATCAATAGGATTAAATAAAAAAAAAATTACAAAAAAATCAGCCAAACGAGGAGCTGGTTTTTTGAAAAAATAAACAAAATTGACACCCCATTGGCCCAACAAACTAAGAAAAAGAAAAGACTCAAATCAATAAAATCAGAGATGAAAAAAAATGAAACAGACACCACAGAAATAAAAAGAATCATCAGAAATTACTACAAAGAGTTGTATGCCAGCAAACAGGGAAATCTATCAGAAATGGATAGATTCCTGGACACATACAACCTACCTAAATTGAGCCAGGAAGACACAGAAAACCTAAACAGACCCATAACTGAGACAGAAATTGAAACAGTAATAAAGGCCCTCCCAACAAAGAAAAGCCCAGGGCCAGATGGATTCACTGCTGAATTCTACCAGACATTTAAAGAAGAACTAACTCCAATTCTTCTCAAACTATTCAGAAGAATCAAAAAAGAGGGAATCCTCCCAAATTCTTTCCATGAAGCCAGCATCACCCTAATTCCTAAGCCAGAAAAAGATGTAGCATTGAAAGAGAATTACAGACCAATATCCCTGATGAACATACATGCAAAAATACTCAATAAAATTCTGGCCAATAGAATGCAACAACACATCAGAAAGATCATCCACCCAGACCAAGTGGGATTTATCCCTGGTATGCAGGGATGGTTCAATGTTCACAAAAACAATCAATGTGATACACCACATTAACAGACTGCAGAAGAAAAACCATGTGATTCTCTCAATAGATGCAGAGAAAGCATTTGATAAAATACAACAACCTTTCATGATGAAAACTCTAAGCAAATTGGGTATGGAAGGAACATTCCTCAATACAATCAAAGCAATTTATGAAAAACCCATGGCCAGTATCCTATTGAATGGGGAAAAGTTGGAAGCATTTCCAATGAGATCTGGTACCAGACAGGGATGCCCACTCTCACCACTGCTAGTCAATATAGTTCTCGAAGTTTTAGCCAGAGGTATTAGGCAAGAAACAGAAATTAAAGGCATACAAATTGGGAAGGAAGAACTCAAGCTATCCCTCTTTGCAGATGATATGATTCTTTATTTAGGGGACCCAAAGAACTCTACTAAGAGACTATTGGAACTCATAGAAGAGTTTAGGAAAGTAGCAGGATATAAAATCAATGCACAAAAATCAACAGCCTTTGTATACACAGGCAATACCACGGCTGAGAAAGAACTTCTAAAATCAATCCCATTCACAATAGCCACAAAAACAATCAAATACCTCGGAATAAACTTAACCAAGGACGTTAAAGATCTCTACAATGAGAATTACAAAACCCTACAGAAGAAATAGAAGAGGATATCAAAAAATGGAAAAATCTTCCATGCTCATGGATTGGAAGAATCAATATCAATAAAATGTCCATTCTCCCAAAAGCAATTTATAGATTCAATGAATTTACCAATCAAAATACCAAAGACATTCTTTCAGATCTAGAAAAAATGATGCTGAAATTCATATGGAGACACAGGAGTCCTCAAACAGCTAAAGCAATCTTGTATAACAAAATAAAAGCCGGAGGCATCACAATACCAGATTTCAGGGCATACTACAGGGCAGCTGTAATCAAAACAGCATGCATGATACTGGTACAGAAACAGATGGATAGACCAATGGAACAGAATAGAAACACCAGAAATCAATCAAACATCTACAGCCAAATTATATTTGATCAAGGATCCAAAACGAATCCCTGGAGTAAGGACAGTCTATTCAATAAATGGTGCTGGGAAAATTGGATTTCCATGTGCAGAAGCATGAAGCAAGACCCCTACATTTCACCTTACACAAAAATCCATTCAACACTGATTAAAGACTTAAATCTACGACCCGACACCATCAAATTATTAGAGAGCATTGGAGAAACCCTTTAAGATATAGGTACTGGCAAAGACTTCTTGAAAAAGAACCCAGAAGCACAGGCAGTCAAAGCCAAAATTAACATTTGGGATTGCATCAAATTGAGCAGTTTCAGTACTTCAAAAGAAACAGTCAGGAAAGTGAAGAGGCAACCGACAGAATGGGAAAAAATATTTGCAAACTATGCAACAGATAAAGGGTTGATAACCAGAATCTACAAAGATATCAAGAAACTCCACAACATCAAAACAAACAACCCACTTAGGAGATGGGCCAAGGACCTCAATAGACATCTTTCCAAAGAGGAAATCCAAATGGCCAACAGACACATGAAAAAATGTTCAGGATCACTAGCCATCAGGGAAATGCTAATCAAAACCACAATGAGGTTTCACCTCACCCCGGTTTAGAATGGCTCACATTCAGAAATCTACCAACAACAGATGCTGGAGAGGATGTGGGGAAAAAGGGACACTAACCCACTGTTGGTGGGAATGCAAACTGGTAAAGCCACTATGGAAGTCTGGAGATTCCTCAGAAACCTGAATATAACCCTACCATTCAACCCAGCCATCCCACTCCTTAGAATTTACCCAAAGGAAATTAAATTGGCAAACAAAAAAACCATCTACACATTAATGTTTATTGCAGCTCAATTCACAATAGCTAAGACCTGGAACCAACCCAAATGCCCATCAACAGTAGACGGGATAAAGCAATTATGGGACATGTGCTCTGTAGAATACTGTACAGCAGTCAAAAATAATGAAATCCGATCATTTGAACAAAATGGAGGAACCTGGAAAACATCATGCTGAGTGAAATAAGCCAGTCCTAGAGGGACAAATATCATGTGTTTTCCCTGATTGGTGATAACTAATCGAGCATGAAAAAGGAAACCTGTGTGAAGTGAAATGGACACTATGAGAAACAATGACTTGATCAACCCTTATCATCACTGTTGATGTACAATTTAATACTATATCCCTTTTAGTATTTTTGTTTGTTCTACTTAATACCATTGGTTGAGCTATGTAATTAACACACAATTATTCTTAGGTGTTTAAAGTTAACTGAAAAGTGATCTCTGTTAAATATAAGAGTGGAAATAAGAGAGGGAGCGGATGTACAATTTGGGACATGCTCAATTGGACTTGCCCCAAATGGTGGAGTTAGAAATGTACCAGGGGATTCCAATACAATCCCATCAAGGTGGCATGTACCAATGCCATCTCACTAGTCAAAGTGATCAATTTCAGGTCACAGTAGACCATAATGATAGGTCTATGAGTCAAAGGGATCACATAAACAAGACTAGTGTCTGCGAATACTAACTGATAGAATCAAAAAGGTAGAGAATGATCCAACATGAGAAGCAGGATACACAGCAGACTCATAGAATGGCAGTTGTCCTAAACAGCACTCTGGCCTCAGAATCAGCCCTTAAGGCATTCGGATCTGGCTGAAGAGCCCATGAGAGTATTGTAGGCATGGAAAGCCAAGACACTCCGGGAAAAAAAAAAAAAAACCTAAATGAATCTCTGTGAGTGAGATCCCAGTGGAAAGAACAGGTCATCAAAGAAGGAGGTACCTTTCTCTGAAGGGAAGAGAGAACTTCTACTTTGAGTATGGCCTTGTCAAAATAAGATCAAAGTCCGCGAGCTCAAGGGACTTCCATGGCCTTGGTAACTCATGACTAGAGCCTGGGGAGATTGTTGATGCCTTAAACAAAAGTGTCAATTTGTTAAGTAAACAACAGGAGTCACTGTGCACTTACTCCCCATGTAGGATCTCCATCCTTAATGTGCAGTTCAATGTGAATTAATGATATGACTAGTGCTCAAACAGTATTTGGCACTTTGTGTTCTGTGTGCGGGCAAACTGATGAAATCTTTACTTAATATATACTAAATTGATCTTCTGTATATAAAGATAATCAAAAATGAATCTTGATGTGAATGGAATAGGAGAGGGGGTGGGAGGTGGGAGGGTTGCGGGTGGGAGGGAAATTATGGTGGGGGAAAGCCATTGTAATCCATAAACTGTACTTTGGAAATTTATATCTACTAAATAAAAGTTAAAAAAAAGAAATGACAAAAAGTAACAAACAGCAGATCAGTAGTTGCACGGGGAAGGAGTACAAGCAAACAATAAGACAAACACATGACTTAATAAGTTGAAATATTATTGCATTATTATCATCGATACAAGGATATTAGGAACGCACATTCAAAAGACAAAATTTGAATATATATATTAAAAATTAAAAATGTAACTCCAATCATCTATAAGCTAACAAAACATATTTCAATTTTGAAAATGTTTTAAGTCAATAAAAATGTTGCATGTCCAAACTGTTTAGTGAATCTAAATTAGCACAGAAAATAAATAGGTTAACATACATATATATATATATATATAATAAAAAGATGAAATTAGGTTGTTCGCCACAGAAACTTATAAAGAAAATGAATCATACATCCAAATAAAATGAGGTATGAAATATAAATACAAAATAAAAAACATAAAAATGAATAATATAAAGAAATTTAGTATGGTGAAAAGTTGATTCTTTGAAAATTCTAATTAAGAAAATTAATATCTGGCAAATCCAAAAGAACAAAAATAATAAAAAAAGCATAATACACAGAAATATAAGAATAAAATATGTGTAATAAAATACAGGATATTAATTCAGATTCTGCATTCATTAAAATGTTTTTCAGTATATTGCTAGCAATGTTATGTTAATAATTAAAATATGTAGAAAATATGTAGAAAAAAATTTAAAATGGAAGAAAAATGGATACCTAAAAATAGCTATTGCAATAAAAAACGGCTTTGGTGGTAGGTCAAGTCATCACAGACATTTTTGGGCTGAACTAATGGATAAGTGCTCTTTTTTGTTCACTGTCTCACTGTCTCACTCTCTCTCTCTACCTCTCTGTGTGTGTATATCTGTGTGTGTCTATTTCACTGTCCTACTAATAAATAATAGTACATAAACTTTTTAAAAATTAAAAATGCATAAAAGATAACATTGATATATATGAATATATATTTGCAGATACTTACATGAACAAAAAATATGTGTACAGCAACATGCACCAGGTCATCAAAATTGGTAACAAGGAAAGCTGGGTTGGATTCCTAGCTTCAGTGCCTGACTCTGGCTTCCTGCCTATAAATACACTGAAAGGCTGATGATGGAAAAAGTAATGGATTCTTGCCACCTCCATGGGACCCGTGTTGCATTACCAATTTCTGTCAATGGCCTTGGCTGACTATTGGCTACTGCAGACATTTAGGGAATGAACTAGTGGATCTGAACTTACTCTGTCTCTCTCTATATATATAGCTCCCCCTTTCTCTCTGTTCCTTTTTCCCTCTCTCAATCTGTCTCTCTTCTTCTAAAAATAAATTTTGAAAAATTAATTACAAGAGTGACCTGAACTTGAAAGTCATCCAGATGAGAAATAATTAATTTGTTTTACAGGCATTTATGTGTGTACACATAGATTTTCGTGAACAAACATATATATTAATACCTGTATAGTTACTACTGCACATTGCAGTACAATTGTGTGCCACTATTAAAATAATTGTGAAAACTTGCATCAATCAAATAGACCTTAACAGTCAATAAGAAAAAATCCAATTGTTTTATATTCTTTAAAAATCACTTCTAACAAGAAAAATGTATAGGAATGACATTTTGTGATATAAATGAAGTTTTTAGTCTTTGTTTATACTACTGTGGAACTGGGTATTCCTACTTTTTACATGTTGAGTATTATTGTTAGCAGTGAATTAAGCCTGTAAATATGGAGTGGATTAAAACTGTCTTTGCAAAAATTGATGAAAGGAAGACAGGGGAGGGAGCATAAGGGGTAGTAGGAGGGAAAGGGAGGGAACTGTGGCTGTTTTCTTGGAATTGTACCTATGGAATGCATGAAATCTGTCCTCTTTATATTAATAAAAATTAAAAAAATCACTTCTAGGATATGAAAAACACCCTTATTATCTGTTGTACATATATAGGAAATGAAATTAGTAAAAATAGTATTTATTATAAGCACTATAATTTTACATTAAACACAATGATAAATGGCTTCTTTTTAATTTTTTTTTTTCTAAAACTCAGAGTAGGCATTTATCCTAGCAGTTAAAATGCCTGGGTCACTATAAGAGTGTCTGAGTTTGATTTCTGGCTCAGGGTCCTGCTTCCAGCTTCTTGCTAATGCAGACTCTGAGTCAACAATGATGGCTTATAGAATTGACGGGGTTCTTACTCCACACATGGAAGACGTGGGTTGAGTTCCCAGTTCCTAGCTTTGGCCTGGGTCAACCTTGGCCATTGTGGGCATCTGGGAGAGTAAACTAAGGGATAGGAGATTCTCTCTCTCTCTTCCTCTTTCTCTGCTCCCTCACCAGCACACCCCCACCACCACCACCACCAAGTCTTCTGCCTCTCAGAGAGACAGACAGACAGACAGACACACACACTCTCACACATATAGAGAGAGAAAAAGAGAGAGAGAGAGAGAGAGAGAGAGAGAGAGAGAGAGATAGATACTGGAAGAGTGCTAACATACTAATTGTTTAACTATTGACACAAAGTAAGCGCCTTTTCTATGAACTGGTGAGTTGCCATAGCCTTTCTAATACTGGATCAGCCTCCAATACTTTATTCTTTGTGCTTTAAATATGATGAAACATCTCTAAGAACTACTGTAATGTGAAGTTTTGCTCCATAACATCGTCATCCTTTTCCACACAAGTTTTTTGTCACTTATACCCTTTACTAGATTCCTGTAAGCAATTTATCCAGAGTACCTCAACTCTGACAGTATAAATATGCCTACTGTCATTCATGTTGCCTATTAACTCCATTTATATTCAATTCCAAAATGTTACCACATTTTATCACTTTGATGAACTCACATCTTTGTCTTTTATAAATTATCATATGGGTTTTCCACTGGGTGCAAGAAGGCAGCACATCTATGTAATTTTTTGTCTGCATACAAACCAAATAAAATGTGCACAATGACCAGTAACTATCAGAGTTTGAAAGAACTAATATGATTCGTCACTGATTGTTGTGCATGCCTTTAAGTTACATGGTAGTTTCTTTTTTTCATTTTTTAAAAGATTTATTTTATTTGTGTGAAAGGAAGAGTTACACAGAGAGAGGGAGAGGGAGGGAGAAAGGGTGTAGCGTAGGGGTGGGGAGAGAGAGAAAGAAAGAGAGAATGAGGGGAGGGAAGGAGGGAGGGAGAGAGAGAGAGAGAGAGAGAGAGAGAGATGAATCTTCCATTTGCTGATTCACTCCCCAAAGAGCCACAACAGCCAGAGCTGGGCCAATCCAAAGCCAGGAGCCAGGAGCTTGTTCCAGGTGAACGGGCCTAAGGACTTCGACCATTTTCTACTGCTTTGCCTGGTTCATTAGCAGGGAGCTCGATAGGAAGTGGAGCACCTGGGACTGGAACCAGAACCCATATGTGATGCCAGCACTGTAGACAGTGGCTTAACTTGTTGTACCACAGTACCAGCCCCTACATAGTAGTTTCTACATAGATAGCCAAGCTGGCAGTGACATTTGTACTGATACGCAATGAATATATATTCCATGGGGGCTAAAACCTGCATATAATAATCATAGAAAGGGAACAACTTGTCTATTTAAGTCTATCTATGAAAGTAAAATGTTACTGTATTCCTTTCCTTGTAATAACAACCATTTATTAATTTCTTTGTTCTGTAAAATTTCAGATAAGTGTTTAACAAAAAGGTTGTGTATTGATATGCTGTGTAGCCTAGCACTTAAGACTCCAGTTAGATGACAGAATTCCAGGGGCCAGCACTGTGGCTCAGAGGGTTAATGCTCTGGCCTGGAGTGCCAGCATTCCATATGAGCGCCTGTTCAAGTCTTGGCTGCTCCACTTCCAACCCAGCTCTCTGCTATGGCCTAGGGAAGCAGAAGAAGATGGCCCGAATCCTTGGTCCCCTGCACCCATGTGGGAGACCCAAAGGGAGACCCAAAGGAAGCTCCTGGCTCCTGGCTTAGGATCAGTGCAGCTCCCAGACCATTGTGGCCAATTGAGGAGTGGACCAGCGGATGGAAGACCTCTCTCTCTCTCTCTCTCTGCCTTTCCTCTCTCTGTGTATGTAACTCTGACTTTCAAATAAATAAATACATATTTTTTTTAAAAAAATAGATGACTGCTTCCATAGTGGAGTACATGGGTTCAATACCCAGCCCCAGTTCCTGCTTCCTTTTTCCTGGGAGGCAGCAGGGATGGCTCTAGTTTTAGAGTTCTTTAACACATGTATGAAACCTTATGTGAGTTCCTGGCTCCCATGCTTCAGCCCAGCTAGTCCCATCTCAGTCCTAGCCACTGTAGCCTAGCCACTGTGGACTTGTGGGGAGTGGCAAATGAAAATCAATCAACCTCAGTATCTCTCTCTCTCTCTCTCTCCCCCTCCCTCTCCCTCTCCCTCTCCTTTCCTTTGTCCCTCCCTCTCAAATATACAATTTTTAAATGTTTGGAAGCACAAGTGATGCTGAGAGCATTTGGCCCATGTTACCTTAGGATTCACCTATTCATGGCACTAGCAACAAAGGAGACTCCAGCTAAGGATTACTTTTCCTCTTGTAGGAGCAAACTAACCCACAGTAGGTAATCTGGAAGTTCAGGAATATAAAATCTTGGAAAGCAATCCTCAAAGATGGAATTGAAAATGAGAAAAAAAACAAACCTGGTTTTAAATTGGACATTGCATAGAAAATTAATCAATTTTTTAAAAAAATATCATGTAGGATCTCTGTCCTTAATGTGCTGTACATTGTGATTTAATGCTATGACTGGTACTCCAACAGTATTTTTTCACTTTGTGTTGCTATGTGGGTGCAAACTGTTGAAATATTCACTTAATATATACTAAACTGATCTTCTGTATATAAAGAGAATTGAAAATGAATCTTGATGTGTGAATGGAAAGGGAGAGGGAGCGGGAAAGGGGAGGGTTGCGGGTGGGAGGGAAGTTATGGGGGGGGAGCCATTGTAATCCATAAGCTGTACTTTGGAAATTTATATTCATTAAATAAACATTTAAAAAAAAAACATGGAAGAGTTACTGAAGACCCACAATCTCCCTGCTCTTCATTTGATGTAATTCCAAGGCATTGGTTCATTAATCATGTGAGAGGATTCACTTCTGCTTCTCTCAAGGTATCTGGCTTAAGAACTAAGATACACTGACATTTTTACTGACTGTTTTACATGCCTATATTTCTACCAGTGATCTTGGATCAAATACACAATGTGTACTCCCATCATTGTCTTCAGTACTACCTCTGGGTAAACTCAGAACAAAAATGGTAAAAAGTAGAATTTAATTCTTACTAACTCCAGAGAAAATGGAAAACATGACAACATCATTTTGAACACTTAGAAAACTAGAGGTAAAAGATTCATTTAGTAAAAGACAATAGTTGGTGCATTTGTTTTTAGTTTAAAATTATACAGGTATGTGTTCTCTATGTTTATAGTCAGGAGAGCATTCTAACTCTTGGAAAGAGTTCATTAGTGTAAACATTCTTCAGCTGCATGTTTACAAGTGGAGGGATTTCTATGAAAATGTGTGAATGTTTAAATGTTCAAAAAAGGTAAAGAAAAAGAAGATTTAGATGCCTCAGCACAAGACATCTTTATACTTTTCTTTAAGAGTTTCCTGCATGCAACAGTGTGTAAAAGATATATTAAAAAAGAATGTTATTGGAATTCACAGAGAGTAATGAGTATAAAACCTTGATATTTCTCTCTGAATTAGGTCACTATCATCCATGATTTTATCATTATTTTATAGCTAATTTTCTAGCTTCAATGTTCTCTGAACAGTATTTCTTATGAATTATGGATGTGAAAAAACACTTTTCAATGTATTTTTAGCACTTCAATGAATTATTCTGCTTCTTGTGAGCAATCTCCAGTAATTCTCGAGGACAGAATTCATAACAAGCATGGAATTAAAGCACTTCCACGAAAAACATCCTGCATTTTCTGTGTTGTTTCTTTGATTGGAGAAACATGCTGAATATAACTGTCCACAAAATGTGCAATTTAATCATAAATTGCACAGTGCTAAGAAGAAATGAATCTTTGAGTAATGAAGTAGAATGCATTTCCAAAAGATTTTGGAGGTTTAAAATGTTCTTCAGGGATATCAAGTTTTAAATATCTACAACTTCATGTTTTTCTACCATCATATTGAAAAGTGCAGTGACGTTTTGAAGTTAACTTTCAGGATTCTTTTTCCTTCGATGAACAATGGTATGAAAATTTAGGGAAATATAATCTGCTCTCCATTATTGATAGTAATTAGAAAGGAGAGGCTCATTAGGCAAAGATGAAATACTTAAATTGACAAAAAAGTTCTCATTCTCCCTAGGACCCTTGTGGTCAAATTCTTGTTCCATAAAATAACATTTGATTGTGTTGACCCCTGACATATTGGTGTTTCCCTTCTTTGTTTACTATAAACTCTGTCTGGCAATGTAACCCAATAATAAAATTTAAGTGTTTCTATTTGTTGGTGTTTCCTTAAAAAATATGACTATGCTTTATCTTCTGAACTTCAAATAATTAATTCCCAGTGTATAATGGTAGAGCTGCGCTTCTGCAGATTCAATCTCAAGACACTCATGCAAAAGTATCTATGAGGCAGCACTAATATGGAGCAACCTATTACCTTCTTTTCCAGTTACTTTAATAAAAGTTGAAAACAGTTGAAAATCTCAAGACATTTATTTTTCCTACTTTTTTAATCTAATAATTTAAAAATTCCTGTTGAGGTTACCACCCAAGATTTTCCTGCGTCTTTTTTCACCTTTACTACCATTTCTCTAAATGAGATTTTCACCTTCTGTCCATTTTCATTTTATCATACAATTTATTCTCCATACTAATACTACACTATAAGTTAAAAATGCAATTGTGACTCTGTTATTTCTCGATCTTACACTCTTCATTTCCTTTGCATCACCCAACAAACTGAATAGCATTCCAAGTAATAAAGAAAATAGAATACCCTGAAAAACTCTATGAAGAAAAGACACAAACTGAGATACATTGCATCAAATACAGGCTTGCCCTACAAACAGTCACTATTGACCTGGTTCTTCATTTATTTTGGCTGCATAATGAAAATACAAAAAACCTTGGCATTGTGCATAGGGCTCAATTAGGAAATTCCTACTCCTGAAGACAAGATTTAGAGATGATACAGTTCAGTCTTCAGTAATGTTGTGACAGAGAAATTCCAGAGCTAAAATGTCAATATGTCCAGGAATGAAAGACGAGAGATGGAAAAAAAAAGAAAAGAGAAGAGAAGAGAAGAGAAGAGAAGAGAAAAAAAGAAAAGAAAAGAAAAGAAAAGAAAAGAAAAGAAAAGAAAAGAAAAGAAAAGACAAGACAAGACAAGACAAGACAGGGGGAAGAGGGGGCAGAAAGAGATGGAGAGACAAAGCACATAAAAAGACACCTATGGGGCCGGCGCTGTGGCTTAGCAGGTGAAGCCGCTGCCTGCAGTGCCAGCATCCCATATGGGCACCAGTTTGAGTCCCAGCTGCTCCATTTCCGATTTGGTTCTCTGCTATGGCCCAGGGAAGGCAGTAGAAGATGGCCCAAATCCCTGGGCCCCTGCACCAGTGTGGGAGACCCAGAAGAAGCTCCTGGCTTTGGATCAGTGCAGCTCCAGCCATTGTGGCCAACTGGGGAGTGAACCAGTGGATGGAAGGCCTCTCTCTCTCTCTCTCTCTCTCTCTCTCTCTCTGTAACTCCGACTTTCAAACAAATAAATAAATCTTAAATAAAAAAAGACATCTACATCTAGATTCATTATTGTGGAGTCAAACAAAAAGACAATTAAAGCAACTAAGAGAAATGATTATTTATATAGAAGTCAAAATAAAGTCAAAATTGACTTCTCAAAACAGAAAGCGAAGGCATTGAAGTGCTATCTTTGAAGTCTGGAACAAAATAATCACAATCACTAAAAAAGAAGTTTATATGTAAAAGAAGTTTGATATAAAAAGCTACATAGAGGGGTTGGCGCCGTGGCTCACTTGGCTAATCCTCCACCTGAGGCGCCACCATCCCATATGGGCACCGGCTGCTCCTCTTCCAGTCCAGCTCTCTGCTGTGGCCTGGGAGGGAGGTGGAGGATGGTCCAAGTGCTTGGGCTCCTGCACCCGCGTGGGAGACCAGGGGGAAGCACCTGGCTCCTGGCTTCAGATCGGCATAGCTCCGGCTGTAGCGGCCATTTGGGGAGTGAACCAATGGAAGGAAGACCTTTCTCTCTGCTTCTCTCTCTCACTGTCTGTAACTCTACCTCTCAAATAAATAAATAAAATCTTCAATAATAATAATAATAATAATAATAATAAAAGCTACATAGAGGGTAGGCTTTTGGTGCAGCAGTTAAAACACTGCTGGGGATGCCTTCATCTTATATGGAAGTACCTGGGTTTGAATCCTGGCTCTGTTCCCAGGTGGGAGACCAAGAAGGAGTTCCTGGATCCTAGCTTTGGCTTTGCCCAGTCCCAAATGTTGTGGCATTTGGAGTGAACCAGCGGATGGAATATCTCTATCTCCCTCTCTTGTGTCACTTTGCCTTTCAACTAAATAAGTAAACACTTTTTTTTTTTTTTGACACGCAGAGTGGACAGTGTGAGAGAGAGAGAGACAGAGAGAAAGGTCTTTCTTTTGCCGTTGGTTCACCCTCCAATGGCTGCCACGGTTGGCGCGCTGCGGCCGGCGCACTGCGCTGATCCGATGGCAGGAGCCAGGTGCTTCTCCTGGTCTCCCATGCGGGTGCAGGGCCCAAGCACTTGGGCCATCCTCCACTGCACTCCTGGGCTACAGCAGAGAGCTGGCCTGGAAGAGGGGCAACCAGGACAGGATCGGTGCCCCCACCGGGACTAGAACCTGGTGTGCCGGCGCCGCAAGGCGGAGGATTAGCCTAGTGAGCTGCGGCGCCGGCCAGTAAACACTTTTTTTTAAATGTTAATCTCACTATATGTAATTTATAAGGCACTGTGGGCATGTTTTTAAACTATCACCAAGGAAACCTAGTGGTTGTATTCTAACTCTGTCTAGCCTATAAGAATCAATAATGTAGAAACATTAATGAGATGAGAAAAGGTAAAAAGTTTCCAAACTGAAATCAGGAATATTCTTAGCAGTCAATTAAATCAAACATGAAAACCAACAAAACCACTCATGGTAGTGAAGAAGTCACATCACCTTGATACTGTGGAAACAGTGGGATGTGACTAATAGAGTAGGTGTTTCTTGACTAACAAGCCAGGCATGCTTTGTGCCTTTTAAATATGCAATGGCACATAATCTAGTAAAAATCTGATAAACAAGTTCAGGCACATCATTAGAAAACAAAAGTGAGTCAGAGACTTAATATACATTGTTTATTTGAATTAATATGAGAGATTCACCACTATTTAGTAGCAGTGGTTAAAACAATATTTTAGAAAGAGATATTGGGGCCAGTGTTGTGGCACAGCGGGTTAAAGCCATGGCCTGAAGCGCAGGCATCCCATATGGGCGCCAGTTCGAGTCTCAGCTGCTCCTCTTCTGATCCAGCTCTCTGTTATGGCCTTGGAAGGCAGTAGAAAATGGCCCAAGTCCTTGGGCCCCTGCACCCAAGTGGGAGACCCAGAAGAAGCTCCTGGCTCCTGGCTTCGGATCGGCGCAGCTCTGGCTGTTGCAGCCTTCTGGGGAGTGAACTAGTGGATGGAAGTCCTCTCTCTCTGTCTCTACCTCTCTCTGTAACTTTGTCTTTCAAATAAATAAAATAAATCTTTAAAAAAAGAGAGATATTAATTAACTGGGTGAAGTTCACCAAGCAGATTGCATATGGTTGGTATTTGACTGTTAACATCTGAACCCAGGCAGTTTCCCAGAGCCAATACTTTTCATCCTTTCAATCAACTAGTTTAATGCTACTCAAACTTCACTTTTATTCTGCATACTGAAATATAATTTCCCAACGTGATATGTTCCCATCCTGCTCTTGAAATTGCATGATGCTTCATTCCCTTCATTATCATTTCAAGATTTGCTGAACACTTCGCTTGAGAGTTTATGCTTCTCAAACACACGGGACAATGCCAAGGCAATGATCTGTCTCAACACACATTTGCAATAATACATTTTAATCAAAAAAGAACCACCCTCTAAGAATTTTCACAACATCCTGAGAGCACAGGTGTAGCTTTTCTTCAGGTTTATTTACAAAAGCTATGTAACTTCATAAAAATCCATATTCATATGCAAAACAACTTGTCTGTACAGTTGCCTCAAATCCCAATCTGACTAATCAGCTAAGGATTGTGTAAGAGCCTCAGAAGAGCACTCTTTGTGCTCGTTCAGGTATGGGTGCTTTTCAAAATGCAGAACAGTGAAACATTCGGTTTCTTTCAGACAATTATATTTCACTGCTAATGAAAGTGGGATGTTGATTTTTCTCTCATAGCTCCACAGGTACAAAGTATGAGTGAAAAATGAATGAGAAAAGTTATCTTTACCATCACTAGATAATAGTTGCTGAACATATTCAAGGACATGAACAATGCGATTTTAGAAGATGTTGACATGGGCATCTTATGCCTAAGTAAATGATGTTTTATCAAGGATCTTATGAAACAATGAAACATTCATGTTATGGATTCCACTATTGTCCCTGAGACTGGTATTTCTGTTCTAGTTTTTATCCATGAATATATAGAACATTCAGTAAATAACTATTATGAGCAATGTATGATAATACATAATAGAGTAGCATAGTCCTTACTTTCAAGTAGTTTGTGATTTGGGTAATGGAGGAACATTTTATAATACTCTCAGTTATTGTAGGTTGAAAATCCACACTGCTTGGCAATCATGCTTAATTCAATTAATCTTGTTTTACTTCAATTTTCAGAGTTTGTTCATCATATTTTTGGAATCTATACTCCTTTATGGATAGCTTTCTATGTCAGAACCACTTCCTCTAACAGTTATATTATTTCAAAAGCCAATTTGATATTTCCCTTTCATAGACTTCTCCTTAATTCTAGTCTCATAAATTCTGCACTAAGAAAATGTCAGGTATCAGCAGTGTTGTGCAGTGGGTTAAACCACTGCTTGTGGTCCATATATCCCATATAAGAGTGCTGGTTTGAACCCTACTTACACTGCTTTTGATTTAGCTTCCTGCTAATGTGCCTTGGAAGGCAGTGTTAGATGACCCAGGTAGGTGTGGGAGATGAGGATAGAGTTCCTGACTGCCGTCTTTGGCCTGGCTGTTGGGGAGTGAAGCAGCAGGTGGAAGATATATTTATCTGGCTCTCCTCTCCTCACCTTCAGTTGCTCAGCCTTCCAAATATTCAAAAATGAAAATAGTATCAAACCCTGTAATGGTTGTGCTTCTCTAATGTGTGTAAAAAATGTTCCTTTAACCCACTACACGTTTAACAAACTCTAAATCAAACATCTCTATTCTGTGAAGATGTGTGTCATGTAAGACTGTCCAAGGGATGAACAAGATGTCCAAATATGTTTCTCTATAGCTAATACATCACTTTATAACTTTGATAAATACATTGATACAATTTGCAGATACATAAAAGTATTTTCTTTAAAAATTAAAGTATGTTCAGAAGGCTCATGCACATCAACCAAAGATAACTGCTTATTTTATATTCCAACTCATGTCTTGCAGTGATTAGTTCCTCATTGTTAGAACAACTGTGCCATAACATCATTATAGCTGTTACATTATATTTACTAAACATATACCCAAGTATCTGCAATAAAGTTATTCCCAAGAAAGAGCCTCTTCTAAAAAAAAAAAACTGATTAATTTTATATTGCTCCTACTGTTTAAACAATAACCACAGTAAAAAGAACACTTACTTAACATGATGATGATAGAAATTTTTGATATATTGTTTTCAATATTATGCCAAAGAATGCAAAATCTAAATTACAGATGATCAAAACAGGCAATTTCACATGCTCATGATAATTTTTAATAATATATCATATTTTCTAGTTAGCTCAAGAAAAGGAAAATTTGGTAATTTCCATCAAGTCAATTATGTAAACCTATTTCAGATACATCAGAATTATTAGTTGTACATGTGAGCATAGAACTGTATAGTCTGTTTGAACATCAGTTCAAATTTTGCTGAGGTTGACTAAGAGCAGAAAATAACTGAGTCATGCTAACGTCAGTGGTGTGCCAAGGCTGGAGAACATGATTGAAAAATAACACCAAGGTTTCAGTGCAGATATCAAGGCTGTGATCTGAAGAGCAATATAAAATTGGGCTGTTAGTATCTGAGATGATTCTCATATGCTAAACATATACTTAGCCTCTTCAGAATATCTTATCTGTATGTTAGTTCCAAAAAAAAAAAAAAAAAAAGAGTACAGATTGTGTTCCTGAAATTTGCAAGTGGTATTTTAAGTCCTTCCTGAGTCAGCCTGAGGATATAAAAAATTTAATAAACTTTGTGCTTTTTTTTTAAGATTTATTTATTTGAAAGGTAGGGAAGAGGGAAAGAGAGATTCTTCCATCCACTGGTTCTCTCCCCAAAATGGCCACAACTACTGGGGTGTGGCTAAGCTGAAGCAATAAGCCAGGAATCCCACCTGGGTCTCCCCTATGGGTGGTAGGAACACAAGTACTTGAGCCATCATCCACTGCTTCCCAGGCACATTTGTAGGGAGAGTTGGGTCACAAGCAGAATAGTAGGAATTCAGAGGGCTCCCCTGTGGAATGCAGACATGCCAAGCTGTGGCTTAACACGCTGCTATATATGTGCACTCCTAAATTTCATATTTCTTGAGTGCTTCCTACTTTCTATTTCTCAGATTCTTCTTTTTCTATTAAATAATAAGACTGATGACTTTTTTTTGGAGGGAGCTGGCACTCCCTTGGGGGGGGGGGAACTTACAAAATAGAAAGAGTCTTAGAATAACAGGTTCATATGTACTTAAAAATTTTTTGAAAATGCATTTCAATATCAAGATTTGTGTCTTGAAATTCATTCTAACAACATGGTCAAAACTCAGCTCAAAGGCAATGGCATCCACAAACATAAAAAAAAAATTATTTAAAGGTGTTAGAACAAAACAAATAGAACTGCCCTGGGATATGAAGAGAATAAAGGAAGTACTATGTTTCCAGGGGTCTGACTGATGGAAATTTTTGGCAAAGAAGTGAAAAAAAAACACAATGAAGAATCCGTGGCACAAGAGGAGAGACAATATTATAGTCAGCCACAAGGCACACCCAGCTGCTGGCGGTGAACTGCCTGCCATCTTACCATCTGAAGGTAGGAAGACATTGCCACCTGCCCTGCTGCTTGTAGTTTTAGCTGGGAGGGAATTCTACAGTCACTCACTGACTTTCGCTTCAGCCTGGAGAGCTGACTGGGGTCTAAGTAACTGCTGGATTTGGAGCAGGAACACTGCCTTGCTTTCCTCCTCTCCCCTCCGCCACTCACACAGAGTGCCATACTAGGCAGTGGAAAGCTGTGCAGCACACTTCTGTTCTGCTTCTACCAGAATTGTAGTCAGAGTCAGGGCAACATGTTGGGCAAAGGACATAGTTTCTGGATCCTGCAGATGTGGGAGTTTTGGGGCAATAGACCCAAAGTTATGCTTATGCATTCTACATGAGCCAGGGGGATTTGCCTAAGCTGGGGAAAACCCCAGAAGCAGCCCATAAAAAATCAACTCCCACACTGGGAGATCTGGGTAGTGACCTCACCATAACCTAAAACACCAGGACTATAACAATTCATTCTAAATTTTTGGTGCCACTGGAATCCATTTGGCAGAAATAGGAAAGAACCTACCCGTATTCCACCTCTCTGGACTCATACCCTCCACAGTAAACTATCCTGTATAGCTTATAGGACCCTGTATGACTGGAACAAGGTTCTCTTCACATCCTTTACTCCTAGGACTATGGCTGTTGGTATTAAAAGCCATTACACTAGTTGGACTCTAGTAGCAGGACCTGATTAAGCGTCTATCTGTATCACATAGTCCAAGAGCCACAACAATTGGTGCCACAAGCTGCAGCATCATTTAGGCTTGGCAGCAGCATAAGGGGGCAACCACCCTTGTCTCACTCACCAGCAAGAACAAGGCCCTGGCTGTCCTATTTGTCAGGGAGATTGGCAAAGAATTCTCTGTAAGCCAAAGCTGCATACCCAAGGAAATACTTATTCATCTCAAAGCCATACTTCTATCCCTATGAACTGCAGCAAACTAGTCCCTTGCTGGCACACCAGGTTCTAGTCCCAGCCAGGACACTGGATTCTGTCCCGGTTGCCCCTCTTCCAGGCCAGCTCTCTGCTGTGGCCAGGGAGTGCAGTAGAGGATGGCCCAAGTACTTGGGTCCTGCACCCGCATGGGAGACCAGGATAAGCACCTGGCTCCTACCATCGGATCAGCGCGGTGCGCGGGCCGCAGCACGCCGGCCGCGACAGCTATTGGAGGGTGAACCAATGGCAAAAAGGAAGACCTTTCTCTCAGTCTCTCTCTCTCACTGTCCACTCTGCATGTCCAAAAAAAAAAAAAATTACTGTATATGGGTGAAATGGTCATTTTTTCATTCAATCATTATTTATAGATGTTATCTATATTCTCACTAAACTAGGGACTTTTTGCTTTTTGCTTGTTAAACTTTTATTTGGAGAAGTATTAAGACATTTTATTGTAATGTAAATTTAAAATGTTATCTCAAAAACTAAAATAAAAAAGAAAGAAAGGGAGAAGGAAGAAGGGTGGAAAGCAGTGTTGGGAAGAAAAGAAGAAGGGAATATATTATGTTCTTAGAATTGTATCTACAAAACACATTGCATCTGTCAAAATAATTAAAAATGAAAATAAAAATTATTTTATAGAAAATAATTCATTAAACTCTGAAAACAAAGGTATAAAATTCTCTTTTAGAAAAGATTTTGCAAGAAATTGGTTTTAATTTACCTTGGTCAATTCATGAATCAGTAAGTCCTACTTGATCTCTCAAATGCCACCTGAAAAAAAACTGAGCCATCCTGGCAAAGCAAATCTGGACCAGAGAAGTTTCTGAGCAAGAATTCCTCTTTCCATATCAGACAATTTCCACATCAAAAAGATTATAATAGTAGGTCCTATTTTATATATGAAATGAAAATCTAAAGACATAATTTTATTACTAATTTATCATCACCCTCTATATACATTTACTCAATGATATTCAAAATAAAGTTTGCATTTCTGGTGTTAAAACTGACTAAAGACATAAAATTTTCAAAAAAAATAAATACAACAACACATTCTTGTGTGTCCATATGCTCTGCACAGAACTTAACTCTACATTTGTGTTTAAGTCAGGAAAACATCCATTATTATCAAAGTCGGTAATCAGAAGTGATACACAGCTGTTTTCAACTCTGAATCAAGCAATGATATAAACTGTAACACAATAGGCAGGGACTATAAAGTTATAAAGTAATGAGATATTAAAATTTTCAGATAATAAGCAGAATAACATTGATATATGATTTGCTAGTCACTGAAATGGAAGACAAAAGCCAGCAATTTCTTCCCTTGATATTAAAGCAGACATTAGAAAGATTCAAGGTGATGTTATGTGTTTTGTTAGCAGAAGCTTACATTCATATTTCAAATGAAATTTTGAATTGAAAGAGCAAAAAAATGTGTTCAATAATGGCTACTCAATAATGTTTGCTTAAGACATTTATGCGTGCATGCTTAAGCACATGTAGATATCAATTATTTAACACATATATAGGTGTGTATATATGCAGGTGACATGTCAGTTAACTTTGTAGTCATATTTAGTACTTTAGTAGTATACAGACATACACATTGATGAATAACAAGTCACTATATTTGGAACAAAAATTGCTTGATTTAAATCTACTTTCAGTTATTCACTATAAGTGTCGGTTCAAGTCCCTGTTGCTCCACTTTCAGTCCAACTCTCTGCTATGTCCTGGGAAAGCAGTAGAAGATGGCCCAACTTCTTGGGCCCCTGCACCCATATGGGAGATCCGGAAGAAGCTCCTGGCTCCTGGCATCAGATCGGCCCAGCCCTGGCTGTTGTGGCCACTTGGGAAATGAACCAGTGGATGGAGGACTTCTCTCTCTCTCTCTGCCTTTGCCTCTCTGTAACTCTGCCTTTCAAATAAATAATAAAATAAATCTTTAAAAAATAATACTACATATACTCACTAAAGCAAATTAATATAAAACACACACCCAAATTACTAGTTTCCTAACTTATCCCTAAACTAATATAAATGGTCCTAATGTCAAAATGTCAATTTCTCTCATATATTACTTTATTGTGTGTTCTGTCTATTAATTACCACAAATTAGTGAAGACATATGATATTTGTCTTTGGGGAATGGTTCATTTCACTAAGTATAATGGTTTCCAGTTGCATCTATTTTGTCTTGAGATTTCATTATTGTTTATAGCCCTTTCTATGCTCTTGAGAAACAGTGTTTTTGCTATGTAATATTTTTTGAACTTTTGTTGGTGAAGGCTTAAACTTGTGCTTATAAAATAAATTGAAAATATATCATTTGCAAATTTTGTTTAAAAATATTAGGAAGAAGGGAGGGTTGGAGGCACAGGTGGGAAGGAAGATAGAATGTGAAGGTATCACTGTGCTCTTAAATCTGTATATATGAAATATATGAAATTTGTTAACCTTGTGTTAAAAAAAGTTAAATTAAAAAGTCTTTTGACTTTATACTTTCTATACAATTGATTTTTCTACAATTAATAATCCAATCAAGTATATTTTGATATATCATGCTGTATAAAAAGTCCTAGAGTACATTTATTTTAGCTTTTTAAGCTACATTTGGTTTGTGTTGATAAAGTGCATTTTCAAAGGTAAGTCACTGAAAACAGCAAAATTTCCATGGTTTTATAGTACCATGCCACAAAATTTTTGAAAGATGTTGTAACATTTTTCCTGCTGTCATTATTCTTTATTATTTTTTCTATATACTTGACAATATACTATTATTATTATTTTAAAAACATTTATTTATTTATTTAAAAGTCAGAGTTACAGAGAGGGAAAGACAGATTGAGAGCTCTTCCAACCACTGGTTCACTCTTCAAATGTTCAAAACAGCCAGCACTGGGTCAGGTGGAATCCAGGAGCCAAGAGCATCTTCTGGTTCTCCCACATAGTTGTAGCGGCCCACGGAGTTGGGCTATCTTTCCCAGGCCTTTAGTAAGGAGCTGGATCAGAAGTGGAGCAGCCAGGACTTGAACCGATACCCATATGGGATGCTTACTGCAGACAGAGGCTTAATCCACTATGCATAGTGTTGGCCCCTTGACAATATATTTTTACCATTGATTTCTAATTTTGAGAATTTAACAGGAATAAAATACACCTATTTGAAGTCTTTCTAACTTACTCTGCTTAAATAGTCAAGTTGTTCATAATTTCCTATTATTTCTTACAGGCATCACAGTTGTTTTCTGAGTTTTCAACTGACAGCCTTTGCTCATTTTCAAACTACTCAGACTCTGTCCTTGAGGATTAATTTCAAGCGTATTTGCATTATTAGCAATTTTTATGAGTAATGGTTCATTCTCCATTCTTTGATTACCAGTGACTAAAAAGGGAAAAATCCATTTGTTTCACACATTATGAGAGAGCTTACTTGTCCACTATGAGCATGCAGAATCATTATAAAGACTTTATAAATTGATAAGCTATAAACATAATTGAGTCAGAATTACCATAATCACAAAACGCAACAAAATATCAAAATAATTTTACTTGATTTCTTTGTTTTATTTTATGCCTTTATTTATTTTTAACTAGTCTCTGAAACAGAAATCATCACTAATGATACTTACATAGTCATTGCAATATGCATTGTCCTTGATAGGTCATTATGATTAATAATATGGAATAAGAAAGGCAATTACTCATTTTTGATATTTTATTAAGTATTTCATATGTCAGACCAAATGATGAATTCTGGAATAGGTATTAACAAATAATACATGTTTCTTCCTATTGCTCAACTGAGAAGGAAAAACAAATTTTTTAATTTTAATTGAGTCACATGACAATGAAACCACTATGTTAACGAGGAAGAGAAGCAGGTTTCAGGACCAAAAAAGATGATCTCTGAACTAAATTTTAAAAATATAGCATGAGAAAGAGTATAAAAAATAAAACTGATGGTGATTCTATGTAGAATAAATAGCAAGATTAAACACATATGCATGGAGAAATGAATAAGAGGCATGATTGACAAATCACAATGTTTTAACATGTCTGAGTTCAGTGTATGAGGAATCTCCAAAAACTTAATGAAACATGCATATTATGAACAAATAATGAAATTCAAGGATACTTTTGTACTAATTTTTTCAACATAGTTGAACAGGATGCAGTTTGAAGCAGTAAGGAGGATATAGCATATTTGAAAAGAGTCCTTATAAGACCAACAAAAACCCTGTTAAAATTGGCAGAAGAATATCAAACTTATGTGAAGTTTGAATGAAAAAATGGTAAATAATTGATGGTTTTCAAAAAGACTATGATGATAATGCCCAAAAGAGAGGCCAGCATTGTGGTACAGTTGATTAGGCCACTTGTGACAATGTCAGCACCCCATATTGAACTGTTAGTGTCCCAGCTGCTTTGCTTCTGATCAAATTCCTGCTAATGTGCTTGGGAAAGAAGCAGAAAATGGTTCACATGCCACCTACATGGTAGACTCAGATGGAGTTCCAGGTTCCTCTCTTTTGCCTGGTCTAACCCTGTCCATTGCAACCATTTGGAGGGTCACTAGGGATAGGAAGATATCTTTCTCTCTCTCTCCCTCTCTGTCATTATACCTTTCAACTAACTAACTAACTAACTAAGAAGAAGAACAAAATTAGCAGTTTGCAATTGTATAACTTATTTTGATAAGAGGAGAGATGATGTTGAGAATGAAACCCCAGGAAGTAGACAACTCACATCAATTTGCAAGGAAAACTTTAATCTTGTTCATATCCTAATTGAAGAGACCCAACAATTAACAGAAGAAACAATTAGTAGCAGAAATAATAGCCATCACAATTAGATATCTCAATTGGTTATCCATATACAATTCTGACTGAAAAATTAAAGTTAAGCAAAATTTCTGCTCAATGGTTGCCAGCACTTTTGCCCCCAGATCAGCTGTAGAAAAAAAAAAATTCAATGGGGATTTTAAACAAGTGATATCAAGTTCCTGATGTGTTTTTTTTTTTCAAAGAACTGTAACCAGAGATGAAACATGGCTTTATCAGTACGATTTTAAAAACAAAGCACAATCAAAGCAATGACTACCAAGAGGTAGAATTGGTCCAATCAATACAAAAGCAGACTAATCAAGAACTAAGGTTAAAGCAACAATTTTTTGTGATAATCAAGGCATTTCTTTTTTAAAAAATAATTTACTGGGGATTCCAAGATTGCAGGATAGTGACAGGGTGGTCTGAGTTAGGCTGTGTGAAATTAATATTGGAAAAAAGTGGAGAGGATGAACTCTCAGGGTAAAGCCATGGGGGAGCTGCAGTGGGAAATACTGCAAAGGCAGTGGAAATGGCCCGGACCCATGCGGAAAGAGCAGATATACAGCAAAAGACTCACCAGCTTAGATCCAGGGAGAAAGGCACCCACCCTGGGCAAACTAGGAAAGAGCGGGCTATGTGGGCTCACAGTGATGCTGATATACCAGGAGGAAGAGCTTAGTGAACTGTATCTTTTAGAGTCCCACCCAGGCAACTGCTCTCCAGAAGAAAGGAGAAGAAAAGCAGTGTGTCTCTCCCTGCCCCCCATCCCTGCTACAACAGAGACTTGCAGCCAGATGTGGGAGGGCTGGAGCAATTTTTGGACACAGGCAGGTAGCGACTGCCCCGGACTCCTGTGTGTATACCCAGCACTTATTGGGGTTGAGCTCCACCCAGTCGACAGGGACAACCACAGCAATTCAGGAGATACTGAGGGAGACAGCCTCCATTGCACCAGTTGAAGCAACCTGGAAATGGGAGGGGAGAGGTGCCATCCCTATGGAAGGGAAGTTCCACCTGTGAGACTCCCCTGTGCACCCAGCACAATTGTGAAGCAAGCATGGCTGCAGTGGGCAGGTATTTTGTGTGCCTGCAAACCCTAGATATAATCAGAGAGAAAAATATGCATTCCCCAAGGACATCAAATCTGGTTGGGAGAACCCAACTAGATCCAGTGGGCTGCAACACACACAGACAGTGGCTCTGGGAACACCTCAGTTTCCTTGTGGACAGGATGGGCTAGTGGGGTGCAGTGGCCTCACTGACACTCCTTGACCTTGAGAGCCCTTGGAGCTGAGACAAAGAAAACATGGTGACCACATGAGAGGATGCAAAGTGTATCTGGGTTCTGGGCAAACATAGAGTGCTTTTCCACACTCTCATAGCTCTTTGATTGCCCAGAGCAGCTCTTAGCAGAAGGAACTGTGCTCACAGGAAGTACTCCACAGATCATATGTTTAGTTCATACAGTGGTTAGGATGAGTGTTAAGAACACTGGGGAGTAACACTTGAGTATTCCCTCAGCTTGGAGAAGGAATGGTTGCACCAAAAGAGGTGACAATTCCTCTCCATACAGTTAACCAGAGGAGAGCTACCATGCCCAGTGTTGGTATTACCCTTGATACTCACCCCATCCTGGTAAATAGAGCTCCCTAGCCACACCACATACCTCTTGGTATTCACTGAAAGTGTAGATTTCCACCAGAGTTACAGAAGCACAGATCAAAGATGAAAGCCATCAGACAAAAAAAATTTCAAATGACTAAAAATAAATGCAGCAATTCAAGAAACAAGAATAAGGAAGACACTAGGAGCCTTCTAAAGAAACACTACAACATTTCAATATTAGAATGTGAAGATGAAGATATTGAGGAAAAGCCAGAAATGGAATTCAAAAAAATTAACCAACAGATTACTCAAAAGCAATCAGAATCAAATCCACAGGCTAAAGAAAACTATATATGATATGAATGAAAAATGTTCCCATGAAATTGATATTAAAGAAAAATCAAAATGAAATATTAGAAATGAAGAACTAAATAGGCCAAATAAAAAATGCAGTGGAAAGCCTTAGCAACAGAATTGGTGAGGCAAAAGAAAGAATATCCGAGCTAGAAGACAAATCTCTGGAAATTTTATAGTCAGACTAAAAACAACAAGAAGAAATTAGAAAACTATAAAAAACAGTGTTGGAGATATATGTGATACTATCAAATGACCCAACATATGGGATTTAGGACTGCCTGAAGGTGTGGAAAGAGAGAAGGGACTAGAAGTCCTACTTAGTGAAATAATTATAGAATTCCCTAATTTAGAGAAAAGAGAGGAATGTCCAAGTATAAGAAATGCATAGAACTCCTAACAAATATGACCAGAACAGATCTTCACCATGACACACTGAAATCAAACTTTCCACAGTAAAGCATAAAGAAAAAGATTCTAAAATGAGCATGAGAAAAATTCCAGATTATTTTCAGAGGATTTCCAATTAGACTCACAGCTGACTTCTCATTAGAAACCCCACAGACTAGAAGACCATGGCAAGATATAGTACAAATCTTAAGAGAAAAAGCTGTCACCCAGAATACTGTACCCTATAAAGTTCTCATTTATGAATGAAGGTGAAATAAAGACCTGCCATAACAAAAATAAATTGAATTTGTCACCACTAGTCCAGCCTTATAAAAGATGCTTAAGGATGTGCTACATACAGAAATACAGAAAGAAAGTGATCACCATGAAAGAATGTGAAGAAAATCCCCTTGTAAAAGTACAAAAGAAATCCAAAACAGATGATGGGAACATTTGTGGAAAAATGGCAGGGCCAAGTAGGTACTTATCACTAGTTACCCTGAATGTAAATGGTCTCAAATCTCCAGGTAAAAGATACAGAGGATTAAATAGGAATTGAATAGGATTAAAAAATAAGAACCATTTATTTGCTGCCTACAAGAAACACACCTCACCTACAAAGATACATGTAATTCTTCCAATACACGAATATGGGAAGTATTTCCTTATTTTGTGAGTCTTCATCTATTTTTTTCAAAGGTGTTTTTAAATTATCACTGTAGAGGTATTTCACACTCCTGGTTAAATTTAACTCAAGGTATTCATTTTGTTTTTGTTTTGATTTGCATCTATGATGAATGTGATTTTTACTATAAGTTCTTTCTCAGCAAGATCATGGTGGGGATATTAAACATGGTACATACTTTGTGTGTTATTTTTGTATTCTGCAACTTTGCTGAATTCTCTAACCTGGTCAAATATCTTTTTCTTTGAGTGTTTTGGTTTCCCTTTATATATAATAATGTTGTCTACAAATGGGTATAATTGTACTTCCTCCTTTCCGATTAGTATTCTTTTCTTTTATTCTTTTTCTTGCTAAAGCCTATGGCTAAAACTTCCACAACTATATTGAATATGATTGGCAAGATTGGAATCCTTGTCTGATTTCCAAATCTTAGTAAAAATACTCCCAGTGTTTCCACATTCACTATGATGTAAGTTGTGGGTTTCTAATATCTAGTTTTTATTAGTGTATTATGATCCTTCCATTCCTAATTTTTAAGGTTTTTATCAATAAATGATGTTATAATTTATCCAATGCTTTTTGTGCATCCTGAGATAATCATATAATTTTTTATATATTTATTGATTTGCTCATACTGAACCATCTCTGCATCCCTGGGGTGAATCCAAGTTCATCACAGTGGATGAAATTTTTGATTTCTTGTCAGATTCAGTTGGCTAGTATTTTGTTAAAGATATTTGCATTTATATTCATTAGGGATATTGACTGGTGATTCTCTTTTTTTATTGTCATTATATTCTTGCATGGATCTGGAATTAAGGTAATGCTGACCTCATAGTACAAGTTTTGCACAGTTCTCTATATCTCAATTGTTGAAAACAGCTTGAAAAGAGTTGTGGAGTTGGTGTTGGTTCCTCCTAAAAAGCATGGTACAATTCAGCTGTGAAGTCATTCGGCCACCTTGGTTTTATCAAGCTGGGAAACTACTACTGGCTCAATATCATCCTTGAACATTGGGTGTTCCCATTTCTATGTCATTGTGATTCAACTTGGGTAAGCTATATGTTTCTAGAAATGTATACGTTTCTTCTAGGTTTCCCAATTTGCTGGCATGTAGATGTCCATAATAATTCCCAATAATTCTTTCATGCTATCAGTCATTTGAGTGATACCTCCTTTTCCTGATTTTATTTTAATCTCCCCCCTTTTCTTAATTAGTCTGGTTAGTGGCTTATCAATTTTGTTGAACATTCTACAAACTAGATCTTCATTTCATTAGTCTTTATATATATATATATATATTTAATTTCTATTTTATTATTTCTCTGTATTTCCTTTCTACTAATTCTAGGGTTGGATTTTTGTTGTTCTTGTTTTTCTAGGTCCATGAGATATATTATTAGGCTATTTTTTTGATAAAGCAGTATATCCCACAAATTCAGTTATTTCACAAGTTTAAAAGATTTTTTTTTATTTCTTCAATGACACATTATTCATTAAAGAGCATGTTCAGTCTCCATGTATTTATATAATTTCTAGAGTTTTGTTGCTAATTTCTGGATATATTCCATTGTAGTAAGAAAACATTCATGATATTGTTTTAATTTTTTGTTTCAATGTTTTATGGTCAAGTATATGTTCTGTCCTAGAGAATTTTTCATGTGCTGGTGAAAAGAATGTGTATTATGCATCTGTGGAATGGAATGTTATATAAATATCTACTAAGTCCATTTAGTCTACAGTATAAATTATCTGTGCTGTTATTTTGCTGACTTTTTGGTTGTTTGTCCACTGATGAAAACAGAATGTTGAAGTCCCCTGATATTATTTTATTAGTGTGCATATCTCCCTTTAGATCTATTAATGTTTGTCTTGTTAAACTAAGTACTCTGGAATTCTCTGCAATTACATTATAATGGTCACATTGTCTTGTTGAATTAATCCTTTGATCATTATAGAAAGGCCTTCTTTTTAAGCTAGTGTCTTAAAGTCTATTTTGTCTGATATAAAAGTATAGCTATTCCTACTTTCTTTTGATTTTGAATTATATGAAACATATAATTGAGTATTGTTTTATTTTTATTTTTATACATCCAGTCTGTCTGTAATTTTAAATTGAGGAATGTAGTCCATTTACATTTAAGATTATTACTGATAAATAGTGGCTTGGCCTTGCTATTTTTCCTTTAAAATTCCTTTAGTTTGTTTTTCTAGTCAGTTTCATACTTTCGCACAATTTTATGATGCATATTACCTTTCTTAGTTGGTGGACTGGTTAGAACCATAAGCTAGAAAAAGACATCTTTCATCATTTAGCAGATTGACCTGGATTTGTCCATACACAGTGTTAAGGATCCAAAAGTAAGAGTAAATGTATACAAAGCCATTTAAGGTTTAATCTTGGAATTGGTACAATATGATTCACAGTATTCTACTACTTAAAGAAAATCATACCATTAGAATCAAAGAATAGAAAAATAGACTCAATTTCTTTATACAGATGTCTATAAGGTATTGTAAAATAGGAGATGATGACTTATTATGAATAATTTTTCATATATTAACAATGAATTTTATGATTCTGTAACTTAGTTGGAATTAACTAATTAGGATACTTTTATTTTTCCCCTATTAATTTGTAGTTATGCAGATGTACAGATCATATTGGAATGGCAGGACAGATGTCAAATTCAATGTTTGTGTGTATGTGCTATATTGTTTCTGTTCATCTTATCTTTTCTGTAAATCAACTTAAAATTATGAATTAGTGCTATGGACATATCCAGTAATGACAAGAATTCTGAGACCTCCCTCCAACTTTTCAGTTACTGTTCAGGTCCACACAACCTGATTTCTTTCACAGCAGAGTTTTTGCTTTTAAAAATGTGTTTTTATTGCTACCTTTTATTTTCTAGCACTTGCTTTTCCCATACATTCCTCAGAGCTATTAGACATTTATAGGTTAACCTACAAATTCTTGATGTAGTCATCAGGTTATTTTAAACTACTTTTTTTTTTTTTTTGACAGGCAGAGTTAGACAATGAGAGAGAGAGAGACAGAGAGAAAGGTCTTCCTTCCATTGGTTTACCCCCCAAATGGCTACTGCGTCCAGCGCACTGCACCTGCTCCGAAGCCAGGAGCCAGGTACTTCTTCCTGGTCTACCATGAGGGTGCAGGGCCCAAGCACTTACGCCATCCTCCACTGCCTTCCTGGGCCACAGCAGAGAGCTGCACTGGAAGAGGAGCAACAGGGACAGAATCCAGTGCCCCAACCAGGACTAGAACCCGGGGTGCCAGCGCTGCAGGTGGAGGATTAGCCTAGTGAGCCACAGCGCCGGCAAAGATATTTTAACCTAGGTTCATACTATGTGTTTGAATCCAAGTGTTAATTTTAAGGTAACTTCACAACTCAATTTGTAATCACATTTTAGCACTCTAATGGCCATACATAGCTAGGGAAAGACATACAATGACATCTAGAACAAGCACATATTACAAACTTAAAAATTCCAATGGATGTGGAATTTAACAGATTTGCATAAACAAACAATCCACCACAAACATAATAAAATAATAAATGAACCCTACATTTTGCCCTTCCACAAAACTATTAGTTTATTATTTTTTTTAATCTGACCTGCTGCAAAATAATATCCTTCTTAGGTTAGATCATGACTGGGAAGGAAAAGGACCTGTCCTCTGCTCAGTAAAAGAAATATGCACCTTCACATAGCTACCCATGCATACTTGCACAATGCTTCAGAAGAAAACTATATTCAGGAACCAATAATGCATACCTGTGCTGAATGCAGACTTAATGTGCTGAAGCTACACGGTATCGTGACAGCAAAGAGTTGGTACAAATCCTTGTGAGTATCTTTGTAATATTATTTGAAGATTGTGGTAACTATGTATATAACATAGCACCACATGTTTTACTTATCAGTGATAATCACACCCAATATTAGTATTTCTAAGTTTTCCTGATCATCAAATAAATCATTATCACTTTATAAAACTGAATCCATTGCTTAAAATAATCCAGTTATAAATAGATACACATTCTTTTCCATTCAAAGAAGATTCTGTTATTGACTTGGAAACATTTTAAAGCATAATCTTCTATAAAATGGTTCCACGGTGTGAACTGTTGAAAACAGCAATGAAGTAAAGATGAAACTGTATCATTGTAAACATTTTAGGTGCAGTAAAAGGGGTGAAAACATATTTGCTTATTTTGTCTGCCCAATAAAATATTATGAGAGTCAAGGGGAAGTCTGCTGAACAGTATAAATTTCTTAGCACTGAATACTGTGCCATAAACTTGTTGACACACTTAAGAAAAATGTGAATTTGAGAATATAGTTATGTTTTACACAAAATAAATAACATTGTAGTATTGCATTGTTAATCATATTCCTTAATTAAATTCATATAATAACACATGCAACAATCTAACATAAGATTTTTTATTTGACTAAATGCCTCTGTGTTTTACAAAGAATTGGAGGCAAAGTAGAAAAAATAATTCTTGATTAGTATGTGTCAAAACCATTTTAGCACACTCAGCATAACCTTACTCATTTGCAATCTAACATATAAATAAACTTTCTATTTTCAATATATAGATAGTGAAACATGTTTTAATTAACTCTTCCAAAGCTATTAGCAAAAGTACCATGGATCTGGGTTACTAAGCAGGATAAGTCCAATCCTGATGCCCACATAATTCTATTACTATTGTACTACTACTACAATTCCTTATATTGCTAATGACCCTAACTTTTCAACAGAATACTGGTGAAAACTTGCACATGGAGGGCACAGTTGGTGTCCCAGAACTGGCAGTCTGTAATTTGCAGGCTAATAAATCTAAGGACCCAACTGTTCCTCTCATTGGCAATAATGGAGCAGCCACTTCAGGCTCTGCATTTTTGGTTAATTAGCATACTTCTCAGGTGGTAAAATTGAAAGCTTTCAGCTTGGTATGCTTTAATGCCACCTGAGGCACACTGCTATCATTCAGAAATGCTCTACCTGACAAATACTATTGCTTCACCCACATAATTAGATTAGCACTATAATCATTGGACTGTTTTTACAAATAGAGTATGAAAGAGAAAAAAGGAAATTAGCTACATAAAAGTAATTCAAAAATCTGTGTAAAAATGAAAATTAAAAAACATATCATGCAAAACATTTTAAATCATGTATATAGTTTTTTAGATAATACACTATTTTTCATGAATTTGTTGTAGACATTTTGTATATACACAAAATAAATATGTATGGCTTTTTACATATAATTTTAGACATGCCTATATCTTGTCAATTTTTTAGGAATGATAGAATTTGACAATCATCTCTAAATTAGGAGTTAATAATCCAAATATACCAAAAGGAACCACAAAAAAATCAGGAAACAATTACCAATAATGCTGATAAAATTTTTATATCAGTTAGTTGGTTTATGACTTGAGTCTACTTTATGTGATATTACCTATTGTCATTACAGTTTTCCAGAAAAACAAAGTGAACTTAAGATGTAGTATAACCTGCCCTAGGTCATAAAAATATTTAATGTTTGGCTGAGATCCCAAAATATATGGTTGATCTCAGGACACTGTATTCTTGATAATTGTATATTTAAAGTTGTTAACAGTTTTAAATATGGCAGTTTCTCTACATATCTATCAATGTACTCATTAAATTTCAACGAAAACAAAGTTAAATGTATCTTCTCTTATTTTGAATATTAAGAAGTATATATAATGGTATCTGTCTTTTTGGGACTGGCTTATTTCACTAACTATAATGGTTTCCAGCTGCATTCATTTTGTTGCAAAAAACAGTATTTCATTCTTTTTTGCACGAGTAGTACTCTATTGTGTACACATACCATAATTCCTTTATCCAGTCATCTGTTGATGCACATTTGGGCTGATTCTATATCTTAACTATTGTAAATTGTACTGCAATGAACATGGAGGTACGGATAACTCTTTCATATGCTGATTACTTTTGGTTTGGGTAAATTCACAGAAATGGGATGGCTGGATCATATGGTAGGTCTATATTCAGATTTCTGAGGTATCTCCATACTATCTTCCACAGTGGCTGTATCGGTTTATATTCCTGCCAACAGTGGATTAGGGTACCTTTTCCCCCACATTCCTACCAGTTTTTACTGCTTGTTGATTTCTGTATGACAACTATTCTAAATGGAGTGAGGTGAAACTTCACTGTGGTTTTGACTAGCATTTCCCTGATGGCTACTGATCCTGAGCATTTTTTTAGGTGTCTACAGTCCATGTGAACTTCCTCTCTTGAATAATGCATGTTCAAGTCCTTTGCCCATTTCTTAACTGGATTGTTTATTTTGTTGCTGAATTTGTTGAGCTCTTTTTACACTCTGGATCTTAACCCTTTATCAGTGGCATACTTTGCAAATAATTTCTCCTATTTGTCAGTTGCCTCTTCACTCTGCAGAGTGTTTCTTTTGCAGTGCAGAAGCTTCTCAGCTTGAAGTAATCTCCTTTGTCAATTTTTGCTTTGATTGCCTGTGCTTCTGGGGTCTTTTCTAAAAAGTCTTTGCCTATGTCAATGTCTTGCAGAGTTTCCCCAATGTTCTCTAGTAATCAGATGGTATTGGATTGTAGATTTAGGTCTTTGATCCATTTTGAGTGGATTTTTATGCAAGGTTTAAGGTAGGGGTCTAGTTTCACACTTCTGCATATGGAAATCAAGTTTCCCCATAACATTTGTTGAAGAGACTGTCCTTGCTCCAGGGATTGATTTTAGCTCCTTTGTCAAAGATAAGTTGATTGTAGGTGTGTAGATTAATTTCTTCAGTTTCTATTCTGTTCCATTGGTCTACACATCTGTTTTTGTGTCAGTACTAGGCATTTTTGATTGTAACTGCCCTATAGTATGTCTTGAAATTTGATATTGTGATGCCTCAGCTTTTTTGCTGTTGTAAGACTGCTTTAGCTACTCAGGGTCTTTTTTGTTTCCATTTTAAATTTAGCATCATTTTTTTTTCTAGATCTGAGCGGAATTCCTAAACTGAAATATATTGGAGTGAAATGGACATTTTGAGATGTGATGACTGTATAGAGCCCTTGTCTCTTCTGTTGAGGAACAGTGCTTTTTTTCTTCATACTATTTCTTGAATTCTTACAAATAGTGTAGAGTTGACTTTATGATCATTAAGTTAATTGCAAGTAGATCTTTGTAAAAATTAAGAGTGGGAATGGGAGAGGGGAGAGGAAGAAATGTTGGAGCATCTGTAGGAGGGAGGTTTGGGTGGGAATTATCACTATGTTCCATATCTGTATATGATATACATGAAACTTGTATAACTTAAATAAAATTTTAAAACTGTATATATGAAAGTACCTCAAAAAGTTCAATGATAATATAAAGGATTAAAATAATTTGATGCTTTTTTAAAATTGCATGGTTTTAACATAATATGCTTCTCCATTAACTTTTTAAAGGCTAGCATCCTACTGTATTAACATTTCAAAAGGATATAGGGATGGGGCCTGTGCTGTGGCATAGTGGGTAAAGCCACTGCGTTAGGCACTGGCATCCCATATATATAGCAGTTCAAGTCCCGGCTGCTCTACTTCCAATTTAGCTGTCTGCAATGGCTTGGGAAGGCAGTATAATATGGCCCAAGTCCTTGAGCCCCTGCACCAGCATGGGAGACCAAGAAGAAGCTTCTGGCTCCTGGCTTCTGGGTTCAGATCTGCGCAGCTCAGGCCATTGCAGCTATCTGGGGAGTGAACCAGTGGATGGAAGACCTTTCTCTCTCTGCCTCTGCCTTTCTGTAGCTCTGCCTTTCAAATAAATGAATGAATCTTAAAAAAAAAAAGATATAGGGCTTGCTTTGGATCATGATAATAACATATTTTTAAGTTCATTATGGTGACATCTCACTTTAAATGAGTATACAGTGTTTTCTTTTTAAAATTTTTATTAATTTTATTTGTAAGGGGGGGAGGGAGAGATCTTGCATCATCTGTCTCACTCCCAAATGTCTGGTCTTAATCTAGATCTCCCATGTGGGAGGAAGGGACTTAAGCAGTGCAGCCATCATGTACTACCTTCCAGGGTACATATTAGCAGAAAGCTGGAATGAAGAACACAGCCAGGGCTTAAATCCATGCATTCCAATATGAGATGTGAGTATCGCAGGCAGCAACCTTAACTTCTGGGCCAAATGTCTGCCCTGGGTGTTCCCTTTAGACCTGCATCTTCTGTGATGCAGCCCGAAGAAGATAACCATTTTTGTCCACCCTAAGACAATGAAATTGAGTTTCTTATTTGAAGTAATTCACTAAGCATGTAAAACATACTTTAAATGACTTACAAATATAGTTGCACTTTTACTTATCAATGTTTTAAGAATGAACTAGAACTATAAACCTGTTGGAATATTTTTGACATAATAAAAATAGATAAGTTTTCAGAATCCATTGTTTAGATGTTTAGGATTTATCAAGAAATAAATTTATGAAAATAAGTTAATCAGTCATTCATAAAACAATGTATCCTTCGTGTCAGAAATGGTATTAAATAGAAGTGATAGAAACATGAAGAAGGCAGGAACCATGAATTAAGGAACTTACATAAGTTGACAGAATTTGAAAATGTGTTATTTAAGTGAAACAAATTTATTTGAAAATTCTGCTAACTTTTATTATAAGATCATTCTAATAGTATTTTAATATCAGAAATATGGGATTGCAGCAGACTAAATATGGTCACAAATCATTTGCAGTTCTTCCTATCAACTGTTGGAGTCTATTTCCAGACCTCTTAAATTTAGACTTGTTCCAATGAATAAAATGTAATGGAAGTCAAGCGACATAAGATTCTAGAGCTGAAGTCTCAAGCCACCTTGCAGCATTTGTCTCTTTTCTCTTGCAATGCCACCATGAGGATGTCAAGTAAGGAAACCAGCTGAGCCTATTGAAGTATGAGTGGACATGTGGAAGAGAACTGAATTTCCTCAAAGGCAAGTCAGGAATGATTGCCAGATTCACGAATAGGTCATTTTTGACTTGCAGGTACAGACAACTCTGAAGCCAGATTCGGAGCATGAATGAGCTCAGGTGAAATCAACACAAGAAATCACCTATCCAACTCAAGAAACCTTAGCAGTAATGAATCGAGAGTACTCTGACACTGAATTGTGGGCTTTTGAATTGATGATAATTAACTGAAATAGAACTTCATTAATAGCTTATGAACTTAATAAGTAAATCTCTTAAATGTAGCTTGGATGTCCAAGTCCCATCAAAGGTCCTAGGTAAATGGATTTTCCCAGTGTTGAGAAATGTATAGTAAAGGTCCTGTGCATATGGATAAATATATAGATGTAAACTTTTAGTCTTCAGATCAAAACTAAAACACAAGTGTGGATACATGTCATTACACATTTTTCAAAACATACAGAATGTACACCAAGTGCAAACTATAATGTAATTATGGACTTTGAGTGATAAAGATGTGAAACCATATGCTTATCTATTGTGATAAACATACCACTGTGGAGCAGAAGGTTAATAATGGAGGAGGCTGTTACATGTGTGGGGTTAGGGGTATTACAGAGACTCTAATTTCTGCTTAATTTTGCCCTGAATCTAATACTTTTTTTTAAAGAAAAATAAAGTTTATTAATTTGAAAAAGTAAAATAGCATTGAAACAATAAAATGATTTATGTTTTGCCACTCCTCTTTTTACATATATATGAAGAGATATTCATTTTAAAATATAACTATTTGCTGTCAGAATTTAATCAGGTTTTATTATAATATAGCTCTTAATGAATATTTCTAAATATGATAATTGATTTCTTTGCTTTGTACTTTGTGCTGTAGAATTCACAAAATATTCAAAGTGATGCCCAAAAGAAATAAAATATGACATGCACTGCTGTTAATACATAAACACACATAGATGCCTGGGGGAAATATTTCATTAGTCAGGCGGCATCTCCATAGATGCCAACAGCCTACATTTGAGAGTGGAAACTAATGAATTAAAAAAAAATCACTTGAAAAAAATGCTTAATTATTTCTGTAGTTATTTCCCTTGATAGGACTTTAGAAGTGGGAAGAAAGAGACAGAATGATATACATGAAATGTATTTATGTGTGTGTGTGAACAGAGACAGAGAGAAAGAGCTTATTACTGACTGTAAGTAGAATAGTTTTACTAAATTGCATTCCTAGCTACTGCTGTTAATTTTAAATTGCCTGGCTGGAAGTCTGGAGCCTTGAAAGTATCAAGACTATCTTTACAGTTACAGCAATTTTTCATCAAGAGAAATTTTAAGGTGCTCTAAATTTTGGTAGTTTTTACTTTAGCTTCATATGTGAAATGATCTTTTCACCTTCTGTGAATGAAGGGTGATACGATATCAAAATGAGAGACATTTTGGTATATCTAGTAACAATGCAGCAGCAATGATAAGGAATAAAAAACTGTTAATGAATTGAAGGAAAATTTTAGAAAGCCACGTGTAGGGGAGTAGTTTGACAGAGCCTTAGCATCTTTGATATGACTGTCAGCTTGCCTTTGGGTCACTCCTGTGGTCATCCCAAATCTTATGACATAATGAAAACTGTTTCGATAACATGCTACTCTTACCTGAAGCTCTTATCTACTACCCAGAATTCTCCTATTTGATTTCTGCGATGTCTCTTATGAATGTTAATATGTCTTGAAAAGGTTCAGGCACATTTCTCTCCACCATGAGCTAAAACTCTCCCTCTCACTTCTTTTCCATGCCCCACTTTGTGTTACAGATCCATATGCCCTGTGAGCACCCAAGACCATCCTCTGTCTATAAATTTTCCCAATAAATTACACTCCATATAATCTTATATATTTCCTCTTTCTTTAGTCTTATTGCACAATCAGTTTTGGAAGCCAGTATCATTAATCTCTCAAATGGCCACAAAATGATCAGACTGCTTTCTATTTAATGAAATTATAACCTGTGTTGTAGACTTTGAGTGCAAGAGGACAGAGAACAATGAGCCAAGATTGAGATATGAGTATCAAAGTTCTAGGAGAAATTATGAAAATTCAGTTTCTGAGCATAAAAAAGTATGATCATTGATGCCTTTACCCAATTATTTGAAACCCACTTATTTCTCCAATCCTTGAATTTCACAAATAATGTGAATTTTTTAAAAAAATATTCTTTATACTTATTTATATTTATTTGACATGAGGATTTTCCAAACATTTATACTTTCATTTCAGAGTCCAATGACATAATTTTTTTTAAACTTTTATTTAGTAAATATAAATTTCCAAAGTACAGTTTATGGATTACAATGGCTCCCCCCCCATAAATTCCCTCCCACTCGCACCCCTCCCATCTCCCGCTCCCTCTCCTATTCCATTCACATCAAGATTAATTTTCAATTCTATTTATATACAGAAGATCGATTTAGTCTATATTAAGTAAAGATTTCATCAGTTTGCACCCACACAGAAACGCAAAGTGTAAAAATACTGTTTTAGTACTAGTTATAGCATCACTTCACATTGGACAACACATTAAGGACAGATTCCACATGATGAGTAAGTACACAGTGACTCCTGTTGTTGACTTAACAATTTGACACTCTTGTTTATGGCATCAGTAATCTCCCTAGGCTCTAGTCATGAATTACCAAGGCTATGGAAGCCTTTTAAGTTCACCGACTTCGATCTTATTCCGACAGGGTCATAATCAAAGTGGAAGTTCTCTCCTCCCTTCAGAGAAAGATACCTCCTTCTTTGATGGTCCCGTTCTTTCCATCGGGATCTCACTTGCTGAGATCTTTCATTTAGGTCATTTTTTTTTTTTCCATGGTGTCTTGGCTCTCCATGCCTACAATACTCTCATGGGCTCTTCAGCCAGATCCAAATGCCTTAAGGGCTGATTCTGAGGCCAGAGTGCTGTTTAGGACATCTGCCATTCTATGAGTCTGCTGTGTATCTCGCTTCCCATGTTGGATCGTTCTCTCCCTTTTTGGTTCTATCAGTTAGTATTAGCAGACACTAGTCTTGTTTGTGTGATCCCTTTGACTCTTAGACCTATCAGAGTGATCAATTGTGAACTGAAATTGATCACTTGGACTAGAGAGATGGCATTGGTACATGCCACCTTGATGGGATTGAATTGGAATCTCCTGGCACATTTCTAACTCTACCATTTGGGGCAAGTCAGCTTGAGCATGTCCCAAATTGTACATCTCCTCCTTCTCTTATTCCCATCTTATATTTAACAGAGATCACTTTTCAGTTAAAATTTAAACACCTAAGAATAATTTTGAGTTAATTACAGAGTTCAACCAATAGTACTAGAACAAAAAAAATACTAAAAAGGATAAAGCATTACATTGTACATCAACAGTCAGGACAAGAGCTGATCAAGTCACTGTTTCTCATAGTGTCCATTTCACTTCAACAGGTTTCCCCTTTGGTGCTCAGTTAGTTGTCACCAATCAGGGAAAACAGATGATATTTGTCCCTCTGGGACTGGCTTAATTCACTCAGCATGATGTTTTCCAGATTCCTCCATCTTGTTGCAAATGACCAGGTTTCATTGTTTTTGACTGCTGTATAGTATTCTATAGAGTCCATGTCCCATAATTTCTTTATCTAGTCTACTATTGATGGGCATTTGGGTTGGTTCCAGGTCTTAGCTATTGTGAATTGAGCTGCAATAAACATTAAGGTGCAGACAGCTTTTTTGTTAAAACTGGCATCAAGACAATATTTCAGAATATTCTCCATAGAGAAGTTATCTGAAATATCCATAAGTTTATCATTTGAATTCATGTAAGATAAAAATACATTCTATTTTTATCAATTTTGTAAAATACTGACACACTGATTTAAACAAACTATTTGAATATATTTTTAAAGACTTATTTTATGTATTTGAAAGGAATTGTGACTGAAGGCAGAGACAGAGAGATAAAGAGATTTTTCTTCTGCTGGTTCACTTCCCAAATGGCTGCAAACACTGGAGCTGGTACAGGCAGTTCCAGCCAGGAGCCTAGAACTCCATCTGGGTATCTTACACAGGTAGTTAGGACCAAAGTACTTGGGCCATATTTTGCTGCTTTTCCAGGCACATGGCAGGGATCAGAGGTGGAACAGATGGGACTTGAACTGCTATTACAATATGAATACTGGTGTCACAGGTGTGGCTTAACCCACTATGCCACAATGCCAGCCCCTTAAATATATTCCTATTATATAATTTAAATGTCCTACTCCTGTGAATACACAAGGAAGTAACTTCAGGTGCACCCAAAGTTTTCTGCAATCCTACTTTCACTATAAAAGGTTTAATGTATGTAAATTAATTCTTTTAATGAGACTGACAGAAAATTTACTGAGTAAGGTGCATTGACAGATTTAAATGTGCTTTAGAAATGCATTTCTTATTATCTTGCTACTTCTGTAGATACTCCAGATTCTAATCAAATTTTCTGCAGGTATTTTCAATTACCATTTAATTCATCTTACAGTGTATTTGCTATGTGCGTCTCATTTAACCAGCAGTCATTGATTTCACCTATCCAAACACTTCAGATGAGTTTTTATCAGTTCAGTTCTCTCAACTCTTTGTAGCTCTGAAATCCCCAACATATCCTTTGAGATCTGAAAAGGAAAAACAGTCTTTCCTGTGCCTGTCTTTTGAGTTCTCACCTCTTGTCTTCAAAAGAGACACCAACAAATTGATGCTTGATAAGAGTATGGTAATCATAGTGACAAAGCGTCTGGATAAACAACACCAAGTGGGAAACTTATTTGAAAAAATATGAGTGTAATAACATGTAATAGAGATAAAGAGTTGGGTACTTGAGCTTGGAATATCATAATAGAGGATGCCATCTTTTAGGGCTGCTTTATTAGAATAACACAGACTTCTTGTGCAAAATTTTAGAAGGCAGAATTAAGATGAATTTGTAAAAGATTCATACCTGTAAACCTGGTATAGTTACATTGAAAAATAAAATCAATAAAATATAAAATAATACAACTTGTCAAGAGGTTTTTAGTCTCTGTATTTCAGTTTAATTCAACATTTATCTGCTTCACACCAAAGCATCATGGCACTGTGCAGTGAACTCAGATACAAGCAAAGGACTGAGTAATTCAGATCTCTGTGCCTCTTCCTCTGGTTCTGAGACTGCCCTCTATTTAATCTGTGGATCCTGACCATGCAGCATCTCATTATCTCCTGCTGTTTGGGGCCATTCACTCTTAACCACTGAAGCTCCTGTTACTTACCACAGGGTCTCTGAGAACATTTATCTCTAGTTTGTCACTCTGACCCAAAGCAGATGCACATCATAGTTTAATTTTGTTCTGTCCTCATGAGACTGGGCTGGGATAATTTAATAGCACTTTACTAAAGGTTCAAGGATAATAAAATGATTGTACTAAATAGATTATGCAAATAATTGAAATTAGCAAACAGACTTGACAGAAATTAAAATATACAGCCTTCATACATTTTGAAAGGTTCTTTACAGCAGGAGTCTCAAGACTAAATGTTCATTATAAATTATTTTGGGTTCTCATTAATAATGAAAATCCTGTGACAAGTCTGAAGGTGCATAAAATTTCCCAGGTGATGCTTCTTTAGCTACTGATGCTTTGCTCAAAACACTTTGGCTTAGGAAGTTTTCCTAAATTCTGTTCTAAGACACTCAAGGACTTCCCTCCTCCCACCACTCTGCAGAAATTCAGAGAAACCTCAGGGTGCCCTTAAGCACACATGATCTGCTTAGAATCTAATTCCGAGTAAATGAAGCACTTCGAAGAAAAGGGATTTATTTTTCATCCTAAAATATCAAGTTCCAAGGCCATATTTTTATTCTAAAATATTTAACCAAATCTATATGATTTCTTATAATGATTCAATTTCTAATTTAACCAAAAGATCCAGGGGATACATTATTCATCACAAAACAACAAATTCAATCAACAAAACAAGGAACAAGTTAATTTCTATTTAAAACTCTTCCCAAAGTAAAGAATGGGAAGTCCCGAGAGTATCTCTCATTCCTTGCACAGTATCAACAACTGTTCAATCCAAAAAAGTCTTTGTTAATTCTGATATAGATACTTTAATCAATTTTCATCTTGATTCTGGTGGAAATAAGGCCTGCACAGACTTCCTGCAGCTTGCGGCGAACACCTCCAAACAAAACAAAATAACACAATGCATATCCTACTTCAGATAAATATATATTTTCTTATTGTAGTTGATAGGCACAGAATATTCTAAATTCATTTGGGGCATTTTATGAGGAGATATATTTTGCATAGGGACAACACTACTATAACACATTCAATTATTTTGTTGTTACAAAAGTCTTTCAGTTCCATAGAATGATAAATCTTCCTCCTCTTCTACTTTGAACTATAGCCTCTGATTTACATTTGTAAACTCATCCAGTCCTTTCCTGGACATTTCCAATATTGAGAAAGAGTCTTATCCACAGAGATTCTAAAATCATTATTTCATATTATACAGAAAATGGTTTATAGATTCTTCTAACCCACATCTTCTAATCTACTGCGAGTTTATAGATGTCCTTCCCCCTACAATCCTCACTCTAAACACATCACCTACATAAGTGATAAATTAAAGGTAAAGATTTTTTTTTTAACTTGAGTTTGGAAAAAAATAAAATGATATCTTCCAGGTATCACAGAGGAAGAAAGAGCTGAAAATTGATGGTAAGCAAAGCATGTGATTCCATGGTGGCCCAGGAATCTCATATAACGACACCAGGAGGTAGATCATAATAGCTGTTAGAATTTGTCACCACTCGTCTAGCCCTGCAAAAGATGCTTAAAGATGTGTTACACATAGAAACACGGTCATCAATATTATAGAAGATAAAGGAAGGAAACCTCACAGAAAAAGATCACAGGAAACTCAAAGCATATATTAGAAAATATCTTTGGCAAATGGCAGGGCAAAGTTAGTACTTATCAATAGTCACAAAGAACGTTAATGGCCTGAACTGTCCAGTTAAAAGACACTGATTGGCTGATTGGGTTAAGGAACAAAACCCATCTATTTGCTGCTTACAAGAAACACATCTTTCCAACCAAGATGCATACAGACTGAAAGTGAAAGACTGGAAAAAGATATACCATGCCAACAGAAATGAAAAAAAGAGCAGGCATAGCCATCTTACTATCAGACAAAATAAACTTAAACAGAAAAACTGTTAGGAGAGACAAAGAGGGGCACTATATAATGATTAAGGGATCAATTCAACAGGATGATATAACGATTATCAATGTATATGCACCTAATTACAGGGCACCGGTTTATTTAAAAGATTTGTTAAGGGACCTAAAGGGAGACTTAGACACCAATACAATAGTACTTGGGACTTCAATACTCCACTCTCAGAAATAGACAGATCAACAGGACAGAAGATCAAAAAGGAGACAGTAGATTTAAACGACACTATAGCCCAAATGGATCTAACAGGTATCTACAGAACTTTTCATCCTACACATAAAGAATGTACATTCTTCTCAGCAGTACATGGAATCTTCTCTAGGATAGACCACATACTAGGCCTTAAAGCAAGTCTCAGCAAATTCAAAAGAATTAGAATCATATGGTGCAGCTTCTCAGACCATAAAGAAATGAAATTGGAAATTAGCAACTCGGAATCCCTAGAGCATATGCATACACATGGAGATTGAACAACATGCTGCTGAATGAACAATGAGTCATAGAAGAAATTAAGAGAGAAATCAAAAATTTTCTGGAAGTAAATGAGGACTACAGATAACATACCAAACCTATGGGATACAGCAAAAGCAGTGTTAAGAGGAAAGTTTATATCAATAGGTGCATACATCAAGAAATTGGAAAGGCACCAAATAGATGAGCTTTCAAGTCATCTCAAGCATCTAGAAAATCTGCAGCAAACCAAACCCAAACCCAGTAGGAGAAGAGAAATAATTAAAATCAGAGAAGAAAACAACAGGATTGAATCAAAAAAAATTACAAAAAATCAGCCAAATGAGGAGCTGGTTTTTTGAAAAAATAAACAAAATTCACACCCCATTGGCCCAACTAAAAAAAGAAGAGAAAAGACCCAAATCAATAAAATCAGAGATGAAAAAGAAAACATAACAACAGACACCACAGAAATAAAAAGAATCATCAGAAATTACTACAAGGACTTGTATGCCAGCAAACAGGGAAATCTATCAGAAATGGATAGATTCCTGGACACATACAACCTACCTAAATTGAGCCAGGAAGACATAGAAAACCTAAACAGACCCATAACTGAGACAGAAATTGAAACAGTAATAAAGGCCCTCCCAACAAAGAAAAGCCCAGGACCAGATGGATTCACTGCTGAATTCTACCAGACATTTAAAGAAGAACTAACTCCAATTCTTCTCAAACTATTCAGAATAATCAAAAAAGAGAGAATCCTCTCAAATTCTTTCTATAAAGCCAGCATCACCTTAATTCCTAATCTGGAAAAAGATGTAGCATTGAAAGAAAATTACAGACCAATATCCCTGATGAACATAGATGCAAAAATACTCAATAAAATTCTGGCCAATAGAATGCAACAACACATCAGAAAGATCATCCACCCAGACCAAGTGGGATTTATCCCTGGTATGCAGGGATGGTTCAATGTTCACAAAACAATCAACGTGATACACCACATTAACAGACTGCAGAAGAAAAACCATATGATTCTCTCAATAGACGCAGAGAAAGCATTTGATAAAATACAACAACCTTTCATGATGAAAACTCTAAGCAAATTGGGTATGGAAGGAACATTCCTTAATACAATCAAAGCAATATATGAAAAACCCACAGCCAACATCCTATTGAATGGGGAAAAGTTGGAAGCATTTCCACTGAGATCTGGTACCAGCCAGGGATGCCCACTCTCACCACTGCTATTCAATATAGTTCTGGAAGTGTTAGCCAGAGCTATTAGGCAAGAAAAAGAAATTAAAGGGATACAAATTGGGAAGGAAGAATTCAAACTATCCCTCTTTGCAGATGATATGATTCTGTATTTAGGGGACCCAAAGAACTCTACTAAGAGACTATTGGAACTCATAGAAGAGTTTAGGAAAGTAGCAGGATATAAAATCAATGTACAAGAATCAACAGCCTTTGTATATACAGGCAATGCCATGGCTGAGGAAGAACTTCTAAGATCAATCCCATTCACAATAGCTACAAAAACAATCAAATACCTTGGAATAAACTTAACCAAGAACGTTAAAAATCTCTACAATGAGAATTACAAAACCCTAAAGAAGAAATAGAAGAGGATACCAAAAAAATAGAAAAATCTTCCATGCTCATGGATTGGAAAATCAATGTCATCAAAATGTCCATTCTTCCCAAAGCAATTTATAGATTCAATGAATTTACCAATCAAAATACCAAAGACATTCTTCTCAGATCTGGAAAAAATGATGCTGAAATTCATATGGAGACACAGGAGTCCTCAAACAGCTAAAGCAATCTTGTACAACAAAATAAAAGCCGGAGGCATCACAATACCAGATTTCAGGGCATACTACAGGGCAGTTGTAATCAAAACAGCATGGTACTGGTAAAGAAACAGATGGATAGATCAATGGAACAGAATAGAAACACCAGAAATCAATCCAAACATCTACAGCCAACTTATATTTGATCAAGGATCCAAAACCAATCCCTGGAGTAAGGACAGTCTATTCAATAAATGGTGCTGGGAAAATTGGATTTCCACGTGCAGAAGCATGAAGCAAGACTGCTACCTTTCACCTTACACAAAAATCCAGTCAACATGGATTAAAGACCTAAATCTACGACCTGACACCATCAAATTATTAGAGAGCATTGGAGAAATCCTGCAAGATATAGGTACAGCAAAGACTTCTTGGAAAAGACCCCAGAAGCACAGGCAGTCAAAGCCAAAATTAACCTTTGGGATTGCATCAAATTGAGCAGTTTCAGTACTTCAAAAGAAACAGTCAGGAAAGTGAAGAGGCAACCGACAGAATGGGAAAAAATATTTGCAAACTATGCAACAGATAAAGGGTTGATAACCAGAATCTACAAAGATATCAAGAAACTCCACAACATCAAAACAAACAACCCACTTAGGAGATGGGCCAAGGACCTCAATAGACATTTTTCAAAAGAGGAAATCCAAAGGGCCAACAGACACATGAAAAAATGTTCAAGATCACTAGCCATCAGGGAAATGCAAATCAAAACCACCATGAGGTTTCACCTCACCCCGGTTAGAATGGCTCACGTTCAGAAATCTACCAACAACAGATGCTGGCGAGGATGTGGGAAAAAGGGACACTAACCCACTGCTGGTGGAAATGCAACTTGGTAAAGCCACTATGGAAGGCAGTCTGGAGATTCCTCAGAAACCTGAATATAACCCTACCATACAACCCAGCCATCCCACTCCTTGGAATGTACCCAAAGGAAATTAAATTGGCAAACAAAAAAGCCGTCTGCACATTAATGTTTATTGCAGCTCAATTCACAATAGCTAAGACCTGGAACCAACCCAAATGCCCATCAACAGTAGACTAGATAAAGAAATTATGGGACATGGACTCTATAGAATACTATACAGCAGTCAAAAACAATGAAACCTGGTCATTTGCAACAAGATGGAGGAATCTGGAAAACATCATGCTGAGTGAATTAAGCCAGTCCCAAAGGGAAAAATATCATCGTTTTCCCTGATTGGCGACAACTAACTGAGCACCAAAGGGGAAACCTGTTGAAGTGAAATGGACACTATGAGAAACAGTGACTTGATCAGCTCTTGTCCTGACTGTTGATGTACAATGTAATACTTTATCCTTTTTAGTATTTTTTTTTGTTCTAGTACTATTGGTTGAACTCTGTAATTAACTCAAAATTATTCTTAGGTGTTTAAATTTTAACTGAAAATGATCCCTGTTAGGAGTTTGGAAAACATTATGCTGAGTGAAATAAGCCAGTCCCAAAGGGACAAATATCATATGTTCTCCCTGATCAGTGACAACTAACCGAGCACCAAAAAGGAAACCTGTTAAAGTGAAATGAACACTATGAGTAACGGTGACTTGATCAGCCCTTGCCTTGACTGTTGATGAACAACTTAATACGTTATCCCTCTTAGTATTTTTTTTTGTTTGTTCTACTTAATACTTTTGGTTGAATACTATAATCAATACACAGATATTATTAAGTGTTGAAACTTAACTGAAAAATGATCGCTGTTAAATATAAGAGTGGGAATAAGAGAGGGAGGAGATGTACAATTTGGGACATGCTCAAGCTGACTTGCCCCAAACAGTAGAGTTAGAAACATACTAGGGGATTCCAATACAATCCCATCAAGGTGGCATGTACCAATGCCATCTCACTAGTCCAAGTGATCAATTTCAGTTCACAATTGATCATAATGATAGGACTAAGAGCCAAAGGGATCACATAAACAAGACAATTGGCTGCAATACTAATGGATAGAATAAAAAAGGGAGAGAACGATCCAACATGGGAAGCGAGATACACAGCAGACTCATAGAATAGCAGATGTCCTAAACAGCACTCTGGCCTCAGAATCAGCCCTTAAGGCATGCGGATCCGACTGAAAAGCCCATGAGAGCATTTCAGGCATGGAAAGCCAAGACACTCTGGCAAAAAAAAAAAAAAAAAAAAAAAAATGACCTAAATGAAAGGTCTCTGCGAGTGAGATCCCAGTGGAAACAACAGGTCATCAAAGAAGAAGGTACCTTTCCCTGAAGGGAGGAGAGAACTTCCACTTTGACTATGACCTTGTCTAAATATGATCAGAGTTGGTAAACTCAAAAGGCTTCCATAGCCTTGGCAGCTCGTGATAAGAGCCTAGGGTGATTACTGATGCCATAAATAAGAGTGGCAATTTGTTAAGTCAACAACAGGAATCACTGTGTACTTACTCCTCATGTAGGATCTCTGTCCTTAATGTGCTGTACATTGTGATTTAATGCTATAACTAGTACTCAAACAGTATTTTTCACTTTGTGTTTCTATGTGGGAGCAAACTGTTGAAATCTTTACCTAATATATGCTAAAATGATCTTCTGTATACAAAGAGAATTGAAAATGAATCTTGACGTGAATGGAATGGGAGAGGGAGTAGGAGAGGGGAAGGTTGCGGGTTGGAGGGAAGTTATGTTATGTGGGGTAACCATTGTAGTCCATAAGCTGTACTTTGGAAATTTATATTCATTAAATAAAAGTTAAAAAAAAAAGAATATAGGAAAGGTGGAACCAGGCTCATGCAAGCATAAAAGGCTGACTTGCTTTGGAAAAGCATGATAAAGCTGCAATATTTTAGGAAGTATCAGGAAAACTACACAACTAGGATATGCAGATTTAAAAAAAAAAATGTCTTCAGTGAGGACTGTAAGTCTATAATGAGACAAAAGCCCCAGACAAAGGAAATTCACTTATAAATTGCTCTGGAGATAATTAAAATTTTGTGTCACAGGAAAAAAGAAACATTCAAGTGCTACATTTTCCTCATTCATGCAGGAGTGGAGGAAATGGGAAAGGAAAGCAACTGTGCAAAGGAGCAACTTGCAAACAAAAAGTCATCTTTTAAACAACAAAGAAAATTAAGATGAAAGAAAGCTAACACACACACACACACACGAAGAAAATTAACTCACTAATTTGAGGTGAAAGAAAATCCAAGAGAGAGCTACTGGCATTGCAGCATAACAGGTAATGACATGGCCTGAGATGCTGGCATCTCATGCATGTTGGTTCTTGTCCTGGCTGCTCCACTTCCATTCCAGCTCCCTGCTAGTGGACTGGGAAAAAGCAGTGGAAGATGCCCAGTGTGTTTGGGCCCCTGCCACCCACATGAGAGACCTGAAAGAAGCTCCTGGCTCCTGGCTCCTGGCTTCAGCCTGGCCCAGTGCTGACCTTTGTAGTCATCTGGGGAGTAAACCAAGGAATGGAAGATCTTTCTCTCCCTGTCTCTCCCTCTCTCTGTAACTTTGACTTTCAAAATAAATAAATAAATCTTAAAAGAGAAAAAAAAAAAGAACTTCCAAAAGATGACAAATCAAATGTTATTCATATTATCGTAATAATAAAAAGGGAGACAATCTACTATGAAAGAGTATCATTTGAGCAACTTAAAATTAAAAAGATTGAAAAATGATAAAATATAAATGAAGCATAATTAGAATTTAAAAATGTAAAGCCTAAGAAGTAGATACATATAAGAAAATATAATGAAATGATGCCTAGTATTAGGAAATTTTAAGAATAAATTACAGAGTAAATTTACAAAGTAAAAAAATTAAAACATGTTTACAATACACACTCGAAGCATGGGACATAAAATGTAAAGGCTTGTGTTTGCTCTCTCTTTGTGTTTATATAAAATAAGATTTTCAGAAGAAAATATGTGAAATAATTTTCTGAAAAGATATTTTAATATTTTTCCTACATTAAATATATATTTCAGTAAAAGTATTATATATTCCTTAAGTTTACATAGATTTAAACTCTATGACCATACTTCAACCATAAAAAGAAATCAAAAATAAGAATTAAGAAAAGATAGTTAATTTCCAAGAGTTGTAATTGGACCGATAACACATTTTTATGAGCCCAATAGAGAATAAAAATCATGGATGATGACCATTCAAGTGCTGAGGAGAAATAACTGTCAATTATATACCCAGCTGAACTCTCTCATAGATGAGTACATGTAAATCAAAGAAATTTTTCAGGAGACTATTGTAATCATCAACTATGGTTCAAAGAATTATTAAAAGATGAACGCCAGGAAAATAAATGGACCCTCAATCAAATATAAGGTAGAAAAAGCAACTGTGACAAAATAATTTGATAAATGTGTTGATATATATATATATATATATATATATATACAGGTATAACTTATTTTAACGATCAATGATTTAAACATTTATTATCAATTTTCTAGTAACTAAAAACAACGTAAGTGGGGCATTTGACTCAGTAGTCGGAGACACAGATTGAGATGCCTGCATCCCATGTTGGAGTTCCTGGACTCTAGACCTTACTGTCCTTATGCTACCAAATCCCTGTGTGGGTAAAGTCTGGGAGGCAGCAGATGATGGTTTATGTACTTGGGTTCCTCCCACGCATAAGGGAGACCCAGATTGAGTTCCAAGCTCCTGGTTTATGCCTGGCCAGCTCTAGTTGTTGCAGGCATTCAAATAATGATCCAGGGGATGCAAGATTTCTGTCTCTCTCTCGTGCAAATAAATTAGATATAAATAACAATTTAAAAAAAAATATACAACATGCAAGCAAAACTAACGACTACATTGACAAGTAGAAAGTGATGAGAATAAATTCTTCCAAGATTAAAAATCCTGATTTGTTTTAGAATAGCTCATTCATGTATGAATGGTTATTTAATGTCACTTGCATAGATGTTAACAATCCACATTTTATTAAAGATTATGTGAGAATACATAATATGTGGTCACTAATTTTGAGGCAATTGTCTTGAAAGATTACTGTACCTTCCTACAATCTCTTTGTAGTTTTTATTGTTTTTAGTGGTAGTGGTATCACTATTTGCCTTTTTAAAATTCTGTCCTATATCTAATCAGTTTCTTTTGAAACCAAACAGTAGTTACTAAAAGAAGTGAGGTTATACTTTTTCTAATAAAATGTTTTTCAATATCTTTGTACAGAATCATTTGTTCAAATAAAATCTTTTGAGTAAAAGTAAAAAAAAAGCCAAACAATATAATTAGGGTTGCTCTTTATAAAGTTGGAAGAGAAATGGTTGTCCAACAAAGATATAGCAGACACTCATCAATAATAACAGCACAGATATAAAACAGGTTTTTGAAGGAAATAAATAGAACACACAGGATACTCAAACCTAAATAACCACAAATTCTGGCAGACATGGTAGTGTTTAGACACCATAACAATCTTCCCAGGAGAGTAAGCCCCACCTTCAAGGAAAGCACAAAACATAAATGATGATGGACCAATGGAAGTTCCCTGGCTGGAGAACTCATTTTACTAGAATGGAGGAACTCAGATTTTGAGGACTAGCGTCACTTTGACTTTAAATTGATTTAGAAGGAACATTCCTCAACACAAAGAAAGCAATTTATGACAAACCCGCGGCCAGCATCCTATTGAATGGGGAAAAGTTGGAAGCATTCCATATAAAATCCAGAGCCAGACAAGGATGCCCACTCTCACCCCTGTTATTCAATGTAGTCCTGGAAGTTTTAATCAGACCCACTAGGAAAGAAAACATCAAAGAGATTAAAATTGGAAAGGAGGAAGTCAAACTATCCCTATTTGTAGATGACATGGTTCTATATATAGGGGATACAAAAGACTCCATTGAAAGATTCTTGGAACTCATAAAAGCAGGATATAAAATCAACATGGAAAAACCAATAGCCTTTGCATACACAATGTCATGGCTGAGAAGAACTTTTAAGATCAGTCCCATTCATAGTAGCTCCAAAAAAATTAAATAACTTGTTATAACAAATATGTCAAAGATCTCTACAATGAAAATTAAAAGCACTAAAGAAAGAAATAAAAGGCATTAAAAAATGGAAAAATCTTCCAGGTTCATGGATTGGAAGAATCAACATCATCAAAATATCCATACTACCAAAAGCAATTTACAGTATCAATGTGATCCCAATCAAAATACCAATGAAATTCTTGGCAGATCTAGAAAAAATGTGCTGAAATTCATATGCAAAGACAAGTGAACCTGAATAGCTAAAGCAATCTTATACAATAACAAAGCTGGAGGCATCACAATACCTGATTTCACTATTGAATAAGTATGGCTGTAAATTACCATCATGGTCACCATATGTTTAGAAAATATGAGAAAATAGGAAAATGGCCAAAATGTTCATCCACATACCTTCTTTGCCAGCTGATATTATTTATACAAAGGCTTCTTTATCTAGTGTCCAAGAAGTTGGCAGAAATAACTCCCACTCTATTGTCAGTTGATAGTGCCATGAATGGAGATGTACACTGGCTACTGTGTGAAATTCTGCACCCTGAAGACTTCGCTTCTTGGAAAAAGAATTTCAGGGTCCAGGGGACCACATCAAGGGAGTTAGTGGCCAACAGACATTATTTGCCATCAGTGATAACTGTGGAATAACTAAGAGCACAGATGAATAGGGAGAAGTTTCTACCATGAATTTGGAAGACTCTCAAGTCCCCATTTGAACTTTTCTCAAAATTCATTGATGTGAACCCAGGGGTAAATGCAAATATGCATAGTGCTACAGTTGTAGTAAACATTGTCTTGTTTATCCTGGGTCTTTCTAAACCCAAGTTAAAAAAAAGTGGTAGAATAGCAAGGACAGACTGTTTTCACCTAAATCCCAAAAATAGCTATTCAGTGTGGGGACATTTAGAAACAGATCAAAAGGAAATCAAACACTGACATGTTGGCTGGTCATTTAAAGGTCTTTTTAAGGGAGATGTTTCCTATCTTGGCCAATCAATAAAGGGAATATGGAGGAAGGGAGACTACATTGTCACTATTATGGTAAGAGTAAAGTCAGAAGAGAAATTATATAAAGAAACTGTTGAGGACTTGTAGACATAAGACCCTTATCTAGAAAATATACAGCAAATAGCTCAAAATTGATAGAACGAGGTGATCTCAGAGGTAAAACTGATGAGTCATATGCTCATATGTCAATAAATTTCCCTCAAGCTAAGCTGCCTTTTCTTTTTCTGATAGATATTGATGCTACGTACTCTGCAATGTCCTTGAAAATTTCTTATTTTCCATTTGGTTTAGATCAAGAAAAACTCTTGGCATGTTGGGTCACCCCTTTTTCTGCTGTTTTTTTTTCCTCCTTGCTTCGCATATAGTTTCTCTCACTGCGGAATATATGTTCTTACTTACTGTCAATTCTCCTATAAATTGATTGAGAGAGGCCTACTGTCTGACTTAAAGACTTCCTGGATCCTAGCTTTGGATCCGCTAAGCTCCAGCTGTTGTGGACTTTTGGGGAGTGAACCAGTGAATGGAAGACCTCTCTCTCTCTGCGTCTCTACTTCTCTCTGTAAATCTTTCAAATAAAATAAACATAAAAAACCCTTTTAAAAAGGCTATCATATTCTGTAATCTCATGGACTGTCTGTAGAAATCCTTCAGGAAGAGACCCCTGACTTGGCTGCTGTGCCTTCCAAAATAAAAGGGGTACAGCACAGAATGACAGTCTTACACTGTTCCGTGCAATAATCCTGATCTAAGACAAATAAATAACACTAATCTAGGAAATAATTATAGTGATGTAATTTGAGATATAGAACAAATAAATATTTTAACAAAAAAACACATATTATGGTCATATGTAAAACGATATCTTTTGTCAAGTATTCAGTTAAAAGTATAAAACCTGCTATAGAAAAACTAGGAAAACAAGAAATGATCTTACCAAGGGACACTTATCCTGTAATATCCTCATACTTCTAATCAGGAAAGAAGGCCTAATTTGATGAAGATGGTTAGCCACCAATAGATTTAAACAAGGTCTGTAATTCCTAACCCTGCAATTATTCTAACCTCAGGACCATAATCTGCAGCTTTTCTCTGTAATTGACCCTTCCTCTCTTCCTGCTTTTCTTCATTTCTTTCTTTCTTTCCTTTCTTCCAGTGAATGAGTCTAAATTTTTGTTTGCATTTGCATTTAGAATTTGTGACAAAAAAAGCACTAATGGGTTTTGGACTCTTACACTATTTTCTCTGGTCATTTATAAAAAAAATACAATACAAGAAAAGAAAGAAAATTGTACCACCAGAGGGATCTATAATTATTGAAAATATGAATGATTTTTGGAAGCCTCGGAAACTGGAGAACAATGCATAATTGATAGTTTGGCTTTGTTAAAGGTTTTGTTTCACAGGAGCATGAATCTTCCTCAGACAATGTTACCAAAGGGATTGAAAATATTTAGGACATCTGTTTTCAGCTGTAGACCACAGAGTTCTTACAATCTAAAAATCAGATCATTCTGCACATATAAAATGTCCCACTATAAAAGGAAATCAAAAAAGAAAAATAAACAAACCCAAAATCTTTGGCAATTTATTAAACTAATACACTGTTGTATACAAAGAATCCAGTTTTTGCAGCAAGGAGAAAATCTCTTAGGGAGCAACTGCATGAGATTTCTCCAGATCCACTAGTCCAGGACTTATAATCTGAAGAGGTTTTTATATGGCTAAGAGCAGCTATAGCCTCCTTCCAGCTTTGGTTGTTCCAAATTTTGAAACCCCAACATGATTTATCTGATTTTCATACTGTGTATTTGATAATGTTTATTGACAGTCATTGTTATGTTTTCAACAGGATTTAGTACCCTAAACTCATAAACACACTTAAATCCCAAAGTCTTATGTTAAAAGTCAATGGATTTATGTTAATGCTTAATGGATTAAGAGTGGAGATCAGATCTAACCGCGCCCTCTTGGAGGCAGGCCCAGGATGGGAGTCTCTAGGTCACTAGGAACATGCCTTCTTTAGGTCGTTCATGTAAGCTATGTATCAGCCACATAAGCCAAGTTTTCTGCCTTTGTCTCTGTGTCACCATGGCCCCCTGCTATGCTTCAGCCTCACAATGCCTGCACCAAGGGGATAATCTGTTCTTGGTTTGCAAACCTCTAAAATAAACCATATTCCATCCTAAGAAAGAGCTCTCTGGCACTTTAGTTAAGGTAACAAAGAGCTAATATAGTTACATATTCAGAAAAAAAAAGTGCCCTAGTTAAGACTTCATATGTTGTGGTAACTTATCATAAAACTCAGACAGTTTAGATTTTATCTGGAATTAAATCTACACAAACAGATGAGTTAATAGCAGTTACCAGAGCTGCAATTCTTACTCTAGACTTAAAGTGAAAATATATTCTAATAATAACTAAATAGTGTGTGTAACATGCAACAGAGAATATTTTTTTAAATCACAGAGAATTTTAACATCAATGAGATCTAAAATGCCTCATGAAAAATTGATAACTTATTTGGCAGAGGCTTTACAGCAGCTTGATTAGATATCAGTAATTGTCTAGCTCACATAGGGCAGGGTGAAATTGCTAATGGCAATAATTTTGCTTTGGAACTGCAACAGCTGATATTAAAATTTGGCAAACTCCAAATGCAGAAGCTCCATTTTTAATCCAAAAAATGTTAGACATTTTCAATTTTTTATTTTACAAATGAAAATCAACACAAGCTGATGAAGAGGCTACAATGAATTTGACTGGACTATGGGTTTTCCTTAATAAAACACATTCACATAACACATTCCTATTTTAGTGTTATCAATAAAAATCACCTGAATTAGGACTTTTAAATGCAGGAAACTGTTATACCTGCAAAAAATGAAATTATTAAAACATGTGCTACTCATCTGTAGAATTATTCACAGACTACTCCCATAATAAACGCTGAAAGTTCTTCCTAACCAACTTCATTAAGAACATAGGGGTTGGCCGATGCTGAGGCTCACTAGGCTAATCCTCTGCCTGCGGCACTGGCACCCCGGGTTCTAGTCCCGGTTGGGGTGCTGGATTCTGTGCCGGTTGCTCCTCTTCCAGTCCAGCTCTCTGCTGTGGCCTGGGAGTGCAGTGGAGGATGGCCCAATTGCTTGGGCCCTGCACCTGCAGGGGAGACCAGGAGGAAGCACCTGGCTCCTGGCTTTGGATCGCGCAACGCGTAGCGGCCACTTGGGGGGTGAAACAAAGGAAAAGGAAGACCTTTCTCTCTGTCTCTCTCTCTCACTGTCTAACTCTACATGTCAAAAAAAAAAAAAAAAAAAAAAAGAGGCATTTGGATTTCTTTCATGAAGCTAAAGCTCACAAAAGAGATGCTGTCAGTTTCTGACCATATGATGTTCTGATGGCCTGAAGTCTTTTCCTCTTCAAAAATTAATGCTCATCCAGTATTAAGTTTCTCTTAATACACATAATTCCCATTTTCAGGATACTATAATACGTTGACAAAATAATATTATTTACAGTATCAACCAAAATTATGCAAATATTTGCAGCTTCCTACAAGCCTGTGTCCTGTAGACAAGTAGAGCGAATGAATCTAAAAATCAAAACAAACAGACAAAACCTTATTGGCAAAGATTCTGTGAGTTTTACCACCAGCCTGGTTAAAAATGAAAGTGGCATTTAGAAACAAGTACAGAATCTCTAATTTTAAATATATGTGCGGATGCCTATAAATTTTGGACTAAGACCATATCTTGTGTTGGATTTAACTGAATCCTCCCTTAATCATATCCATAACTTAAAAGGGCTTCTTCTCTTCCCAGAAACCCTGAGACATAAAGTAATAAAGACCTGGAAGGCATCACTGAAGAATCTGAAGTCTGCCCTTGTCATTAAACAGGAGATTCTGTCTGCATAAAAGTGTTCTCAAAAAAAAGACAGGTTGTCACCATGCTGGGCTGGAACAAACAAAGAAATCCCTGTGCACTTTTCTACAAACACAGTGTTTTGCCAAACTTGGTTTTCAATGTCAAACAAATTGTTAAGAAGTAAATACAACTGCACTTTTAGTGATTTTGTGACTGTTTCAGAATTTATGTGAGTGAAATTCCACATCATTTCATTTGACTAATGTTTTTAGCCCTCGCCTATTTTCCTGCCCTACTGTGGTCTTTTAAATTTTTGTGTTGGAATATAATGTAAACTAAAATATGTTAATTCAAAAGTAATAAATAAAAATATTAAGTTAAAAAGAAATCCTTTTAACAAAAACAACTAAAAGAAGTGTAAACTTAGAGTATCAAAAGAGAGAAAAGTCATCCAAGTAGAAACTGGTTTTGCTGGTATTCAAATTTTCTTATTATATGAGGACTATTCATGTAAGATGAGTGAACTTTTCCCCATTCTCCACCCTCCTCTTTTTCTCCCCAGTCTTTAGTAACCACCGTTCTTCTTGATACTATCTTGTGTTTGACAGTTGCAACTTCTTCAGAGAAAGGAAGAAGTAGCAATGCAGATAATTAGAAAATTGTGATGTTACTATTTTATATTAGCTAAAGGAGGAAATTGTAAGGGAAAAGACAAGCAGTCTTGACCTGCCTTGTAACTTTTTCCTCTCTTTGAAATGCATATAAATCGTTTTAAAAGCTAAATAACCTCCTTGCCAGCTAGAAGAACCAGAAATGTCTTTCTCTGGGACCTTTTTTCTTTTGAAATGTAATTATTAAGAAGACAGTGCTCTATCTCTCTGTTTCTGTAGGAAGATGGGAGCCTAGCTTAGGTACCTCCCTTCAAGTTACAAAACAATCACTTGCCATAAAGATTTTTATTTTGTTTTTTCATAAAACCAATTAGCTAACACAGAAGGTCATTCCAATTAGCAAGCAAATTTGGAACTAATTCTGTGTGACAAATAGTGCTGTCTGTTCCTCTTATTTGAGGACTAGTTTATCATGAGACATGTATGTGCAGTGAATTATATCCACTTGGTTACATAAGGGTAAGATTTATTTCTTTTTGCCTATGACGATCATTACTTCTTTAACTTTTATGCAACAATAAAGTTATTTTCTGGGGTAGGGATTTCACATAGCAGTTAAAATGCTGCTTGGGACATATTCCAATTCAAATTGCCTAAGTTTGAGTTCTGACTTTGTTCCTGATTTCAGCTGCTGGGTAATATGCTAATGTTTACCCAGGGAGGCAGCAGATGATGGTTTAAATACTCCAATTCTTGTCACTTAAATGTGCGCCCCAGAGGGAGTATCTGGTTCCTGGCTTCCAACTGCTACAGCTTCAGTTGCTGCAGGCATCTGAGGAGTGAACCAGCAGATGAGAGATCTGTCTCTATCTCTGCTTCTCTGTCACCTTCCTCTCAAACACATAAACAAATCAAATACATAAAGAAAGAAGGGAGGAAGGAAGGAAGAAAGAATGGAAGGAAGGGAGGGAGGGAGGTAAGGAGGGAGGGAAGAAGGATGGAAAGAAGGAAGGAAGGGAACGTGGAAATAACTGGTCCAGTCTCTGACATCTAGCCCCGAAACCTTGGATCACCTCTGAGCTTTGTAAGTCCCATCCCAGCTGTGCAGCCCACCTTGATGCTTAGCTTACAAATAACAACTACCCTAAGAAGAAGGTCAGGAAAATGTATGAGGTCAGTGATTCCAGCAGGGTTTTTTTGTTTGTTTGTTTGTTTGTTTGTTTGTTTTTGACATTTTTCTTTGTCTTCGATTTTATACACTTTGACTATATATGCTCAGTTGTATTCCTGAAATTTAACCTTGTTTGTGTTCTCTGAACTTCTTGGATCTGTGGTTCATTAATTTTGGAAAATTCTCATCAATTATAACTTCAAAGATTCTGTTTCTTCCCCTGTTATCTCCATTATGAATATGCTAAACTTCTTGTAATTGCCATATGTTCTTGAATGTTCTGTTTTGGCTTGGGTTATATTTTATTTATTTTTTTCTTTTTGCTTTTCATTTTGGAACTTACTCTTGGAATATTCAGGCTCACTGAATCTTCCTTGGCTGTGCCCAGTCTACAAATAAAATCACAAAAGGCATGCTTTATTTCTGTCACAGCTTTAAAAGTTTTTCTACCATTTCCTTTAGATTCTTTGAGTTTCCACCTCTCTTCTTACACCAACCATATTCTGTTGCATGCTGTCTACTTTTTCTATTAGAGGACTTGGCAGTTGTATCAATCATGTTAGACACCTCTTCTGACAATTTCAAATCTATAGCATGTATGTGTCCAATTCTGTTCCTTTTTTCTTTGCCCAGATTATTTTTGCATTTTAGAATAATTGTAATGAAGGCTAGATATAATGTATCAAATACAAAAAAATGGGCAAAACAGATCTTCAATGTAAGGGCATTTGTTTACAGGGACAGGAATTAAGCTGTGTTCAGTATTTCCTAAAACATAATTTGAATAAGTATAGTGGTAGATTGCAGGGGCTGCAGTGTCTCTAGGGTCCTTATGTTGGTCTCCTCTCTGGTCTTTGGCCTCTCTCTAGAATTTCTTGTTAAATAGAGTCTGAGCTTTGCAGTTATTTCAGATATAATTCCATAATAAAGAATTTCAATTGAGTGGTGCTACAGCGTGGGAGGGCACAGCATTCTGCGATTTTACCATTACATTTAAGTCTTTTAATGAGACTATGCCCCTGTGCTGTGACTTGCACAATTGCTTCTCTGGATTTTGTGTCCTCTTGTTGATAGAATTGGAAGTGGCCCTTCAACATGGTGAAAGCTAGAGGAGAATATAGCCAAGCTTCCAGGTTAGCTTGGCTCTGGTAAAACAGTCTTCCTTGATTGATAAAGAAAACGAAACGACTTGGTTGTATTTCAAAAGGTAATCTTTCTCTTCCTTTTCTGAAAGTCAGGAGAAAATTTTTCTCTAATCTTCACCCAAGAAACTGGTGGGTCTCCTAGGAAAAAAAAATCACCAAAAAGTTGTATACCTCTAGGGATGTTTCATCTCCCAAACTAGTCTCAGAACTAGTAATTATCTTTTTTTTTTTTTTTTTTCTGACAGGCAGAGTGAACAGTGAGAGAGAGACACAGAGAGAAAGGTCTTCCTTTTTGCCATTGGTTCACCCTCCAATGGCCGGCACGTTGAGGCCGGCGTACCACGCTGATCCGAAGGCAGGAGCCAGGTGCTTCCTCCTGGTCTCCCATGGGGTGCAGGGCCCAAGCACTTGGGCCATCTTCCACTGCACTCCCTGGCCACAGCAGAGAGCTGGCCTGGAAGAGGGGCAACCGGGACAGAATCCGGCGCCCCAACTGGGACTAGAACCCAGTGTGCCGGCACTGCAGGCAGTTAGGTTATTAACCACGCCCCTTTGGAAGTGGGTTAAAAGCCGGCCACGGTGTGGCCCATGCCCGCTCTTTTTCCCTGGCCTCTTGCTAGGAAGGGGCTTGCAGTAGCCCCGAGCCTCCAGGGCTCATGGCCTCCGGGCCATGTGCTCTAGGCTTCCTGGCCTAGATGTTCATCCATGTGGCTGGTTCCTGGTGCTCGGTATGAACCCCCATTCACTTCTCTCTCCTAAATAAAGCTCTCACTCTCTTATGCACCTTTCTTACTAAATAAAAGCTTAAAACGTACCATGCTGCCTCGTTTATCTGTGCCAGTATTTAGAATTCTTCTCTAAATATTAGGCAAGAACCCTCTCAGGCTTATAAATATCAGGGATTTAGTATTAAACCTGTGATGAAATTGTAAGGAACCCCAAATTCCAGTAGTACATGTGGCACCCCGGATAGCATTTCTAGGGAACTTTAAGGGTCCACATTTCAGGGTAAATTTTAGGGTGTCTTTTACGATTTCATTCCCACCAGTTACTGGCTCCAGCAATGGCTTCTGCTTGAGTTAAAATGTAATTCCTAGGGCCAGCGCCTTGGTGCAGTAGGTTAATCCTCCGCCTGCGGAGCCAGCATCCCATATGGGTGCCGGTTCTAGTCATGCCTGCCCCTCTTCCAGTCCAGGTCTCTGCTATGGCCTGGGAGGGCAGTGGAGGATGGCCCAGGTGGGCTCCTGTACCCACCTGGGAGACCAGGAGGAAGCACCTGGCTCCTGGCTTCGGATCGGCACAGCTCTGGCCATTTGGGGAGTGAACCAACAGAGGGAAGACCTTTCTCTCTGTCTCTCCCTCTCACTGTCTGTAACTCTAACTCTCAAATAAAATAAAATCTTTTAAAAAAATGTAATTCCTTGTATTTATTTTTTTCTTTTTTTAGATTTTATTTATTTATTTGAGAAGTAGAGTTACAGATAGTGAGAGGGAGAAACAGAGAGAAAGGTCACCTTCTGTTGGTTCACTCCCCAATGGCTGCAATGATCAGAGCTGCACCGATCTGACGCCAGGAGCCTGGTGCTTCTTCCTAGTGTCCCATGTGGGTGGAGGGGCCCATAGACTTGGGCCATCTTCTACTGCTTTCCCAGGCCACAGAAGAGAGCTGGATTGGAAGTGGAGCAGCTGGGACTAGAACCGGTGCCCATATGGGATGCCAGCATCACAGGTGGAGGATTAACCTACTGCACCACAGCGCCGGCTCCCTATATTTACTTATTTCTATACTTCGGGGCTACTGATTTGCTATAAGACCTCAATTTATTGATGTATCTAAAAAGGGTTGTTACTTTTCAGTTCAACTTTTTGCCTTGTAAAGAAGGGAATAATGATGTACAAGGTACTCATTTATCAGAACAGAATTGGAAGTCTTATTATCATTCATAAACAAAATTTATTGACTGTTAAACATTGATTTGAACTGATCTCTAGGGCCACTAGCCCCAATAGAAGAAACAAAAATGGAGTTCTTCATGCTGAAGTTCCCAACATTAGGAGTTTATCTGAATATCCAAGAAAGAGAGAGTGAGAGAAGAGAGAGAGAGAGAGAGAGAGAGAGAGAGAGAGAGAGAGAGACTGACCCAATCAGGACAGTTTTAAGTAGCACAATAAAAAAGTACCCTTTGCTTTAATTCTAATAAAAAAATCTGAAGTAAGTGAATGTTAACCAATTAGCATTTTTTTCTATTTTCCTATTTCCTTGTTTCTGTCTTACAAAAACCCACTGTTCTACAAAAACTGAAACATCCCACTATTCTGCCATTGCCAAATGGGGAGTTCTCATTCTATTTTGTGGAGTAGAGAAGGCCCTGCATCTTTATTTTTCTGTATTTTTTAATATAAAGAGAAAAGATTTTATTATTTCATAGATATTTTTATTTTTTAAAAAAATTATTTATGGTATACAAATTTCATATATTTCATATAAATAGAATTATGAACATAGTGATATTTTCCACCCCACCTTCCTTCTCGCCCATGCCTCCACCCTTCTTCCTGCTCCTACTCATAGTTTCCTTCTTTGCCTCCCTCAAGCCCTCCTCCTTTAGTTTTCTTTAATTTTTTTAATAAGAAATTTTCAATTTACTTTATAGTCATAGACTTAATACACCACTCACCATATGTTCAACAATGTTCAACAAGTAAAAAGAATAAAGGTTACTGTTCCACAAGAATATAAACAAGGCTATATATGGCAATTAAATCATAAGATATCAGTTTCATAATTATACATTTTTGTAGTCTATATTACCTACCACATATAAGAGAACACATGTGAATGTGATATTTGTTTTTTTGGGACAGGCTTATTTCACTAAACATAATGGTCCCAGTTGCATCCATTTTGTTGCAAAAGACAGGATTTCATTCATTTTGTTTGTTTTCAAAGATTTATTTATTTATGTGAAAGAGTCACAGAGAGAGGAAGAGACAAGGAGAGAAATATTCCATTGTCTGGTTCAGTCCTAAAATGGCTACAATTACCAGGGCTAGGCCAGGGCTAGGCCAGGCTGAAGCCAAGAGCCAGGAGCTTCTTCCAGGTCTTCCACGTGAATGCAAAAGCCAAAGTACTTGGGCTATCCTCTGCTTCTTTCTCCAGACACATTAACAGAGAGCTGGATCATAATTGGTGCAGCTGGGATTTGAACCAATGTCCATATGGGACACCAACATTGCAACTGGTGGCTTAACCTGTTATGCCACAACTCTGGCCCCCAGCATTACATTTATTTTTTATGATTGAGTAGTATTCCATCATATATATATATATATATATATACATGTATATACACACACACACACATATATATATATGTATATACACACACACCACATTTTCTTTATCTAGTCATCAGTTGATGGACATCTGGGTTGATTCCATATCTTAGCTAGTGTGTGAATTGAGCTGCTATAAACATGGGAGTACAGATAACTCTTTCATATGCTGATTTCATTTTCTTTGTGGTAAGTTATCAGAATAGATGTAATAGATGGGTCATATGGTAGATCTATTTGCAGATTGCTGAGGAATTCTCATACTGTCTTTCATAATGGTTGTACTAGTTTACATTCCCAACAGTATAGTAAGGTTCTTTTTTCTCTAGATGCTTTCCAGAATTTATTATATTTTGATTTTTGGATGATAAGTATTTTAACTGGGGTGATGTGATGCCTCATGCTGGTTTGTATTTCCATTTCCCTGATGGCTAATGGTCCTGAGCATTTTTTCATGTGTTTGTTGGTCATTTGACCAACAAGTGTGAGATTCTGGATATTAATCCTTTATCAGTTGCATAGTTTGCAAATATTTTCTCTCATTCTGTTAGTTGCCTCTTCACTTTGTTGAGTGTTTCTTTTGATGTATAGAAGCTTCTTAGCTTGGGGGCCGGCGCTGTGGCACAGCAGGTTAAAGCCCTGGCCTGAGGCATCAGCATCCCATATGGGCTCTGGTTTGAAATTCAGCTGCTCCACTTCCAGTCCAGCTCTCTGCTATGGCCTGGGATAACAGTAGAAGATGTCCCAAGTCCTTGGGCCCCTGCACTCATATGGGAGACCCAGAGGGAGCTCCTGGCTCCTGGCTTGGGATTGGCACAGCTCCAGCCATTGTGGCCAATTGGGGAGTGAACCATCGGATGGAAGACCCTGCCCCTCCCGGCCTCTCCTTCTCTCTCTGTGTAACTGTTTCAAATAAATAAATAAATGTTTTTTAAAAAGAAGCTTCTTAGCTTGATGTAATCCCATTTGTCTATTTTTGCTTTTATTGCTTGTGTTTCTGGGATATTTGGCAAGAAGTGTTTGCCTATGTTGATGTCTTGTAGAGTTTCCCAAATGTTTTCCTCTAGTAATTTCCTGGAATCAAGTTGTAGATTTAGGTTTTTGATCCATTTTGAGTATAAGATGTAATGTAGGAGTCTTGTTTCATATTTTTTGCAGAGATCCATTTTCTCCAACACCAGTTGTTGAAGAGACTGCCCTGTCTGTAAAGAATTATTTTAGCTTGTTTACCAAAGATTAGTTTGTTGTAGATACGTGGATTAATTTCTGTTCTGTTCCATTGGTCTAAATGTCTATTTTTGTGCCAGTGTCAGGTGGTTTTGATTATAACTGCTTTGTAGTATGCACAGATGTCTCGTTTTATGATGCTTCAGTTTTGTTTTGCTGTTGAACATTATTTTGACTTGGGCTTTTCAGGGTCTCTTGTGTTTCTATGTGAATTTTAGCATCATTTTTTCTAGAGCTGAGAAGAGTGTCCTTAGTATTTTGATTGGGATAGCACTGAACCTGTAAATTCCTTTGGGCAGTGTGGACATTTTGATGCTATTGTTATTCCAATTCTTGGACATGGAAATTTTTGCTATTTTCTGTTACTTCTATATCATTCTCTAGTGTTTTGTAGTTTCTTTTTAGAGTTCTTTCATACCCTTGCTTAAATTTATTCCAATGTATTTAAAATTTATGTAGGTATAGTGAATGGTCTTACAAGTTCTTTCTAACCATGCCATTGTTTGTGTATACAAATGTTACTGATTTTTGTGTCTTGATCTTATAACCTACAATTTTATAGAATTCTCTTATGAGTTCCAATACTCTCTTTGTGGAGTCTTTTGTTCCCCTATATATAGGATCATATAATCTGCAAATAGTGATGAATTCACTTCCTCCTTTTCCATTTTTATTCCTTTGGTTTCTTTTTCTTGCCTAATGGCCCTGGCTAAAATTTCCAGAGCTATATCAAATAGCAATGGTGAAAGTGGGCATCCTTATCTGGTCCCAGATGTTAGTTAAAATGCTTCAAGCTTTTCTTTTTTTTTCTTTTTTTTTTTTGACAGGCAGAGTGGACAGTGAGAGAGAGACAGAGAGAAAGGTCTTCCTTTTGCTGTTGGTTCACCCTCCAATGGCCGCCGCGGTAGCGCGCTGCGGCCGGCGCACCGCGCTGTTCCAATGGCAGGAGCCAGGTGCTTCTCCTGGTCTCCCATGCGGGTGCAGAGCCCAAGCACTTGGGCCATCCTCCACTGCACTCCCTGGCCACAGCAGAGAGCTGGCCTGGAAGAGGGGCAACCAGGACAGGATCGGTGCCCCGACCGGGACTAGAACCCGGTGTGCCAGCGCCGCAAGGTGGAGGATTAGCCTGTTGAGCCACGGCGCCGGCCTCAAGCTTTTCTTGATTCAATATGATTCTGGCTATGGGTTTGCTATATATTGATTCGGTTGGGTTGATATATGTTCCTTATATACCCAATTTGTTAAAGTTTTTATCATGAAAAGATCTTGTACTTTATCAAATGCATTCTCTACATCAATCGAGATAATCATGTGGTTTTTATTTGTCAATTTATTAATTTGATGTATGATGTATATGGAACCATCCCTGCATCCCTGGGATTAATCCCCTTTGGTCTGAGTGGATGATCTTTTTGATGTGTTGTTTGACTAAATTAGTTAGTACCTTGTTGGGGGTATTTGCATGAATGTTCATCAGGAATACTGGTCTATTTTTCTTATTTGTTGTACCCTTTTATAGTTATTGAATTAAGGTGATGCTGGCTTTACAGAAGGACTTTGGAAGGATTCTCTCCCTTTAACTCATTTCAAATAGTTTAAGAAGAATTGAAATTAGTTCTTCTTTAAGTTTGTTAGTATTCAGTAGTGAAACCATGTGTTCCTATGCTTTTGCTTGTTGGTTGGGTTTTTATTTTGATTCAATCTCTATCTTGGTTATTGGTTTATTTAGGTTTTCTTTGTCTTCATGCTTCATTTTGGTAAATTTTTTGTGTCTTTAAATCTATCCAATTCTTCTAGACGTTCCGATTTATTGACATATAGGTATCTATAGTAATTTTGATGATTCTTTTTATTTCAGTGGAATCAGTTGTAAAATCTCCTTTTTCATCTAAGATTTTATGGTGATCTATGTCTTCTTCTTTTTTTTTTTTTTTTTGGTTAGTTGGGCCAATGTTTTATTAATTTTGTTTATTTCCCCAAAAATACCCAGCTATATATTTCACTGATCTTTTATATGGTTATGTTTATTTTTCCTCTAATTTTTATTACTTATTTTTTCCTAATTATATAGGGTTTGGTTTATTCTTGTTTTTCTATGTTCTTGAGATGCATTGTTAGGTCATTTATTTGATATATTTCCTATTTCTTGATTTAGGTAGTAATTGCTAGAAATTCTTGTTAACATTGTTATGGCTGTATCATTTAAGTTTTTATATGTTGCACTGTCATCTTTATTTGTTTTAAGGAAGTTTTTGATTTCTTATATGTCAATATTCCTGTGTTTGTATACTTCCTCAAGTTTCTTATATTGTTAATTTCAAGCTTCATTCCATTCTGTATGATTTTGATTTTTTTAAATTTGTTGAGACTTTTTTATGGCCTAGCATATGATCTATCCTAGACAATATTCCATGAATTGATGAAAATAATGTGTAATCTTCAGCTGTGGGATGAAATGTTCTGTAGCAATCAACTAGATCCATTTTGTCAATAGTATTGATAAGCTCTGTTGTTTCTTTGTTGATTTTTTTTCCTGGTAGATCTGTCCACTGATGAAAGCAGGGTACTAAAGAAGTCTCCCATTATTATTGTATTGGATCATATGCCTCCTTTTAGATCCATCAACCTTTGTTTTAAACAGCTGGTGCTCTAGCATTGGGTGCATACATATTTACTATGGTCACATTTTCCTGCTGAGTTGATCCCTTAATCATTACATAATGACCTTCTTTATTTCATTTAATAATTTTTCTCTTAAATGTTATTTTGTTTGAAATTAAGATAGCTACTTCTGCTCATTTTTTTTTATTTCTATTTGTCAATCCTTCCACTTTAAGTCTGCATGTGGTTTTGTTGGTTTGTTGTTGTTGCCTTGTAGGCCTTGATTTTTAAAGCATTTAGCCAATCTGAATCTTTTAACTGGGGAGTTATTACAGATAACTAAGGACTTGGTCTTGCCATTTTCCTATAAATATTCCTATTGTTTGCTTTGGATCTCCTTTGTAGTATAAGTAGAACCTTTCCTGACTTCATATTCTTTCTTAATGCTGGTTATCCCTCTGTGTGTAGTATATCCTTAAGTATCATTTAAAAGGCTGGCTGAGTAATGACAAGTTGTTTCAATTTTTGTTTGTTGTGGAAAGTCTTTATTTCACATTAATTTATAAATGAGATCTTCACTGGGTACAATATTCTGAGCTGACAGTTTTTTCCTTTAAGGACTTGGACTATATCTCTCCATTCTCTCCTAGCCTGTAGGGTTTCTATAGTCAATCTATAAAGGTCAAATAGATCTGATCTACAACTAAACTTGTGATTTTGTCCCAAGTTAATTGACAGTAAAAAATGTAGGTGTACAGCTTCTTCGCTTGTTTTAAATGTGTGCCTGGATATGCATTGCAACTTTGTCTCATAGATTTTTCAAAAAATACCACTTTTCTCACTGGAAAGCAATGCTTTCAGAGATGCTTGGAATTCTTAAACAAAAACACTCATATTTATAACTGCCTTTCCTCCTCTGCTCTTGCTCTCTTCCTGCCTGGCATTATTACTGTATGGACATGAGGCTTCCTGGTTTGATGTGGTCATTATTAGGGATCCAAAGCCTCACCATTTTAGGTTTTCCCCTACTATTTCTGCTTTTGATATTAGATTTTTGGCTTAAATAAATTGTATACTCATGCTCTATTTGTGTCAGCCTGGCTCCTTTTCCTTTCTTTCTTTTCCACTTATTGTATCAGAGAAGAAAATGAGCTTTCTCATTCTTCTTCTGGATTGAATGTTACACTTCACATCATTTTTCAATTTCTTTATTCTATAGTTTATAATGATAGCAATTTTTCAACCATGTAAATATGAAATGATAGACTCTTATGATCAAATATACTAAAGTAGCTTTAAAATTTAATTTTATAAAAGGGTATTTATGTTTTGCTTGATACTAAAATTTGATTTTAAATGGCTACATTTTTATTCTACTATATATCAACACTTCCATTGATAGATTAAATTCATTATTTTTGTAAATGAGAAGACAAAAGAAAAAATTTCACAGGGCACATAAATAATACTAATTTTACTTAATAAAATATTATCTATATATGTGCTTAGTATTTCTATTTTATAGCATGGTTTTCACAAGTTTTCTTCACAGTTTCTTTTAATTTTTTTATTTCATGAATGATTAAATTTATGAAGGTTCAGATATATTAAAAATAATTAGGGAGGAGGGCAGCACTCTTTCTAGCAGGCATAGCCACCTCCTGCAGTGCCAGCATCCCATATGGGCACCAGTTTGAGTCCTGGATGCTCCACTTCCAATCCAGTTTTCTGCTATGGCCTGGGAAAGCAGTAGAAGAAGGCCCAAATCCTGGGCCCTGCATCTGCATGGAAAATCTGGAAGAAGCTCCTGGTTCCTGGCTTCAGATCAGCCCAGCTTTGGCCATTGTGGCCATCAAGGGAAAGAACGAGAGGATGGAAGACCTCTCTCTCTCTCTCTCTCTCTCTCTCTCTCTCTGCCTCTTTATAACTCTGCCTTTCAAATAAATAAATAAATATTTTAAAAATTATGTAAAAAAAGTACTCATTTAGGATATAAGATCTAATTTAGAGTCAATAAGTACAGAAATAAAATATAATGTACAAGGTTTTAACTTCAAGTTCTGAATTCAGCTCTGGGCCATATTTTAAAGATATCAAAGAATATTCTTCTAAAAATGAACAACACGATGCTGATGCAATCAATGCCAACAATAAAACATAACTGGCTGATCTGCAAAGTAAAAAAGCTTTTGATTTGATATATGCGAAATCAGATGTGGCAAATCCATATGCCTGCAAACTAAGCAACAAATTCAGCAAAGATGTTATATCAGTTTAAGATGAATAAGATGTGGCTAAGTGAGACATCAAAGAAAAGTTTGTAGTTAAAGCAAGTTTTGGTGTGACTGCTTCTGGAGGCAATGATTGAAATAAAATACACTTATTCATGTTTAATGAGTAACTTTTTTAGATCATATATTGTTCTTTTGACTAGGCATATGATAATCACCAAAAGTTAACCTGAGTTACACTTTCAAGGAGCCTACATTTCCATATAAAGTAGAAGTAATAGTGAAATGCACTGATAGATATAGATTTCCAAATGCTATAAAGGCTACAGAATCAGTATAATGAGAAGATGTGAGAGTTTTTCTAGTCAGGGAGTAAATGGAGGATCAGAGAAAGGGACAGTGGACTGAGATCTGAAAGGTGACAAGGAAATAACAAGAAAAACAGAAATCACGCCAGGCAGAACAAACAGCATAGGTATGGTTCCAATCTGAGGAATACATCACGACAGAAATGGAGAGTTCAATTGAAGCAGAGGGGGTGAGGAGGCACAGGAGAAAATGAGACCAACAAGCCTAATTATACAAGGCTTTCCAAATTCACATCTCTTTTATAAATGAAAAGCAAGGAACAGCCACTAATTAGAGTTGAAGTATTACAAAGTGTTGGAGGCAGATTAAGGTCTTTGATCAAAATCATACGTTTGAAGACTAAATATGGAAGCAGTGCTGAGAAAAGACATAAAGAGGAAAACCTAGACAAAGGTACAGTCATTAGCAATTATTTCAGTATTTAAGATAACATTTAACTTTTGCTAGAGTGGAGAGAAGAGATGAACAAAAGTAAGCCAATTCCAGATATATGTTTGAGGTAAAATGAACAGGACTGATGGATTCAATCATCAGGCTCTGTGGCATATCAAAATTATGTGGTAGGTAAACATTTGTCACAGGTATTAAGATGCCACTTGGGATGTCCACTTCCAAAATCATACTGCCTTTTTTGGGTCCCAACTGCATGTCCAATTCCACCTTTCTGCTAGTGCACACCCATACAGGAGACCTAAATTGAGTTCCAGGCTCCTGGGTTCAGCCTGGCCCAGCATTACTGTCTCAGGCATTTGGGAAATGAGTTAGCAGATTGAAGAGCTTTCTCTTTGCTTCTGTCACTCTCTCTATCTTGCTGTCTTTCAAACAAATAAAAATAAACAAACTTTAAAAAGCACTTGAAAATCTTTCCACCTTACAAATGACAAATGTGTGCTATGCTCACAGATCTGTAAGTTAACTGACATTTATTTTATCTAGACTATACTTGTATGAGCCTTACTGGACTCTGATCAGGTTTGCTTTATGTGCCTTCTGAGGTTAAGGATAAAGAGCACGCAGCTATCTGAGACATGTCATTTTCAAAGTGATTCACAAGAGTGCAAGAAGACAAGGTAACCACACGCATGGAATGAACAAGCATAAAAACACTGTAAATAGCATGGATTATTATTATTGCTTGAATGATAATGCAAATGATGAATAGAGCAAGAAATAAAAAACCCTCTAATTATGTGAAGAAGAAAAAGACTTACTGTTTATATGCTGAGTTCCAGTTGTTTTTTAAAGAGCTAAAAAGAAAACTCCAAGTATATCCCTAAATATAATGTGTGATCTTTATTGAGTGTGGGAGATGTGGGGAATGAAAATTTGGATGACATATTTAGTTAAGTGGTAATTTGAGCATGTACATGAACAATATTTCCCAGGCATAAAACAAAATTATAAAAAATTCAGAGATTTGTGAGGAACTCATATCCTGCAATATTTTGTACTTGGTTAGACTGTAACACAGTTCTAAAGACATGGTAAATGATTTGTTAGGGAGAAGGTAAAGGAGTGTATGGTTTGTCATGGAAGCCAAGGAAAAGTGAATTTCAAGTCTGAGACTATTTGAAGATAAGGAACAAAGTATGTACATTGTAATTAATTACTTGAAGGCTTATTGTTGATTTGGAATGCATAATTTGAATGAGTGATAGGGCATTAAATTAGAATTATGGTAGTTTTAAGATATGAATAGTGAATAAGTGAGAGCAGCGCTTAGAACATTTTTTAGAAATTTTTCTTAAAAAGAGATGAAATAGATGGGTATTTTGGAGTATAAGAGAATGACAGAGGGACTTTTTTCCTACTCTTTTATTTTCTTTTCAAAGGCAAGAGAGTTAAGTGTACTTAAAATCCAGTGTGAAATATCCATTTCAGAAAGACTAGTTGAATACTCAGAAGACAGAGAGAAACCTCCATGCAAGAGAGATATATTTCAAGGTACCTGGTATGATTTAGCTTTTGATGGGAGAAATTTAAAAAGGAAAAAAGATAAAATAGGAGTTTATAAGGTGAAGAAGAATGAGTGTATTAAGGAATCACAATTCAAAGAAAGGTAACTCAGATAAACCATTTGGAATGTAAGTGGAGAAAACTTATCTTGTCTAGATCAGGATCAATTTGGAAGATTACAAAAATGCATGCTAGATAGCAAAAGATTTATTTTTGTCTCTGGATACATAGAGAATTACATAGAGAATCCATGGTAAGCAACAAAATATCTTGCTAAAAATAATAATTGAATGAGTAAGGTTATGAGTTACAGGGACATTTTTCTTGTGTTTTAAAGTCACCCTCCTAGTATGTTTATACCATCTTCTAAGGATCATTAAAGATATTCAAACTAGCTTGCTAGAAGATGCCCATAAATTGATCACCTGTAAGTTACCCAACATTAGCAACAAGACCACTTGATCAGGCACACTTGGAAATATATCCCATGTATATTCTCACAGTTTCTGCTGGTATGAACTAGCAGGGTTTTGTTATTTTCTTGAGTGTTAGTTTCCTATACTTCTTACCAGAGCTGGAATATCCTTAGATATGTTCTAACTGTATTTACTGGGATTTAAGCAAGCAGATATGTTTTAAGCGGTGCATAAGTAGTTTTGAGGAGCTATTTCTGTATCCTATCCAATGAAGATTTAATGACAACATTCAATAGGGATCATTTATAAATTTATAAATGCTTACAGGGTCTTGAAGAACATAGACTATCAAGACTGTCTGATGGCTGGCGCCGCGGCTCACTAGGTTAATCCTCCACCTGTGGCACCAGCACCCCAGGTTCTAGTCCCAGTCGGGGCACTGGATATTGTCCCGCTTGCTCCTCTTCCAGTCCAGCTCTCTGCTCTGGCCCGGGAGTGCAGTGGAGGATGGCCCAGGTCCTTGGGCCCTGCACCCGCATGGGAGACCAGGAGAGGCACCTGGCTCCTGGCTTCGGATCAGCATCAATAGTGTACATCAATAACTCCAATTCCATTACCCTTATCATGACTATTTTCTCCATATTTCTCAAATCCTAAATACTTTGTACCAATGAATATATTTCCTTCCAGCTATATAACTTCCCAGTTAACCAAAAGTGAAAAATTTAACATTTTCACATCCAGATTATGATAAGAATTACCAGTGATGTACCCTTATCGCTAGCCTTGCAGTGAGTAATCCAACTACAACATCTAACCTACCACTTGCTTTCTTGAACTACTGGTATCAGCTGTCTTAGGCTGAGCTTCCTAGATAAAGAGACACTGATATAGACATTAACCTTCATGAAGCTTGTTAGTAATTTAGCAAAATATTTTCTAGTCATTTTGTTTTAGTTGCTTAACTAACTCAGGAAAAAAAAAAATCACTGGTGCTCAGTTTTTGTTTCTTAACCCTTCATCTCAGGTACATAGATGTTTTTGTTAATAAAATCAGAGTGAAGAATTAAATAGTACTTGCTGACTCTGTTAGATTTCCCACCTCATCCCTTTCATTCATACACTTTTTTTAAAGATTTTATTTATTTATTTATTTGAGAGTTAGAGTTACAGACAATGAGAGAAAGAGACAGAGAGAAAGGTCTTCCTTCTGTTAGTTCACTCCCCAATGGCTGCAACGGCTGGAGATGCGCTGATCTGAAGCTAGGAGCCAGGAACTTCTTCCTGGTCTCCCACGTGGGTGCAGGGGCCCAAGGACTTGGGCCATCATTTGCTGCTTTCCCAGGCCATAACCGAGAGCTGGATCAGAAGAGGAGCAGCCAGGTCTCCAACCGGCACCCATATGGGATGCCAGTGCTTCAGGCCAGAGCATTAACCTGCTGTACCACAGCGCTAGCCACCATCCATATACATTCAATGCAGTACATAAACACCATGTATAATACAGGTTTACAATGAGTTAAAAAATAACTCCTATAGAAAGACAGTCACTTTAACATCCCATTCAAGCATTTAACTATTAAAGGACGTGAGCAATAGTTAAATATTATAATATCATCTTTTAAGAAGCCAAAAGTTTGGCCGGTACTGCGGCCCAATAGGCTAATCCTCCGTCTGCAGCGCCGGAACCCCGGGTTCTAGTCCAGATCGGGGCACCGGATTCTGTCCCGCTTGCTCCTCTTCCAGTCCAGCTCTCAGCTGTGGCCGGGGAGTGCAGTGGAGGATAGCCCAAGTCCTTGGGCCTTGCACCTGCATGGGAGACCAGGAGAAGCACCTGGATCCTGGCTTTGGATCAGCACAGCGCGCTGGCCTCAGTGCTCCGGCCGCAGTGGCCATTGGGGGCTGAACCAACGGAAAAGGAAGACCTTTCTCTCTGTCTCTCTCTCTCACTGTCCACTCTCCCTGTCCAAAAAAAAAAAAAAAAAGCCAAAAGCTTGACTTTACAAAGACTAGTACTAGTTTATAGCTATAAATTAATATTAATTTTTACAATAATATTTTAAAGATCTTTGATTTCTTAAGAAGGACCAATGCAAATATTGCTCAACATTCAACAAAATACCAAATGGCTGAATAATTAATGAGCAATTATCACATAACTAAGGATTCAAAAATTAAGATTAAAAAATTCCTTAAGGCATCTTACTTAAGGCATCTTGGATTGGCTAAGGTTGACTACTATAGTTGGAAAAGACTTGGTTACTTGTTCGAAGAACATTTATATAATCTAATGTCAAGTTATAGTTTGTTTACATATTATTAGGTTGCAATTGCTACTTACAGAAGCACCTTCAGTCAAATTTAATTAACAATTTCAAGGAAACTTACTATGATTTGAGATTTAGGTAGAAAAGATTAAGAATCAGAAGAATTTTCCATGATAAAGGGAATGGGATGATGGAGGAAGGATCTCCCAGAAAACTGCACATACAAAGAAGTCCAGAATGAAAAGAGGATTACCTACTCAAAAGCCACAGAAATTACAGCTGGAGTGTGAATTTAAGCTCAAATACCCCAAAATCAAATCGCACTTCTATGCACATACTTCAGTTCCTTTTTTCACTATTCTCTCTCAAACTCTCCCATTATCAGTTATGTTTACTCATGTTGTTCATCTTTCTCACTGAAGTCATGAATCTGAGGACATTTTAGTATACAGAGGCAAAAGATTATAAGAACACAATGCCTAGAGTTTTCTTTGCAAAGACCTTTTGCTACTTGTGTTGAGATCTCTCTTTGTGAGTTTTCTAGTTCAGCTGACATATTCCAAAAGGCACACAGTAACCTGGAAAACTATGGATGCTTATTCCATAAGCAGCAATTTTTAAAGCAGATTGAAAGTAGTTTAAGAAAAATAAAACTTTGAATAAAATTTAAATGTGGGATGATACATCTATGCTGAAGGGCTTACAAATGCTATCACATAAATATCTGGCCTCTTATTTACAATCCCTGTGCTGGGAGAAGGAAACTTCTGGAGACTTTGTGAGTGGCCAGCTACACGGTCTGTGTGAGCCCTACTCTCATCTCTCTGATATATTTAGAATTTTCTCATTCTGGGAAGACCCTTGGATGTGTCTTCCCTTTCCTCCATAAATTCAGTGATATTATGAAAGCATCTCTCATTCAAGGAGTATCAGCCTCCGTCTTAAATTAGCTTCACATCCTTTGTCTGACACCTCAGGTATAAATTTAGGTTTTCTCTTCCTCTAGGATACACGCCAATAAATTCCTTCAAATACCAAAAGTTGTACAAGATAAGGTGAATGTGCATATTTGATGAATTCCTACTTTCTTATTAAAGAAAAATATTTTGTCCAAGTATTAAGTCAATCCTGAGGACCAAGCTGATCAACAAAAGAGACTATACCATCATGCTGAAATTACAGTAGCCCCTCTTTGTGCATAGGAAATACATTCAAAGACTGTCTGCAGATAACCCTCAAATCAGTGTAGTATCCAATCCTATACAGATTGTATTTTTTCCTGTGTGCTCCGAAGTGTACCAAAAGGTGGCTCCTTTTTAATCATTACTCTTCTACTTTTGGGCCATTAATAAGTAAAATAAGGGTAACTTGAAAACAACCACTATGAAATTGAGACAGTTGATCTGGTAACCAAGACAGCTACTAAATAACTAATAGGCAGGTAGCACATACAGGTTGGGTATGCTGGGGAAAGGGTTGTTTCATGTCCTGCATAGGAGAGAACAGGACAATTTTTCATTATGCTACCCAGCATAACATGTAACTGAAAACTTACGAATTTCCTATTTCTACAATTTTCCATTTAATGTTATTACACATTCATTTATTTATTTGAAAGTCAGAGTTCCAGAGAGAGAGAGAGAGAGCAAGATGGAGGGGGAGGAGGAAGACCAGGGGAGAGGAAGAGGGAGGAGGGTCGAAGAGGGGAAGAGAGAGAGGCAGAGGGAGAGGGAGAGGGAAAGAGATATTCCCCATCTGCTAATTTACTCTCAGAGTGGCCACAAAGGCTAGGTCTGAGCCAGGCTCAGGCCAGAAGCCAGGAGTTTCATTTGGGTTTCCCATGTGGGTGGCAGCAGACCAAGCACTTACACTATCCCCTACTGTTTTTCCAAGGCCAAAAACAGAGAGCTGGATCATAATCAGAGCAGCTGAGACACAAACTGTTGCCCATGTGGGATGCTAGCATCATAAGCAATGTCCATACCAGCTCTACCATGATGCCAGCGCCATTTCATATTTTTAGAATGCAATTGATCCTGGGTAATCGATAGCATGGAAAGCAAAACAATGAATACAAGGGTACTATCTTAATGGAGAGATGTTTCATATACTAAATTCAAATTTTGACTTATAGTTGAGTGATCTACTCATATAATTACCTTCAAAGGAGAATAAATTCCTTTTAAGTGTCATGAATAGAAGAAAATGTACTTTGAGGAGTGTTTCATACCTTTAAAATTGTAGCTAAAGAAAAGAAATCAGAGATGATTGTCTGTGCCTATGATTTTAAATAAATCAAGTATTCTGCTGGCAAGGTTCCACAAGTTGAGGGTTACAACAGCAAAATTAAGATTTCCTAAAGCACTTTCAAAATGTTCAGTACTATCCATTTCAGCACTGTAGTTTACTCTTCATACCTGGAAAATTCATTTAAGTTAAAACAATGTGAATGTGTTTCTTAATTTTTAAAGAGAGAAAGATACACACACACACACACACACATATATATATATATATACACACAGAGAGAGAGAGAGAGAGAGAGAGAGAGAGAGAGAGAGAGAGAATCTCCCAACCATCTACTAGGTCATTTCCCAAATGCCTATAACAATTGGGGATGGGCCAGGACCAATCCAGGAGTTTGTAACTCAACCCAGTTCTCACATTTCAGTGGCAAGAACCCTACCATTTGAGCCAACACATCCACCCTTCAATGGGACTAGAACTGGAAGCAGAGCCAGGATACTAATGTTGATACTATAATATGGGGCTATGGTATCCCAAATGGAGTCTTAAACATTTTGATGAATGCTTGATAATTTTGTGTTTTTTTTTTTAACACATTATCTCTGCATGTGCATTTCATTTCTAAGGTAAAGCAAACCTTGACACTTTGGGAATCAAGAAATAGCATGAAAAAGACTGTTTTGCTGTCTCATTATTTGACAAAATTATCACTATTGCTATGCTCAAGTCTAATAAAACTGCTCCCACTATAACCCCTCTAGACTTCTTGATTTTCACAGTTATTTGCCAACTGTTTTGCTTTTTTTTTTCCTTGACATCTAATTAGTGCTTTACCACTTATTTTAAAAACTCTTTGCTCTCTTTGGTTTGATAAATTCACTTTCATTAAATTCTTATGTTAATACTTCTAGGAATATTCTTTATATACCTGCCCTGTGAAGGTAGACTTTACCCCAGAGGTCTATACTTGGCCCTTGTATCCTCTCTATAATCCCTTTCTTTAAAATTTTCTCCATTTTCATGACTTTGACTATAATGAATCTGCTGAAGATACTTAACCCCTTGTGTCTAAAATCATAGAATTTCTTTCAAATTTCTTTGAAGATACGTAAAATTTAACTTGCTTGAACTACAACTTAAGTCTTAGCAAATTTGTTCTCCCTCTTATATTCTGTATCCAATGTAATTACATGAATATTCAACCATTTATGATTAACATGGGTTGTGTATCACTTTCCTACAACAGTCACATCAATGTATAAATCATGGTGTTTCTATTTACACAAATTTTTCTAAACTATATTTTCTTTCACAGTCATTCTCTTAGTCTGGGATCCTGTTATTTCTTTCTTGGTAATGTAGTTTGAATATTTTTCTCCTTCAAAACTCAATTTGAAATTTGGTTGCAATCATGTTAGTGTTAAGAGGTAGGACTTGTGGAGGTGACAGAATAAATGAGACTTAGGCCATGATAGCTGAGTTCTGACCACCTTTATGTCTTTACCCTTTTACCTTCTGTCATATGCTTAAGAATAAATACCCTACTCCAGAAAAAGACACAACATTATAGGCACCACCTTAGAATCAGTTTGCCAAACCTGCTAGGGCCTCAACATTGGACTTCCCAGCCTTCATAACTGGAAGTCAGTAAATTTCTTTTTTTTTCTTTTTTATCTGACAGGCAGAGTTAGACAGTGAGAGAGAGAGAGAGAGAGAGAGAGAGAGAGAGAGAACGGTCTTCCTTTTTCCGTTGGTTTATCCCCCAAATGGCTGCTATGGCTGGCACTGCACCGATCCGAAGCCAGGAGCCAGGTGCTTCCTCCTGATCTTCCATGCCGGTGCAGGGGCCCAAGCACTTGGGCCATCCTCCACTGCCTTCCCCGGGCCACAGCAGAGAGATGGGCTGGAAGAGGAGCAACCGGGACTAGAACTTGGCACCCATATGGGATGCCAGCGCTGCAGGTGGAGGATTAACCAAGCGAGCCACGGTGCCGGCCCCTGGAAGTCAGTAAATTTCTATTCATTAAAATTTACCCAGTCTCAGGTATTGTATAATGGCAGCACAACATGAACTAAAACATTTGAATAGCTTTAAAGCCTTCTGCCTTCTTTCTCCTTTTTTCTACTGATTCCCTGCACTCTCTAGAGTCATGGTTCTAAAATTTGATATGTTCATATCATTTCACCAGTGCCTCGTACATATTATGGATTCAATAAATTCATTTTGATGTAATTCAGGTCTTGTCTTTTCTCCTAGAACTCTATAGTCTATAAGAAGTAAAGTACCCTGGATAGCACACATGGATAATAATAATGAAACCACTGCTACATGTTGCCAGATTTGTCTTCTAGAGAGTACTGAGATCACCTTGAAGCAGATTGCCAATATCCACTTGAATGATCCCTTTAATTATGTAAATGTCATATAAGTTAGCATCCAATGACCTACAGAGGAAGATGTGGAAGAATCTTTGTTGACTTCATTAAGGAAATTACTGAAAATGTAAACATATTCCTTGATAGTCAAAGATGATTGTAGGGACTGAAGGTTGGGTGTATAACATGTGCAGTATCTTTCATAGACTCAGGCCTTTTGTGCTGTGAGGTAGAAAAGAGGCTATGCTTAACAGATTTGAAGTTAGGGAAGCCTATTATGGTGGACTAGAGTATTCCTGACAAGAACACAGATGCAGAGAGCAATAAGTTCTTTGAAAAAAAAATGTTACTCTAAAAATTGAGTCTAGACTCCTGACTAAGGCTCAATACTGAGGCCTTGAAAAGTGAATAAAGACATTTTTCCATCTTTTTTGTAGTAAGTCTTTCTCAAAATGTTCACTTGGATATGTAAATGTCCTGTGCATATTCAATTAAACAACATAATAGTAATAAGCAACCTGGAATTTTCATAGAAGTAATCCAATTATAATTAATGAGGCCATGGTGGAAAAGGCTAGTGGAAACTCACAACACTAAAATGTTGAACTTAAAGCAGCTTGATCACTTTTTGATTTTGGAAGTTAAGGAGTAAAAGCTATAGTTATGAACTAATGATGTAAAAATGAACCAAGACTGTAAACCATGAAAAAATTGGCTTTTTAAAAAAAAATCATTTGAATGTCAATATTATGCAGAAAAGGGAGGGAGAGAGAGAGAGAGAGAGAGAGAGAGAGAGAGAATCTTTCAACCATTGGTTTACTCCCCAGATGGTTGCAACAGTCAGTGCTGGGCCAGGCTGAAGCCAAGAGCCAGAAGCTACATCCAGTTCTCCCACATGAGTATCAGGGTCTCAAACACTTGGACCATCTTCTGCTGCTTTTCCCATACCATTAGCAGGGAGCTGGATTAAAAGCCAAGCAGGGGCCGGCACTGTGGCATAGCAGGTGAAGCTGCATACTATATGGGTGCCTATTTGTGTCTTGGATGCTCCACTTCCAATCCAACTTCCGACTAAAGGGCTGGAAAGTACAGTTGAGGATGGCCCAAGTGCTTGGGCCCCTGCTACCAATGTGAGAGACCTGGAAGAGACTCCTAGCTTAGGCTTGGCACAACCTCAGCCTTTGTGGCCATCTAGGAAGTGAACCAGAAGATGAAAGATCTCTCTCTCTCTCTCTCTTTCAGATAAATAAATGAACCTTAAAAAAAATTGGAGGAGCTGGATATGAACTGGTGCCTATATGTGATGCCAGTGTTGCAGGTTACCTGCAGTGTTACCTGCTCTGCCACAACGCCGGTCCCAAGAACTGGCTTATTTACCACAGCTGGCTATTGAAAGAAGTCAAAGTTTATATAAAGTACTAATTTGAGTTTTCCTGTATATTCTTAGCCAAATGGAACTAACAACCTCTTTTACACCTAAAGCAATCTCTAGTCTTTTCTTGCATTTGAATGTCACTCCAGAAATCAACTCTGAAGTACAACCTTTGTTTTTTTTAATTTTATTTATTTGACAGATAGAGTTAGATAGTGAGAGAAAGAGACAGAGAAAGGTCTTCCTTCCATTGGTTCACTCCCCAAATGGCCATTACGGCTGGAACTATGCTGATTCGAAGCCAGGAGCCAGATGCTTCCTCCTGGTCTACCATGCGGGTGCAGGGGCACAAGCACCCAGGCCATCCTCTACTGCCCTCCCGGGCCACAGCAGAGAGCTGGACTGGAAGAGGAGCAGCCGGGACCAGAACTGGCACCCATATGGGATGCCGGGGCCTCAGGCGGAGGATTAACCAGGTGAATCACGGTGCCGTCCTATGCGTTGTTCTAAAACATGTTCTAATTTGATGGCAGGACTATTTTTAAAATGACCATGCTTTAATTTTTTAAACAAAGGTTTTATTGTGGTTTTGTTGAAACTCAAATAGGACGTTCAACTTATCATTCTTAAGTGCCTGGGTTATTTTCTTAAAGAGTGGTTAAGTTTAATAGGAGTAAGAATAATGAAGTAGGTAATGGCAGTAGTGAGGAACTCAGGACTCTAGGCCCTTGGATAAATCAGAAGGATCAGTTTGTATTAGGAAAAAAAATTATATATGTTCAAGAGAACGTATTTTGTTTCCTTTGGCCTACTGTATTCTGAGTTTTAACGGAAGGCTGGAATATCAGCTTGGACATTTGCAGTTGCTATTACAATAGAAGATAATAATGGCTATATATAATTATTTTTCAGTAAAATGGAAGTAATGGTGTGATTAAAACAGAGGGAGATGGGGTGGCACCATGGCTCACTTGGTTAATCCTCTGCCTGTGGCGGCGGCATCCCATATGGGCACAGGGTTCCAGTCCTGGTTGCTTCTCTTCCAGTCCAGCTCTCTGCTGTGGCCCGGGAAGACAGTGGAGGATGGCCCAAGTGCTTGGGCCCCTGCACCCACATGGGGTACCAGGAGAAAGCACCTGGCTCCTGGCTTCAGATCGGTGCAGCGCCCGCCGTGGTGGCCACTTGGGGAGTGAATCAACGGAAGGAAGACCTTTCTCTCTGTCTCTCTCTCTCACTGTCTATAACTCTACCTGTTTTTTTTTTTTTTTTTTTTTTTTTTTTTTTTTTTTTTTTTAAAGAGGGAGAAAAATCTCTAGAGCAAATGAAAGTTTACTTTCATGGATAAGGATTTGGAACAACTTGACCACTAAGAAGATTACAGTTAAATTACAGAATAATAGGAAACTTCAACATATGAAGCAATGATATCTCATATTTATCTCAGAACTCAGAACAAACTTGTGTTGGCTAAACCTCTATCATGATTCCATGCAGCCACCACTATAGAAACTTCAGAATGTAAAGTGATAATGGGTTAAGAAGTTCGGATTCTGTTGCAAGGAATTTGACAGACTGGAAAGGCAAATTTTCTTTCTTTGTGATTTACTCACTGCCAGTGGATTGAAGATTTAGCAATGGGTATTCATATAAGTAAAGTAGAAATGTTTAAAGTAAATGTAAAGGGGGGGCGGAGCCAAGATGGCGGATAGTGAGGACGTGTGCCTTAGTTTGGGAAAATAAACTTTCATAAAAGCGGAATTACTGTAGCATCAGGAAAAAACTCAAGAAAAAAACTGCAGAGGAATCGCTTCCGGATCTTGTGGAGGAAACACAGAGGACTTACAGGGAACCCACCGCGTGGAAAACCAACCGAGACAAGCCCAGCGGCAGCGGCGGGAGAGGAGGCAGAGCCACAGAATCTCGCCAGCGCGGGAACGGAGGAGGGTAAGAAAGACAAAAGACCTGAGAAGTCCGAGACATTGGGGGGAGGGGGAACAGAGGCCTCTCCCTTCACTCACCAAGCAAAACAAAGAGCACCGCGATTTTACATATGTAAAGCTCAGCCAAACTCAGTATCTTTAGCGAAACTGGAGAACACATTGAGGGCTGCATAAACGCTGTGTATGGTCCCAGGGGTAGATCAAACGAATACTCACAGAGGCTAGATTTCAACTACCCTCAACCCCACTCCCAACTAAGTCAAAACAAAAAAAAAAAAAAAAAAGAGAGAGAGAGAGAGCGTCCCAGCAAGGAGCAAATAATCTGGGAGAGTCGCTCTTTACACAGCCTTAAACCTCAAGAAACAAGCATAGCCCTCTGACCACACCCATCACAGCCCCTAAGGCTCCAACAAAACAGACAGCTCACTTAGAGGCATAGTATAACGAGAGAAAACAAAAACAAAAACAAAAACACCACAAATTATCTCTAACATGCCAAGCAAGAAACATAGAAGCGGAGCTACCAAGAACAAGGAAGGCACTATGACGCCCCCAAGTGAACAAGACATGACAATGCAAGATTATGAAGATGAAGAGATAGAGCAAATGCAAGAAGCAGATTTCAAAAAATTCACAAGAACATTAAGAAGTTCTCAAAAACAAATTCTTGAACTACAGAAATCCTTAATGGACAAGATAGAAAATCTCTCCCGTGAAAATGAAATATTAAGGAGGAATCAAAATGAAATGAAACAACTAGTGGAACAGGAAATTGCGATAGTGAAAAAAAACCTCAATGAAATGAAGAACTCAATAGATCAAATGGCAAACACATTAGAGAGCCTTAAAAACAGAATGGATGAAGCAGAGGAGAGAATATCGGAATTAGAAGACAGAGAACAGGAAAGGAAACAGTCAAATCAAAGAAAAGAAGAAGAAATCAGAAATCTAAAAAATACTGTCAGGAATCTACAGGATACTATTAAAAAACCCAACATTCGGGTTCTAGGAGTTCCTGAAGGCATGGAAAGGGAGAAAGGATTAGAAGGCCTTTTTAGTGAGATACTAGCAGAAAATTTCCCAAGTTTGGAGAAGGACAGAGACATCCTAGTACAGGAAGCTCAGAGAACCCCTAATAAACATGATCAAAAGAGATCCTCACCACGACACGTCGTAATCAAACTCACCACAGTGAAACACAAAGAAAAGATCCTAAAATGTGCAAGAGAGAAACGACAGATTACTGTCAGAGGATCTCCAATTAGACTTACAGCTGATTTCTCATCAGAAACCCTACAAGCCAGGAGAGAATGGCGAGATATAGCCCAGGTACTAAGAGAGAAAAACTGCCAGCCCAGAATATTATATCCTGCAAAGCTCTCATTTGTGAATGAAGGTGAAATTAAGACCTTTCACAGCAAACAGAAATTGAAAGAATTTGTCGCCACTCGTCCAGCCCTGCAAAAGATGCTTAAAGACGTGTTACATACAGAAACACAGAAACACGGTCACCAATATGAAAGAAGGTAAAGGAAGGAAACCTCAGAGCAAAAGATCACAGGAATCTCAAACCAGATATTAGAAAATATCTTTGGCAAATGGCAGGGCAAAGTTACTCCTTCTCAATAGTCACATTGAATGTTAATGGCTTGAATTGTCCAGTTAAAAGACACCGATTGGCTGATTGGATTAAGGAACAAAACCCATCCTTTTGCTGCTTACAAGAAACCCATCTATCCAACAATGATCCATACAAGCTGAGAGTAAAAGGCTGGAAAAAGATATACCACGCCAACAGAAATGAAAAGAGAGCGGGCGTAGCCATCTTAATATCGGACAACATAAACTTTACTACAAAAACTGTTAGGAGAGACAAAGAGGGGCACTATATAATGATTAAGGGATCCATTCAACGAGAAGATATAACGATTATCAACGTATATGCACCTAACTACAGGGCACCAGCTTATTTAAAAGACTTGTTAAGGGACTTAAAGGGAGACTTAGACCCCAATACAATAGTACTGGGGGACTTCAATACTCCACTCTCAGAGATAGACAGATCAACAGGACAGAAGATCAACAAGGAGACAGTAGATTTAAATGACACTATAGCCCAAATGGATCTAACAGACATCTACAGAACATTTCATCCTACATCTAAGGACTTTACATTCTTCTCAGCAGTACATGGAACCCTCTCTAGGATTGACCACATACTAGGCCATAAAGCAAGTCTCAGCAAATTCAAAAGAATTAGAATCATACCATGCAGCTTCTCAGACCACAAAGGAATGAAATTGGAAATTGGCAACTCAGGAATCCCTAGAGCACGTGTAAGCACATGGAGATTGAACAATATGCTCCTGAATGAACAACGGGTCATAGAAGAAATTAAAAGAGAAATCAAAAATTTTCTGGAAGTAAATGAGGATAACAGCACAACATACCAAAACCTATGGGATACAACAAAAGCAGTGTTAAGAGGAAAGTTTATATCAATAGGTGCCTACATCAAGAAATTGGAAAGGCACCAAATAGATGAGCTTTCAAGTCATCTCAAGGATCTAGAAAATCTGCAGCAAACCAAACCCAAACCCAGTAGGAGAAGAGAAATAATTAAAATCAGAGAAGAAATCAACAGGATTGAATCCAAAAAAAATTACAAAAAATCAGCGAAACGAGGAGCTGGTTTTTTGAAAAAATTAACAAAATTGACACCCCATTGGCCCAACTAACTAAAAAAAGAAGAGAAAAGACCCAAATCAATAGGATCAGAGATGAAATGGGAAACGTAACAACAGACGCCACAGAAATAAAAAGAATCATCAGAAATTACTACAAGGACTTGTATGCCAGCAAACAGGGAAATCTATCAGAAATGGACAGATTCTTGGACACATACAACCTCCCTAAATTGAGCCAGGAAGACATAGAAAACCTAAACAGACCAATAACTGACACAGAAATTGAAACAGTAATAAAGGCCCTCCCAACAAAGAAAAGCCCAGGACCAGATGGATTCACTGCTGAGTTCTACCAGACATTTAGAGAAGAACTAACTCCAATTCTTCTCAAACTATTCAGAGCAATCGAAAAAGAGGGAATCCTCCCAAATTCCTTCTATGAAGCCACCATCACCTTAATTCCTAAGCCAGAAAGAGACGCAACATTGAAAGAGAATTACAGACCAATATCCCTGATGAACATAGATGCAAAAATACTCAATAAAATTCTGGCCAATAGAATGCAACAACACATCAGAAAGATCATCCACCCAGACCAAGTGGGATTCATCCCCGGTATGCAGGGATGGTTCAACATTCGCAAAACAATCAACGTAATACACTACATTAACAGACTGCAGAAGAAAAACCATATGATTCTCTCAATAGACGCAGAGAAAGCATTTGATAAAATACAACACCCTTTCATGATGAAAACTCTAAGCAAACTGGGTATGGAAGGAACATTCCTTAATACAATCAAAGCAATATATGAAAAACCCACGGCCAACATCCTATTGAATGGGGAAAAGTTGGAAGCATTTCCACTGAAATCTGGTACCAGACAGGGATGCCCTCTCTCACCACTGCTATTCAATATAGTTCTGGAAGTTTTGGCCAGAGCTATTAGGCAAGAAAAAGAAATTAAAGGGATACAAATCGGGAAGGAAGAACTCAAACTATCCCTCTTTGCAGATGATATGATTCTTTATTTAGGGGACCCAAAGAACTCTACTAAGAGACTGCTGGAACTCATCGAAGAGTTTGGCAAAGTAGCAGGATATAAAATCAATCCACAAAAATCAACAGCCTTTGTATACACAGGCAATGCCACGGCTGAGGAAGAACTTCTAAAATCAATCCCATTCACAATAGCTACAAAAACAATCAAATACCTTGGAATAAACTTAACCAAAGACGTTAAAGATCTCTACGATGAAAACTACAAAACCTTAAAGAAAGAAATAGAAGAGGATACCAAAAAATGGAGAAATCTTCCATGCTCATGGATTGGAAGAATCAATATCATCAAAATGTCTATCCTCCCAAAAGCAATTTATACATTCAATGCAATACCCATCAAGATCCCGAAGACCTTCTTCTCAGATATAGAAAAAATGATGCTGAAATTCATATGGAGACACAGAAGACCTCGAATAGCCAAAGCAATCCTGTACAACAAAAACAAAGCCGGAGGAATCACAATACCTGATTTTAGGACATACTACAGGGCAGTTGTTATCAAAACAGCATGGTACTGGTACAGAAACAGATGGATAGACCAATGGAACAGAATAGAAACACCAGAAATCAATCCAAACACCTACAGCCAACTTATATTTGACCAAAGATCCAAATCTAATCCCTGGAATAAGGACAGTCTATTCAATAAATGGTGCTGGGAAAATTGGATTTCCACATGCAGAAGCTTGAAGCAAGACCCATACCTATCACCTTACACAAAAATTCACTCAACATGGATTAAAGACTTAAATCTACGACCCGAAACCATCAAATTATTAGAGAGCATTGGAGAAACCCTGCAAGATATAGGCACAGGCAAAGACTTCCTGGAAAATACTCCAACAGCAAAGGCAGTCAAAACCAAAATTAACATTTGGGATTGCATCAAATTGAGCAGTTTCTGTACTTCAAAAGAAACAGTCAGGAAAGTGAAGAGGCAACCAACAGAATGGGAAAAAATATTCGCAAACTATACTACAGATAAAGGATTGATAACCAGAATCTACAAAGAAATCAAGAAAATCCACAACAACAAAACAAACAACCCACTTAAGAAATGGGCCAAGGACCTCAATAGACATTTTTCGAAAGAGGAAACCCAAATGGCCAACAGACACATGAAAAAATGTTCAAGATCACTAGCAATCAGAGAAATGCAAATCAAAACCACAATGAGGTTCCATCTCACCCCGGTGAGAATAGCTCACATTCAGAAATCTACCAACAACAGATGCTGGAGAGGATGTGGGGAAAAAGGGACACTAACCCACTGTTGGTGGGAATGCAAACTGGTTAAGCCACTATGGAAGTCTGTCTGGAGATTCCTCAGAAACCTGAACATAACCCTACCATACAACCCAGCCATCCCACTCCTTGGAATTTACCCAAAGGAATTTAATTTGACAAATAAAAAAGCCATCTGCACATTAATGTTTATTGCAGCTCAATTCACAATAGCTAAGACCTGGAACCAACCCAAATGCCCATCAACAGTAGACTGGATAAAGAAATTATGGGACATGTACTCCATAGAATACTATACAGCAGTAAGAAACAACGAAACCCAGTCATTTGCAACAAGATGGAGCAATCTGGAAAACATCATGCTGAGTGAATTAAGCCAGTCCCAAAGAGAAAAATATCATTTGTTTTCCCTGATCGATGACAACTGAGCGCCAAAGAGGAAACCTGTTAAGTGAAATGGACACTATAAGCAACAATGAACTGATCAGCTCCTGTCCTGACTTTAGATGTACAATGTAATACTTTATCCTTTTTAGTATTTGTTGTTGTTGTTGTTGTCCTAGTACTATTGGTTGAACTCAGTAATTAACACACAATTATTCTCAGGTGTTTAAATTTTAACTGAAAAGTGATCCCTGTTAAATCTAAGAATGGAAAAAGAGAGGGAGGAGATGAACAATTTGGAACATGCTCAATCGGACTGGCCGCAAATGGTGGAGTTAGAAATGTGCAGGGGATTCCAACACAATTCCATCAAGATGGCATGTACCAATGCCATCGCACTAGTCCAAGTGATCAATTTCAGCTCACAATTGATAGCTCTGATAGGTCTAAGAGTCAAAGAGATCACACAAACAAGACAAGTATCTGCTAATACTAACTGATAGAATCAAAAAGGGAGAGAAAGATCCAACATGGGAAGTGGGATACACAGCAGACTCATAGGATGGCAGATGTCCTAAACAACACTCCGGCCTCAGAATCAGCCCTCAAGGCATTCAGATCTGGCTGAAGAGCCCATGAGAGTATAGCAGGCATGGAAAGCCAAGATATCATGGGAAAAAAAAAAAAAGACCTAAATGAATGATCTCTGTGAGTGAGATCCCAGTGGAAAGAACGGGGCCATCAAAGAAGGAGATACCCTTCTCCGAAGGGAGGAGAGAACCTCCACTTTGACTATGACCCTATCTGAATAAGACCAAAGTCAGCGAACTCTAAAGGCTTCCATAGCCCTGGCAACTCATGACTAGAGCCTAGGGAGATTACTGACGCCATGAACAGGAGTGTCAAATTGTTAAGTCAGCAACAGGAGTCACTGTGTACTTACACCCCATGCGGGATCTGTCCCTAATGTGTCGTCTAAAGCCAAGTGATGCTATGACTGGTACTGAAACAGTATTTTTATACTTTGCGTTTCTGTGTGGGCGCAGACTGATGAGGTCTTTGCTAATTATATACTGAAGTGATCTTCTGTATATAAAGAGAATTGGAAATGAAAAAAAAAAAAACAACCTGGTGTTAAAATGGAAATGGCATAGAAAATTAATTATTTTGAAAAAAAAATTATGTAGGATCTCTGTCTTTAATGTGCTGTACATTGCTATTTAATGCTATAATTAGTAATCCAATGGTAGTTTTTTCACTCGATGTTGCTATATGGGCAAAATGTTGAAACCTTTACCTAATATATACTAAATTGATCTTCTGTATACAAAGAGAATTGAAAATGAATCTTTACATGAATGGAAGGGGAAAGGGAGCGGGAGGGGGGAGGGTTGCGGGCGGGAGGGAAGTTATGGGAGGGGGGAAGCCATTGTAACCCACAAGCTATACTTTGGAAATTTATATTCATTAAATAAAAGTTTAATAAAAAAAAAATAAAGTAAATGTAAAGAGATGCTTAAGAACTTATTTCTGGTATAAAACAGTTGAAAGTTTGGCCTCTTGACCCAACAAATAAAGGGATGTTTCTTCACATAAATGAAGCTTCACAGAAAGCAGTCAACAGTTGTCATTTCACTGTTTCCATTTTTAAATATGTTACTCCATTTTCCAAACTGTGGTCCTATGTGGAATTCAGAAATTCTGCAACAATTTGGGGAGAGTGCAGTTTTAGAAAAAAAGAATACTGAAGGAGACAACTGGAAAATAAAATTATTAACTGAGAAGGACATAAGTTACTATGAGAAAAAGTGGTAAAATGATGGTCAAACTGAAATAAAACTGAAGAAAAGGTAAATGAAAAGAGATATATTCGTTAAATCAAATATTATGCAGGAACAGAAAGAAACCAAGTACTGATACATGCCACAAAGTGTGTTTTGTCAACCTCTAGTTGTAGAGTATTTAGATAACTTCTAGGTTTTATGATTATTAACAAAGCTACCATACATATTTATGTAAAGATGGTTCTAAAACTTTAAGTTTATTTATTTTGAGGAAATATCTTGAGTGACATTACTATGGCATATGGTAAGGTTTTATCTTTTTTATAACATTGTAAGAAATTGCACAATTGTCTTCCAAAGAAGCTATACAAAGCTCCCATTTCGATAACAAGACAGTACGAATTCTAGGTGTATTACATGGTTGACAGTTCTTGGACTTGTCACCTCTTGCTAATTTCAACTATTCCCATATGTTTTTAGTGATACCACCTTTTTATTTTAAGATGAATTTTGTTGTTAATAATAATAGTGGGTATAATCTTTGCTTTATTATCTATTTATCTTCTTTGAAGAAGTGCCCATTAAAATAATAAGGCAATTTTAAAAATTAATTTAATTCATTTTCTAATTTTTGAATAATTTACATATATGAATACAAGCCTTTTATTCCTTGACATTTCTAGGTGACTTTCTTTGTTTAGATTTGTTTTATCGAGATATATCATTTCTTATATCTGATATGCTTTCTTTAATATTACAAACAGTATTGATCTACCATTAATTGTCCCCATTTGCTATTCTAGTTAAATTTTTTGTTTTACCTTCAATTCTGAAAAAATATTTTCACTGATTATATCATTTGGGGCTGACAGATTTTGTTTTTCATGGCAATTTAAAGCTATCACTCTGTGGTCATCTATTTTGCATTGATTCTGAAAATATTCCTAAGTCTGCTGTAATTTTATGTATTCTGCCTTTACATAGGTGCACTGAGATTATTTTCTTTGCTTTGCTCTTTAGAAATTTTAAAATTATACATCTGGTATTTTCAAGAATATCTCCTAGTTGGAATTCTCTAAAGTTATTAGATCTGTGGTTTAGTGTCCTTTGCTGATTTTGAAAATTCAGAGTTATTTTCTCTTTAAGTATTTTTCTTTCTGATTATTGAGAGATAATCTTCTTATCCTGAGACTTCAATAATATATATATTAAATAGTTTTATATTTTCTCATGTTCTTGTATGTTCTGTTCTTTTCAGTTTGGGTAATTGCTATTGAACTATTTTTAAGTTCATTGATTTTGTACTCAGCTATGTTGAATACCCTGATGAATCTATCAAACACATTCTTCATTTATGTTACCCTGTTCTATATTTCTGGCAGTCCCAATCTATTTTTTCTCAGAATTTTTATCCCTTTGCTGAAGTTCCCCGTTTTGTCTGTGCATACGTCTTTCTATTCCAGTCTAGCCTTTAAGATATCAGCCATAGGTGGTTAACATTACTTGTCTAATACTGTGAGTTATCTCTGAGTCTCATTTTGTTCACTGCTTTTTCTATTGACAATGCTTTCTTTTGTCTTCCTCTCAAAATTTCATCAGAGATTAGACATCATGGTAAGCATAAAAATATTGCAAATAGTAATTATCTCTAAAATCAGCATGCTTCTGCTGCTAAGCCCTTACTGTGTACACTGAGAAAATCATCAGGAGATGAGGTGTGTTTGGGTTTTATTATTGTTATGGTTACCTTTATTGCACCAATACCTTCCAGTTCTTCTAGTGTAACCTTGTACTTGAAGTGGAGTTTTTAGAAATGTTTCTGATCCAGCTTTCAGCTTTCACTTTGTACATACATCTCCCAGGAAGCCTCTTTTTACACTATTGCCTCTCCACCAGTGGTAAACTGCTGTTGCTTGTCACTGAAGCATTCAGCTTCGGGCCAAAAAGCCTATGAAATATATTTCTGGATCAGCCACAGGCATTTACAAAAGATTTACCTGACAGCCTTCATGGGGGAAAAAAAAGCCTTCGCTGTCCAACAAGATTGGGAGCACAGTGAGTGCATAGAAGTTTCTGAAGGGGGTTGCTGTGAAGGACTCAGGCTCCCAGCCAGCCAAGCTCTTACACAAATCTGCATCCTGACCTAAGTCTACTACCAGAAGTCTCTTTATCCAGAGTTTTCAGCAGACTTTCCATGGTTCCTCGGCTGAGTCCACTATTCGGAAGGCAGATAATCTGGGGGAAGGAGGGAGTTGGTTTTGAAGACACTTCTTTCCCCTCTATGACCCTGCTTTTCCACTGTTATCCCTGAATCCTTTATCCTTCTGCATCCCTTGGTCCATACAGGGGCCTTTTGTTCATAGCTCTCTCATCAGTGAGATGGTCCATATGCCCATACTGTTTCATTTGATCAACTGGCAAGCTATTCCATGGGGAAAATGGAACAGGGAGGAGTTGGCGCATTCTCTAGTTTAGTCTGTAGACTAAATTATCACATCAAGTGAATAAAAGCTTCACTGCTAATTCGTTGAGGTTTGTTGTCTCAGTTGTTAACTCTGGGCAGGTCAGCTCTCTCAGGCTCTGCTGAGCTGGTAATGGAAAACAAGGTACAAACATCATCTCCCCTGTTCTCAGGAACTGATCTTTCTCAGAGATCCTAGGCTTTCTCTAGTGGTAGGACCTGTCTACTGCACTGAACATAATGTTTAGTTCCCTTCCTCTCTCTAATTAAGAGAAGATATTTTTTCAATTCTTCTTCCAGTTACAATGTATCTTTACTTAAGTACTTAGTTTATAGGTCTTCCTGGCCTTTTCCTAAGGTAGAGAGGACTCTGAGTGGGGATGTGCATCATTCTTTGACATCAGTATCGTTCCATCATACATGCTTGTTTGGTGATTCATCCAAATTCCCTGTCTCCAATCTGTCTCCTGAGTTCCCTATTGAGGTCTACAGAGAAAAACCCATCTTCAGGCCCAAACTACACATGATTCTTGGGACTCTCATGAGTTCTAAAGCAGTACACTAAGACAGGCTGAATTTTTAGTAATTCATTAAAACAGTTTTTTTTTAAATTTTTCTTTTCCACATTTACTTGTATGGTATCTAGCATCTCGTCTTCCTATACTCATCAAAATATTTTCATCTTGCTTCTTTCTGTTTTTCAATGACTTGTTTTCCATGTTACTTCAGTTATCTTGTGGGTTCAAAGTAAATTATGATTTTGTAAATCATCTATCTGTCCCCTTTATTTTTCTAGATTACTAGATCTGAGGCAGAAACAAGATTTCCTATATTTTGAGGAAACTATTTAATTGGTGTATGTATTTTTTGCTTTTCTGATTAGTCACTTTTTAAATTGAATTCATAGATACCACATCCATTTTGTGCTTCAAAAAAATCTTCAAAAATATGTTCAAATTTTTGCAGTCTTTTTTTAACATACATTTGATTTCATTCAATTCTGTCAATGGACTTAACAGTAATTTTTTTATACCCAAAATCTGTAGTAAAGGGATCAGAGTAATGTTCAACATACTATATAACAACAACAACAAAAAAAAACTGTAGTATTTCCTTTCCAACAGAAATTATATTTTCTTACTTACTATGTGTTCACATTGACTGTTGTGTTGATAAGAAGCTACATTTCAGTAAATTATAGATCTAGTTTTTGTGGTCATAACCATATTCCAAATGTTTTATAAGTTTATAGGTATTTACTTCCTGCCAACACTATGTAATACTGCCATAATGTAAGCCATGTTGTTCTTTAATCTATAGAATGTCCATCAACTGTATCATATTTTATAAAAGTTTAATTTTATTCTATATACCAAAGCCATTGAACAACAGTGACCATATTGACCATAATGTACAATGACAACTTGTCTTAATTCAGTCTTGCAACAAATTCCAACCTCCTGTTCTGGACCTCTTGCTAACCACTGACTTATGTTATATTACACATATATTAGAACATCCATTAAGTCTTTCTATGTGAAAGTATAAGACTTCTCTCAGTATTTGTTAGTTTAATGGATGGCCTTCCATAAGAATTTTTTAAGCTAGCCCACTTGCTTATATTGCTATTAAATATTTCAGAGTGATATCAGAAACGGCCATTCTTCTGAAGTAGAGATCCCTCTAGTGTCCTTATTTGGGTTTGCAAGTCTCTACCTCATAATGATAAGTATTCCAAGCCCAACTCCTTAAATCTTCATAGAACATTTTATGCTGCATGGTCAGTTCTGACCAAACCACTGCATATATTAATGCAATCAATATTTATTGTTTCGGTAAAATTTTGGAAGCTATATGTATCCAAAAACATAATGTGCAATGTGAAACTGCTACTTGTATTCTATACTCCAGTACATTCCTACCTGACTATGATTTAAGGAATCACATAAATGTTTCTTGCATATTTCCAGAGGGTTATTACTAGTAACATCAGGGCACCAAGTTCCATCAAAACTGACCTCCTTTGAAGCTTTTCAGATTCCATTTGCACCTTCTTTAAATGTATTCAGTTTGTATTCACATTCCATATATTCAAACCAGCAAATTAACTTCTGACATGCCGGGCAGGCAGCAGCAATCTGCTTCCTGTCATACCCAGGCAGCTGTCTCAGCAATGTATCATCTTGATTAATAGCCACACAGAGTGGCAGAAGCTGCTGTTTAGCATTCTCCACCATCTATGAATCATTGATAGTATTTTTCACAGATCATTGGAAAATATCCAGAATGGTAAATAATGACTATAAACAGTGAATCAAATGGTAGTAGTTGGTTGCTGATAGGAACAGTTTTCAAGGGTACAGTGGCACTTCCTCTTGCCAAATAAAATAGGTGGAGTTTAGGGGGCCGAGCTCATAAATCATCAAGAGTCAAATCTTTTTTTTCTGGAGGAAATACATCCAGAGGTTTGTCCTAGAATCTGTTGTTAGTGTATGCCATTTGAGAGAGAGTGAGCCAACAGTCATGTCCTCTTGCTCTGAGGCACTCTTTGGAAATAGGTGGATTGCCCTCTTTACTGATGTCAGGAGTCACTATGAAAACATATTCATTTGTCATTACCTCCTTACCCCCACTCTTTAGATTTTACTTTTTATGAATCTGCATTTCCTACCATAGTGGAGTATCTTTGGCTACAAAGTATGAGTCACCCATAAGGTGAGAAATAAGAGCACACTTGTTAATGCTTCCAATCTTCCCATGCCCCCAAAATTTTCTGTTTGGCAGTTAATGGATGAAATGACTCTGTCTTCCTCTTGGCAATTAACTCACAGCTATGCCTAGAATTGGAGTGAAGTTTTGTCTCTCCATAATGTGCCACAATAAATATGTATTATAAAGATCAGTGGTGTGGATAATAGGTCTTGTGCACTAGTAAAATCTGTGCATAAGTCAAAGGCTATCAGATAGACAAAATGAAACATTTCATGTAGTGTTCTTGCCTTACTTTCCCTCATACTAGATCTAAGAAATAACGATTTTAATGAATGAACTAACCTTTCCATTTTATTCATCACCTGCTTTGAGAAGTATGTGTTTCAGCTGTCCACTCCAATTTTCTATGAGACTGTTGCTCTGAGAGTGATACACACCAGAAGTCTACAAATAAATGGAATTGGACCTGATGTCATAATAGGCAGACAAACTGTCCCCTGAGGATATCTACAAACTAATCCTCAGACCCATGCATATTTTTTGATGCATGGCAAAAGAAACTGATGATGTAATGAAGACTGTGGACTTTTATTTTTCGAAGCCAGGAGCCAGGTGCTTCTTCCTAGCCTCCCATGCGGGTGCAGGGGCCCAAGCACTTGGGCCATCCTCCATTGCCCTCCTGTGCCACAGCAGAGAGCTGAACTGGGAGAGGAGCAACCAGGACTAGAACCGGCACCCATATGGGATGCCAGCGCCACAGGTGGATGATTAACCAAGTGAGCCACGGTGCCGGCCCCAAGACTGTAGACTTTTAAAAGGCACTATTGTCCTGTTTTATCCCAGTGGGCTCAATATATTCACATAAGCACTTAAAAGCCGAGAATTTTCTTTGACAGGATATACAGGAGAAAATGTAGAGGAAATTCTGGTCAGATATATTCAAAGTGTGAGCACCCCCTGTTGTTGCCTTTGAACTTGAAAGAAGAGGAGCATGAGCCAAGGAATGTGGGAGGTCTACAAAAACTGAAAATGACCTCTGGCTGACAGCCAGCAAGGAAATGGGACTCCAGTCCTGTGGGCAAATTGAGCTGAACTCTGCCAAAAAATTGACTGTTTGGAAGTAGTCATTCCTGGAGCATTAAGAAAGGAACAGAGCCTTGTAACACCTTGAATCTGCCCTTAGGAGACTCCAAGCAGAGGGCTCAATTAAGCTACGCTGTGCTGAGAATTCTGATCTACAAAAGTGAGGCTTAAAAAAAATTGGTTGTTTTTTTATGCCTCAAAGTTCATGTTAATATCTATCACAGTAGTAGAAAATTAAAATAGACTCTAAAGCTACAGTAATTTGAGACTTTTTCTACTTTTTCCCCACACAGATAATACAGGATAATCTGCTTCTTACAAAGTTTGCAAACTTGTCGCGTTGCCAAGTTACTTTTACTATATTTTAGAACACATTCACAGGTTACAAGAATTAAGATGCATATATATTGAGAGCTATATGTTTACTCATTTGGCCTTTTGGATATTTCTTCTGATCAAGATAAACATTGTTCAATTAACCATATGTTACAGTTTGAAACTGGGCTCCTCAAACAAGTAAACATTCAAATCCTCAAAGAGTATGACAATTGTTGATGGATTAATGTTAATTGTTGATGGATTATGGGTGGATTCTTAATCCAATTATGTTGTCCACAGGAAGGGCCTTGGGGATTTGACTGGATTGGAGCTGATGTTTGAATCATGATGGTTTTATAGAGACACTTGGTTTTGAAGGTTGAATGTGATTCCTGTTTCTCTCTGCTTCCTGGTTCATCAGGTGATTCTTCCTCTACACAAATTCAGATATCCACCATCCTCTTCAGATGGAAGACTAATGGATGCACCTGATCTTAGCCAGCATGGTTTAATTCTGGTGAGTGTGTTTTTCCTAGCATGCAGACACATGCCTACATTAGTGGATGGGGGGTGGGGGGAGACAGAGAGAGAGAGAGAAGGAGGGAGGAGAAGGGAGGAAGGAGAGGAGAGGAGAGGAGAGGAGAGGAGAGGAGAGGAGAGGAGAGGAGAGGAGAGAGAGAATGACATAGAGAAGCTATTTATCCTATTATGAGGACCTCATCTTCACGACCTCTTCTAACCCTAATTACCTCCCAAAGGCCATACTTCCCCAGTCACAATCACATTGGGGGTTAAGGCTTCAATATATGAAACTTGAGGAAGGGATACAGATTCAATTCATAATTTGGCCTAAGTTCCTTCACTAGTAGTTATATAAGCAGATACTGACCTCTCAAACTTTTTTGGAATTTTATGGTTTTAACTGAGGTGGTAAATTCAATCCCTTTTCCAATTACTTTCCACTATAAAAAAAATGATCATATGCCTAGGGGTTGGGACACAGGGCCAGCAGATTCAGAATCTGATAGGTCAGAGAACATTGGAAACAGTGGATTTATACCTCTTTTGATTACAGTGGTGGTAAGAAATGCACAAGGAACAGCTATTTGTCCCCAGTGGTAGTGGGGCCACAAGAGATATCTATGTTTGTGCCCATAGCAGCAGTCAGAAACACACAGAGACATCTACATATATCCACACATAGCAACATACATCAGTGGTTACATTAACCAATAATTACATATAGCCATGCATCCACAGATCTACAAGCAACTGTGTATGTGCCCACATCTATCCATAAGCAGCCATGCGTACCCATGTTCCCCAGTTGCTTATATGGGTGTACAGACTAAAGCGGCCCAGAGCAGAATCATTTTATAACTGAATTTTGGGCAGCTAGCCAAGCAGGTGGGCCTGTTGACCTCAGTTACCACAGAGAAACAGAGATATGGGAACACAGAGATAAGATGGCAAGCATAAAAAGTATGGGAACTTGAAATCTTTCTCTTCTCAAGTTCATTTCCTCAACAATGACCCTCACTGTTAGACCTTAACTTATCCAGCTTAGTTTATACAGAGCAAACTTATTTTATGTAAATAGAATTTTAAGGGGTGGGGTGAAGCTGATGAGGATGCTCACCATCTAAACATTGGTAGTGAGTTACCAAATCAGTAGAGATGTGGCAGTGTTCTTTTTATTCCATTATTCAGTGACCTTTTAAACAACTCTACCAACTTTAGCTAGTTATCTATTCCTCCTCCCACACCATCTTTCATTTTGCTCTCTTATTACTATCTTTGATTTGTTGGCGTGAATTATGGCAACTGAGCCAGCAAGTTCCTTCCCCCTGAATATACTCTTAAACCTCTGAGGAGCAAGGTTACATAAAATGTGCAGGATCAGAGAATCACATTTTTCATTCTATCTATCATAGATTACATTTTTCTAGGCAGCTAAAGAAGCGTGGGAAAGCTTTTCTGTGACAAGAAAGAGAAACACACAAACACATACACTTAAAAAAAGTAAATGTTGATATACTGCATCTCTTTTTAAGTGGAACTTTTTAGAGCTGGAAAATATATGCAGTAAAGAATATTTTGCTAATTTCCCTTTTGTCTTATGCTTCCTCTTAATCTCCCTCATCAGTTCTCTTTGGTCTATCTAATCTCTGCAGATTCCATTAGTGAAATGTATTTTTATGTAACATTCCTATGTATGTTTGTCATTCAAAAAAAAGATAAGTAGATATCTTAGAATTAAATTTCTTTGTATTTGTTTAACTCCTCCATTTTTAATTCACTCATTTAACTCCTCCATTTTTAATTCCTTTATCATTATAATTTATACTTAAGAATCTTTTTTTAGGATATTTTCTTTATTTATACTTAGAAGTTAAATTCAGTTAATGTCAGTGCTTGCATTTATACACTAGAGGCAAAGCCAATCTACCACTCACATTATTTGTTAAGTTTTATTCTTTGACAGATCTCTTTTCTGTTCATTCTTGAGGGAAAAAGCTTACTTTTTTGTTATTTATGAACTGAAAAATAAGTGTTGAATTTATATAATGGGGACATTCAAGCTGACCCAGAACCATCATTAACTCTTTGGCGATAACTTTATAATACATAGACACATCTCTCATAGCTCTCTGCTTCACAATCTGAGAACTAAATCACCAACTATTACATGTTAACTATATCTGGTTATAGAATATTCTAGCTACAAATAGGTGGAATTGACTTGGATGTGGGTCAAAGAATGTCTTAGAATCTTCCTTACTAGATAAGATAAATGATTACATTAGCATTTCTCTTCAGATGTAATTTTTTAAGACTCATTTGAAACTATTTGCAGATAGAAATAGAACTATTTTGAAGGCTGATCTCAATATGAAATATAGAGTCCACAGAATACACAAAAATATTGATGGTATAACATTCAATAATCAGGATGCTATGAATTTTACATTAAAATTCAATTACATAGTAAAAAATAGAGTTGGTATAGCTAGAAAAAAATATTTTCAGAGGCAGCAGATACCCTTGGTGGAAATGAACACTTCTACATAGAAAGAAAATCCAGGAAGTATGCAAATTACACACCAGGATACTCAGTATATTAAATTTAATCAGATTACACAGAATATGACATGAAACAGCAGTTTACTTGAATAAGTATAATCTGCAATGTGTGAAAACAGTTTAGAAAATGGATTAAGGTCATACTCTCTGATGTTAGGTTTGTGGAAATAGAGACATAGAATCAGACAGATTTATGTGTCATCTGGTGCTGTCTTCTCTTATTACCAACTCAATTTGAACCCATAGTTTAATATGGATTCAAGCAATAGACAGTTGTTGATAATAAATTAAATCTTCTATAGTGTGACTGTAGCCACATAAAGCCACAATTAGCTTCTATTTCTTGATATTTTGGTGAGTATTTTAGATGTAAAAGCACATTCTTTCTAATAATTGGAAATATAACTTTGAAATACATTTGTGGGATAGTCCTACGATTATTTAAAATAAGAATGCTCGTCATATATAACTCTCTTAGTAGCAAATGTCCATTTATACATCAAAGATTAGAATTTCAGAGATTAATTCTGGTGGAATTCTTAGGGAAATCATAGTGCCCAACTGTATTTATGAAAGCAGAAATATGGTAGGTTACTTTTTGTTTTAGTTGCGTGTACTGACTGGCCTAAGCATAGACTTTCTCTTTTTCAGTCATATAGTTACAAAAACTGTACATTACAAACAGTATAGAAACAAGCTGAAAAGAATGTGCCACACATCCTGGATAATTATCTATATGCAGTTAAATTTACATATATAAAAGAAAATACAGCCTACTCCCTTATAATGCACAGTTATTTCTTAGATACAATGTGTCACTAGCAAGTAGCCACCAACTCTAGTTGTCTCCAGCACAAAGAATGAGAGCAAGATCTGTTCGGTAGAGCTTCCCTCCATCCGACAAAGCCATTATGCTCTTCTTGTATGTTGGAATATTATTAATATCCTGTTCCTGTTTATTCTTCTCACACAGATTCTTCAGTAAGGCATCCAGTTCATTTTCATCTATGTACCCGTTACCATCCTGATCATATAACTCAAAAGCCTTATTGAACTCTTTCCCACACATTTTGATTCCCTGAAATTTAAGAAGAAAATTCTCTTGCACTGGTAGTAACCTGGCCTTCTCAGTTAATTCCAGCTTCCCATCATTATTTGAATCAAATAGTTTCAGCATTAGGTCTGTATACTCAGCTAATTTTGTGTCATCAACCGTCTTGTTTGCTTTTTCCAGCAGATCCTTTAGAAAGTTCTTAAGTTCCTCAGTTTCTATGAAGCCACTGTGATCAGTATCATATTTTCTCCATGTCTTCATGAATTCCTCACAGGACTTCAGCTGCTGGCACCAGAAGAACAGCAAGAAATTCTCTTCTGTGTAATACATGGGCCAACTCTACAATTCCTATTTTTCCATCATCTCTCTGCCCATACTGATCCACAAAAGTTTTCATCTCAGGTGATAATTCCAATCCAGCCTTCTTTCGCGCCTGCTGGAGCTCCTGGATCAAGTTCTGCAGCTCCATTCCCTCCAGGTAACCACTTCCATAAGCGTCGTAATGAAGCCAGATCTCGAAAAACTGTGAGGCTGTGATCAGGGATGATTGCAGGTGGGATTCTGCCATCGTACAGCGGGGAGTGTGTCTGCGGGTATGGATGAGTGGGCGTGAATGTGTCCGAGAGAGTGGGGTGAGCGGGGACCTCAGTGAATGCGAATCCAAGCTGCAGCTGGGCACGGGGGCTGCGGGTGCTGTCCTCGGTGCTGCTCCGCTGGCGCGTTCCACGGGAGTTCTCTATACTTAAGAATCTTAAACACTATCCCACTCATGTCTCCAGCTTGAAATAACAATAAAGTTCAGGGTGTAAATATGACTTACATTTTTTACATTATTCTTAGTACCAAGCATAAATATTAATTTCAAGCATTTAGATAATCACAATGCACAAGTATAGCATGAAGAAGTTCATGACCATAGATACCATTCCTAGGTCATTCCTTGACTCATTAGAATGAGTTTGTGGTCATTTAACATCAGTGGTGCCTAATGGATGCATCAGAGGCATCAGATCCATCAAAAGGATCTGATTAATTCATGACACATTTTAATTTTTACTCAAATATTTACACAGCTAATATATTTTCCCAAAACATACAATTTCTGTGTACTTGTATTCCAAGTTCATTTAAGGTAAGGGTCTTTCACAGTCACAAAATGCTAACAGCATGTCATAGAAAAAGTCATTCCTTCTAGTAAAGCTTACAAGTGTTTGCCAAATTTTCTGTAATCAGCATGTTTGAGGTATATTTTAAAGTTTGTCTCCCTTTGTTTCCTAGGATCCCAAATAAAAAGAGAAATAGGTTGCAGGTCACTATGGTTCTTTCCTTCTTATTAATGAATAGCTAACAAGCATTGGAAACAAATCGAGGTGGAAAAAATGGTTATGTGGAATATGTGAATGTGACTTGTACATTCATATCATTAGATTTTATAATTGTACACATATCATTAATGCATACAGAAAAATCTGAGATAGAGATACACACACAAATTTCACATGTCTTTGTGTAGACAAATATAATATCCAACAACTAATGTGAGGGACAGTTGGAACTGGTTTTGAATACAGCTAACTGTGTTTAGTCAAGATGCATAAAGAAAATACCTGTGCAATAAGTAACCATGTTCTTTATCCTATTTAAATATATATGTAATACATACTTATGAATAATATGTGTATATTTCTATATAATTTATAAATATATGATTTTTATTAATTGCTAAAGATGTGTTGTATATTTTCTCTGGGTACAATTGGCTGAGAAATTAATGCAAAACACATTGATATCTCTAAAAATAATTTGTTACAGAGGTGTAACATGTCTTAAATAATAATAAATTGATCAGTTAGAAAGCTATGGAAAGCTGGCACTAACAACAGAAGTATACAGGAAAATATTTAATATTGCTTATTGCTGAGGGAAACATATATTAAAAATTTTTGCAAGGGCATACATTGATGAAGAAAGACATTTTTTTTTCCTTCTGTGAGTATACATTCAAATAATACTGTGTAATATGGGAAAACAAGGGCTGGCACTGTGGCACAGTGGGTTAAAGCCCTGACCTGCAGTGCTGGCATCCCATATGCATACCAGTTCAAGTCTTGGTTGCTTCACTTCCAATCCAGCTCTCTGCAATGGCTTTGGAAAGCAAGAGAATGGCCCAAGTCCTTGGGCCCCTGTACCTGTGTGGGAGATCTAGAAGAAGCTCCTGGCTTCTGACTTTGGATCAGCTCAGCTATTGTGGTCATTTGGGGAGTGAACCAGCAGGTGGAAAACCTCTCTCTCTCTCTCTGGCACTACCTCTCTCTCTAACTCGTTCAAATAAATAAAATAAATCTTAAAAAATAGGGGAAAACAATTTAAAAAAATTTTAATTGAATTATTAAAGATGAAAGACTATACTGTTAGAGGCCAGTGCTGCGGCATAGCAGGTAAAGCCACCACCTGCAGTGCTGGCATCCCATATGGGCGCCAGTTTCAGTCCCGGCTGCTCCACTTCCAATCCAGCTCTCTGCTATGGCCTGGGAAAGCAGAGGAGGATGGCACAAGTCCTTGGGCCCCTACAAACACGTGGGAGACCCCGAAGAACCTCCTTGCTCCTGGCTTCAGATTGAAACAGTTTTGCCAGTTGCAGCCATCTGGGGAGTGAACCAGCAGAGGGAAGACCTCTCTCTCTGCCTCTGCATCTCTGTAATTCTGCCTTTCAAGTAAATAAATAAATCTTTTTTAAAAAGAAAATAAAGAGTATACTGTTTCAAACAACCTCAAACCCTACTTTTTAAAAATATGTATATTTTCAGGCCACATTTATCCTGCCTGAAAAATTCTACTTGACCTTGAGTTAAAGCAATAACTGTGCAGAGTTTTCTCAAAGGAAACTGCAGAGGTCTTCTCTTCTTGTTCACTCTAACTAATACTATATTCCTGAAATTTCTGAACGTTTTCCTAAAGATGTATATACCTTTTAACCCATGCCAATATCAGAAACTAGATTAATGCACATACACAATTTTTTCAATAGAAAGTATCAAACTTCAGAAGAGAAAGAAAGATTAGGCATTAGGTATCTAAATAATCAGGTCTCCCCAAATGAATATTGCTATTCCAGTATCTGCTCTACTATTGTCTTTAGCCATAAGGAAACTATGGTAAGTACATAGAGTTTTGTGTGCTATCGTAGTGACCAACCTGTATAATAGCATAAAAGTAGTTAATATGTACACTACAGAAGTAACCAGAATTGGAAAGATCGTGTTCAAAAGCCAGGTCCATATGATATTTTCATAGGCTCATGGAAGAACACATACAGCACTTAGAATATCTGCACCTCTGACCATAGAAATCTCTCTGGAATATTCATTTTAAAAGATATGAAAAACAAATTAACTCAACTCTTATCTGTAGCCAACATATGTTTTCCTGAAAAGTCATGATTAAGATCTCTTCAGGTGCTTATTACTTATTTATAGAGGGGCTAGTGTTGTGGCATAGCAGGCAAAGCTGCTGCCTATAATGCCAGCATCCTATATGGGCACCAATTTTTGTTTTTTTTTAATAGAAAACTTTTATTTAATAAATATAAATTTCCAAAGTACAACTTTTGGATTGTAGCAGTTCTTTCCCCCATAACCATCCTCTCACCTGCAAACCATCCCATCTCTACTCCCTCTTCCATCCCACTCTTCATTAAGATTCGTTTTTAATTCTCTTTATATACAGAAGATCAACTCTATACTATATAAAGATTTCAACAGTTTGCACCGACACAAAGTATAAAGTAGCTATTTAAAGACTAGTTTTACCATTAATTCTCATAGAATAATACATTAAGGACAGAGGTCCTATATGGGGAGCAAGTGCACAGTGATTAACAAATGACACTCTTATTTATGACGTCAGTAATCACCCAAGGCTCTTGTCATGAGCTACCAAGGCTATGGAAGCCTCTTGAGTTCACAAACTCTGATTTTATTTAGACAAGGCCATAATCAAAGTGCAAGTTCCCTCCTCCCTTCAGAGAAAGGTACCTCCTTCTTTGATGGCCCCTACTTTCTGCTGGGATCTCACTCACAGAGATCTTGAATTTAGGTCATCTTTTGATGGGCACCAATTTGAATTCCAACTACTCCATTTTCAATAATGGCCTGAGGAAAGTAGCAGCATATGGTCCATGTGTTTTCACCCCTGCCACCCAAGTAGGAGACCCAGATGAAGCTCCTGTCTTCAGCTTGGCTCAGCCTTGGCCATTGCCCTCTCTCTTTGTAACTGATATTCAAATAAAATAAATAAAACTTTTAAAAAAAGAATTTATACAAAGGGCAGGTATTTGTCACAGCAGTTGGGACACAGTCCATATTGGAATGCCTAGTTTGGAGTTTTTTGCTCCACTCCTGATTGCAGCTTCCTGCTAATGTACATCCCAAGTGACAGCAAGTGATAATTCAAGTACTTGGGTCCCTGCTATATGCATGAGAGACCCAGACTGAGTCCTTGTCTTCTGGCTTCATCCTGGGCCACGTCTGACTGTTGCAGTGATTTGCAGAGTGAACTAACAAATGGAAGATCTCTCCTCCCCCCCCCCCTTTTCCTTCCTGTTCCATCTCTCTCTCCCTCTCCTTTTCATATAAATAACAAAAATAAAGAAAAATAATATATATTGAACTTTTCTCAATTTACTTTTATTATTTTCTTTATGATAATTCTACTGCATTGCTTTAAATTTTCTTGTACTGCTCCTTAAGTTAATTTTTTTTTTCTTGAACAGTGGCAGATAGTTACTCTCAAATCCTTTTCCTAAATCTAATGAAAACTGTAAAGATTATTTCATAATCCCAATATTGCCACAGGACTTAATGTACTGGGAATTTTGGTCATCATTGCATTGCATCCAAAAAGGTAATCCTTTTAAGGTTACTTTGCAGCTGCAGCTGAAAACCAGGAGCCACAGTTGTAATGATGCCTATGTTTTAAGAGGAGAACTGGAGTCTTAATGGTGGTAGCGCATGTGAGAAGAAGCAATCACATCTTAAAATTGGAAGCCAAAGAGAAATAAAGGAGTTGGACTCTTTTACAACAACTGGCTATCCTGAGACCTCAGAGTTCTCATGAGTGCTGCCTTAACCCCTTCAGACAACAACTCTCCCAATTAACTAAGGACTCCCTGCTTGTTCTCACCTCTTAAATGTGCTAATATCTCTCACATAGTTACACTGGGGACCAAGACCCAGTACCAGACACACTTACACCAAAACAAATGGTGAAGTTTACTAACAAACAAAATTATAAAACAGTAATTGAAACTTCAGCTCTGACAACAGCAGTGCCTCTATTCCAAAGAATTTTGTAGCAATTAACATACCACTATGGATGGTTAAAATGTACTTTCTATTCTGACTACACTGAGAATGAAACTGTTGACTCTAAACACTGTGTATCCTGAAACTACACACTTATAAAACATGGACTGACTGAATTTATATGGGACCAATGAATGCAACAACAGCTAAAATTGATGTGTCCTCTTTCATGGCAGCTTTTACTTAAATACCAATCAATTATCAATTATCCACCTATACTGAAAGCAAAAAAAATATTTTTTCAAAACTTAAAATTGTCTAAAACTACTTCTCAGTACCAAATTTTGGGCATTTTTCAAATAATTATAAAACCAACTATGCTAAATTTGGAATCACCATTGATGAATAGTAATGATACATGCTTCGCCACTGGAGGGAAAAAAATTGAGTTGAAAGATTAAGTCGGAGCTGGTGCTGCAACATAATAGGTTAAACCTCTACCTGCAGTGGCAACATCCCATATGAGTGGTGGTTAGAGTCCCGGCTGCTCCATTTATGTTCCAGCTCCCTGCTAATGGCCTGAAAAAGCAGTGGAGGATGGCCTAAGCTGCACCCATGGGGGAGACCTGGAAGAAGCCCTTGGCTCCTGGCTTTGGCTTGGCCCAGCTCTTGCCATTAGGGCCATTTGGGGAGAGAATGAGCAGATGGAAGACCTCTCCCCCACCCCTTTATCTGTAACTCTGCCTCTCAAACACATAAATAAACATTTATTAAAAAGATTTTAAATAAAGAACAAAAATAGTATTCATTCCTTTCCATTTATCTCCCTTTATCACTGTCATTTAACTAATATAGATATTGGACTTTCTATTATACAGGGAACTGTGCAGTATTCTTTTTCTATACATCTAATATAACCAAAGTAAATTTTGCTCAAAATTTTGCTTGAAATCCTCCTCATCCTGCTTTTAACAACAAATGTTATTTCCAGAAAGGACTAACATTGGAGCATCATTGCTCCACTTCCAATCCAGCTTTCTGCTAATGGCCTGGAAAAATCCATGGAAGATGGCCCAAGTGTTCGGCCACCTGCCACACACATAAAAGACCTGGATGAAGTTCCTAGCTCCAGGCTTTTGCTGGGCCCCTCCCTGGCCATTGTGGCCATCTGGGGAGTGAATCAGCAGATGGACGATCTCTCTAACTCTCTCTCTACCCTCCCCTTCCCTACAACTCTTTCAAATAAGTAAATCTTTAAAAAATACAAGGGAAATATAACAGTGCATGCTGGGAAACATAGGTGACCTAAAATATTAAGTGAAATGGAAGATAAAGTATATCACAAAATTATTAGGTTTTGCCACAAGTGAACTTTAAGTAAACAAGATGTTTCATGAAAATATTTTCCACAGTGCAAGTGGTTCCTCTAAATTCTTCATGATCACTCTATCATTTTAATTAGGAGGACTGTGAACTAAATGTCTGTGTAATTGGTTTTGACCAATTGCTACACAGATAAGAAATGTGAAATCAATTTTAAGTAACCTAGCAACTACCAGTGTAGGATATCAAACCTGGTATTTTAGAAGCTCCAGATTTGGCAGTTTCTGCTTCTTCCATTTTATTTCTGGAGCCAATTGAGTTATAACATTCTTTACACCTTCCTGTATGAGATTAATTCCTATCCTTTGTCTTGTACTTTTATGGTATCTCCCTCTAGAATAAGAGAATTGTATTTTTAAGTTGGGCTTGGCCATAGGATTTACTTCTAGCCAATAGAGTGGAGGTGAGATAAAATGTGTCAGTTCCAGTCAATGTCTAAAGAGGTTCAAGATGTTTATTCATGTGTTCCTAAAATGTGCCATGAACAAAAATTGCCCTAGGTTGTCGCTTATCCAAAGAGAATGCAGGGACATTTCCAGTAGACCTTAACCCAAACTGTACCTGGAGCTCAGCCAAGTTCATTGCAATATGAAGAAGAGCTTCATTCCCTGGATATCCTAAATCTTAGACAATTTGCATATCTGTGAGCATGAAAGAAAAAATGTGAGTGTTATTATAAGTGATGGGTATTTTCTATTCCACCTCAGTACAGCCATTAGATGATTAGCAGAAGTTAGAACAATTTTAGCATGTGGTTGTAATGATCTCATCATTTGTCTTGACAGTGAACTCTATTCTAAGATATATTTTTAGGATACATATATATGTTAGGATTTCAACCTTGTTTTCTCTTTCACCATTTATTTTTTAAGTGTACTATAAATTCTCAATGAATCATCTTTCCATTCATTTACCCAGATAAAATCTAGTTATCAGGACTGGTATTGTGGTATACGGGGTAAAACTGCCACCCACAGTGCTGGCATCCCATATGGGTGCCAGTTCAAGTCCCAGCTGCTCCACTTCCAATCGATTCCCTTCCTGCTAATGCACTTGGAAAAGCAGCAGAGGATGGCCCAACTCCTTGGACCCTGCACCCTTGGGAGAGACCAAGAGGAAGCTCCAGTCTCCTGGCTTCAGATCAGCCCAGCTCTAGCTGTTGTAGCCATTTGGGGGGTGAACCAGCAGATGGAGGAACTCTCTCTCTGCCTCTGCTTCTCTGCCTTTCAAATAAAAAAATAAATCTTTAAGAAAATCTGGTTATCTATGAAATATGAGTTCAAATATATCCTTGATAAACTTTTCCCAGTGAATTCACATTATAATAGTCTTTTATATCTTTAGAGCCCTCTTATTGTTTTATTTGATTATCATATCTCTGTCACTCATTTGTAAACTTAAAAATGCATATATGTTTATATCTACACACACACACACTCACAAAGCAGCAAGGTAGGAATGTAATGAACAAAGGATTACAGATGTGATATTTTGAGGAAACCTTTCTGTACACACATATTTGATTTACATGTCTAAATGTAATAATTAATTGATTATTTTACTTGATTAATTTGAGAAATAATGAGACAGAGACTGTGAGAGAGGGAGAGAGAGAGAGATAGATTGTTCCCATCCACTGATCTACCATCCAATGCTTGCAAATATCAGGGGCTGTCAGGCCAAACTCAGGAATAAGGAATTTAATCCAAGTCTCTCTGGTGGGTGTCAGGGACCCAATTACTTGAGCTACCACCTCTGCTTCCCAGGATGCACAGGAAGCTGGAATTGATAGTGAAGCAGGAACTCAAAGCCAGCATTCTGAAAGAGGATGTGAGCATCCCACACAGTATCTTAACCACTAGGCCAAATGCTCATTCCTAAGATTTTTTACTCCTATCCTGTTCTACAGAATAATAGCCATGCCTTCTTTACTCTACCTCTTCCCTGACATTTTAAATGCTTTTGTTACTGACCTCAAATAAAATATAAAAAATAATGAGATTATGGCCAGTCTAATTGTTAGGTAATAACTTACACAGGTAAGTTGTTTTTTTATTAATGGATATATTTTGTCCAGAAAACTTCACATATGCCTTCTTTTTGTATGCTGCAACTTTAAGCAACAAATCTTAGGTAATTTATATAATAGCAGTCCTGCTAACCACGCGCATGTCACAATATAATTCTCCATAAGACAAATATGTATGATTACATTCACTAAGTAACACTGAAGAGCTCCAAATCATTCACTGTGAAAGCTGTAACTGCTTAAGTAAAATTAGTTTGGCTTTTCATTTAGTTGCTATTTCCTTTCATTCAGAGATTTAGGTTTCAATGCTTGGGAGTAAGAAGAAAGGAAATTTTTCCATATTCAAATTCAGAGAGAGGAAGGATCAGAAAATCTACAGCTGCTTTAGCTAAGGAATTGATCTCTGATGTTTCTGCTGAAATTAGGAACATTAATATATAAAGAGAGCCAAAGGGAAATTACTAACTTTATTTCAAATTATGAATACCATCATTGAATTGAAAGAAATAAAATCATTGTAACATTAAGTTGAATTGTTCATTTATATCCAATTGATTCTTGAAAATAGGTCCTTACATATGCATAAACTAAAAGTGTATAAAATGAGTAATAAGTGGTGGTAGAAAAGACAATAATATGAATGATAATAAAATAATTGTTTAAATACTTTGCAGAAGCCATAACTTTGCATGCATCATATATTTTAATACTCCCAGAATTTCTATAAGTAGATTCTATAATTTGGAAATGCTTTGAGTATAGTCCTCAAAAGATGGTAAGATTATGTTATAGGATTGAGAAATGGTGCTGGATCTTGAGGTGGGACACAGTGGAGAATGATTAAATCATGGGAACATCATCCTTAGATGGGATTAATGTGGTTCTTGCTGAAGTGAATTAGTTCTCAAGAATAAGTTGTTATAAAGTCAGGCCAACCCATGTGTTCAGCAGCTTCTGAATATGGCCTTTTTTTTTTCTTGGTGTTGTAACATAACCAGGGAATACTTACCAGGACACTGGTATATCCTGCTGTTTGGATTTTCCATCCACCAGGACTATGAGATAAATAAGCCTCTTTTCTCTATTATATACCCAACCTCAGGCATTTTGTTATAGTAGCAGAAAATCAACTAGGGTGTTACATATCCTTTTCTTTCATTTTTTTTTTCATATCCTTTTCTTAAAACCTATTTTATCACATAAAAAATTCAGAAATGGGGAGCTGAATAAATGATGTTCCATAGCTATTCATTGCCAAAGTTGAGTTTGAACAAATTCTATGTGACTTAAAATCTTACCCCTGTAAGAAAACAAAACAAAAACAGATGAAGCCTGGAACTTGGCTATGTATATGAGCTACCCTAAAGCTATTCCAGAAGTGGGTGCCAGATTTAGTTCAGTTTTTACAGTGAAGTATGGGAAATTACATTGTTCATAGTGCATTTTCTTTTTGAGGATAAAGTCCTACCTGAACAAATACAAATGAATAGAACTCTCAACATCTGCTTCAAATGCTTCAAAAGAGAACAAATAGTCAGTATTCAATTATTTCTGAAAACATTTTTAGCATCTTCAAGCACTTATATTTTTCCCAGTGGTTTTGTCCTTGGTGTATAATTGAACTATTAGCAATTGTAATTCATTATTATAAGCATTTTATTTGTAATATGGTTAGTCAACACAATACCATATTCAGATAGGTACTCATCACAAATAAGAAAGATGAAGGTCCAATAAGTAAACTATGAATTTGAATCCAGGTTTTCCTAACTCTTAACACATGCTCATAGCATATACATCTCTAGTCAAAAAGCTAAATAAATATCTTGTATTAATTTTATGTAGTTTATGTATCATTGAATTTTAGTTTGTGTGCATATTTTATCTCACATATCTGACTTGATTTATTGGCAGTAAAGAGAACTTCTGATTTGGGCTTATACTCATATGTAATTTACTGTAAATTGATAATGCATACTTAATAAGTGATTAAATGAAGGGGAAATATACAAATAAAGGAAAACCTATGTGAATTTTTGAGTTACTACTATCAATAAGATGGCTCTTCTACTTGCAATAGTATTTTGTATGGGGATCAGTGTTAGCAGACTAGAAGGGTGGTGCTAAAAGAAAAGAAAAAAATTATTTCTTTTTACTTCCTTTCATTCTATCAGCATGTATTTTTTTAGAATATTTATTTATATACTTGATAGATGAAGTTACAGACAGAGAGAGGGAGAGACAGACAAAAGGGTCTTCCATTGACTGGTTCACTCCCCAAATGGCCGCAACGGCTGGAACTGGACAGATTCAAAGCCAGGAGCTTCTTCCGGGTCTCCCACATGGGTGCAGGGGCCCAAGGACTTGGGCCATTTTTACTCAGCATGTATTTTCAATGAAGAGACATTAAAGTATCTATTTCTTATTTATAGCCTTAATTGAATACTTCAGTTACTCAAAAAAAAAAAAAAAATGGGGCCAGTATTGTGGTACAGCAGGTTAAGCTGCCACCCGAGATTCTGGTATCCCATATGAGAATGCAAATTTTTTTTAAAGATTTATTTTATTTATTTGAAAGGCAGAGTTACAAGAGACAGAGGCAGAGAAAAAAGCAAAAAGAGAGAGGTCTTCCATCCGCTGGTTCACTCCCCAGATGGCTGCAATGGCTACAGGTGAGCTGATCCAAAGCCAGGAGCCAGTAGCTTCTTCCAGGACTTCCATGTGGGTGCAGTTCTATTGCTTTGCCAGGCCATAGCAGAGAGCTGGATTGGAAGTGGAGCAGCCAGGACTGGAACCGGTGCCCAAATGGGATGCCAGCACTGCAGGTGGTGGCTTTACCTGCTATGCCATAGTGCCAGCTCCTACTGCTCCACTTTTAATCCAGCTCCCTGCTAATGCATCTGGGAAAGCAGAAGAAGATGCCTTGAGTTCTTGGCATCCTTGCACCTGTGTGAGCAACCTAGATGGGTTTCCAGGCTCATGGTTTTAACCTGACCCAACCTTGGCCATTGTAGCCATTTAGGAAGTGACCCAGTAGATAAAACATCTCTCTCTCTCACCCTTTCTCTCTTTCCTTCCCTCCTTCTCCTTGTCTCTGTCTCTGTCTCTCCCTCTCCCTGTGCAACCCCGCCTTTCAAATAAACAAAAATAACAACCAAAAAAATGGAATTAGATAATTTTATTTATTTTCAACAAAAAATACAGATCGCTTGGATTTCAAATATTAATCTAAATAAGTAAGGAATATTCAGAAACTATTACTAGTGGATTCTATGGTAGCTTAATGGATTATACTGGTCTCATGATTTGGGAATATTAAAATTAAAATATTTACTTAAGACTTGCAAACAACTGCCCCTTTCATGTAAATGATAATCAGTCCTTTGTGATTCCAAAAATGTTCACCTGCACAGTTAGACACATATTGCTAAATCTCTGCTTACTTTCTGCTATTCTACCATCTGGGAGTCTCTGGAGCCTGGACCAATGTCTTCCATGCCAGAGTTCCCAGAGCGCTGTGGACTGCCCATTCTAAAACTCAAGTTGAAATGCCACTGGCATCATGACAGTTTTGGGTGATGGGCCTGTTGACGTGATTGGGTTCATATGAGAAATCAATGTCTTTTTCTCAAGGATGTTTTTTTTTTTTCTCTTGCGAGTAGATTATTATGCAGTCAGCCAGCTTCTGCTGCTTGTGTCTTCTTCGCAGGCCCATTGCATTAACATGCAATTGACATGCATTAACATGACTCTCACAAGAAGCTACGCAGATGCTAGCACCGGGATCTTGAACTTTTCAACTTCTAGAAATAAGAACCAAGATTAATGTTTCCATTGAAAAATTACTCAGACTCAGGGATTCTTTTAGGGCAACAGAAAATAGGAATAGAAAATGAGTACTGAGAAATGGGGTGTTGTTGAAATAAAAGCTGAAAATGTGGATGTGGCTTTGGAATTGGGTATTGTAATAGTGTAATGTGCTGGAATTTAGAGAAACAAACTAGAAAAAACCATAGAATGCCAAAAATGTACCACTGAGGGTGATTTTAATGAGGGCTCAGAAGACAAAAAGAGAAGTCTGGAAAATTTTTGAGACTGCTTAAACAGTGGTGAACTGGATAGATATATGCACAGTGAAGGCTGTTCTGAAGAGGTCTGAAATAGAAATGAGGAGTATCTTATTGGCAACAGGAATAAAGGCCATCTTTATTATACAGTCACAAAGAACTTGGCTCCATTGTATCCATGAAGACTTTATGGAAAGAATCATTTAAGAGGAATGTACTAGGATATCTGACAGAAAAAATTTCTAAGCAAAACAGAAAAGTACCGGCATGGCTACTTTTGGCGGTTTACAGTGATATTTGTGAGAAAAGGATGATTTAAAGACAGAACATATGATTAAATGTGAAGCAAAACAATGGGAAATTCACAGACTAGCTTTTTAAACAGCAAAAAGTATGAAAAGATGAGGCCACTCAACATATTAGAGATCCAGATAGATAAATGGTAGCTTAGAGATACACATCAAGACAATGGTAAAACATGCTAAGGGCATTCCAAAGATAGTCAAGACTGCCTGCCCTATTAAACACACACAAACTTACAAGGAAAGAATCGCAGTTCATGGTTCTAGCCCAGGAAGCTCTTCATAAGATCAGCACTCAGAGCTGCCTTGGGTTTCTGTTTCTTGCATCCTAGTGGCTACTCCACCTGGCTAGCAATGCCTAAGTTGTGCCTACTTCCATTGAGCTGCAAACCTTGGTGGCACCATGCCTTGGCTCAACTGGACCCAGGTGTAGTTCATGCTGTGACTACCTAGTATTGTCTGCAAGTGTGCAGAAATGAAGAGTGGTGGGACAGTAGATTCTTCCAGCTAGATTTCAAAGGATGTCACAGAAACCCCATGGGTCCAGGCAGAAACCTGCTGCAGGGAAAGAACTACCACAAAGAGATGCTAACAAGGCAATATCTCATGAGCTAAAGAAATAGGACCAACCTCAGGACTCCAGAAAGGTAGAGTCACCGGAACAATGCAACACATGCTTGGGAAAACAGTAGGAACCAGTGTGTAACTACAATCTGAGAGAGCTGAAATATGGACTGAGCACCACAATGCCATGAAATGGGGCTGCTCAATATTAGTGGAACCCAAACACCTCATTGTATCCAAGATATAATACATTTCTGCCCTCTAGGATTTTGTACTTGCTCAGGGATTCTTACTCTTGTTTTCTTCATCAATTTATCCTTTTGGGAATGAAAATGTTTAGTCTGTTTCTTTCCCAACATTGAATTTTGGAAACAGATAACTTGTTTGACTTATAGGTACATGGCTGAAAGGAGTTTTCTTTGAATCTTTCCTGAGATGTTGGCCTTTGAACTTCTGGGTTGATGCTGGAATGTTAAGACCTCTAGGACTATTAGGATGCAATGGTTTATTTTGCATTACATAAAGGACATGAGTTTTGGAAGGGATAGGGAGAAATGCAATGGTTTGGATGATGTTGATTGCTGATATACATCATGTGGAACTTTTCTTTAAAAATTTATTTATTTGACAGACAGGGTGACACAGATACAAGGAGAGACAGAGAGAGCGAGTGAGAAAGAGAAATCTTTTATACATTGGATCACTCCACAAATGGCCACAACAGCCTTGTCTAGGCCAGGCAGAAACCAGGAGCAAGGTCTTCCATATGTATGTCAAAATCTCAAATAACTTGGCCATCTTCTTCTGTCTTTTCAGATGCATTAGCAAGGAATGCAATCAGAAGCCAAGCAGCCAGAACTTGAATTGAGACTTTGTCATGGGATGCCAGTACAAATGTCAGCTTAAACTGCAGTATCACATTAGTCCCTCATGAGAAATTTAATTGTCACTATCATGGTACTGATAGGTGGAACCTTTAAGAAGTGATTGGGTCGTTAAGAGAAATTAATGCCTTTCTCATGAGAGTGGGTTAGTTTTTACAAGTCCAGAGTCAGTGATGCCCAGTCCTGATTGTTTTTTCTGCTGGAGTCCACTTGCACTTCCATTTTCCACCATGAGTTGAAATAGCATAGGACCCTCTCCAGAAGTCAATAAGATTCTGGTTCTATGCTCTTGGACTATCCATAGCATGTGGAACTTCGAGTCAAGTAAATATCCTTTTTTTAAAAAATAAATTACTAGCCTCAGGTATTCTACTATGGCAACAGAAAATAGACTAAATATGTATATTCAAACATAGTTCTTATTCTCAATTACTTTAGATTAAAAGGATATATGATGACTGTGCATGAAAACAGATAAAGCTTTTGCACTGTAAAAGAAACACTCAACAAAGTGAAGAGACTACTGACAGAATGGGAGAAAATATATGTAAATTATGCAATTGGTAAAGGATTGATACCCAGAACCTATGAAGAGCTCAAGAAATTCACTAACATAAAAAATCCAGTTAAGAAATGGGCAAAGGACTTGAACAGGCATTTTTCAAAAGAGGAAATTCAAATGGCCAACAGACACATGAAAAAATGTGCAGGGTCACTAGCCACCAGTAAAATGCAAATAAAAACCACAGTGAGGTTTCACCTCACCCCAGTTAGAATGGCTTTCATACAGAAAAGCAACAGACAATACATGCTATTGAGGATGTGGGGAAAAGGTACCCTAATCCACTACTGCTGGGAATGTTAACTTGTGCATCCACTGTGGAAGACAGAATAGAAATACCTCAGAAATTTGAATGTAGAGCTACCACATGACCCAGCCATCCCATTCCTGGGAATTTACCCAAATGGAAAGACATCAGCATATGAAAGAGTTATCTGTACCCCTCATCTTCATTGCAGCTCAATTCACAATAGCTAAGATAGGGAATCAACACAGATATCCATCAACTGATGACTCAACAAATAAATTATGGTGTATATATACACTATGGAATACTACCCAATCATATAAAAAGAATGAAATCTTGTAACAAAATGGATCCAACTGGAAACCATTATACTTAGTGAAATAAGCCACTTCCCAAGACAGTTACCATATGTTTTCCCTGATTTGTGGTAACTAATAGAGTACCAAAAATGTACTATAAGGGAGTGAAATTGACATTTTGAGATTTGATGACTATTTACGAACCTTGTCTCTACCGTTTAGGAACAGTGTTTTTTCTCTTCATACTATTTGTTGAACTCTTTACTTAATATAGGGTTAATCTTATGAGTATAAAGTAAACTGAAAATACACCTTTGTAAAAATTGAGTGAGAATAGGAGAGGAAGAAAGAAAGATGGGAGGGAGAGTATGGTGGAGAGTATCACAGCATTACTAAATCTATATATATGAAATCCATGAAATTTGCATACCTTAAATAAAATTAAAAAATTAAAGAAGTATGAGAGAAAGAGAATAGGAAAAATCTATCGCTTTAAGGGGACATAAATAGGGATAGAAAACTCTCAAAGAATTCCAATTTTGGCTTTTACCATTTAAGACTTCAAGTTTGCTTAGTGCAGTTCTTATAGAAAAATAATAAAAGAAGAAATCACTTTGGAATCAAGAGCAATCATACTGAAATCCATAATGTTAAAATGAATGTTATGAACATGACAGCCATTGTTAAAACCTGTAATTTTACTAAGTTGTCCACAATAAAACTCTGATTTGTTAAAAAAAAAAATAGATTACTTCATCACAATGCTTTAAAGGTATTCAAAATTATTTTACAGAATTGCAGATTACCAAAGATTTATTAAAAATGTGAGGAATCTATGAGATAAATATCAACAGTTTAATTTCAGAAACAGGTATGTTTTTGCTTAATTTAATGAGTATGCAATATATGCTTCCACCATTGTGTATCAATTGTGTTAGAAATCTCAAAGACAAATGGTTAGATGAGCCTGGTCTGAGTTTGGCAGGTAAAGTTTCAGTTTCAAATAGCCTAAGATTATTGGATAAAGATGTCTACACAGAGGCAAGCATTTGGCATACTGGTTAAGAAGCTGGTTGGTTGTTGGAGTGCTTAGATTTGAGTGATAACCCAGGAAGGCAGCATGGATCTTCAGTAGTTGAGCCCCTGTTACTCACATAGGAAACTCAGCTTTAGTTCCCAGATCCTGGCTTCAGTCTTTCACAGCCCTGACTGTAAAATACTTTGGAGAAGGGGATTGGCAGATGAGAGGTCTTTCTCTCTCTGCTCTTTAAAAAAATAACAAAATAAATAATTATTTAAAAAATATACACACAGTAAAGAGAAGCATAAGTGTCACTATGTATCAAAAAACTTTTAAACTCAGTACTTTTAAATGAGAAAACAGAGCCCCTCAAAATGTCCATTTATATGCCTACTGTCATATTAACTAGATACTTAGGAGCATGGTTATCAGTATTAAAAGATAATACACAAACAGCCTGAAATGTATCAAGCACTTAATATATTTGTACATCAGTTTTACATTTGTTTTCCTTCATATTATATAGTTATATAAGAATCCAAAAATAATAAAAGTATAGGTATTTCAAGAAGCTTGCAGTAAAATGGAATTAAAAGATAAGCTTATTTTGTTGCAAAATTATTTTCAAATCCATAATTTTCAATTTATACATTTTTCATAAACTTTTTCAAAATCTCTTATATGGCCGGTGCCACGGCTCAATAGGCTAATCCTCCACCTGCGGCGCCAGCACACCGTGTTCTAGTCCCGGTCGGGGTGCCGGATTCTGTTCCAGTTGCTCCTCTTCCAGTCCAGCTCTCTGCTGTGGCCCGGGAGTGCAGTGGAGGATGGCCCAAGTCCTTGGGCCCTGCAGCCGCATGGGAGACCAGGAGAAGCACCTGGCTACTGGCTTCGGATCAGTGCGGTGCGCTGGCCGCAGCGCACTGGCTGGAGTGGCCACTGGGGGGTGAACCAACAGAAAAAGAAGACCTTTCTCTCTGTCTCTCACTGTCCACTCTGCCTGTCAAAAAATTTTTTTCTTATATGTACAGATTTTACAATTTTTGCATCAAAATAAACACCTTTTCAAAATATTTATTCATTATTTGAAAGGCATAACAACAGAAAGAAAGAGAGAGACAAAGACGAGAGAGGGAGATTGGCTTTCCAACAACTGGTTCAATTTACAAAAAGCTACTACAGCCAAGTTTGGGCAAGGCTGAACACAGGAGATTGGGACTCCATTTGAATCTCCTACATGGGTAGTATGAGCCCAGCTACTTGGGTTATTTTCTCCTTGCCTTCTCAGGTGCATTAGCCAGAAGCTGGATTGGAAGCAAAGCAGCTAAGGCTTGAACTGGCACTCTGATATGGGAGTCCAGTGTCAGAGGTAGCAACTTAACCCAACTTACACAACACTGGTCCCCAAACTTATCTTTTGAATCCATTTTCCATATGCTTTTTGAAGAACCTTCATATAATTTTTTGCATTTTTGATTGCATGCTATCCATTTGTAAATATGTTCTTCCTTGTCTTTCAGGCTATTTCATCTTTTCTGGATATCTTTTATTTTTCCTCTTCAAGTTTTAATATTGAAATGTGGCCTGATTTTGTCTTGCTTCTACAGACCAACATGGCCTTAATGTAGAATCTGGTAGTTTGATTTAGAGAAATCCATAAGTTTTCATTACAACTTACTCTAAAATCTGTATTTTATATATTTTAGACAATACCAAATACCTGCTCTTATAGGTTTGCTCCCAAATTTAATTGTTGGAGGTCAGGAAATCTTCCTTAATATTTAATTTATAAGAGTTTAACTATATCAGATAAGAATTATAATACAAATATATTTATAGAATATTAAATGCCCATAAACATGTCAGAATCTGAACTAGTTTTCTTTTTAAGGATAGCAATTTTTTTTTTTTTTTGCTTATGGAACATTCATGGCAGTAAATTAAGCAAAATTACTTATTTACTTCTTCACCTTGGATTTATTCCTTTAAAGTAATTAAGTACAATAAATAAGTGCCTTTATTTGTGCTTTCAATCAACCATCATGGAAAATGACATACAGAGTTTATTCTCCCTGACAAACAAGTTGAGAGCTTCTATCTGAGATTAGAAAACACAGGACAATATGAAGAATAAAATGACAATATAAACATCACAGATTTCAAATTCCTCAAGCCAGGCTATTGTTTGTGAACACATCCAAAATATACTGTCACTGAATATGTAAGCAGAACATAACTGCAATTTGGAGACTACATAATGTGAGAGCAACATTATACAATTTCAACAGCTATCCATTATTTTCTTATTGTTAATTACAACAGCAGAAATCAAATGAGAAAAAGGACATGACTGAGTTGAGTTTTGCTATTTCCTGAGCATTTGAATACATTCACAAAACAGCCCTTTTATGAACCAGCATTTGAACAGAAGGTAAGATTTTAGGGGTACAAATATATATAACGGAATGTTCTGAGATGCAAGTTAAAGCTTCCACAAATTTGCTTAACATGATAGAAATAATGAAAAATTCTATGAAGACACTTTTTTTATTACATTAACCAACATGTTGTACTTTAATGGGTAAGGAGAAGTTTATGCCATACCAGCAACAAATACTTCCTTTTATGGCAAGAAAATAAATCTCTAAAATCTGTGTTTTAAAAACTGCAAGTAGGGGCTGGCGCTGCAGCACAGCAGGTAAAGCTGCTGCCTGCAATGCTAGCATCTCATATGGGTACTGGTTCAAGTTCTAGCTGCTCCACTTCCAATCCAGCTTGCAGCTACAGACTGGGAAAGCAGTGGAACGTTGCCCAAGTCCTTGGGCCCTGCTCCTGTGTCTGTGACTGGGAGGAAGCTCTTGGTTCCTGGCTTCGGATGACCTTGTGGCCATCTGGGGAGTGAGCCAGTGGATGGAAGACCCCCCTGCCATGCCTCTGCATCTTTGTAACTCTGCCTTTCAATAAATAAATAAATCTTTAAAAAGACCTGAAAGTAATGAATTTTAAAAATCTTCTTTTTCTACTTTGTAATTTGCAAAATTCTATATCAGCGTTTATAATTTCTAGCTGAATGATGGTTCAAAACCCAAATTCCAGGTACAAAATGCCTGGACCAGAATACTGGTTCTGACATTTTCAAATGCTATGAGTTTGGGCAAAACATTTAACCTTTCTTCCCAGGGCTTCATTACCTGCAAAATAATGATAACAATGCTATCTAACATACAGTAATTTGGCCAGAACTAAATAACTTCTTTTTGTAAATTACTTAAAATACTAGCTGCTATTCATTGACATGTAAATACTTGGCAGTATTATCTTTTTCAGAATTCTAGAAGTCCCTTTCACATGTAAATAAGACAGAATGGGGTATAGACACACTGATCCATAAATAATGAAATTAAGTGAAGTAGTTTGTTTAAAATCACAGAGTTGAAAATCAATCCCAGGGTTCCAAGATGGTAGAATAGCAACAGGATGGTCCAACTCATGTGGGGCTAAATTAATATTTAAAAAGGGGAGAAAGTACGTTCCTAAGATAGAGCCAAGGGAGAGCCCCAGTGAAAATAATAGAAACAATCCAGATCCGCACTGAAAGAGCAAATACTTAACAAAAAAGCAATAAAAACTTTTTCCCAGGGAGGAAGATGCCTGGGGAGAGAGGAATCCACGGGGCCATGGCACCACTGATACAGAGGGAGGCAGAGCTTGCTGAACTGCTTTTAAATTTCCACGGGGACCTCCTAAGACAGCAGAGGTGGGAAGAAAAAGTACATCTTTCTCCCTTCACCCCCACCCCCTCTTTCAGGTACATCATAGACTTGCAGCCAGCCTGAGGAAAGCTCACAACATTTTTTTTTTTTTTTTTTTTGATACAGGCAGGTAGTTGCTGCCCCCACCTCCCACATGTGTGCCCAGCATTAACAGGGGTCACTGTTAAATAACTTTCCCTAATACTGTGATTGAGTTTGGAACCACCAATGATAACCAAATGGCTATTTTAAAAATAGGGCCACAGGGGTTGGTACTGTGGTGTAGTAGGTGAAGCCTCAGTCTGCAGTGCCAGCATCCTATATGGGTGCCGGTTTGAGTCCTGGCTGCCTCACTTCTGATCCAGCATTCTGCTAACGGCCTGGGAAAGCAATGGAAGATGGTGCAAATGCTTGGGGCCCTACACTCACATGAGAGACCCGGAAGAAGCTCCTGGCTCCTAGCTTCGGATTGGCCAACTCTGGCCTTTGCATCCCCAGGGAGTAAACCAGCAGATAGGAGATCTCCCTCTATCTGTCTTAATACTGCCTCTCAAATAAAAAAATAAATATATAAAATAAAAAAATAAAAATTGGTCAACAAATAAATGTGACTTATATTCCTTGAAGGTACTTACTATTTTTGTTTGTTTGTTTGTTTTTACCAAAACCCAAAGTTTTTTTTCCCTGAAGGAATGAAGATTTCTTTCATTCAAACTCTGGTAATCAAAGGCAATAATATATATTTTCCAAACTTTTACTTTGAACTGATGTCTCATTAACATTATCAATCACAAAGAATAGCTTAATTGTGTAGTAGAGCAATATTGAAAATATCCAATTACATTTTCTTCAATTAACTTTTACTAGCTGATGTTTACAAGCCATTTAGTGAAATTAGGTGAAGGTTAAATTACTGTAGTAATCAGAGGTGTATTTAAGTAGTAAAATATAGAGCAAGAATTACTTGTTCTTATAAATATGCATATTAACACCACTGCCCTTAGGATATAACATCAACCCTCCCCATTTAATGTTAGTAATAAATCTCCATGTGCTACTGCTTCAAGATAGAGAGCTCCATGATGTATACTCAACCATTTAAACAAATTAGCTTTCCATAAACAGATTTTTAAACTATGCCCTTTAAAGCTACACTCCATTTATCTGCTAATATTCCCCTGTCTGTATTTCAAGCGCTACATTTTTGAAATTCACATCTAACTATCTAGCTTTTTATCAATTATTTCCAAATGGAAGCTTCAAAAGCTCAAAAGTTTCCCTCCATGTTTTCTAAATGTAGTTTACTTATCTGTCCCAAGGGTAATTCATTGCTTTTATAATTTCTTGATTATGTATAGAGTGTCACCATTTTCTAAAACATAAATTTGATTCATCCTCATTCTCTCAACCCCCAAATTCCATAATTGCTCCCTGAATCCTGTATCCGTCAACCACAGAAAATATTTTTCAATTTAATCTCCCAATGCTTTAGTAAAGGGCTTTTCTCTTTTTGTTTCTAAATTAGTATTTTTGACAACCATTAGAAATATAATTCAGTAGTTATTCATTTCAGAAAATCTGGATAAGACTTAGAAAAATAGTGTTCAATTTCATAATTTTGGATTACTTACCTGTAAATTGTTCACGTATAAACTCTTTTTCTTATATTAATTGTAAACGTATTTAACAACATAATCTACATGCTAAGCTTGTTCTAGTTTTACAATTTTTGTCCTAATTGTTTTCTTATACAGTTCTTTTAATCTAATTTGGTTATTGTCTTTGAAGTGATTGCTTTTATACAGCATATAAGTACACCTATTTTTTTTCCATTCTGATGATCTCTGTCTCTTAGTGTGTTTAGACTATTTATATTTAATGTAACTATTTATATGTAGGATTTAAATACACCATTCCATTTTTGTTTTTTCTTTATCTTCTTTTTCCTCTATATGTGGATTATTGAAATGTTTTTGTATAGTACTCTTTTTTAATTTATCTGTTCTGATTTTGACTGTATCCCTTTGTATAGCTTTATTCTATTTATGGATTATAAAATTTGGACAGAACATTTCAATCTATGATGCACCAATTATTTTACTACTTTTTTTTTTTTTTTGACAGGCAGAGTGGACAGTGAGAGAGAGAGAGAGAGAGAGAAAGGTCTTCCTTTTTGCTGTTGGTTCACCCTCCAATGGCCGCCATGCTGCGGCTGGCACACTGTGTTGATCCAAAGGCAGGAGCCAAGTGCTTCTTCCTGGTCTCCCAAGAGGTGCAGGGCCCAAGCATTTGGGCCATCCTCCACTGCTTTCCCAGGCCACAGCAGAGAGCTGGCGTGGAAGAGGGGCAACTGAGACAGAATCTGGCGCCCTGACCGGGACTAGAACCCGGTGTGCCAGCACTGCTATGCGGAGGAGGATTAGCCTGTTGAGCCATGGCACCGGCCCTATTTTACTACTTAAATTATAATGTAGAAATCTTAGCACCACTGATGCCACTAGCACCCCATAACTTATCCTATTAAGCTTAGCTAGTGAGTTTATTTTGATAAATAATAAATATTGATCAGTTCTAAACTTGTATCTAATTCCTGTTAATGTCTTTTAGCTTTTTCTTACAGAATTTGTTAGAGGCTCATCTGAATACTTCTATAATAATTACTTTAAATTCTCTGGGAGATACTATACATCAGTATTGGGATATGCTGATTTTTTTTATATGTGAACAGAAGTATACGTGATGATTCGCATGCCAATTACTCTTGTTTATTTATTTTAAAATTTATTTTAAAGCGAGAGAGAAGTGGGGATCCTCAAGATGGCGGAATAGGGAAAGGACATACGGCTTTACACTAGGGGAATGCAGCAGGAAAAAAAAAGTGGAGGAAGGGAATTCACAGGGATATTTGGAGGGAAATCTGCAGTGGAAATTCCACAGAAGGAAGAAGTACACTGTGAATGCACATGGAAGGTGGGGGCACACAGCAAGTGTAGACTTAACACATGACCTCTGCAGCTGAGAGCTGGAGGAAGCGCCAGCATAGAGCAAGGTGAAAGCAGACTGTAGCAGTCTATGCCACTGGCAATAAAACTGGAGAGAGAGCCTTGCATGAGTTTGGCCAACAGCCTTAAGGGGGACAGTGTAGCCCCCTAAACTAGTGAAAAAAGGGCACATTTCTATCACCCCACAATGGTGCCTGTGAACCAGCTGGGAGAGGGCATCATCTTCACACAAACAGTGCAGTTGCAATAGCCTGGGTGTGGACACCCAGCAACAGGCAGGGAAAAGATACCATTCTGAAATCAATAGTGGCTGCAGAGACTGTTGTGTATGCGTGTGATCCAGAGACTTTACCAGAAGGAAACATTGACGCTCCTGCAGACTTCGAGTCTGGCTGGCAGTATTGATGGGGACCTGGGAACCCACATAAGACTGTGAGATGGCTCCAGTCTGCCAACATATCACGGGCTCCAAGGCTCAAACTGCTAAGGTGGAGCACCTACAGGCAGCTGGCTCTGGAAATGTCTCAGCCTCATCATGGACAGGATAGGCTAGCAGGGTGGAATGGATCCTCTGTACCGTGTGGCTATGGGAGTCTTCAGTGCTGAGACTGTGAAAATGCTGGGACTGTACAATAGGGCACAGGGTGTAGCTAGATCTCCAGGCAATCAATGTGTGTGGCTCCAAAGGCTCAGAGATCCTTGATTGCTTGGGGTGGGTCTTTGTAGTGGGATCCATGTTCACATAAGGACTACATAGATCTTTTGTGTGGTTCATGGGTGTCCCACCCACTATGAGTTAATTCCAGGTACTCAATACCTTGGAGGAGAGGAGGATATGATTACACCAATACAGGTGATCATACCCACCTTCCTGATGACAAGAGTAGATCTTCCACACCCAATTTGGGTGTCACCTTGGATACTTTCCCTACCCTGGAACACTGAACAGAGTTCCCTGGCAACATCCAGCATGCCTCTGGGTATTCACTGAAAAAGCAAACACTTCACTAGGTATAGAGGCAGTGCAAAGACAAAATCCATCAGAGGAGAAAATCAACAAGTAATTCCACAAATGCCTAAAAATAAACATAGCAATTTAAGAAACAACAATAAGGAAGACAACATGACTCCCCCAAAGGGAGACAATAACACTTCAATATTAGAATCTGCAAAGAGATTGATGCAATGCCTGAAAATGAATGCAAAAGATTAATAATAGCATAACTTAGAAGCAATGAGAAGCAAATTCACAAGCTAAAGAAATCCATTCATGACATGGAAGAAAAATTCTCCCATTTAATTGAGATTTTTGAAGAGAAATTAAACTGAAATATTAGAAATGAAGAACACAATATATCTAATAAGAATTACAGTGGAAAGCCTTAACAACAGACTTGGTAAGGCAGAAAAAAGAATATCTGTGCTAGAAGACAAATCTGGAAATTTTTCAGTCTTACCAAAACAATTAAAAAAATAAAATAGAAAAATTAAAAACAGTGTTGGAGATTTATTGGATATTACCAAATGACCTAAGATACAGGTGTTGGGAGTTCGTGAGGGTATGGAAAGAGAGAACGAATTAGTAGGCCTGTTCACTGAAATAATTATGGAAAATATCCTTAATTCGGAGAAAGGGACGTCCAAGTACACAAGGTACATAGAACTCCTAATAGACATGACCATAAGAGAGCTTTACCATGACACATTGTAGTCAAACTTTCAACAGTAAAATGTAAAAGTTCTAAAATGTGCACAAGAGAAACGCAAGATTACTTTCAGAGGATTCTCAATTAGACTCACAGCAGATTTATCATCAGGAACCTACAGGCTAGGAGAGAACAGAGACATTCTTCATGTCTTGAAGGAAAATAACCACCAACCCAGAATACTGTACCCTGAAAAACTCTCATCTATGAAAGAAGGTGAAATAAAGAGCTTCCATAACAAACAGAAACTGAATTTGTCACTACCTATCCAGAAATTGAGTAATTCACTATAATCAGAAGGAAAAAACTGCATCAGTTTTGTTTTTCAATGAAACTCCTAATATAGACAATGGAATGATCCTGATAAATATTTAATCAGGAAATTAATCTTTTAGGTTTTACATTGTAAGTATATTAAATGTTTAGATATTAAAGTATTATAAATTATGTGATATTAAATAAAATTAAAGCTAATTTCAAATATAATTTGCTCATCAGTTGATTATAAGCACTTGTTTTATTCCATTGTGCATTTACATTATCACTTCCTTCCTTTAAATAATGACATTTTTACTACTGGTCTGCTCTGCTCCATTTGCTAAGATCAGCATTCCCATGCCAGCAGCTTTTTCTCTAAGATGCTATGATATAGGGACATTTTATTTAGCTATATTTAATAGAAAGAGCTACTTGGTTCAGTCTTAAATTCATTCCCACAAACCATTTTCATTGCACACCATATATTGCTATTAAAGAATTATTCACCAAAACTTCTTCTCTGATAACCAAGATTTTTTTCAACTTATTTTTGTTAAGATGACTCACTTCTCAACTTTCTCTAGCTGTCATGCATATAGATATCGTAATGTTCAGATTAATATCAACTTCTTATTCATTTTGACTAATTTGAAGGGTTGGATTTAACTAGAGACAATTAATTAACACTCTATATTTTTCATTCTAAATTCTAACATAATCCCCTTATAATTAATTGTGAGAGAAATAACCTTCACATAATTTCCTTGAACAAATCTATACTGAAATGTTTTAGACGTTTCAAAAGACCATGCAATGAACTATATTTTTACATAATGATACATGCTTTGACAGAGAATTTAAACATAACCTATATAAAAAATAGTATGAGAGAAACAGAAGTCTTCAGTAAAGTGAGGTAGTAAGTATAAAATCTGAACTTGAAAACTGTATCTTGGGGGCTGGCGCCATGGCTCACTTGGTTAATCCTCTGCCTATGGTGCCGGCAACCCATATAGGCGCCGGGTTCTAGTCCCGGTTGCTTCTCTTCCAGTCCAGCTCTCTGCTGTGGCCTGGGAAAGCAGTGGAGGATGGCCCAGGTGCTCGAGCCCCTGCACCCATGCGGGAGACCAGGAAGAAGCACCTGGCTCCTGGCTTCGGACCAGCACAGCTCCGTTCGTTGCAGCCATTTGGCAAGTGAACCAATGGAAGGAAGACCCTTTCTCTCTCTCTCTCTCTCTCTCTCTCTCTCTCTCTCTGTCACTGTCTGTAACTCTACCTGTCAAATAAATAAATAAGAATCTTTAAAAAAAGAAAATTATATCATGAATTAATGCTGGTGCTCTCCAGAGAATGAAGAAAAAAGGTCTGAAAGTAAAAGCAAATAATTTAGTACATTATACTTCTGGGGAAAAAAAATCATGTGGAGGGTGCAGGCATTGTGGTGCAATGCATTGACATTTCAAGTACCTGCAACTTAGTGGGTTCCAGCTCTGTTCTAGAAACTCCACTTCCAACCCAGTTTCCTGTGAATATGTATCATGGCAGCATATGACTGTCCAAGTAGTTGGGTCCCTGCAATCCGCATGGAAGACACAGCCATGGATCTTGAAAGCATTTGGGGAGTGAACAAGTAGCTGGCAGATCTCTATCTCTACCTCCCCCTAACACTCTGCCTTTCAAATAAATAAATCTTATTTTAAAGGTAAGACAATTTCTAGATGACTAAAAAGTCAGTCTGAGATAAAACAAAAGGAAAAAAATGAAGATTTATTTATTATTTCTCTAAAAGACTGAGTTATTTATAGACAGAGGCCTCCCATCTACTGGGTCACACCTCAAATGGCTGCAACAGCTGGGGCCACACAGGTCTGAAGCGAGGAGTCAGGAGGGAGGAACCAGGAGATTCTGCTATGTCTCCCACATAGGTAACAGGGGCCAGAAAACCTGGGCCATCCTCTGCTGCCTTCACGGGCGCATCAGCAGGGATTTGGATCAGAAGTGGAGCAGCCCAGACACGAACCAGCATCCATTTGAGATGCACACTTCACAAGCAGCAGCCTAAACCATTATGCCACGATGCTGGCCCCACAAAAGGAAATGTAAAAAATGGAAAGATTGAAAAGAAAAAACTAAAAGAACATGTATGCTTTTTTATACAAATCAATCTTATTTAGCTTCTCTTATTTTATTAATGATTATATAAAAATTTTCAGTACACTACTATCCCCAGATGGGAAGCAACTGCAGATACACAAAATCAAAACACCACTCCTGACTGCCTTGACTCTCTGTTATAAGGTTTCTGCTTATTAGTTGCTCCAGAGTAGACTGTGGGCTTCATTTTGGCTTTCAGGACTCCCATACAGCCCTAGGACTCATCAAATGTGTGCAAAAAACTGTCCATGCTTCCTAGACTCTTCAAGTGTTGAACTTGTTACTTCATCATTTCCTGACAAAAACTTTGCTGGTTTCTTATTTCTCTGGAGAAGTAAATCAAATAAACACCCTGCAAGAAGAATCAGTCCTTTTCTTTTTTTTTTTTTCCCAAGAAAGAGGGGTTAGAAATCATGAGTTGATTTATAAAGGCTATCTCCGTAAAATCTTAGCCCCTCTGTTTCTTATTGCTGTCGCAGCTCCCTTAGCCTTTAAATATGTGACTTGGTGATTTCTTCAGCATTTTTCAGTTCTTATCATAAATCGAATTTGCTTCCGTGTTTGATTTCATCATAGCTGGAACTAGGTACTGGTGCTCATATTTAATAATGTAGATAATTAATGTTATTTACTAATATTAAAATTAAGCTGTTTTGTTTGGCAAAAACAACAAATATAAGTTGACAGGTACAATGTAAAATATTTAATATGTTTATATGATTAAATATTAAAATAATTTATTTCAGTAAAAAAACCATCATTTACAGAAAATTAATAGCCTTATTTGAATTGGGTATATACTCATAAAGCATAACTGAATTATTTTTAAGAAAATATAAATACCTGTATAAATAACAAGATGTACACTTAAGTTGAAAAAAGACACACACATACACAGAGTATTTCAAAAACTTCATGGTAAATGATACCTCAAGATATATTTATGTAATGTAAAAAAATTTAAAATCCACTCATAGTTTTTGCATAATATGTAGAATACAAGGAGAATTCATAAAGTGGAAATATGCATTATGTTTTAAGCTCATTTTACATAAACTTTTTGAAGTCTGTGTATGTGTGTGAGTGAGTGTATGAGTGTTAATCTATTAATTATGGAAAACAATGTTACTTATATTCATTTAGTTTTAATTTTTCCATATTTCAAATAATTTAAATGCTTTATTTTTATCTTATGATTTCCATTAATAGGGAATGCATAAATACATTCAAATTATTTGTATTTATCATTTTCCCATAAAATACCATCAACTCCATGAGAAAAAGATGATAAACAATTGGTCTTCTTTTATTTTTACATTGCATCTATCATAGTATCTAATAAACTTAATGGAGAGATAAAAAAACTAGCATTTGTTGAGTGTCTACTATTTTTCACTTGTATTTTCTATATAATGTTTTATTCTTAAAATGTCTCTGAATGATAGTTGTATTCCACATATTAGGAACCAATAGTCATTATACTAAATAATCACTATACTAAATAAATCATTATACTAAAGGTATAATTTCTATTTAAAACTAATCACTGTTGCTAAAATCTGTCTTCCACCCTGTTCATATAATACAGATTCCATATATGCATTGTGGAAAAATAACGGAATAAATGATTCCATAAAGAAAGTAAAATGTATTGATTACCTGCTATGTACTTTAGAAGGATCTTAGACTTTTTTTTTTTTTTTTTTTGACAGGCAGAATGGACAGTGAGAGAGAGAGGCAGAGAGAAAGGTCTTCCTTTTGCCGTTGGTTCACTCTCCAGTGGCCGCCGCGGCTGGCGCGCTGCGGCCGGCATACCGTGCCGATCCAATGGCAGGAGCCAGGTGCTTCTCCTGGTCTCGCATGGGGTGCAGGGCCCAAGCACTTGGGCCATCCTCCACTGCACTCCCTGGCCACAGCAGAGAGCTGGCCTGGAAGAAGGGCAACCAGGACAGAATCCAGTGCCCCGACCGGGACTAGAACCCTGTGTGCCAGCGCCGCAAGGCGGGATCTTAGACTTTTAATTCTCATTTGTATTTATAGTATAAATGAAGAGATAGAGGTTCAGAGCGATTAAAGTATTATATAATTTAAGATTTCTGAAATATAGTTTGGAAGAATTCTTGGCTGAGCTACTTGCAGACAGTACAAATCACCTTTTAAATATATAAGAGCTCCCTAATTGGGAATATATTTTAGAAAGCCTACTCCTACATACAGAATTGTTACATTTTTTTCTTTTAGTGTTGGATTATTCCTTTAACTAAACCACCCTTTAAAATGCTGCAAATCCCAATAGAAAGTGATTTTTTCCTATTTATTAACTTGATAAATGTGCTTGGATAGTTATCACGCATTCCAAAATGGTGAAGCTACTTTAAAAAATTATCCAATTTCTTTTTAAATATGTAGGTAATGTTAAGAATAATTTGTTATCTTTCAGCAAAAACAGTAACATTGGAAGGGCTGTCTCATCATATCTTCTAGCCTTTCTCATTCCTTCTTATACTTTAGGCCTCAATTTAAATATAATTTCTCAGGAAACCTTTTGCAGGTATTGCTCTATATATTAGGATTGGTCCCATATTACCCATGTAGCTGTTTACTAAAACATTTATAACTAATTGCTTGATGACTTTCATCTCCAGCGGGCCATAAGTCTATAAGGATAGAGACTGTTTTGCTTACTGCCTTATCTCAAGTGCCTCATTCAATGCCTGGAATATAAAAATATTTTTAAAAAATTGTTGACTTGCTGAATAAAGATTACAATCCCTGGCAGAGGTCCCTTTATATTCATTTGATCCAAATATGTGCTTCGGTAACACTCCTGAGTCTTTCCATGTAAGGCCAGGATATAATAGACTTCTATATTTTATAGTAAGTCACTAGTAATAGAAAATTGAATGAATGTAAATGAACATTTACCCAACTGTGTCTAGCCATATAGCACATATGCTTATTTACAAAAGCACTGTACCCTGTAGCTTTTACTTTCCCTTTCTTCAGGTCTTAAACATACAAAATGATAACAGACATTATAAGCACAGTGAATTTCCAAATTGCTTAGGTACTATCATACATAGAGTAATTCATCTGTTGATTTATTTAATCACTACTGTCTCTGTATAGAAAAATATATAGATATGCATTTCTTTGCTGAATGTGCTTCTCTTCCAAATATTCTGTGCTGCTGCTTGGTATATTTTCAAAGCCCTTTTCTGATAAAAACAAATGAAAATCACTTCTTTAATCACACCACCAAATCAAAGTGAAGACAGTTACAGCTTTTTTTTTTCCTCTAAAATATGGCAGACAACAAAATTGTTTTGTGAAAAGAATTCAGCCCTACACTTTGAAAAGAAGCAAGGCATGAAGCCAATTTTATTAGTTTGGGAAAATGTTATTTCAGTTTTATATAGCTTATATGTACAATTTATTATGTATAATGATGAACAATTCAAAAGTTTTCCCTTCATCATGTATCCCTTCATCACAGAATTTACTATTCAAGTACATTTACCTATGTAAGGAAAGGAATGGTATTAGGCAATAATCACTTCATGCACTTAACAAATACATATTGGGTTTTCATTAATTAATAGATCAATTCCATGTGTTATAGTTACAGAGGTGAATAGGGTAATCCCAAACAGAACTCATCATCCTGGGTGGGCAGAGATGGTAACATAATTTATAGGGCACAGGTCAAAACAAGAATGCAGAAATTTACTCAGAAAAGAGAAAAAGTGCATTAAAGGCAGTATTCCGCCCCCCTCTCTCATTCCTTTCCTCCTTTCAGTGTTCTATCAGAGTTCACTTACATAGCACAGATTCAAGATAATATTATTAAAAATTTCAAGACACTCATTGCAGATCGTTAAACACAGCAGTTGCGCCCTTCTAAGAGTGTCTCTATCTTACTATAGTAATAGTAGGCTTTTGTAGAAGGCCTAAGAGGCAGGGAGAGAGAAATTAGATAATAACAAAGTCCTGTGAAAGTTCAGTAATGGGGCAATCTGGACATACAGAAGAACATTCATCTCATATGGGTGAGCCTTTGTGTGTGTATATTCAGGCAGCCAATCAAAGTGTTTTAAGATACATGACTTCTGGCCGGCACCACGGCTCACTTGTCTAATCCTCCACCTGCGGCACCAGCACCCCGGGTTCTAGTCCCAGTTGGGGCACCGGATTCTGTCCCCGTTGCTCCTCTTCCAGTCCAGCTCTCTGCTGTGGCCTGGGAGTGCAGTGGAGGATGGCCCAAGTGCTTGGACCCTGCACCCGCATGGGAGACCGGGAGAGGGCACCTGGCTCCTGGCTTCAGATCGGCACAGCGCCAGCCATAGCAGCCATTTGGGGGTGAACCAATGGAAGGAAGATCTTTCTCTCTGTCACTCTCTCTCTCTCTCTCTCACTGTCTAACTCTGCCTGTCCAAAAAAAAAAAAAAAAATACATGACTCTTCCATTTGGCACTTCATTATAAGAACATACATGGAATCAAATAAATAGAAGTGGGCCAGGAGGGGCCACTGATGAGCATTTATATCTTGTAACTGATGATACAAATGAGATTATTTGGACTTTAAAAGATACATGCCCGTGTGAGTGTGCATATGTTGTCAGTTTGTCTAAGATTGGAAGTGGAACTCAGGAGCACACAGGAAGTGTTTGAAGTGGGAGTTTGATACAGATCATTTGCTTTTAGAGTATTTGCATTTAAATTCTCTTTTATGGCCTCAGAGAAGACAGGCACATAGTTTGGTTTGCTTTTGGCAAGATGTATCTTAAAATCAATTATTGTGATCAAATATAGTTCATCCCAGTATACCATGTTTATGACTTCCTCAAAGTCTAAAATAAATCAGCATTTATCTTTAATATCTCTTCATGCATTTTTAGGGAATCTAGGGAAGATAGACAAACTGTCTGAGATTTTATGATTCAGAATCACAGTTGTCTTTCTTTTCTTTTAATGAAAAAACAGGAACAGAAGGCTGTGACCATGGAAATACCATTGATAGGCTCAGACATTCCTCATTTTAATAATGTTCCACATATATTAAACATCAAATTAAATATCAATCATGAAGGGCCGGCACTGCGGTTCAATAGGCTAATCCTCCACCTTGTGGCACCGGCACACCGGGTTCTAGTCCCGGTCGGGGCACCGGATTCTGTCCCAGTTGCCCCTCTTCCAGGCCAGCTCTCTGCTATGGCCCGGGAGTGCAGTGGAGGATGGCCCAAATGCTTGGGCCCTGCACCCCATGGGAAACCAGGAGAAGCACCTGGCTCCTGCCTTCAGATCAGCACGGTGCACCAGCTGTAGCGCGCCAGCTGCGGCAGCCATTGGAGGGTGAACCAATGGCAAAGGAAGACCTTTCTCTCTGCCTCTCTCTCTCACTTTCCACTCTGCCTGTCAAAACTAAAAAAAAAAAAAAAAAAAAAAAAAAAAAAAAAAAAAAAAAAATCAATCATGAAAATGTTTTTTATAAAACTTTTATTTACTTTCTTTGAAAGACAAAGAACTTGGGGTTGCTTGGGGTTGGCATTGTGGCATAACATGTTAACCCACCACCTGCAGTACAAGTATCATATATGAGTGCCAATTTGAGACCCAGTTGCTCCACTTCTGATCCAGCTCCCTGCTAATGTAGAAGTGAATGTACCAAAAGACAAAAGATGGCCCAAGTGGTTAGGCCCCTGCCACACATGTGGGATATCTGCAAGAAGCCCCTGGCTTCAGATTACAGTTTGGCCCAGTACTGACTGCTGTGGCCATTTCTCTCTTACTCTTTCAAATAAATAAATAAATCCAAAAAAAAAAAAAAAAAAGGAAAGATCACTTCCATCAATTGGCTCACTTTCACAGCTCCCTCACCAACCAGGGCTGGGCCAGGCTGAAGCCAGGATCTTGGAAATCCAGCTGTATCTCCTATATGAGCAGCAGAGGCCCAAGTACTTCAATCATCATCTACTGCCTCCCGGGATGTACGTTAGCAGAAATCTGGAACTGAAAGTGCAGGAGCTGGTTTGTGAGCCTGGGCAGGTAGCATCCTATCAAGTGGCAACTTTACCACCATGTCAAACAACTGTCCCATGAATACATTTTTTAAAACCTAAGTATTTAAGAATTTAACTTTTAAGTTATTGCTTCACATAAGAAATATGAAACTTGGATTAGTCGGAATTACAAAGAATTTGTAATCTTGATAAAGACAGGAAATACAAAGAAAAGTTTGGAAACACTAGGAAAGAGAAGAGCTACTTATTTGGCTCCTGTCTGTAAATTTTATTTCTAGTATATGTATCCCAAATATTTAACACATCTAAATCACTGAATTTACTATTTTACATTACAGATATAGGCACAGTTATACCAATTATTCTTAATTATTTTGCTTATTCTATCTATAAAAATGCACAAATAGATTATATAATAATTTTAGGAATTTGTAGCATCTTTTCTCTCAAGAAAACAATTTTTACTGTTCTCTAATAGTAATGAAGATGGAAAACAAATAAATTCACACTTCAAACTCCATTACTGAATAATTCCCTAGTGTAAACTGGTAGAAATCAACTGGGAGAGAATGAAGGTATGTAGTAACAATGAAGAGGTGACTGTATTTTGTACACCCTTTTAGTTTCTGTAGATCTCAAACAGGAAGAATCGTGCCTGGCAAGGATGTTTCATCTAGTTAATCTTAAATGCATTATTTATAGAAACCTGATTCCTTTACACTCATGGAAAATTTTCTACTATTCTTAGCATGCTTTATTCTAATGCTTAGGAAAGGGATGAACTCAGACAATATAACATAAGTAATTCTAAAAGAATCTTATATATCTTTATATTTATTTGAGCATTTCTAATAACTGAACCTACAATGTAGTTCCCTTTTACCCACTTATATCTCTCTTGCCTAAGGAGAGTATTAGGTGAAAACAGAAAGCAGTAGATTAGAAAAGCTATTTGGGGTTACACATTTTATTTAACAACATAGTTAAGTAACATCCACTAAAATTAAAATACCCAGGGAAGAACATTCTATCCAAGATTATATTCTAAAAATCACTAGTTATATAAACCAGGATAGATAGGCAAAGAAGACACTAGACTTTTAAGTATTCTTAATGTTTGTACATACCAAGCATTACAAGAAATAGATATGTCATTAACTATATTTTAATCTCCATACTTCAGGAAGGATAATATAAATTTTGGCAAAAGTTTTAGAGTCTTTTAATTGATGGTGAAATATTTTTCTTGAAGAAATCCAGTGTCTCAAAACATGTCTTTAAAGACCGTGTGGCTGACAGTTGAACTTTATCAGGCTGCATGCAAGGCTACTGCCGTGTTTCTAATTTCAATGTCTACCAAAATTATGTTTTCTAGAACCACACATGTCTCTGTGCACAACTTAGATCATTCTGGATTCTTGGGTACTTTTGTCAACTCCCTATGCAGTAGTTTCCTAAGAATTTCAGGCAGTAAAGTTGATGTACAAAAGAGAAGTATTTGTTTAGTTGGAATTACAAAGCTCTAACCACCAGAAGAATCAATACTGGTGAAGTAGATGGCTGACTACCTAGTTATCTCTTTGATACAGACTCTGAGTGGATGAACTTGATATCAGGCAGAAGCAGAAAAATGAAGCACTGCTCTTCTTTTTTTAGTCTAGCAAACTTACTTAATATGGTAAAACATGTGCTCATCACTAGGAATAATTCTGAGTTCAATATTATTGTGTTATGGTTACTAAAAGTAGCACTCACATTCAGGTATGATACAGATTTTCATATTTTTCTTTAAAGTTGTCCATTTTATTTTTTTTTCAAATGTTTTCATTAGAATTTCAGAAGAAATATCTGAATTCCATAATAAAATGATCCTTTTTGACTACAAATGATTTGAGACCCATTAAAATGTAATATATTATGTAAAGAGTGGTATCAATAATTTAAACATTGTAGAGGTATAGATGGATTGTAAAGTATAATAATAATGGCATAAAGAGTGGATATTTGGCATAGGCATTAAGATGTCAGTTGTGATATTCCCATTGTATTTAAGAGTCTGTGAGTTTGAGGCCCAGTTTGGCTTCACATCCTGGATTCCTGATAGTGTGCACTATAGTAGGCAGCAGACGATGGCTCAAGAAGTTGAGTTCCTGCTGCCCATGTGGGAGATCCAGATTGAGTTTCCAGCTCTTAGCTTTGGCCTGGCTCAGCTTTGTCTATTTTGGAGCATTTGGAAAGTCATTTTATTGTTAGTTAGTGGTAAATAAGCCTGTGATTACACAGTGGATTAAAATTATTTCTTTGCAAAAATCAAAGAAAATACAAGAAATGAAGGAAGGAGGGGGATTGAGGGAGGGAAAAGAGAAATATAATTATCTTAGAATTGTACCTATGAGATACATGAAACCTGTTATCTTTATTTTAATACAATTAAAAAATAAAATGTAGATACATACATAGCATATCAGGGTATTTAAAACATAAATTTAAGATTAAAATTCAGATGAATCATGTAGTTCTTCAAAAAAAAGAAAGTCAATCAGTAATGGAAGGTCTCTGTCTTGTCTCCGTATTTCTGTCTCTCAAATAAATAAATACAGCAATAATAACAATTTAAAAGGACAAAACCAATAAAAAAAACTTTAAATATCTAGGAGACTATTTTCTCAACCAAAAAAAAATGAATTGTGGGGCTTAACTTGTGGTACAGAAAGTTAAGCTGTTGCCTGCAATGCTGGCACCCCAAATGAGAGCCAATTTGAGTCTCAACTGCTTCACTTCCAATCCAGCTCATTGCTAATATGACCAGTGGAAGATGGCCCAAGTACCCAGGGCCCTGACACTCAAGTGGGAGATCTGGATGGAGTTCCAGGCTCCTTTCTTCAGTCTGGCCAATCTTTGGTCATTGCAACCACTGAGGAGTGAACCAGCAGATGGAAGATCTCTTTCTCTCTCTCTCTTTCTTCTTCCTGTAACTCTTCCTTTCAAATAAATTTAAAAAATAAAAAGATGATGGCAATTCTTTTCTAATAGACTTATTGGTGTTATGACAAAGAGTTATTCAATTACTAATCATTTATTCATTCATTCAATTCACTCATTCAACATGGGTCACCATTTGCTTCCAAGTGCAAGTCTCGAAAAATTAAGTTAAACGTATAGCATATAATTATCATAATTGAAAAAAAGCCAGAAAAGTATAATTTTAGAATCAGTTAAATACTGAAGGGCTGATATCATTTCTTTGCCTCTGAGATGATGTAAGTCCACCATTTACAATTATGAAATTAATGTTACTAAATACTGATCACTACAGATATGAGTCAGAATAATTTATGCTAATCCATAGAATATTCCTCTTCTATATGGGGCTTTACTAAATTATATTCATATTTATTAAATGAAGATCATTTCATAGGGCAGAGACCTCCACTTTTGTCAAATAACTATTAAACAGAGGATATTTAATTGGGAGATCTTTCATTGGATATATTGCATATACAATATCACTTTGTGGTTGACATTTAAGTTTTTGATCTTTTTTATAGAATGACGATTTTCATTTTCATAAAAGCTGCCTAGTCAAAAAGCTCTTCCACACTTAAGTTTATAAATATACTATTTATAAAAGTTTATTTATTGTTAAAAATTATTTCAGTGATTTCCCAAATTAATAGAAGCTGTGGTCCTAAAAAGCACAAAATGACTCAAAATTTGCATATATTTATATTATGAGGAAACATGCCAACATAATATGAACTTCTCAGTTTGAAAGATTCAATGATGTGTCTAAATCAGGTCTAGGTAGGTGGCTAGGATAATGAACGAGATCTATAATATACTGCAATATTTCAAATATCAATCTTCCCTTTGTATCATCATTTAAGCTTCCTTTTTTCCAGCTGAAGGAAAATGTTGTCTCCTCAGACATCTAATTTAGTTAGCCATTGGGTCCTTTGTAGGCAATACAATTATTATTGAATGAAGAATCTATTTTTATGGGAACGAATGGTGGCCTTCATTATTAGTACATAGAAACATTCTAAAGGATGAGTTCAACCCCTCTGAAAGGCCTCATGGAAAGAAAATGTACAGTCAGGGAAAGCTATGTACCAAAAATAATTTATGATTTTATGACTGATCTGGGTGAGTTAGCCATACAGGAAGATACCTGATGTTCTTGCCTGAAGAACCAGCAAGTACAAAGTCCCTAACACACACCTGATCAATATAAGCAACAGATTAGGATGTCAAAGTGGAAGCAGTGATATGAAGACAGGAAGAGAGATCAGAGTTGGTGGCATATCAAGAATGTTGCAACAGATGTCACACCATAATAAAACCAACTATAAGTAGTTCCAGTTTTGTCATCCTGTACCAGATAATTGCACACACTGTCCATGATAAAACATTCATATTGGGCTGGCATTGTGGTGTAGTGGCTAAGATCACTCACTGCCTGCAGTGTTGGCATCCCATGTGGGCACTGGTTCAAGTCTGGGCTGATCCACTTCTCTCCCAGCTCCCTGCTAATGGCCTAGGAAAAAAGTGAAGGGTGAGTCAATGCTTCAGCTTCTGTCACCCACGTAGGAATCCCTGATGAAGCTCTTCGATGGGTTCAGACCTGACCATTGTGGCCACATGGGGAGTGAACCAGGAGATGGAAGACTCTCTTTTTCTCATTCTGTCTCACCTGTCTCTCCATAACTCTTGAAAATAAATAAATAAGGCTAAAAAATTTTTCTCTCCACAAGACAGACCACTTCCAACTCTCCTACTTTGGTAATTAGTGAAAAGAGGAAGAAGAGGAGGAAGTAGAGGAGGGGAGAAAAATTACCATGTCTAGTGAAAAACTGGTGGTTGGCTGATGGGCAGAAGAAACGAAAGTACTAGTAAGTTAAAATGCAGAGACCAAAAATCTGGGAAATAGGTCTGTGGGCTTTGGGAACAGTGGTAGAGCATAGCCTATGAAATTTTAGATGAATAGAGATCCATACTTTGAACAGGCTAAGAGTACATGGGTAGAAGAGATGTAGCATGATGAAAACATGTTGGTTTACCCATATATTAGTAGAGATTAAGAAGGTGTTGTAAGACTTCACAGTGCTGTAGGTAACCCAAGACTATCAGTGCTAAAATGTATTACCAATAGGAAAGTCATGAGAAGTATTAGGTTAGAACAGGAAGGGATAGTGACTGATTGTAAACAGCTTGATTGTGGTTATAGTGTTGTGGCCAACAACAAGACTATGATTTCTGGCTACAGTCAAATTAATCCTGGGGAATAAAATAATACCTGTCATTTTGAAAGAACTTTTTAAAATGATGTTCACTACTTGAGATCAAGGCAGCATACAGATACTGGTGTTATGGTCAGGTGTCTGGCTATTCCAAAGGCTAAAAACAGCACAGTGTAATAGAAGAAGAAAATAGGCCTGCGCCGTGGCTCACTAGGCTAATCCTCCGCCTTGCGGCGCCGGCACACTGGGTTCTAGTCCTGGTCGGGGCGACGGATTCTATCCCGGTTGCCCATCTTCCAGGCCAGCTCTCTGCTGTGGCTAGGGAGTGCAGTGGAGGATGGCCCAAGTGCTTGGGCTCTGCACCCCATGGGAGACCAGGAGAAGCACCTGGCTCCTGCCATCGGATCAGCGCGGCGGCCATTGGAGGGTGAACCAACGGCCAAAAGAAGACCTTTCTCTCTGTCTCTCTCTCACTATCCACTCTGCCTGTCAAAAAAAAAAAAAAAAAAAAAAAAAGAAGAAGAAAATAAAATTAATCCACTGAATCAATAAACATTAAATTCTCTTTCATTAAATAAGCAATGTACAGTATATGTATATTTTTTAAAGATTTATTTATTTGAAAGGCAGAGTTACAGGAAGAGAGGGAGATACAGAGACTATGAGAGAGAGAGTCGATAGAGAGAGAAAGAGAGAGGGAAAGAAAGAGGAAGAGAGAGAGAGAGAGAGAGGGAGAGAGAGAAAATCTTTGATATGCTGCTTCATTCTCCAAGTGGCTGCCATGGCCAGGTCTGAACAAGGCCATGGCCAGAGCCAAGATCTGGGTCTCCCACAAGGGTATGCTTGGGCCATCCTCAAATGCTTTTCCTGGGCCACTAGCAGGGAGCTGGCTCAGAAGTGCAGCAGCCAGGACTCAAACTAGCACCCATATGAGATTCTGGAGTCAGAGGAGTTGGCTTCACCTGCTATGCCACAATGCTGGTCCCTATTTTTAATTTTTAACATAGTTTGCAAAGGCTTTTCTGTTACATGTAATTTGTCATATTATCATTCTTCATGTTTGTAAAGACTTCAGCAGATTTATGTTATTACTTAAAAGATTTTCTTTAGATTATTCCACTTATATTCTTTTTTTTTCTTTTTTTAGGTTTTTTGTAAACTTTTATTTAATGAATATAAATTTCCAAAGTACAGCTTATGGATTACAATGGCTTCCCCCCCCATAACTTCCCTCCCACCTGCAACCCTCCCCTTTCCCACTCCCTCTCCCTTTCCATTCACATCAAGATTCATTTTCAATTCTCTTTATATACAGAAGATCAGTTTAGTATATATTAAGTAAAGATTTCAACAGTTTGCCCCCACATAGCAACAAAAAGTGAAAAAATACTGTTGGAGTACTAGTTATAGCATTAAATAACAGTGTACAGCACATTAAAGACAGAGATCCTACATGATGTTTTTCAAAAATTAATTAATTTTCTATGCAATTTCCAATTTAACACCAGGTTTTTTTTTTTTTCATTTTCAATTATCTTTATATACAGAAGATCGATCCAGTATATACTAAGTAAAGATTTCATCAGTTTGCACCCACACAGAAACACAAAGTGTAAAAATACTGTTTTAGTACTAGTTATAGCATCACTTCACATTAGACAACACATTAAGGGCAGATCCCACGTGAGATGTAAGTACACAGTGACTCCTGTTGTTGACTTAACAATTTGACACCAGGATAAGCACCTGGCTCCTGCCATCGGATCAGCGCGGTGCGCTGGCTGCAGCGCGCCAACCGCGGCGGCCATTGGAGGGTGAACCAACGGCAAAAAGGAAGACCTTTCTCTCTGTCTCTCTCTCACTATCCACTCTGCCTGTCAAAAAAAAAAAAAAATAGGCTCATGTTGGGACTATTTATGGAATTATATTTAAAATATGTCATTTGAATTGTGGCAGCATTTTGCTGTTAGAGCCTGGTACAAGGAAATAAGCAGTCTTCTAAGAATATTTTTGAATGTAACAAAATGACAAGGAGAATTAAACATCCTTGCTCTAAACAACAAATACATGTAGCAGAAAATAAATGTGTGTGTGTGTGTGTGTGTGAACAATCAGCCAGTTCTTTCTGACAGGTTTAAATGCAATACCTGTCAGACAGCATTTAGAACAGCTGCAGATGTATAAATTAAAGGCACTGATCTCTTCTGTTTACCTTGTCAATTTCCCAATAGAGCAAACTACTTAGCATTTTCTCTGCCTTCTCTTTTTAGAGATTAACATATAGCATGAGAAAAGTGCTTTTACATTTGAAGTTCCAGTCTGGGTTTTGAAAGGATAATTGTTAAACAGGTGGCATTTTTGTTCCTTATTTGTTTTGTTTACTTAATACCAGATGAGGAATAAAGGGTTTCAAAAAGAGTTGTCCTAGAAAGAATTTTCACTAATAAGTAGTTTATTCTCCTTAAATTGAAATTAATAATTGTTATTTTCCTCTGTAGTTACAGAAACTTTTTTTATTTATTTTTATTTTTTTATTTTATAATGAGCATTTCTCAATTCTTCAAGTGAAACTTATGCTGAATATAAACTTTTAATTTTCTTTCCAATACCATATACATGTATATACATGAATATGTGAGATCCACATATTAAAATTACTAAATAAAATATAGATTAAATGTTACACAATTTTTTAGTGATGCATTCACTTACATGTCATTTCAATGTTGCAAGTTATAAAACATTTCAAATTTTCACTATTACATCATTTTTAAACAAAAGTATCTTTGTATAGGGGCATTTTAATTTTGCCCATATTTTGTTGTTAAAGATAATGCTTGTAATGCATATTTGCCACAAGGAGAGAGGGATTTGTATATTATGTATGATTTCATCATATATATTTAATCACTGATATGTTTCAACAAATTTTATATTTCAGTCACTTTTTTTTTCAGGTAACACTTTTTTAACCTAGAAATTTTTATTTAATGCATACAAACTTTATGCATTTCAATATACAACTTTAGGAACATAGTGATTCTTCTGACCCACCTGCATTCCTACACTTCTTCCTCCCCCTCTCTTATCCCCATTCTATTTTTTATAAATATCTACTTTCAACTAACTTTATACACATAAGATTAACCCTACACAAGGTAAATAGTTCAACAAATAGTATGAAAAAAAAACATGCATTCCTCAACAATGGTGGCTGTTCAAAATCATCACATCACAAAGTTTCAACTTCACTTCTATTGATTACCTTTCAGGAACTCTACTAGCTACCACAGATCAGGAAGAACATATGATATTTGTCTTTTTGGGACTGGCTTGTTTCACTAAGTATAATGGTTTCCAGTTGCATCTATTTTGTTGCAAATGACAGGATTTTATTTCTTTTTACCATTGTGTAGTATTCCATGGTATACATATACCATAATTACTTTATCCAGTATTCAGTAAATGGACATCTGGGTTGATTCATATCTTAGCTACTGTGAATGAAGCCACAATAATAAGCATGGAAGCACAGATAATCCTTTTGTATGCTGATTTCATTTCCGTTGGGTAAATTCCCAGGAATGGGATGGCTGGATCATACGGTAAGTCCATATTCATATTTCTGAGGTATCTCCATACTGTCTTCCACAGTAGCTGCACCACTTTACATTTTCACCAATAGTGGGTTAGGGTACCTTTTTCCCCATTTCCTTAACCCAGTTGTTGTTTGTTGATTTCTGTATGAAAGCCATTCTGTGTATACAAAAGCTTTTGATTTTTGTGTGTTAATTTTATATCCTGTCACTTTACCAAACAATTTTATGAGTTCTAATAGTCTCTTAGTTGGCTCTTTTGAAACCCTTATATATAGAATCATGTCATCTGCAAGTAGGGATAATTTGACTTCCATCTTTCCAATTTGAATCCCTTTGATTTATTTCTCTTATCTAATGGCTCTGGCTAAAACATCCAGGACTATTTTGAATAGTCACGGAGAGAGTGGACATCTTTGGTTCTATATCTTAGTGGGAATACTTGAGGAATGTTCCTTCCACACTCAAATTGCTTAAGGTTTTTATCATGAAAGCTTGTTGTATTTTATTAAATGCTTTCTATGCTATCTTGATATAATCATATGGTTTTTGTTCTTCAGTTTGTTAATGTGCTATATCAAAATTATTGATTTGCAAGTGTTGAATCATCCCTGCACACCAGTGATAAATCACATTTGTTCAAGGTAAATTATATAAATTCTCATTTATTTATTCATGCATTTATTAATTCCAGAAGTGATTTTTTTTGACAGGCAGAGTGGACAATGACAGAGAGAGAGACAGAAAGGTCTTCCTTTTCCATTGCTTCCCCCCCCAATGGCTACTGCGGCCGGCGCGCTGCGGCTGGCGCACCTTGCTGAGCTGAAGCCAGGAGCCAGGTGCTTGCTTCTCCTGGTCTCCCACACGGGTGCAGGGCCCAAGCACTTGAGCCATCCTCCACTGCACTCCAGGGCCACAGCAGAGAGCTGGACTGAAAGAGGAGCAACCGGGACAGAATCTGGCACCCCAACCAGGACTAGAACCCAGGGTGCCGTCACCACAGGCAGAGGATTAGCCTATTGAGCTGTGGCGCTGGCCTAAATGATCTTTCTATGTGTTGTTAGATATGGCTGGTTAGTATTTTGTTAAGGATTTTTTTTTTCTATGTTCATCAGAGAATTTATTCTAAAATTCTCTTTCTCTGTTGTATCTTTCTTCTGGTTAGGACTTAAAGTTATGCCTCTTTTTCAATTGTTTGTAATAGCCTGAGGATTACTGAAATTTGTTCTTCTTTAAATGTCTGGTAGATTCCAACACTGAAGCCATATACTCCTGGCATTTTCTTTGTTGGAAGGGTCTTTATTACTAATTCTATCTCTGTCTTGGTTATTGGTCTACTTAGGTGTCCTATGTCTTCATGACTCAATTTTGCTATATTGTATGTGTCCAGGAACCTTTCCATTTCTTCTAAATTTCCTGATTTGTTGGCATACTGCTCATACAGAAATTTTAGTAATTCCTGATGATTCTTTTTATTTCTGTGGTATCTGCTGTTACATTTCCTTTTTTATCTCTGATTTTATTGATTTGGGGCTTCTCTCTCTCTCTCTCTCTCTTTTTTTTTTTTTTTTTGGTTAGTTAGACCAGTGATGTGTCAATTGTGTTTATTTTTTCAAAAAACAAGCCCTTCATTTCACTAATTTTTTCGTACTTTTTTTAGTGTTAATTTTCTTTATTTCTTCTCCAATTTTAATTATTTTTTTTCTCCTACTAATTTTGGGTTTGGTTTGCTGTTGTTTTTCTAGGTCCCTGATATGCATTGAGAGCTCATTTATACAGTACATTTTCAATTTTTTCATATAGGCACCAAATATTAGAAATTTTCCTCTTTTGGGGAACTTCTTTTGCTGTATACCATAAGTTTTGAGTGTTCTTTTGTTATATTTATTCATTCCTAGAAACTTTTTGAGTCTTCTGATCCCACTGTTCATTCAGGAACATGTTGTTCAGTCTCCATGTGTTTGCATATGTTCTAGAGATTCTTGAGTTTTTGATTTCCAGCTTCATTCCATTATGGTCAGAAAAAATGCATGGTATGATTTTGATTTCCTTTGTATTTGCTGACTTTGCTTTATGACCTAACATGTGGTCTGTCTTAGAGAAAGTTCCATACACTGGTGAGAAGAATGTATACTCTGCATGCAGGAAAAAAAGTTCTGTAGATACCTGTTGGATCTATTTTTTCCATAGTTTTGAGCAACTCTGCTACTTCTTTGCTGATTTTCTGTCTAGTTGATCTGCCCATTGCTGAAAGTGGGGCTTTGAAATCTCCCATTTCTATTGTATCAGAGTCTATGTCTCCCTTTAGATTCATTAGAATTTCTTTTAAATAGCCGGTACCCTGTAACTGGGTACATATACTTTATTATAGTTACATCTTCCTATTGACTTGATCCCTTAATGATTACATGGTTTGTCTCTTTTAACAGTTATTATGATAAAGTCTGTTTTGCCTAATATTAGTATGGCTAAACCTGACCTTTTTTGCTTTCCATTAGTATGGAATATCTTTTTCTATCCTTTCACTTTGAGTCTGCATGTTTCTTTCTTCGTAATGTGTGTTTCAATTAGATGGTTCTTTTTTTTTTTTTTTTAAATCCATTCAGCCAGATGACCCTTTTAACTGGAGAGTTGAGGCCATTTATATTCAAAGTTATCATTGATAAGTAATATCTTGGCCCATAAATATTACTATTGTTTACTTTGGATTTCCTTTGTACTTCTACTAGGAGATTTTCTGCCTTTGCATTATTTCATAGTAATGACTATGTTTCTGTGTTTCCTTAGGCATATTTTGTAAGGCTGGACAAGTGGTAACAAATACTTTCAATCTGTTTGTTATGGAAGGTCTTTATTTCAACTACATTGATAAATAATAGTTTTGCAGGGTACAGTACTCTGCATTGACAGTTTTTTTTCTCTTAATACTAGGACAATCTCTCAATTTTTCCTTTCCGGTAAATTTCTTATTGATGTCCTCAATGCATTTTCCTTCTGGAACACTAATTTTGTTTTGTTTTCCTTAAAGCTAATTCTCTATTAAGACTGTCACATTCTATTTTGAGGACAAAATATGGCATAAACCAAAATATAAAACAAATAAAATCTAAAGTTATAATTTGGGGCTGGCGCCGTGGCTCAACAGGCTAATCCTCCGCCTAGCGGTGCTGGCACACCAGGTTCTAGTCCCGGTCGGGGCACTGGATTCTGTCCCGATTGCCCCTCTTCCAGGCCAGCTCTCTGCTATGGCATGGGAGTGCAGTGGAGGATGGCCCAAGTGCTTGGGCCCTGCACCCGCATGGGAGATCAGGAGAAGCACCTGGCTCCTAGCTTCGGATCGGAGCGGTGCACTAGCCATTGGAGGATGAACCAACGGCAAAGGAAGACCTTTCTCTCTGTCTCTCTCTCTCTCTCACTGTCCACTCTGCCTGTCAAAAATAAAAATAAATAAGTAAAGTTATAATTTGTTAACTCTTGGTCTTTATACATGTTGGATTCTTGAGTTCATTTCTACTTACTGTGTTAATTGCAATGTTTCCTTTGTTACCTATTTATTTATGTTTTACATAAATATGTTTATTTATGTTCTAAATAAAGAACAGAACTCAACAAATGAAAGTAAAAAAGACCATTGTCCTGCATGAAAAGAGGCAAGGGCTATGAAATCTTTTTTTGTTTGTTTGTTTAACACTGTCATCATCAACATATTTTCATGTTTTCTTCCTTTGTTTATTTGGGAGGTTACATACTAAATTAATAATAAATAATGTCTATATTATGTAACAGATTTCAATGGGTTTATTTTCATATCATCACATTTTACATAATTCATCTTAAATGTTCATTGGCTTAGTCATAGTTACAATAGACAATTCTTTGTTACTTTTGTCAAATCTTTTTTGGAGAATGGAATTAATTAAATGTTATTTAGGCAGGAGTAATGCATGCAAAAAAGCACTTTGGAAACTTTAGAGCACTCTTTAAATTTCACTCACCACTAATATTGATATGGCTAAATATTCTTTCTTTTCTTTTCATATCACTAGCAATGAATGCCTACAGCACTAAAGTATATTATCTCTCTCTATTATCTGATCAAATAGAAAAGTGACAGATGAGTAACAAAAAGTAGTAGGGATATTTGTAGCAGACTTATTTTACTTACTCCTTTGGAATATAAACTTATAATGTGTAATCTAGGTTAATAGTTTACATTTATTTAAATATTTTCTTCTATTTTTTTTTTTTTTTTTTTGCTGCTCTACATGTAACAGTTGTTTTGAAAGGGAAAAATTCAGTGAAGTGTGCTTCTAATTTAGCATTCAAAATGCTAAATATAGGATATTTACCTGTTACTGATAGCCAACATTGGACAAAGCTACTACTGCTCATCAGTTGAATGTTAAAAAGTCGAGAAACAATCTAGACATGTTAATAATGAAATTTTCCCAACAATAATGATCATCAATATTTTAATATAAGCAGCTTTATACTAATTATTATAGCCATATATTTAATCTCAAAATGAATGATTTCAGCCTTATGTTGATGTTAAAATTCAAAAAGTGTAAAATAATTCTTTTGCAAACCTGGTAACTGTTAAATTTAAAATTAATCTTTAAAAACTTTACTTTGAACTAACATAATTCTGAAGCAATGAGGCAGTGTATTTTTTAATTACTTAAATTTAACTCCCTTGAAAATGGAGCTTGTATATGACTATATGTCCTTCATTTTAGTTCACCATCTAGGATATAAGTTCTCCTGACAAAGCTGACTGAAAAACTGTCATTTCTGTTTTTATATGTTATATTTCTCCTTCCTAGGCTTACCCTTCACCAGGAATCTAACAGAATAGCTTATATCTAGGGTCTCTACAACTGGTAAAAGCCTCCCTTCTCGTAAAATCACTAAAGCTGAATGAAGTTAAAAAAAAAAAAAAAAGGAGAAAAAAATACAACCCCTTACTTTTAAGTGGGCTTTATCTTTTCAATTATTGTTGGTGAAGCAATTTTTTCCACACTGCGGTTTGTGAAATCAGGAGCATGTACAACTTGAATAGTACTTTGCAAAATGCTATACCTAGACCAAGTAGGCAGACGTGATAAATGGTGTTTAGAAAAGTTTTTCTCCTAACTCAGCAATTTCAGTTAATTTGGATTTGCCAAACTTGTTATTATCAAATAGCAAGGTATTGTATATAGTGATGTTAATTATTTAAAGCTATCCACATTATCACACTTTAGCTAACTAACTTTATTGTCACCAGGATTGGAGTTCTATGGTGCTTAGCATACAAGTTTTCAATAAAATATTTAGATGAGCTTTTGTAAATGTTACAAAAATGTTATTACCTGATTTGTAAAAGAACCAATGTTTTAATATCCATGATTTTCAGCTAGTTTTTTTAAGAGCCCAAAACATAGAATGGTCAACAATAATCATTCATACAAAAAGATTAATCACAAAATTACTTACTAATATACTTGACCTACCTCTCTCAAACTGGAAATAAAGGACAAGGAAGATAGCTAACCCATAATTGCATTGATTTTGCATTTTGGTGACTATTTTTGTTTTTGTTTTTTTTTTCTTTCCCTTCATTGTTCCTCTCTTCTTTCTTTTTCTTCCATTTTTATGTTGTTTCAGAAATCAAGATATCTAAGATATTAACTTTCATTTTAATGTAGTATTTATAAAGCAATGTGAACAAATGTTAGTATAGCTCAGTAAATATTCACAGAGTGAACACACATGTGTAACTCAGACACACATTATGAAATATGATTCAGCAGTACCTAAAAATCTTCCCTGTGTGAGGCATTTCAGTTTTTTCTAGTTTTTGATGATTATAAATGAAGAACATTTCCATATCTCTGTAGGAGATAATCTATTTTATAAATCTCTCTGACATTTTAGAAAATATATAATATGTGGAAAATCCTCCTCCTCACTATGAACAGCTAACAGCAGTACTCCCATGTGAAATACTCATTGTTGTACTAAAGTACCTACTTAAAATATGCTGCATTCAGACCCTTGATCCATAAGTTATATTTGAGTAATTTCATTTTCCACATAAAGGCAGGAAAATATCAATGGAAAACAATAAGCTAAAGTGGGAAGAGTATTGTCACTCTGGTTGGCATTAATATATATTCCTAGGAGCAAGCAATTAGCCTAGCAATTAATAAATTCACGTCCTATACCAGATTACCTGGGTTCAGTATGGGGCTCTGACTCCTGACTACTCCTGTTAATGCAGACTTTGCACGGTAGCAGTGATAGCTGAAGAAACTAGGTTCCTATCACTCATGGAGCACACTTAGATTGAATATCTGGCTCCTGGCATCTCTCTCATACTCACTCTTGCTCTCCTGTAAATAAGTAAATAAATAAATAAAATATATATGTTATAAAAGAGGAATGGACAGCCAAGTCATACATGAATAAAAAAAATGAATGTATATATCTTGATGATTCCTCTCACCAGCCATGAAAGAAAGATACTTGCATTTATTATCTTATAGATGAGGGAATAGAAGTTTTATAAGTTTAAATAATTTCCCAATAACTTATTCCTTAGGTAATATTTAGCTAAAATAGAATATCTCCCAAAAGTTTTTCATTCCAAAGTTGGACTCTTCATGGGATTTAGTATACAATGTAATGAGGCAATATTTTACTGAGGGTTCTGACAAGTAAACCTAAAACAAACATTAACATCCCATGTAAGCAGGGTTTATACGATGTACTTATATTTATAATTAAAATATGGCTAATCCTCCACCTAGCGGCGCCAGCACACCAGGTTCTAGTCCCGGTCGGGGCACCGGATTCTGTCCCGGTTGCCCCTCTTCCAGGCCAGTTCTCTGCTATGGCCCGGGAGTGCAGTGGAGGATGGCCCAAGTGCTTGGGCCCTGCACCCCCATGGGAGAACAGGAGAAGCACCTGGCTCCTGCCATCGGATCAGCGTGGTGCTCCGGCCGCAGTGCGCCGGCCGCGGCGGCCATTGGAGGGTGAACCAATGGTAAAGGAAGACCTTTCTCTCTGTCTCTCTCTCTCACTGTCCACTCTGCCTGTCCAAAAAAAAAAAAAAAAAAAAAAAAATACGGCTGGTGTATAAAATAACCCCAAGATTTTTTGATTTATAGAAATTTCTAAAATCTCTCACTTTATACTGATAATACACTCATTTATATATCTATATTCCCAAAACATAACTGATAGAATACATTTGGAGATAATATAAAATTAAATTATAATCCTATATTTCTGTTTTCAGAACTATAATGAGAGCAACAGGCAAAATGAATGTTGTCTGATGGTGGGTAGAGAAGACGAGTGATCTACTATTGAACACTGTGAACATTTAAAAATGACTAATGATTGCATACAACCACCTGAAAGCACTAAAATATAATTAAAATGTCTGTGTTTGATTCAGTGTCACATTTCAGATCTGAATGCATGATTTTACTTGAACTGTGCTTAGTTATGGAAACTATATATCACTCAACACAAGCAAAATTAGCACATCCTTTCATTTCATACAATCAGTTATGAAACATGAGTGAAGGAATGACAGCCCCAAATTGGTAAATCTTTACATTTTTTCAAAAATGTTGTATAAATTAAACAAATGATTGTTTGAAATAACAGCATTGGAGGTATATTGCATTTGGGATTTATTTTCTTCAGTGATCCTCAGGATTTGGATATGATTTTCAGGAAGTATCTCATTATAATTCTAATTCTAGTTATTACTAATATAATTATAATAAGCCTGTCAGAAGGTTCCCTAGTATGACATGCCTAGATCTATCTCATAAAGTAATCTAATTGCATATTTTTCAGCCATCCTCAAACTCAGCATTTCTAAAACTGCAAAAATCATATTTGAATGAACAAAGTCAACTCAAAAGCTTCTTCTGTAGCCTTCACTCCAGTGATCATAACTTTGACAAATGATCACTTGATTGTTAGTCCAGAGTAACCATCAAACCTGTTAAGTGAAATGGACACTATAAGAAACAATGACCTGATCAGTTCTTGTCCTGACTCTAGATGTACAATGTAATACTTTATCCTTTTTAGTATTTGTTGTTGTTGTTGTTGTTGTTCTAGTACTAGTGGTTGAACTCTGTAATTAACACACAATTATTCTTAGGTGTTTAAATTTTAACTGAAAAGTGATCCCTGTTAAATTTCAGAGTGGAAAAAGAGAGGGAGGAGATGTACAATTTGGGACATGCTCAATCGGACTTGCCCCAAATGGTGGAGTTAGAAATGTGCCAGGGGATTCCAATACAATCCCATCAAGGTGGCATGTACCAATGCCATCTCACTAGTCCAAGTGATCAATTTCAGCTCACAATTGATGGCTCTGATAGGTCTAAGAGTCAAAGGGATCACACAAACAAGACAAGTGTCTGCTAATACTAACTGATAGAATCAAAAAGGGAGAGAAGGATCCAACATGGGAAGCGGGATACACAGCAGACTCATAGAATGGCAGACGTCCTAAACAGCACTCTGGCCTCAGAATCAGCCCTTAAGGCATTCGGATCTGGCTGAAGAGCCCATGAGAGTATTGTAGGCATGGAAAGCCAAGATACCATGGTGGGGGGGGGGGGAAGACCTAAATGAAAGATCTCTGTGAGTGAGATCCCAGTGGAAAGAACGGGGCCATCAAAGAAGGAGGTACCCTTCTCCGAAGGGAGGAGAGAACTTCCACTTTGACTATGACCCTATCGGAATAAGATCAAAGTCAGCGAACTCTAAAGGCTTCCATAGCCCTGACAACTCATGACTAGAGCCTAGGGAGATTACTGATGCCATGAACAGGAGTGTCAAATTGTTAAATAAGCAACAGGAGTCACTGTGTACTTACACCCCATGTGGGATCTGTCCTTAATGTGTTGTCTAATGTGAAGTGATGCTATAACTAGTACTGAAACAGTATTTTTATACTTTGTGTTTCTGTGTGGGTACAAACTGATGAGGTCTTTACTAATTATATACTGAATTGATCTTCTGTATATAAAGAGAATTGGAAATGAAAAAAAAAAACAACCTGGTGTTAAATTGGAAATGGCATAGAAAATTAATTAATTTTAAAAAAATATTATGTAGGATCTCTGTCTTTAATGTGCTGTACACTGTTATTTAATGCTATAACTAGTACTCCAACGGTAGTTTTTTCACTTTGTGTTGCTATATGGGGCAAACTGTTGAAATCTTTACCTAATATATACTAAACTGATCTTCTGTATATAAAGAGAATTGAAAATGAATCTTGATGTGAATGGAAGGGGAAAGGGAGCGGGAAAGGGGAGGGTTGCGGGCAGGAGGGAAGTAATGGGAGGGGGGAAGCCATTGTAACCCATAAGCTGTACTTTGGAAATTTATATTCATTAAATAAAAGTTTAATAAGTGAAAAAAAAGTAATTATATTTAAAACAAAATCATTATTGATAACTACTCTAGATTTAGGATTTTTTTCTTTCTGAGCTGTCAAATGTTCACAGGAGATAATTTTTGGTATTAGCTATTCTAAAATGGTGTGGTTCTAACTGGGACAGCAGCTGTATCTCTAATAATTTTACAAATCTTAGATTTGTTACTTGTCCCCATGATCATGTTTTATTATTGGCATTTTGCAGTCATGGGCCTAGGATGTCAGAAAGAAGCAAAAGGCAGAATGTCTTTAATAGTGAGAATTAGCTCATCCCCAACAAAAATTTTTAATTATCACACTGAAAATTATTTGAGATGATTTTTAAGAGATTACTAGCTTTTATTGTGACATTTATAATTACAAATATTTTACTTGTCTTAATCCCATCCCCTGTGCCAATTTAATAGACTATGATATTGTTGTAAAAATACTAGTAAGGGCCGGCGCCGTGGCTCACTAGGCTAATCCTCCGCCTTGCGGCGCCGGCACACCGGGTTCTAGTCCCGGTCGGGGCACCGATCCTGTCCCGGTTGCCCCTCTTCCAGGCCAGCTCTCTGCTGTGGCCAGGGAGTGCAGTGGAGGATGGCCCAAGTGCTTGGGCCCTGCACCCCATGGGAGACCAGGAGAAGCACCTGGCTCCTGCCATCGGATCAGCGCGGTGCGCCGGCCGCAGCGCGCCTACCGCGGCGGCCATTGGAGGGTGAACCAACAGCAAAAGGAAGACCTTTCTCTCTGTCTCTCTCTCACTGTCCACTCTGCCTGTCAAAAAATAAAAAAAATTTAAAAAAATTAAAAAAAAATACTAGTAAGGAAAATCTATGTGGGCAGATTTTCAGTATTTATTTATATGTATGTAAAAAAACTAGGTTTATGACAATATAACTATTATACATCATTTTATATAAAACGGTTAAATAATGCAAATTTATATAAATATATAAAGAAATGCTGGAAGAATATATAAGAAATTTAACAAGGATTACATATGGATAAGCTTGAGAGAGAAACAGTTAAACAAATGATAGTGGGAATTTGATAAAATTGCAAGTGAATGAGTACTTTTGTAAAACATGAGACTATAATGACTATTAACTATTAAAGAAAAGCAACGTTTCAAAATTATTTTTAATGCTTCTTTTATGCTTTTTGGTCTTAACAAGTCTTCTAAAAATAATTATAGATACTGAATTCCATAAAAGTGATATCTGTAGCAATTCAAAAAAAAAATTAACCCCCCAAAATTTGCCAAGTCAAATGTTTTCTTACAAATGAAAGAAAAAAGATAGGAAATATTAGAAGGTATTCAAAGGCCTTTTGGGGACTGGTTTATCTCAGTAAGCATGATAGTCTCTGATTACATCTCCTTTGATGCAAAAGATAGGAGCTGGGAATGCAATTCAGGTCTTCCATGTGGTTGACATGAAACCAATTCCTTGAACTCTCCCCTCTGCCTCCCAATGTTTGCATTAGCAGGAAACTGGAATCCTGAGTGGATCAGAGTACGGATCCCAGGCACTCCAGAGTGGAAGGAAAGCATCTTAACTGACAGGCCAAATGCCCACTCCCTCTCCCCTAAAATTTTCAAGGAACTTCTTGTGCAATTGGTTTTAGAAAACACAAGAGTTTGAGCACTTAATTTATTTTTCCTTTGGCGACAAATTCTCTCCACATATACCCACTTCTAGCTCTCAAGTTACAAAATTTATATTTTATGGTGGAGAAATGGAGCCAGCTTAAAAAATTCTTGTAAAAAAATATCTGAGTGATGGTTGGCTCTGTGCCACAGCAGAGCTGGCATCTCATATGAGCACTGGTTCGAGTGCTGGCTGCCCCACTTCTGATCTACCTTCCTGCTTATGCACCTGAGTAAGCAGCAGAGGATGGCCCACATCCATGGACTCTGGCACCACATGGGAGACCGGGAAGAATCTCCTGGCTCTTGGCTTCAGATCAGCTCAGTTCTGGCCATTGAGGCCATTTGGGGAGTGAACCAGTGGATGAAAGACCTCTCTTTTCTCTGTCACTACCTCTCTCTGTTTCTCTTTTAAATAAATTAAATATATAATAAATCTTTTTAAAAAATCTGAGTTGAATGAAATTGAAATTTCCCAATATCAGCAATTATTAGGAAGAAAATGGCTTTCAGTGGCAATGCTAAATAAATTCTATAACACTAATCATAACAGATGGTCAAAAGAAGCATAAGTGAACATACTAGAGCAGTGAGTTCCAAAAACTTAGGTTATATTTGAAAAAAAAAATCCATGCACACATGCAGTTTAGCCGAACAACAAAACAGCTTATTAGCTTGCACACATAGCCAAGCATGATTGACTTCTATCAGAAAACAAATAAAAAATTTCATTATTGAAGAAGTATGTTCAGGCATATTGTACTCTCACCTCAGATTAATCTTGCTGTGAGACTCCTACTGCAATGGCAGTTTTCATATCCTATTAAATATTTAATAGCTATCTCTTAAAAGAATAGCTCCATGCTGTATCATGTTCGTTTCAGAACTTAACTCCAACTGACTTTTGACAAGTAAATGAATGAAACCTATTACAGAAAGAATTCAACATTTCAAAACTCAGAGACATGAAATATTTTTCCTCTGAGGTCTCACCTCTTTGATGTGCTGCCACTGTCAAAAATGTTTTCCATTACTAGTTCGGGAAGAGTACTACTTTTAAAATAGTTTTTTTTTTTTTTTCATATTTAGAATAACACATGGATATTACTAAAAACTTTAAATGAAACCAAAATAAGTAAACAATGGAATTGTTATCTAGGGAGCATCACAATGTTTCATTGTGTACATTTTAATCGCTTAATATTTCTTTTTTCTTCAGATTTGTTTATTTGGAAGGCACTGTGACAGAGACAGAGGGAGGGAGAATAAGTTGGGGTGGGAGGAGAATTTCCATCTGCTGATTCACTCCCCAAATGCCCACAATAGCCAAGGCTGGACCAGACCAAATCCAGGAGCCAGGAACTCTATGTGGGTTTCCCAGATGAGTGGCAGGAACCCAAATTCTGGAACTGCTACCTCCCAGGTTTAAACCAGAAAGTAAGCAGACACTGGTCTGGATCCCAGAAACTTCAAAATGGAATACTGGTGTCCCAAGCGATGGCTTAACCCACTGCACCTGAATGCCCACCTCATCACTTAATATTTCATTTCGTAGCTTTCTGTGCAATTTTAACTTAATTTTAATTTATCTTTTTAAAAATCTTTCCTGAAAACTAGTTAACTCATATTTCTCCTCACTTTACTCATTCCCGTGCCTCTGAAGCACATATAATATTCACATCCTGACAAAAATTCAAAACAGAAATGACAAGTGGCTGACTTTTTCCTTTTCTAGTACAAGACAGAACTACCACTGGTGATAAAGCACAAGTACTGGCTCAGTAAATACCCTAAACTCACATGACCCCAGTAGTGGGATCATAGCAGGCTGACAATATCCCAGTATTACACACCCCACGTTCCAACACATTTATGTTGTAGCACTTCAGCATAAAATTTTTACATAAGAATAAATGAACAGAATTTCTAATTGCCCTTCACTTTATTATGCATGTGCATGTAAGTTGATCTTGTTTTACATATGCAGAATTTAGAGTTGATAGTTTAAAGGAACATAAAGTATATTTTATAAAACAATCACACAGCTGGGCCAACAGATATTTTGCGGTACTGGTCCTAGGAAAACACAATAAAATTAAATTTATAGGGAACACATCTATCTTGATTCTTTATAGCTAAAAGACTTTTTGATTATGGACTGAAGGATGTCAAAGAGCTCAGCTCCTGAGCTTTCCCTGGTCAGTAGAGGACAGAGAGAGTGAAAATCATTCAAATTTACTTCAAAAGAACACCTCTATTCAAACTGAAGTTTGTGCTGGTGGATAAAATAATCTTACTTATATAGTTTTTCAATGGCCTCATAACTGATAGATAAGAATCCAGAAGTATTAAAACATACACACATACAATTAACACATTGTTCTCTCTGAACAAGAGATTTTGCAGGCTTTAGTTCTTTAATAGCCCTGGAGCTACCTTCTAGCTTGATATTTTGATAGTCCCTTAATTAATGTGTTTATACCACAACATACCTGAAGGCTGTTTTCTATTATCTAGCTTCTCCACTTGTAAAAGTCTTTCACTCACTTGAAGGTTATCTCTTGAGTGATATGACTTACTTCTATGATTCACTACACAGTGATTTGATCATGCTATTTGGGAGAAAGCACATAATACTTATGTGTCTGTCAGTGAGTGGTGAGGAGGGACACGAGCTTCAGATTTTTCCTAGACCATAAAAAAGAATACACACTTAAATTTACACACCTGATTATTTTCAGGAAAGTACTGGTTTTGTTTACAAATATTACAATGAAATATACTCAGTTGTTTTTTGTTTTGTTTTGTTTTGTTTTGTTTTGATAAGGCTCTGGGTGTTTGTGTTAATTAATCTGTCACCAGTTAACTACTATGAAGTTGTTTTCCTTAGTTTTAGAAACAAAGGTGGGGGGGGGGGTGCTGTGGCACAGAGGTTTAAAGTCACAGCCTGCTCACTGGCATCCCATGAGTCCCTGCTGATCCACTTCCCTCACAGCTCCCTGCTAATGCACCTGAGAAAGCAACCTAGGTTAGTTCAAGTTCTTGGCCCCCTGCACCCACGTGGGAAACCCAGAAGTTCCTGGCTCCTGGCTTCAGATTGGTCCAGCTCTGGCCATTGTGGCTATTTGGGGAGTGAACTAGTGGATGGAAGACCTCTCTTTTCTCCCTCTGTTTCTGCCTCTCAGTCTTTCAAATAAATAAAATAAATCTTAAAATAAAGAAACAGAAAAAAAGAAACAAAGGTGATTTAACTATGGAAGACAACGTCACATCTTCCAAAACAACTGGGGAAACATTCCCTTTTCTGTTTATTTTTTTCTTCAATAAACACAATGGTTTTGAGTACTTTGAACACTGGCAGAATTATTTGTGTCTTTTTTAATCATTTTCACCACCCAAAGTCTAGAGAAAAAAAAAAAAAAGAAACAAATACAACAGGAAAATCTGCTAGGGTATATCATGCTGCTATTGACCCAGAGACAAGTCATATATTTTAATTAATTTTTTAGTTTTTACTGAATGTAGATCTTTTTTTCCCCAAAAGAAGCTTCCTATAAGAAAGAAAGCCCACCAGTCAGATGCAGGTGGAGAGAGATTCAAACAAAATTCAGAATTAATTAATCACAAGAGAATACATGCATGAGAAAAAAAAAAGCAATATAATAAAAGGAAGAAAATTCAGGTTCTATCTTCCATCAGAATTAAGGCTGAAAAGAATTTAAATCAATATAAAACACAGAAATATGATTATTTTTAGTGACATATGGGTGAACAGAAAGGAACTCGGTTGGCTAAACATTTTAGAAATTCAGCATACATTCTCAATTGCAAATTAAGGTTCCCCATTTAAAAAAAAAGATCCTTTCACAGGAAATTTGAAACTAAGAGTGTCCAGATAACATAATTTCTCAGATAAGGAACTAATTTTACACCTTTTGTGAGGAATTTCAAGATAAAAATTCAGGAAACATTAGGGGATATTTAATATGCTGAATCCATTTAGAGATGTACCCAAGGTGCAAATAAATGCTTAGAATCCTTCAGGTGCAATTAAAGAATTAGTTGTCACTTTAATTTTGTTTTGAACACATTCAAATCCAAATAGATTAGCAGATTATTGTCATGTATGCTTCCCTTCTCACCAGGAAGTTTGTCTCAGAAAATTCTACTGACAGACACTAAAATCAAAAGAGACACTTCTGGAAGAATATTTCAGTTCTGAATCCGTTGTAAGCTGCTGATGGGATAAGATAGAAATAACTGGAATAAATTACCATAAGTGAAGAAAAATATTACATTAAAAGTTTGAAATTAACTCAAGAACTTTAAACTCAATGTTTTAAGAATTTAACATTATACCTTAGGGAAAATGATGATGTGATTACTCTTTATTGACATTCCTTTTCTAAATTGGGACTTGATGAATTTTGCAATATAAGGAAAATATCCCCATTTTGTTATCTCCCTTGGTTCTTTGGCTTATTGTGTTTATGAGCGATGTTTATAAATGAAACCTCTTTATAGCAAGATATTTTAGTGGAGAAAACAGAAATAAACAGACTTAGTAGCCCTAGAAATTTTTAGTAATTATGCTATTTCAGTTAAACACAAATGGGAAAGCTGGGCTCTTTGAACCTAAGTTTAATTCATTAGTTGTGGGTTTCAATAATTCTTACTCCAAAAACATTAAGCCTTAGTATGAAGTTGATGACCTGGCAATAAAAGAAAAAGAAGTTGAATAATTAATTGCATAGATCTTTTAAATAATCAAATAATCTTTTAAATAATGAAAGATGAGTAATTACATTGAATTGTTATTTTTGGAATTTATATTTATAGAGTTGAAGCATGGGAAAAAGAAAATAGTATTGAAGTAGGCAGGCATACAGGTTGGAGTCTATCGGATTTGTGAACTGGAAGACCACGCCCCTGTGTGACCTCATGCTCCTACCTGATGCCTTGGCCACGCCCTTGTGTGGCCTCATTCCCCTACCTGGCCTTACCGGGGTGCCCACCAGCCAGTCAGGTTAATTGACCACTCCCCTTTGGAGTGGGTTAAAAGCCTGGGGCACAGTGTGCCCAGCGCTGCTCTTTTTCCCTGACACCTTGCTAGGAAGGGGCTTGCTGTAGCCCCACGCCTCCAGGGCGCATGGCCTTCGGGCCACGTGCTCTAGGCTTCCTGGCCTAGATGCTCATCCACGTGGCTTGTTCCTGGTGCTCGTATGAACCCCCATTCACTTCTCTCTCCTAAATAAAGCTGTTACTCTCCTATGCACCTTTCTCACTAAATAAAAGCTTAAAACGAACCATGTTGCCTTGTTTATCTGTGCTGGTATTTAGAATTCTTCTCTAAATATTAGGCAAGAACCCTCTTGGGCTTATTAATATTGGGGATTTAGTAATAAGCCCGTGGTGAAATCGTAAGGCACCCCAAATTCTGGTAATACATGTGGCACCCCGGCTAGCATTTCTATGGAACTTTAAGGGGCCACATTTTAGTGTGAATTTTAGGGGGTCTTGTCTGATATCAGCATCATTAAGTAGTCAGGGTAGTTAATTTGAATATGCCCTTAGGATAGTCATAATCTATTTTAAATAAACTGGTGAAATTTCAACTGACCATATGGTATACATATATTTCTTGGAATGCTAAATTCCATTATTATAATCTGTTAAAATCTAAATTATTTTAATTTTTATATTCCTTTGTAGTATATAACACATTGCCACAACTCAGAGGGTTACCTCTAAAATATTAGGGAGAGTGAGTGACCTGGCATGGCTATTAAACCATAGTTCGATGTTGAACACTATTTAAGTTTTATTGGAATACATATTTATTTAGTGAAATTACTTCATAAAATTATTAATGCTATTTCATTATTCAATACAGAGGCTTAAAGGGAATGCTCTTCAGAGATATGTTAACTATTACATGATGAGATCTGTTGAAGTCTGCATGGAATGTCTAAAAAGATAGCTTATCTCCAGATGTCCCAGGGAAAACAACAATTCAGCAGTATAAAGAAATACCAGAGTCTCTCATTAAGTGTGAGTGGTATTGCAAACACATTTAGCCAAAATTTGAAAGATAAACTTCTAATGGTGAATATATCTTCTAAAGATGAATTTCTAACATGAAATAGTCATTTAGAAAAGGCAGGCTGGCGCCACGGCTCACTAGGCTAATCCTCCACCTTGCGGCGCCGGCACACCGGGTTCTAGTCCCGGTCGGGGCACCGATCCTGTCCCGGTTGCCCCTCTTCCAGGCCAGCTCTCTGCTGTGGCCAGGGAGTGCAGTGGAGGATGGCCCAAGTCCTTGGGCCCTGCACCCCATGGGAGACCAGGAGAAGCACCTGGCTCCTGCCATCGGATCAGCGCGGTGCGCCGGCCGCAGCGCGCTACCGCGGCGGCCATTGGAGGGTGAACCAACGGCAAAAAGGAAGACCTTTCTCTCTGTCTCTCTCTCACTGTCCACTCTGCCTGTCAAAAATAAAAAAGAAAAGGCAAATGATGTAAAAAAAACTAACAAAATATCATGTATAACAAAAAGATCACCTACTATTATATGCATAGCATATACTTTTCAAAATCTACAATGAGCTATGACTATGATCAGTAAATGATTCTAGTGTTATGCAGGAACATTATTTTTAGCCTAGAATAGTAGGCTTTAAAACCAAGTCAACTTTGAAACCAAGCATGTGGGCCAAAAAGCAAAATAGGGAGTGACTCAGAAAGTTTATCTTTAGCACACTCATCCTTTGGGGGAAACATCTGAGGGTAAATAAACCAGTCAATATGTTAAAGAATATAAATAGTAGAAACATGAATATAGAAGACAATGTAAAGAATTCTGGAAACCAGAGAATGGAAGGGCCAAGTTAGTAGCTGTTCCACTGGTTCCATATCGAAAATTTGGAAGAGCAGACTATTGAAGGGAGATCTCTAAATAATTGTTTGGAACATTCAATTAAATGAAGAAGTTGGAAAGATAAGAAACATAATACATTAAAGTCTTCCAGAGAAACAGAACAAAACTCAGAACAGGAAAGAGAGATGAAGATATTCATTAGAATTGTCTGTAAGTAATATATGCCATTTTAAATAATGAAGCCTGAGTTAACAACTGCAGAAATAATAATAATAATAGTAATAATAATAAGTATTGATGACATCTACAACTAAATATACAGAAAGCTATAAATAAAGGCAAGCTAGTTAATACCGCACAACAGGTTCTGTTTTTGGTTATTTAAAAGAAATGAAGGATGGGTGTACTTTTTTTAAAGTTACAAGATAACAGAGAATTTTTAAAATTTTTTTCAATTTTTATTATTTATTTTCATTTTATGTGAAAGGCAGAGAAAGACAGTGAGAGAGAGAGAAAAAGAAAGAGAAAGAGGAGAGAGAGAGAGACAAAGAAAGAGAGAATATATATCTTCTATTTATTGGTTCATTCCCAAATGCCTGCAACTGCAAGAGCTGGATCAGGACTAAGCTAATCCAGTGTGCCATGTGGGTGGCAGGGACCCATGAACTCAAGCCACCTCCTGCTCAGTGTACACATTAACAGGAAGCTGAACAAGAAACAGAGGAGCTGAAACTTGAACCAGATTCTCTGATATGGGGTGTAGGATGTTAAAAGTGGTCAATAACAACTGTACACATACCCAAGATGAAATTTAAAAATTCATACTGATTTAATGTATAGAAGAAATATACAAACTAAACCATAGTATATCATAACAAAATTATGTACAAAATGTATAAACCATTAAAATAGCTGATGCAGATATATAGATCTGTACAGTCCAATATAGTAACCCTCGTCATATGTGATGATATGAGCTTAAGTTATGCATTTTAGGTTTTCTTTTTGAAGAGTTTTATTTATTATTATAAATTTTTAATTCTTATAGAGAGAGTAAATATTTATATTTTATATATACAGTATTAAGAGTTTAACAATACTTCCCAACTTATTCTCCCTCCCTTTCTCTCACTCCCACCCTCCTTCTTCTTCCTCTTGATTGTCCTAAATGGAATACAATGCATCTTTTCCTTTCAGAGAAATGTATAATATACAAAGCTGCAATAGTTATTGTAATGATAATTGGTCACATTAGACCTTCAAATACCATTAAATATTATAGATATGATGAAATGAAATGTAGGGTCAGAGACCATGCTCTTCTTGCATCACGTTAGTTCCAATATGGTTCCAAGATAAATACTAGATATGGGACAGAGTTAGAACATTGAAAGCATTAGGGAAAATAACACTGATTTTCGAAAAATATAAATAATAATAAAATCCATCACTCATCAGAATATAGTATGCTATTTCATTGAGATAAAAATATTAACAACACATTTCTTCTGTGAGCTAGCCCTTTAGTGTTGAACACCATCAGTAAATACTTAAAGTACATGTATTTAGCTGCTTTGACATCTCAGAAATAAATTCAGTGCACCAGAATAAAACATAGGTATCAGGATTTCTTTCAGGGAAAGCAAAAGATTACATGACATTGGATGTAGCTTATAATGGCATAACAAAAATAGGTAGAAAAAATAAGAAAGACATCCCAAAAGGAATGACAAGGCATGCAAATATAAGAACAAAAAGAATATTGTGAACTCATAAGGTAGAAAATAAACCAAAATTATTGGCATGCAGCATGTATAATGAAACAACACTAGTAATAATCACAGTTGTATTAATTTAAGCAAATATTTCTAAAATATCTATTAGATGCCATGCTTTGTTGTACAAGTTAGATACAACTTGTTGAGTGTTTTCAACATATCTGATATCATTAAAAGCCTTGTACATCACTCTGTACTATCTTTTCTATGCATCGTATAGTATTTTAGGTATCTGATACAATTTAAAGTCCTATATATCATGTCTACCTATATACTCCTATCAATCTAGTTATCTATCATGTTTCTATTCTTACTTGCACTAAATGGCATACATTAATTTGTATATCCTTATAGTTAATATAGAATTAGCATAATCAACTATTATAATATTAACTAATAATTTATTAATTTAATAAATTATAATAATTAATATAATTACATATTATATTTTAACTATTATAGATATATATTGTGCTATATATGTTATATATTATATAATATTTATAACTATGCTATATTAATAAATTATGATAATTTATTATTATAATAATTAACTATTATATATTATATATTATCCTACGAACTAATGTATGTCATTTAGTTCAAGTAACAATAGTAACATCGAATTTGTTCCCATTTTAACTGAGAGAAAATTGCCTTCTCAAAAAGTTAAATATTTAAACTAAGATAACTTCAGTAAGTTTTTGAGCCAGGATTCAGGTTCAATTTTTCAGACTCAGATAGTAAGCACATAATCTCTAAGAACTGAGGTTGGTAAAAGCAGATAATTTAATTATATTGAGAACTCTAGGCTCTGATGATCCAAATGCTAGTAACAAAATCAAATATTTATAACTGCAAATTTAATCCTTTGAAAAACTATTGGGTCTAGTGCTATGATACAGTGGGTTAAGCTGCTCTCTCCAGAGCTGGCATCCCATATGGGCATAGGTTAGTGTCCTAGCCGCTCTACTTCCAATGCAACTCCCTGCTAATGTGCTTGGGAAAGCGGAAGAGGATGGTCCAAGTCCTTGAGCCCCTGCACCCATGTGGGATATCTGCAAGAAGCTCTTGGTTCCTGGTTTTGGCCTGGCCCAGCCTTGCCCATTGTGGTCATTTGGAGAGTAAACTAGCAGATGAAAGATCTCTTTCTTTCTCTCTCTTTATTTCTCTCTCTTTCTCTCTGAACTCTGCTTTCAAATAAATTAATTAATTAAAAAAAAACACAAAGATATTTGTAAAACTATGGTAATACATTAGGGTTTTATTCCAAAAAAAAAAATGATGAGTGAGTTTATATCACAAATCCAGTAACATTTTGGTTTTACACTCTTGGGTAACAAATGATCATCATCAGTGGCATGTATGAATCCTACAAATTTCCCTTAAATAGAAGCAAACAGACTGTGCACTGCCATCATAACAATGGATGCCTTTTTTTGTTGTTGTTCAACATGTCTAGTTTTAGTACAAAATGTCAAAGAAAAAATATGAAGACTTTATAAAACTCTGGTTTTATTTTTATTGCTAATCTTATTAGGTCACAAAAGTCACAGTGTTCTTGTATTCAATTATATTATCAATAAAAGCAAGAATTCAATGAAGCTACAGAACCACCTTAAGTGTGTTTATCTTACAAATCTTTTTTTTTTCCCTGCTGAGTGCTTTAGTGAGAAGGATGTTGAAATGGAAAAGGCAACAGCCATATGAAAATTGAATTTGATCAACCAAAAATATAAAGCTAAAAGCTCTGCCTTCCACAACATGTAAAAATTTTACATCAGCTGTATATCCAAGAAAAGAAATTCACAATTGAAAGTATATTTATGAAATAAGTTGTCTGGAAAAGGCTGGGCAGTTTTATGATGTTAAGCACTAGAAGACAGTTGAAACAGATGCTGTTAAAATGAATTAATTGAAATTAAAATGTTATCAAATATTCCAATATTTTGTATGAGCCCATGGAAAAAATTTTAAAAACTCAACTATGGCTTTCGCTATTACTATGGAAGTCTACAATTATATTGAAAGTTCTAAGTTCATTAAATAACTGATGTAAAACTATTTTATATGAGATACCACAGGCAGAATTCCTAATTGTTAAACCCATTTTTAAAATGCCAGTGCTCTGGCTCTTCAGGGTAAAGCTGCAGCCTACAGTGCTGGCATCCCATACGGGCCCTGGTTTGGGTCCCAGATGTCCCACCTCCAACCCAGCTCCCTGCTGAAGTGCCTAGGAAAGCAGCAGAAGATGGCCAAAGACCGCGGGCCCCTGTACCCATGTGAGAGACTTGGAAGAAGCTCCTGGCTCTTGCCTTCAGTCTAGCCTAGCCCCATCATTGTGGCCATTGGGGAGTGAACCATCACATGGAAGATCTCTGTGTGTGTGTGTGTGTGGTTAACTCTGCCTCTCGAATGATTAAATAAATCTTAAAAAACACTAAAGACCAGCATATCTTTAAAGAGGTAACTATTTTTTTTCTTAGAAAAACTGCATGAAAATCTTTATTCTCTGACCACAGATGGAACAGCAGGGTTTCTTTATAACATGTGATTTTGCTGCATTTTTGCAGAAACAAGATCAGATGTCTCTACGTTTCAGTTTTACTTTTGGCAAGAATTTGCTTCAGAGGTCCACAAACCATATTATTGAAACGAAAACTGTCATCATGAAAGGCCTGGGGATTGTCAAGAAGTTGTCAAGAAATAAAAAGAAAATATGTAGTTTTTTTTTTTTACTAAACAAATATTTTCTTTCTTTTCACAAATTACATCTTTAAATACTTGATTGGATTTAGAGTGGCTGCTTTATTTTTTTTTGTTTCAGAGAAAATTAAAATTTACTTTCAGAGAATGATGAATTTCTGTATGGCTTGGCCTGATGTATTCTAGAGAACAAAATTATCCTGTTGGTCTAAGTCTTTTCTGACTGTTACATATACTGTTGAAATCCATAAACATATTTTGTATGACTGGTTTGCAAACATTTGGATACATTAAAAACCCTGACATTTATTCAAAGATAATGTAGTTATTCAAATTTGCATTTATGCCAAATGCTAGTGTGCTTGATGTGTACTATTAATTATGCATTTCTGTCTTTAGTCTCTCACCTCTTCCGGCACTTTTGTCATCTGGCATACGTTTTGCAATACCATCCCACTAGGTTTGCTCATAACTTTATTTTGCCATTATTTGCCTGAATATAGATATTAGTATGAAGATCACTAGCCTATTTCTACTTATGCCATTGCATATTTGTAATCTCTTTGATAAGAATATATCTAAACTAGATATTAGCTCTAAGAAGATGAGAGCCAAACCTAGATTTCCTGGTGTGTGGAAAGCAAATATCAGTCATACATTCCTGAGGTTTTATGGTTATTAGTTGTTAAGGATAATTGTGTTAATGGATAATCAACATAATTTTCAAAATTCTTTCTTTGCAGATACATAGAGAATCAAATGTCAACCTTCTTCAGAAAGCTTCAATTACGTGAGGACAAAGTAAACTGTGTGATATTAACTCAATAATATATCATTTTGAGCAATTCTAATGAGTTGTAACATAGGTTTCTGTTTTATGATAAAACATGTTATGAGGGATTTTCTTAAATATTCACAGAACTAAGAGTTCAACTTTTGAAATAAAATGCCCTGTTTCAATCAACAAAAAGATATTCTTTTTGTGAATATATGGTAGTGCTAGGGTACTCAGTAAGATAAGGGAATGCAGACCGAATTTGAAAGTCAATTTGCCCTTCTAGGTCAGTAATTCAAAACAGTTACACATTATAAGTCAGGGGCAAAAAATCAAATGAAAGGTCAAAATTTAATGAATCTCTGGACTTTCAAATCATGAAGGAATTGTAGGGCAGTTATACTATTGTGTATGATAATATAATGACTGATACATCATTGTACATTTATAAAAAACAGTAGGATGTACAAAAACAGTCACAAACTGTAGGCTGTAGTTTCTATGTGCCAGAAACTACAGCATCAATATTAGATAAGAAGACAAAACATGCTCTTCATTTTTCTAGAGCATGATACACTGAACAAATGAATAAAAATTATAAACTCTCATATGAAGTTATACCCTAAAGAGAAAAAAAAAAAAACTGAAGAAGAGATGAGAAGGGGCTAGGAATGATACAATTTTAAACAGGTTAGTCAGTGAGAAGTAAGTTAACATTGGAATAAACATAAAAAAAGTGATAAGGAAGATTGTTTTGATGTGTGAAGAAAAAAAATAGAAGGAAAACATATAATGAACTGAAAAACACTCTGAGAGACAAGCATTCTCAACATGTGAAAGAAAGAAAGTTGACCAAATTGAATGATATGGAGTGAAGCCAAAAGCGATAGATTCTGGCCAAGAGAATAAGGGAGTAGAGACTTTATGACATCTTTTAGAATTCTCTGGTCAAAACGTGAAGTCACTGTAGAATCTAAAAAACTTTCTGAGGACTCAGCTTGTGCTAGATATTGTACATTAACTTTGTGTACAAATATGTACAAGGCTCCTGGACTATGTACTCTGCTGTTCTGTGGTTGATAAATTCATTATTTATGAATACAGTAAACCCCTGCTTTAAGAGTTTGGTTCAACGCTACCAATATGAAAAGAAACAGTAGGGCAAGGCCAAAAACCACAAATCCAGACCTCTGGGGCTGGATACAATCCACTTTGCTGGAGAAAGAATAAATGGGAGAATGGGACAGCCCCAGTAGATCTCACTTCCAGAGATGGTAGACACTGCAAATCTTAGCTATAGTAGGAATCTGTCAGCCACAGGCTTGGAACCCAGAAAGGGGAGGTACCTGGAGTACACACAGTAATTTTCTTCAGAGATGGAACTCACAGGGTCTCCACTTCAAACTTCAGGGTTGAGACTGCAGCTGGGTGATACCATCTTCAGAAAAGGATCCACTGCCAGAATAAGCATTGTCCAAAGGCACAGAAATCCCTGCATTTACACATCAGTGGTTCACTATAGACATCCCTGTATATAAGCAACAGTGTCTGTACCTCATAAACCCAATAACATCTAGCAGCAACAGTTACTCTATCACTTTAGCCCAAGAAGCATCGTGTACTGAAAGAGACACTTGGTTTAGCACAGCAGCCCAAATACTGTTCCTAATCAGTGCTTGACTCTTCGGTCTTTGGGTCATTCCTCCTCACTCCTCCATTTCTCCCTAGGTAGCACATAGTGCTGCGAACAAGAGGCCAGCACACAATGCTCCAGTCAGCCTCAGCGTTAGTGAACACAGGCAATCGTGCATGCTTTCCCTAAACTCAGGCTCAACCCCACCACTGCTCACTCCTTGAGCCCATTCTGACCTTTTTGGGTGATGGCAGCTGAACTTGCCCATGCTGGAGTTGTGCTCTGTACTACGACCACTCTGACCACTGCCACTGAAACACATACCCTCTGTTTGGACTGAATGTGATTCCTCACAATCCAACCCCAGTGATCATCAATTACAGTGGAAGAAGATATAGGGAGACTACACTTCTGTGTCCAACTGTAACTAAAGACAAGACACCCTACTAAACCAACATGTGCAGACATGTCTAGAGGAAAAAGCCTTTAATCCATCAAAGTCACCCTTTAAAAAAGCAATGGAGACAACTGATGCGACAAATGTGCAAATATCAACATGGGAACGAAAGGAGTACCAAAAAGCAAGGCAATATGACATCTCGAAATGAACACAGTAATACTCTGAAGAAAGGGAAATAGAAAATTTCAAATAAATAATTCAAAAGAATGATTATATGGATATGCAGAACTATAAGATTACAGATAGAAAATCAAAATTTAGGCATTCAATGCAAAATTTTAATAAGAAATTCACGAACTTACTAACTCAAATAAAAAAAACCACTAAAAACATCAGGAATAGAATAGATAACATAAGAAAGAATATCTAAACTTGATGGTCTTTTGAAATATCCTAGCCATAGAGCCAGTGTTGTGGTACAGTAGGTTAAGCCACCATCTGTGATGCTGGCACCACTTATCAGAGCACTGGCTCAAATCCTAGCTGCTCAGCCCCCAATCAAGCTCCACGCTAATGTGCCTAGAAAAGCAGCAGATGATGGTCCAAGTACTTGGGCCCCTGCCACCCATGTGGGAAACCTGATGGAATTCTAGGCTCCTTGCTTTGGTATAGCCCAGTCCCAACCAACACAGATATATGGGGAATGAGTCAGAGGATGGAGATTTGTCTGCCTCTCTCCCTCCTCTTTCGCTCTTCCTTTTGAATAAATAAATAAAACCTACTTATCCTAGTTATATAAAAAATAAAAAAATAGTAAACACTGACCCCGATACCTTAGGAATACCATTAAAAAAGCAAATATTCAAATACTGGGAATCCAAAGGGAAAACAGAAGCATAGAGACAAAAAAATGATTTAATGAATTAATAGCTGAAAAGTTTCTCAATCTGGAGGAAGATATAGACACTCAAGAAAAGGAGGCCTATCAGACCCCAAATAGAACCAAAAAGGATGCTCATGACAACAAATTATAGTCAAATTCTCAAAATAACAACACAAATAGAAAACTGTACAGCCTATGAGAGAAAAATGCAGGTCATTTTTAAGGGAACTCCTATTAGATTAATAGCAGGTACTTTTATAGAAACTTTACATTCTAAGAAGGAAAAGAATAATATATTCCAAGATCTGAAAGAAAAAACAGTCAGTAAAGAATATTTTACCAGGTAAAGTTATCTTTCTCAAAACAAAGACTTCAATATACAATTAAAAAAAAAAAAACAACAACAACAAAAACGAACTCAAGTAATTCACCAACGGACCAGCCTTACAAATATGGAATTCAACCTAGAGAAATAAAATGAGTACATACAAAAAAAATAATAGAAAATAACATGTTCAAAACAGAACAAGAGGGTTGGGTATTTAGGCAACTACTACATTGGAGTCCCTAGATGCGAGTACTGGCTCCATTCCAAATACAACTTCCTACTAATGTGCACCCTGGGTAGCAGCAGGTGATGGCTCAAGTGGTCCTTGCCACCCACATGGAGACTCCTATTTAGTCCCTTGTTCCCAGTTACAGGCCTTGGTTTAGAGTTGTTGTGGGTATTTGAGGAGTGAATTAATGACGGGAAGCTCCCAGTCTCTCTCTCTCTCCCTCTCTAGTCTGCCTTTCTTTCTCTCTCTCTCTCTCTCTCTCTAATAAATATTTTAATTATAGGACTGAACCATTGTTTATTAATAATATATTTGAATGTAAGATGCCTAATTTCCTCAATTAAAAGATACAAACTGGTTATTTTTTTAAAAATCCAATGATATGCAGCTTGTGAGAAACACAGCCTGAAAGAGAAAGGATAGAAAAAGATATTTCACTTGAATGGAAATCTAAAGAGAGTAGGAATAGCAATATTCACATTAGAGAAAACAGACTTTAACAAAAACACTAATAACATACAAAGAAGGTTGTTATACAATGATGAAGGGATCAGTTATAAATGTATATGTAGCCAATGCTGGAGCATCCAATTTTATAAACATTAGGTCTGAAGGAAGATACAAGCCTCATTTCCATAAAGGGTCAGATCATTCAGTCAAAAATTCAACAAAGAAATTTAAAAGTTAATCTACATTTTAGACCAAGTGTTCCTAACACATACCTACACAGCATTCTATCCTATTGCTGAATACACAGCATTTTATATATATTTTATATATATAAAAGATTACAAATAGTAGAATATATATACTATATATGTACTATAAATATAGATAGTATATATTTTACTATATATCTACTACAAATAGTAGACTATATATATACTATATATATATTATATATATATATAAAAGACTACAAAACAATTCTCAACAAGCTTAAAAAACTGAAATTGGTATCATGCTTCTTTTAAGATCATATGAAATAAAATTAGAAATCAATAAAAGAAACCTAGCAATTATTTAAATACCTGGAGACTAAATAATATGCTAATTAAATAACAATATGTCATTGAAGAATTCAAAGGGGAAACTTAAACATTCCTTGAAGTTAATGAAAATATATATTGTATAAGCAGTGCCATGAGGGCAGCAGTACTGAAGAGAAGCTTGTAGCAATAAGCACCTACATCAAAAAGTAGAAAGACAGCACATAAACAAGCTTTCAGTGCCTCTCAAGGACCTAGGAAAACAAGCAAAAGCAAATTCAAAGGTAGCAGAAAGAATACATTAATAAATATAGGAGCACAAATAAATAAAATTGAAACTAAAATAATACATAAAAGTTCAATACAAGAAGAGCTGTTGTTTGAAGTCACAAATAAAATCAACAAACATTTATCAAGAATACAAAAAGACAGATGACTCAAATAAATATAATTATAGATGAAAATGGAAGCATTACCAATGACACCAGAAAATACAAAGTATCATGAAGGATTATTACAAACAAATTGAAGAACCTAGAGGAGATGGATAAATCATTGGATATAGTAAATTTACCAAAATCAAATCACAAAGACATAGATAACCTGAACAAACCAATAATGGTCAATAATGAAAAGCCTCATAGTAAAGAAAAGCCCAGGACTAGACTGCTTGACTGCTGAATTCTACCAAACTGTTAAGGAAAACTAACATCAATTCTCCTCAAACCACTATAAAAAATTAAAAGAGACCCCTTCAGAGTCCATTGTATGAGTCCAGCATTACCTCGAATCCAATTACAGATAAGAACAAAACCAACCAGACAACCAAAAAAAACCAGAAAACTATAGACAAATATTCTTGATAAACAGATTCAAAAACTGTCAAGACAATCCTAAGAAACAGAATCCAACAACACCACAAAAATATTCATCATGAATAGTGGGATTTCTATCAAGGACTGAGGATTGGTTCAGCCTACTCAAACAAATAAAATACAGCACATGAAAGGAATGAAGCTAAAAGTCATGTGAACATCTCAATAGACACAGAAAAAAAGGCTTCTAATAAAATTCAATATCCATTACTGATAATAAAAAAAAAACCTGAACTAATTAGGTATAGAAAGAAAATAATTCAACATTATAAAAGCCATATATAAAACATCACCATCCACATCATAATGAATGGGGAAGAGCTAATAACATCTCTATGATGAGGAATGAGACAAGGATGTCTACTCTCAATGATTTTATTCAGTGTATTTTAAGTATTAGTCAAAGCCATTGGGACAGATGCCGTGGCTCACTTGGTTAATCTTCCACCTGCAGCACCAGCATCCCATATGGACGCCAGGTTCTAGTCCTGGTTGCTCCTCTTCCAGTCAAGCTCTCTTCTGTGGTCCGGGGGAGGGGGGGTGGGCAGTGGAGAATGGCTCAAGTACTTGGGCCCCTGCATGGGAGACTGGGAGGAAGCACCTGGCTCCTGGCTTCAGATCGGCGTAGCTCCAGCCATAGCAGCCATTTGGTGGTGGGGGGGGGGGGGTGAACCAATGAAAGTAAGACCTTTCTCTTTGTCTCTCTCTCTCACTGTCTAACTGTCAAATAAAAAATAAGCCATTAAGCAAATATAAGAAAGAAATAAAAGGCACACAAAAAAGGATGCAAAGTTATCCTTGTTTGCAGATGGCATAATTCTACATATAGAAAAACTTGAAGACCCCACAAAGAGCCTATTAGAAATGATGAATGTCTATAATAAAGTTATAGCATAGAAAATCAACACACAGAATTAGTAACATTCTTATATAGCAATAATGAACTCATTGAGAAACAAACTTAAAGAGCAATCCCATTAATAATAGCTACAAAAAATAGCTTGGGATAAATTTAACCAAGAAAGTGAAAGCCCTCTACAAAGAAAACTACAAAACACTAATGAAAGAAATTAAAAAACACACAGAACCCCCCCCCCCACACCTTTGGGGAGTGAACCAATGGATGGAAGACACCCCCCCCCCCGCACCGCCCTCTGCCTCTCTGTAACTCTGCCTTTCAAATAAATAAATAAATCTTAAAAAAAATTAAAAAGAGGCAAAGAAGGTCATTATGTAAAGATTAAAGAATCAATTCAACATGAAGATGTGATTATGGTAAATGTTGAGCCCCTGCTCCTGAGTGGGATACCTGGAATAAGCTCCAGGCTCCTGGCTTGGACCAGCAGCCATTTGGAGAGTGAACCAGTAGATGAAAGACCTCTCTCTCTCTCTCTCTCTCTCTCTCTCTCTCTGCCTTTCTGTAACTCTTTCAAATAAAATAAATACATCTTTTTAAAAACTAACAAGGAAATAACAGATTTAATCTATACTATCGACCAAATGGACCTAACTGACGTCTATAGATGATTTCATCTCACAGATGCAGAATACATATTCATCAGCACATGTACAATAGACCATAGATTAACCCATAAAACAAGTCTCAACAAAATCAAAACTGATCAAAATCATGTATCTTTTCTCACCACAATGGAATGAACATGGAAATTAACAGCATAAGGAGCTCTCAAAAATATACAATCACGTGGAGATTGAGCAATATGTTCCCGAATGAACAGTGGTTCATACAAGAAATAAAAATCAAATAAAAATCCTTAAGAGAGATGAAAATGACAACATAACATTAAAACTTATAGGATACAGCAAAAGTGGTGTAAAGAAGAATATATACACCAATTAGTGCCTACATCAATAAATTTGAAAGATATCAAATAAATGTTGTAATAATGTATCTCAAGGACCTGGAAGAAGAAAAAAAACAAATCCAAATTAGAAGGAGGAAAGAAATAATCAAAATTAGTGAAGAAGGCTGGAACCGTGGCTTAATGGGCTAATCCTCCGCCTTGTGGTGCCGGCACACCGGGTTCTAGTCCCGGTTGGGGTGCCGGATTCTATCCCGGTTGCCCCTCTTCCAAGGCCAGCTCTCTGCTATGGCCCGGGAAGGCACTGGAGGATGGCCCAAGTCCTTGGGCCCTGCACCCGCATGGGAGACCAGGAGAAGCACCTGGCTCCTGGCTTCGGATCAGCGAGATGCGCTGGCCATAGCGGCCATTGGAGGGTGAACCAACGGCAAAAGGAAGACCTTTCTCTCTCTGTCTCTCTCTCTCACTGTCCACTCTGCCTGTCAAAAAAAAAAATTAAAAAAAAATTAGTGAAGAAATAAATAAAACTGACATTAAAAAAAAACTATGTAAAAGATAATTGAAATGAAAAGCTGATTTTCTGTAAAATAAATAAAATTGATAAACTATTGATCCAGCTAATGAAAAAATAGGTAAAGATGAAAATTAATAAAATCAGAAATTGAATAGCAAATGTTAAAATTGACACTGCAGAAATATAATAGGATTATCAGCAATCAGAACAAACAGCTATATGATTAAAAATTGGAAAATCTATAAGAAATGGTTGAATTTCTGGACAAATATAATTTGCTAAAATTGAGGTATGAAGGCAGAAAATCCAAATAAATCAATAACCAAGAGTGAGGGGAATCAGTAATAAGGACATTCCTAAGAAACAAAAGCCCAGGACTACATGGTTTCACTGCTGATTTCTATCAGCTTTTTAAGGAAGAACTAATGACAAGTCTTATTAAAATACTGAAAACAGTTGAAAGGGAGGGAATTCTTGCAAGCTACTTCTATGGAGGCCAGCATTACTTGCATCCAAAAATCAGAAAAAGATACAACAGGCCAGCGCCGCGGCCCAATAGGCTAATCCTCCGCCTTGCGGCGCCGGCACACCGGGTTCTAGTCCCAGTCAGGGCGCCGGATTCTGTCCCAGTTGCCCTTCTTCCAGGCCAGCTCTCTGCTGTGGCCAGGGAGTGCAGTGGAGGACGGCCCAAGTGCTTGGGCCCTGCACCCCATGGGAGACCAGGAGAAGCTCCTGGCTCCTGCCATCGGATCAGCGCGGTGCACCGGCCGCAGTGCGCCTACCACGGCGGCCATTGGAGGTGAACCAACGACAAAAAGGAAGACCTTTCTCTCTGTCTCTCTCTCACTGTCCACTCTGCCTGTCAAAAATTAAAAAAAGAAAAAAGAAAAAAAAAGATACAACAAAAGAGATATAGAGAGACCAATATCCCTGGGGAATATAATGCAAATAATTCAACAAGATCTAGCAAATCAAATCCAACAACACATCAAAAAATCTACCCAGGACATTAGAAAATCATTCACCTGGATCAAGCTGGATTCATCACAGGGATGTAGGGATAGCTCAAAATATACAAATCAGTAAACATGCTATATAACAATAAAATGAGGAATAAAAACTATTAGATTATCTCAGCAGATGAGAGAAAGCATTTGATAATAAAATGACTTCTCGTGATTTAAAACATTTAAAATTGGATACAGATAAAATATACCAAAACATAATCAAGACAGTATATGACAAACCAACAGCTAGTATTATATTGAATAGGGAAAAATTATCAGCATTCCCACTAAAAACTGAAAAAAATATAAGATTGCCCAACATCACCATTATTATTAAATATAGTACTGATGTTTTATTGAGAGCTATTATACAAAACAAAAAAGAAAAATGAAACAAATGGGAAAGGAAGAAGTCAAATTATCCCTGTTTGTAGATGACATGATCCTTCATATATGGAACAAAAGGCTCCACTAAGACATTACTGGAACTTTTAATAGAATTTAGCAAATTTGCAGGATACAATATCAACACACAAAAATCATCAGCATTCATATATACTCACAATGCTTTGGTTGAGAAACAACATAAAATCAGTCCCATTCACAATATCTACCAAAAAAATAAATACCTTGGGATAAATGTAATCAACAATGTGAAAGACTGTTACAGTAAAAATTAATACACACATACACACACACACTAATGAATGAAGTATGACACAAAAAACTGGAAAAATCTTCTATGTTTCTGGATTGGAAGAATTAATATCATCAAAATGTTCATACTACACAAAAAAATTTACAGATTCAATGCAATCCAAATCAAAATACCAAGGGCATTCTCATGTCTAGGAAAAAACAATGCTGAAATTCAAATGGAAATACAAGAAACTCCAAATAGGCAAAGCAGTCTTAATTTGACATCACAATATCAGACTTCAGACATACCCCACAGTTGTTATAATCAAAACAGTCCAGTACTGGCATAAAAATAGACATGTAGAACAACTGAACAGAATAGAAACCCTAGGGGCAGGCATGTAGTGCAAGGGGATAAGCCGTTTCATATGTCACCAATATGCCATATGAGCATCAGTTTGGTCCTTGGCTGTTCCACTTCAGATCCAGCTCATTGCTAATGTGTCTTGGGAAGCAGCACGAGCTTGGCCCTCTGAAACCAATGTGCTAGACCTAGATGACGCTCCTGGCTCCTACCCGGCTCAGATACATTTGTTGTGGCCATTTGGGAAATGAATCAGAAGGTGGACGATCTCTCAGTATCAACTTCCATCCCCATCTCCTCTCCCCTCCCCTCCCCTCCCTCCCTTCCCCTCCCCTCCCCTCCCTTCCCTTCCCTTCCCTTCCCTTCCCTTCCCTCCCCTTCCCTTCCCTTTCTCTCTCTCTCTCTCTCTCTCTCTCTCTCTCTCTCTCTCTCTCTCTCTCCCCCTGTAAATCTGCCTTTCAAATAATAAATAAATAAGTATATAAAAAGAAGAGAAACCCCAGAAGTTGATTCACACATCCACAAGCAAATAATAACTGACAAATAAGCTAAAATCATTTCCAGGAGAAAGGACAGTTTAGTCAACAAAAGGTTGGGAAAATTCAATCTACACATGCAGAAGTGTGAAACAAGACCCCTACCTTACACTCTATATAAAATTCAACTCACAAGGGCTAAGGATCTAAATAGAAGACCTGAAACCATCAAATTATTAGAGCAAAACATAGGGGAAATGCAACAAGACACTGGAATAGTCAAAGACATCTTGGATAAGACCCCAAGAGCACAGACAATAAAAGCAAAAGCAGATAAATGGAATTACATGAAATTAAAAAGTTTCTGCACAGCAAGGGAGCACTCAACAATATGGAGAGGCAACTGACAAATGGGGGGGAATATTTGCAAATTATATATCTGTTAAAGGATTAATATGCAGATGCATAAGGAGCTGAATAAACTCAACAACAAAATAAATAATCCAGTTAAGAAATGGCAAAGGTCCTGAACAAGCATTTTTCAAAAGGTGAAATAAAAATGGGCAACAGACATATGAAAAAACGTTCAGGATCACTAGCCTACAGGGACATGCAAATCAAAACCACAATGAGGTTTCACCTCACTACAATTAGAATGGATATCATCCAAGAATAAAAAAAAATAACCAATGCTAGTGAGGATTTGGAGGAAAAGTTCACTACTTCACTGTTAGTGGGACTGTAAACTAGTACACTCATTATGGAAGACAGTAAGAAAAGTCCTTTGAAAACTACACAGAAATCTTCCAGATGGCCCAGCTATCCTTCACCTGGGAATACATGTAAAGGAGTTGAAATTGGCATATCAATGAGTTACCTCTATTCCAATAAACTCAATTCACAACAGCTAAGATACAGAAGCAACCTAAATTCCCAGCAACTGATGACTGGATAAAGAAAATGTGGCATATATACAAAAAGGAATACTACTCTTCAATAAAAAAGAATGGCATCTCACTTTTGCAAAAAAATTGATGCAAATAGAGAATATTTTGCTAAGTGAAATAAGCTACACCAAACAAATATATTTTCTCAGATTTGTAGTAGTTAATATATAGTGAGATATAAAAATGTATGTGAGTAAAATTGCAAGTTTGGATTTATGGTTTATAGTGTTGTCATTCCTGCTGAACAGTGGTCTTTCTACTTTTAACTTGTTGAACCTTTATTTAGTGGAGCATTAAGCCTTTGAGAATAAAGTGAGTTATAAATTTGTTATCACAAAAACAAAAAGAAGGAAGGAAGGCAGGTAAGCAGACTGGAAGGAAGGAGTGAGAGGGAGAAGAGGAAGCATCATTATGGTCTTAGAATTACATCTATGAACTACTTTAAATCTGTTCCTTTTATACTAATAAAAAATATAAATTAAAAAAGACCCCAAATGCATAGGGATCAAAAGCAAAATTAGATTATTAAGATTATATCATACTGAGAACTTTCTGCACAGCAAAGTACACAATCAACAGAATGAAGAGAAAACTGACAGAGTGGCAGAAAATATTTACAAACTATTCATTTTATGAAAGATTAATATGCAAGATATAAAAGAAACTAAAAAACCTCAACAACAACAACAAAACAATCCAGTTAATAAATGAACAAAGAATCTGAGTGGAAAATCTCAGAAGAAGAAATCAATATGAACAACAAATTCATGAAAAAAATTTCTCAGTATCACTACCCATCTAGGAAATGCAAATCAAACTCACATCAGGTATCATCTCACTCCAATTAGAATGTCTTTTATCAAAAAAGACAAAAAGAAAGCAGTAAATGCTGGCAAGAATGTGAAGAAAAGGAAACACTTTTACATGGTTGATGGGCATGCAAATTAACACAGCTATTATGTAGAACAGTATAGAGGGTCATCAAAAAATTAAAAACCAGATCTATTATATGATCCAGCTATCCTAATTCAGGTTATAGTTAAAGAAAATTAAATCAGCACAATAAAAAGACACCTGTATTCCATTATTATTTGTAGCTATTCATAATAGCCAAGAAATGGAATAAATCTAGGAGTCTTTTAAATAGATGAATGAATAAAAAAGTTGAATGTTACTCAGCCATAAATCCCTAATAAGGGGAACTGGATTTCATTATTTTAAGTGAAATAAGGCAGACAACGAAAGGCAAACACTAGAAGTTCTCTCTCATATTTGCAAATTTTTAAATAGTCCATTTGATATTAGAATATTGGTTGTTAGTGTCTGGGAAGAGGAGGATACAGGGAAGATTGAAAACAGACACCAAAACATCATTAGAGAGAAGAAATCAGTTCTAGTTTACTACAACACAGTGAGGAAAAAATAGTTCATAGTAATATATTATATATTGTATTAAGAACTAAACTAGAAGATAGGAGCTAATAGGCTCTAAAAAAAGAATAGATAAGGAAATGGAAAGCCAAATTATCTCATCTGATCGGCTTACACTACGCATATGTGCTGCAACATCACACATGTACACCATACAATTATACAAGTATTATCTGTTAAATTTCAAGCGATTAAAAAAAACAAAAAAGAAAAATGAGAACTTCCAAGCAAAAGAGAAATAGAAAACAAGGGTAAATCTCTTTTTACTTACAGATATTTGTGTACATCTAAAGCCTAAAGCCAAAGAAATTATTTCCATAAGAAAAATATGATGCCCATAAAATTTCAAATTAATATTAAAAGAAAATGAGAAAATGAGCAAAAATTTATTGTTAAATCAAATGTTACTCTCAAAATATCCAATTAAATTTGAGCGAAATGAAATAGTTTGGAATATAGAAGACATCTAGTAATATATGGAGAAGGAAGCACAGATAACGCTCTAAATAACAGAAAAATTGAATTAAAGCTCCTAATTTTCAGTAGTCTCTTTCTGAATTTTTCTCCTTCTCCTCCATGCTTCCATCTTCTTTATCTTTTCAATAAGAAGTATATGGACAATTAGGAATCTTTCCTAGACTAACTAGAAAATGATTAACCAAGTTTCCAAAAAAGAAGTTTCAAGAATAGGATCCAGGTCAAGTGTGCAGAATTCTGATGAAAGAATGATTAAAGTGATGAAACAAAAGTCAATTAGCCAAAGGAACTGTCATTCTTCCTAACTAAAATTTTTATAGTAATTGTGAAGAAAGAAGCCAATTAAATAGATGGAGGAACACTTGAGAAATTCAGATTCCACCAGGCTATAATCTAGCTATTAACACAAATGATATACTGAATATTACATATTTTAAAAAAGAAAAAGTTAAACATCTAAAATGCATTGTTGTAGAAAGGTAAAACTTAGAGAAATCACTCAAAGATTCATCAAAATAAACTAAATCAGAAACAAGAATATAAAACAAAAGCAGAGACAAAGGGCACCATGGGAAAAATACTGCTCTTGGGAACATAACTTTTTAGCAACATGAAAGCAGAGGCAATGAACATCCAGACCACAGGCCACATAAAGCTCGCAAACTCATGTTATCTGATGCAGCCAAGCCAACTGCAGGAGACTTGAAATTCAATAAATCTGCAGCAGGCTAATTTCAGGGCTGCCCCTGAAACTGCTGGGTCTTAGTCCACCCCTACAAGGATGGACTGGGTCCGAGGAAAGGTAAGTGCGCCGCTCGCCCGTTCCCCAGTATTTGCATCCTGCCCCTGCCCCCTTCTACCTGATAACCTGCCAGGTGGGGGTCCCCACCCCTTCTGCCTGACAATCTTCCACAATCTCCCAGATGCAGCCCAGTATCTGCATTTCAAATACCCTTCTCCAGATCGTAATTCTCCAGGGGGTCTTGCTCACCCTTCCTCTAAACTCAGAACAGCAACAGCTAGTCTTCCTCCTGTCTGATACCTTCAGGGGAAAACTCAGATAGGAGCTTCTTAATATTTACATCCATAAAATCCTTTGTTTCAGGAGGAGATGTGTGAAGACAAAGACCCATCTCCTTAACACCCACCACCACCACCATACCCACCCCCCCACCCCCCCACCCCCGCCTCAACTGGACGCCACACTCAGCCCTCTGCCTTTCTGCAGAGCCACCTGCCTGCCTGCCCAGGTGTAATCTCTCCACTCAACCATGTATCTCTGCTCTCCCCCAGTCCGAGCAACTGGGCACTCTCTCAGGTTCTATATGGAGAAGTGCCCACACATTCTTACGGATGTCCCTACCCTAATAAACCTTGATATTTTACCTTCCACTACTCTCTGTATCACGCCTGAATTCTTTCTTGCGTGAAGACAAGAACCCTGGCATTCACCGGTAACATTTCCTTTTTGACATTAGTTTTGTCAACTAGTTTCTGACATGTGGAATTTTGGGGGAGTCTAACAACCTTCTTTCATTTCATTCTCAGCCCATTGAGTTCAAATTTTGTTTGTGTAATGTTTTTTAAAGAAATCTGGGGGTCTCTGGGGAAAAGAAGAAGGAATTACTCCATTAGACTGAAGCCTTTCAATCAGATCTTCCTTGATAAATCCTGTATCTTCTGAGACTATGAAGAGATCTGAGTCATAGGCTTAATCTCATCAAAGAGACATTTGTGTGACTGGATGACTTTTTGATTCTTCTGAGACACCAGCAAAAGGCTTTCCTTCATTTTTTCTCCAAAATTTGCTTTTTATTTTTAGCCGTGATTATCCTAATTATAGCATTTTTCACAACCTGATTATGTTGGACATTTCCCAAATAATTAAATCCTATCACTATATGCTTAACAGTTCTTTGCTCAAACTTCCTCTTTTTCCTCACATGTTGAAACAAACAGGATACACACCCCTAAAATTTATGTAGGAATCTCCTCACATGAGTATCCAAACCTATAGCTTTGTTCTTTCAATGTAATTTTCCTTGAGAGTACATTTTTGTTAGGTAGAACAAAACACTGTATTTCAAACTGGTCACTTTTTCCCTTCCCATGCTAGAAGTATGAGAGTTTCTCTCTAATCTTCATTCTCCTGGTGGGGTTCAAGAAGACAAATATTGCAAAAATATGCCTCTCTTCCCCCCAGTATTGGGACTGCTGGAAATGTCAAGCTTGTCCACCCTGATCAATGACTACCTTATTATTTAGTGAATACTAATAATTTCAGAGTTCCTACCAGTAGTGGCTCCAGCTGTCACCAGAGAGAAGTTGCTGGGTTCTTGTCATCACACAAGAAAGAAATCAGGCATGAGACAGAGTGCAAAGTAACAAGGCTTTACTGGGAACAGGGCACCCTTCAGAACAGAAGGGACAGAGAGTGCCTAGTCACTCAGACTGGGGCAAAGTGAGGTTACATGGCTTAATGGAGAGAATACACCTGGCAGGGTAGGCAGGTGTCTCAGCCGAGAGCAGAGAGTTGAGCACACAGTCTCTGTTCAGACTCCTAGTTTTTAAGGTAGTCTCTCTTTACCCCCTCCCCCTTCTCCTCCAGGACAAAGGGTTTGCTGAGCGTAAATGGGGAAATTCCTTCCCAAGTTTGTTATCAGACAGGGGGAGTCTTGCTGGCGCCAGGCCAAGGAGTTTCCTCCTATGGTGCCTGCCTTGGCAGATGGATGTGTATCAGGCCAGGTAACCCATTTAGTGCTGAGGAAAGAGAACCTGGGGGAAGGGGTGAGACCACCTGGAAGATGGGCTTCTGTAGATACTGATTTCCTCAGGCCCCTCTCACACACACACAGGCTAATTTCTAGCCTCCTTCCTAACACAGCCACAAGCTCTACTGGGTTTCTGTTCTGGGTAAACTGTGATTCTCTATATTCACTGTCTCACTAACTATACAGGCAGCAGCTTGCCCTATGACCTCAATTCTCTGATGAATCTAAGAAATGTTGCTGATTTTCAGGCTTTTTAGCTTTTAATCTTGTTCTGAGAGAGGGAGTAGCAACTTCCAAAGACTTTAAATGTCAAGCTGGAAACTGGAAGTACCCTGAATGCATATTACTGATGCCTTTTATTTTACCTTACAACAGCTCATAGTTTTATCCATACAATACTAGTTGACCAAATTCTTTATACTTTTCAATAATACAGATGTATATTACATAGAAATTAAGGCTTTTTTTCCAAAAGAGAATAGATTAGTGATAAAACTGATTTTTCGATTCCCTTTCAATCTTTTTTTTTTTTTTTTTTTTTTTTTTTTTTTTTTTTTTACAGGCAGAGTGGACAGTGAGAGAGAGACAGAGAGAAAGGTCTTCCTTTGCCGTTGGTTCACCCCTCCAATGGCCGCCGCGGTAGGCGCGCTGCGGCCTGCGCACTGCGCTGATCCGATGGCAGGAGCCAGGTGCTTATCCTGGTCTCCCATGAGGTGCAGGGCCCAAGGACCTGGGACATCCTCCACTGCACTCCCGGGCCACAGCAGAGAGCTGGCCTGGAAGAGGGGCAACAGGGACAGGATCGGTGCCCCCACCGGGACAAGAACCCGGTGTGCCGGCGCCGCAAGGCGTAGGGTTAGCCTAGTGAGCCGCGGCGCCGGCCCCGTTTCAATCATTTTAACGGCTATTTTGAAATGATTGTAGATTATACATACTATTTATCATAGTTTTACATGATGAAGTTGCATTGCGAAAAATGCTGTATTTTTACATACATAGTGCTGTGAAACATGCTGTGCTAGTACGAGTAAAAAGCAAGTAGCAGAGTTTCTTTCTGCATGAGAATATAAATCTGGTAAAGGAGAGTAATATTTGCATCTGCAAAATATTAAAATGTAGTAAACGAGACAAGGAATAATATAGAGAAAGTTTCTGTACTGATAAACTAGTACTATTGTACACAATCTGTTATATATTTCCAAGTCTGGGGGCGGTGAGAAGAAAGGCCCAGGAAATCTGTTAAAATGAAGATATTTCCCTGAGGATACAGGAACTCAATCCAGTAGAGGTATTCATATGTTGTGTCTAATTCACATCAAGATGGATAAAGTTGGTCAAGCAGAAATGACAGAAACCCTCAGAGTAATTGACAAATCAGCTTTGTACTGCTGATATTGGAAGAGTCTGGGTCAAATAAGTCACCTAAAATGGGCAGAATTCAATAGTTCCAGAAAAGGATCTATCATGTAAGACTTGAGAGATGACAGCTGTAAGAGCTGAGGGCCTTTAAACTAAGTAATTCGGGCTGCAGTCATAATTGATCTAATGTGAAAACAAGCTAGGGAACTGAAGTTAAAAGAAAAATTCTGGTTGTTCTCAGCAACTTCCAAATAGCACAATTCCCACAACAAAGGGGAGAAGTTACACTGATGGACAAGAATAGTGTCTGGAAGGACAGGGCTCACAATACAAGGTTCACATCCAGAGCCCTCTCAGACACAGATAAGATGTATTTCTCATGCATTTTGGATCAAAATACATAAAGAATAAAGGCTAACCACTTTGATGAGGTGGTATAATATTAATAAAAGGTGAAGAATAACTGGAATAATTTGAAAAAAGGCAACTTCAAGGTTTGCATTCTGTAATCTCATGAAATTTTGTTACATATATGAATCTAATTTTTAAATAAATTAATAATAGTAGTTGACAGTACTCAGACATTTCGAAGCTGTAAATAGTCATGGAGAATCCGTAGTAGTTCCAAATGTATGTGTGATTGTGTAAAATAATTCTGGTTTACTCTCCAAATGCACACAACAGCCAGGGCTTGATCAGGCTGAAGCCAGGAGCACAGAACTTAAAGATCTTCCATGTGGGTGGCAGGGACCCAAATAAATGGCTCCTAGCTGCAGCTTCCCAGGGTGTACATTAACAGGAAGCTGACATTAGGAGCACAGCCAGGGCTCTAACACAGGCACTTTAATATGTGATATGGGCATCTCAAGTAGCATCTTAACTGCTGTGCTAATGTGTACCCCTTGCTTTTGTTGGATTCTTTACTATGGTTCATACAAGCCTCATGGTACAACTGAATTAATGTATTATTTAGTTTGGAATATAAGGAGAACTAAATAATATAAATATTAACAAAGTCTTAGAATTCAATAAAAAGATAGTATAATACTTAAAGTTATACATCTTTGTATATGCATGAATTTTTAGTTCAACAATGTATTGATTTCTCCAAGAATCAACTACAAGAGCATTATTGATAAGCATAAGTTCTTTGTTTTAAAAAGTTGTCCTTAAGCTGTTGGCTGCATTTCCATTTTCCGAATCATGTATTCTTGAAAAGTAAAATGGCGATATTTCTGAAATGAAAGTTCTATGAGGTTTAAAAGTGGGTGTTACTGATTTAAACAAGAGGCATAAAGTGTTTGAAAGGCACTAATGGGGGAAATAAGGGTATCTCATAGCTAGCAAACAACTGATTTATTACTTTCATTACACTTTTGCAATTAGAACCAAAGGTCTGAAACTTTGGGTTTAAACTATTATTCTTTCTGTGACTAGATTTATTTGCAGAAAAACTCCATAAAATAGTCATGTTAATAATCTTATACAAAAGGCAGAATCAATACAAAATTCCCAGTGAGGTTTGCTTTGTTTCTGCTACATTCTCTTATATTTCCTTTCTTGAGAAAGCAGAACATACTAGAATAATTAAAGATAAATTATTCATGCCTTTTATACCTCAGCTAATTTTTCAACAAAATAACTAGAATATATAAATGATGCACATAATTTGTCTATGAATAATGATGGGAAGGCAGAATAAATAAATTTTAGCTATATCATTTTTCTGGATGCTCTAGAAACTTCCTTGCAAATATAATTATTCAGTTAACATTCATAGTTTAGTAATATCAAGGTCCTAAGAGAGTCATAAGTATTAAAAAAGATAATTATCTTTAAATAAAAATACTGGGGCTGGTGCTTTGGCTTAGTAGGCTAAGCCTCCAACGGAGGTACTGGCATCCCATAGGAGCTCTGGTTCGTGTCCCAGCTGCTCCAGTTCCAATCCACCTCTCTGCTATAGCCTGGGACAACAGTAGAAGATGGCCCGTGTCCTTGGGTCCCTGTACCATGTGGGAGACCTGGAAGAGGCTCCTGACTCCTGGCTTCGGATCGGCCCTGCTACAGCATTGCCACCATTTGAGGAGTGAATCAGTGGATAAAAGACCTTTCTCTCCATCTCTCCCTCCCTCTGTCTGTAACTCTACCTCTCAAATAAATAAATAAAATCTTTAAAAAAATACTTAGCTAAAAAGAAGAAGGTTATGCAAATTATAATGTAGAAGGTAGCTTAAGATACATATAAATACCCATGCAAATAAAAAAAAATACTACAAGTATACAGACAGGTAACAATGGGAACATTAAATAAAACAGCTATTTCAACTTTTATCACTTTTACTTCTTTCTGGAGGAGATGTTTGGCTCATTCTTCAGATTTGTATGGGCATTAGGCTATTGAGTCTGGATGACAAGATGTTCTAGCCAATGCAAGTTTATATGAAAGCTCATAAGACTATGAAAAGTAATAGAAACCTAGGACCTGATAGTTAATTTATTATATCAGGCTGCCTAAATCTGGGACAAACATGGAGTGAGTTTGAAGGTATTGTCTGTGACTGGTCTGGCTTTGAAACTGAAGGAGAAAGGAACATCACTATGCCGAAATATAAGGTGATTAGTTTGGAACTTTAGTGAGATCGCTATGGCCAGTGGTTGGTGATGATAGAAGGGATAGTAAATAAAACAGAGAATAACCATAGACACTAAGATTTAGGGCTCATTTTTCTAATTCACATTTTTGGCTTTATGATAGGCAGAGAGGAAGAATGACAGACTCTCTCATCTGGTGCTGTCCTGCTTAAACTACCATTTTCTTAACATTTAGGTACCCCTAAACATGACACAGGTCCATAGGAGTAATCTGACTAGGTTTCAGGACCTCCACCTAATTTCTACCTTCTAAAAACGCCCTTATACCCATCAATCTATGTTTTTGTTTTTTTTTTCCCTCTGTGGAACAGTGCATAATAGGTAATTAAACAAATGCCACATGAAGGAGTTGCTTATTTCAATATTATTCATAACAAAATGATATAAAAAGAATAAAAATAATGAGCACAGTCATAGAGAAAGGTGTTAGCAATAAGATGTTGATTAGGTGCAGTGACATTAGCCTGAGAAGGAAAGGTCAGAAGATGTAGAAGGAAGGACTGAGAAAATCTTCTATTTTCAGATTAATAAAATCCTGAAATTCTGCCTCTTTCTTACTTTTAGACTTGAAGGAGCACATTAAGCTTACCTGTAACTCATCATTTCCAATGCCTTTTCTTCCATATGTTTCACTGTCAGTCTGATTTTTAGAAATCATTGACCAAGAGGAGTCAATGCAAATCCCCTTCGGAAAAGAAGCATATTAAAATTCAATGTAGGGCTCAAGAGCTAAAAGTAGGGCTCTTAGCTAAAAGAATAAGGTTATACAAATTATAATGTAGAAGGCTGCTTAAGACTGACTGACATGAGTTGGGAGCAAAGGCTGGTAGAGGAGATTTATAGATCAACTGAAAGAAAACGAATACAAGATGTTATAAATACTTGAGATATATGAACCAGGAGACCTACGTTTATTCATGTTGATATCCCAATGCCTAATGTGATTCTTGCTACATAGAAGGTTCTCAGGAAAGGTCCACTAAATGAATCAATTGGGAATGTTTCGTAGAATACTGAATGGATCCCTAGCATATTACTAAGACTGCAGTATTTTTATTATTGGGGTAGTACAAGGGATAGAGAGAGTAGGTAATGCATACTTAAAGGGAATCACACTTGCTTAGTCTTGGTTAATATAGTATTAGATTAGTTTGGTTTTGCTTAAAGTATTTCCCATAAGTTAAAAAATTGTTATTTTCAAATTTTCAAATAGCTTTATATTTCTAAAAAGTAAGGATAATATGCTTTCATGTGTCATGATTCATTATTTTTCTTTTTCATTTGACTCTGTCGAGAAAATTGACCTATGTTGATTCAATCAGCTTGTTCCTTTTACCTTCTCTTCTTATTAGATTAGATTAGACATGTTTTATTTAGGTATTTAAAATGTTTAATTATAATTTATTTTGAACTAACTATATAAATTCAGTTATACAAAAACATTTCATGTTTTCCTAACCCACTCTCTCCCAATGGCAAAAAAGAAAAAAAGCAAAAATGATAGTGTAATATAAAAACCAGGATTTTGACATTTATAAAGTCAACATCTTATCTCAATTTCCTAAATTTAACTGTTTTTGTATGTGCCTATAAGTGTGTATGTGCACATGCAATTTTTAGTTTTACAAGTTCTTCTGTTAATTTCAAATTAACATTAGACTAAATTCATTGGGCTATTATAGAGCTGTACCTATTTGGACAGACTCTCATGGAGGATCTAGAGCACCAATCTCTGTGGCAGGAAGTAGGGGGTGACTTAAAATTGGATGGCTTGCTAGTCTGTTCCCCTACCTGAAACTCCAGTTTTCAGCATTTGACTCACACTCTTACCTTCCTAATAGAATGTGGCTACCTGGGTGTTCAAGAGAAAAACATAACTGCTCTGTCAGGAAATAAACTATTTAGTGCTTGTCCTCTCCCCCAGGGAACAAAGAGAATGGCCTGTATGCTGGAGTTGCTAAACCCAGTTTTTGAAAACAGATAGGCAGGAAATCCAAGATGCCTGAATAGGGAAAGACCTGTGGATTCTGACCAGGGGAAAATAGTAGAAGAGAAGCACAGGAAATGCATTCCCAGTGGAGACTTGAGAGAAGTTTGCAGTGGAAATTTACAGAAAGAAGAGGAATGCAGTGGAGCAGCATGGAAAGTGCAGATGTGCAGCAGCAACTGGGACATCATCCATGAATTCTGCTGCCAGAGGCTGGAGGAGACACCAGGATCTGAGAGCAAAGTGAGGGAAGAATGTGGCAACCCGTGCCATGGGTGATATAGCATGAGGGAAAACCTTGTGGATCATGCTATCTTTGAGTCTGGCCTAGAGCCCCAGTGGGGGAAAGGGTCTCACCTAATCCAGCAAAGGAAAAGCACATTTCTTTCTCTCCATACCCCAACAAGGGTGCCCAACAACCTGCGGGAAGGAGCCTTCTTGACACAAGTTACAAGCTGCAAAAGCTCAAAATTGCACAACCAGAGAATTTTAGCAGAGAGAAAAATCCATGTTTCCCATAACTTTGAGTCTGATTGAAAGGGTTGACAAGGGGCTGGGCACCAATTTAGGATTGTGAGGTGCTCTCATTCTGTCAACCTATCACAGGCTCCAGGGCACAAACTGCCAAGGTAGAGAACATACGCGCAGCTGTTTCTGGAAACAAACCTGTTCTTTCCGTGAACTGGACAGGCTTGCAGGGTGGAGAGAGAATCCTCTGCATCCTGTGACTGTAGGAACCTTATGTGCAGTGACTGTGGGAATCCTACATCTGCCTGACATGGCATGGGTTATAGTTGGTTCTCTGGACAATCACTGAGTCTGGCATCAGAGACTTAGAGTTCCCCAACTGCCTGGGTGGGTCATTGCGGAAGGTTCCATGCTCACATTGAGGACTGCACAGATCCTTTATGTGGTTCATGTGCCAGCACAGGTAAGGGTTGTGCCCAATGTAGGCTAACCCTGGGCACTTATCATCTTGTAAGAGAGGAGTTGAGGTTGTGATTACGTCAACAGGTATGATCATACCCTGCTCCCTCCTGAAAACTGAGGAAATCTAACACATCCAACATGGGTGTCACCATGGATTCTTGCCCCTGCCAAGAGCACTGAGCAGAGCTCCTTGGTTATATCCAGCACATGCCAATGGGTATTTACTGAGGGAGCAGACACTCAACTGAGCCACAGAGGCAAAGGTCAAAGATAAAATCCATCAGCAGAGAAAACCAACAAGTGTTCCCACAAATGCTTAAAAATAAATGCAGAAGTACAAGAACCAAGAACAAGGAAGACAACATGATTCCCCCAAAAAAGTACAACACATCCATATCAGAATATGAAGATAGTTATGAGATGCTTGAAAAGGAATTCAAAAGAATGATCACAGTATTGCTCAGAAACAATGGAAATCAAATTCATAAGTTAAATAAATCCATACTTAGATGGATAAAAAATTTTTCCCATGAGATAGGGATCAGACTGAATGAAATACTAGATATGAAAAACTCAATATATCAAATAAGAAAATACAATGGAAAGCCTCAACTACAGGCTTGGTGAGGCATAAAACAGAATAGCTGAGATAGCAGACAAATTTTTGGAAATAAAAAGACACCCAGTGTGCCCCTTCCCCCCAGTACAGAAGGAATTAGAAAAATTAAAAACAGTATGGGATATATATGGAATACTATCAAATGACCCAACATATGGGTTTTAGGAGTTCTTAACAGTGTGGAAAGAGGTAATGTATTAGAAGGACTATTCAATAAAATAATAACAGAAAATGTCTGTATTTTGGATAAAGCAAGGGACATCCAAGTATAAGAAGCACATAGAACTCCTAATAGACATGACCAGAAAAAATCTTTGTCCTGAAACATTGTATTCAAACTTTCAACAGTAAAGCATAAAGAAAAGATTCTAAAATGTGTATGAGAGAAAAGCCAGATTAGCTTGTAGGATTTCCAAATAGACTCACAGGTAATTTATCATCTGAAATCATGCAGGTTAGGATAGAATAAAGAGACATAGTCTGAGTCTTAAAAGAAAAATAAACTTGTCAACCCAGAAAACTGTACAGTGCAAAGCTCTCAATTATGAATGGAGATGAAATAAAAATCTTTCATAACATAAATTGAAACAACTTGTCCCTACTCATCCACCCTTACAAATGATGCTTATGGATGTACTACACAAAGACAGTCATCATTAAGATAGAATGTGAAGGCAGAAAATGTCATAGTAAAAGTACAAAAGAAATCCAAAGTAAATAATAGGAATATTTATGGAAAAAATGGCAAGGCCAAGTCATTACTTATTAATACTAACATTGAATCTAAATGGCCTAATTTCCCAATGAAAAGATATAGACTGGCTCAATGGATGAGAAAACAAGACTCATCTATTTGCATATGAGAAATCCACCTCATCATCAAAAGTACACACAGACTGAAAGTGAAATGATGGAAAAAGATATTTCATGCTAACAGAAAGCAAAAATGAGCAGGTAAAATCATTCCAAAATCAAACAAAATAGACTTTAACACAAAAACTGTTAAAAGAGATCAAGAAGGGCATTATATAATGATTAAGGGATCAATTCAACAGGAAGATATGACTATAATAAATTTATATGTACCCAATGCTTGTGTGACTGACTATTCAAAAACAATTTTTAATGGATCTAAAGGGAGACACAGATTCCAATACAATAATTTTGGAGGAATGCAGGGTCTTAGTCCACCCGTACAGGATGGACTGGGTCCAAGGAAAGGTGAGTGCGCTGCTCGCCCGTTCCCCAGCCTCCTGATCCCGGAGACAGTCAGACGCAGCGGGGAGCCAAGTCTAGTAGCAATGACTCATTTACTTTGTGCGTAACAGAACCTTTTATAGTACAAAACTGCAGAATCATTGGGGCAGGGCTAAGGACCAACCAATCACTTAAACGGTCATTTTCCGGGGGGATTTCTATAGGACTAGCCATATGTCTATACACTTGTTACTAGTTCTGTTACCTCCCCTGATGTTGCGCAGCCAATTAGTTTTAGTGGTGAACAACTTTGGATTCCACCCACCTTACTTTCTTTGGGCACCATCATGTAACTAATTTCCCCACAGAGGACTTCAACACCCCACTTTCATTAATGGACAGATCTGTAGGCAGCCCCTAAACAAGTCATAGACAAGTCAAGGTCAATCTTGGCTTGTGGAATTCCTGGGATGAGAAAGTCACATACTTCCACGTTGAAGGAGAATGATCAAACAAGAGCACTTTGCTAAAATTAACTATGTTGTGACTGTGTTACAAAAAGCCCGATAAGTTGCTTGCATGTGTTGTTAACTTCTGTGATGCCTTGAGCTTCAACTGGTTATGTATAAAATATCTCTGAGACCTTGGAATAAATGAGCCTTGATCAGCCTTGTTGTCTTGGCTCTATTCTCTGTGCCCCGTCCCTCTTTTCATTCCCATTCCCTCCTTCAGGTTCTGTTCGACTGGTGCAGCTGGCCCACACAGGTGGCTCCAGAACAGGGACCTGAATACGAGGGACAACGTGAGGAACCCCACCAGAAAGGCTGCAGCGACAACAGAATAATGAGAGGAAGATGGTGAGTACCCAATACCGCTTGCCTCTGGATAGGTGTGAAAGGGGCATTATGGGACAAGCACAAAGTAAGCAGGCCATGATAAAGGCTATAAAGACTCCATCACAAACACAGGGAATAGGGTTAAAAAAGGCAAGCCATATAATGGATGCCATAGGAATAGTCAGTCCTTGGTTCGCAGAAGAAGGAGTCTTGGATAAGCCACACTGGGATTTGCTCAGAAAAGATTTAAATGAGCATTTAAAGAAACAAAGCAAGTCAGTCATGACAAAGGCTGGAAAAACTTTATTGCAGATGTAGAGAACAGGGTTAAAGAAACAAACCCATAGAGCAATTTATCAGTGCTGCTGAAAAAATTAGTCCTTGGTTTGCTGAAGAGGGTGTTGTGGATAAGAAACACTGGGAGTAAAAAATATAAATCAGTGTACACTGGACACTCCCCACCCTGCATTTGAATATTTCATTTGAAGTAAATATTATCTGTTATAAAGTTAATATTACTATGTGAAATGAGGAATTGTGGTGACAAAGTGTCCGGACTACCCATTCTGTTTTTGTATTATGTACTAACTCTACCCCTATTATTGATAGGAATGCTTGGACAGATTATGCTTGGTTTGCTTTACAAAAGAATGTAAATCAAAATATGCCACAAATAGTTAAGATTCCACAAACCTGCAAAAATGTAATAATTACAGATAATAAGAGGCTAATTCCCCCTCAGATATGTTTCAATTTATCCTTAAAACACATTGCATATTATTGTGGTTGATTGCTGGATGTATGCTTGTATGAGAAATTTGTATTGTATTCTTTTTTTTTTTTTAAAGGAAAGGGTTTATTGAGGAACACCCTACAGACCGGAGTGAAGGGGCGGTGAAGGAAAAAGAGAAGAAGACTGTAAGAGAGAGACAGAGAGAAGGGAGAAGAGAGACGAGAGGAGAGAAGCCAAGAGAGGCCAAGAGAGCAGGGAGCAGAGCCAAGAGAGCACATGTTCAGGAACAGGCTCTTTTAAAACTTTGCAGGAGGGTGAGCAGGGAAGCAGGAGCAGCGAATCCCATTAGGATGGGGGTGGAGCCTGGCTCAGGTAGCTGGGCCATGTGGCCACCTGGCTAAAACCACGACAGTTTCCTAACATTCCCCCCTTTTGTTTTTTATAAAGCAGGGTTTGTATGGGGTTACATTAGTTCCAAAAGTCCAGGAGGGGTAGAGGGACGATGATCTGATTTTAGAGCTACTTCTTGCTGACACGGGGCAATAGAGGTGCTCTTCGCTGGCATGGGGTGCTGTCTCAAGTCACTGTCTCCTGGGTGGGGAGCCGAGTAGCAGCATTTGGTGGACTGCCTGGTTGTTGAAGGCCTTTGTTCGTTCCATTATCACCTGCTGTAAACACTTAAACAGACACTATAGTATAAAAGACAGGGTGAGACTAGTAACCAATGATCATAGGAGTAACATTAACCAGGTAATGAGAGGATTTCATAGAGGAAATGGTGGGGGGTGTCTCTGGACCCTTGTGGGGACAGTCTGATAGATGTGGCTTAAAGCTGGTCCCAGCCAAGACTGGGAAAAAACCACTCATCTTTTGTGGGTAGAGGGGTTGTCTGTAGAGAAATTCTGAACAATCATACAACATTGAGTGGGGGAGAGGACCATCAGTACACACAGGTTGGGAGTAGAGCCATTGATGGTACAGTAGAGGTTATAATTACAAAGGAATGAGGCCCAAGTGGGCTAGATACAGAGGACAGAGTTGTTATTAGAGAACCTAAGAAAGATGCTATCTAAGCTACAACTAAGTTTTTGATTGAGAGGCAAATAGAACTTGACAGAGGGGCTCGATAATAATCAGGTGGGCTTTAAAGCCTTGTAAATTATGAGGCTCAGACTCATCTATCTCTTCATATAGCCTACATTCTAAGGGAGGTGTGAACCTCCTTGGGGAAGGAACCCTGTTGACTTCCATTACCTAGCTGGCCTGGGAGGAGAGCTGGCCAGGTAAAGGCAGGTGGCAACTCTTAACAGGAAATATACAGTTCTGCTTGCAATGTTGCTGACCCTACTTGGCCATTTCTTCAGTTGCAATGGTCACTTTAGAAGCCTGGCTGAGTGAAGGGCTTTTCAGCTTAGAGCCAATAAGATCTGTGGCTCTGACCTGGGTGTCCTTTGACTCCAGGGCAGGTCCATTTCCAGTGATCTAACTCGTGGATGGTAGAGCTGCCAGGGCTCTTCATAGTTGATTTCTGCTGAAGCCCAGGCTTGCCACATTGAAAGCCACTGTAGTGGACTGCCCTCAAGGAGACCCAACAGGCCAGTCCACTACAGTGGCTTTCAATGTATTGTATTCTTATGATGTGTTAATTACCTCTTAATGCAACACTAGGGCCAAATGTCAGGACAAATTTTTGGGATGGAGAGGCTTGTACCTAGGCTCAGCTCTGGTAACCAAGAAACTTGTCTGCCGAATGACCTTCTCCTGCTCCTTGGGAGCCTGGTCAGTTCCCGGGGAGGGGGATAAAGGAATGTTTCTGATAAACAGGTGGGCGTGCTTCACTTCTCAGCTCTCTGGCCAAGATCCGAGACGGGATGCACTGCTTGCCTAAAATCTTGGCAATGAACCACCCTTGTCCTTGGGGGCTTTAAGAGGGAGCCAGAGCAAGCCTCTGCTGATGCTGTTTCATCCTGGGGGAACATGCAGTCAAGCTGAACGTTAAATGCGTCCGTGATGATTACTGATGATGTTTGGTTCTCAGTAGGGATCCTTTTCTGGTGCTGTGTGAAGATTGCCTAGTGATGCCCACAGTACTGTAAATTCTACAAAACATAAGTACAATGCGGACATGGGTCAATTGGCTACTGTGACTGAGGTGTTCTGTGACAGTCCCTTTGATGAGGGATTAGCAAAATGGATTCACTTAAAAACAGGACATTCAGGACCTGCTGCTCTACATGGTATGTCATTACAAAAATCATCAAGGAGGGCTATGCCCGATAAATAAGGGTGCTATAAACGTGGGCAGCAGGAACATGTACAAAAATTGTCCAAAACTCAAAAATCACAAAAAGGCTCCTCCTGGGATTTGCCCCTGGTGCTAAAGGGGAAGGCATTGGGCCAATGAATGTCACTCCAAAACTGATAAAGAAGGTAATGTATTAAAAAACAGAGTTTGGGAAACTGAAACTGGGGCCAGCCTCAGACCCTCCCTACAGGGATCAGTGGACCATCTTGCTGTAGTATCATTAAAGCAAAGGAACCATGTTTATTGCAACATTCTGCTAATCTATGCTCCTTTACCATATTTCCTCTAAATAATTTTAGTGTGCACTACAAGGCTTACAGCGTATTTCTTGCAGACTAAACTAAAAGTAACTAAGTCTGTGCACAGCAGACAGCTGAAAAATAGTTTGCTGTCACAAATTGGCATAGTTGGCAGGATCCGCAAGTATACAAAGCAATGCCTTTCTTTAAAAAGAAAACTGAAGTTGCATGTGTAACCTGTGATGTTCCTGGCTGGAAAGACCCTCAGTTCACCTCTTTGGCGAAGGATTGAGTGAGAATTGGGATGGCAAGTTAGAGTGCACAGCCTCCATTAGTTATTGAGGTTTTGCAATCGGTGCCAGTAGAAAAGAAGAATGAACTATAGGCTTTGGGGAGGTGAGGACGGATTTTGTTATCTGCATACTGGTGCATGTGCAAACAATTAGAAAAAGCAGTACAGAATAAATGTAAATTGGGAAAAAGAAAATGCTGCCCTTTGGAGTCAAACTGCTAGGTAGTGGTAAAAAAATTCTAGCAAGCTCCTGTACTGCTGCCAGGGCCAACTAAGGTTATTCAGTGCAAATAATACAGAATTTCAGGTGGACATGAGAAAATATCTAAAACAGTAAAAAATTATATTAATGCTGGAGTGATGATTTCCATAACCACTAAAAGAAATAATCCAATTTGGCCTGTTAAGAAATCAGATGAAACCTGGAAAATGACTGTGGATTACAGGAAATTGAACAAAGTTACTCTCCCCTTGACTGCTGCAGTCCTAGATATCATCACTTTGATGTAAAATGTCACAAGTATAAAAGCGTGTTCTTGATAAGGAAAGTTAAAAGGAAAAGAGATTTTTAAATAAAGGAAGGATGTGGTTTGTAAAAATTGTTTATTTTAATGGCTAGTTTACTCTATACTGGATAAAAAAAAAAGAAAGGTTTGAGTAAGTTACAGAAGGTGTGAGAAAGTTACAAAATGTTATAGGAAGAAGAAATTTTTGGTTACAAAACTATTAGTCTATTTTCTTTGACATAAAATCAAAATCTGATCCTCTGTTAAAGCACTGAGTTAAAGTAATCTATTGTGTTCTCTTGATGTCTCTGTTAAATTCTAATTGTTTAAAAACAGCTGTGAAAAGAGCAATGGTGAAATGGAGGGATCCTATCACCAATCAATGGAATGGACCTGATCCAGTACTGGAATGGGACGTGGGCTCGTAAAGGATGGGTTTTTTTACACAGCCAATATGCCTTTATGTCATTAGCCTCTGATTAACTTCCGCAATTGCTCCCTGGGCTGTGTGGCCCCGATGCTGACATCCGTATTTACAGTGGCGGACAGAGCGCATCAGCGGCGTGCTTTACCTGAAGACTACAATAACAACATCATCCTAATAGGAGAGGACACTGCCCTGGCCATGGCTGTATCAGCAGTTAAGTGTTCCTGGACTGGCCTTTGGAAATAACTATGGACTGCGAAGGCTTGCATGTTTAGTGACCAAAACAATTAATCTTACTGCTCCTGTTCTGTCCAATATAGCCAAAGAATTGGATCAAGTTCACTCAGGAGTGCAGCTACCAATTGCTTGCTGATAAAAGATCATATAAGCTGTAAATCTGTACCAGGGGGATGTTGTTTTAACATTACTAACAATGTGCCATATATAGAGTCTGTTATTGATAAACTTAAGAGTGAAATGAAAAACATGTTTATTACTAACCCACTATTCATTTGAAGGGTTTCAATGGATTCATTGGTTATTAATGTTGGCTGGACCGCTACTGCTTTTCCTACTTTGTATGGGATGTTTTCCGTGTGTTCTGCAATACTGTGCTAACTTCCCTACAGTCTGTATGGACTGAGATTCATCATATAAAACTTCGTACCAAACCTCCTTTGTAATAAAAAATAATTGATATTTGGCTGTATGTTTCATCTCTCACCTAATGTCTAGCTGGAATGGTACTCAGAGACAGGTAAGATGCTCAGCATCCTGTACCAACCTAAGACAGGACTCTAGGCCAAGCTGCCAGAGTTACCCCTGACGGGTAAGACAGAGATGACTGAGGGCAACCTAAGACAGAGGCCATTCTCAATTAAATAAAAAAGGGGGAGTGTAGGCAGCCCAAAAACAAGTCATAGACAAGTCAAGGTCGATCTTGGCTTGTGGAATTCCTGGGATGAGAAAGTCAGGTACTGCCATGTTGAAGGAGGATGATTAAACAAGAGCACTCTGCTAAAATTAACTATGTTGTGACTGTGTTACAAAAAGCCCGGTAAGTTGTTTGCATGTGATGTTAACTTCTGTGTTGCCTTGAGCTGCAGCTGGTTATGTATAAAATATCGCTGAGACCCTGGAATAAATGAGCCTTGATCAGCCTTGTTGTCTTGGCTCCATTCTCTGCGCCTCATCCCTCTTTTCATTCCCACGCCCCCATTCAGGTTCCATTTGACTGGTGTGGCTGGCCCGCACACAGATCAACTAGAGAGAAAATCAACAAATAAACAACAGAGCTAATCTACACTATGGACCAAATGGACCTAATTGATATCCATAGAACATTTCATCCCACAGATGCAGAAAACATTCTTTTCATCAGTGCATGGAACTTTCTGTAGGATAGACCATGTGCAAGGCCATAAAGCTAATCTCAGCAAATTCCAAAAAATTGAAATCATACCATGTAACTTTTCTTATCACAAAGGAATGAAGCCAGAAATTAACAATCTAAGAATTTTTTGAAAATATGCAAACACATGGAAACTGAACAACCTGCTCCTGAATGCATGGTTATATAAAGAAATGCATTACCTAGGTTTCAATGATATCTTTCAATATTTGCTTTAAAAATATATCAATTTTTTTACTAATCTTTAATATTATAGTGCATTATGATTTTCAGTACCAAGTTATCAGTTCTTCTTTTTGCTACATCTAATGCTTGACTCTCGACCTTGTAAGCATATTTCTACCAGTATCCTCCTTTATTGTCTACCTGTCATTCAAAATGATAACTTTCCTCTTTAATACTTTTCCAGAAACTATTAACACTAACTCATTTTTTTTATCTATTAATGATTCCATGGTAAATTTTAATCACAAATGAAAGAAGGAATATTATTATAGACTTGGAGGAAATTTGAAAAAGTTGTATGTTAACAAATTAGACAATGTAGAAGCAACTTCCAGAAAGCCCAAAATGCCATAATGGATTATATAAGAAATAGTATCTGAATTGAATGGACCTTTAGATGATTCTGATAAGGTAAGATGGATATGGCAAACCCTAAAGAAAATAACATAAAAAATGGTAAAAATAACTGAGAAATTAAAATGTGACATTTGAAAATAGTCATAATACAAAGTAAAGCAGTAAGGGGAATTTGAGGGACAGTAAGATGAGACATAAAGAAAATAAAATGTAAAATGACGCATGTAACCACAACAATAATAACATTAAATGTAAATAGATTAAACAATCCTAACAAAAACCACTGGGTTAAAAACACAACATCCTATTATGTACTTTCTCCATGAGACACAATAAACATTCAAAGTTACAAACACATGAAAGGTAAAATATATTTCAAAAGAAAAATATAAATGACACAAGCAAACCTCATTCATACATAAGTTGGAGATGTGACAGTAATGAAAGACAAAATAGAATTAAAATGAAAAAGGTACTTGAAGTAGAGTTTCTTCTAAACATAAAATGGCAAATATATCAGATTGATATAATGATTATAAAAACAAAAGCTCCTAACAGAGTCCCAATATGAAGAAGTAAAAACTGACAAAATTTAAGGGACAAATGAACACATCACCAAAAATTGATGGCAACTTCAATACTCCACAGTCAATAACTGATCGAAGAACTAGGCAAAAGATCAACAATAAAATAGATGACTTGCTACAGTTCAGTTGCTGAATGTCCACCAAAGACCCATGTGTTAATGTATCAGTCTTCAGAAGGGCATTACTGAGAGGTAGTGAAGCCTTTAGGAGACAAGACTTAGAGGGAGATACACAGGTTACCAGAGTGTGCTGCTGGATGGTGGTTCTTAAGGAAGTCTTGATTTCTCAGGAGAGGGTTGTTATAAAAGCCTGAGTGTGGGCCCACCCACTCTTTCTAATTGCCAACTCATTATGTGATACTTCCTCTGTATGTGCTCTACCAACAACTATGGGCCCTTCACCAGAGTCAAAGCCTGTATCATGCCATTTGGACTTCCAAAATTAAAAGAAAAATAAATCTTTCTTTGTTATATGTTAGCTGTCTCTGGTACTTCATTGTTTAAATATATCATTATTACTATTAAAATATATTAAAGTAATAAGATTTATCATTATAAACCTAGCAGATTTAACAGACAATAAGAACATTTGATCTGACAGCAAAATGGAATTCTTCCAAGTGCGCATGAAACAGTCTTAAAGATAACATTGTGTGTTAGGCTATAAACTAAAATTGACTAAAAGCAAATTAAAAATACTTTGAGATGAAACAAAATGAAGGTAGAACACATCAGAATTTTATAAGACCTGCCTTAAGCAATCCTTAGTCACAAATTCAGATATAAATGCCAGTTTTACATCTATTTTTAAAGAGAAGAAATCTGAAATCAATAATATGAATTTCTACATTAGCAGACTGAAAAATAAGAGTAAATTAAAATTTAAAGCAAGCACAGTGGTAAAGTAAATATTGGAGAAAAAATTCATTTAATTGGGGGATAGAAAGAAGTTAGAGAATTTGTAACAAAGTACAGTTAGGAAGAAAAAGTCTTAATATTCTATAGCATAGTAGGGTGACTAGTTTTTAGCAATTTATTATGTATTCAAAATAACCAAAATAAATGATTTTAAATGTCTCAAGAGAAATAATAAATACTTAGGTGATAAAAGTACTAATTACCCAGATTTGTTCATTACATATTATACATACGCATTGAAATATCATACTGTAAGCCATAAATATAATTATTATATGTTAATTAAAAATAAACATTAGGAGATTAAAGGGAAGAGAGAATGTAGATGAGAAAATAAAATGGGTCTTAGTAAAGATCAGCAAAGAAAGTAATACTATGGAATATATATATACGATAAATAGAAACTAAGAAGATAGCAAATGATGTATTAGAATATGAAAAGTTATTTAACAATGCTGTCATTAGGGAATTATAAATTAAAATACTAATTAGATACTACCACAAGAATTTAGAATAGCTAAAATTAAAAAAAAAAAAAAACTGGTAATACCAACTGTTGGCCAGGCTATGGAAACCACAGATGTCTTATCATTGCTAGTGAGTCTGTAGAATGCTAAGACATTTTACTGTCTTTGGGAGCTGGAATGCAGTTTTTTATAAAGCTAAACAGTTATACCATACTATCAAGCAACTGTATTTTTAGGTATTTACCCAACTGATAAAATGTATGTGCACCCAAAAACATGCCCACATTTTATAGTTTTAATTAAAGTTTCTAAAAAATGTTTTAACAGGCAACTGGATAAATAAAATGTGATAAATTCATACAATATTGCATAATATAGCAACATAAAACAGTTATCAAACCACAAAAAGATGATTTTTAAATGCATGTTACTATGTAAAAGAGACTAGTCTGAAAAAGTTGCATACTCTACTATTCTAGTATTCTATTGTCATTGTAAAAGACAAAATTATTGAAATGTTAAACAAATCAATGGTTTCCAGGATCTCAGGTGTTGTAAGAGGGCTAACTATGTGAAATACAGAGAACTTTTTAGAACAGTGGAACTAGACTATATGATACTAGAATGGTGAATAGAAGACATCGATACATGCAAAAACAATAGAAGTTCAAGCATATGAAATCTTACAACCTTAAGTAAACTGTAAGGTATGCAAAATTTAAACAAATCACTTAAGAGGTTGGAGATTCCTGGATGAACTTCAAAATGTTACAAAACTGTCTGAATGTATTAAAAGAATTTCAATGAATGATGTAGAAATAAGGTAGCCTTAGTAACTTTTAAAATAAGTGGATTCCACAAGAAGGAAGACAAAAGAACACGGATAAAACAAGCTCCCTGTTGTTAATAAAGTTGATTCCTTAAGCAACTGTACATGTAGTCTAGATTTGAACAATTAAGTTAAAAAAAAAAAGGCAAATTGTTGGATCCACACTTTTCATAGTTGGAATAGGAGGTTTCAGATAAGCAAGGTGAGAAAGCAAGATTGTCCCCATGTGGTACTGGAATTAGAATTAGAAACATCAGTGTGAATTTAATGAGCTCATGTATAGCTTTACATGTACACACATGCACACAATATTGATATATATATATAATTTTTATTTTTATATAATTACACATATAAATTAAACATGGGCAATTGAGGGGTATTGGTATGTGTACATGTGTTGGCATGTACACTTACTTATCTTGCTCTATCAGTTGAAAGAGCCTAAAGTCAATTATTTCTCAGCAATAAGGGCATATGAATGCCCAGGCCTTGGTTTTAAATACCATTCTTGAATACAAGAAATATTTCTCTAGGACATCTTGGAGAAATCCATGGCTCATGGACTGGCACAGGAATTTACAAGATAATCCTACAGCATTTTATTGTGGCATAGGTAATAAAATGCCTAAAAAACAACAATAATGATTGTATCTCTATAGCCAAAATTGTAACAACTAGAGTCACAAAATAATAATGGTATTGCAATATAACTGCACAAATTGTTTCCTATCCTTGCACAAAGAATAAAATAAGCTCATATGGGTCCTTACTGATATTAGGATGGGAAAGAACAGGAAAAACTCTGCTTGCAAATATTTTCAGAATAAGTAAGTTATGCAGACACTCCACCCTAAAGGAGATTTAGCATACATAATTCCTCACCCTTCAAGTTTGAGCTGATTATTTTTTTTTTCAAAGAATACAGTATGAAAGAGAGGAGAAAGATAAAGTTAACATTTCAGGCAATAAATCTCACATATATTATCTCAAATCAGGTGATGAAGGTTAACAGCAGTAGGAATAGGTCATAGTGATAGAATATACCTTTGATAGGATATAATGAAAATGACACTTGATCTCTGTTCTTCCACAAAATATTAACTCCAATTATGAGATAAAAGGCAAACAAATAAAATTGGACCAATATTTTTTAAAACTGTCAAAGTAAGCAGAAAACAAAGAAAGTCTGAGAAACTGTCACAAACAAGGGGAGCTTACGGGAGACACAGTTAATAAATGTAAAATGATTTGGGACATGAAATCTAAGGAAATATTAGTGAAGCATTGGGTTATTAATTTATCATCCTAATAATAAGGGAAACTAGATGTGAGTAAACAAGAATTTTGTGAATTATCTTAAAACTTCTTAAAACTGTTATGATATTTGTTTAAAAGTCTCATAGTGCTAACTACATTTTCTGATTTAGCAAGTTTTCTCTTAAGTACTGATAACAACAATTATAAAATCTGGCACTCTTAATTCCAGAATTTTGGAGCAACTATAACACAGGATTGATAGATCCAAATAGAAAAGTCACCATCTTGAAAACCAGTATCACAGAAACCCAACAGAAACACCGTTTTAATAAACAACATTTATTCTTACCACTAGATCAGACTTCAACCTTACTTGTGCCTTTAACCTTCCCTTACTTGTACTTTATCAGCAGACCGGGTAATTTGGAGTCCCTCACTATACTCTGAGGCTGCTGTTGTTTGAGAACACTAAAGCATACTTTTTACGATTAATCCACATTCACTCAAACAACACAGCTATCAGATAGCAAAACTGAAATTTAGTTAGCTATGGGAAAACGAATATCTTCCTTTTTCTTTTAAAGGATTAAATAGTGGAAGAGAAATGCATATACATGATCCTAAAAGAATACTTGAAGCTTGAATATTCTGATAATAAGTTCAGAAACTTGCTACCAGGAAATAACAAAGTTACCACTATGGTTTGAATACTGTATGCTTCCCTGAACTCACATAGGAATTTAATACCCAAAAAATTCAAGTTAATAATGTTAAAGGGTGGAAACTTAATACAACTATGTGTTTAAAGATAAGGTTTTTGAAAAGTGATAAAGTTTAGATGAACTCATTAGGATGGAGCCCCCACATTAATTCTTGAAGGTGTTAAAGGAAGAAGGGTAAGACAAAACACAGACACAGACATACATGTCCCATGTCTTTTGCCATATGATGTTCTCTGCCACATTAAGACTCTCCTAAAGAGAAGGGCATCACCAGATAAGGCCCTTAGAACTTGCACTGTAAGTACCAAGAGGCAAAATAAACCTCTTTTCTTTAAACAGTAGCCTGCCTCAGGTACTTCAGTATAGTAATGAAAAGCTCAGTAATGCAGCTATACTTTGCAAAGTCCATTCAAAACTGGAAACTGAATAGTAAGCACTGTGCATCAAAAACTTCCCTTAATTCTAGATTTTTGAAAGAATGCCCCTCCTTTTGTCAAATTTAAAGCAATAATAAAACAGTAGAATATAAACCAGGTCAATAAAAATTCAGCAACAAGTTGTGAAAACCACCATAAAGTCATAAAGAAAAAGTCATAATTTTAGAACTTACCCATTGTAGAATCAACTAGAAATAGAAAATTCAGTGAAACTGTTCCTATCCTTGCACAACACCAAAAGGTATATCTTCTATTGTAGAAGCAGAAGCTCACCATGTGAATGAATTAGATAAGAAAATAACTGTAAAAATAAGAAGAGAGAAATGTGAATGGGGGAGATTGTATGAGAAAAAATTTCAAGACAACTAAAAATACAATAATAAAATTAGAACCATCCTTTAAGGAAATCTGAAAGTTAAGGCACTGGGGCAGACATTTAGCTAATGGGTTAAGACACCTGCATTCTACAGAAGAGCACTAGATTCAATACCTAGCTCCTGCTCCTGATTCCACTTTCCCACTAAAGCAGAACCAAGAAGGCAGCAATGATAGCTCAAGTAAGTGGGTTCCTGACACCCAAGTGGGAAATCAGAAAAGAGTTCCTAGCTCCCAGCTTCTGCCAAGGGCTAGCCTGAACCATTACTAGAATTTGGGGAAGGAGACAAATTCTGAGTAAGAGTGCTCTCTCCCTTTTTCTCTGTATCTCTTTCTTCCCCTCAAATAAATTTTTAAAAATTAAATATAAAAATGATGTGTCACAAGTCTTAAAATGTTACTATAGCATGTAGGTTAGTCTAATGGTACTTTTTGAGAATATTTGATTTGAGAGATATTTATCAAGATGATTTACAGGAAAAACCAACAACAGTAACACCAAATATAGAGCCAAATACGCAGAGGACAATAAACACCTATTTCCAAATGTTTAATACAAAGATAATCCATGTGAAGTAAGGTTCTACTTAGGGGAATGAATGATCTACAATTCTTCAACATAAAATTGAATTGCCTGGCAGTTTTCTTGTCAGAATTTGTCTCATCTAATTTTATTTGAACTATAATGGATTTCTATTATTTATTCCCTATGAAAAATAACTGTTTACTTCAAGGCTGTGTTTGCTACTACTTTTTTTTTTAATTTTATTTATATGAAAGGCAGAGTTACAGAGAGAGAGGGAAAGACAAAGAGACAGAGATATCTTCCACCCTCTGGTACTCTTGCCAAATGGTTACATTAGCCAGGGGAGGGCCAGGTTGAAGCCAGGAGCCAAGAGCTTTATCCTGGTCTCCCAGGTGGGTACAGACTCATGCAAATGGCCATCCTCCGCTATTTTCCCAGGTGCATTGCAGGGATCTGGATCAGAAGTGGAGCAGTCAAGAAGAGAACCTGTGCCCATATGGGATGTCAGCATTATAGGCAGCAGCTTTGCCCACTATGCTGTAATGCCAGTCCCTTTTTGTTAGAATTTATGCGTACTGAATGTATATTTTCTATAAAATTTTCATGAATTGACCCAATACAGATGTCTCTTCTGATTTATTGCAGTAAACCAACTAGTTTAAATAATGTATAGAAGCCTTCACTAAATTTTTCCCAAGGAATATATTTAACTAGAAAATACAGAAGAGAATAACATAAAATTAACTCAGGAAATTTACTTTATATTCATAACAGCACAAACCCTACACTAATAAAACTGAATTGGTTATGTGTAGGGAAAGATGAAAATAACTCAAAAGAAACAAATAAATTAAGAGAAAATATTCACACATGGTATTAAGAATATATATTCTAAATAGAAAAATGATTTTGCTCCTAAATAAAATTTGAAAGCAAATAAAATCGAAGCTATGATAAAACAAATGAGGTGGCTTCAAGCACTTCATAGAAAATTCACATCTTCTTTTAAAAGATTTGTATTTATTTGTTTTCATTTTCTATGAAAGGCAGAGAAAGAGAGAGAATGAGAAAAATCTTCCACCCATCAGTTCACTCCCCAAATGCCTGCAAAGACAAGGCTAAAACAGACCAAGGTCAGGAGCCGGAAACTCCATTCAGGTCTCTCATGTGGGTGGCAGGAACCTAAGCACTGAATCATCATCTGTTGCTTCCCAGAGTGAACTTCACCAAGAAATTGGATCAGAAATGGAACAGCTGGCACTCAAACCATTCACCCTGATAAGGAATGCAGGTCTCCCAAATGGTGACTTAAATTCCAAGCCAAACCCTCACCACTTCATTATCTTTATTTAAGAAAAGATTTATGTATTTATTTCTTTGAAAGGAAGATGGAGAGACAAAGAGATACGGGGAGGTGGGGGAGATTGATCTTCCATCCTCTGATTCACTCCCCAAATGGCTAGAGAGCCGAGGGCTGGGCTAGGCCAAAGCCAGGAGCCTGGAACTTCACCCAGGCCTCCAGCATGCATGGCAGTTGCCTAAACAGTTGGGCCCTCTGCAGATGCTTTCTCATGCATCTTATCAGGGAGCTGAACTGGAAGCAAAACAGCAGCTCAAGCATGGCAAGCAGTGGCTTAACTCACTGCACCACAAAGCCACATTTCTCTTCATTACCTTTTATTTTTTTTGTGAACCTTTTAAAATGTTTTCATGTTAGATATTACTTTCCTCACACAAAGAAAAACTTTTAATTTTTTATTTACTTATTTTCATTTTATTTGTATGGCAGACAGAGAAAAAGATCTTCCATCCACCAGTTCACGCTCCAAATACTCACATTAGCCAGCGCTGGGTCTAGAGGAAATCAGGAGCACAGAACTAATCCCATTCAGATCTTCCACATGGTTGATAGGGACCCAAGTACTTAAGCCATAATCTCCAGTCTTCCAGGTTGTACACTGACAGGAAGTTGGGTCAGAAACAGAGTAGTTGGAACTTAAACCAGGACCTCCAATATGAGAATGGGCGTCTCAAGCAGCAACTCAAGCACGGTTTGATACACCAGCCCCTTTGTGTGTTTGTATGTGACTTGGATCTTTCAATGTTTGAATCAACGTGCCAGATAACATAATAAAAAATAATCTACCCTTGAAATTTTAAAAATGAAATTCAATGCTATATTTTTATTGTGAAACTAATATATGCGCTTGCCAAATAAGCAATATATAAAGTAATAAAGAAATAAAATTCCACTATAGCCGGCGCCGCGGCTCACTAGGCTAATCCTCCGCCTTGCGGCGCCGGCACACCGGGTTCTAGTCCCGGTCGGGGCACCGATCCTGTCCCGGTTGCCCCTCTTCCAGGCCAGCTCTCTGCTGTGGCCAGGGAGTGCAGTGGAGGATGGCCCAAGTGCTTGGGCCCTGCACCCCATGGGAGACCAGGAGAAGCACCTGGCTCCTGCCATCGGATCAGCGCGGTGCGCCGGCCGCAGCGCGCTACCGCGGCGGCCATTGGAGGGTGAACCACCGGCAAAAGGAAGACCTTTCTCTCTGTCTCTCTCTCACTGTCCACTCTGCCTGTCAAAAAAAAAAAAATTAAAAAAAAAATTCCACTATAAAAATACCCATATATAACTTTATAATGTCTAAAAAGTTATAATTTTTTCATGTACAGCATAGCACATTTGCACATTAACTGATTCTTAAATAAGAATAATAATTAAGATACTCCTCTGGTAATGTTAACCTAAAGTTTTAAATTATCAATACATCGAGGCCAGTGTTGTGGCATAGTAGGTAAAGCCACCTCCTGCAATGCCAGCATCCCATATGGGCATCTATTATTGGGCTTTTTATGTTTTCATGACTCAATTTTGGTACATTTTATGTACCCACAAATCTATGCATTTCTTCCAGATTTTCTAGTTTTTTTGGCATATAGTTGTTTGTATTCATTTCTGATGATTCTATTTATTTCTGTGGTATCTGTTGTAAATACATTTTGCTTCTCAAGTTGATCCACTGATGAAAGTGATATTGAATTGGACTCTATGGCTCCTTTTAGATCCATTAATAATGTAACCATGCACCCTGGTGTTGGGTGCATATATATTTACTATAGTCACATTTTCCTGGTGAATTGATGACTTAATCTTTACATAATGCCCTACATTGTCTCTTTCAACAGTTTTTGAGTTAAAGTCTATTTTGTTTGAGATTAGTTTGACTATTCTTGCTTGTGTTTGCTTTCCATTGGTATGGAATATATTTTTCCATCCCCTTTCAGTCTGTGTATCTGTTTGGGAGGTATATTTCTTGTAGGCAGCAAATAGATTGGAATTTTTAATCCTTTCAGCCAATTAGCATCTTTCAGGCCATTTACATTCAAGGTTATTATTGATAACTAACAACTTAGTCCTACAATGTCTCCATAAATATTCCTATTGTTTGCTTTAGTTTTCCCTTATATTTTTACTAGATCTTCTGTCTTCACATTTTCTTATAATGATGATAATCTTTCTCTATTTCTATGTGTAGCACATCTGTATACATCATTTGTAAGGCTGGACAAGTGTGACACATTCTGTAAATTTTTGTTTGTTTCCAAAGGTCTACAAAAATCCTTGCTGGAAATGGTGGTTAGGTTCTCATCTCTGTGAATTCAGTCTAGACAGACACATAGAACAGAAGGGAGAGCCATGAGCCAAGCAGATTTAACAAAATATGCTAAGGCTGGTGCTGCAACTTGCTAGGCTAATCCTCCGCTTGCAGCACCGGCACCCCGGGTTCTAGTCCCAGTTAGGGCGCTGGATTCTATCCTGGTTGCTCCTCTTCTAGTCCAGCTCTCTGCAGTGGCCCGGGAAGGAAGTGGAGGATGGCCCAGGTGCTTGGGCCCTGCACCTGCATGGGAGACCAGGAGGAAGCACCTGGCTCCCGGCTTCGGATCGGTGCTGTGTGCCGGCTGCAGCGGCCATTTGGGGGGGTGTACCAATGGAAGGAAGACCTTTCTCTCTGTCTCTCTCTCTCTCACTGTCTAACTCTGCCTGTCAAAATACGCTTAACACAGAAATAAAATATATAAGTATGTCAGAATAACATTATATTAACATAGATTTTGAACCACAAATATCAGGATTAATTTTAGGTACCTAAATAAATTTAATTATATCATTATAATCACATTAATAATAGCAATTAATTTGATAAGCTGTGTTATTTTGTGATATTTAATCACCACATGAATATATTTAATGATTTCATTTCATTCCTCTCTACATATCAGAGTAAATTTTTTCTTCTTTCATTCTATTAATCTCATGTTTTCATATGTTGAATAATGCATTTGTTTTTATTAAAGAAATATAAAGAAATTAATATCTAAAGATTTATTAAACCTTCTACTCAAATGCTATTCTTTCTTATTTAATATACTGGAATACAAAGTAAACAAACATATTTTCTAAGTGTAGAGTCCTAGTCATCCTCTTTTATTTATCTCTGAATTATTTTTACTCTATTGCACTTGCTGGAATATCAGAGAACACTATAAAATAATACTGTTGAAAACACATCATTTTCTTGTTTCCAATATCAGTGGGAACACCTCCACTATAAGAAGAGTAAAGTTATTTCATATCACAATGTGAAATGAAATCTACTAAAAGTGGTTGTTTAGTCAAATAAGCCAGTCCACAAAAAGCAAATATTATGTTTTCCCTGACTTGGTGGCAACTGAACACAAAAAAATATGTATATGAGCCGGCACCGCGGCTCACTAGGCTAATCCTATGCCTTGCGGCGCCGGCACACCGGGTTCTAGTCCATTTCGGGGCACCGATCCTGTCCCGGTTGCCCCTCTTCCAGGCCAGCTCTCTGCTGTGGCCAGGGAGTGCCGTGGAGGATGGCCCAAGTGCTTGGGCCCTGCACCCCATGGGAGACCAGGAGAAGCACCTGGCTCCTGCCATCGGATCAGTGCGGTGTGCCGGTCGCAGCGTGCCAGCCGCGGCGGCCATTGGAGGGTGAACCACCAGCAAAAGGAAGACCTTTCTCTCTGTCTCTCTCTCACTGTCCACTCTGCCTGTCAAAAATAAAAATAAAAAAAAATGTACATGAGCAAAATCGACCGATTTAATTATTGTTCATAGACATCACTTTTTTCTGCCTATGACTTATTGCATTCTTTATTTAGTGGAGGGTTAAGCTTGTGATTATCAAGTAAATTGAAAGCATGTTATTGCAAAAATTAAAACGAAAATTAGGAAGGAAGAAGGAGTGAGGGAGGGATGGTGGTAGGGTATGAAGTATATTATAAAACTATATAAATGAAATATATGAAATGTTTCCCTTTATAAAAATAAAAATTATATAAAAATACACTGTGAAGGCTTCTAAAGTCATATCTGAACTCAACAGAAAAATAATGCCATAGTTATCAATGTCTACCACATTCATGGAGGTAAAGTATGAACAAAAATGACACATATTTGAGTGTTTAACATTAATGATACATTTTGGGAAAAAAAAACTAAACTCATGAAAATATTTGAAACAGTCAAAATATTTCTCATTTAAAAATTTATTGTTTTAATTTGAAAGACTTAGTGACAGAGGCAGAAAGGAAGACAATAAGAGGAGGGGTCAGGCAATGGGAGGGGAGTGGTGGGAGAGAGAAGGGGAATCTTCCATTCATGGAATTACTCCCCAAGTGCCTGCAACAGCTAAGCTGGACCAGGTCAAACCAGGAGGCCAGAACTCCATTCAGACCTCCCATGGGGTGGAGAAGAATCAACTACTTGAGTCATGACTCGTTGCCTCTCAGGGTTCACATTCGCAGTACACTGGATCAGAGTCAGTATGGGGACTCAAACATGGGCATTCCCATTTGGGATGCAAGATCAGACAGCCAATTTGGGATACGAATGTCTCAGCCAGCATTGCAATCACCGTACCACAACACTCGTCCTATTTCGCACTTTGAAACACAGTTTTAAATGGAAAAAAATCTAAAATCTCTTTATGTTCAAGAAACTACATCAAAACCTTAGGGTTACCTTTTACATATTTGCAGTCAGGTTTGATTTCAGAGCAAATTTCTGACCTAGTGACCTAGCTCATCCAGCCTCATGAGTCTCAGAGGTTCAAAATACCCAACGGAAACAAGAAGCATGTATGTAACCATGTATGTAACCAAACATAATTATGTAACCATAATCCTGAAAACTTGGCCACCATGGAAAGAATAGTTACTGTAACATCTAGGATGACTTAGGGTCAGGACCAAGTATGGAATTCATTGTCAGGTATACAATATAAATGGAGGAACTTCTGTCCATAATGTCAGCAGAGAAGAAATAAGAGAAAGTACAATCACGTACTGTGGTATAACAAATGATCCTTCGACTTACTCAGTTTACTACATTTCTCATTTTTTTACTTATCAGGGTTATTGTGTTGATAGGGTCAGTTTGGCACTTCTTCTGGTGGTTTCACTTGGATTCTTTCATGCAGTTGAGATAGCGCTCCAGATAGTTGAGTCATCTTAATGCTCAACTGAGATGCTAGAGTCATTGGGTCTCTCCACCTGTTCAGATAATCACAGTGTCTCTCCTTTCCACACAACTTTTACATGGGCCTTTGCACACACTCTCTCGAGCAAAGAAGCTAACTTTGTGCGTGGAGGGCCAGGGTTGCCAAAAGCAAGGGTTACCAAAGAGATGATACAGAAGTCACAATCCCTCTTAAAGGCATGGACTGGCATTGGTTCAGTGCAAGTTCCACTGTATTATATTGGTTATTACAAGCCACAACCCATCCTTGGAAATAAGCTACCACAGTACACCTTCTGGTCACCAATGATTTATTATCCTCACACATAAGAAATACTCAAACACAAAGCCACTCAAAGCCTCCTACTGTGGCATCAGGCCCAATGTTGAAACTTAGAACATTATTTTAAAACATTTTTCTAGGCCGGCGCCACAGCTCAATAGGCTAATCCTCCGCCTGCGGCGCCGGCACACCAGGTTCTAGTCCCAGTCAGGGCGCCGGATTCTGTCCAGCTCTCTGCTGTGGCCCAGGAGTACAGTGGAGGATGGCCCAAGTGCTTGGGCCCTGCACCCACATGGGAAACCAGGAGAAGCACCTGGCTCCTGGCTTCGGATCAGCGTGGTGAGCCGGCTGCAGAGTGCTGGCCGCAGCAGCCATTGGGGTGTGAACCAACGGAAAAGGAACACCTTTCTGTCTGTCTGTCTCTCTCTCACTGTCCACTCTGCCTGTCAAAACACACACACACACACACACACACAAACCATTTTTCTAGTTATTTCTTGTTGTTTTAAATTGACAAACAGCATTAGTGTGCATTTATTAGGAACAATGTGATGATTTGATAAGACACATACAATGTGGAATGATTACCACCTCAGATACTAATTTTTGTGGTAAGATACTAGAAATTAATCCTTAGTTACTTTGCAATAAAATACATCATCTACAGTCAAATGCTGTTTAACAGATCTCCAAACTTAATCCTCTATCCAAGTTTAACTTTTTATACTTTGACCAGTAACTCCCAAGTTACTCCCTCACCATCCTCCACCATCTTTTTAATAATGCTCAATATTTTTCCTTTCTCTGTATACATCTTTATATACTCATCCACTTATGGACACATAGGCTGATTCCACACTTTGGTTATAATTGATCAATTATAGAATGAACATGGGAATGGAGATATTTGTTTAACATATTGATTTCAATTTCCTTGAATAAATACACTGAAATGAATTGCTGGATCAAATCACAGTACTATATTTAGTTTTTTCAGGGAATTAAATATCACTATCAGGGCTCTAATATTGACTTTCCTACCAACAGTTGTATATCATAATTTAAATAAGGTCTAGGTGTAGATGAGGTAGCTTAGTTATATACAACTCATGATCTAAAGAATTAGGATCTAGGCAGGTGCCGCGGCTCAATAGGCTAATCCTACGCCTTGCGGCGCCGGCACACCGGGTTCTAGTCCATTTCGGGGCACCGATCCTGTCCCGGTTGCCCCTCTTCCAGGCCAGCTCTCTGCTGTGGCCAGGGAGTGCAGTGGAGGATGGCCCAAGTGTTTGGGCCCTGCACCCCATGGGAGACCAGGAGAAGCACCTGGCTCCTGCTGTCGGATCAGCGTGGTGCGCCGGCCGCAGCACGCTACCGCGGCGGCCATTGGAGGGTGAACCAATGCAAAAGGAAGACCTTTCTCTCTGTCTCTCTCTCACTGTCCACTCTGCCTGTCAAAAAAAATTAATTAATTAATTAATTAAATAAATAAAGAATTAGGATCTAAAATTACAAGTTATCTGTCCTCTACATATACAATATAAAATTGTGAAACAAGCACAGGACAACTGAGTAAACATTAACAACAACAAAAGAATAGACTGTCAAAATAGGGGCACCCAGCAGTACTGGGTCACAGTTATGCGAAAACACAATCAGGTTGACAACTGCCCCTGTTCCATTGTTTATATTCCAGCTCTGTCTAGTAGTCACATAGTCCATAGTCCAGTTCTTGGACTATGCTTTTCACATTTGGCTCTTAATTATACAGTTCCCATGAATAAATTGGCTCATTAATTCACCTGATGGTATCTCTAATCTGGTTCCTGTTTATTGGAAGTTATAGGATCAAAGATCTTTACATTTTGAATTGTATTTGTACCTCTGTTTTCAAGCTATATATCTTTTAGAAATTTTTGTAGACTTTCTGTGTATCAAATTACAATTCACTCCATTAGATACAAGCCATACCCACAAATCTCTTTGACAAAGCTTTCTCTGTACAATGTGCTGAGAAAGTCAAGGTGCTCCAGGACAGCACTTTAAAGAATTTTAGAAGTCCTCTTATCTAGAAGAGAAGCTCTAAAACGTGTCCATAAAATTTGCAGGAAAATTTGTATCAAGCTGAAAGGTTTTATGACACACTATCCTAAATTTTTCTGAGGTTTTGCAAAAGAACATTATAGCCACACCCTTTGGATATTAAACCTGGGACCATATTTTACACAAAGAGTGATAGATTTGGTTTGCCTCAAGCTGTTTCTTATTTTGAGATCTCTGTGTAAAACTCTCTTATTCTCAAATACAGCAATTTTTTACATGGAAATGGATGAGAGTTCTATAGATTTCTCTGAAAGCTGAAATTTTATTCATTCATTATCCTTTGCCAGATGTTCAGAGAGACAGCGGGGAGGAGGGAGGAGAAAAGGGAGATTATTTTGCCTTCTTAGATATTTCCTTATGCAATCCTCAATTCTATTAGGTATATATTTCCTTTCCACATTAGCATGGCTATCTTTGTCACCTAACGCTTATTTCTAGCACAGAATCAAAAGAGAAGTGTTGTGGGAAGTGCTGATCAGGAGGATTGGCAGTCTGCCCATATAGGAAATTTAACTTGGAGAAGGCCATTGCATATCTTCATTTAAGAAGAGATTAACCTCCACAGAAAGGGTTACTTGTACTGACAAAAAAAGGTCAATACTATGTCAGGGTTCAAGATTCTCAGCCTATTTCAATTGCTCTATAATTTATAAATAATTTATAAATAATTTCAATGAATTCCTTTTCAATCAATGTCTTAACTTTAATATTAAATTCTGCAAGATTGTGAATATAATTTCTGAAATAATTCAATGACTTACAGTATTTTGTGATTAAAAACTGTATTTGGAGTTGGTCTTGTGGTATAGCAGGTTACGCTGCAACATGCAGTGCCAGCACTCCATATCACACCATTTTGAGCCTCGGCTGTTACATTTCTGATAGAGCTTCATGTTAATGTGCCAGATAGGGCTACAGAATATGGCCCAAATACTTAGGCCGCTGCACAAACATGGGAAACCTGGAAGAAGCTCCTGTTTCTTGGCTTTAGCCTAGTCCAGCTCCAGTCATTGCAACCATTTGAGGAATGAACAAGTGGATGGAAGGTCTCTCCCTCTCCCTCTCCCTGTATCTCTAAATAAATAAAATGAATATTTAAAAAATAAAAACTGCATTTATTTTGAGAAAACTAGTCCTTTTGCAGACGGTAGTTTCTTTCAGCAGTTACATAAGCATTCAGCATTCTTATCAAAGTTCAAGTTCTTCAACATAATCAGAAATAACTCATTATATATATTAATTTCATTTTTATCATTTTTTCATTATTGCAGTAATTTTTTTGCCAAACAATATTGTGGGCAATTGTCACCATTTCATAGTGAAGACTTTCATAATTTTCACAACCACACAGTTGGACATGGGATTTAGGTTGCTATTAAATATCAAGGCCAAAATTTGGTAACTTAAAGTTGATACAGAGTAAAAAGAACAAACCAGAAGCTACTGGCTCACCTCACTGACTCAGACAATAAAATTTTACAAGACTAGTGCCTGCTGCTTCATATGTGAATTTCAAATCTCAAGTATTTTTTCCTTCTCCTCCATCTCCTTTGTTTAGATTTTTGGTTTTGCTTTTGTTTTGATATTCATAACCTTAAATCAGAGAGGATGGTGATTCTGTGTTTTCAGCTGAGCCAATTTGATGTGTTTTTCAAAACCATCACAAGGGAACCATAAAGATGAAGAAACTCAGCTTAGCCAAGTTGTCACAGACAAGACTTTATTATTTTTATGAGCTCTTTAAGTTCCTAATGTTTGTTAGCATTAACACTGTTTTCACATTATTAAAAGCAATTATTATGATAGCAATTGTTATTCCAAACAATGTCCACAAAACACTCTGTGGTTATTTTCAGGATATTTAAAAATTAGAGGATTAGAAGGAGAAAGGTGTTCAACATTCAGGTGACAGGTTTAGAAGACAGGGAATCAAAGTTTTAGACACAGCAATGATAAACATAATGTATGAGATCTAAGCAAAGTAAAGAGGATAAGAAGTTTTTCATAATTACATGCAGAGAGCTAAGGCCTGATAATAAACAAGGAAATTCTGTGGGAGTATATTGTGTGCATGTGTGTGTGTGTAGGATGGAATATGGAAAATGTGACTTTGTTCCTTGAGTCATGCCTGAATTGGAGCTTCTGCAGTGTCTTAAAGGGACTGAACTAGGGTGATCTATATGTAAGCTAAGTATAGAACTACCTCATGCCAATAAAAACAGATTTTAAGCTTTGAGTATTAGAAAACAAGTTTCATGCTATCTTTGAGGTCTGCAATTATATGAATAATTTAAAATAAACAAAAGTGAAATTGGATTATTCTACAGACAAAAATGTGTCCCTTCATACAGGGAGTTTGGATTGAAAAAATCTGGAAAGGTAGGCATGGCTTATTGATTATGACAAAAATACTAGTGGGGATGGAGTACTAGAAAAATCTTTGTACAATTCCTCAATTTCTGTTTTGTAAATTTGACTATTAGTTAAAAATACAAGTCCCTTTCAGTGACTAAATAAGCTATTTTAATATATAAAATGACTGTCATAGTGTCTTAGGAAATGTTCTATAAATGTGATGGAGAGTACAAAAACAGTCAAAGAAACAACTTTAGATGTTACCTAGTTGTACTTTTAACCTGTTAGAAGTTGAAGGCCAGTAGATTCTGAGATAGACAAAGATGATTTAAAAAATAATAGGCACAGGGGGCCGGCACAGTGGTTCACTTGGTTAGTCCTCCACCTGTGGTGCCAGCATCCCATATGACCGCCAGGTTCTAGTCCCGGTTGCTCCTCTTGCAGTCCAGCTCTCTGCTGTGGCCAAGGAGGGCAGGGGAGGATGGCCCAAGTGCTTGGGCCCTGCACCTGCATGGGAGACTGGGAGGAAACACCTGGCTCCTGGCTTCGGATTGACGCAGCGCTGGCCATTGTGGCCATTTGGGGAGAGAACCAACAGAAGGAAGGCCTTGCTCTCTGTCTCCTCTCTCTCTTTCTGTATCTCTACCTGTCAAGTAAAAAAAAAAAAAAAAAGAATAGGCATAGGAAAACCACAATGGAAACAGATGCTGCAAAGCCACTGCAGAGACCAAGTGTTTCTCAAAGAGAGGCCATTGGCTTTATTCTTTACGGTATATTGCAGTCCTTCACACCATTCTCAAACACCGAAACAGAAATATAAATGTAGTTTTGTTGCTTGTTTTGTCATCTTCTTCAAATTAGTTCTTTCTCAAGTGTTTGTGAGAACTTTATTTCAGGTCGGTGTTCAACTAGAGTTTTTCTGTTATAGCAACACCTTCATTTGTCTTTCTATATAACTTTTTTTTTTTAAATTACTTTGATTTATTCAAAAGACAGAGTCACAGAGAGAAGTAGAGATAGAGAGGTCTTCCATCCTTGGTTCACTCCCTGAATGGCTGCAATGGCTGGAGTTGATTCGATCCGAAGTCAGGAGCCAAGAGCTTATTCTGGATCTCACATGTGGATGCAGGGGCCCAAGTACTTGGGCCATCTTCTATTGCTCTCCCAGGCCATAGCAGAGAGCTGGATTGGAAATGGAGCAGCGGGGACTCAAACCGGTGCCCATATGAGATGTCAGCATTTCAGGCCATGGCTTTCACCCACTATGCCACAGTGCTGGCCCATATAACTCTTAATGAATAATTACTCCTAAGTTTTTTTTTTTTTTCTAAGAAAGTTTTGACCCAAGGAACTGTAGATTCCTGGAGTACTTATATGAGGGATGACTTTATAAAAGAAATATTAAGGAGTATTACCATCTTAAAACATTGACTCTCTTCTTTATTGTTTGTTCTATATGGTGATGTTTCAGTGTGTGGAAATCAATGCAAAAAAAAAAAATGGGGCATTGTATTAATTTGCTACAGCTGCCATAAAAAGGTTCCACAGATTAATCGCTTGAACAACAGAAACTTACTTTCTCATAGTTCTAAGGATTGGAAGTCAAAAATTAAGGTACCATCATGGTTTGTTCTTTCAGACACTTATGACCTTGGCCTGTAGATAGCTACCTACCTGCTATTTCTTCACAAAGTTATCTACCTGCATAACGAGTACTGGCTGTCTCATTTTAATGGTCTCTTTTTAATTCAATTGTCATTTTAATGACTATCAACAAATATAGTTAGGAAATTGAGTACCTGGAGTTGATACTTCCACATAGGAATTTTTAAGGGGATACATTTCAGCCCATAAGATATATATTTAATTTTAAAAAAGCAGAAATACAAGGTCAATGCATATAGCCTTTTGTTCAAATGCCTTGAGCAAATCACAAGCATATTCAAAAAATCTATTGAAATTATCTATCTATCATGAATGGTACTTTGTTTTTGAGTCTCAATATAACATGAAATTCATTAATATTTTCAAGTAAGAATGAAAAGATTAGAGAGATCTAGGGAATTGCCTTTTTCATTTAGGAAGAAAGTATAATGCCAGGATATGACCCTAGTAGTGCTGATTTGAGTACTCTTCTAATACAGCTGGCTCTGGGATTTATTCAACAAATTTTAATAAATTACGATCCAACATTAGGAATTGGCAGATGGTGTCTAGCAATACACATTATTCAGTTTAATTACACTGAATTAGAATAATCAAATGGTTATGTGTAGAAACATAGACAAAATTAAAAAGTCACTAGGATTGTTAATATGACAAATGAATAGTCTGTTAAATTATATTTTTACAACTTTAATTTCATATAAGTTCCTCTTAAAAGTTTGTATTTTTTAATTAGAAATTTAATTGTAAATTTAAATCCTACAAATGCACAGTGTATATCCAATTATTTTCTAGTATTTATTGTAAAAGATGAATATAGTTTTAAAATTGAACTATCAAATGTAGCCCCCATCTTTAATAATTATGATACAATTTAGACCAAGGAATCTAAAGACAATCTAAATCATATTGTCCAGAAGTTACTCATAGATTTGTAATACATGGCTTGCCCTAGGTATTGAATTATTACACTCATGAACATATTAAATGTAATCCTAGAAAACCCTGATGTATCTTAACTGAACTATCAAGTTTAATTGAAAAACAAAATAGAATAGGAAAAATTCTTAGCTAGTCCTCAATATAGGAATCAAGCAGACCTTCTGAACATTGACCACCAACCATTTATCACATATATAAAGACAAAAGCAACTAGTCTGCACTTTCTGCCTTCTATTTGTGATCTTCTTTCTTGCTTGATTTTCCCAGAGTTAATGTAATAATAGCACCTCTCAAATACAATCTTTCAGGTAGGTTACTTCATTTTTAGCCTGTGAAATTATAGTACTATCTGTTCTCTAAAGATTTGTTTGATTTCACTGTAAAACTTTCCAGTGGTAGTGTTCTTTTAATGTTTTTGTCTAGAAGCTGCAGATTTGTTTTATGAACCAACTATAAAATTGATACATAGGGGCCAGCACTGTGGCTCACTTGGCTAATCCTCCGCCTGTGGCGCTACATCCCATATGGGTGCCAGGTTCTAGTCCCGGCTGCTCCTCTTCCAGTCCGGCTCTCTGCTGTGGCCCGGGAAGGCAGTGGAGGATGGCCCAAGTGCTTGGGCCCTGCACCCCATGGGAGACCAGGAGGAAGCACCTGGCTCCTGGCTTCAAGTTGGCATAACTCTGGCTGTAGCAGCCATTTGGGGGGTGATTTGGAAGGAAGACCTTTCTCTCTCTCTGTCTCTCTCTCTCTCTCTCTGTCTCTCTCTCTCTCTCTCACTCTAACTATATCTGTTAAATAAAAATTAAAAAAAATTTTTAAAATGATACATAAATCTAACAAAGATAATAAGAGACCAACATCACATATGAATATTGAACTAAGTCCTACCAAAGAAAATTAGAAAACCAAATTGACCAACACATAAATATAATAAAAATAAGAGCATATATAAATATAAGAGCATAAATTAGTAAAATAGATAGTGGACAAATAATAGAAAAAGCAATGAAATCAAAAGCTCCTTTGTAATTGGCAATACAATATATGCAACTAGCTAGTTTCACTATTGATGATACTTAAGTCATTAAAAGGATGAAAGAGTATACAACATAGAAAAAGCAACATACAAAATCTACAAAATCTCTGAAAATCAGCAGTTACCAAAAGTAATACAATCATAACTAGATCATGTGAATAACATCTATTTGTCTAAGCTAATTCTCTTATAGCATTGTATGAATAAATAAATCACTACATGAGAACACTAATAAATACTAAATCAATTTAAAGAATAAATATTACCAGTTCTGTAAATTTATCACAAATATAAGTTAAGGCAGGAACACTGACAACTCATTTTTGAAGAATCATTGTTAGTAACAAAAGAAAAGATGTAAGAAAAATAAGAAAACTAAAGGCTAATAATTCTCATGAATATCAATGTAAATATCATAACAAAATTTTACCTGAATAAATGCAGTAAAATATAAATAAAACATCAAAATCAAATGAGATTTTTCCTAGAACACAAGTTGTTCAATCTTTAAAAGTAGGGCCGGCGCCACGGCTCAATAGGCTAATCCTCCGTTTGTGCCACTGGCACACGGGGTTCTAGTCCTGGTCGGGGCACCAGATTCTGTCCCGGTTGCCCCTCTTCCAGTCCAGCTCTCTGCTGTGGCCTGGGAGTGCAGTGGAGGATGGCCCAGGTCCTTGGGCCCTACACCCGCATGGGAGACCAGGAGGAAGCACCTGGCTCCTGGCTTCGGATCAGTGCAGTGCGCTGGCTGCAGCGGCCATTGGAGGGTGAACCAACGGTAAAGGAAGACCTTTCTCCCTGTCTCTCTCTCTCACTGTCCACCTGCCTGTCAAAAAAATAGATGCATATAATTCACTATATCAACATACCAAAGATGAAAGCCTTTATGATTAATTTAATAGATGCAGAAGTAACATTTGAAAAATATTTCCACACATGTAAGTAGTAAAATTTTTCAAAAACTTAATAATGGAAGGATATTATTTTGAAATGATGACAGGCAGAGATGAACAATCTGCAGTTAATATCATACTGCTAAAACAATGAAAGCTTTCCCCTTAAGTTCAGGAGCAAAGTAGCCTTGTGAGTTTCAGTAGATTTTACAAAATCATCATGGAAGTCCTAACATTTGCACAATACAAGACAATTGGAAGCTTGTAAATAAAGGAAAAAATGTTCTGACTTTCAGGCAATATGATTATATATATTCAGAAAGTATTTGGGAATTCACAAAACATATATAATAATTGAATTTAGTAAGCAAAACACAAGATCATAAAAAATACAATCATAATTTTATATCCTAATAATGAACAGTTGGAAATTCAAATTAAATTGCAAGCTATCAATAGAGATGAAATGTACAATATAGATATATAGAAGAAAATATCAGTAAGATCCATAGATTGAAAGCTACAAAATCTTATTGAGAGAAATTAAAGATGATTTACTTGATGGAGAAACAGATCGACCATGCTCAGCAATCAGAAAACTAAACATAAATATTGTTATGAGTGTATTCTTCACCAAACTATCTGTTGTGTTCAATACAGGGGCAACTGGGCTATGACAATGCAACCAGTCCATTCTACAATTTATTAGACAAGAACCTAAAATTAGCCAAAATGATTCTTTGAAAAGAAAATGTATTCTGCTTCCAAGACTTATTATAATTAAAAGCATTTAATTTGATGTGGCATTGCTATAAAATCAAATACATAGATCAATGAAACAGAACAGATAATATGGGAATACACTGTGTGTATAATATCAACTGATTAGTAAGTGTATTATGGTGATTCAAAGTGAAAAATGACAGAATTTTACATAAATTATGCTATTTCAATTTTATAGTTATTTAGAAATTAAAAAGAACTTTTTAAAGAATTGCATTAGCTTTATTTTTCCCATAAACCTTTTATTTAAGGTATACAAACTTCATGCATTTCATAAATCAACTTTAGGAACATAAAAGTGATTCTTCTCATCATACCCACCTTCCCACCCACACTCCCATCCTCCTTTCTCCTCCCTCTCCCATTCCATTATTATTATTTACTAAGATCTGTTTTCAACTCACTTTATATACATAAGATTAACCCTACACTAAGTACATAGTTCAACAAATAGTATGAAAAACAAAAAAAACCCTGTTCCTCAAGAGATAGGACAAGGGCTGTTCAACTCATCACATCTCAAAGTGTCAACTTCACTTCTATAGAACACAATAGGTGTTCTATTAGTTACCACAGATCAGGGAGAAAATGTGGTATTTGTCCTTTTGAGACTGACATATTTCACTGAGTATGATGTTTTCCAGTTTCATCCATTTTGTTATAAATGACACGATTCCATTTTTTAACCATTGTGTAGTATTCCATGGTGTACATTCCACATAATTTATGCAGCCTTCAGTTGATGGACATTTGAGTTGATTCAGTTTCATCTCACCCCTGTTAGAATGGCTTTCATAAAGAAATCAACAAACAACAAATGTTGGTGAGGATGTGGGGAAAAAAGGTCCCCTAATCTACTGTTGGTGGGAATGTAAACTGGTACAGTCACTGTGGAGGACAAGATGGAGATACTTCAGAAATCTGAATATAGACCTACCATATGACCTAGCCATCCTACTCCTGGGAATTTACCCAAGGGAAATTAAACCAGCATATGAAAGAGTTATCTGTACCCCACCCCTGTTAGAATGGCTTTCATAAAGAAATCAACAAACAACAAATGTTGGTGAGGATGTGGGGAAAAAAGGTCCCCTAATCTACTGTTGGTGGGAATGTAAACTGGTACAGTCACTGTGGAGGACAAGATGGAGATACTTCAGAAATCTGAATATAGACCTACCATATGACCTAGCCATCCTACTCCTGGGAATTTACCCAAGGGAAATTAAACCAGCATATGAAAGAGTTATCTGTACCCCTATGTTCATTGCAGCTCGATTCACAATAGTTTAAAAAAAAAAAAAACCTTTGATTTTTAACTTAAACAGAAAAAAAGTCAAAAGGGGAAAAACATATCCTAATGCACTGCTGGTGGGAACATATACTGTTGCAGCCATTGTGGAAGACAGTATGACGATACCTCAGAAATATGTAAATAGATCTACTGTATGACCCAGCAATTCCACTCCTGAGAATTTACCTAGAACAAAATGAAATCAGCACATGAAAAAGTGATCTATACTTCCATGTTCATTGCAGCTCAATTCACAACAGCTAAGATATGGATTCAACCCAAATGTCTATTGATGATGACAGGATAAAGAACTGTATATATACACTATGGAATACAATTCAGCAGGAAAAGAAAATGAAATGAGGGGCTGGTGCTGTGGCAGAGCAGGTTAAAACCCTGGCCTGCAGTGCCAGCATCCCATATGGGCACTGATTCTAGTCCCAGATCCTCCACTTCCAATCCTGCCTTCTGCTATGGCCTGGGAAAGCAATAGAAGATGGCCCAAGTCTTTGGGCCCCTGCACCCACGTGAAAGACCTGGAAGAAGCTCCTGGCTCCTGCCTGTGGATTGGCACAGCTCCATAATATTGATTCTATTTCTACATGTTTCCACAAAGAAAAGAAACAAGTATATGTATACACAAAGACTTTTGTATAAATATCTGTAATAATCCAAAATTTCCAATCATCCAAATGCCATCAGGAATTAATCAATAAAGTAATTATATATTCATACAAAACAACAATATTCACAGTAATTAAATGGACTTACTGGCACATATAACAATATAAACAATTCAAACATACATGTGGTTTAGCAAAAGAAGTGAAGCACAAAAGGAAGAGTAACTACTTGGTAATTTCGTAATATGTGAAATACTATAATAGACAAGAATATAATATAAAGTTTTCCCAAGAAAATCATCTTATATAGAATGAAAGTTTAGGACAAAACGTAAAAGTGCAAGAGTAAACTTCCAGTAAGATAAAAAATGTTCTTGGCAGCTCATGACAAGAGCCTTGGGTGATTACTGACGTCATAAATAAGAGGGTCAATTGTTAAATCAACAAGAGGAGTTACTGTGCACCTGCTCCCCACATAGGATCTCTGTCCTTAATGTGTTGTACTATGTGAATTAACAGCATAAATAGTACTCAAATAGTACTTTATACTTTGTGTTTCTGTGTGGGTGCAAACTGTTGAAATCTTTATCTAGTATATACTAAATTGATCTTTTGTATATAAAGATAATTGAAAATGAATCTTGATGTGAACAGGATGGGAAAGGGAGTAGGAGATGGGATGGTTGCAGGTGGGCAGGAGGTTATGTGGGGATAAAAGCCGCTGTAATTCAAAAGTTGTACTTTGGAAATTTTAATTTATTAAATAAAAGTTAAATAAATAAATATTTTCAGCCGGCGCCGTGGCTCAACAGGCTAATCCTCCGCCTTGCGGCGCCGGCACACCGGGTTCTAGTCCCGGTCGGGGCACCGATCCTGTCCCAGTTGCCCCTCTTCCAGGCCAGCTCTCTGCTGTGGCCAGGGAGTGCAGTGGAGGATGGCCCAAGTGTTTGGGCTCTGCACCCCATGGGAGACCAGGATAAGCACCTGGCTCCTGCCATCGGATCAGCGCGGTGCGCCGGCCGCAGCACGCTACCGCGGCGGCCATTGGAGGGTGAACCAACGGCAAAAGGAAGACCTTTCTCTCTGTCTCTCTCTCACTGTCCACTCTGCCTGTCAAAAATAAAAAATAAATAAATAAATAAATAAATAAATATTTTTCCCTTTAAACATTCTAATACACTAGCATCATAGAATACATTTTTCAATTAAAATAAATTTCTAATTGCTTTTACTACTGCTTCTGTAGTTACATATAAATATATATATTTCCATCATTGGTTAGGAGGGAATAAAAATAAATAAACATTTGTGACACTCAAAAAAAAAAGATAAAAATGTTTTGTATAGTTTTATGCAATTTTAAAACTTACCAATCAGTGTATTTATATGACTGCATTTTACTATATGTAAAATATATTTTAATAATAATTTGGCACAGGATCCAGCTTGATGAAGTTGAAATAGCCATATCTTAGGGAAACTTGAACATTCAAATTTAAGGGTATTATAGAGTAAAATTCATTAAATAAATTGTGTATCTATATTGACTGTAGGTAAACCAAAAAACAATATGAGATAAACAAATCCTAACAACATAATGCTAGTACAAATTACTATAAATTACTCATTAATATATAAAAAGTCAAACGATAACTAAGTGATGGAAGAATAAAAAACCCATAGCCAAATGTAGGGGGTGGGCTCTTTGATGACTCCCCATTATACACACCCTCCTACTGGTAATCATACCTAGCAAACTGCCTCTTTTTAAGTGTTGGTAGGATCTACTATTTAAATCAACAAAATACTGCAAAAGTTACAGCATAACACAAGATTAGATTGCACAAGTCTGTAACCCTCTGGCTAGTAGACTCTCTCCATTGCTGCTTTTTTTGAAGCAACCTGCCATCATGTTAGCTACCCTACTGGAAGGTCCATGCAGCTTAAGAAGCCTCATATGTTTAACATGCAACAACTGAGACCCTTAGTCCAGTGGCTTGCCTGAAACTGAATCCTGCCAATAACTATATGTGATTTAAAACAGATCCTTTCACAGACAAGCTTTGGAATGACACTTCAGCCTTGACCAACAACTCAAATACAGCAATGTAAGATTCTGAAGCTTAGGACCCAGTTGACTGATGCCCAAGCTCTTGACACAGTGAAACTATTAGATAATAAGTGTCATATTTTTTAAGCTGCTAATTTAGTGGTTGTATTATTGTGCAGCAGTATATAACTAATCTACCAAACAACTAACATGGACATCAGTAATATCAATTACTGATAATAGAAAATATATGTTACCAGATGCAATATTCTGAAGAAGATACAATAGATTATAGAGTGCTCTAATCCAAAATTTATAAGTTGAATCTCTTCATAAAGAAACATCAAAAATACTCAAGTTGAGATATAATCTTTAAAATAATAGGTTGTATTTTTTAAAAATATCAATAATATGAAACAAAGAAAACATGAAGAACAGCTCCAGGTTAAAGGAATCTAAACTCACATGACAGCTAAACACAATTTCTTATCCTACACTAGATATTTCACTGGAAAATAAATAATTATAAAGAATATTACTATGACAACTGAAGCAATTGGAACATTCAATGTAGAATAGAAAATAATGTGTATTGATAACAAACTTCTTGAATTTGACAACTGTATTGTAGTTAAGTAAAAATTTTGGTCTTAGAAAATGTATGCTAAAAATTATGTGTTTAGAAAACTATTACACTATTTCATACAAAGAATAATAAAACAAATTTGGGAAATGTTAAGGATGAATAAATCTATAAGGAATATTCAGAAGTTTTCTTTTTCAGTTCTTACAAATGTTCTGTGTTTAAAATATTTTGAAGTGAACTGGTAAAAACAATAATAAATAGGCATTCAGTTGATCCTCAATACATTGTATTATACCAAGAAACTTAACAGCATATATAATTTCTCATGATATAACCAAGAGACTTTCACACTTTGAACTCCATATATCTTTAGTTAAAAATGCATAAACTGTTAATGCCTTTTAGCTTCTACTAGCTTGCAGAAATCCTGACATGTAGAGATAGAAAAAATATAATTTTTCATTTCTACTTTAGAAAGTATCCTTACACATTTCATCAAAAGCTAATTAAAATTCCATGCCACTGGTAAAAAGAACATGAACACCAAATTTAGCAAAGGTAGATAAATCACTGGGGCACTAGGAATTGACTGAGAGGGGAAAAAAACGTGAATATTGCAGCAAAACTAGGCCATCTATTCACTTCAACAGGAATCGATCACTTACAATTTATTTGCAGGGCTGCCTGAGAAAAGAGTAGGAAAACCACATTTTACCATTATCATCATCATATAATTACTTACATATTAATTGGTAATAATGTGTGAATATTTCAGTAGTGTTGCAGAATAGAGAGAAAAATGGAAAAAAGGAAAGTTTTAGTTGCATGAAGACACAAATCATTTTCTCTTTACAATTTCCTTTTCTTTGATCCCATGACTGAAAAAAAAAAGTAATTGGATTTTAGTAAGTCACCATTGCTCTTCTGTAGTAATCACCATGAAAGTTAAGGTTTTGAAGCTTATATACACTCTAAATAATATGCTTCTGCAATTCTCAAAATGTCATTTTATGACATAGAAATTCAAAATCAAAATAACATTTAAAACTTGCTGGCAGGCTAGATGGTATAAGATATTTGTAATAGGTTACACAGTGCCTTTGATTTCTCGGTCATTGCTTTAAATCTGTTCTCTTTAATGACTATTGGATGTTCAAAGTGAAATGAACTTGTGAGTTTAGCAGAGTTCCACAGTCATTTGTATTATCTACTACCTTTTCCAGTTTGTGGGTAAATAGAATCTATAGTTACCTCTCTGGCTCAGCAAGCACGTTAAGAGATTCAAGTTGAGTATACAGGTTTAAATTGAGATACAATCACTTTTTGATTGGTAATATCAACATCTAGTTCGTTTTCTTAATTTTTCCACTTCTTACACATGTATATGTGTGGGTATGTGGGGGGTCAGTTAATAAAATAACAGCCTACCTCATTGAATTATTTTATTAAATAAATAGGTGATTTGACCACAAGTAACAAACATTTATTGAGGGCATACTAAGGGACAGATACTGTAGTTCACATTACTTCATTTAATGCCATGCAATATTCATCAGTCAATTTTGAAGCTATCACACACACACACACACACACACACACTCTTTCTGCAGTTCTAAGAACATCCTAACCCAGAAAAATGTGTGTGCCTATTCCACTGGGATTTGGAAAACACATCTTGCCAGAGCTCAAATCCTACTAAGAACTGATGATTTTCTTACCATCCTCAAAAGAGCTGCAAAAAGGAACATGCATAAAAGAATCAAATATTCAGCCCCCAGCAGTTAAAACTGAGAATACTATCTGGTCACTTTGAATTCTGGAGTCTAACACTAATGCTAACATCACTTGAAAAGTGAACAAGAAATTTTAATTGAAAATTCCACCTTTGGGGCCGGTGCTGTGGCTTAGCAGGTAAAGCTGCCACCTGCAGTGCCAGCATCCCATATGGGTGCTGTTTCCAGTCCTGGCTGTTCCACTTCTATTCTAGCTCTCTGCTATGGCCTGGGAAAGCAGCAGAAGATGGCCCAAGTCCTTGGGCCCCTGCACCTGCGTGGCAAATACGGAAGAAGCGCCTGGCTTTGAATGGGCTCAGCTCCAGCCGTTGCAGCCATCTGGAGAGTGAACCAGTGGATGGAAGACCTCTCTCTCCCTCTTTCTCTCTCTCTGCCTCTGCCTCTCTGTAACTGTGCCTTTCAAATAAATAAATAAAACTGTTTAAAAAATTCCATCTTCAAATATAGAATCCAAAACACACTTTTATTTCAATGTAAGCTAAATGCTTTCCATTTTTGAATCTTTGAAAATACTTTATAAAATGTCAAATAAGTGAATTATTTTCCTCTCATAATATCATTATAAGATATTGCCACATGAAGTATTAGTTAAGTATTTTGAGGGCCATGAATACTAAATCATAAATTTGAAGACATAAAATAGTTAAAAACAGACTACCGTGGTAGTATAGTGGGTAAAGCCACCACCTGCAACACAGTCATCCCATATGAGTGCCAATTCCAGTCCCAGCTGCTCCACTTTGGATCCAGCTCCCGGCTAATCGCCTGAGAAAAGCAGCAGAAGATGGCCCCAGTCTATGGGCCCTGGCCACCCAGGTGAGAGGCCCAAGTGAAATTCCTGGATCCTAGTCTGCCTTAGCCAGCCCTGGTCATTGTGGCCATCTGGGAAGTAAACCAGTGGATGGAAGATCTCTGTCTCCCTCTCTCTCTCTCTGACTTGCCTTTGAAATAAATAAATTATTTTTAAAATAAAAATTAAAAATAAGAGTTAAACATAGGGAACTAGTAGAAATTGAGAATATTATTTAGTCTGATATTGTACACATATCAGGAGTAAATTAATAAAAGACCACTTCAACACATTCATAGAAAATGGAATAAATGATAAGGTTACTATGTTGTAGAAAATGAAATCTGTGCATTGCTTTTTCTTACTATGTAACCTCCATGAACTTTCTGAGGACTCCAAGTATCATTATTCTCATTTCACTGGCACCATGCAAAAAACACTCATGAATATTATCTCCTTGAATATGATGATGCTGACTAAAATAATATTAATAGTGTTCAACATTATATATTGTCTCTTTTAACACTGCTTACAACTCTGTTAAAAATAGTTGGAAACCAAGAAGGGAGAAGGTGTTCTTTTGTCTACTGTAGTTGCTGTTAACTGCAAAACTAATCCCACAAATCCTTTTGCTATCTCCAAGGCCATATTGTATTACTGTACTGGCTCATTCCTTACACATATTCTTTTACTATATTTGTGACTTTTTCTCACTTACAATGGAAAATCAGGAGCATTAAGACAAATAGAGGACAAACTACAATTAATCTAGTGCCTATCAATATAGAAGGTGGCTGTTATTTCTATTCTCATTTTACTAGGTTACAGTAGTTTGCTAGTGGTATTCTAGTAGTATTCAAGTACATTCTTTTTAAAATAAAAAAAAATCTATTTGAAAGGCAGTTACAAAGATGGGGGGGGGGGAGAGGAAGAGAGAGAGAGAGAGAGAGAGAGAGAGAGAGAACAGAATGTTCAATATACTGGTCTACTTCCCTAACAGCAGCAATGCCTAGGGCTGGGCCTAGCTGAAGCCTGAAACTAGGAGCTTCTTCCAAGTCTCCCACATAGGTACAAGAGCCCAAACACTTTGACCATCCTCTGCCGTTTTCCAAGATACACCAGCAAGAAGCTGCAACTGAAATGGAGCATCAGGGACTTGAACTGGTGCCCATGTATGATGTGGGCATTACAGGTGTGGCCAACCCATTATGCCACAATGCCAGATTCCATGTTGACTCTTATGTGTGCTGTATCTCACTCCCCGCACATACACATGAGTTTTCCCTTAAACTTCTTTTTAATCCTATTTATGTTGTAGGCAGGACAGAGGCCAGTGGGTGGCACATTTTGTATCTTTCCCTGATCTGTTAATTCAGGAGACATTTTCCCATTTCTTTCACCATTATTTATCAGGAAGAGTTGAAATGAAGATCCCCTTGATTATTTAACTGCACATCCTGGCCAGGATTCTACTCAGCTCTCAGGCCTTATATCAATGTGCTAAAATTAAACCATAAATTTATTCCAATCCAATTTAGTCTTTTGCATAAAACATTTTATGTTTTCCTTCTTTTCTTGCTGTTAATTTAAATTATTTATTTACTTTTTATTTATTTTAAGGTAGAAGGCTTGGCAAACACATAGATTATTAGTCAAACTAATATAGATTAAATTAATGCATAATTTTTCATAATATACATTTTTTAAATATTTGAGGACCCCTCTTACACATAGTTTTCAAATTTTTAAGCCAAAATGAGCTTATCTTCAATTCCATTTTCTACAAAGCTTTGGAAGCATCCTTCTACAAAGTCAATTGCAAAGAAAATTGCTTCTTTGTGACTGTAGAACAGGTAGTTGTGAGCAAATCTGTGAGTAAATGTTTAGTCATTCTCTATTCAAAACTATCAATTATCTGTTTTCAGATTATGTAATATACATTGGTAAAATAACAATGAGCAATATAATAACCTACAAACTTAAATTAGTGTAATTAGATAACATTTATGGCTTACAGAAATGAAGAATGCACTGAAGTGATTTCAAACTCTTTGGAGTCTGTATATTCTGAAATTGGAATTTTAAAGAAACTAATTGTCCAACTACAGATGGACTGTCTACATATCCATATTTTATAGTTCTGGGACATATACATTTTTAATATATTTATACTTGACACAAATTAAGTCACAATGGAAAAAATAAGGCTGTTATAGCCAACTGTCATGCTTCATAACTGATATCTTTTAATATCATCATTTATTGCAGCAAGGCATGCATGTTTCAAAGCGTTTAATGTTAAGAATATGCTGACTGATACTTATCATAATATTAACTAGGCAATGTTTTATTCTTTTGGAAAGGAAAATAACATCACCTAGTATAATTTATGGAAAGCCTTCTAAATAATTAAGTGGTCAAGTTACCCCCATTATTGATTCCTTAGCAAGAAACATAACATAGAACTATGAATTTATTAATCAACAATATTTAATCCATCAAAAGGAAAGCTAACGGTTATGACAGACACCCAAAATATTCATGGACAAGTTAATTGCTTAGTGGATGACAGGACTGATTAGGCAGAAAAGCAATTTCTATGGAGCATAAAATTCAGGAAATGAACAGTTTAATTTAATGAGCAAAACTGCTGTACAGAACGTTCATGGCTGGTTCTATTATTAGTGATACAAGAACTAAGGTGAGCATCAACTCTTATCATTTATGATAATCTCAGAATATCAGTGTAGATCTTCCTTTGAAAATCTTATTGAAGTATTTTCACAAGGGAGAAGACATGAAATATTCCAGGGAGAAGACATGAAATATTTAAAATAATACTAATGAGATTAATATATTGTCAGTCTCCTGATAGAACATATTAATCAATCTTTGCAATGGAAGAACAAGTATCCTAAACTCATGCTTATGGAACACTATGAGGCAGTAAGCTTAAGCAGCTCATTCAAGGTCACAAATAAAATAATTTCTGACATACAAATAAAAACCAATTTTTTAAAGGCCAGCCTAAAGAATTATCTACTAATTTCTTACTTTAAAAAACACAACTGGAAACCTTAACAATCCTTATATATTTAGCCACTCTTATCTCAAAAAAGAGTGCATTAGTGCTATTATGAAATTGTAGTTTCCTTATGTAGAATATACATGCATTTCATTTAAACTTAAGGATATTACACTTTTCCCTAAGCTTGGTCAATGTGATTTCAAATAATTAGGTAAAATACGATATAGAAAATTTTCTGTAGAAAAGTAAATGAAGTTTAGTAATATACACAGAGCTGGCTTATCTTTCTTTCAATTTCCAAGTAATATATTCTTAAATGTTTAATGTGATGTAAGAACCCAGTGGTTCTTTTTATTAAATGATATTTTACATTTCCTACAAAGTTATTTTTTTAATTTATTTGACAGATAGAGTTAGACAGTGAGAGAGAGAGACAGAGAGAAAGGTCTTCCTTTCCATTGGTTCACCCCCCAAATGGCTGCTATGGCCAGAGCTACGATGATCCAAAGCCAGGAGCCAGGTGCCTCCTCCAGGTCTCCCACGCCAGTGCAGGTGCCCAAGCACTTGTGACATCCTCCACTGCCTTCCTGGGCCACAGCAGAGAACTGGACTGGAAGAGGAGCAGCCGGGACTAGAAACGCGCTCACCTGGGATGCCGGCGCTGCAGGGGGAGGACTAGCCAAGGGAGCCACCGTGCCGGACCCCACAGTGTTTTTTTTATTTTTATTTTTTGACAGGCAGAGTGGACAGTGAGAGACAGAGAGAGAGAGAAACAGAAAGAAAAGTCTTCCTTTACCGTTGGTTCACCCTCCAATGGCCGCTGCGGCCGGCGTGCTGTGGCCGGTGCACTGTGCTGATCCGAAGCCAGGAGCCAGGTGATTCTCCTGGTCTCCCATGCGGGTGCAGGGCCCAAGGACTTGGGCCATCCTCCACTGCACTCCTGGGCCACAGCAGAGAGCTGGCCTGGAAGAGGAGCGACTGGGACAGAACTGGCACCCCAACCCGGGACTAGAACCTGGTGTGCCGGCGCCACAAGGTGGAGGATTAGCCTATTGAGCTATGGCTCTGGCCCCACAGTGGTTCTTAATATAACACTGTTCTCCTAATAGTCTGTTTTTTACCCTCCCTGCCAAGGTCAGCTAATTTCTTTTTTGAATCAAAAAAGATATAGGGAATCAGTAAATTCAAGGTCTTAAATTTTTAAAAAAACGAAATATAAAGTATATTTTTCAATTTACATTTTTTAGGTTTAACATTTTTAACATTTTTTATATCCATTTCATGTGTAAATATTGTATTCATCACATACCAACAATTTTTCTTAAAAGCAGGGATATTAATAGCATCTAACAAGGGATCATAAAAGAGAGGAAAGAAAACTGCGTTATTATGTAAGGAGTGTAACACATTTAAAAATTATAAATATCTTTTTATGAAATAATGTAGCATACATGCAATTTTGTGCTAGGTATGTTTCCACATAGGAGAGAAAACATGTGGAAACTTTTTCTGTGACTGGCATATAAGGTTTAGAAGAAGACTGAAAAAGACTGCCCTCTCAGCTGGTGCTGTGGCACAAGCAGCAGGTTAATGCCCTGGCCTGAAGTGCCAGCATCCCATATGGGTGCTGGTTCGAGTCCCGGCTGCTTCTCTTCCAGTCCAGCTCTCTGCTATGGCCTGGGAAAGCAGTAGAAGATGGCCCAAGTCCTTTGGCCCCTGCACTCACATAAGTGACCCGGAAGAAACTTCTGGCTCCTGGCTTCATATCTCATATCGGCAGAGCTCTGGGCGTTGTGGCCAATTGGGGAGTGAACCATTGGATGGAAGACCTCTCTCTCACTCTCTCTCTGCCTCTCCTCTCTCTGTGTAACTTTGACTTTTAAATAAATAAATAAATCTTTAAAACAAAACCTGCCTTCTCATACCCTTCAGTGGAAGTCAATACTGATACAATCATTTGGTAAACTAATAAAGTCTACTAACACTGGAATTTGTCTACTCTATGTACACAGATATATATGTCTCAAACAACATGCAAGAATATTCAGAGAATAATTTTCTGTAATAATATCAAAATATAAACTACTCAAATACTTCATTTATAAAATGAATAATTAAAATGTGACATTTATCAAAATTCTTTATTTTACTTAATTTTATTTTATTTAAGGGAAACAAATTTCATATATTTCATCTACACAGACTTAGAAACACAGTGATACTTCCTACCCTACCCTCCCTCCTGCCAATGTTACCACTCTTCTTCCTTCTTCCTCTCTTATTCCCTTTCCTAAGTTTTACATTGTTCTTCCTTCAATGTATTTTATACTCATATGATCAACCCTACACTAAGTAAAGAGTTCAACAAGTAGTAAGAAGAAAAAAACACTGATATTCAACGGTAAAGACAAGGGCTGTAAACAATAAACAAATTTCAAAATGTCAATGTTACTTCTATACATTACATTTTGGGTACTCTATCAATTATCACAGATCAGAGATATCATGGTATTTGTCTTTCTGGGACTGGCTTATTTCACTAAGTGTAATAGTTTCCAGTTGCATCCATTTTGTTGCAATAAACAGACTTTCATTTTTTATGGTTGAGTAGCAATCCAAACCAGATTTATATCTATATATCTATATCTATCTATCTACACACACACACACACATACCCACCCACACACACACACACACTGTGTTTCTTTACTCAGTCATTAGTTGATTGACATCTGGGTTGATTCCATATCTTAGCTATTGTGAATTGAGCTACAATAAACATGGGGGTACTGATCTCTGTTTCATATGCTGATTTCAATTGCCTTGGTTAAATTCCAAGGAGTGGGAATGGTAGGTCATTTAGTATATTTATTTTTTTTCTTTAACTTTCTCAGGTATCACCATACTGTCTTCCACAATGGCTATACTAGTTCACATTCCCACCAGCAAAGGGTTAGCGTATTTTTCCCCCCACATCTTTTCACCAGCATTTATTGTTTGTTGATTTCTCTATGAGAACCTTTCTAACTGGGGTGAAGTAAAACCTCACTGTAGTTTTGATTTGCATCTCCCAAATGTCTAGTGACCCTAAGCATTTTATATTGTCTTTTTTTGGTCATCTGAACTTCCTTTTTTTGAAATATGCCCGTTCAAGTCCTTTTCTTAAATGGATTGTTTGTTGTATTGTTGTGTTTCTTAAGCTCTTCACAGAATCTGAATATTAATCCTTCATTATTTGCATAGTTTGCAAATAGTTTCTCCCATTTTCTCAGTGGCCTTTTAACTTTACTGAGTGTATCCTTTGCAGTGCAAAAGCTTCTCAGCTTGATGTAATTCCATTAATTGCTTATGCTTTTGGAGTCTTTTCCAAGAAGTGTTTACAAATGTCTTGAAGAGTTTCCCTGATGTTTTCCTCTATTAATTCAATGGTTTTGGTCATAGATGTAGATCCTTGATCCATTTTGAATTTATTTTTGTATAAGGTGTCAGGTAAGGGCCTTGTTTAATACTTCTCCATGCAGACATCCAGTTTTACCAGCAGCATTTTAGAAGACACTGTTTTTACTCGAGATTGGTTTTAGCTCCTTTGTCAAAGATTAGTTGGTTGAAGATGCATGGATTGATTTATGGAGTTTCTATTCCATTCCATTGGTCTACTTGCCTACTTTTGTGCCAGTATATGCTATTTTTATTATATCTGCCCTATCATATGTCTTGAAATCTGGTATTGGGATGTCTCTGGATTTTTGTTGTTTAAAATTACTTTAGCTGTTCTGAGTCTCTTGTGTTTTCCTTATAAATTTTAGCCTCATTTTTTCTAGATAAAATTTCGGTGGTGTTTCGATTGGAATCTCATTGAATCTGGAAATTGCTTTCAATAGTATGGACAGTTTTATGACATTGATTTTTACAATCCATGAACATGGAAGATTTTTCCATTTTTTTGTGTCTTCTATTTCTCTCTTAAGGTTTTATAGTTTTCATCATAGAGATTTTTCACCTCCTCAGTTAAATGCATTCCAGGGTATTCATTTTTTTGTAGTTAATATGAATGGGATTGGTCCTAGAAGTTCTATCTCAGCCATGGCATTATCTAAGCAGGGATGGGTTAATGTATGGATATCAATAAATATCACACATCACATTAACAAATTGAAGAACAAAAACTATATGATTAGCTCTATTATATATATTATGTATATATTATCTCCATTATATATATATATATATATATATATATATATATATATATATATAATGTATAAAGACTACTGAATTTGGTGTGTTCATTGTATATCCTGCCACTTTACCAAACTCTTTTATGAGTTCCAATAGTCTCTTAGTGGAATCTTTTGGATACCCTGAATATATAGAATCATGTCATATGCAAGTAGGGATATTTGACTTCCTCCTTTCCAATTTGTAATCCTTTGATTTCTTTTTCTTACCTAATGGCTCTGACTAAAGCAAGACCCATCTCCTTAAAACCCCCAGCCTCAACTGGACTGCGCGCTCAGCTCTCTGCATCTTTGCTGAGCCGCCCGCCTGGCCTGGCCAGGTGTACTCTCCACTCACCCATGCAGCCCCGCTCTCCCCCAGTCTGAGCGACTGGGCACTCTCTCAGGTCCTGTCTGGAGAGGTGCCCATCCGTTTTTACGGATGTCCCTACCCTAATAAACTTTGCTACTTTTACCTCCCACTAAAAAAAAAAAAAAAAAAAAAAAAAAACTTCCAATACTATAGTGAATAGCAAAGTGGGCATCCTTGTATGGTTCTGGATCTTAGTGGAAATGCTTCCAACTTTTCCCCATTCAATACCATGCTTGCTGTAGGTTTGTCATAAATTGCCTTAATTGTGTTGAGAAATATTCCTTTTATACCCAATTTCCTTAAAGTCTTCATCATGGAATGATGTTGTATTTTATCAAATGCCTTCTCTGTATCTATTGAGATAATCATATGGTTTTTATTCTTTAATTTATTAATGTGATGTATGATATCTTTTGATATCTTTATGTTAACCCACCCTAGCATACCAAGGATAAATCCCAGTTATTCCACATGAATGATCTTTCTGATGTGTTGTTGGATTCAATTACCTATTATTTTGTTGAGGTTTTTTGCATCTATGTTCATCATGGATATTCTTCCACAGTTCACTTTCTCTATTGTATGCTTTTCTGGTTTAGGAATTAAAGTGATGGTGGCCTCATAGAAGGAGTTTGGGAAGATTCCCTCTCTTTCAATTGTTTTGAATAGTTTGACAATATTTGGAATTAGTTCTTTACATGTCTGGTAGAATTCAGCAGTGAAGTCATCCAGTCCTGGGCTTTTCTTTGTTGGGTGGGTCTTTATTACTGACTCAAGCTCTGTCTTAAATATTTATCTATTTAGGTTTTCTATGTCTTCATGACTCAGTGTTGATAGATTGCATGTGTTCAGGAATGCATATAGCTGTTCGTAACACCCTTTATATTTCTGTGGTATCCATTGTTTCACTTCCTTTTCCACTTGATTTTATTAATTTGGGTCTTCTTCCTCTTTTTTTGGTTAGTTAGGCCAATGACATATCAGTTTTGTTTATTTTTTTCAAAAATCTGCTCTTCACTTCACTGATTTATTGATTTTTCTATTTTTGTTTCAGCTTTATTTCTTCTTTAATTTTAATTATTCCTTTCCTCCTACTTTGGGGTATTGCTCATCATTTTTCTAGGTCCTTGAGATGCATGTATTAGAATTCTTTACAATGATGTCAAAATAAAATTAAAGTAATTTTTCCTTATTCACAGTTTAGCTTTTGATGGTTGTGGTTGCCCATGGTCAACAACCTGAAAATATTAAATGGAAAATTCTAGAAATAATCAATGAAAAAGTTGTTTCTGGAATGATGAAATCGCACAGTGTTTGCTCAGGACATGAAGCATTCTGCTTCTTTATAACCACATCACATAGTACTGCTCACCTCTTCATCACTTAGTAACCACCTAGGCTATCAGTTTAGCTGTCATGTCATAATTCTTGCTGCTAAAATTCAAGTTACATTTATGTTACTTAATAATGGCTCAAAGGACAAGAGTAGTGATGCTGGCAATTTGGAATTGCCAGAGAAAAACCATAATAAAGCGCTTCCTTTAAATGAAAAGGTGAAAATTCTCGATGTAATCAGTAAAGAAAAAAATTCTAGGAGGATGTTGCTAATAATTCTTCGATAAATGAATCTTCTCTCTGGGAAATTATGAAGAAAGAGAAAGAAATTCTAAGCTTCCTATTGGACTTCAAACTGAAAGGTTTGGCCACAGTGCATTGTATCAGCTTAGTTAAGATGGAAAAAGCTTGCATATGTATACATAGGAAAATACATTCTATATATAGAGAGTTTGATGCTATCAACAATTTAGGCATTCACTGGAGGTCTTAGAACATGTCCTCCATGGATAAAAGGATATTACTGCATTGTAGTATATAAAGTTTAGATAAATCTTAGATAGAAATTCAAGTTAAAAAAATCAGACACCAAATAATTATTTGTATGATTTCCCTAAATTAAGTTATGATCAGTCAAATCTTATCTATGATGACATAAATCAAAAGGCTGGCTGGACTCATATGTAATATTTTTGGGAAAACAGTCACCACATTCTGCATGTTTACCAGAGTGGCGATTTCATAGCTGTGTGCCTTTTGGAAAACAGTGTTTTATCTTTAACATATGTCAGTAAAGACAGTGCCTTTGAAATGTAGCATTTACACTCGGTAATTAATTTTGGTATGAGTTTTCTTTCTTTTTTTTAGAATACAAGAAAATACCAACACAAACCAATTTTACATAAAATGAAATATTCTGATTTGCTAACCATAGTTGGAAGATTTAGGACACAATCTAGGGGTTTTCCAAGCTGAATTTGAATGACAATTCACTCTTCAACCTAATGTAAAACCTGTTAACAGCAACATTTTTGAGGGGCAATCAAACAATTCTTATGATGAGAATTTGGAGAATCATATCTAAGTAGTTGTAAGTTCTGTAGCCAACCAAATGGCAGTGGTATACAGTCTACTAGAGACACTAATAGAAAAGAAAAGGTAAATGCATATCATATATCTGTTAGCTGATCTGGTAGTCACTGAGATCTTCCTGCAAATAAAATATTTGCTATCAGTCACTAGCAATCACTGCATGAGCACCAGCAATAATGGTCACCTAAGTTTTTCAAGAAAATAAAAATGTTCACTGAGTAGAACCAGAAAACAGATCTTCACAGTATACAGTATTCCAGTTGCCTTATTAAGCCCTAATGTTGATTCCGTGGTTCATTTGTTTTTCTATTTTCCTATTCCTGCTTCTCCCTCTAGGAAAGCTCTACTCTATAAAAATAGGTCGGATGTTACCATCATTCATTTACACTGCAAGAGCAGTTCGAAAGCCGGTGCTGCGGCTCAATAGGCTAATCCTCTGCTTTGCAGCGCTGACACACCGGGTTCTAGTCCCAGTTGGGGCGCCGGATTCTGTCCCAGTTGCCCCTCTTCCAGGCCAGCTCTCTGCTGTGGCCAGGGAGTGCAGTGGAGGATGGCCCAAGTGCTTGGGCCCTGCACCCCATGGGAGACCAGGATAAAGCACCTGGCTCCTGCCATCGGATCAGCACGGTGCGCTGGCCACAGCGGCCATTGGAGGGTGAACCAATCTGTGTTTCCCAAGTGGGTGGCAAAAATGCATGTAACTGAACCATCCTCTGATGCCTGCCAGGGTTCATTCATTAGCAGGGAGCTGGAACTGGAAGTCAACGTGGAACTCAAACCAGAACATACCATTATGGGATGTGGGCATCACAAGTAGTTTCTTAATGGCTGCACCAAATGCGAAGTTTTGTTAAATATTCCAATAAATTTACTTTGTGGAGTCCCTGTTGCCTTAGATCTTATGTTTCATTTTCCAGCATTTCTAGAAATGGCTGAAAAATGGAATGGACCTATTTTTAAATAAATGACCATAAAGTCAACTAATTGTCTAGATACTTAATATTTTTAAGTATCTTCAGTCTTTAAAATCCATAGTCATCCATCTGCACTTTATTTCCTTAGTGTAGCAGAAGTAACCCAATTAGAACTTACAGTTCTTTTTAGTCTCTCAGCTTTCCTAGATGTCTGTTGATAAAAACCAAATGACCAGGACTTCTCCTTCTTCTCAGTACTTAAGACATCTTATCTCATTTTTTCTCCTTACCAGCAATGGTGCTCCGTCATGGACTGATTCACTTTACTTACAAATACCCAGGAAAACATAGATTATATAGTATCAGATACTCTTCTAGACTATGTCTCACCAAATGTCGCGAGCGCCTACTGTCACGCAGCTCAACAGTAGCAAGTGCGACGTACGACTTGTCAGTCATGGGGAAGAAAGGAACAC